>NC_140781.1:83965384-85256456 GCF_044657685.1 Stegodyphus dumicola
CTCCTGGACCATGGATTAGTTATAAATAGTACTTGTGTCAAGACAGATTAAAGTATATGGATTCCCTGTTTAAAAAAGGAATTTCTCTCTGACAGTATGCAGTCTGTATCATAGCTGGAATAGCAAGGTGTTACGTCTTCAGGAAGACAAAATCTGTTATTCTGCAATTTTTACTGAAAATGTGTGTTGAAATTTTGTTACCTAGATAACCCTATTTTTAACTCTTTTTATATGAAAATGAAACCAAATACAGACAAAGAAATAAAATTGCATTGCGTACCTTAGTGCAGTTATGTGCAACTTTAACTTACTGGGAGCTAGTTTTGAGTTTATAAAATTTTGGCTAGCTACAATTACCTAGTGCACTTTTATTATTTCAGTTATAAATGCGTTACACAAAGTATAAAAACGTGTGGTATAATATGTTAAAGAAAAGGTATACTCTTTGTATTATTTACAAAAAATTCAGCAAGATGAAAGTTAAATACAGCGAAATCATATTTTAATGTGAAATTTAACACTGCATTTCTTCTGCGAGTTTTTTCCCCTCTGGTACATGCGATGTTATGGCTAAATCCTTGCAGTCGTTGTGATGTTGATTTGTTATCTTCTATCTAAACATTGATTTTAACAAGTTCATTGTTGAAAATCCTCTTTCACATTTTTAAGTGGATCGAAAGCAGGAATTTATCTTTTTAAAAGTTTAACAGTTCATGATTTTTCTGATCTAGGACTATTCAAATGGCTTTTTGTGATATTCTTGATCTTAATTAGGATGAAAATCAGTTATTTCCATTTTTAGATCAGTAGAATTATTTAACATATTTGCAACCTTTTACCATTTTTCCTTAATACTAGTATTATGTAATGGGTTTGAAGTGAATGAAGTAGTTGGCAATTTTAAATACACTCAAAACATCTAATTTAGAAACTAATTTAAGCTCGATGAGATTTTCCAAATGATTGATTCAGTTTTCTTATATTTCACACTTTAGTTCTCCAGATTTTCAAATTGGCAAAACGTACATTACATTATGGTAAAAATGTATATTCCTTATATTTGTGTAATATTTTCACAAAATTAATTTTGATTTAAAATGAATTTATAATACCCTTTAATTCAAAGACTTTAGTTCTCCCTCCCCCCTCAATTTTAAGATTTAGTTATTATGTCTGTAAGAATGGCTAAATCATAGGAAGTGTTATGTTCAATAATTTCTTCATAAGATTCGTTTCTGGATTTTTAAAATTCTTCTATGAATCTTTTGTAACAGAAGCTGGGATGGAACCCGGGCAGCCAGACAGAATGTCCCTGCCCTGAGTGAAAATTTCTATCATTTCTTTGAAAGTGACCTTATAATATTTAAGAATAAACCCTCATAACACTAATTAAATGTATATAGATTTTTTAATGTTTATATAATGCATGTTTGGTTCTCACAATATTTTGAGCTTTTATATTACTAATTCTGTATGTGAATTAACACATTTAATATAGAACACCTGCTTCAAGGCTAAAAGTAAAGTATTTGAATTATGTTTTACCTTTCGTCTGTTTTCAGACGCAGGTTCTATTCTACAATTTATGGAATTTCTCGGTATTGGACATCTCACATAGCTGACAAAATTTCATTTCTATGTTTAGGTTTTATAGTACAATAAGTTGAGCATCCCTACATTAGTATATGACTTTGATTCCTACGAAAGAAAAAGGAGTATCTTAGTTTTCTTGAATTTTTGGTCAAAATTTTAATTTGTAGGTAATTGCAATAGTTCTTCCACGAAATTGCATTTAAATTTTTTGCCAGATCTCAAAATGTTGTATCTTTCAATGGCATTTCATGTGTTTTAGCTTGCTGTATTAAAGCTGGGCTCGAACCTGGGCAGCTAGACAATATCTCCTTTTCCTGAGTAAAGTATTGCTATAATTTCATTAAAGTGACCTGGTAATATTTCAGGATAATTTCTTGTACATTGGACTAAGCTGTCCTCTCTCATAGATGAGAGGACCTAAGTAAAGAACTTAAATTAAAAACGGTTTTTACGTTAAAATTCGGAATGAAATATTTCTTTTATGGTATATGACTTTTGTTTCCAAGATGTTCTTCGAAGTCTGATTTTAGAGTGGTGTTTTTGTGCCCTTTTTTAAAAAATAAAATCTTTAAAAGTATATATGTACAGCTTTTTTAATGTTAATATATTGCGAGTTTGATTCTTACTCTATTTTTAACTGTTATGTGACTAATTCTGTGTGTGAATTAAGATAGTTTAATATATAACATCTGCTTCAAAGCTAACAGTAAAGTTTATTTTGTTTATTTGTGATTTAAAATTACCGGCTTATTGTCTTTTGGTGCCATATTTCTACCAGCGCTGAAATTATTTACTCTTCTCGAAGCTCATTATCTCTTTTATTCTGTGTATTCGTAATAACTGTCTAATTTGTTTTTTCTTTTGTTATTCATGTTGTACCCATGCATTAAAAACCCCTTTCGCTTACTGTACTCCTGTCGTATTAGGAAAATCTTTTCTTTTCTATCGACGTCAGTCATGATTTTAGTAACAATGTAGCACATTGCTCGAGTTGAAAACAAAGAAGGCTACTTTTGAAGTTTTATGTATTAAGAAACAATATTAGATATTTCTCTTTGTGTATAATTATTCTTTAATATCAAAGTAGTTAAAATCTAATGATTACTTTTTTCCCTTTTTGGCCTCTTCTAGTGTAATTTGTCATCATTTTTGAGCACCCTTGGAATGCAGAACATGAGATCGTGACAGAAAAGGAACGGAGAAATAATGCAGAGCAAAAGGACACATGTGGCTGGTAATTCTTGTTTTATATCAACTTTATTTCCACTAGAAATGCTTGAATGTTATAATTTGTATGTCTCTTTTCACATGTTGCTTTATATTGGAGTTTTATTAGTTATTTATTTTACATGAACGCTTCACATTATGTTTTAATGTTTAGGGTAGCATTTATGCATTAATTTCTAAGGTTTTGAATTCGATATTGAAGTGTCTGAATTGGTACTTTCTTTATATTGTATTGTAATATTCGAAGTGAGGTTGAACTGTTAATCACTGTATAATTATCAGAAGTCTGAGATTTGTTAGAGTTCTGTTGCTTCGTAGTGGTTTCAAAATTACTGCTGTTGTGTAGTTTTTTTCCAGGTGGCCTCCTTTCGCATTACGAGGAGGAGGCTAAACATTTTCCTCTCTGTGTGGCCTAATATTTTCCCTGTCCAACAGAATCTTCTCTTCCCAACAGGTCAGTGTAATTAAACTGCCTGTGTATAAACCACTTTTGTTTCAGATTTTTCCGAATTCAGAGTCTCTCTATCAAGTGCTGTTTCTCTTAAAACTATTGAATGTTAAATGTTGAACAAAAATTAAATGTAAATAAAAATTTAATGAATACTTGTAAAGAAAGTTAGTGGAGCTAAATTGTCTTCTGTTAAAGTTGCTCAAAAAGTGCTTTTTCTTAGTTGTTTTAAGCATACTTTATTATATTTTCCCCTTAATCTGAACTATTTTGGCATATTGTGAAGTTTTCTGAACCAATTTGCGAGGATCTATTTAAAATTGATTCCATAAATAAAAATTCATTTTGTAATCAAACCAGAGAAGTTTTATTATTATCGAAGTAAAATTCTGCAGATTAACTTTCAACTTTGTATTGAAAAGCACTCTGAAAGTTTCTTTTGGACTTCATTCCGTTCTCTTGGCAAATGCATGACAGAATTATTTTATGAAAAAGCTGATGTCTTTTGCTTATAAAAATGACTGATGCAACTGTAACCCTGTCGCTGTAAAGGAGCACATGTTTCCCAAGTGTCTCTTTTAAAGTGTCTTGTTTTTTTCTTTAATTGCGTCAATCTCCGCTAGAAGATCAGACGTTGCTTTTGTGTTATTTAACAATTCCTTCATTATATCTTCAGGTAAAACCTTTTCATCGTAATGAACGCTTTTATTATCAGGGGGTTTTATAAGAACCCAATTCTTCTTTTGTAATTTTCTGACTCATTGTTTGACTTCTCAATGTTCCATATGTGAAAATTCTTCGGCATCCTTTGCTTTTAAGGTTTGTAAAATTTTTTTGGGCTTCATTTTCAGTTGATGGAAATTGTTTAAAGTAGCAGATAAATTCTTTCCGGTGTTGATGGATGAATGTTGCACCACGTATGAATGAAATTCTGGCAGTGGATAAATTAAATGGAATCCTTTAAGGTACTGCTATACGCGAACTCACGCTTTACGAGTCTGCGCTCAGCAAGTACCTGCTGTATTAAAAATTATAGGCTACAAAACGTGAGTTGAAGAATCATCATGAGGTATGTAGAATGCAGATTGAGAGTTTAGTCGTGATAAATAAACAGTCTATACAGATGATCGGAAATCATAAAAATTTAGGTGGATTTACTATAAGGTATTTTACTCCTGGACCATGGATTAGTTATAAATAGTACTTGTGTCAAGACAGATTAAAGTATATGGATTCCCTGTTTAAAAAAGGAATTTCTCTCTGACAGTATGCAGTCTGTATCATAGCTGGAATAGCAAGGTGTTACGTCTTCAGGAAGACAAAATCTGTTATTCTGCAATTTTTACTGAAAATGTGTGTTGAAATTTTGTTACCTAGATAACCCTATTTTTAACTCTTTTTATATGAAAATGAAACCAAATACAGACAAAGAAATAAAATTGCATTGCGTACCTTAGTGCAGTTATGTGCAACTTTAACTTACTGGGAGCTAGTTTTGAGTTTATAAAATTTTGGCTAGCTACAATTACCTAGTGCACTTTTATTATTTCAGTTATAAATGCGTTACACAAAGTATAAAAACGTGTGGTATAATATGTTAAAGAAAAGGTATACTCTTTGTATTATTTACAAAAAATTCAGCAAGATGAAAGTTAAATACAGCGAAATCATATTTTAATGTGAAATTTAACACTGCATTTCTTCTGCGAGTTTTTTCCCCTCTGGTACATGCGATGTTATGGCTAAATCCTTGCAGTCGTTGTGATGTTGATTTGTTATCTTCTATCTAAACATTGATTTTAACAAGTTCATTGTTGAAAATCCTCTTTCACATTTTTAAGTGGATCGAAAGCAGGAATTTATCTTTTTAAAAGTTTAACAGTTCATGATTTTTCTGATCTAGGACTATTCAAATGGCTTTTTGTGATATTCTTGATCTTAATTAGGATGAAAATCAGTTATTTCCATTTTTAGATCAGTAGAATTATTTAACATATTTGCAACCTTTTACCATTTTTCCTTAATACTAGTATTATGTAATGGGTTTGAAGTGAATGAAGTAGTTGGCAATTTTAAATACACTCAAAACATCTAATTTAGAAACTAATTTAAGCTCGATGAGATTTTCCAAATGATTGATTCAGTTTTCTTATATTTCACACTTTAGTTCTCCAGATTTTCAAATTGGCAAAACGTACATTACATTATGGTAAAAATGTATATTCCTTATATTTGTGTAATATTTTCACAAAATTAATTTTGATTTAAAATGAATTTATAATACCCTTTAATTCAAAGACTTTAGTTCTCCCTCCCCCCTCAATTTTAAGATTTAGTTATTATGTCTGTAAGAATGGCTAAATCATAGGAAGTGTTATGTTCAATAATTTCTTCATAAGATTCGTTTCTGGATTTTTAAAATTCTTCTATGAATCTTTTGTAACAGAAGCTGGGATGGAACCCGGGCAGCCAGACAGAATGTCCCTGCCCTGAGTGAAAATTTCTATCATTTCTTTGAAAGTGACCTTATAATATTTAAGAATAAACCCTCATAACACTAATTAAATGTATATAGATTTTTTAATGTTTATATAATGCATGTTTGGTTCTCACAATATTTTGAGCTTTTATATTACTAATTCTGTATGTGAATTAACACATTTAATATAGAACACCTGCTTCAAGGCTAAAAGTAAAGTATTTGAATTATGTTTTACCTTTCGTCTGTTTTCAGACGCAGGTTCTATTCTACAATTTATGGAATTTCTCGGTATTGGACATCTCACATAGCTGACAAAATTTCATTTCTATGTTTAGGTTTTATAGTACAATAAGTTGAGCATCCCTACATTAGTATATGACTTTGATTCCTACGAAAGAAAAAGGAGTATCTTAGTTTTCTTGAATTTTTGGTCAAAATTTTAATTTGTAGGTAATTGCAATAGTTCTTCCACGAAATTGCATTTAAATTTTTTGCCAGATCTCAAAATGTTGTATCTTTCAATGGCATTTCATGTGTTTTAGCTTGCTGTATTAAAGCTGGGCTCGAACCTGGGCAGCTAGACAATATCTCCTTTTCCTGAGTAAAGTATTGCTATAATTTCATTAAAGTGACCTGGTAATATTTCAGGATAATTTCTTGTACATTGGACTAAGCTGTCCTCTCTCATAGATGAGAGGACCTAAGTAAAGAACTTAAATTAAAAACGGTTTTTACGTTAAAATTCGGAATGAAATATTTCTTTTATGGTATATGACTTTTGTTTCCAAGATGTTCTTCGAAGTCTGATTTTAGAGTGGTGTTTTTGTGCCCTTTTTTAAAAAATAAAATCTTTAAAAGTATATATGTACAGCTTTTTTAATGTTAATATATTGCGAGTTTGATTCTTACTCTATTTTTAACTGTTATGTGACTAATTCTGTGTGTGAATTAAGATAGTTTAATATATAACATCTGCTTCAAAGCTAACAGTAAAGTTTATTTTGTTTATTTGTGATTTAAAATTACCGGCTTATTGTCTTTTGGTGCCATATTTCTACCAGCGCTGAAATTATTTACTCTTCTCGAAGCTCATTATCTCTTTTATTCTGTGTATTCGTAATAACTGTCTAATTTGTTTTTTCTTTTGTTATTCATGTTGTACCCATGCATTAAAAACCCCTTTCGCTTACTGTACTCCTGTCGTATTAGGAAAATCTTTTCTTTTCTATCGACGTCAGTCATGATTTTAGTAACAATGTAGCACATTGCTCGAGTTGAAAACAAAGAAGGCTACTTTTGAAGTTTTATGTATTAAGAAACAATATTAGATATTTCTCTTTGTGTATAATTATTCTTTAATATCAAAGTAGTTAAAATCTAATGATTACTTTTTTCCCTTTTTGGCCTCTTCTAGTGTAATTTGTCATCATTTTTGAGCACCCTTGGAATGCAGAACATGAGATCGTGACAGAAAAGGAACGGAGAAATAATGCAGAGCAAAAGGACACATGTGGCTGGTAATTCTTGTTTTATATCAACTTTATTTCCACTAGAAATGCTTGAATGTTATAATTTGTATGTCTCTTTTCACATGTTGCTTTATATTGGAGTTTTATTAGTTATTTATTTTACATGAACGCTTCACATTATGTTTTAATGTTTAGGGTAGCATTTATGCATTAATTTCTAAGGTTTTGAATTCGATATTGAAGTGTCTGAATTGGTACTTTCTTTATATTGTATTGTAATATTCGAAGTGAGGTTGAACTGTTAATCACTGTATAATTATCAGAAGTCTGAGATTTGTTAGAGTTCTGTTGCTTCGTAGTGGTTTCAAAATTACTGCTGTTGTGTAGTTTTTTTCCAGGTGGCCTCCTTTCGCATTACGAGGAGGAGGCTAAACATTTTCCTCTCTGTGTGGCCTAATATTTTCCCTGTCCAACAGAATCTTCTCTTCCCAACAGGTCAGTGTAATTAAACTGCCTGTGTATAAACCACTTTTGTTTCAGATTTTTCCGAATTCAGAGTCTCTCTATCAAGTGCTGTTTCTCTTAAAACTATTGAATGTTAAATGTTGAACAAAAAATAAATGTAAATAAAAATTTAATGAATACTTGTAAAGAAAGTTAGTGGAGCTAAATTGTCTTCTGTTAAAGTTGCTCAAAAAGTGCTTTTTCTTAGTTGTTTTAAGCATACTTTATTATATTTTCCCCTTAATCTGAACTATTTTGGCATATTGTGAAGTTTTCTGAACCAATTTGCGAGGATCTATTTAAAATTGATTCCATAAATAAAAATTCATTTTGTAATCAAACCAGAGAAGTTTTATTATTATTGAAGTAAAATTCTGCAGATTAACTTTCAACTTTGTATTGAAAAGCACTCTGAAAGTTTCTTTTGGACTTCATTCCGTTCTCTTGGCAAATGCATGACAGAATTATTTTATGAAAAAGCTGATGTCTTTTGCTTATAAAAATGACTGATGCAACTGTAACCCTGTCGCTGTAAAGGAGCACATGTTTCCCAAGTGTCTCTTTTAAAGTGTCTTGTTTTTTTCTTTAATTGCGTCAATCTCCGCTAGAAGATCAGACGTTGCTTTTGTGTTATTTAACAATTCCTTCATTATATCTTCAGTTAAAACCTTTTTATCGTAATGAACGCTTTTATTATCAGGGGTTTTTATAAGAACCCAATTCTTCTTTTGTAATTTTCTGACTCATTGTTTGACTTCTCTATGTTCCATATGTGAAAATTCTTCGGCATCCTTTGCTTTTAAGGTTTGTAAAATTTTTTTGGGCTTCATTTTCAGTTGATGGAAATTGTTTAAAGTAGCAGATAAATTCTTTCCGGTGTTGATGGATGAATGTTGCACCACGTATGGATGAAATTCTGGCAGTGGATAAATTAAATGGAATCCTTTAAGGTACTGCTATACGCGAACTCACGCTTTACGAGTCTGCGCTCAGCAAGTACCTGCTGTATTAAAAATTATAGGCTACAAAACGTGAGTTGAAGAATCATCATGAGGTATGTAGAATGCAGATTGAGAGTTTAGTCGTGATAAATAAACAGTCTATACAGATGATCGGAAATCATAAAAATTTAGGTGGATTTACTATAAGGTATTTTACTCCTGGACCATGGATTAGTTATAAATAGTACTTGTGTCAAGACAGATTAAAGTATATGGATTCCCTGTTTAAAAAACTAATTTCTCTCTGACAGTATGCAGTCTGTATCAAAGCTGGAATAGCAAGGTGTTACGTCTTCAGGAAGACAAAATCTGTTATTCTGCAATTTTTACTGAAAATGTGTGTTGAAATTTTGTTACCTAGATAACCCTATTTTTAACTCTTTTTATATGAAAATGAAACCAAATACAGACAAAGAAATAAAATTGCATTGCGTACCTTAGTGCAGTTATGTGCAACTTTAACTTACTGGGAGCTAGTTTTGAGTTTATAAAATTTTGGCTAGCTACAATTACCTAGTGCACTTTTATTATTTCAGTTATAAATGCGTTACACAAAGTATGAAAACGTGTGGTATAATATGTTAAAGAAAAGGTATACTCTTTGTATTATTTACAAAAAATTCAGCAAGATGAAAGTTAAATACAGGGAAATCATATTTTAATGTGAAATTTAACACTGCATTTCTTCTGCGAGTTTTTTCCCCTCTGGTACATGCGATGTTATGGCTAAATCCTTGCAGTCGTTGTGATGTTGATTTGTTATCTTCTATCTAAACATTGATTTTAACAAGTTCATTGTTGAAAATCCTCTTTCACATTTTTAAGTGGATCGAAAGCAGGAATTTATCTTTTTAAAAGTTTAACAGTTCATGATTTTTCTGATCTAGGACTATTCAAATGGCTTTTTGTGATATTCTTGATCTTAATTAGGATGAAAATCAGTTATTTCCATTTTTAGATCAGTAGAATTATTTAACATATTTGCAACCTTTTACCATTTTTCCTTAATACTAGTATTATGTAATGGGTTTGAAGTGAATGAAGTAGTTGGCCTAATTTTAAATACACTCAAAACATCTAATTTAGAAACTAATTTAAGCTCGATGAGATTTTCCAAATGATTGATTCAGTTTTCTTATATTTCACACTTTAGTTCTCCAGATTTTCAAATTGGCAAAACGTACATTACATTATGGTAAAAATGTATATTCCTTATATTTGTGTAATATTTTCACAAAATTAATTTTGATTTAAAATGAATTTATAATACCCTTTAATTCAAAGACTTTAGTTCTCCCTCCCCCCTCAATTTTAAGATTTAGTTATTATGTCTGTAAGAATGGCTAAATCATAGGAAGTGTTATGTTCAATAATTTCTTCATAAGATTCGTTTCTGGATTTTTAAAATTCTTCTATGAATCTTTTGTAACAGAAGCTGGGATGGAACCCGGGCAGCCAGACAGAATGTCCCTGCCCTGAGTGAAAATTTCTATCATTTCTTTGAAAGTGACGTTATAATATTTAAGAATAAACCCTCATAACACTAATTAAATGTATATAGATTTTTTAATGTTTATATAATGCATGTTTGGTTCTCACAATATTTTGAGCTTTTATATTACTAATTCTGTATGTGAATTAACACATTTAATATAGAACACCTGCTTCACGGCTAAAAGTAAAGTATTTGAATTATGTTTTACCTTTCGTCTGTTTTCAGACGCAGGTTCTATTCTACAATTTACGGAATTTCTCGGTATTGGACATCTCACATAGCTGACAAAATTTCATTTCTATGTTTAGGTTTTATAGTACAATAAGTTGAGCATCCCTACATTAGTATATGACTTTGATTCCTAGGAAAGAAAAAGGAGTATCTTAGTTTTCTTGAATTTTTGGTCAAAATTTTAATTTGTAGGTAATTGCAATAGTTCTTCCACGAAATTGCATTTAAATTTTTTGCCAGATCTCAAAATGTTGTATCTTTCAATGGCATTTCATGTGTTTTAGCTTGCTGTATTAAAGCTGGGCTCGAACCTGGGCAGCTAGACAATATCTCCTTTCCCTGAGTAAAGTATTGCTATAATTTCATTAAAGTGACCTGGTAATATTTCAGGATAATTTCTTGTACATTGGACTAAGCTGTCCTCTCTCATAGATGAGAGGACCTAAGTAAAGAACTTAAATTAAAAACGGTTTTTACGTTAAAATTCGGAAAGAAATATTTCTTTTATGCTATATGACTTTTGTTTCCAAGATGTTCTTCGAAGTCTGATTTTAGAGTGGTGTTTTTGTGCCCCTTTTTAAAAAATAAAATCTTTAAAAGTATATATGTACAGCTTTTTTAATGTTAATATATTGCGAGTTTGATTCTTACTCTATTTTTAACTGTTATGTGACTAATTCTGTGTGTGAATTAAGATAGTTTAATATATAACATCTGCTTCAAAGCTAACAGTAAAGTTTATTTTGTTTATTTGTGATTTAAAATTACCGGCTTATTGTCTTTTGGTGCCATATTTCTACCAGCGCTGAAATTATTTACTCTTCTCGAAGCTCATTATCTCTTTTATTCTGTGTATTCGTAATAACTGTCTAATTTGTTTTTTCTTTTGTTATTCATGTTGTACCCATGCATTAAAAACCCCTTTCGCTTACTGTACTCCTGTCGTATTAGGAAAATCTTTTCTTTTCTATCGACGTCAGTCATGATTTTAGTAACAATGTAGCACATTGCTCGAGTTGAAAACAAAGAAGGCTACTTTTGAAGTTTTATGTATTAAGAAACAATATTAGATATTTCTCTTTGTGTATAATTATTCTTTAATATCAAAGTAGTTAAAATCTAATGATTACTTTTTTCCCTTTTTGGCCTCTTCTAGTGTAATTTGTCATCATTTTTGAGCACCCTTGGAATGCAGAACATGAGATCGTGACAGAAAAGGAACGGAGAAATAATGCAGAGCAAAAGGACACATGTGGCTGGTAATTCTTGTTTTATATCAACTTTATTTCCACTAGAAATGCTTGAATGTTATAATTTGTATGTCTCTTTTCACATGTTGCTTTATATTGGAGTTTTATTAGTTATTTATTTTACATGAACGCTTCACATTATGTTTTAATGTTTAGGGTAGCATTTATGCATTAATTTCTTAGGTTTTGAATTCTATATTGAAGTGTCTGAATTGGTACTTTCTTTATATTGTATTGTAATATTCGAAGTGAGGTTGAACTGTTAATCACTGTATAATTATCAGAAGTCTGAGATTTGTTAGAGTTCTGTTGCTTCATAGTGCTTTCAAAATTACTGCTGTTGTGTAGTTTTTTTCCAGGTGGCCTCCTTTCGCATTACGAGGAGGAGGCTAAACATTTTCCTCTCTGTGTGGCCTAATATTTTCCCTGTCCAACAGAATCTTCTCTTCCCAACAGGTCAGTGTAATTAAACTGCCTGTGTATAAACCACTTTTGTTTCAGATTTTTCCGAATTCAGAGTCTCTCTATCAAGTGCTGTTTCTCTTAAAACTATTGAATGTTAAATGTTGAACAAAAAATAAATGTAAATAAAAATTTAATGAATACTTGTAAAGAAAGTTAGTGGAGCTAAATTGTCTTCTGTTAAAGTTGCTCAAAAAGTGCTTTTTCTTAGTTGTTTTAAGCATACTTTATTATATTTTCCCCTTAATCTGAACTATTTTGGCATATTGTGAAGTTTTCTGAACCAATTTGCGAGGATCTATTTAAAATTGATTCCATAAATAAAAATTCATTTTGTAATCAAACCAGAGAAGTTTTATTATTATTGAAGTAAAATTCTGCAGATTAACTTTCAACTTTGTATTGAAAAGCACTCTGAAAGTTTCTTTTGGACTTCATTCCGTTCTCTTGGCAAATGCATGACAGAATTATTTTATGAAAAAGCTGATGTCTTTTGCTTATAAAAATGACTGATGCAACTGTAACCCTGTCGCTGTAAAGGAGCACATGTTTCCCAAGTGTCTCTTTTAAAGTGTCTTGTTTTTTTCTTTAATTGCGTCAATCTCCGCTAGAAGATCAGACGTTGCTTTTGTGTTATTTAACAATTCCTTCATTATATCTTCAGTTAAAACCTTTTTATCGTAATGAACGCTTTTATTATCAGGGGTTTTTATAAGAACCCAATTCTTCTTTTGTAATTTTCTGACTCATTGTTTGACTTCTCTATGTTCCATATGTGAAAATTCTTCGGCATCCTTTGCTTTTAAGGTTTGTAAAATTTTTTTGGGCTTCATTTTCAGTTGATGGAAATTGTTTAAAGTAGCAGATAAATTCTTTCCGGTGTTGATGGATGAATGTTGCACCACGTATGGATGAAATTCTGGCAGTGGATAAATTAAATGGAATCCTTTAAGGTACTGCTATACGCGAACTCACGCTTTACGAGTCTGCGCTCAGCAAGTACCTGCTGTATTAAAAATTATAGGCTACAAAACGTGAGTTGAAGAATCATCATGAGGTATGTAGAATGCAGATTGAGAGTTTAGTCGTGATAAATAAACAGTCTATACAGATGATCGGAAATCATAAAAATTTAGGTGGATTTACTATAAGGTATTTTACTCCTGGACCATGGATTAGTTATAAATAGTACTTGTGTCAAGACAGATTAAAGTATATGGATTCCCTGTTTAAAAAAGGAATTTCTCTCTGACAGTATGCAGTCTGTATCAAAGCTGGAATAGCAAGGTGTTACGTCTTCAGGAAGACAAAATCTGTTATTCTGCAATTTTTACTGAAAATGTGTGTTGAAATTTTGTTACCTAGATAACCCTATTTTTAACTCTTTTTATATGAAAATGAAACCAAATACAGACAAAGAAATAAAATTGCATTGCGTACCTTAGTGCAGTTATGTGCAACTTTAACTTACTGGGAGCTAGTTTTGAGTTTATAAAATTTTGGCTAGCTACAATTACCTAGTGCACTTTTATTATTTCAGTTATAAATGCGTTACACAAAGTATGAAAACGTGTGGTATAATATGTTAAAGAAAAGGTATACTCTTTGTATTATTTACAAAAAATTCAGCAAGATGAAAGTTAAATACAGGGAAATCATATTTTAATGTGAAATTTAACACTGCATTTCTTCTGCGAGTTTTTTCCCCTCTGGTACATGCGATGTTATGGCTAAATCCTTGCAGTCGTTGTGATGTTGATTTGTTATCTTCTATCTAAACATTGATTTTAACAAGTTCATTGTTGAAAATCCTCTTTCACATTTTTAAGTGGATCGAAAGCAGGAATTTATCTTTTTAAAAGTTTAACAGTTCATGATTTTTCTGATCTAGGACTATTCAAATGGCTTTTTGTGATATTCTTGATCTTAATTAGGATGAAAATCAGTTATTTCCATTTTTAGATCAGTAGAATTATTTAACATATTTGCAACCTTTTACCATTTTTCCTTAATACTAGTATTATGTAATGGGTTTGAAGTGAATGAAGTAGTTGGCCTAATTTTAAATACACTCAAAACATCTAATTTAGAAACTAATTTAAGCTCGATGAGATTTTCCAAATGATTGATTCAGTTTTCTTATATTTCACACTTTAGTTCTCCAGATTTTCAAATTGGCAAAACGTACATTACATTATGGTAAAAATGTATATTCCTTATATTTGTGTAATATTTTCACAAAATTAATTTTGATTTAAAATGAATTTATAATACCCTTTAATTCAAAGACTTTAGTTCTCCCTCCCCCCTCAATTTTAAGATTTAGTTATTATGTCTGTAAGAATGGCTAAATCATAGGAAGTGTTATGTTCAATAATTTCTTCATAAGATTCGTTTCTGGATTTTTAAAATTCTTCTATGAATCTTTTGTAACAGAAGCTGGGATGGAACCCGGGCAGCCAGACAGAATGTCCCTGCCCTGAGTGAAAATTTCTATCATTTCTTTGAAAGTGACGTTATAATATTTAAGAATAAACCCTCATAACACTAATTAAATGTATATAGATTTTTTAATGTTTATATAATGCATGTTTGGTTCTCACAATATTTTGAGCTTTTATATTACTAATTCTGTATGTGAATTAACACATTTAATATAGAACACCTGCTTCACGGCTAAAAGTAAAGTATTTGAATTATGTTTTACCTTTCGTCTGTTTTCAGACGCAGGTTCTATTCTACAATTTACGGAATTTCTCGGTATTGGACATCTCACATAGCTGACAAAATTTCATTTCTATGTTTAGGTTTTATAGTACAATAAGTTGAGCATCCCTACATTAGTATATGACTTTGATTCCTAGGAAAGAAAAAGGAGTATCTTAGTTTTCTTGAATTTTTGGTCAAAATTTTAATTTGTAGGTAATTGCAATAGTTCTTCCACGAAATTGCATTTAAATTTTTTGCCAGATCTCAAAATGTTGTATCTTTCAATGGCATTTCATGTGTTTTAGCTTGCTGTATTAAAGCTGGGCTCGAACCTGGGCAGCTAGACAATATCTCCTTTCCCTGAGTAAAGTATTGCTATAATTTCATTAAAGTGACCTGGTAATATTTCAGGATAATTTCTTGTACATTGGACTAAGCTGTCCTCTCTCATAGATGAGAGGACCTAAGTAAAGAACTTAAATTAAAAACGGTTTTTACGTTAAAATTCGGAAAGAAATATTTCTTTTATGCTATATGACTTTTGTTTCCAAGATGTTCTTCGAAGTCTGATTTTAGAGTGGTGTTTTTGTGCCCCTTTTTAAAAAATAAAATCTTTAAAAGTATATATGTACAGCTTTTTTAATGTTAATATATTGCGAGTTTGATTCTTACTCTATTTTTAACTGTTATGTGACTAATTCTGTGTGTGAATTAAGATAGTTTAATATATAACATCTGCTTCAAAGCTAACAGTAAAGTTTATTTTGTTTATTTGTGATTTAAAATTACCGGCTTATTGTCTTCTGGTGCCATATTTCTACCAGCGCTGAAATTATTTACTCTTCTCGAAGCTCATTATCTCTTTTATTCTGTGTATTCGTAATAACTGTCTAATTTGTTTTTTCTTTTGTTATTCATGTTGTACCCATGCATTAAAAACCCCTTTCGCTTACTGTACTCCTGTCGTATTAGGAAAATCTTTTCTTTTCTATCGACGTCAGTCATGATTTTAGTAACAATGTAGCACATTGCTCGAGTTGAAAACAAAGAAGGCTACTTTTGAAGTTTTATGTATTAAGAAACAATATTAGATATTTCTCTTTGTGTATAATTATTCTTTAATATCAAAGTAGTTAAAATCTAATGATTACTTTTTTCCCTTTTTGGCCTCTTCTAGTGTAATTTGTCATCATTTTTGAGCACCCTTGGAATGCAGAACATGAGATCGTGACAGAAAAGGAACGGAGAAATAATGCAGAGCAAAAGGACACATGTGGCTGGTAATTCTTGTTTTATATCAACTTTATTTCCACTAGAAATGCTTGAATGTTATAATTTGTATGTCTCTTTTCACATGTTGCTTTATATTGGAGTTTTATTAGTTATTTATTTTACATGAACGTTTCAAATTATGTTTTAATGTTTAGGGTAGCGTTTATGCATAAATTTCGTAGGTTTTGAATTCCATTTTGAAGTGTCTGAATTGGTGCCTTCTTTATATTGTATTGTAATATTCGAAGTGAAGTTGAACTGTTAATCACACTATAATTATCAGAAGTCTGAGATTTGTTAGAGTTCTGTTGCTTTGTAGTGATTTCAAAATTACTGCTGTGGTGTAATTTTTTCCAGAGTGGCCTCCTTTCGCATTACGAGAAGGAGGCTAAACATTTTCCTCTCTGTGTGGCCTAATATTTTCCCTGCCCGACTGGGTGTTCTCTTCCCAACAGTCCAATTTAATTGCACTGCCTGTGTATAAACCAATTTTGTTTCAGTTTTTTCTGAATTTAGAGTGTCTCTGTCAAGTGCTATTTTTGTTAAAACCATTGAAAGTTAAGTGTTGAACAAAAACTAATTTGTAAATAAAAATTTAATGTGTACTTGTAAAGAAAGTTAGTGGAGCCAAATTGTCTTTTGTTAAGGATGCTCAAAATGTGCTTTTTCTTAGTTGTTTTAAGCATACTTTATTATATTTTCCCCTTAATCTGAACTATTTTGGCATATTGTGAAGTTTTCTGAACCAATTTGCGAGGATCTATTTAAAATTGATTCCATAAATAAAAATTCATTTTGTAATCAAACCAGAGAAGTTTTATTATTATCGAAGTAAAATTCTGCAGATTAACTTTCAACTTTGTATTGAAAAGCACTCTGAAAGTTTCTTTTGGACTTCATTCCGTTCTCTTGGCAAATGCATGACAGAATTATTTTATGAAAAAGCTGATGTCTTTTGCTTATAAAAATGACTGATGCAACTGTAACCCTGTCGCTGTAAAGGAGCACATGTTTCCCAAGTGTCTCTTTTAAAGTGTCTTGTTTTTTTCTTTAATTGCGTCAATCTCCGCTAGAAGATCAGACGTTGCTTTTGTGTTATTTAACAATTCCTTCATTATATCTTCAGTTAAAACCTTTTCATCGTAATGAACACTTTTATTATCAGGGGGTTTTATAAGAACCCAATTCTTCTTTTGTAATTTTCTGACTCATTGTTTGACTTCTCTATGTTCCATATGTGAAAATTCTTCGGCATCCTTTGCTTTTAAGGTTTGTAAAATTTTTTTGGGCTTCATTTTCAGTTGATGGAAATTGTTTAAAGTAGCAGATAAATTCTTTCCGGTGTTGATGGATGAATGTTGCACCAGGTATGAATGAAATTCTGGCAGTGGATAAATTAAATGGAATCCTTTAAGGTACTGCTATACGCGAACTCACGCTTTACGAGTCTGCGCTCAGCAAGTACCTGCTGTATTAAAAATTATAGGCTACAAAACGTGAGTTGAAGAATCATCATGAGGTATGTAGAATGCAGATTGAGAGTTTAGTCGTGATAAATAAACAGTCTATACAGATGATCGGAAATCATAAAAATTTAGGTGAATTTACTATAAGGTATTTTACTCCTGGACCATGGATTAGTTATAAATAGTACTTGTGTCAAGACAGATTAAAGTATATGGATTCCCTGTTTAAAAAAGGAATTTCTCTCTGACAGTATGCAGTCTGTATCATAGCTGGAATAGCAAGGTGTTACGTCTTCAGGAAGACAAAATCTGTTATTCTGCAATTTTTACTGAAAATGTGTGTTGAAATTTTGTTACCTAGATAACCCTATTTTTAACTCTTTTTATATGAAAATGAAACCAAATACAGACAAAGAAATAAAATTGCATTGCGTACCTTAGTGCAGTTATGTGCAACTTTAACTTACTGGGAGCTAGTTTTGAGTTTATAAAATTTTGGCTAGCTACAATTACCTAGTGCACTTTTATTATTTCAGTTATAAATGCATTACACAAAGTATAGAAATGTGTGGTATAATATGTTAAAGAAAAGGTATACTCTTTGTATTATTTACAAAAAATTCAGTAAGATGAAAGTTAAATACAGGGAAATCATATTTTAATGTGAAATTTAACACTGCATTTCTTCTGCGAATTTTTTTTCCCTCTGGTACATGCGATGTTATGGCTAAATCCTTGCAGTCGTTGGGGTGTTTATTTGTTATCTTGTATCTAAACATTGATTTTAACAAGTTCATTGTTGAAAATCCTCTTTCACATTTTTAAGTGGATCGAAAGCAGGAATTTATCTTTTTAAAAGTTTAACAGTTCATGATTTTTCTGATCTAGGACTATTCAAATGGCTTTTTGTGATATTCTTGATCTTAATTAGGATGAAAATCAGTTATTTCCATTTTTAGATCAGTAGAATTATTTAACATATTTGAAACCTTTTACCATTTTTCCTTAATACTAGTATTATGTAATGGGTTTGAAGTGAATGAAGTAGTTGGCCTAATTTTAAATACACTCAAAACATCTAATTTAGAAACTAATTTAAGCTCGATGATATTTTCCAAATGATTGATTCAGTTTTCTTATATTTCACACTTTAGTTCTCCAGATTTTCAAATTGGCAAAACGTACATTACATTATGGTAAAAATGTATATTCCTTATATTTGTGTAATATTTTCACAAAATTAATTTTGATTTAAAATGAATTTATAATACCCTTTAATTCAAAGACTTTAGTTCTCCCTCCCCCCTCAATTTTAAGATTTAGTTATTATGTCTGTAAGAATGGCTAAATCATAGAAAGGGTTATGTTCAATAATTTCTTCATAAGATTCGTTTCTGGATTTTTAAAATTCTTCTATGAATCTTTTGTAACAATAGCTGGGATGGAACCCGGGCAGCCAGACAGAATGTCCCTGCCCTGAGTGAAAATTTCTATCATTTCTTTGAAAGTGACCTTATAATATTTAAGAATAAACCCTCATAACACTAATTAAATGTATATAGATTTTTTAATGTTTATATAATGCATGTTTGGTTCTCACAATATTTTGAGCTTTTATATTACTAATTCTGTATGTGAATTAACACATTTAATATAGAACATCCTGCTTCAAGGCTAAAAGTAAAGTATTTGAATTATGTTTTACCTTTCGTCTGTTTTCAGACGCAGGTTCTATTCTACAATTTACGGAATTTCTCGGTATTGGACATCTCACATAGCTGACAAAATTTCATTCCTATGTTTAGGTTTTATAGTACAATAAGTTGAGCATCCCTACATTAGTATATGACTTTGATTCCTACGAAAGAAAAAGGAGTATCTTAGTTTTCTTGAATTTTTGGTCAAAATTTTAATTTGTAGGTAATTGCAATAGTTCTTCCACGAAATTGCATTTAAATTTTTTGCCACATCTCAAAATGTTGTATCTTTCAATGGCATTTCATGTGTTTTAGCTTGCTGTATTAAAGCTGGGCTCGAACCTGCGCAGCTAGACAATATCTCCTTTCCCTGAGTAAAGTATTGCTATAATTTCATTAAAGTGACCTGGTAATATTTCAGGATAATTTCTTGTACATTGGACTAAGCTGTCCTCTCTCATAGATGAGAGGACCTAAGTAAAGAACTTAAATTAAAAACGGTTTTTACGTTAAAATTCAGAATGAAATATTTCTTTTATGGTATATGACTTTTGTTTCCAAGATGTTCTTCGAAGTCTGATTTTAGAGTGGTGTTTTTGTGCCCTTTTTTAAAAAATAAAATCTTTAAAAGTATATATGTACAGCTTTTTTAATGTTAATATATTGCGAGTTTGATTCTTACTCTATTTTTAACTGTTATGTGACTAATTCTGTGTGTGAATTAAGATAGTTTAATATATAACATCTGCTTCAAAGCTAACAGTAAAGTTTATTTTGTTTATTTGTGATTTAAAATTACCGGCTTATTGTCTTCTGGTGCCATATTTCTACCAGCGCTGAAATTATTTACTCTTCTCGAAGCTCATTATCTCTTTTATTCTGTGTATTCGTAATAACTGTCTAATTTGTTTTTTCTTTTGTTATTCATGTTGTACCCATGCATTAAAAACCCCTTTCGCTTACTGTACTCCTGTCGTATTAGGAAAATCTTTTCTTTTCTATCGACGTCAGTCATGATTTTAGTAACAATGTAGCACATTGCTCGAGTTGAAAACAAAGAAGGCTACTTTTGAAGTTTTATGTATTAAGAAACAATATTAGATATTTCTCTTTGTGTATAATTATTCTTTAATATCAAAGTAGTTAAAATCTAATGATTACTTTTTTCCCTTTTTGGCCTCTTCTAGTGTAATTTGTCATCATTTTTGAGCACCCTTGGAATGCAGAACATGAGATCGTGACAGAAAAGGAACGGAGAAATAATGCAGAGCAAAAGGACACATGTGGCTGGTAATTCTTGTTTTATATCAACTTTATTTCCACTAGAAATGCTTGAATGTTATAATTTGTATGTCTCTTTTCACATGTTGCTTTATATTGGAGTTTTATTAGTTATTTATTTTACATGAACGCTTCACATTATGTTTTAATGTTTAGGGTAGCATTTATGCATTAATTTCTTAGGTTTTGAATTCTATATTGAAGTGTCTGAATTGGTACTTTCTTTATATTGTATTGTAATATTCGAAGTGAGGTTGAACTGTTAATCACTGTATAATTATCAGAAGTCTGAGATTTGTTAGAGTTCTGTTGCTTCATAGTGCTTTCAAAATTACTGCTGTTGTGTAGTTTTTTTCCAGGTGGCCTCCTTTCGCATTACGAGGAGGAGGCTAAACATTTTCCTCTCTGTGTGGCCTAATATTTTCCCTGTCCAACAGAATCTTCTCTTCCCAACAGGTCAGTGTAATTAAACTGCCTGTGTATAAACCACTTTTGTTTCAGATTTTTCCGAATTCAGAGTCTCTCTATCAAGTGCTGTTTCTCTTAAAACTATTGAATGTTAAATGTTGAACAAAAAATAAATGTAAATAAAAATTTAATGAATACTTGTAAAGAAAGTTAGTGGAGCTAAATTGTCTTCTGTTAAAGTTGCTCAAAAAGTGCTTTCTCTTAGTTGTTTTAAGCATACTTTATTATATTTTCCCCTTAATCTGAACTATTTTGGCATATTGTGAAGTTTTCTGAACCAATTTGCGAGGATCTATTTAAAATTGATTCCATAAATAAAAATTCATTTTGTAATCAAACCAGAGAAGTTTTATTATTATTGAAGTAAAATTCTGCAGATTAACTTTCAACTTTGTATTGAAAAGCACTCTGAAAGTTTCTTTTGGACTTCATTCCGTTCTCTTGGCAAATGCATGACAGAATTATTTTATGAAAAAGCTGATGTCTTTTGCTTATAAAAATGACTGATGCAACTGTAACCCTGTCGCTGTAAAGGAGCACATATTTCCCAAGTGTCTCTTTTAAAGTGTCTTGCTTTTTCTTTAATTGCGTCAATCTCCGCTAGAAGATCAGACATTGCTTTTGTGTTATTTAACAATTCCTTCATTATATCTTGAGTTAAAACCTTTTCATCGTAATGAACGCTTTTATTATCAGGGGGGTTTATAAGAACCCAATTCTTCTTTTGTAATTTTCTGATTCATTGTTTGACTTCTCTATGTTCCATATGTGAAAATTCTTCGGCATCCTTTGCTTTTGAGGTTTGTAACATTTTTTTGGGCTTCATTTTCAGTTGATGGAAATTGTTTAAAGTAGCAGATAAATTCTTTCCGGTGTTGATGGATGAATGTTGCACCAGGTATGAATGAAATTCTGGCAGTGGATAAATTAAATGGAATCCTTTAAGGTACTGCTATACGCGAACTCACGCTTTATGAGTCTGCGCTCAGCAAGTACCTGCTGTATTAAAAATTATAGGCTACAAAACGTGAGTTGAAGAATCATCATGAGGTATGTAGAATGCAGATTGAGAGTTTAGTCGTGATAAATAAACAGTCTATGCAGATGATCGGAAATCATAAAATTTTAGGTGGATTTACTATAAGGTATTTTACTCCTGGACCATGGATTAGTTATAAATAGTACTTGTGTCAAGACAGATTAATGTATATGGATTCCCTGTTTAAAAAAGGAATTTCTCTCTGACAGTATGCAGTCTGTATCATAGCTGGAATAGCAAGGTGTTACGTCTTCAGGAAGACAAAATCTGTTATTCTGCAATTTTTACTGAAAATGTGTGTTGAAATTTTGTTACCTAGATAACCCTATTTTTAACTGTTTTTATATGAAAATCAAACCAAATACAGACAAAGAAATAAAATTGCATTGCGTACCTTAGTGCAGTTATGTGCAACTTTTACTTACTAGGAGCCAGTTTTGAGTTTATAAAATTTGGCTAGCTACAATTACCTACTTTTAATATTTCAGTTATAAATGCGTTACACAAAGTATAAAAATGTGTGGTATAATATGTTAAAGAAAAGGTATAGTCTTTGTATTATTTAGAAAAAATTCAGCAAGATGAAAATTAAATACAGGGAAATCATAGTTTAATGTGAATTGAACGCTGCATTTCTTCTGAGAGTTTCTTTTCTCCTTCGGGTACATGCGATGTTATGGCTAAATCCATGCAGTCATTTGTATGTTTGTCTTTTATTCTGTATCTTAACACTGATTTTAACAAGTTTGTTGTTGAAAATCCTCTTTCACATTTTTAAGTGGATCGAAAGCAGGAATTTATCTTTTTAAAAGTTTAACAGTTCATGATTTTTCTGATCTAGGACTATTCAAATGGCTTTTTGTGATATTCTTGATCTTAATTAGGATGAAAATCAGTTATTTCCATTTTTAGATCAGTAGAATTATTTAACATATTTGCAACCTTTTACCATTTTTCCTTAATACTAGTATTATGTAATGGGTTTGAAGTGAATGAAGTAGTTGGCCTAATTTTAAATACACTCAAAACATCTAATTTAGAAACTAATTTAAGCTCGATGAGATTTTCCAAATGATTGATTCAGTTTTCTTATATTTCACACTTTAGTTCTCCAGATTTTCAAAGTGGCAAAACGTACATTCCATTATGGTAAAAATGTATATTCCTTATATTTGTGTAATATTTTCACAAAATTAATTTTGATTTAAAATGAATTTATAATACCCTTTAATTCAAAGACTTTAGTTCTCCCTCCCCCCTTAAGTTTAAGATTTAGTTATTATGTCTGTAAGAATGGCTAAATCATAGAAAATGTTATGTTCAATAATTTCTTCATAAGATTCGTTTCTGGATTTTTAAAATTCTTCTATGAATCTTTTGTAGCAGAAGCTGGGATGGAACCCGGGCAGCCAGACAGAATGTCCCTGCCCTGAGTGAAAATTTCTATCATTTCTTTGAAAGTGACCTTATAATATTTAAGAATAAACCCTCATAACACTAATTAAATGTATATAGATTTTTTAATGTTTATATAATGCATGTTTGGTTCTCACAATATTTTGAGCTTTTATATTACTAATTCTGTATGTGAATTAACACATTTAATATAGAACACCTGCTTCAAGGCTAAAAGTAAAGTTTTTGAATTATGTTTTACCTTTCGTCTGTTTTCAGACACAGGTTCTATTCTACAATTTACGGAATTTCTCGGTATTGGACATCTCACATAGCTGACAAAATTTCATTCCTATGTTTAGGTTTTATAGTACAACGAGTTGAGCATCCCTACATTAGTATATGACTTTGATTCCTACGAAAGAAAAAGGATTATCTTAGTTTTCTTGAATTTTTGGTCAAAATTTTAATTTGTAGGTAATTGCAATAGATCTTCCACGAAATTGCATTTAAATTTTTTGCCACATCTCAAAATATTGTATCTTTCAATGGCATTTCATGTGTTTTAGCTTGCTGTATTAAAGCTGGGCTCGAACCTGGGCAGCTAGACAATATGTTCTTTCCCTGAGTAAAGCATTGCTATAATTTCATTAAAGTGACCTGGTAATATTTCAGGATAATTTCTTGTACATTGGACTAAGCTGTCCTCTCTCATGGATGAGAGTACCTAAGTAAAGAACTTAAATTAAAAACGGTTTTTACGTTAAAATTCGGAATGAAATATTTCTTTTATGGTGTATGACTTTTGTTTCCAAGATGTTCTTCGAAGTCTGTTTTAAGAGTTGTGTTTTTGTGCCCTTTTTTAAAAAATAAAATCTTTAAAAGTATATATGTACAGCTTTTTTAATGTTAATATATTGCTAGTTTGATTCTTACTCTGTTTTGATCTGTTATGTGACTAATTATGTGTGTGAATTAAGATAGTTTAATATATAACATCTGCTTCAAAGCTAACAGTAAAGTTTATTTTGTTTATTTGTGATTTAAAATTACTGGCTTATTGTCTTTTGGTGCCATCTTTCTACCAGCGCTGAAATTATTTACTCTTCTCGAAGCTCATTATCTCTTTTATTCTGTGTATTCGTAATAACTGTCTAATTTGTTTTTTCTTTTGTTATTCATGTTGTACCCATGCATTAAAAACTCCTTTCGCTTACTGTACTTCTGTCGTATTAGGAAAATCTTTGCTTTTCTATCGACTGCAGTCATGATTTTAGTAACAATGTAGCACATTGCTCGAGTTTAAAACAAAGAAGGCTACTTTTGAAGTTTTATGTATTAAGAAACAATATTAGATATTTCTCTTTGTGTATAATTATTCTTTAATATCAAAGTAGTTAAAATCTAATGATTACTTTTTTCCCTTTTTGGCCTCTTCTAGTGTAATTTGTCATCATTTTTGTGCATCCTTGGAATGCAGAACATGAGATCGTGACAGAAAAGGAACGGAGAAATAATGCAGAGCAAAAGGACATCTGTGGCTGGTAATTCTTGTTTTATATCAACTTTATTTCCACTAGAAATGCTTGAATGTTATAA
Source organism: Stegodyphus dumicola (assembly GCF_044657685.1). Lineage (NCBI taxonomy): Eukaryota > Metazoa > Arthropoda > Arachnida > Araneae > Eresidae > Stegodyphus > Stegodyphus dumicola. The sequence continues at coordinate 83,990,473 of NC_140781.1, forward strand.
TTTGTACGTCTCTTTTCACATGTTGCTTTATATTGGAGTTTTATTAGTTATTTATTTTACATGAACGCTTCACATTATGTTTTAATGTTTAGGGTAGCATTTATGCATTACTTTCTTAGGTTTTGAATTCCATATTGAAGTGTCTGAATTGGTACTTTGTTTATATTGTATTGTAATATTCGAAGTGAGGTTGAACTGTTAATCACTGTATAATTATCAGAAGTCTGAGATTTGTTAGAGTTCTGTTGCTTCGTAGTGGTTTCAAAATTACTGCTATTGTGTAGTTTTTTTCCAGGTGGCCTCCTTTCGCATTACGAGGAGGAGGCTAAACATTTTCCTCTCTGTGTGGCCTAATATTTTCCCTGTCCAACAGAATCTTCTCTTCCCAACAGGTCGGTGTAATTGAACTGCCTGTGCATAAACCACTTTTGTTTCAGATTTTTCCGAATTTAGAGTCTCTCTATCAAGTGCTGTTTCTCTTAAAACTATTGAAAGTTAAATGTTGAACAAAAAATAAATGTAAATAAAAATTTAATGAATACTTGTAAAGAAAGTTAGTGGAGCTAAATTGTCTTCTGTTAAAGTTGCTCAAAAAGTGCTTTTTCTTAGTTGTTTTAAGCATACTTTATTATATTTTCCCCTTAATCTGAACTATTTTGGCATATTGTGAAGTTTTCTGAACCAATTTGCGAAGATCTATTTAAAATTGATTCCATAAATAAAAATTCATTTTGTAATCAAACCAGAGATGTTTTATTATTATCGAAGTAAAATTCTGCAGATTAACTTTCAACTTTGTTTTGAAAAGCACTCTGAAGTTTCTCTTGGACTTCATTCCGTTCTCTTGGCAAATGCATGACAGAAATATTTTATGAAAAAGCTGATGTCTTTTGCTCATAAAAATGACTGATGCAACTGTAAACCTGTCGCTGTAAAGGAGCACATGTTTCCCAAGTGTCTCTTTTAAGGTGTCTTGTTTTTTTCTTTAATTGCGTCAATCTCCGCTAGAAGATCAGACGTTGCTTTTGTGTTATTTAACAATTCCTTCATTATATCTTCAGTTAAAACCTTTTCTTCGTAATGAGCGCTTTTATGATCAGGGGGTTTTATAAGAACCCAATTCTTCTTTTGTAATTTTCTGATTCATTGTTTGACTTCTCTATGTTCCATATGTGAAAATTCTTCGGCATCCTTTGCTTTTAAGGTTTGTAAAATTTTTTTGGGCTTCATTTTGAGTTGATGGAAATTGTTTAAAGTAGCAGATAAATTCTTTCCGGTGTTGATGGATGAATGTTGCACCACGTATGAATGAAATTCTGGCAGTGGATAAATTAAATGGAATCCTTTAAGGTACTGCTATACGCGAAATCACGCTTTACGAGTCTGCACTCAGCAAGTACCTGCTGTATTAAAAATTATAGGCTACAAAACGTGACTTGAATAATCATCATGAGGTATGTAGAATGCAGATTGAGAGTTTAGTCATGATAAATAAACAGTCTATACAGATGATCGGAAATCATAAAAATTTAGGTGGATTTACTATAAAGTATTTTATTCATGGACCATGGATGAGTTATAAGTAGTACTTGTGTCAAGACAGATTAAGTTATATGGATTCCCTGTTGAAAAAAGGAATTTCTCTCTGACAGTATGCAGTCTGTATCATAGCTGGAATAGCAAGGAGTTGCGTCTTCAGGAAGACAAAATCTGTTATTCTGCAATTTTTACTGAAAATGTGTGTTGAAATTTTGTTACCTAGATAACCCTATTTTTAACTCTTTTTATATAAAAATAAAACCAAATACAGACAAAGGAATAAAATTGCATTGCTTACCTTAGTGCAGTTATGTGCAACTTTAACTTACTGGGAGCCAGTTTTGAGTTTATAAAATTTGGCTAGCTACAATTACCTACTTTTAATATTTGAGTTATAAATGCGTTACACAAAGTATAAAAATGTGTGGTATAGTATGTTAAAGAAAAGGTATACTCTTTGTATTATTTACAAAAAATTCAGCAAGATGAAAGTTAAATACAGGGAAATCATATTCTAATGTGAAATTTAACACTGCATTTCTTCTGCGAGTTTTTTGCCCCTCTGGTACATGCGATGTTATGGCTAAATCCTTGCAGTCGTTGGGATGTTGATTTCTTATCTTGTATCTAAACATTGATTTTAACAAGTTCATTGTTGAAAATCCTCTTTCACATTTTTAAGTAGATCGGAAGCAGAAATTTATCTTTTTAAAAGTTTAACAGTTCATGATTTTTCTGATCTAGGACTATTCAAATGGCTTTTTGTGATATTCTTGATCTTAATTAGGATGAAAATCGGTTTTTTCCATTTCTAGATTAATAGAATTGTTACCTTAGTGCAGTTATGCGCAACTTTAAATTTAAATTTTGTTACTTAGATAACCCTTTTTTTAACTCTTTTTATATGAAAATGAAACCAAATACAGACAAAGAAATAAAATTGCATTGCTTACCTTAGTGCAGTTATGCGCAGCTTTAACTGACTGGGAGCCAGTTTTGAGTTTATAAAATTTGGCTAGCTACAATTACCTACTTTTAATATTTCAGTTATAAATGCGTTACACAAAGTATAAAAATGTGTGGTATAATATGTTAAAGAAAAGGTATAGTCTTTGTATTATTTAGAAAAAATTCTGCAAGATGAAAATTAAATACAGGGAAATCATAGTTAAGAAAGTAATTTCTCTATGACAGTATGCAGTCTGTATGATAGGTAGAATAGCGAGGTGTAGTGTCCTCAGAGAAACAAAATCTGTTATTCTGTAATTTTTTCCGAAAACATGTGTTTAAATTTTGTTACCTAGATAACCTATTTTTAAATCTTTCTATATGAATATAAAACCAAATACAGACAAAGAAATAAAATTGTATTCCTTCCCTTGGTGCAGTTTATTTGCAACTTTAACTTAGTGGGAGTCAATTTTAAGTTTATAAAATTTTGGCTAGCTGCAATTGTGTATTGCACTTTTAATATTTCAGTTATAAGTGCATTACACAAAGTATAAAATTGTGTGGTATAATATGTTAAAGAAAAGGTATACTCTTTGTATTATTTACAAAAAATTCAGCAAGATGAAAATTAAATACAGGGAAATCATATTTTAATGTGAAATTTAACACTGCATTTCTTCTGCGAGTTTTTTGCCCCTCTGGTACATGCGATGTTATGGCTAAATCCTTGCAGTCGTTGGGATGTTGATTTGTTATCTTGTATCTAAACATTGATTTTAACAAGTTCATTGTTGAAAATCCTCTTTCACATTTTTAAGTAGATCGGAAGCAGGAATTTATCTTTTTAAAAGTTTAACAGTTCATGATTTTTCTGATCTAGGACTATTCAAATGGCTTTTTGTGATATTCTTGATCTTAATAAGGATGAAAATCAGTTATTTCCATTTCTAGATCAGTAGAATTTATATTTAACATATTTGCAACATTTTACCATTTTTCTTAAATACTACAGGGTTCGTACGATCCTTAAGAGTCCTTAAAAGTCCTTAAATTTTTTTGGAATCGATTTTTGGTCCTTAATAGTCCTTAATTTGGCCAAAATCAGTAGAAGGTCCTTAATTTTAATCATCTGAAATTTCTGTATGTTTTTACGATTGCCATTTTGAGTGGGAATTAGCATTTTGGAGGAATATTTTTGGCGATTCGCTGACGTATATGGTTATCTTTTGAATGGGTTCATGGGTTATAAGTTGTTTCTATTTTTAATATAAATGATGGGATACTAGAGTTTCTAGGCAAGAAGTGAAACATAAGCATTTCGAAATTCATTTTTTCTAATAAAGAGCTCTTAAATAATTTTTGCTTTTGGGAATGTGAATTCTTTAATTAAACGGTTCTAAATTTGGAGACTTGTCAACATTTTGACGATTTTAAGACCAGTTTCTATAAAAAAATTTTAATTCTGAAATCAGAATTTTTCAATGATTTTTTTTAAAAACATCATAACTTTGATAAATAACATTAAAATAAAACATTTTTATCTTCTGCTGTCATATTATAAAGTTTAATTTTGGCAACTTATTATACAATATTTTGAATCTGAAAAATAAACAAGGTATAATGCTATAAAGCACAATTTACGAAACAACTCTTAGCAAAGGCAAAATTCTATGTAATTAATTAAAAGTATCTTCCTTTTAATTTTTTCATAGTAAGCGTTTTTCCCATGTAATTGACTCGGAATATTCAAAATTCTCAGAATATGCATCAGTTTCATCTATAAAAGTAATTTTACACTTTCTCTCCTTCTTTTTTTTGCAAAATATTTCTGGCTTTTTGCTGTTACAGAATTGGTTTGGATAATTTTTCTTTAGTATTTTTGACATTGCAACTTGGAAAACTTAGAAGGATTTGAAACCAAGATTTATAGATCCACGATTCTAGAAGATTCGAGAAATATGTGACAAAGTGAAAAATGTCTTCATGGTATCAACGCGTAATGGATGTATTTTACAGAATGTTTGCGATGAATTTCTTACTTTTTGGAGAACGTCTGGAAGAACAATAAAGACGTGAATAATATTTGAGTGTTTTATTCCTGATACTAGAATCTTTTTCTTAACATGTTTATCATCCCTTTATTTTCTCTACATTTCACTAGACACAAGCATGGAAAATATCAAAAATGCTTCTAATCGTATCACTTGGGTAGGCATTATAGAAAGGGATTTTTTAATTAATAAAAAAATTGAAAACTTACAATTTAAAAGATCCATCCAATATGTTTTAATGCATCATACACATTTTCCCATTTGATGCAATCTCTGTGGATCGTAAATTCGACTGCATAGTGCCTTTCTAAATTCTGCTTCCAGTGCCTGTCTAAATTCTAAAAGTTTTGCCATTTCTAGATTTTGTTGTTTGGTGTGTCAATAAATTCTAAAAATTCTGCCACATCAGCTCTAACCGGCCTTTACCATATATATATATTTCATATTTCTTCTGAATTCCATATTACTAAAGAAATTAAATTATTCACTTTTTCTATACATTCTAAATGCATTTAGTGATTTTAGAAAAACAGAAATCCTTAATTAAATCCAAAAATTCTAAAATTAAAAAGAAACATGCTGAAGAAAGAAACTGAATACATAAAGAAAATTATTCTTCAAAGATATGTGCAGTTATTATTATGTAAATTACGCAATTGTTTATGATTTCAGCTTTTACTATAATTTTCCATTTCTGTTTCCTCATATGATAGAGTTACTGAGCCAGATTAAATTTAAATTAAATTGTATAATTTTTTACCACTAGTCCACCTTTTTAGTTTGAATTTGACTGTTCTTGTTTAATTACGTCGCCGTGAGATATAATTGATTTTGTTAGCATCAGAACATGCGTTTATGTATGTTCTAAGTTCTTTTCAAATAAAAGGCTTAATTAAACCTTTGTCCTATATTGTAGTTACTTTCAGACATAGTGATCACGTCTATTGGGGGTTTGGGACTACTTAACTTTTACCAGATCAAGTAAACCCTCATAGGTACATTGTGGAGAGGTTGACAGATTAGGAGATAAAGAACGCAGAAACTAGCGAGAGTGTTGGTTTGCATATTGAGACAAATCTCTAATTATTGTTAGAAAATATGTTTAAAGAGAAGGAAATTGGTATAAAATAGCCCAAATGTTTGGGAAGGCTCCAAATTAAAATGACTGATAAATATTTTGTTGAGTGTTGTTGTTACAAAGCATAAATGTTTTGTAGCTTTTAATGTGTAATTATTCTAATATCGTTTAAGAATCAGTGTCATAAACAACATGTATTTTCAACTGTGAAATTTTATTAGATTTTGATTTTAATAGGACTTTTTTTAACAAATATTGTTAAAAAATAAAATGTAATAGTGGCCATTTAAATCCATGACTAAGGTTACCTATTTACCTAATTTAATTATTTATAACTAAGTGCTTACCCTTAAAAATTATCTTTACATATTAAAGCGAGTTATTGCCTATCATTAATACTCACTGTGGTCACAAGATAAAACACAAAAATGTAGAAATTCAAGTAAAGCTTATTCTTTGCATCTAGTGAGACTTAATACAATCACCTCTGGTGCTTTAATGGCTTATTGGAACCTGAAAGTATATTAACTGGGTTACAACCCCTGGAACTCTACACGAACTTATGACACTAACTGCATCAGAGCCTGACTAACTTTTAACACTTGCCAACCGTGCCTGCATCATGCCTTTCAGGTTTGTTCTAATCAGCAGGTCTCTCTCTAGACAAGCAGCAGCGGTGATAACATTCAGTCTTTTATTATGAATAATGCTGATTATGATACTTCTCCTTTTAACCTATGCCGTTTGACATAAAATCTACCTGCTATTTACTAAACCTCTAGACAAGTGGTTCTCAACCTTTTGGACTAATGTGTACCATCTGAATAAAAATTGAAAACCTTTAGTACCACCAAAGTACTACTACCACCACCACTCGTGAACAAAACTCGGATCGCATCAATTTACGAGTGTTAGAGAAAAAACTCAATCAGGATGTTGGAGTTTTAATTTTTGAAATAAATAGTTAAAAATACTTTGCTTCTTTGTGTACCACCTATTTTTTCTTGCGTACCACCGGTTGAGAACCTCTGCTTTAGACTGACCAAGTATGTGTCAAAAAAAGACATAAAAAAATCAACATGAAGCTAACTATTAGTAAAATGTAAACGTCATTTATCTTCTTTCAAATATGTCCAACCTATTATAAATGCTACTTGTAAAATATTTAATGCTACTTGATAAACTGCATGAAGTTTATTTTATTCTCAAACTTAATAATTATGTTAATTAATTTACGTTTGGTAATAATGCATACTACTTCTGGATCTATTTTATTTTTAGGATGATATTAGAAAAGTGAAATTAAGTCATAGAATAATATTTTTAATTGAATTTAATCAGTTTCCATATGCTCATAGGTCCTTAATTTTTTTCATTAATGGTCCTTAAAAGTACTTAATTTCCGTGTGCAGAAATGTGTACGAATCCTGTACTAGTATTATGTAATGGGTTTGAAGTGAATGAAGTAGTTGGCCTAATTTTAAATACACCCAAAACATCTAATTTAGAAACTAATTTAAGCTCGATGAGATTTTCCAAATGTTTGTTTCAGTTTTCTTATATTTCACGCTTTAGTTCTCCAGATTTTCAAAGTAGCAAAACGTACATTACATTATGGTAAAAATGTATATTCCTTATATTTCTGTAATATTTTCACAAAATTAATTTTGATTTAAAATGAATTTTAAATACCCTTTAATTCAAAGACTTTAGTTCTCTGCCCCCCTCAAGTTTAAGATTTTAGTTATTATGTCTGTAAGAATGACTAAATAATAGAACCAATTATGGTCAATAATTTCTTGATAAGTTTTATTTCTGGATTTTTAAAATTTTTCAATTAAACTTTTGTAACAGAAGCTGGTATGGAACCCAGGCAGCCAGACAAAATGTCCCTTCCCTGACTGAAAATTTCTATCATTTCACTGAGATTTCAGAGGCTAGATGAAATATTCAAATCGTCTCGCTTCTACATTTAGTTTTACAGTAAAAAGTCTGGAAATAACATTAATTCTTTGGTGAAAAATATCTTTATTGATACCAAGTGTTGCAAATCAATCTTAAGTTATTTCTCAGAATAATATATAAAAACTGTCCCCCTCTAGCTACATTCCTGAAAGTAAACATTAAGTATTTAACAAATAGATTTGATCATATTTTATGCATCATGCAGACTATATTTCCAGCTCTTTCATTAAAGTGCAATTTATTTTCAGTGTATGAACATGAAATATCTTCTAAAATACTGTACAAGCCTAGTCACTTATTCGAAATTTAATTCAGTTATCATATAAGAATTAAAATTTGCCAGACAATTGCTTTCTTAACATCTATTAAACTAAAAATAGTTTAATAGATGTTGTAATTTAACACTTTTGACTTGAATTAAATGTTTAAATTAAATGTTTCAGAAATTTGCTAAAGCGAGTTTATCTTTGTGTGACCTTGCATCAAAGGCACCGATCATAAATTTCTTTTGGCATTATCTGGTTAAATTTTTAAAGAAAACTAAATATTTATGTAAAAGAAGGAACAAATTATATTTATCTTGATAATATGTCTTATGATATTGTCTTAAGTTATCACGTCTTAAGGTTATTTATGGTGTCTCACGATATTGCAGTAACTTAAAGTGCATTTCATAGAACTTGTTGTTTCTTAAGTTGCATAACCTATTTTCATAACTTCCTGTCTTTATGTTTTACTGTTCCATGTTATCAAATATATATAAAAGGTAAATTTCTAATCAAATATTCTTCCATTCACAGCACAGAGATATAATGTGTATTCGCATTTATTATACAGTTATGATCATTATTCATTATAGAGTTTTATATATTTATTATATATATTTAATTTATATCATTATGTATTATATGATTTTGTTATTAGAATATATCACAATATATATTTCGAATTGCTAATAGAACTATCATGTTATTCATATGTTAATGTGATCTATGTGTCTTTTAGGTTAATTATTTTAATAAAGGAATTAAAATAAAATCATACCCTTTTAATGTAATTCACATTTTGCCATAAAAAAAAGAATTTTTTAAAGTCACATTTGATAACAATATAAAAAATGTTGATAAAAACTTTAAAATTATTCCTATTTTTATTGGCAAGTATAAAATATTCTTCACAAAATTCCATTTCTCAGCACACACCATCTCAATAAATTTAATCAGTTTCCAAATAAAAATTAAATTCAGTATGTCGCAGAGTAAGTACCAGAAGTAGAACTGCATGAAATACACAAGAACATATCCATATTTAGCCAATCACTATTCACTTCTAACTGTTACTAACTGAATAAAAGAAAATACAACTATAAAGTTCTATGAATAAGAGAACAGTTACACTAAAGAAATTTTTTTTAATATACATTACATCTTAATTCTATATAATTATTCTTTTGTTTTTCACTTGCCCTTGACATTAGTTGATGACAACTGATTCATGTCAGAAATATTGTTCCTTATAAAAAAATACACATAAATTTTATGTTTTATATATAGAAAAATGTATGAATTCTTCTGTTACAGGGACTTTGGATTCAGAAATGTATGTATGTGTGTATGTACTTTTATATGTGTGTTTATACACAAAAATACATGCATATGTACATATATACTTGCATATGTGAACGCATTCATACATACATTTCTGAATTCGGTCCTGATAACAGAAGTGTACCAAATTTTGCCGCAGTTGTTAAATGAATATTCTAAGGTAAAATGGTTCTGGTTTATTTGATTACAGCAAAGCTTGCTCAGGTTCATCTATACCTAAGGGTGTAGATGATGCCCTTGTGTAGTACTTTCGATTGAAAACTGGCACACATTAATATTACATGTGTATAATCAGCTATAAAATATGCACCAAGAAACTGAAATTGTCAACAGTAATTTAATATACTTTATTCTGTGTTACATACGAATAGTACATTGTTTTTGGACAAAGCTATATGAAGCATACACAATCAGCCTCATTCAAATACTAAATATTTAAGTATTTTCTGATTATCCAAACCCTTGATGCAGCATTTTATAAAAGTGTTCGTTTTTTTTTTTTTTTTTTTATGCATTCCTGGTACACATGCGACCAAAGATAGTGCATACAAATGGTTATATGGTTATATTATACAAATGGTTATGATTTTATAGTTGACTGTCATTTCGCTGCAAATACCTTTTTTATCATAATGAATTACATTAGAATTCTGAAGTCTATGTACTTATAAGAAAAAAAGCGTTCGATTTCTTTAAAAATTCAATGTTTTCCCTAAGAATAAAGAATCAAAAATGTGCATTCTATAATATTGTACTTTTTAAATGATAAAATTTTAAAATCTACAATCTGAATATTAGAATATGGTTGGAAAATTACGGTAAAATTTCTTGTTTCTATCAAAGTGCTTTTAATATTCTGTGATGGATGGAATTCTCTTATGAAAATTATGTTATGGTACTTGAAATGGTTTCTTGTTTGCTTAAGAATTATAACCAGATAATGAAGCTCTTACAACAAATTTTCTCTGATTAATATAATTTATGCCTTTTTTTTAATGAAATGGCTGTTGTATATAATGATTGTAGTTGTTTATCTAAGAGGTGTCCTATATTTTTCCATGAAACCATTTTTGGTTGTTGGGTATTATATTTCTATTGCGAAGATATTATGGTATATTGATGATTATCTTCAAACTCCTAATATTTTTACTCGACCTTTGACCATTTTGGGCAAACGAAAACTGATTACAATGTATCTTAGCCCCAATAATGGATAAACATGATATCAAAACATACTCATAAATTCTCGTTGGTTTCTTATATCACTGAGAAATCTTTAATAAACCACTTTTATCTCTTGATTACCGTACCAAATAAATTTCCCCAAATTTCCACAAGTTTCAACGTATAATTTTTCGAAGTTTTTTATATACTATATCTGAATAGTTTCTGTCGATCATGTAACTCAAAAAGAAATATCTGTTTCTCCAAACAATATTTCCATCAATCTTTTTGACTGACAGGAAAATGTGTAGATAATGTGTGAAGTTATTATAGGATAGGGAAAGACGTGGCACCAATTTTACAAAAAATCTGAAATTTTTGTGTGTGTGTCTTTGGTTACTCTAAATGCTATAATTTCTTCAGGAAATTTAAATAATTCTTTGGCATAATGTAATTTATATCATCTATGTTGCTACAATTCTGTTTCAGTACAAGACCATCATGTCAGTGTAAGATTTCGTAAGTGGAGACTTGGTTTCTAATCTTTGGGTAATATAATACGGAGAAGCTCTTACTGTGAATTTTGATACGTATAATTTATTCTTGTATTGGATTGGAATGGACTTGGTGTTTTCATTTAAGATGTTTCATATTCAAAGAGTTAGTTCAGTGTTTCATATTCAAAGATGATGAAGTTCATACAATGTAATTAATTAACAGACTTATCACACAGACCTTTTTAATAGACTTACATTTTTTGTTCAGACATAATGTTACTATTTAAAAACAGCATTAGAAAAGCAAAACTGGTTAAAAGAAAACTTCAGTTATTTTTAAAATTGATATTTTGTATTTAAATGCTTTTGTTAATATAAAAACAACAATAAACACATTTCTAAATAATAAGGTTATTAACAATCCTTAAGAAAATTTGGAACATTTATAAAGGTTTGCAAGGTTAAAACATAATTGATTTTGTTATAAATCACATGGTTTTGACATGTATTGAGTATGCTCCTGCTGGATTGGTAGAAGCTTGGTGATCCTGTTATGAACAAATCTTAACAGATGAAGATATAACATGTGAATATAGAATCTAAAGGAAAGGTAAGGTTAGATTAGGGTCTTTGAATATGACTAAGCACATTGGTTATCAGCCTGAAGAAGAATGCCTTTATGAAGAACTTTATAGGGGAAACTCGTTCTTATATGGCAGGATTGCTTTGTCAAGTACTGAGGTAGGGAATACTTAATCTTCTTTTTTATTTTTTTGAAGTGTTCGGTAATGGTATTATTCATTTCATGTATTTTCTGTAATACATATAGAACACTAATATTTCTATTACAAGTGACTTTTTCTCATTTTTAAGTGCTTCGCTTGTTGATATTCTCAAAATTGCATCTGTTAAGTAGTGCTATTATGTATATAATAGCTATATATTATGTATAAATTATAATATAATGTATAACATATAATGCTATGTATTATGTGTGCTATTATGTATGTATAAACACAATAAACGCATATATAGATCAATATATTTTTAGTATAATGATTAAAAATAAATTTTATGGAAAAAAAAGACACTTTTGACTGCAAAGATTTTCTGGAAATCCCAAGTTAAATACATATGAAATTATTTGTTTACAATCAGTGAACGTTAAAATCAAAACAGTGACACAATGCTTACAACAGCCAGCAGTTCCTCCTTTACATGAACAAGAAATTTAAAAAAAAAAAAAAAAAAATATTTCTCCTTTTTCAACAATGAAATGTCCTTCGATTTCATGCGATCATTACGCTACAGAACTTAACCTTCAATAGGAAGTCAAAATTTGTACATTGGGTTTTTCAAGTAAAATTCCGTGCTTTAATAAATAATGCGCTTTTTAAAATTCTCTGTGCTTCAGTAATATAGCGAGAATTTACGCCTCCTTGAACAAAATAAAACATTTCGCAAAAGCTAAGCAACTCCATTTTTGGATGGACGAAGTCAGATTACAAATCAAAATACCGGTTTTTGTCCGCCATACCTACTATATGTGAATTTAATCGCGGATAAAAAGAAAAGGAAAAGTAGTAGAAAATATCCTAAAAATATTATTGTGTCCATGGGTGTAGTCAAAAGGAGAGGAAGCTGTGATCATTTACAATAAATAGTGTCTCACAGTTGTGTGTAGTGAGTATGTTTGGTAAGGCTGAATAGATGTGATGATGGGGGGGGGGGTGAATGGATAGTGTTGAGATGCTTAGTATTCAAGGTATTTAGCAGGGAATACAAGGCAATATGTATGCTTTCATCCTGAGGCACACAGCAAAAGACCCATAACATCAGACAAAAATATATATTACTTTAACTAAAATAACTAAACACAATAAGCATAAATCGGTGGTATTTATTAATATATTTATCATAATCAAGTTTATTTATTGTCAGTTTGCTATCATAATTTATTACTTGTTAATTAATGTTAGTTTAACACATTGAAGAAACAGTATTTATATTATCTCATAATTCTAAGAATTTATTTAAGGCAATGAAGAATAATAGATCCCTCACATTTAGACGTTAAACAGATAGCAAGCAACAGTTTGAGGGAAAAAAAATTCGATGAGGTAAAATATTTAAAGGCAAAAATATATTTAAGCGATCTCGGGGGGGGGGGAGATGGGAGAGCGAAGAAGCGCATAGCGCAACCTAATATACACGTCGTTCCGCAAAATCTCCATTTTCCCTCTCTCTGGAAACTGGAAATTCCTCAAAACAAGACAGGGCTAAGGATAGGGTCTAACCTGTACAGTAGGGCGGGCTCAGAAGGGAGAATCGTTGACAAACGGGAACTGATAACGAAGTTAGCGCCTGTTTGGAATTGTTACCACAAAAAGAGACGCAAGCAATGAGCAATTTCAAGCATTATTTAACGCTAAAAACTGGTGAAAAAATATATTAATTAATTTAAAAGCACGTAGATTTGATTTAGTTTAGATAAAAGAAGGATACTTATCTCAAAATTCCATGCTTTTTTCGTGTATCCTCGTAGTATCCACTCTGTCACTTTCATTAACATCGGAGCTAAATTAAGGAAAGAAGAGTTTAAACCCTTCGCTGCGGAGTTAAATCTAACCGTTGCGAAAGATGTGAAAATTGTTATTTTAAAACCTTTTATAAAGAAATAATAAAGTTTTGAAAACTTATCAAGAGTTAGTAAAAGCGTAGTTGATTACGCGCTTAAGGAAGGAGAAAGAACTCAAAGCCGAAAACAGGTCAAAAATTGCGTTACAAAAACTTGAAAACGAAACAAAGGTAGAGTTAGATAAAATCAAACTAGCGCACTTGGAGAAAGAACTTCAAATCGCGAATATCAAATCGAGTTGTCCCAAAATACGTCGTCTTCGACAGTAAAGCCATCAAAAGACAGCCGTCAAAAACCTAATACCTGATATCTCAGTTGATGAATTTGAGAATGCTGAAAAGACACTTTGTAGGTTTGGAACAGAAAGAATCATTTATCAAGACTTGTATTCCTCTTTACTTGCTTTGGAAACAGGAACTGTCCTGACTCGGAACAGGGAGCTTACTCGCGCTATGTTCAATAAATTGTGAAGTAGACAATACGCACAGGAAGGGTATACAAAACCCTTTATTTTTCTATCTTTGCAGCGATTTCCGAAACTTCGGAATACAGAGACCAACCACTTGTGCTCTGAACGTAAGAATATAAAAATACTAACTAAAAACTCTAACTAAAACTAACCTTGGATTAATATACAAGTGCCTAACTTCAAGATTGGCCGTTATTTAACAAAATCCGTATGTAGTAAAGAGAGCTGCTAAAACTACGATACGTGTAAAATTATCAAGAGGATTAAACCTCTGGCCTTGAAGGCAACCAGCAACCGAGTAAAACTACTATGGCAAGCGGCCTGCATCTAATAACTCCTTCCTCTCTCTTGCTTGGCAAAAAGCCACAACTTAAGTACTTGGCGTTAGCAAGACAAATTTGCATAAATAAGTTAAAGCTTTTAATTCTGGCCGGAAGTAGAAAATAAGAAGTGATAGTAAAGATTTAAAATAAAATAAACGTTAGTAAAACTTAGGATCCTTACACATTTACATGCATAAAAGACCCCACTGTTCGTGCGTTGAGACTAATCGTAGACGAAATGGAATTTTCAGAGCGAATACGGACGTCCTACAGCGTCAAGATGAAGAAAATTTCCAATATCCTCTCATTTTACCTTCAAAACACCCTCTTGTTTAGAGACTAATTTATGAGACACATGTAGAACTCCAGCATGCTGTTGCAGCATTTTAATGACAAATTTTAGAGAAAAGTTTTGGATATAAAATCCAGAAAAACTGTTCGAAATATTATCAAATATTATCAGGAAATGTGTAAGATGTAAAAGATTTGCTACACAAAGAGTAATAGTCGAGCCAGGATTTCCACCCGAATTCAGACTTAGAGAAAGGGCCGTTTTTGTAGTCCTCGGTGTAGATCTAGCGGATCCTCTCTATCTCCGTGATGGATCTAAAGCTTGGATAGTCTAGATTCATTGCTAGAAGAGGTAGACCTTATGTAATATATTCCGGCAACGGAACTAATTTGGTACGGACTAACAGTGTTCTTAAGAAAGTGAAGTAGAACGCCGTATGTTCAGCTCTTTCTATTAAAGGACACGATGGAAATTCAAACCTCCGACTGCTGCCTGGTGGGAGAGGCTTGTGCGAATGGTGAAAGAAAATTTTTAAGAAGAATATAAGGCCGAACTTTCTTAAATTACGAAGAGTTATATACTATATTATGTGACTGTGAACAAATGATTAATACATGACATATCACATACGTATCAGAGGATAATCAAGATCCTTCACCATTGACCCCTGTGATGTTCCTCCATGAATTGGCGTCATCAGGAGTTCCTGATATTGACTATGTAGACTACCAAGAACTAAACCGCCGAGCCAAATATCGACAGAGAATAAGACATGATCTAAGAAACAGATTTCGTAGTGAATATCTTGGTGAGTTGAGACAACATACGATAAAGAGGGAAAAATATCAACAGTGTCAAGTAGGTGATGTCGTTCTGTTGTAAGATAGCCAGAGAAGCCGCAATCATTAGTGTTTAGCCAAGATAACCGAACTTTTTCCCAGTATAGACGGAAAAGTTAGACTAACGAGGGTCAAGATAAGAAATGAACTCTTCTTCCTCCAGTGGCCCGGCTTTTCCCGTCGGAGATCTCTACTCCCGAATCTGCTGGTCCTCTGTTCCAAGGCAGAACATCTCGAGATAGAAACAACCCTACGACTGGTCAGGCTGATTGTGTTTCAGAACCTGCTTCAAGTCTGTTTGTGTTTCAGAACCTACTTTAAGTCCTCACGTGATAATTCTCCTTGTTTAATTGCAATATGTGTCATCAATTCGCAATCAAATAAACCGAATATTTCATCTGATACAATTAATTCACATAATAATTTAAAATCACTCACTTAGCGCACCTGACAATAATACTCAAATGTAGCATTTCATCTTGACGCAAATGAAACATAGCTTTCTGAATGTAATTTTTGCGCTTTTTGAAAACTGTATAACACTCTTGTGGCGTTGTCTGAAATTCTTTCAACACTATTGTTCTAAGCTTATCATAATTGCGCATGTCTTCTTCAGTCAAATAAACTAGTCAACTATTCACTCTCACCCAGAATATTCAAAATAATTTCCGATTTTAGCTCATCTGGTTTAAACGCTTTCTCAAGGGACTGGAAAAAAAGATTAAATGACTTTACTCTCGAAGGTACTGGCAATGAATATGTATTGTTAAAAACAAGTTGGTTAGAATAGAACAAGGAAGAGGCTATTCTAACCTTCTTGATTAAGAAGGAAAACTTCTTCGCAGCAAAAGTGGCTCTGCTGCCCATGAGCAAAATATCTGTCTCCAAAGCGCCAAAGTTCGAAGCCGGCATCGAAGTTCGAAGGTCACGTTTATCAAGAGTCCATAAAACGAATATCGTTATAATTTTCTTTAAACTTTGAAGGAAAAGAAAATATTTTTTCGCGCAATTAAATTAAATTAATAGGTTAGTTATTTTAAGTACCCCCCCCCAAAAGAAAAAGTGCGAAAATCTGAGTCTAAATTATTGCAAAAAGTAAAAGAAGAAACGTTTTGTCGGAGAGATCGGAGATCATCATTCGTTAAGTGGTATTCGACCCGAAGGCCTATACCACTACATGTTTATCAATCCCCTAAGGACCTGTAAAAGTTCGTTAAATTCCATAAACTGGAAAAGTCCTGTGAACTTGTAATAAAAGTGCAAAGTCTTCATTAGTGAAGAAGTTGATCAGGGGTGACGCCACCTATCGGCCACAGATGAAGTCTTCGTTGGATAAGCTATAATAGCAACTAATAATTTTGGCATATGTTTTTGCAATGGCATATCGTTTACACATTATCGTAGATTTGACACAGTATCGTACAGTAAAAATGGAAAATAATATATACAAGTCCCAGAATTTTTTTTTTTTTTTTTTCTTTCGTCTTAGGCGAAAGTACCTATATCTTAATACTCATTAGGGAAGTAGACTGTCACGTGATATACGAATTTAGTGATGATAAAGTCAGCAGCCTTCCATGCTGGGGTACTACATCCCGGGCTGCGGAAATTGTCTATCGTCTCTGGACTGACTCGTTCATTTATTTTAATTTTACTACTCATGCTAATGTTTCTCCACCTTCATGAACTGCAGACTGATTTTTCGGATGTTTCACGTATGTTATGTGCATATTTGTTCGAAAATCGCCAACAGTTTATTAGCCAGGGATAGCGCACCTAGCGCGGGAGCCCTTTTATGCGAGCTGCGTTCGCCTGAGTCGTCAGCAGTCTTGGTACCTACCGGGCAAAGTCCATAGTAAGATGAAAATGATGATAAAGATGGAACAAAATCTACATTAAATAGTTGAAAATAAAATATATACAAGAACTGACATCTAACATTATGATGCATAGTTCTGGGCCGTTTATGCAACTGTTCGATTAGATAGTCGTACTCCCCTATGTTTTTAATAACTTCTTTTCGTATAATTTGAATGTAATCTTTAATAATTCGGCGTCTAATGGTAAAATCTTTAGATAATTATGGATGACAGTGTTCCTAACGAACTACGGAGAGTTCGATAGGAATCTGAGAGTTTTACTCTGAAAACTTTGAAGCCTTGCTCGGTTTGAACGTACAGTAGCTGCTCACGAACAAGCGGCATATAGAATTATGGGTCAAATTGCCTGTAGATAGATTGTTCTTCTAGAGTTGATATTTAACTTCGAATATTTGCACATCAGAGGGTATATGCTCATTAAGGCACGTTGTGCTTTGTCTATGATATAATTAACATGAAATTTGAAAGTTAACTTCTGGTCGAGATAAACACCTATAGATATTTTACTTGGTGGTCACGTGACACGATTTGTCCGTCCATCGTAATTTCTTCCAAGTCTTGAGGGATATTTCCTTTTTTAAAGTAAATCACTTTTGATTTTTCGGGGTTAATTTTAATTTTCCATCCTTTAAACCAGGGTGAAATGTAATTAATGGCATTCTGTAGTTTATTTCTTGCAATGATATGGATTAAGTGAGTGACATAAAAGTGCCGTCTCATCGGCATAGCATGCAGTGAAAATATTTTCAATATTAGGAAGATCATTAATATATAAATTATAGAGAAACGGGGAAATTACCGACCCCTGTGGTAAACCCGCGTGAATTTTTCTTGTGGTTGAATAGTTATCTTGACGTACGCTTTTTATTAAAATTTTCACCTATGAATTCTACGATTCGGGCGATCTGCTGAGTCGTTGAGAATCCCTGGCGAAATCCAAATTGATGGTCTTTGATGATGTTATTTTCATTAATAAAAGTGGTGAGTCGAAACTCGACAAGCCTTTAAAAAAAGTTTGGCAATTGCAGGCAGAAGACTGATCGGTCTAAAATTACTTGTGAGATTCCCAGCTTTGCCTGGCATTTTAATGACAGTTAGAATGGCGTGTTTCCAATATTTTGGGAATGTATTAAATCTTAAACATGCGTTAAAAATATTTGTAATAAGGACGATGCCTTTCCTTGGGAGGTATCGCAAGGCCTTATTAGTGATATTGTCATATCCAGATGCTTTCTTTGGATTAAGTTTCTTTATAATTTTCTGTATTTCTTTGGGAGAAGTCGGGTTGTTTTTGATTTTCAGCATCTTTGCAGAGGAAATCGGTCAAGTGATTGATAATATTGATATCATTCGGGTGCGGGAAATTATTTATATTAAACTGTTGTTCATAGTTATCAGCGAAGAGGTTGACAATTTTCTTATGATCGTAAATTTTGATATTATTATCATCTAGATGCCCCCCCCGAGGGTCGACGTAGAGAACTCTGCGAAGCTACTGGCTAGGATCTGTACCTAGGCAGTCTCGGCCACGGGGGTATAAAATTTATGAACTTGGTGATTCTGAAGGCTCTGGGAAAGGTCACTTATTGGCCGGCCTCGGAATCTTGCACGTCCTAGCGCGGCGTGGTACTAGTAGTCCGGGGGGTTTCCCTCGGGTTCGCTGGGTAATGTCCCGCTGCGACGGGCTCGCCCAAGCGACTGGTAGGAGCATTAGACGACCGGTGCTGCCTGGTGTCATATTCAGGTGGTGCGCTGCTCCCTTGGAGGGTAATAGTGGAGGTTGAACCTCCACGACGTGCCCAAAGGGGCAGTAGACCTGTAGTGGGATTTAGTTCCCGGAGCAGGGAAGCCCAAACTTATCTTATCATCTAGATGGGTCCGATATTGGAGGGAGTGCTTCGGAGAGCTTTAGCAACTTTCCATACAGAATGATCGGTGTGCAAAAGACTTTAAATGAAGTTATCCCAGCAGTTGTTTCCGTACGCTTGGATAAGTTTTCTGAGGTTTCGACTGGCAGCATTAAATCTTTTTTTGTCTTGGGTGGAGTGAGAACGTTGATAAATTTTTCTTAGTCTATTTTTCTCTGTAATTTTCTGTCTAATATTGTGTGGGAGCGTATAATTAGTCTGTTTTGGAATAAATTTGGCGTGTTTGAGGGCTTCGTTGATTTTACTGCTACTGTGGCATCATGAATTTCTCTGTTATTAGTCATTTTAGTGGTAGCAGATATGTTTCCTTCAAGGTGATAAGCATAGTTTTCCCAATTAATGCGGCACTTTATAGGCGGAAGACTCTAATAATTTTGTGCATCTCCAAATCAGATGATGGTGGTTCAGTGAGTTCACTAATTTTAACACTTTTTCATTTTTGACAATATTTTAATTACTATATACAGAGCGTATTCTTAGGCCGCCGCCTTCAACATGAACAAACTTTATTCTCTTACAACTAAGCGAGCAACAGCGCCCTCTAGCCTTTTTCTTCAAATTACACAACACTCCCCACCTGAACTCGGTGGAGAGTTCATCTTTCAATAATATATTCTAGAATATTCAATTAATATTTCGACAATAAATCCTGGAGAAATGGTTAAATATAACACATGCATACATAATTATAAGCACATAAAATTTTACAAAACATTAAATGATACCTATCAGCAAGGTCAGGAGAATCAAACCTAAAAATACAAAATACAAACATTAGTTAAGTTCCATATTATATAACAATTGTATAGGCCTTTTTAAGGTACCAGTAGGTGTTTTAATTATGCAAGATCTTATTTTACCATCTCTCCCTGGCATTAATTCCAAAATTTTACCTATTGTCCAAAGATTTCTGGGATGTTTGTCGTCATGAATCAAGAAAATATCGTTGATTTTAAACTGAGATGCGTTAGAGTGTGGAGGACAAATATTGGCAGATCTCAGATTAAAAAGATACTCTGATCTCCAACGCTTCCAAAAATGATTTAAAATATCTTGATGGTATTTATATCGTTTAATAATTGAATTTCTTGACCCAGTCAAATTATTTGATGTTATTTTATTAGCAGGCAGAGATAGCAATCGTCTACCAACCAGAAAATGAGAGGGTGTTAGTGGAGAAGGTTCATTGGGATCGGTAAACACGTAGGTAATTGGTCTACAATTAATCATTGCCTGGATTTCAAGCTCTTTCACAGTAAGGGATGCTCGACCAATAATTTTTCGCAAGCTGGATTTTATGGTTCGTACCATACGCTCCCAAAACCCTCCCCACCATGGACCCCTCTCAATAATAAATTTCCAATTTATGCCTCTAGCAGAAAATAATTCTTTCACAGATGAGTCACTCAAAGTTTTAAAAATATGTTTTAGTTCTTTATCAGCTCTTTTAAAAGTCTTGGCATTATCGGAGTACACGGTGGTACACAGTCCTCGGCGAGCTAAAAATCTTCGGAAAGCTAGCAAAAAACTTTCAGTGCTGAGATCAGTTACTATCTCTATATGTAAGGCACGAGTGACCGCACACGTTAACAACAGCATGTAAACTTTACCTTGCCTGTCTTTCGTAAAAAATGGACCGGCGAAGTCCAACCCGGTCACAGCAAATGGAGGCGACTCTTGAATTCTGTCTGGAGGAAGTGAAGCGATATCCTGTACCCCAGGACGAGCACTATATCGTTTGCATATCACACATTTTCTGATGATAGTCTTAACACGCTGTCTTCCCTTAATGATCCAATATTTGTCTCTGATCTGAGTTAGTGTCGAATTAACTCCAGCATGGAATACCCTTTCATGCGAGTCCATGATGATCAACTCGGTAAACTTGCATTTTGAGGGTAATTGAATAGGATGTTTTAAATTCTCGAGACAGTCTGCAAATTGAATGCGACCTTTCAACCGAAGAATTCCCTCCTCATCAAGCCTTGGATTAAGGGAGTAGATGGAAGAATCGAGAATTGATTTTTTATTTGATAACTTAATTATTTACGCTTGATACGATTCTCGTTGCGTAATTTTTACCCAATAATGTTCAGCTGCTTTAATCTCAAAAGCACTTAAAGGTCCATTCCCTGTAGACTTTTTCCGAAGCCTCCCAATAAATCTAAACACATAGGCAGTAATTCGAAGTAATTTTCCTAAAGAACTGAATTTTTCTATATGCAAAATTGGGGATTCATTGTTAATTACAGGTGCAGTCAAAATAATGCTTTTTCTTAACTCCAACGATTCTGAATTTGGTTTTAATTTCTTTTGTTTTGGAAAGTTTTCAATAGGAAAACGTAACCAGTGTGGCCCATGCCACCACAAATCATTCTTAATTAGTGACTGAGCACTAATTCCTCGAGTTAGTAAATCGGAAGGATTTTGTTTTCCTTCGCAGTGGTTCCACAATTTTTTGTTGCATATACTCTGTATTTCTGTAACACGATTGGCGATAAATGGTTTCCAATTATTTGGCGAACCTTTAATCCAAGTAATGGCGATTTCGGAATCACTCCAAAAATAAACATCCTCAATTAAATCACCAAACAATTTTTTCAAATATTTATACATTCGAGCAGCCATGAGTGCTCCCATTAACTCTAAACGAGGAAGCGTGATTGCTCTTAAAGGTGCAACTCTGCATTTCGACATGATAAAGGAAGTTTTAATTTTAGAATCACTCGTACAATATCTGAAATATGAGATGGCCCCATATGCTTTAGGAATAGCGTCCGAAAATAGGTGAAGGCTTATATTCATTGGATCGTCATCAAAGAAATTTCTCTGTATCGATATTTCAGTTAAATCATTAAGTTCCTCTCGCCAAATGTTGAATTTGTCCTTAATCTCTGCAGGAAGGACCTCATCCCAGTCAGAACCGGAACACCAGATTTCTTGCATAATAATTTTTGCCCGAATAACAAAGGGTGCAATAAATCCAAATGGATCGTATATTTGGGCGATGCTTTGCAAAAGTTTCCTTTTTGTAG
This sequence comes from Stegodyphus dumicola, assembly GCF_044657685.1. Classification (NCBI taxonomy): domain Eukaryota; kingdom Metazoa; phylum Arthropoda; class Arachnida; order Araneae; family Eresidae; genus Stegodyphus; species Stegodyphus dumicola. The sequence goes on from NC_140781.1 coordinate 84,012,729, forward strand.
CAAAATCGTTTCCAGTAGAAAAGTCAATTAAATTTTTTAAATTTAACTTTATATCATCTTCAATGGAATTCCAAATCATGCCTAAGAAATTCGATTCACTAGCTAATTTGTTGTCTGATTCCTTAATCCCATCTGAAACCCATAAATCGTTTAATGCTTTAGAATTAGTTCTTAATTTTCTGAAATTCATCCCAGCATCCTTAAATATGTTAACCGCATCTACAGATAACCGATATGCATCTTCAACCGTTCCTGCTCCAAAATATAGGTCATCGACATAGACAGAAGAATTTAACATTTGGAAACTGTCCGGCATTTTATCTTTATATTTTCGAATGTGATATTTTATAGTGGCGGCCAAAATGAAAGGAGATATAGTCAAGCCGAAAGCTACGCGACACATCTGCATAATCTTAAAGGAGTCATTATTTTCATTAAACCAAAGAAATTTTAGAAATTGTCTATCACCTTCAGCAATTCCTATCATCAAAAAGACTTTTTCAACGTCTCCACAAAACGCTATCTTAAACTTACGAAAATTTAACATAATGTCTAGTATATTTGGATTTAGATTAGGTCCCGATTCAAGGCAGTCATTTAACGAATTCGTGTCCTCTGTCCTTGAGCTAGCATCGTACACAATTCTTACCTTAGTAGTTTCACTAGGTCGTATCACTGCTCGGTGCGGCATAAAATATCCCAAATTTGTATCATTATTTGGACATTCCTCCACAATTCCTTCTAATATCTGGTTCTCAATTATATTTTTATATTCCCGAAAAATCTCCGGAGTTTTACTTAGTTTATTGTGAAGGTTTGCGAATCGTTTCTTAGCTACCTCAAAATTATTTCCTAGATTATTCGGACTGTATTTCCAGATTAAATTTGCCTCATATCTTCCGTTTTTAAACTGCAAATTTCTTTCAAACTGGTCTATTATTTCGCAGTCAATATCGGAATAATCATCAGAATCATTAATTCCCATATGTTCTATTTCCCAAAAACCTTTTAAATCTTTCAACACAACAGTGTTTGTCATTACCGCTAAATTTTCAGAACAATTTTTGTTTGTTTTATTTTTCTCGATTCCTGCGGCAACCCAACCAAACACAGAACTGACTGCGTACAACCCTTCAGATATTTTAATTCTTTCAGAATAAACTACATTCCAGAATTCATCCCCTCCAATTAATATCTCAACATCTATGTTATTTTTTCTTGCGCAATCGGCGATCTGCAACCCCATATGCTCCATGAAGTCTGCAATTTGTTTACTAGGCACACTGATGGACGCCGAGGAAATAACATCCGAGATCAAACATTCAATTTTTATTTTATTATTTTGTTTCCAATTCTGAATTTCGATTTCAACGACCGGATAGGGATGATTCATTGCCTTCGTCGCACCAAATGAATAAACAGAAAGTCTTTCATAACGGATTGGAGTAAGTTTTAAATGGTCGGCCAATTTTTTCGTTATAAAGGATCTGTGACTGCCTTGATCAAGAATTAATCTAGTTAATTTTGATTTATACTTAGAAGAAGCATAAACTGTACAAGTTTGTAATAATATTTCCCTGGCATTACAGTCATTATTATTATCACCTTGAGGAACAGAAGCAATCAATTTTAAGTTTTGAACTTTATTTCTTTCCTCAGAATTCAAAGTCAGAGATTCAGTTGCATTTTCGGAATAACCTTGTTCCGAATTTTTGTTTACAAGGGATTTATTAGTACAAATCGATTCATTGTGATACATACCGCCACATTTATTACATTTAGTTTTATTTCTGCACCTTTTTGATGTATGGAATTTTTTAAAACAAGAATAGCAGCGGTTTTCGGATCTTAGTTTCTTTAATTTATCAGAAACATTCACTTCGCATTTAAATGACTCGTGCAAATTATCACAAAAGATGTATTTTCGGTTAACTGCAGTATGAAATGAAGTCGTGGGTATATATTTTACATATTTTCTAGTTTCATATTTTGATTGATCGACTCGCCGAGGCACAGGATTTTTACTTTCATTTAATACTAGATTTGAAACTTCCCTGCATTCTATTTCCGTTTTGATAAATTGTGTTAATTCCGAAACTTTAACTTTCGATCCTCTTTGCCGATTAAATTCCAAAACTAAATCGTCCGGAATTAATTTTAATAATATTGGAATTAATTAATGTCCATATGAGCCAGAAGTTACTTCTAAAGTTTCCAAATTACGAATCGAAACTTCTAATTCGTCATATAATTTACGTAAAGCCTTTACGTTAGCAGAATTTTTAACGGCTTCTAAATTGAGAATTTTATTCATGAATGAATTAATGATCAGGTCTTTTCGACCATATCTGTCCTTTAGTAATGCTACACAACTATCATAATTACTTTCTGTTAACTCAAAGCCTGACACAACATTCGAAGCTTGTCCCGTTAAGAATGTTTTTAAGTATACAAATTTTTGTATTTTTGAAAGCGTTTCGTTTTTATGTATCGAATTTTCGAAACTATTCCAAAATTCATTCCATTGTTTGGGGTCTCCCCAAAATTTATCAATCATTAATTTTGGTAATTTCAGCGTACTACTCCCACTAGAACTGGAACTTACATGCAAAATTCCATTACCACTAGACTGGTTTAAATCAGAACTTTGGGGATTCCTCGCTGGCGGTACTGCGGTAACCGCACCTAGAAACTGCTTAATTTGACTACAAGCAATTATACATTTGTCATTGTATTCTTCGCTTACACTACAATCTTCTTCAATTAAGTTAACATCAATTAACTCTTGTATTTCATCATCAAGCGTTCTTAAATTATTTTTCTTTTCGGTTAATAATTCAAACAATTCTCGTAATTCTTTAATCAAATTTTCCTCCCCTTCAATTTTTAATTTATCTTCAATCACTTTAATTAACCTAGTAACAGACGATCTCAATGTGGAACGTTTACGTTTCAATCTATCTAACTTCTCTTCCATTTTATTTAATTTAAATACACCCACGACAGCAATAATAAATACTTACTAATGTACTACAAATAATCACTAAATAATTAATTTAAGATTTCCCTACCTTTATTTGGAATTCCATTGTCACTTGAATATGAAATATCCATTGAAATCGAAACACTTGGATCGAACACCTAAAATCTTCACAAAGCCTTAATTCCTTACGCCGATGCACCATCTAATAATTTTGTGCATCTCCAAATCAGATGATGGTGGTTCAGTGAGTTCACTAATTTTAACACTTTTTCATTTTTGACAATATTTTAATTACTATATACAGAGCGTATTCTTAGGCCGCCGCCTTCAACATGAACAAACTTTATTCTCTTACAACTAAGCGAGCAACAGCGCCCTCTAGCCTTTTTCTTCAAATTACACAACAAAGACCATGCTTTAAGCCATATAAAGTGAAGCGTACTGGTAGGTGATCTGAAGAAAGTTTATTATCCACTTGGAGAAAAGGTATTTGAGGAACATTGAAGGTAATTAAGATGTCTAATACATCAGAAGTATTTGAGATTTGAGGAAGATGCGTAGGTTCATCTGGACCATAAATGTTGATATCAGGGTTGTTGATGATGTAATTATTAAGAATAATTCCGTCTGGATTATTTCGCGTGGAGTTTCAGATAGCGTGCTTACAATTTAGGTCTCCAGCAATAATATTTGGATAACCTAAGTTGAGAAAATAGTCAAGATCTTGAGTGTTGAGGCTATTGTTGGGTGGCTTATAAACAGCAATGGTGAGATATTCTTTATTATCACTGTTCAAAATACATGCACTTGCTTCAAAACTCATAAGGAGAAGAGGAAAGATGGCACTGTTTAGGCATTTTTTCATGAGAATAGCTGTACCGCCACCACGATTATGAAGACGGTCAGATCTATACATGTTGTAGTTGAGAATTTTAAATTTGTCACTTGATTTGAGGTGGGTTTCACTTAATAAAATTACATCCAGACTGTGCTGGTTGATGTAGTTTTGAATTTCAGTTTTTTGATTTTTAATACCATTACTATTATAAAACATAAACTAGGCATAATAAATATGTTGCATGGTATTTCGATTAGCCGTATGGGCGTAATTATTCATGCTCGTTCTGGATGAATATCTTTAGTGCTGATATTGCAGTCTTGAGCCTGGAGTCGGGGTTAGAAGCCTGCTTGTATTGCTGGTAAATTTTGTAAATTTCAGTAATGAACCCGAAGAATTCTTCAAATGTTTGTTCTTCTATGTCTCTGTTTACTGATTTTCGTTTCTTTTTGGAGGATTAGTCTTCTTTATCGTTATTTATAGATTTCTTATTATTCTTGAGGGATTTCCTGTCGTTAAGCGTCTTTGGGTTGCTCTTGGTAATCGCCGCACATGATTGGTTGTAGAGGGCAGTGCCCAAGGGAGTCGAAAGCAACCCGTTTAGCGGGTGGAAAAGAAGCTATTGAGAAATTAAGTGCAGTCGCGTGCGGCTGCGGCGATAAGTTGTCCCTTGTTAAATAAAAGTTAGAAGACTCTTCTTAAAGGGTTAAAGAACAGGGTTCCAACGGTCAATGCCCTTACGCATTGTTAACGCGGGGGCGGTTGAGGTTTACGAACGAGAGGTAAGCATCCACTTGGGTGTCTGTATTCCAATACCGACGCCTTTTAAAAGGTAGTTGAGCATAATCAGGTTGTAAGATAGCTCTGGGTCGCTTTTTAGAAGAGGCAACCTCAGGATCATATACCAGCAGGGTATGTAATACTGGATTTCCAACAAGATGGATATTTTTGAAAAATCTTTTCGAAAGTCCCTGTATAAAGCGATTAATGGGCATAATTTTGAGGTCGTTATGAATGTCATTGTTCCTTATGAACCATGGAACGTTTAATATCTGCCCTAAAAATTTTGATTGAAAAATTCGGACGTGTTTACGGTTAGTCAGAGCAGCTGAGCCCCAGATGGGACTCGCGTAAGTGAGAATAGGCCTTATGATAGATTTATAATGCAAGATCCTGTTATCAAGTGACTGGTCGCTATTTTTAGCAAAAAAGGGGCGCAGGTTGGCTTTGACAGCTTCCACATTCGCAATAATTTTTTGAATGTGAAGTTGCCATGTTAATTTTGAATCTACTAAAACACCAAGGTATTATTAAGCAGTAACCCAGGGAATAGGTTCACCGAAGAAAATTTGATTATCTAAACGAGGGATGTTTCTTCGGATGAATAAAGTGGCAGCACATTTAGCGACATTAATTTTGATTTTATACAGTCCGAGTCAGAGTTCTAAGGCTGAAAGGTAACTCTGTAATATAAAGATTACAGTGATGATGTTCGTATGTTGAGTTAGGATGGCCGTATCATCTGCATATAAAGCTAAATCGATACTAGGTGCCTTAGGCACGTCGTTGATATAGATATTGAAGAGCAGAGGTGAGACAAGACTGCCCTGAGGACATCCAGGATGGATCGGGCGGGGAGAGGGGAATTCGTGGTTAACTCGTACGCGAAAGCTTCGTCCGCCTAAGTACGAGCTAATAATTTTAATGATGTGAGCCGGAAACTCAAGTAGCATGAGCTTGTAAATAAGTTCATCATGCCAAACCCTTTCAAAGGCTTTAGCTATGTCAAGATAGACAATTCCAGTATTCTCTCGCTTACGAAAGCCTTCATGAACGAATTCCACTACACGTAATAACTGGTGTACCGTGGAGTGTTTAGGTCGGAAGCCGAATTGTTCCGGGATGATTAAATTTTGATCTCGACAGAATTCATTCAGGCGATTAAGTAAGACATATTCATACACTTTTGAGTGTGGGGAAAGCAGTCTAATTGGTCTGTAGTTGACGGGTATATTTTTTGGTGTTTCTTCATTAATTTTTTCAATATCTGTATTTTCTGGTCTTTTGGGGCATTTTTTACTACAGGATGCATGTCGTCCTCCACAGAGGACACATTTCGCAGGAAATTCTTTACCTTTTTGAGGGCACTGGAAGGATTTGTGATTCTCGGCGCATCTGACGTTTTGTCAACGAACGTTTCTTCTTAACACGTGTTCCTAAATTTCCTGTACAGTCGGTCAAAAAAGTATTCGAACACCGGTACCCTATCAGAAAATGAGAAGATGGCGTTTTTATTTTCTCTCTCTCTCTCTTGTTATTCCATCCTAGGTTTTCTTCTTTCCCCATCTTGGAAAAGACTGAAAAATGGTCACGATCTCTCTTTGAATTGGGAAGCCATTTTGAGAAAAGCGGACGACCCCACCTTGGAGAACGGAAATGACCGCTCACCGCGCCTCTCCCTCTCTTTGAATTGGGACGCCATTTTCGGAAAAAGCGGAAAAATGGCATTTCATATGTTTTGGCTTGCTGTATTTAAGTCGGGGTGGAATCCGGTCAGCTAGGCGTGTTCTTTTCCTCGGTGAAATATTGCTATCATTTCATTGAATATGACCTGGTAATATTTCAGGATAAACCCTCGTACATTGGGCTAAGCTGTCACCTCTCATGGATGAGAGTACCTAAGTAAGAACTTAAAATTTTAGATACGTTTCTTAGGTTAAAATTCTGATTGAAATACTTCTTTTAAGGTATATGACTTAACTTTCCAAGATGTCACTAATTGCATGTCGGTGCCATCTTTCTACCATCGCTGAAATTATTTACTCTTCTCGAAGATCATTATCCCGTTTATTCTGTGTATCCGTAATAACTGTCTAATTTTTTTTCTTTCATTGTTCATGTTGTACCCATACATTAAAAAACCTTTTCTCTTACTGTACTTATATCGTATTAGGAAAATCATTTGCTTTTCTATCGACTGCAGTCATGATTTTAGTAGCCCACCAGCGGCCGAGCGGTAAAGACGCTGAACACTGGTAGTTCGGTCCGAGGTTCGAATCCCGCGAACGGGCTGGCTGCATGGGCGTTTTCGTGGTTTTCCCCATGTGTAACGTGTATACGAGCCAGTTTCCCTTGGAAAGTCCTCCACGAAAGGCATCCCTCCCTTTAGGCAGATAGCCCTCGTGTGCTTTGCCAAAACTGAATAATCCAATCCAATCCAATCCATGATTTTAGTAACACTGCAGCACATTGCTCGAGTTTAAAACGAAGAAGGCTACTTTTGAAGTTTTATGTATTAAGAAACAATATTAGATATTTCTCTTTGCGGATAATTATTCTTTACTATCAAAGTAGTTAAAATCTAATGATTTCTTTTTTTCCACTTTTGGCCTCTTTTAATGTAATTTGTCATCATTTTTGTGCACTCTTGGAATGCAGAACATGACATCGTGACAGAAAAAGAACGGAGAAATAATGCAGAGCAAAAGGACATCTGTGGCTGGTAATTCTTGTTTTATATCAACTTTATTTCCACTAGAAATGCTTGAATGTTATAATTTGTACGTCTCTTTTCACATATTGCTTTATATTGGAGTTTTATTAGTTATTTATTTTACATGAACACTTCAAATTATGTTTTAATGTTTAGGGTAGCATTTATGCATTAATTTCTTAGGTTTTGAATTCTATATTGAAGTGTCTGAATTGGTACTTTCTTTATATTGTATTGTAATATTCGAAGTGAGGTTGAACTGTTAATCACTGTATAATTATCAGAAGTCTGAGATTTGTTAGAGTTCTGTTGCTTCATAGTGGTTTCAAAATTACTGCTGTTGTGTAGTTTTTTTCCAGGTGGCCTCCTTTCGCATTACGAGGAGGAGGCTAAACATTTTCCTCTCTGTGTGGCCTAATATTTTCCCTGTCCAACAGAATCTTCTCTTCCCAACAGGTCGGTGTAATTGAACTGCCTGTGTATAAACCACTTTTGTTTCAGATTTTTCCGAATTTAGAGTCTCTCTATCAAGTGCTGTTTCTCTTAAAACTATTGAATGTTAAATGTTGAACAAAAAATAAATGTAAATAAAAATTTAATGAATACTTGTAAAGAAAGTTAGTGGAGCTAAATTGTCTTCTGTTAAAGTTGCTCAAAAAGTGCTTTTTCTTAGTTGTTTTAAGCATACTTTATTATATTTTCCCCTTAATCTGAACTATTTTGGCATATTGTGAAGTTTTCTGAACCAATTTGCGAGGATCTATTTAAAATTGATTCCATAAATAAAAATTCATTTTGTAATCAAACCAGAGATGTTTTATTGTTATCGAAGTAAAATTCTGTAGATTAAGTTTCAACTTTGTTTTGAAAAGCACTCTGAAAGTTTCTTTTGGACTTCATTCCGTGGTCTTTGCAAATGCATGACAGGATTATTTTTTGAAAAGGCTGATGTCTTTTGCTTATAAAAATAACTGATGCAACTGTAACCCTGTCGCTGTAAAGAGCGCGTTTTGTCTTGTTTTTCGATTTGAAGTTGGGAGGTCGCTGTTATCACGTACGATGGATGCAGGATCTTGGAAGAGCTCCTGAGTTTTCAAAGGTGTTTTCCAGAAAATGTTCATTTATTTAAGAAATTTTTCGCGAATATCCTCTACATTGTCTCGTTCTCAAGGCCGGGAGTTCTCCTGTACCTGGTGGTCTTGTCTTTCTTGCAATCTTTTGCAGCACTAAGACGGAGCGTTCAGATAAGTAGAACTTTTCTCTAAGCTAAATCAAATATCTGTCACTAAAGTACCTTTAAATTCATTTATTTATTATGATCATTATTATTATTATGCTCATTTTATTATGTTCTAGCATTAAATACTTAGTAATTGCTTTAAATCATGTGGTTCTTTTTTGGTTACCATCTCGTAGCGACGCTATCCTTATCAGTAGCCCTTATCAATAGTGTTAACACTACCCATTGGGGCCCCTTTGAGGAATTTCTCGAGAGGGAAACACACGATCTCGGGCCTCAATGAATGTATAGAGTTGTAGTTTTTGCTCCTCTAATCTATATTTCCTATCTATTTAAATTAAAAGCATATATTAATACAGTGTGCCTCAAATTGATAAAATAGTACACATACCATAAATTATGACCATTAACTTAATAAATAAATAAAATGCCTATTTTTTTAAAAAATTAATTAATATTAAAATTTTAAAAAAACTCCGTAATTTATTTACTTTTGCTGATATTTTCTTGCCTTGTTTTGGATTTATGATTTTATCTGATGGTGTTTTCTGAGTATATAAATATGTTGGAAACCGCAATAGATGATGTTACTTAGTTTTAATGTATAACTTTGCATGATATTATATGTATCTTGATCTTATGTGTCTTCAGTTACTATGTCTCACGGTAGAGGCTAATATTGGTTTCCATGTTAAAAAATAAAAGTTTAAATTTAAAAATTTTTAAATTTTAGTTTCCCTGTTATAGCAAAAGTTAGCTTCTAATCTTGACTTATACTGTTATGTGACTGGACCCCCAATATTTATTATTTTATTATTAATTTTCCCCCATCTTTACATCTGTTCAGCTTTACAAAACACACTCATTACTCTATTTAATGTATATGATAACAACTTTGACTACACACATGAACACAATCGTGGTTTTTTTTTTTAACAAAATTCTCTTACTTCCTTTCCCTTTCTTTCGATAGGCCCTTTTTTCTTTAATTATAAATAATTTTTTTTTTCCTCTCCATTACTTTTGGGCCATTTATTTTTTACTTTATTTTGTCCCATCTTTTCTTCCTGGCCTTTCAAACTCATATAAAATATACCAAGTTCCATTTTACTCTCCTTTGAAATACGAAATTGCCCCCATTTCTATATACCTTTCCTTCGCACCTATGCTTGAGTTTTCGCCCATTGGTGCAGAAAGCCTTAGCGGGTGCAACAAAAGACATCTGTCTACTTTGTCTTTTTTTTCTTTAATTGGGTTAATCTCCGCTAGAAGATCAGACGTTGCTTTTGTATTATTTAACAATTCCTTCATCTTATCTTCAGTTAAAACTAGTGCTGTAGAAGTAACGAGAAATTGTGTACCCGTATGTATTCGTTACTCGGTGAACCAGTACTCGTTACTATCGTATCGTTACTCGTTACTTTCGGTAAAATCCATCGGTATCCGTATCCTGAGCCTATTTTATCGGTCTACGGCCCTAAAAAGGGCCTAGAAACGTCGCATTGCATTGAATCACGTGAGCTATTCTACCCCGCGGGAACTGGGTAGTGCTACGATAGGGAGTTTTGTGTCGCATTTTTGGGTAGAAATAATTCACTTTATTTTGGCTATTATTTTTTGGTGCACTGGATATGATTCATTATTAAATTTTCTATTGCTGTCAGGGCTTAGTTTCTAAAGTCAGAAGCGCCTACGTAAGACCGTCAGGAAAATAGGAAAAAATAAAGAAAGAAAGGAAATAAATATTGCAATAATAACATTAATTAATAATTAAAATAACAAAAAATTACTTATTAAAAAACTTAATAATTAAAATAATAAAAAATAGTGATTAAAATAATGAATAATTAAAGTAACATAATAATTAGCAACTGAAATATAAAATACTTATATAATAAAAATGTAAAAACAAATAAAATTTAAATAATTTTTAAATTTATGATGACTAATTAAATAATAAAGTAAAATACCAGATCTTGTCTTATTGGCTTAGTATCGTTTCGTCCTTTCTCATTTCATCCCCAGCTCGAAAAAGTGTTATTTCGTTCGCTGCCTTCCCCCACCAATTCCCTCTTTCCCGTTTCATCCGCTGTTTGAAAAATAGGTGTTTACTTTACGATAAGGCGAACGTAAAATGTTTTAGAAGAGATGACTGTTTCTACTTCGACTTAGCTTTTGAATTTTTAATATTATTTAATATTTTATGCAGACAAATTATGTTGAGCAGAATAATGAATTTCAGACGTGTTCAAAAGGTGTGTATCTGAATATAATAACATTTTTGTTGTATAGTATCCATTTTTTTTAATTTCACACATTTCTAAAGCAACAGAACCACGGTATCACTATTTTGCACACACACACCAAAAACATGTATAATTAACATTAATGTTACATTCTTTATTAAAAGCAATGGGTCCTCTTTAAATGCAACCATTCATGCTTTTTAGAGGATTTTACATGTCGTGGCCGTAAAAAGGTGATGTTCACTACCAATGTTTGTTTATGTTCTCAAAAATACAGATTTCTTAGAAAGTGACCTCTTAGAGATGTCGTAATTAGATGATTTGCTATAATTATTTTCTAATAGATAATGGAATTAATGTAAATAACTCGAGGAAGCAAGTTTAAATACGGTGCAAAAAAAATACAGAAGTATTTTAAATGACGAAAATATTCATATTTTGTCAATGTCAAATTTAAAAAAGAATTAATTTTGGACAAATTATGAAATCTAACTTTTAATTTCGTCTTCTGGTTTCTATATTTATATTTGGCAAAGTTTTATACTCGTTATGAAAAAATAAAAATACAAGAAGTTTGAGTCCCGTAGGACAAAGATTGACCAGGAAATTTAGTTTCAAAATTTGCAATGTTTGATGCCATTTGTAACTTGCCTTTGGGTATCGCTTAATTGAGTTAGAATAATTCGAGGAAATAAGTTTAAATGAAGTGCAGAAAAAATAAACATAATTTAAATAGTCGTAGAAGGAAGTCATGCGGAATCCATATCAAATTTTCACTTTTTCATAATGACCATAAATCTTTCCCAAATACAAATGCAGAAACTGGGAGACCGCATTAAAGATTAGCTTTCGTTAATATTTGGTGGTCGTGTGCTTAATGCATGATATAATTAAAGAAAATAAGAGTAGACAATCTCCTATAACAAAAGAATATATTAAGTACTAAATTACAATTTAAATTACATTGCAGAGATCAACACAGAGCTCGGAACACAGTTCATGCTACCGTCGCATACAGTTGTTTTACGAGAAGTCTGAGTGAGTAATGACGTCGCTCTGCTGCTCCGATTAAGAACTGGATTTTACACGTGGCGCCATCTCATGAATAGAAGTTGAAGTATCTGTCGGAACGCCACAGTACTCCCCCCCCAAGTACCATCGGTACGTTATAAATACTTTGGGTTAAATTTAACCTTTCTTCCAGATCTGGTAGTTTTAGTTTGCTCTTCAACGGGATGTAAGCTTTCTTCCGGGAGTGATGTTGATGAGGAAGTTGTTGGATCTTGCATTAGAAATGCTGGTTTGAGACGATCGATTCCAATCACTGATTGTTTGCCATTGCAGATGATGGTGAAATGTTTCGGTGTTCGTTTGACAACTTTGAATGGACCATCATATGAAGGTGTTAAAGTTGGCTTAATTGCATCGTTGCGCACGAATACGTGCGAAGATGTCTCAAGCGCAGGATGTACAAAATAGCTTGGCTGGTTATGCGAAGATGCTGGGGTTGGCGAGATATTGCTCATGGTCTCACGTAAATGTTGAAGGAATGTTGGAGGGTCGATAACTGGAGTAGATTCTGGGTGAAAGAATTCACCTGGCAGACGGAGGGTTGCACCATATAACATTTCAGCACAAGTGCTACCAATGTCTTCTTTGAATGCTGCGCGAAGACCAAGCAAGACTAGGGGTAAGGCTTCTGTCCAGTGTGTGCTACTGTGGCACTTCAGACCTTGTTTGAGAGATCGGTGAAAGCGTTCCACCATCCCATTTCCAGATGGATGGTATGGTGTTGTGCGAATATGGCGAATGCCAAGAAGAGAGGTGAGGGATGCGAACAAGTGACATTGAAATTGTCGGCCTTGGTCAGTAGTGATGGTGGTAGGCATGCCAAATCTTGAAAGCCACTGGGAGATGAATGCTCGAGCTACAGTTTCAGCGGATATATTTTCAATAGGAATGGCTTCAGGCCATCTTGTGTACCGATCAATACAAGTGAGGAGGTAAATGTAACCATTTGAAGGAGGCAATGGGCCAACCAAGTCTAAGTGCACATGATCAAAGCGTCTTGCTGGAAGGTTAAATTGTTGAATGGGGCTGTGAGTGTGACGGGATACTTTACACCGTTGACATCTAATACATGAACGAGTCCATTCTGTGATGTCTTGATTCATTGCTGGCCAGACAAATCTGGCAAGACAGATCAGCTTTTTGGTGGCACTGATTCCAGGATGTGCCAAATTGTGCAAGGCATTAAACACTTCACGTCTAAAATTGACAGGAATATAGGGACGTGTTCTATTGTTCTCTATGTCACAGTAAATTTTAAGTGTTGGATCAATGTGCAGCGGTTGTAACTGAAGGGAGGTTTGTGGATTTGAGATTAGGTTCTTGAGTTCCTCATCATGCAATTGAGCTTTTGCAATTTCAGAGAAATCTGGGGTAGTGAGGTTGATATTGTTTACCCGAGACAAGGCATCAGCGACACAATTATCAGTACCAGAGACATATCTGATATCTGTACTAAACTGGGCGATGAAATCCAGATGTCGAAGCTGACGAGGAGAACATGAGTCAGAGTTTTTTCTAAAAGCGAAGGTTAATGGTCGATGATCAGTGAAAATGATGAAGTCGTGTCCTTCCAAGTTGTGCCGGAAGTATTTAACAGCACAGTACACAGCAAGTAGCTCCCTGTCATATGTGCTGTATTTCCTTTCTGCAGTAGTAAGTTTTCTGGAGAAGAATGCCATTGGGAAAAGTCCTTTAATGGTATGGGCTTGAAGCACTGCTCCTATGGCCGTGTCAGATGCATCTACCATTATAGAGAGCTGATCACTAGGTGAGTGATAAGAAAGTGTGGCTGCATTTGCCAGATCGTATTTGCATTGCACGAATGCTGCAGATGCAGATTCAGTCCAAGGGACAGCTCGTTGATCGTTTTTTTGCTATTCTTCAGAAACAAATGTAGGCAGGCTTGTGTTTTTGCGGCATTTGGCAGAAAGCGTCGGTAGAAATTTAACATTGCTAGAAAACGCTTCAGTTCAGAGATGGTTTTGGGCTGAGGTAGGTCGTTAATTGCTTTGACTCTTTCCGGTAAAGGTTTGACTCCATTCTGGGTGATAAGACATCCAAGAAAGGAAACTGAGGGTTGACCAAGTACACATTTGGATGGATTTAGTTTTAATCCATGATCTTTAAGGCGAGTGAAAATCTGACGCAGATGTTGAAAATGTTCTTCCGCATCTGTAGATGCAACCAGGATATCATCAAAATATGGGATGCAGAAATCGAGGCCAGACAGTACTTGGTGTATGAAACGCTGAAATGTTTGGCCAGCATTGCGAAGGCCAAATGGCATATATAAGTACTCAAAGAGACCAAATAGTGTAGTCACTGCGGTCTTGGGCACATCTTCAGCATGCACTGGAATCTGATGATATGCTCTGGCAAGATCGAGGGTAAAAAATATGTTTGTTCCATGAAAAAGATGGGTACAGTCTTGGATATGTGGGACTGGATATCTGTCAGGGACTGTGATGGCATTAAGTCGACAATAATCTCCACAAGGCCGCCAGTCACCATTAGACTTTTTAACCATGTGAAGTGGACTGGCCCATGGACTTTTAGATGGGCGAATGGTTCCCTGTGCTAGCTTGAATTCAAATTCTTTGCGAGCAGCTTTTAGCATCTCTGGAGAAAGACGACGAGGCTTGGAAAATACAGGTGGGCCATGTGTTTCAATGTGATGATACACTTCTGGCTGATGAGTATGCTGCCCTGATTTGGATGGGTTTAAAATGTCAGGGAATTCTGCTAATAACCGATGAAACCGTGTGCTGCCCGATACAACACTTATGTTGGTAGGTACGTTCGATATGTGAGAAGCTTGGCCCTGTGATGTCAGCTGAGTTGTAGCATCAATTAAACAATTATTCTTGACATCCACTAGAAGGTGGAAAAGTGTCAAGAAGTCGACACCAATAATTGCTTGAGTTACATCCGCAATAATAAAAGGCCAGTTGAAAGTCCGGCGCAAGTTTAAATCAAGTGTCAATAGTTTGGTGCCGTAGGTTGCAATTTGGGTACCATTGGCTGCATACAGTACAAGTTTATTAAGTTGGTGAGCATTTGTTTTAGTTCTCGGAAGCACTGATATGTTAGCTCCAGTATCTACTAGAAAACATAACTGAGTTGAACGATCAGCCAGTACTATTCTGTCGATGTGGCGGACATTCTGTTGGCCAGCAGAAGACCGCCCATTTAGTTTCCCGCTTGTACAAAAGTGCATGGAGGGGCACGCTTGCGAGCCAAAATTCACATCATAAAAACATATGCCACTTGTGTGTTCTTTGTACTGCGTTCGAGTATTGTGACGAGATTGACTCCTGCTTCGGGCACGAAATTTATTACGTGGGCCCTGATTTGATCGATTGTATCTCCGTGAAGCATGAAGACTTGTAGAGAGTTCAGATACTTTTTTGGTCAATTCAGCCACTTGTTGTTCGAGGGATGAACTGGAAGGTGCAGCATTAGCAGCACTGACATAAGCTGGAGTAACAAGTTCATTAATTTTGTCAGCCATTGCTGCTAAATGGGTTAGATCTTCATTGGAAACAGCAAGAATTATTTGTATGTTATTAGGGAGACGCGAAAGCCATAGTGACTTCAACAAGTCGTCACTAAAATGGCTTCCTGCCAGATCACGCATTCGTGACAGCAAGTATGAAGGTCGCTGATCTCCAAGTTCAAGTCCTTGTAGTAAAGTACGTATTTTTGAAGATTCACTTTCTGAATAGATTTCAATGAGCCGCTGTTTCAGTTTGGAGTATTTATCACAATCAGGTGGTTTGAGAATTAAGTCATGCACTGAATTCAGAATATCAGACTCAATTGCTGCAACTACATGGTTGAATTTTGTAGAATCTTCACTAATGCGAGCGATAGAAAATTGTGCTTCGATCTGAGCAAACCACAATGAAGGATTATTTTCCAGAAAGGCGGTGGCTTCACCGCAACGCGTGTGATTTGTGGCTCTGGTGGAATATCGTCGGGCATACTGATAGATAATTTTCACTTTAATTAATAAACACTTAACGGCACAAATATTGTAGCAAGAGGATACACTATTGATATTTTACCATGATAAAAATAAATATTTTAACCATGCAGAAAAAATTTACGTAACGATACACACACAAATAAGACAGGGTCAGCAATTACACACACAAATAATATTTTACCGAAATGCATTTGAAAAGAAACCCCTATTTGAGAAAAAAAATATGATGCGTTCATTTTGTATTGCGCACACACAAAATCACCACTTCACACTGCTGAGGCACATTATCGAAGGAAAAAGGAAATCACTCCTGTAGCACATGGGGAAAAAAAAATCACTACTTTCGAACACTGAGGGAAGAATTTTGCCGTAGCACGTTGCAGAAAAATTACTGATGTAGCACATTTAGCGAAAATCACTATTGTATCACATTTGTCACAAAAGTTGAATGATCGAAGAATTATTGCACGACTGGCGAAGTCAGCGGAACGGAACAGATCACATTGATGATTTGCTGAAGCTCCTTGCGATGATATGCACAACTTTGAAAAAAACACAAGCAATATATATCAATACTTCTAGAAATAATTGAAGGGGTACGTTGTAGCATACGTTTAATGTCCATATCCGTTGTTATTTTTAGTCAGTTCTTCAGAATGCCTTGGATGCACGTGGCTTAGGGTCGTTGAAAATCCATTGTCAGTAGCGTGCTCAGTCAAAAGGTCACCACTTTTGGTGGTCGTGTGCTTAATGCATGATATAATTAAAGAAAATAAGAGTAGACAATCTCCTATAACAAAAGAATATATTAAGTACTAAATTACAATTTAAATTACATTGCAGAGATCAACACAGAGCTCGGAACACAGTTCATGCTACCGTCGCGTACAGTTGTTTTACGAGAAGTCTGAGTGAGTAATGACGTCGCTCTGCTGCTCCGATTAAGAACTGGATTTTACACGTGGCGCCATCTCATGAATAGAAGTTGAAGTATCTGTCGGAACACCACAAATATGTCCGTTATTCGTTATTTCGTTTGCTGCTTCCCCCATTCCCTTCATCAGAACCGCTAATGACCGAAAAGGTGAAATTTCCCCGATTCATCCCCTCTAAAAAAACTCCTTGTTGAGACTGTTATTTGTTGAGACAAGGAATGCTATGTTATAAATGTCAACTTGCTTTTTACACTTAACAATATGATCGATAAAAACATTCGCACATGTACAGGTTAAGTACGAATTAAGAAAGAACTTAAAAAGAAATTTAGAAATCTATAAAAGGTAAGGAAAGTTTTATGTTACTTTATTAGAGATAATAGTGAAGCAATAAATATTTCAATCAGTGTTGTTTCATAATGCTATGAGTATACCTTTATTCATTTAAAAAATGGCCCACCAGCGGTCGAGCGGTAAAATCGCTGAACACTGGTAGTTCCGACCTGAGTTCCATCTCAGGCAAACGAGTTGGCTTCATAAGCGTTTCGTGGTTTTTTTCCCGTACCAGCTTGCAAGCTAGCTTACCACGTACCATACGAGCCAGCTTTCCTAAGAAAGTGCTCTACGAAGGCATTTTTCCTTTTAGGCACATAGCCCCAGTGTGTTTTGTCATAATCAACTAAACCAAATCATTTAAGAAATATATCAGTTGATCACTGCTCAGTGTACATTTGCTGTTTGCTTATAAAAACACTTTGCAAAGACGTTTCTACTATTTTGCTAATAATTCTGGAAGGCTCATAGAATCCGAAATTATGTTACACTAACATCTGAAATTATGTTACACTAGCTAACAGAGAACTTAAGTCTGCTTAATACAACAAAAATCTGCTTGACTTGCTTTCGTGTCTTTGGTAAACGTAAGTATATGCAGAAATAAATATTAAAATCTATCACGTATATTTGTAAAGATGTAAAGCATACTGTTTTGGTTCACGATAATGATAAATATGCATCATGTTACGACAGTTTTAAAAGATCACAAATAACTATACATATGCTAGACTTCTAACAAAATTTCTGTTACAATATGAATATACATTTATTATTATATGAGTCGTAAAACGGCCTACGAGCGGTAAAGTCGCTGAACACTGGTAGTTCGGTCCGAGGTTCGAATCCCGCAAACGGTCCGGCTACATGGGTGTTTTCGTGGTTTTCCCCAACTGTAACGGGTATACGAGCCAGTTTCCCTTAGAAAGTCTTCGACGAAGGCATCACCCCTTAGGCAGATAGTCATAGTGTGCCTTGCCCTAATTAAATACACCAATGTGTGTGTGTGTACTTTACATTTAATTATAAGGACATATATATATATGTACTTTATATTTAATTATAATTTATTTGATATATATATACATATTTACGTTTGGTAGTATTACCGATTGCAATAAAAAGGGTGGTGCACATCTAGATGTTATAACGGACCCATATACAAAATTTCAACGTTCTATAACTAACCGCTTTTGAGTTATGCAAAATGCATACATACGTACTTACACATCACGAAAAATATCCCTTTCAAGTATCAACTTAGAGTCATAATCATTAGTCATAAGTATCAGCTTAGAGTAAATGGGATTACATTTAACAATAAGTTTTTTTGAAAAAAAAGAGAGAGAGAGAGAGTCTTTCATTGTGTTCGTACGTACATACGTCAACCCAAAAAATATTTCACATGGATTCCGTAATCGTCAAAAACGGATATTTCCGTTAAGAGCGTTTAATACCCCTTTCTCATGTCGATTTTTAATAACAGATGGCGCTACGAACGTTGAGCGATAAAGACTCAAATCTGTAAGACTACCTACAGCCTGGTTACTATGGCAACGACGCTTCCTTCCTCTGTACTTGTTTGGCGGGAAAGTGAGTAAGCCATAAAACACATCCCCTCAGTTGAACAAAAGACCTGCTGTCATTTCTTCCGTCTGTGACTCAGACTGCGGGGTATGTTTTGAACAGGAATAGAACTTTTTCACCTTTGTGTTGAATGAAAGATATCTGTGAGATACGTGCAGCAGTCGCTATTTCTTTTCGCAAAATTTGTTCATCACGCTTTTCAATGTTGCGTAATGTTTCATAATTTGCCGTTATTTTGCGGAAGAAAACAAATTTCATCGCGACATAAAAATTATATATAAATGATTTTATACTTGATGATATGTGTATACATATATAGCACGCACATAATATTCCATTTACTCATCCATCCATAATATTTCATAAATTACCATCCATAATATTCCATAAATATGTGTTAGCACTTTCCAGAGCTTTATATATATTTTTTACTTGTATTATAAAATCGTATAACACTCCTAACTATTATTTTTTTACTTCAAAAGTGGATAAATCATTATCAAATTTTTCTAGTACACGGAGAAATGGTATATGTATCCACACACATAAACGTAGTAAAAGATACTATTGTTGATTGAATATCTTTTGGCAGCAATATCAAGATGCAACGAAAATTCGAAATCAATTAATAACATGCATTTTATTACAAAAACACTAGCAGGATTATTATATGAGTCGTAAAACGGCCTACGAGCGGTAAAGTCGCTGAACACTGGTAGTTCGGTCCGAGGTTCGAATCCCGCAAACGGTCCGGCTACATGGGTGTTTTCGCGGTTTTCCTCATGTGTAACGTGTATACAAGCCAGTTTCCCTTAGAAAGTCCTCCACGAAAGCATCCATCCCTTAGGCAGATAGCCATAGTGTGCTTTGCCATAATTAAACACACGCGTACACACATGAGGCGTAAAATTCAGTATTCGTCAATTTTAGATTCTAGGTATATGACAAATTTTTTTTTTTTTTTTTAATTTTCGTTTTGTTTTTAAAAATTAATTCACTTTATAGCTTTTCTCCAATTTATTATAAAGGTATAGGAGTTAAATTTTGATTTATATATAATATGATATAAATTCATCATTCATTAATAATATTTTATGTATAACAAAAAAATTATTATTAATGTTCCAAATTTTAATTTTTTTAATGATTTGTCTTCCATTTGTTGTACATTTGTTGAATGCATAGCTAAATATTTCAATTATACACAATAAGATTCTGCAGAAAACAATTCAGCTGGCATGACAGCTAATTGCGAAAGAAAAATTAGAGTCTTATTGCTCTTAACTCTTAGTACAAGCAGCCATTTTTAAATTGACGTTAAAATAAATTTATTCTATGGTCTATTAGAAAATAACTATACTGAATCATTTATTGACGGCTTCTAAGAGGTCGCTTTTTGAAAGAAACCTGTATTTTTGAGAACATAAACATACGTTGATATTGAACATCACTTTTTTAAGATGCCAGAGCAAATGCACAGAGCTCCAAAAATCATCTAAAAGCATAGACGGTCACGTTTTAAAAGGCTGACTACTTTTAATAAAGCTTGTATATTAATGTTCATTATACATTTCTCACATTTTTACTTTCTTTCAAAACAGCGATACTGTGGTCAATTGCTTTAGAACTATATGAAACTAATAAAATGGGCCCTATGTTATAAAAACCTAATTATATTCAGATACACACCTTTTGAACATGTTTGATATCCATTATTCTAATCAGAATACTTTGTCTACAGAAAACATTGAATCAATATTAGAAATCAAAAGCTAAGTGAGATTAAAGTAGGAAGAGTCATATCGTCTCACACATTTTAATTGAAGTAAACAGGTGCTTACTTTATCGTAAAGTGAACACCCGTTTTTCAAACAGCGAATGAAAAGAGAAAAAAAGAGCCCACCAGAGCCTCCCTCCCCGTAGGGGCAATAGCCCTAGTGTGCTTTGCTGTAACCGAATAAACCGAAACTGGGAAAAAAAAAAAGAGAGAGAGAGATTTGGTGGTGGAAGGCAGCTACGAAACGTCGTTTTAGAAGAATGGGCTACATAACCAAATTTCAATCTATACTCTGGTAAACAGTACATTATTTGCTCATCAAAAGCCTACATTTAGCTAATGCTCGGCTTAGTTCTTAAATTGCAATTTTAGCCACAGCCCCCAAACAAGACGATGTCTGGTATTTTATTTCATTACTTAGTTATTCATCATTAATTTAAGAATTAATTAAATTTTCATATGTCTTTAAATTTTTATTGAATTATAGTAATAATCGTTTAATATTCTAGTTGCTAATTATTTTATTATTGTAATAGCTATTTTATTTATTTATTTTTATTTATTTATTTATTCATCTTTCCTGATGGCCTTCCATAGAGCTCCAGCACTTCTAATTTTAAAAATTAAATCCTGACTACAACCAATGATTGCGAAAATAAAAGTCAAGTAACTTATTTAGTGATAATTAAATAAAATAAAAGCCAAAGCTTTTATTTTCGCCTTACTTGACTTTTATTATATATATGTGTGTGTGTGTGTACTTTACATTTAATTATAAGGACATATATATATATGTACTTTATATTTAATTATAATTTATTTGATATATATATACATATTTACGTTTGGTAGTATTACCGATTGCAATAAAAAGGGTGGTGCACATCTAGATGTTATAACGGACCCATATACAAAATTTCAACGTTCTATAACTAACCGCTTTTGAGTTATGCAAAATGCATACATACGTACTTACACATCACGAAAAATATCCCTTTCAAGTATCAACTTAGAGTCATAATCATTAGTCATAAGTATCAGCTTAGAGTAAATGGGATTACATTTAACAATAAGTTTTTTTTGAAAAAAAAAAGAGAGAGTCCTTCATTGTGTTCGTACGTACATACGTCACCCCAAAAAATAATTCACATGGATTCCGTAATCGTCAAAAACGGATATTTCCGTTAAAATATGATACCCAAAGTTTTCTCGATTACAATAATTACTACCATTTTATTTGATACAAGGAAGTAAAGAACCTATATTAACCTACATATTCTTATATAAACAATACCTAAGTGCAGTATATAAATATTTCAAATCAATAAAATCTCACTATGGCACGTTCAAGAAAAAAAATAAATAAATAATCATCTAAATTTTCAAATTACAAACATATATAGCAATAGTAAAAAGCAAATACAAAATAACGCTTCCCGCTATTAAAATTGCTCATCTTCTTAAATATCAACAACTAAACTAAATAGTATTTCAACTAAAACACATAATGTAAACAAGAATTTGCCCGATGCCCAAAAAAATTCAAAATTATCTATGAAAAATATGAGCACATTGTAACGCAACCGTATCATTCGCATTCGCATAGAAACCGCATCATTCGTATTCGCATAGAAATCGCATCATTCGTATTCGTATAGCAACCGCATCGTTCGTACTCGAACAAACCACATCGTACGACAGATGCGAGTAACGAACAGATGCGAGTAACGAAATGAATTTGTGAGTACCGAATCGGTACTTCGAGTCAACCGATGTACCCGTTACTCAGTAACGAATACATGCGGTTTGCTCCAGCTCTAGTGTGTAGTGAGTGTGTTTGGTAATGGTGAATAGATGTGTTACTGGGGGAAAACTAATATTAACGGTGTTAAAATGCTTCGTATCAAGGTATTTAGCATGGAATATAAAGTAATATGTATGCTTGCATCCTGAGATATCAACAAAAGTCATCAAACAAAAGTATATATTAATTTAACCAAAGTAACTTATGCTACTTTCATTCTCAACATTTTCATACATTTTTCAAAAAACAGTAGCAGACTAACAACATAGGAGGTTTGCAGATATATGATAGAACCACATACAATACAAGACCACAACCGCACACACCAAAAATATATATATATATGTAAATTACTGAGTATATGTATCAAAAAAACAAATTAAACAGTATTTATTAATTTAACTATCATAATTTATTACAAGATTAATTATTTTACTATCATAATTTATTACTAGTTAATTAATGTTAGTATTACACAATGAGGCACACTGTTTTTATATAAGCTCATAGTTCTAAGAATTCATTTAAGGCGGTGAAGAATAAACCATCCCTTACATATGGACATTTAACAGATAGCAAAGAACAGTATGATAAAAAATCGGTGAGGTACAATATTATTTAAAGGCGAAACTATATTCAAGCGATCTAAAAAGAAAAAAGAATCCAGAAGATCCGAGAGGGAAATAGCGCGATGCCCAAATTTTCCCTCTCTCGAGATTCCTTAAGGGCTTTGTAAGTGTTGACAGACGTGAACTGATAACGTTGGCGTCTGTTTGGAGTTGATACACAAAGGAAGCCATAAGCAATGGCAATTTCAAGTATTTTTTAATGCTTTAAACTGATGAAAAATTAAGATTTATTGATTCAAGGGCACTTATTTATAGAAATTTGATTTAGTTTAGATGAAAGAAAGGTACTTATCTTAAAATTCCAGGCTTTTGGAGTATATCCTTACATTGTCATTTTACAAAAAACTCCTTGTTGAGACTGTTATTTGTTGAGACAAGGAATGCTATGTTATAAATGTCAACTTGCTTTTTACACTTAACAATATGATCGATAAAAACATTCGCACATGTACAGGTTAAGTACGAATTAAGAAAGAACTTAAAAAGAAATTTAGAAATCTATAAAAGGTAAGGAAAGTTTTATGTTACTTTATTAGAGATAATAGTGAAGCAATAAATATTTCAATCAGTGTTGTTTCATAATGCTATGAGTATACCTTTATTCATTTAAAAAATGGCCCACCAGCGGTCGAGCGGTAAAATCGCTGAACACTGGTAGTTCCGACCTGAGTTCCATCTCAGGCAAACGAGTTGGCTTCATAAGCGTTTCGTGGTTTTTTTCCCGTACCAGCTTGCAAGCTAGCTTACCACGTACCATACGAGCCAGCTTTCCTAAGAAAGTGCTCTACGAAGGCATTTTTCCTTTTAGGCACATAGCCCCAGTGTGTTTTGTCATAATCAACTAAACCAAATCATTTAAGAAATATATCAGTTGATCACTGCTCAGTGTACATTTGCTGTTTGCTTATAAAAACACTTTGCAAAGACGTTTCTACTATTTTGCTAATAATTCTGGAAGGCTCATAGAATCCGAAATTATGTTACACTAACATCTGAAATTATGTTACACTAGCTAACAGAGAACTTAAGTCTGCTTAATACAACAAAAATCTGCTTGACTTGCTTTCGTGTCTTTGGTAAACGTAAGTATATGCAGAAATAAATATTAAAATCTATCACGTATATTTGTAAAGATGTAAAGCATACTGTTTTGGTTCACGATAATGATAAATATGCATCATGTTACGACAGTTTTAAAAGATCACAAATAACTATACATATGCTAGACTTCTAACAAAATTTCTGTTACAATATGAATATACATTTATTATTATATGAGTCGTAAAACGGCCTACGAGCGGTAAAGTCGCTGAACACTGGTAGTTCGGTCCGAGGTTCGAATCCCGCAAACGGTCCGGCTACATGGGTGTTTTCGTGGTTTTCCCCAACTGTAACGGGTATACGAGCCAGTTTCCCTTAGAAAGTCTTCGACGAAGGCATCACCCCTTAGGCAGATAGTCATAGTGTGCCTTGCCCTAATTAAATACACCAATGTGTGTGTGTGTACTTTACATTTAATTATAAGGACATATATATATATGTACTTTATATTTAATTATAATTTATTTGATATATATATACATATTTACGTTTGGTAGTATTACCGATTGCAATAAAAAGGGTGGTGCACATCTAGATGTTATAACGGACCCATATACAAAATTTCAACGTTCTATAACTAACCGCTTTTGAGTTATGCAAAATGCATACATACGTACTTACACATCACGAAAAATATCCCTTTCAAGTATCAACTTAGAGTCATAATCATTAGTCATAAGTATCAGCTTAGAGTAAATGGGATTACATTTAACAATAAGTTTTTTTGAAAAAAAAGAGAGAGAGAGAGAGTCTTTCATTGTGTTCGTACGTACATACGTCAACCCAAAAAATATTTCACATGGATTCCGTAATCGTCAAAAACGGATATTTCCGTTAAGAGCGTTTAATACCCCTTTCTCATGTCGATTTTTAATAACAGATGGCGCTACGAACGTTGAGCGATAAAGACTCAAATCTGTAAGACTACCTACAGCCTGGTTACTATGGCAACGACGCTTCCTTCCTCTGTACTTGTTTGGCGGGAAAGTGAGTAAGCCATAAAACACATCCCCTCAGTTGAACAAAAGACCTGCTGTCATTTCTTCCGTCTGTGACTCAGACTGCGGGGTATGTTTTGAACAGGAATAGAACTTTTTCACCTTTGTGTTGAATGAAAGATATCTGTGAGATACGTGCAGCAGTCGCTATTTCTTTTCGCAAAATTTGTTCATCACGCTTTTCAATGTTGCGTAATGTTTCATAATTTGCCGTTATTTTGCGGAAGAAAACAAATTTCATCGCGACATAAAAATTATATATAAATGATTTTATACTTGATGATATGTGTATACATATATAGCACGCACATAATATTCCATTTACTCATCCATCCATAATATTTCATAAATTACCATCCATAATATTCCATAAATATGTGTTAGCACTTTCCAGAGCTTTATATATATTTTTTACTTGTATTATAAAATCGTATAACACTCCTAACTATTATTTTTTTACTTCAAAAGTGGATAAATCATTATCAAATTTTTCTAGTACACGGAGAAATGGTATATGTATCCACACACATAAACGTAGTAAAAGATACTATTGTTGATTGAATATCTTTTGGCAGCAATATCAAGATGCAACGAAAATTCGAAATCAATTAATAACATGCATTTTATTACAAAAACACTAGCAGGACGTATTATTTGCACAAAAAACTTAGTGTGGAAATAATTTGCGGCACATTATCTGAGATCCGCTTTGAATGAATACATAAAGTGTTATAATGAACAATCAGTTTTAATATTTCACTTGATACTGAAATGCATAAAATCAAATTGCGTTTCTATGTTTCAGGTTTATAAAATACAGCTGATAATTGAAGGGGTATCAGGTTTATAAAGTACAAGCTGATAATACATGATAAGGGAGAAGAAATTCCTAAATTACAAAATTGAATATTATATTTTAATAAAGTAAAATGATACATATTATAGATACATCCTAAAAAACGATAATATATATATATATTGTATATCGTTGTATACCGTATAGATATATTATGTATTTATATGTATATCTACTCTTTTCCGGATGTAACTGTAATTACGTACTGTGCTGGTTTATCATCTTCCTGTAGCGATGCATTTGGATTTGCTGTGTATGAATCTGTTTCATTGAACAGGAACAAATAGGAAACAGAATATTGAAAATTGAATTTTTTTAAAGCATTAGTAATTTATATATATTAGATTGACTAAAAAGAGTATATTCATTCATAACGTATAAATATGCGAAGTGAATACTTTTTGGCAATCACCTTTCTAGGATGATCATTTTTAAAAATAACCAGTACTGTTGATAAAATAAACACCGGTACGATCTATCTGCCTAAGGGAAAGGATGCCTTCGTGGAAGACTTTCTAAGGGAAATTGGCTCCTAGACACGTTACACAGGGTAAAACCACGAAAGCGCAACCAGTCCCTTCGCGGGATTCGAAACTCGGACCGAAATACTGGTGTTCAGCTACTTTACCGCTTCGTGCCTCATTTCAGAGCGGATTCGCTATATATGAAACAGAGTAATGTGCTGTTACCGTATTTAGCAGCCTGCCTTTTTCCTTGACCTACCATAAAAAAATAAAATAGCAAAATTATAACAGCGTCTCTAAAAAGATGCTTTGCTATATTCTCATTAAATCTTTATCATTCTGCGCTACTAAAAACGAAGTACGATTATTTCAAATTCAAAATTTTATAACATTACTTTACAGAAAGCGATCTCATGTCTTCTAAGAATAAAACCCAACATCTGTTTCTACTCAAGCGCTTACTTTCTAGACAAAGTAATTTCAGTGTAACGTACGTTCAGTTTTATCTAACTTTGAACGGAAAAAAAAAAAAAAAAACTATGTACATAACAGGCAAAGATATTAACAGCACATAAATTTAATCAATTATATTGGATTACCAGAGGAGAAAAAAATAATTCGATGAGATAATTCTCTGAGAATTCATAAACGCTAAATTAAGAATAAATTTTATAAAATGTTTACTAATGAATACATGTATTTGCATAGTAAGTTTCCTTTTTTAAAAAATTTTTCATCTTTATCACGTTTATCGGAGTGTCGTATTTAACTTCACAATTATGCTCCGAAATTTCATTGCTGTAGATTGGATTATTACCAATATATAATTCTACTAGTAACCAGAGCCAGTATTAGAGGTTTTTGCTGCTCACTACAATATCTGTGGCTCTTACTTCTGCCACGCGCCGCCAGTGGCTGAGTGATTAAGAATATTGATTACTGGAAGTTCGACCTGGTTTCGGTTCGATCCCAGGCGAACCACCTGGCTGCATGGTTTGTTTTCCTGTTGTGCAACATGAATACGACCCAGTTTCCTTCAGCAATTAGGCTCACCCGCGGCCGAGCGGTTAAATCGCTGAACACTGGTAGTTCCGACCTGGGTTCGAATCAAGGCGAACGGGCTGGCTACATGGGCGTTTTCATAATCTTCCCCGTGTGTAACGTGTATGGGGAGCTTTGCTATAAACTAAACTAAGCCTTCAGAAACTTCCTCCACGAAAGCATCTGCTATCTGCCACCTCGTGGCTTTGCTATATTCAAAGAGCCTAACCCAATTCTAGCACTCAGTTCCTCTCTAAATTCTAGCGGGCGAGCGCTAAAGTCGCCTATTACTGGTAGTTCAACCTCGGCACATTATCTGAGTTCAGCTTTGAATGAAAACAACATAAAGTGTTATAATGAACGATTAGTTTAAAGATTTCACTTGATACTGAAATGCATAAAATCAAATTGCGTTTCTACATATCAGATTTATAAAGTACAGCTGATAATTGTAGGAATATCAGGTTCATAAAGAACAGTTGATAAATACATGAGAAGTGGGGAAGGAATTCATAAATTACAGAATTTAATGGTTGTAACGAAAATTTTAAGCACGAACGTTCTTCATAAAGTTATGAAAAAAAAAAAGCAGTCAGTACCTTTAGTGCGGATAGTAATCACTACCAAAAATCTATGCTTTTCTGCCAATTTTTTGGTAGTTTTTCAAAACCTTCGGCTCGGGAACTTGGTGGCCCGAGTCCAAACACAGGTCAACCTCATTTCGGACGTCTTGTGCAGAAGTGAAGATAGGACCAGCAAGATGTAGCTGAAAGTCCGAACGTGCGATGTCGGGGTTATATGGTGGATGTGGTGAAAGATCCCTTTCGAGTCCGTACAGAGGCTAGCCGGTGAATGCAGACACGTATGGTATTATCTTGATGGAACGTTACCTTTCTGCGCCGGAACTCAATTCGACTCTTTTCCTTGATAGCAGCGTCAACATGCACTAGCATCTCGTTGTATCCTTTACTGTCAAGGGTTTTACCTTTTTCCATATACTATTTGTGATTAATACCACGGCAATCCCACCAAATACAAAAGAATGATCTTTTTGTTAGTCAAATTACGCTTTACGATGCTGCCGACGGACTCACGGGCGCAGATCAACTAAATTTTTGGCCTATGTTGTTGAAATAAATTTATTTTTCAACACAAGTGACTATCCAGATCACCAGATCCAAAGCATGATCTTTTCGTTAGTCAAATTACGCTTTGCGACGCTGCCGACAGGCTCACCGGGCGCAGACCAGCTCCCTTCTCGACCTATATTGTTTGTGTAAACTTGTCTAACTTTGAAAGAAAAAAAAAAAAAAAAAAAAAAAAAAAAACTATGTATATAACACGCAAAGATATTACAGAACATAAATTTACTCAATTTTATTGGATTACCAAAGGAGGAAAAAATACTCAGATAACTCTCTTAGAATTCTTAAACGCTAAATTAAGAATAAATTTTATAAAATGTTTACTAATAAATACAAGTATTTTAAATAATAAATTTTTCCATCTCTACATATACCACGTTTATCGGAGTGTCGCATTTGACTTTACAATTAAGCTCCGAAATTTCCTTGCTGTAGATTGGATGATTACCAATATACTTACAATCCTACTAGTAACCAGGGCCACTATTAGGGATTTTTGCTACTCAGTACATTATCTGTGGCTCCTACCACACGCCACCAGTGGCCGAGTGGTTAAAACTACTGAATACTGGAAGTTCGAACTGGTTTGGGTTCGATGCCAGACGAATCAGCTGGTTGCATTGTTTGTTTTCACCGTGTGTAACATGAATACAAGCCAGTTCCCTTCAGCAATTAGGCCCTCCCGCGGTAGAGGAATTAAATCGCTGAACACTGGTAGTTTCGACCTGGATTTGAATAAAGGCTAACGGGCCGGCTGCATGGACGTTTTCATAATTTTCTGTATGTGTAACGTGTATGGGTTGTCAATTTCTCTAAGAAAGTTCAACATGAAGGCATCCTACTGTGCTTTGCCATAATAACCTAATCTAAGCCTTCAGAAAATGACTCCACGAAGGCCTGCCATCTTAAGAAGGTAACCCTCGTGGCTTTGCTACATTCAAAGAGCCTAACGCAGTTCTAGCAAGCGAGCCGCCGAACACTGGTAGTTCATCCGGAGTTCAAGCCTCGATAACGAGTTGGATGCATGACCGATTTTGGTGTTTTCCAAATTCACCTGCTTTGGCGTAATCAAACTCTATAATTCTAAACAAACTGACGTTCGGTTCGGCTCCAACGGCTCTAGCACCACGTTCCAAATTATAACTACAGTTCAACAAATAAATGTCTGGCGTATACATTCGAATAACCTAAGTAAAAAAAAAAGGGGGGGGGGCTTTTTAATTTCTTCCACAACCAAGCATGCATGCATGCACATAAAGCGAATAAAGAAAAACTTATGGAGTGCAATAGGGTTCTAATCCATAACATATTTAGTTAGTGATCGCCATCATTGGGAGCTATAAATATGCTATATTGACGGGAAGGAGAAAATTTTACTTCCTGAGTGAGCTATATCAGAACTAGTCATTATTTCATCTGTCATCTTAAATTTAGGATGTCAAATTACGTGACTAACAAAAACCTAGTATTTATATGAAGCTTGATAAAAATCAAAGTTTTGAAGACGGTATATGTGATCATGTTCGGTTGATTACCATTATGATCAGCAAATAACAACAGCAATTTACTGATGTCTTTCTTATCTTTATATTCAGATGTAGTTTTCAGGGCAACTAGAGAAAATTTATTAATTACTTTTATTATTTTTGATACTTTATACGTACGAAGATACATACTTGTAGGAAGAGAGATGTAAATATCATATTCGAACAAATAAAAACAAATCGTGACTTGAAGACCCTAG
Source organism: Stegodyphus dumicola (assembly GCF_044657685.1). Classification (NCBI taxonomy): domain Eukaryota; kingdom Metazoa; phylum Arthropoda; class Arachnida; order Araneae; family Eresidae; genus Stegodyphus; species Stegodyphus dumicola. The sequence goes on from NC_140781.1 coordinate 84,043,002, forward strand.
AGATACGGCTTCTGATTGCTTTTCAAATTTTTACCATATTAGTAACGATATAATCGAATAATCTTTCAAAGATTATTGTTTACCGATTTTAGGTAACAACTAGAAAACATTTTTTCGCCTTACTTGACTTTTATTATATATATGTGTGTGTGTGTGTACTTTACATTTAATTATAAGGACATATATATATATATGTACTTTACATTTAATTATAATTTATTTGATATATATATACATATTTACGTTTGGTAGTATTACCGATTGCAATAAAAAGGGTGGTGCACATCTAGATGTTATAACGGACCCATATACAAAATTTCAACGTTCTATAACTAACCGCTTTTGAGTTATGCAAAATGCATACATACGTACTTACACATCACGAAAAATATCCCTTTCAAGTATCAACTTAGAGTCATAATCATTAGTCATAAGTATCAGCTTAGAGTAAATGGGATTACATTTAACAATAAGTTTTTTTGAAAAAAAAGAGAGAGAGAGAGAGTCTTTCATTGTGTTCGTACGTACATACGTCAACCCAAAAAATATTTCACATGGATTCCGTAATCGTCAAAAACGGATATTTCCGTTAAAATATGATACCCAAAAGTTTTCTCGATTACAATAATTACTACCATTTTCTTTGATATAATGAAGTAAAGAACCTATATTAACCTACATATTCTTATATAAACAATACCCTAAGTGCAGTATATAAATATTTCAAATCAATCAAATCTGACTATGGCACGCTCAAGGGGAAAAAAAAAAAAAAAAAAGAAGAAGAAGAAGAATCATCTAAATTTTCAAATTACAAACATAAATAGCAATTGTAAAAAACAAATACAAAATAACGCTTCAGGCTATCAAAATTGCTCATTTTCTTAAATATCAACAACTAAATAGTATTTCAACTAAAACACATAATGTAAACAAGAGTTTGCCCTATGCCCAAAAAAATTCAAAATTATCTATGAAAAATATGAGCGCATTGTGACGCAACCGTATCATTCGTATTCGAACAGCAACCGCATCATTCGTATTCGCATAGAAACCGCATTCGTATTCGCATAGAAACCGCATCATTCGTATTCGTATAGCAACCGCATGATTCGTACTCGAACAAACCGCATCGTACGACAGATGCGAGTAACGAAATGAATTTGTGAGTACGCAATCGGTACTTCGAATCAACCGATGTACCCGTTACTCAGTAACGAATACATGCGGTTTGCTCCAGCTCTTGTTAAAACCTTTTCTTCCTAATGAGCGCTTTTATTATCAAGGCGTTTTATGAGAACCCAGTTCTTCATTTGTAATTTTCTGATTCATTGTTTGACTTCTTTATCTTCCATATGTGAAAATTCTTCGACATCCTTTGCTTCTGAGGTTTGTAAGATTTTTTGGGCCTTCCTTTTCAGTCGATGGAAATTGTTTAAAGTAGCAGATAAATTCTTTCCGGTGTTGATGGAGGAATGTTGAACCACGTATGAATGAAATTCTAGTAGTGGACAAATTAAATGGAATCCTTTAAGGTACTGCTATACGCGAAATCATGCTTTACAAGTCTGCGCTCAGCAAGTACCTGCTGTATTAAAAATTATAGGCTACCAAACGTGAAATGAAGAATCATATGAGGTATGTAGAATGCAGATTGAGAGTTTAGTCGTGATAAATAAACAGTCTATACAGATGATAGGAAATCATAAAAATTTAGGTGGATTTACTATAAAGTATTTTACTCCTGGACCATGGATTAGTTATAAACAGTACTTGTGTCAAAACAGATTAAAGTATATGGATTCCCTGTTTAAGAAAGGAATTCCTCTCTGACAGTATGCAGTCTGTATCATAACTGAAATAGCGAGGTGTTGCGTCTTCAGGAAGACAAAATCTGTTATTCTGCAATTTTTACTGAAAATGTGTGTTGAAATTTTGTTATCTAGATAACCCTAATTTTAACTCTTTTTATATGAAAATGAAACCAAATACAGACAAAGAAATAAAATTGCATTGCTTACCTTAGTGCAGTTATGCGCAAATTTACCTTACTGGGAGCCAATTTTTAATTTATAAAATTTTGGCTAGCTACAATTACCTAGTGCACTTTTAATATTTCAGTTATAAATGCGTTACACAAAGTATAAAAATGTGTGGTATAATATGTTAAAGAAAAGGTATACTCTTTGTATTAATTACAAAAAATTCAGCAGGATGAAAGTTAAATACAAGAAAATCATATTTTTATCTGAAATTTGACACTGCATTTCTTCTGCGAGGTTTTTTTCCCTCTGGTACATGTGATGTTATGGCTAAATCCATGCAGTCTTTGGGATGTTGACTTGTTATCATGTATCTAAACATTTATTTTAAGAAGTTCATTGTTGAAAATCCTCTTTCACATTTTTAAGTAGATCGGAAGCAGAAATTTATCTTTTTAAAAGTTTAACAGTGCATGATTTTTCTGATCTGGGACTATTCAAATGGCTTTTTGTGATATTCTTGATCTTAATCAGCATGAAAATCAGTTTTTTCCATTTCTAGGTCAATAGAATTGTTATTTAACATATTTGCAATCTTTTACCATTTTTCTTAAATACTAGTATTATGTAATGGATTTGAAGTGAATGAAGTAGTTGGCCTAATTTTAAATATACTCAAAACATCCAATTTAGAAACTAATTTAACCTCGATGAGATTTTCCAAATGATTGTGTCAGTTTTCTTATATTTCACGCTTTAGTTCTCCAGATTTTCAAAGTGACAAAACGTACATTACAGTATGGTAAAAATGTATATTCCTTATATTTGTGTAATATTTTCACAAAATTAATTTTGATTTAAAATGAATTTATAATACCCTTTAATTCAAAGACTTTAGTTTAGTTCTCTACCCCCCTCAAGTTTAAGATTTAGTTATTATGTCTGTATCTGAATCATAGAACCAGGTAATTTCAATAATTTCTTTATAAGTTTCGTTTCTGGATTTTTAAAATTCTTCTATGAAACTTTTGTAACAGAAGCTGGGAAGGAACCCGGGCAGCCAGACAGAATGTCCCTTCCCTGAGTGAAAATTTCTATCATTTCTTTGAAAATGACCTTTAATATTTCAGTATAAACCCTTGTAACATTAATAAATGAATATAGAATTTTTAATATTTATATAATGCGTGTTTGGTTCTTACAATATTTTGAGCTTTTATATTACTAATTCTGTATGTGAATTAACACAGTTAATATAGAACACCTGCTTCAAGGCTAAAAGTAAAGTATTTGAATTATATTTTACCTTTCGTCTGTTTTCAGACCCAGGTTCTATTCTACAATTTACAAAATTTCTCGGTATTGGACATCTCACCTGGCTGACAAAATTTCATTCCTATGTTTAGGTTTTATAGTACAATAAGTTGAGCATCCCTACGTTAGTATATGACTTTGATTCCTTCGAAAGAAAAAGGAGTATCTTAGTTTTCTTGAATTTTGGTCAAAATTTTAGTTTGTAGGTAATTGCGATAGCTCTTCCATGAAATTGCATTTAAATTTTTTGCCACATCTCAAAATGCTGTATCTTTCAATGGCATTTGATGTGTTTCGGCTTGCTGTATTAAAGCTGGGCTCGAACCTGGGCAGCTAGACAGTATGTTCTTTCCCTGAGTAAAATATTGCTATAATTTCATTAAAGTGACCTGGTAATATTTCATGATAATTTCTTGTACATTGGACTAAGCTGTCCTCTCTCATGGATGAGAGTACCTAAGTAAAGAACTTAAAATTAGAAACGGTTTTTACGTTAAAATTCGGAATGAAATATTTCTTTTATGGTATATGACTTTTGTTTCCAAGATGTTCTTCGAAGTCTGTTTTTAGAGTGGTGTGTGATTCTGTGTGTGAATTAAGATATTTTAATATATAACATCTGCTTCAAAGCTAACAGTAAAGTTTATTTTGTTTATTTGTGATTTAAAATTACCGGCTTATTGTCTTTTGGTGCCATCTTTATATCAGCGCTGAAATTATTTACTCTTCTCGAAGCTCGTTATCTCTTTTATTCCGTGTATCCGTAATAACCGTTTAATTTTTTTTTTTCTTTTGTTATTCATGTTGTACGTATACATTAAAAACCCCTTTCGCTTTCTGTACTTCTGTCGTATTAGGAAAATCATTTGCTTTTCTATCGACTGCAGTCATGATTTTAGTAACAATGTAGCACATTGCTCGAGTTTAGAACAAAGAAAGCTACTTTGAAGTTTTATGTATTAAGAAACAATATTAGATATTTCTCTTTGTGTATAATTATTCTTTAATATCGAAGTACTTAAAATCTAATGATTCCTTTTTTTCCTTTTTGGCCTCTTCTAGTGTAATATGTCATCATTTTTGTGCACTCTTGGAATGCAGAACATGAGATCGTCACAGAAAAAGAACGGAGAAATAATGCAGTGCAAAAGGACATCTGTGGCTGGTAATTCTTCTTTTATATCAACTTTATTTCCACTAGAAATGCTTGAATGTTATATTTGTACGTATCTTTTCACATGTTGCTTTATATTGGAATTTATTAGTTATTTATTTTACATGAACGCTTCACATTATGTTTTAATGTTTAGGGTAGCATTTATGCATTAATTTCTTAGTTTTTAAATTTCATATTGAAGTGTCTGAACTGCCTGTGTATAAACCACTTTTGTTTCAGATTTTTCCGAATTTATAGTCTCTCTATCAAGTGCTGTTTCTCTTAAAACTATTGAAAGTTAAATGTTGAACAAAAAAGAAATGTAAATAAAAATTTAATGAATACTCGTAAAGAAAGTTAGTCGAGCCAAATTGTCTTCTGTTAAAGCTGCTCAAAAAGTGCTTTTTTCTTAGTTGTTTTAAGTATACTTTATTATATATTCCCCTTAATCTGAACTATTTTGGCATATTGTGAAGTTTTCTGAACCAATTTTCGAAGATCTATTTAAAATTGATTCCATAAATAAAAATTCATTTTGTAATCAAACCAGACATGTTTTATTATTATCGAAGTAAAATTCTGGACATTAACTTTCAACTTTGTTTTGAAAAGCACTCTGAAAGTTTCTTTTGGACTTCATTCCGTTCTCTTGGAAAATGCATGACAGAATTATTTTATGAAAAAGCTGATGTCTTTTGCTCATAAAAATGACTGATGCAACTGTAACCCTGTCGCTGTAAAGGAGCACATGTTTCCCAAGTGTCTCTTTTAAAGTGTCTTGTTTTTTTCTTTAATTGCGTCAATCTCCGCTAGAAGATCAGACGTTGCTTTTGTGTTATTTAACAAGTCCTTCATCTTATCTTCAGTTAAAACCTTTTCTTCATAACGAGCGCTTTTATTATCAAGGGGTTTTATAAGAACCCAGTTCTTCTTTTGTAATTTTGTGATTCATTGTTTGACTTCTCTATCTTCCATATGTGAAAATTCTTTGGCATCCTTTGCTTTTGAGGTTTGTAAGATTTTTTGGGCCTTCATTTTCAGTCGATGGAAATTGTTTAAAGTAGCAGATAAATTCTTTCCGGTGTTGATGGATGAATGTTGAACCATGTATAAATGAAATTCTAGCAGTGGACAAATTACATGGAATCCTTTAAGGTACTACTATATGCGAAATCATGCTTTACAAGTCTGCGCTCAGCAATTACCTGCTGTATTAAAAATTATAGGCTACGAAACGTGAAATGAAGAATCATTTGAGGTATGTAGAATGCAGATTGAGAGTTTAGTCGTGATAAATAAACAGTCTATACAGATGATCGGAAATCATAAAAATTTAGGTGGATTTACTCTAAAGTATTTTAGTCCTGGACCATGGATTAGTTATAAACAGTACTTGTGTCAAAACAGATTAAAGTATATGGATTCCCTGTTTAAAAAAAGGAATTTCTCTCTGACAGTATGCAGTCTGTATCATAGCTGGAATAGCGAGGTGTTGCAGGAGACAGACAAGATGTCCCTTCCCTGACTGAAAATTTCTATCATTTCACTGAGATTTCAGAGGCTAGATGAAATATTCAAATCGTCTAGCTTCTACATTTAGTTTGACAGTAAAAAGTCTGGAAATAATATTAATTCTTTGATGAAAAATATCTTTATTGATACCAAGTGTTGCAAATCAATCTTAAGTTATTTCTCAGAATAATATATAAAAACTGTCCCCCTCTAGCTACATTCCTGAAAGTAAGCATTAAGTATTTAACAAATAGATTTGATCATATTTTATGCATCATGCAGACTATATTTCCAGCTCTTTCATTAAAGTGCAATTTATTTTCAGTGTATGAACATGAAATATCTTCTAAAATACTGTACATGCCTACTCACTTATTCGAAATTTAATTCAGTTTTCATATAAGAATTAAAATTTGCCAAACAATTGCTTTCTTAACATCTATTAAACTAAAAATAGTTTAATAGATGTTGTAATTTAACACTTTTGACTTTAATGTTTTCAGAAATTTGCTAAATCGAGTTTATCTTTGTGTGACCTTGCATCAAAGGCACCGATCATAAATTTGTTTTGGCATTCACTGGTTAAATTTTTAAAGAAAACTAATTATTGATGTAAAAGAAGGAACAAATTATATTTATCTTGATAATATGTCTTATGATATTGTCTTAAGTTATCACGTCTTAAGGTTATTTATGGTGTCTCACGATATTGCAGTAACTTAAAGTGCATTTCATAGAACTTGTTGTTTCTTAAGTTGCATAACCTATTTTCATAACTTCCTGTCTTCTTTATGTTTTACTGTTCCATGATATCAAATATATAAAAAAGGTAAATTTCTAATCAAATATTCTTCCATTCACAGCACAGTGATATAATGTGTATTCGCATTTATTATACAGTTATGATCATTATTCATTATAGAGTTTTATATATTTATTATATATATTTAATTTATATCATTATGTATTATATGATTTTGCTTTTAGAATATATCACAATATATATTTCGAATTGTTAATAGAACTAATATGTTTTTCATATTTTAATGTGATCTGTGTGTCTTTTAGGTTAATTATTTTAATAAAGGAATTAAAATAAAATCATACCCTTTTAATGTAATTTACATTTTGCCATAAAAAAAAAGAATTTTTTAAAGTCACATTTGATAACAATATAAAAAATGTTGATAGAAAATTTAAAATTTTTCCTGTTTTTATTGGCAAGTATTAAATATTCTTCACAAAATTCCATTTCTCAGCACACACCATCTCAATAAATTTAATCAGTTTCCAAATAAAAATTAAATTCAGTATGTCACAGAGTAAGTACCAGAAGTAGAACTGCATGAAATACACAAGAACATATCCATATTTAGCCAATCACTATTCACTTCTAACTGTTACTAACTGAATAAAAGAAAATACAACTATAAAGTTCTATGAATAAGAGAACAGTTACACTAAAGAAATTTTTTTTAATATACATTACATCTTAATTCTATATAATTATTCTTTTGTTTTTCACTTGCCCTTGACATTAGTTGATGACAACTGATTCATGTCAGAAATATTGTTCCTTATAAAAAAATACACATAAATTTTATGTTTTATATGTAGAAAAATCTATGAATTCTTCTGTTATAGGGACTGGATTCAGAAATGTATGTATGTGTGCATGTACTTTTATATGTGTGTTTATACACAAACATACATGCATATGTACATATATACGTGCATACGTGAACGCATTCATACATACATTTCTGAATTCGGTCCTGATAACAGAAGTGTACCAAATTTTGCCGCAGTTGTTAAATGAATATTCTAAGGTAAAATGGTTCTGATTTATTTGATTACAGCAAAGCTTGCTCAGGCTCATCTATACCTAAGGGTGTAGATGATGCCCTTGTGTAGTACTTTCGATTGAAAACTGGCACACATTAATATTACATGTGTATAATCAGCTATAAAATATGCACCAAGAAACTGAAATTGTCAACAGTAATTTAATATACTTTATTCTGTGTTACATACGAATAGTACATTGTTTTTGGACAAAGCTATATGAAGCATACACAATCAGCCTCATTCAAATACTAAATATTTAAGTATTCAACCCCTTGATGCAGCATTTTATAAAAGTGTTCGGTTTTTTTTTTATGCATTCCTGGTACACATGCGACCAAAGACAGTGCATACAAATGGTTATATGGTTATATTATACAAATGGTTATGATTTTATAGTTGACTGTCATTTCGCTGGCAAATACCTTTTTTATCATAATGAATTACATTAGAATTCTGAAGTCTATGTACTTATAAGAAAAAAAGCGTTCGATTTCTTTAAAAATACAATGTTTTCCCTAAGAATAAAGAATCAAAAATGTGCATTCTATAAGTATTGTACTTTTTAAATGATAAAATTTTAAAATCTACAATCTGAATATTAGAATATGGTTGGAAAATTACGGTAAAATTTCTTGTTTCTATCAAAATGCTTTTAATATTCTGTGATGGATGGAATTCTCTTATGAAAATTATGTTATGGTACTTGAAATGGTTTCTTGTTTGCTTAAGAATTATAACCAGATAATGAAGCTCTTACAACAAATTTTCTCTGATTAATATAATTTATGCCTTTTTTTTTAATGAAATGGCTGTTGTATATAATGATTGTAGTTGTTTATCTAAGAGGTGTGCTATATTTTTCCATGAAACCGTTTTTGGTTTTTGGGTATTATATTTCTATTGCAAAGATATTATGGTATATCGATGATTATCTTCAAACTCCTAATATTTTTACTCAACCTTTGACCATTTTGGGCAAACGAAAACTGATTACAATGTATCTTAGCCCCAATAATGGATAAACATGATATCAAAACATACTCATAAATTCTCGTTGGTTTCTTATATCACTGAATACTCTTTAATAAACCACTTTTATCTCTTGATTACTGTACCAAATAAATTTCCCCAAATTTCCACAAGTTTCAACATATAATTTTTCGAAGTTTTTTATATACTATATCTGAATAGTTTCTGTTGATCATGTAACTCAAAAAGAAATATCTGTTTCTCCAAATATATGTCAGAATAATTTTTGTAAAGACAATATTTCCATCAATCTTCTTGACTGACAGGAAAATGTGTAGATAATGTGTGAAGTTATTATAGGATAGGGAAAGATATGGCACCAATTTTACAACAATTCTGAAATTTTTTTGTGTGTGTCTTTGGTTACACTAAATGCTATAATTTCTTCAGGAAATTTAAATAATTCTTTGGCATAATGTAATTTATATCATCTATGTTGCTACAATTCTGTTTCAGTACAAGACCATCATGTCAGTGTAAGATTTCGTAAGTGGAGACTTGGTTTCTAATCTTTGGGTAATATAATACGGAGAAGCTCTTACTGTGAATTTTGATACGTATAATTTATTCTTGTATTGGATTGGAATGGACTTGGTGTTTTCATTTAAGATGTTTCATATTCAAAGAGTTAGTTCAGTGTTTCATATTCAAAGATGATGAAGTTCATACAATGTAATTAATTAATAGACTTATCACATAGACCTTTTTAATAGACTTACATTTTTTGTTCAGACATAATGTTACTATTTAAAAACAGCATTAGAAAAGCAAAACTGGTTAAAAGAAAACTTCAGTTATTTTTAAAATTGATATTTTGTATTTAAATGCTTTTGTTAATATAAAAACAACAATAAACACATTTCTAAATAATAAGGTTATTAACAATCCTTAAGAAAATTTGGAACATTTATAAAGGTTTGCAAGGTTAAAACATAATTGATTTTGTTATAAATCACATGGTTTTGACATGTATTGAGTATGCTCCTGCTGGATTGGTAGAAGCTTGGTGATCCTGTTATGAACAAATCTTAACAGATGAAGATATAACATGTGAATATAGAATCTAAAGGAAAGGTAAGGTTAGATTAGGGTCTTTGAATATGACTAAGCACATTGGTTATCAGCCTGAAGAAGAATGCCTTTATGAAGAACTTTATAGGGGAAACTCGTTCTTATATGGCAGGATTGCTTTGTCAAGTACTGAGGTAGGGAATACTTAATCTTCTTTTTTATTTTTTTGAAGTGTTCGGTAATGGTATTATTCATTTCATGTATTTTCTGTAATACATATAGAACACTAATATTTCTATTACAAGTGTCTTTTTCTCATTTTTAAGTGCTTCGCTTGTTGATATTCTCAAAATTGCATCTGATAAGTAGTGCTATTATGTATATAATAGCTATATATTATGTATAAATTATAATATAATGTATAACATATAATGCTATGTATTATGTGTGCTATTATGTATGTATAAACACAATAAACGCATATATAGATCAATATATTTTTAGTATATAATGATTAAAAATAAATTTTATGGAAAAAAAAACACTTTTGACTGCAAAGATTTTCTGGAAATCCCAAGTTAAATACATATGAAATCATTTGTTTACAATCAGTGAACGTTAAAATCAAAACAGTGACACAATGCTTACAACAGCCAGCAGTTCCTCCTTTACATGAACAAGAAATTTAAAAAAAAAAAAAAAAAAAATATTTCTCCTTTTTCAACAATGAAATGTCCTTCGATTTCATGCGATCATTACGCTACAGAACTTAACCTTCAATAGGAAGTCAAAATTTGTACATTGGGTTTTTCAAGTAAAATTCCGTGCTTTAATAAATAATGCGCTTTTTAAAATTCTCTGTGCTTCAGTAATATAGCGAGAATTTACGCCTCCTTGAACAAAATAAAACATTTCGCAAAAGCTAAGCAACTCCATTTTTGGATGGACGAAGTCAGATTACAAATCAAAATACCGGTTTTTGTCCGCCATACCTACTATATGTGAATTTAATCGCGGATAAAAAGAAAAGGAAAAGTAGTAGAAAATATCCTAAAAATATTATTGTGTCCATGGGTGTAGTCAAAAGGAGAGGAAGCTGTGATCATTTACAATAAATAGTGTCTCACAGTTGTGTGTAGTGAGTATGTTTGGTAAGGCTGAATAGATGTGATGATGGGGGGGGGGGTGAATGGATAGTGTTGAGATGCTTAGTATTCAAGGTATTTAGCAGGGAATACAAGGCAATATGTATGCTTTCATCCTGAGGCACACAGCAAAAGACCCATAACATCAGACAAAAATATATATTACTTTAACTAAAATAACTAAACACAATAAGCATAAATCGGTGGTATTTATTAATATATTTATCATAATCAAGTTTATTTATTGTCAGTTTGCTATCATAATTTATTACTTGTTAATTAATGTTAGTTTAACACATTGAAGAAACAGTATTTATATTATCTCATAATTCTAAGAATTTATTTAAGGCAATGAAGAATAATAGATCCCTCACATTTAGACGTTAAACAGATAGCAAGCAACAGTTTGAGGGAAAAAAAATTCGATGAGGTAAAATATTTAAAGGCAAAAATATATTTAAGCGATCTCGGGGGGGGGGGAGATGGGAGAGCGAAGAAGCGCATAGCGCAACCTAATATACACGTCGTTCCGCAAAATCTCCATTTTCCCTCTCTCTGGAAACTGGAAATTCCTCAAAACAAGACAGGGCTAAGGATAGGGTCTAACCTGTACAGTAGGGCGGGCTCAGAAGGGAGAATCGTTGACAAACGGGAACTGATAACGAAGTTAGCGCCTGTTTGGAATTGTTACCACAAAAAGAGACGCAAGCAATGAGCAATTTCAAGCATTATTTAACGCTAAAAACTGGTGAAAAAATATATTAATTAATTTAAAAGCACGTAGATTTGATTTAGTTTAGATAAAAGAAGGATACTTATCTCAAAATTCCATGCTTTTTTCGTGTATCCTCGTAGTATCCACTCTGTCACTTTCATTAACATCGGAGCTAAATTAAGGAAAGAAGAGTTTAAACCCTTCGCTGCGGAGTTAAATCTAACCGTTGCGAAAGATGTGAAAATTGTTATTTTAAAACCTTTTATAAAGAAATAATAAAGTTTTGAAAACTTATCAAGAGTTAGTAAAAGCGTAGTTGATTACGCGCTTAAGGAAGGAGAAAGAACTCAAAGCCGAAAACAGGTCAAAAATTGCGTTACAAAAACTTGAAAACGAAACAAAGGTAGAGTTAGATAAAATCAAACTAGCGCACTTGGAGAAAGAACTTCAAATCGCGAATATCAAATCGAGTTGTCCCAAAATACGTCGTCTTCGACAGTAAAGCCATCAAAAGACAGCCGTCAAAAACCTAATACCTGATATCTCAGTTGATGAATTTGAGAATGCTGAAAAGACACTTTGTAGGTTTGGAACAGAAAGAATCATTTACATGCATAAAAGACCCCACTGTTCGTGCGTTGAGACTAAACGTAGACGAAATGGAATTTTCAGAGCGAATACGGACGTCCTACAGTGTCAAGATGAAGAAAATTTCTAATATCCTCTCATTTTACCTTCAAAACACCCTCTTGTTTAGAGACTAATTTATGAGACACATGTAGAACTCTAGCATGCTATTGCAACATTTTAATGACAAATTTTAGAGGCGGAAGACCATGCTTTAAGCCATATAAAGTGAAGCGTACTGGTAGGTGATCTGAAGAAAGTTCATTATCCACTTGGAGAAAGGGTATTTGAGGAACACTGAAGGTAATTAAGATGTCATGTCTAATACATCAGAAGTATTTGAGATTTGATGAAGATTCGTAGGTTCGTCTGGACCATAAATGTTGATATCAGGGTTGTTGATGATGTAATTATTAAGAATAATTCCGTCTGGATTATTTCGCGTGGAGTTCCAGTTAGCGTGCTTACAATTTAGATCCCCAGCAATAATATTTGGATAACCTAAGTTGAGAATATAGTCAAGATCTTGAGTGTTGAGGCTATTGTTGGGTTGCTTATAAACAGCAATGGTGAGATATTCTTTATTATCATTGTTCAAAACCAGGGGTGTAGCTAAAGGGGGGCATCTGTCCCCGGGCGCAGAATCCAAGGGGCGCCAAAGTGATATTACGACATTTTAGAATTAAATGTTTTCCATCCTTGGCAAGCAGTAGGGGGCGCGAAATCTTCAGTTGTCCCTGGGCGCTGAAAACCCTAGCTACGACTCTGTTCAAAACACATGCACTTCCTTCAAAGCTCATAAGGTGAAGAGGAAAGATGGTACAGTTTAGGCATTTCTTCATGAGAATAGTTGTACCGCCACCACGATTATGAAGACGGTCAGATCTATACATGTTGTAATTGGGAATTTTAAATTTGTCATTTCATTTGAGGGGGGTTTCACTTAATAAAATTACATCCAGACTGTGCTGGTTGATGTAGTTTTGAATTTCAATTTTTTGATTTTTAATACCATTACTATTATAAAACATAAACTTGGCATAATAAATATGTTGCATGGTATTTGGATTAGCCGTATGGGCGTAATTATTCACTCTCGTTCTGGATGAATATCTTTAGTGCTGCCATTGCAGTCTTGAGCCTGGAGTCGGGGTTAGAAGCCTGCTTGTATTGCTGGTAAATTTGGTAAATTTCAGTAATGAACCCGAAGAATTCTTCAAAGGTTTGTTCTTCTATGTCTCTGTTTACTGATTTTCGTTTATTTTTGGAGGATTGGTCTTTTTTATCGTTATTTATATATTTCTTATTCTTGAGGGATTTCCTGTCGTTAACCGTTTTTGGGTTGCTCTTAATAATCGCCGCACATGATTGGTTGTAGGGGGCAGTGCCCAAATTACGTGATTGGGGATTCCGAGGATGGACGGCGAGGGTGACGGTCGCTCGTGTAACGAGCTCCCGCCAACGCAGGGCAATTCAGGGAATTTTGTCATGGATAATGAAATTAATGATGAAGTTATGAGTGAGATTAGGGATCAGGCTCACTCTGTGCAATCAGCGTCGCCAGATGACGAACGCATGAATCTTGTAATCAAGTTCTACGACTTGAAGCAGCAATTCGAGGCTATACAGCGCCAGAAAAATTTCATGAAGAAGACTCCAACACCTCTGGACTTAAATGGATACAACCAGCTCGACCGAGCGGGTAAGTCATTCTTTCATAAGATAAATGATATTGCAAATGCTCTTGATGTACTGATTTTCCACCTTCCCTCGACCAGAGAGGAATTTTTAAATATATTGGAGAGCGAGCGCTTAGCCAAGATGGCCGCCGCTCAATCCACAGAAGATCCTTGCGACCATGAGGCGTCCAAGCCCACGCACGCGGTCATGGAGGTAGGAAAGGGATGAGGGGCCATTCCGCTCTAGAAGTGAAGCACTGCTTTGAAGCTTGGGTCACCAGACGGGGTGTTTTTTGTTTACATTCAGAAGCTCGCTTGACAAAATTCTGATAGTATTTCGACACACGACAGTTCCATAGAAATCGAAAAAGGGACACTCTCGCATGAAAGAAACATTCATAGTGTGATGGATAATAGCAATTTGTATAGTTTACTGACATTTACGCAAAAATCACATCTTGGTTATTTTTCGATAACTAACAACAGCGATTTTGATTATGAATTTGTTTTATAAAATTCTAAGCTGTTGCACTACAAAAATATAGATTTTAAGAAAATTGCTAAAAGAGATCTGCCAAAATTTATTTTCTAGAAGATTTGAAAAGTTTGAAACTTGATGGCTGAATGTAAATATAAAATTATGTATGTTAAAATATTTGTTATTAGGCACATAGGTCAGATTAAGTTTCTATTAAATAGAGTAACGCATGCAAGGGCTATCTGCCTAAAGAGAAAGATGCCATCGTGGGGGAATTTTGAAGAAAAACTGACCTTTGAGTGGGTATTAAAAATAATACTTATAATTTTCATTCAAATTATATTCATATATATTTTTTATGTAAAACTTTCGGGTGTATGCTAAATTAGTGTAAATTACTTTACACGAAAAATATAGTGAATGCACAGAAATTAAAGATTTGCACATGCCGGAAATGATAAATAGGAAATATGTATGGGTATTTATGCATGTGCTTGCAAAAAGCATGTATCTGCCTTTGACAAAATACTTAAATATTCATTAAATTATTTATAAATGTATTTGAAATGAAGAATTTATTCACTTATAAACAACTGTGATAGTACTATGAAGAAATCTAATGATTAAATGTATCTAATTTATAATGATTATAAATGTTATCTAAATATATAATAACCTTAATATTGAATTGTAAACATAAATTGAAATCTTGTTCACAAATACGTTATAAAACTATTTAAGCAAGAATTGTTCGTATTGGAAAGCAATCTGTTAAAAGGTATTGTAAAACAAATGCTATGAGATGCGCACTTAAGAACGTAATAAAGAGTTTTGGAATATGTATTGTTGAAATGAAGGGTAAAAAAAATCTGATAAGTATAATTAAAAGAATTATTCCCCTTACAATTTATAATAACTCAGTTACAAGTTTTAAATAATACTTAAAAAAGAACTTATTTTATTCTCTTTCAGAAATGTTTAGAGAATGTCAAGTACTATTTAATTCCTAATAATTCTCTAATTTAAAATGAACCGAATAGAGCATTAATTATAAATTGACTTACATTTTTCGATTTAAAAGATGCCTCAGAAGCCAAAAAATCATGTCATATTTAAGAAAGTATTTTAGGAAGAAGCTCTATAAATAAAAAAGAAATAATGCATAATTTTAATATTAATAATACAATAAACTTTGATCTTAATTTTTGTACCTTAACCGAATAAAATCGAATTACCTTAATTTTTTTTTCTAATGTAATTAACGAAAACATGTGAAAATATTTCATTCAAATTAAACCATTCTGAGAAAACTGTCCTGTGAAAAGTATAGCATTTAATTCCGTTCAGAATGAAATGTTGTTTAAAAATATGTTGTTTTCACATACTTAGGACTCTGAAGTGTTGTAGAAAAAGAAAATATATACATTTATATGTATATTTGCGACGTAATTACAAAATATTTACACCCGAACGCGTCAAATCCCATAGAACTCAATGGTAAATGACCCAATGTTTTGGTCACCACGTAGGGATCGCCGGTGCTTCAGAGCAGGGTACGGAGAAACTTGTTTAGGGCGACTCCTTCTTACTTCCTACCTCCATGCACGCGGTGCGGGGGAAACCAGTTCAGTCTACGTCATCGCGAAAGCAAAAAACGCAGACAATTGACTCTGACGGGTTTATCACCCCCGCGGCGTGGATCTAACAATAGACGATTTGGCAAACAACAGTAAAGAAGCAAATTCTACTATTCCAAATTCTAAATTATCAGGCAATTCAAAAAATGCTACTCCTAAAAAGGAGAGGATTGTAAAAAACTATGAACGAATTAGAAATTCAATTATCAATGATGATAAAAATGACGCTGAAAAGAATAATGAGAGCGCCACTGAGTAAGTTAATTCCGAGCAGGCACGGAACGTATCCCCCCCCCACCGCAGCCTGAGATAACGGCAATTCACCTCAAAAGCAGCAAGAAGTGGAAGACACAAGTGTCTTTCATGAGAGTAATTGTCCCAATTTACGGAGCATTCTGACTGGACCCTATCTCAAAATTTTTGTGCAGACAGAGCTGGAGTTCAGGGAGGTCACCCGCTGGATGAAGCAAGCCGGCATCCAGTTTAAAACTTTCGACCTCAAGCAGAACCGGCCAGTCAAAATTGTTATCAGAGGCCTCCCTGTTGAAACAGACATCGGGGACATCAAAGAGGAAGTTGAGGCGATGGGATTTAAAGTGCATCGCATCGTTCGGCTTACTCAGCCTGGCTCCAGACATCCAATGCCACTTGTTTATTTACAAGTCATCCCACGCCCCTTCCTCGATCATCTGTTTGCCGTCACTGACATGTGGGGCACAAAGATCAGCATTGAGCGTTACCGCAGCCGCAAGGGCCCTACTCAGTGCTTTCGGTGCCAGGGCTTTTTCCATTCTTCGGAACTCTGCACCCTTCCAATCCGTTGTGTAAGATGCTCTGGACCCCATTGGGCACGTGAGTGTACCAAAGGCTTAGACGTACCTGCCACTTGCTGCAACTGCGGTGGAGATCATCCTGCTTCTTATAAATCTTGTCCCCGCTACCCAGGTAACAAACGGGCTCGTGGTAAAAATTCCGCGCCTAAGACTAGGGCTGCTGCTCAGACAGCCCCCCCGCAGGGTTCTTCTAAGCCCCCAGCAACTGCTGTGACAAGACGTCCCATGCCTGCTCCCCCAAGCAACGTCAATTCACCATCTTATGCACAGATGGTGAAGGACACCACCGAGCACGGATTCAAATCCACGAATCCAAGACTGCCGGTTGCAGAAGCCCCTGCAGCCCCAGCAGTGTCAGCCACAGCAGTGTGGAGCAATGATTCTGACGATGTCTTTTCATCTACACTAAAATGCTTAATTGAAATCTCCCGCGACCCAGCGGTAGACAAGCATATTCTGCTTCTTGCCTTCAAAAAAGCAATGCCTAAACTCAGGCAAGCAGATGCTTTAATGAGGGCATTTTGTATTTATGAAAGCTATGTTGAGCTTTCAACTTAATTCGGCATTTTTAGACCAATGTCTTCTGTTTTTCAGTGATGAACCTCTAATAACGGCCTGAAATTCAGTTTTATGAATAACAGTTCAAATACCACCAGAGAACTGACCATTTGCACGTGGAATGCCAATGGATTGGCACCTAAAATTCACGAAGTTCGTGATTTTGTAGTAGAGCACGGTATTGACGTGTTTTTAGTCCAGGAGACTCGCCTTACCCCAGGGAATACTCCCAGAATTGGGAATTATGACATTTACTGTACTGGCAGGGTGTCACAGGGCAGATATCCCAGTGGTGGCACTTGTATCTATGTGAAGCGTTCGTTAAAGCACCACATGATACCGTCCCCTGATTTAAATTTTTTGGAAGCGACAATTATCAAAATTTTCCTTCAAAATTCCTCCCCGCTGACAATAGTCTCAGCTTATCTACCTCCACTGTCTACAGCACGTGGAAGGCCAGCTTTTCCTGTCAGTGATTTTGATAAACTTTTGAGTATTTCAAATCACCTAATTATTGCTGGTGATCTAAATTCACGCCATACCGCATGGTTTTGTTCTAATAGGAACAGGTATGGTATTAGTCTAAATTCATGGTGCCAGAGTAACCATGTACAGATCATAGCTCCTACCCTCCCGACTTTTTACCCTGTAAGAGGGTCCCCTGCAGTTCTTGATCTGGCTGCCTTTTATAATATATTTTTTCGGCATGAGATAAAAGTGATTCAGAAATTGGACTCTGATCACTACCCCGTCTTGATAACCCTAGATATTCAAAATAGATACTCAAAATTAGAGCAGCAAGTCTCAACAAATTGGGACGATTTTAGGTTTATTTTGGAAAAAACTTCACTCCCTCCCATCAAAATTTCCTGCCATTCGGACTTTGACAGGCATATCAAAAGTTTGGAGTCTTTACTTAAAGAAGCGAGAGCTGCGGCTTCAAAACCACGTAAACACCCAGGTGCTAGGCTCCCACCAAAGACTAAATTCAAAATTAAGCAGAGGAACTACTTGCGAAGAATTTGGCAAAGGTCACGAGATCCCAATATCCGTACCCAGTTTCGCAAGATACAGAACGAGATAAGGACCGAAACCCGCTTATTAAAACAAGCGGAGTGGAAAACATACATTGAGTCCTTAACGACTGAAGACAAATCGATCTGGCGCGCAGCCGCCCGATTACGCAAACATAAAGCACTCATTCCGCCCCTTCAAACGGCCGATGGCGCACAGATGGCCTACACTGACTCAGAAAAGGCTGATGTCATTGCCGACAGCCTTGCAACTCAATTCACACCAAATCACGACTCCTACTGTAACCGCCCAGTTACACAGGGGCGCATACAAGCACGGGTTAAAGATTTTTTAACACAACCTATCACAACTGGACTCAGACCAACGGACCCTACTGAAGTTATGGTTTTCATAGATAAGTTGAAACCTAACAAGACACCCGGCATAGATTCTATTTCGAATCGCATGATCAAAAACTTTCCCCCAATGTTTTATTGTGTGGATCACGGTACTTATAAATTTAATGCTCAGGAGAAGCTATTTCCCCGACTGTTGGAAAATTGCAGCAGTCGTCCCCATTCCAAAACCGGGACTAAATCTAAACTTACCCGTCAATTACAGACCCATAAGTCTGTTATCCTCTCTCTCAAAGATCTATGAATTTGTCTTACTTAATAGTCTGAATGAATTCTGTCGGGATCAAAATTTATTAATCCCGGAACCCACCCCGAAGAACGCGCATCGGAATTCCCCTGCGTATTCTTCATCTTACGTATGCAACACATGATTATCAAGGTTCAAGGAAACTTCACCTTTTATTTTTCTAGTCTAAATTTTATGGCTGCCCCTATCTAAATTATTCTGGCTCTTTTTCGGCGCAAAATTAAGACCTTCTGAGTTTTTTCCCTTTTTTGACTCGGTGTGAAGGCATTTATTCCAAGTCATTCGGCTTTTCAAAATTTTTACCCTATTTGACAATCCCCTCTTTTTGATGATGTAATTTACGTTGAAGATGTGGAGGTAAAGGCGTAATTGCCTATGAACTCCATAACTTGCACTTCCTTGATCCTTACGTGATTGGTCGCTATTTAGTGCGACGTTTAAAGGCCCCCTTAGGGGGGGTCGAAAGCAACCCGTTTAGCGGGTGGAAAAGAAGCTTTTAAGAAGCTATTGAGAAATTAAGTGCAGTCGCGTGCGGCTGCGGAGATAAGTTGTCCCTTGTTGAAGAAACGTTAGAAGACTCTTCTTAAAGAGTTAAAGAACAGGGTTCCTCCGATCAATGCATTAATAACGCGGGGTCGGTTGAGGTTTAGGAACGAGAGGTAAGCATCCACTTGGGCGTCTGTATTCCAATACCGACGCCGTTTAAAAGGTAGTTGAGCATAATCAGGTTGTAAGATTGTTCTGGGTCGCTTTTTAGAAGAGGCAACGTCAGGATCATATACCAGCAGGGTATGTAATACTGGATTTCCAACAAGATGGATATTTTTGAAAAATCTTTTCGAAAGTCCCTGTATAAAGCGATTAATGGGCATAATTTTGAGTTCGTTATGAATGCCATCGTTCCTTATGAACCATGGAGCGTTTAATATCTGCCGTAAAAATTTTGATTGAAAAATTCGGACGTGTTTACGGTTAGTCAGAGCAGCTGAGCCCCAGATGGGACTCGCGTAAGTGAGAATAGGCCTTATGATAGATTTATAAAGCAAGATCTTGTTATCAAGTGATTGGTCGCTATTTTTAGCGAAAAAGTGGCGCAGGTTGGCTTTGACAGCTTCCACATTCGCAATAATTTTTTGAATGTGAAGTTGCCAAGTTAATTTTGAGTCTACTAAAACACCAAGGTATTTGTAAGCAGTAACTCAGGGAATAGGTTCACCGAAGAAAATTAGATTATCTAAACGAGGGATGTTTCTTCGGATGAATAAAGTGGCAGCACATTTAGCGACATTAATTTTGATTTTATACAGTCCGAGCCAGAGTTCTAAGGCTGAAAGGTAACTCTGTAATGGAAAGATTACCGTGGTGATGTTGGTATGTTGAGTTATGATGGCCGTATCGTCTGCATATAAAGCTAAATCGATATTAGGTGCCTTAGGCACGTCGTTGATATAGATATTGAAGAGCAGAGGTGAGACAAGACTGCCCTGAGGACATCCAGCATGGATCGGGCGGGGAGAGGAGAGTTCGTGGTTAACTCGTACGCGAAAGCTTCGTCGGGCTAAGTACGAGCTTATAATTTTAATGATGTGAGCCGGAAACTCAAGTCGCATGAGCTTGTAAATAAGTTCATCATACCAAATCCTTTCAAAGGCTTTAGCTATGTCAAGATAGACAATTCCAGTATTCTCTCGCTTACGAAAGCCTTCATGAACGAATTCCACTACACGTAGTAACTGTTGTACCGTGGAGTGTTTAGGTCGGAAGCCGAATTGTTCTGGGATGATTAAATTTTGATCTCGACAGAATTCATTCAGGCGATTAAGACATATTCATATACTTTTGAGAGTCAGGAAAGCAGACTAATTGGTCTGTAGTTGACGGGTAAATTTTTTGGTGTTTCTTCATTAATTTTTTCAATATCTGTATTTTCTGGTCTTTTGGGGCATTTTTTACTACAGGATGCATGTCGTCCTCCACAGAGGACACATTTCGCAGGAAATTCTTTACCTTTTTGAGGGCACTGGAAGGATTTGTGATTCACGGCGCATCGTTTTGTCAACGAACGTTTCTTCTTAACACGTGTTCCTCAATTTCCTGTACAATCGGTCACAAAAGTGTTCGAACACCGGTACCCTATCAGAAAATGACAAGATGGCGTTTCTCTCTCTCTCTCTCTCTCGTGTTATTCAATCCTAGGTTTTCTGCTTTCCCCATCTTGGAAAAGACTGAAAAATGGTCACGATCTCTCTTTGAATTGGGAAGCCATTTTGAGAAAAGCAGACGACCCCACCTTGGAGAACGGAAATGACCACTCACCACGCCTCTCCCTCTCTTTGAATTGGGACGCCATTTTCGGAAAAAGCGGACGACTGCATCTTGGAAAAACGGCATTTGATATGTTTTGGAGTGGATTCCAGCATCAGAACGAGTTCATTAAGCTTCTTTCTTTTCTGAAGGAAGAACGCGAAGCTGCGTGGTGAATTCTTCGACTCGCGTTTGTTTACTTCGGCGAAGTGCTACGTGTTAAAGTGCGGGTTTTCTTCCCATATTGTGGTGTTTAATTTGTGCTTTAAATAAAGCTAGTAACAGAGTGTCTTGTTCTCCTGGTCTAGGTTTTTCAGTGAAGTTTCAGGTAGGAGAATTTTCCTTTTCATTTTCCTTTTGCGCTCAGACACAAGTGTGATGAAGAAGGATGGAATGGAGCTCTGACCTGGACTGTCAGTACAAACCGCCCATATCGTCAGAGCGTTTATTAAAAATTTGTCATGAAAGAGGAATAAGGAATTACACTGTTTTTCTTAAAGGTATAGAGAAGAATATTAACGTAAACAATCCTAAAATTTTGAAAGATGAGATATCTAGCAAAGTGGCTTTAGTTGAAAATGTTGACTTCATTAAAATTATAAGAGATGGAAGGCTTCTAATAAATACCTCGGCTGAATGTGCACGGCAAGTTTTAAACATATCTGAATTGCATAATGTAAAGGTCTCCTTGATGCTTGCCATGTCTGAATTGAGAAGCAAATTTCTTCTATCATCCATTCGAGTAGAAGTTGAGCTCTCTGAGCTAGCTAACGAGTTGAATCATAATAATGAGATTGAAGTATTGAATTTAAGAAGATTTTTAGCGAAAAGTTCAAACAGTAATAAGAAACCTTCAGAAAGAGTACTTGTTACGATTGCAGGACACCACTTGCCAGAATATGTAAAATATGGTTGACAAGACATAGGATCACAAGGTTCTACGATAATCCAAGGCAATGTCCTCAATGTCTGAGGTTTGGTCACGGGATTAAAAGCTGCAGAGGATTAGTAAGATGCAGCAAATCTAGCGAAAATCACACCACGGCACAGTGCCAAAGTGAGCAGATCAAGTGTGCATTGTGCAGTAACTCACATGAAGCATCCTCGAAGAACTGTCCCAAATACATCGAAGAGGGCAATATTCTCAAATATAGTGCTGACCATCATGTTCCCGTAGTAGAAGCAAGGCAGGCCATAGCAAGCAAGAATTCCTATGCGAAGGTGGCAGGAACTCAGGTGTCTACTCCTGCAAAGGAAGATTTCCTGAAAGTCATGACTCCAATAATAGCTGCGCTGCAAGAATCTTTTGAAAGTGCGTTAAAACAGCAGGCTGACTACTTCGAAAAAATCTTAGCAGGATTGGATCAAAAATATGAAAGCATGTTCAGCAAGCTCGATACAAAGTTGAGCGAGATATCAGAATGCACTAGAGATAAGCATATTGGGAAAAGAGCTCTTGAGTCTGACAGTGACCTGGACTTGGATGAGCATAATACGGAAGTAGAAGTAGCAAGAAGTAAGGGCAAGAATCCCCATTCTAAATCAGAACCTACAACAAGGGAAGCCTGCATTCAAAGCAAGTTTGACATGAGCAAGCCAAAAAAGTCTGGCCAAGGTTAGAAACCGGGACTTTACTCATGAAATAAGTTTTTTTTCCTGCTTCTCTTTTTGCTTCTTTTTCTCATCTAGTTCGATGGGACCTACGTTTTGTTCATGGAATGCAAGAAGTATCTCCAATAAAAGAAACTTTATTATTAGCAGGAAAGAATTCTCCTGTAACGTGTGAATTATTCAGGAGACCTGGCTTTCTAATTTAGACGATTTTTGCTTACCCGAAAAAGTTATTTTTCGCAAAGATAGATTAAGCTCCTACCAAGGCGGGGGTCTAATGATTGCCATCAAGAAACAATGGGCAAGCCTATTTGTACAAGATAGTAGTTATGATTTAGCGGGAGGGGAAATTATGAGAGTAGATCTCCGTGCAAATAGTTACGATATTTCAGTGATTAATGTCTACCTTCCCAATGGCCAGTTCAGCGTGAAAGAGTGGGATAAAGTTCTGGCTACGTTGCCCGGCAAGTTTATTATCTTAGGAGACTTCAGCTGTTACAACCCGGCTTGGGGGTCAAGCAGGCTGTCAGCAGGGGGTAGAGTGCTTTTGGAGTGGTGTAACAACAACAACCTTTGCATTCTAAATACAGGGAAGCCCACTCATGTAAGTCTTGGAGGAATTGAATCCTGCATTGACATCGCTTTGTGCTCTGCCGAGCTTTATGGACAATTGAAATGGGAAGTTTCTCCTGATTCCTTTAGCAGTGACCACTACCCTATAAAAATTAAGTTTGCAAATGATAACAACGCTTCTGCTGCTGGCAACCAGAGAATAATCGTTCGCTATGACTGGAAGAAGTTCGCTACAGAAAGCAGTAACAGATTCAGGGCTTTGCGCCCTGAAGAAAGGAACCTGGAAAATTTCAACCGCATCTTGAGCGCCACGAAAAAGGAGAACCTCAAAAAAATTGAGATTCAACGCAAAAACAGCCCGTGGTGGGACACAGAATGTAACTTCATTCTTGGCCAGAAAAGGAAATGTCTTAGACTCGCTAAAGCTCATCTTTCAAGAGCCTACTGGATCTCTTACAAGAAATGGAATGCTTACCTTAAGAGGGTCATTAATATCAAGAGAAGGTTTTATTGGGAAAAAAATTGTAGTCATTCCAGAAAAGATCGCAATTTATTTAGGATAGTTAAAAATATTCAGAATAACAAAAGTCATGTCCAGTTCTCTAACAATATCTTAAAGTACCAGAATGGCCACGCCTGGTCACCTGAAGAGCAAAGTGTAGTTTTTGCTAAGTATTATTCAAAATTCACTATTCAAAAGTTCATTCCCCTGGATTTCAGTGACGAAGAGAGTAGCTGTATTAATAACCCCTTCTCAGGTTTTGAGCTCGATAAAGCTATCAGGAGCCTCAAAAACTCTGCTCCGGGACAAGATGACCTTACAAGATATGCTATTACAGTTTTAGCTGATGATTGCAAGCATGCACTCCTCGAGGCCTGCACCAAGTCATGGAATCTGGGTCTAATCCCTAAGAATTGGAAAGAAGCTATTGTTATCCCGTTTTTGAAACCTGGGGGCGACAGTGCGCTGGTTTCTAGCTACAGACCTATTTCTTTAACGTAAATTCTTGCCACAGTTATGGAAAGGATGATTCTCAATAGATTACTTCCGAGGATCCAGCAAAGTAAAAGACTCTCTAAAATGCATTACGGCTTTATTCCAAATAGAAGTTGCCTGGTCTTGCTTAACAAATTGTTCAGTAGTATCCTGCACCACAGGAAGCAAAGGAAAGTTGTTCAACTGGTGGCTCTTGATCTCAAAGCTGCATTTGATTCAGGTTGGCATGATGGCCTGCTCTATAAAATCATGCAATTCGGAGTTAAACGGACTAGTATCCTGTGGATTGCCAATTTCTTAAACCAGAGAACTATTAGAGTAAAGTGGAGAGGGGTTCTTTCAAGAAGCTATGATATTATCAGCGGTGTTCCTCAGGGCTGCATTTTGTCTCCCATGTTTTTCACAATTTTCATGCACGATATCTATGAAATTATCCCGGCTGACGTTGACTGCTACGTGTATGCGGACGACATGTTCCTCTACAGTGCAGATGTCTCACCCTCCAAGGTAGTCAGTAATTTGCAGCGTGCGCTGTTCAAAGTGCATAAATGGGCTAAAGAGTGGAAAATGTGCATTTCTCCAGAGAAAAGTAAATCGATTATTTTCGGCGGGACAAGGAGTAGTGAAGAGAATCTTTTGAAGCTTGATGGTGTTAGTATCCCTGCGGAAGATCATATTAAAATTCTGGGCATGTGGTTTGATAGTAAATTGAGCTGGAACGTCCATGTTAATAAAATAGTACCGAAACTGGAAAGAATGCTGAACGCTTTTAAATTTATCGCGAGCCCCAGGTGGGGTGCTAGAAAAGTGGATCTCGTTAATATTGCAAATGCTACAATAAGAGGAAGAATAGAATATGGCAGCTGTCTCCTTTTGTCTACCTCTCAACAAAATAAGAAAAAGCTCGAAATAGTTTATAATCATGCTTTAAGATTGGCTATAGGGGCGCCTATCAGCACTCCTCTCCCGTTGTTATTTGTTGAAGCAGGGGTGTTTGCCTTAGATACAAGAAGATACATCACCGAAATGAAGTTCCTAATAAAAAATATCACTTTGTCAGCAGCCTCTCCTATTGCGGATAATCTGAAAAATTGCTTGCAAAGATGCAAGTACAAGTGGAGCAAATTACGTAAGCCCATTAGCCAGTGTGTTAAAGATAAGCTAAGCAATCTCGATCTAGATTTCAGTAAGTGCATTACTTTTAACAATGAACTAGATTTTTCTGAAGAAGTTTAAGTGCTGTTTCAAAACTAATGAGTATGAGTTCCAGAATAAAAATCTTTCGGATGTGGAGATACAGCAATTTTTCCGTTTCATTATTAATGATTACGTGAATCAAGGGTTTAAAATCTATGCTACAGACGCTTCTAAGTCCGATACAGGAGTTGGCATTGCGGCTGTAGATCGTACCACGGCAATTGTCAGTCAGCGCATTGACAATAGAAACTCCATCTTTTCAGCTGAGGCTTGGGCCATTTGTAAGCTCCTTGAGATACTGAATCCTCATGATAAGATCGCTATCCTTACAGATAGCAAATCTGTCGTCAGCGCGTTGAGCTGTGTTCATAGGAGATCCAACTGTCTCATTGTTAAGCTCTTCGAGCGGATTAAGTCTTTTCATTACCTCACAGTCATCTGGGTTCCTGGCCGCGTATTTCCAAACCCTACCTCACTTTTCGAATTTTTGACGTCACGGAAATATCGACTAGTTTCACCTGGCAAAACGGCGTACCCCACTTTTGACTACTACGGCGCGTTTTCGAAAGAATTGTGGTGCCGTGGTGTTGATTAGGGTGTTTGGGTGCTAATTGTGAGATTTTCGCAATTTAAATTATTATGAGTGGAAATTTAAGCAAAATCTTTAGTGAATGGTTATTGTTTATCGCCGTAGTGTACTTGAGGAAAGAGGAGAATAATTCACTGCTGATGCATTAACAGTATGAAAAATTTGGAAGACTCGGCAATAAATGTGATGCATTCATCGCAAAATTCAGCGAAGCTAGTAAAACAAACGAGTGTTCGCAAAACTTATCCACATCTGAAGTCACTATACAAAAATTTTATGTGCCAACACAGATATTTTGATAAATAAATAAATTAAAAAAAAAAAAACTTGCAGAAAACTTTAGATCAAGGAATAAGAAAGAATTGCAGTGCCTCTGTGTGCTTAAAAACTACGAAGCATTCTGCAGACTTTTATACCAAAATCAAGGTTGACAAATAGATTAATAAATTTTAATGTTTCTTAGTGTATATATTCCAAAAGTATTAAAATAACTTGGACAGTTGTTTAATTGCTTAAAACAGCAATAAAGTTCATTTATAAAGATATACAAGGAACTTCATAATTATCAAAATATTTCATTGCTTTGGTGAAAAACTAAAATTACTTAACTTTTATAACATTAAGTATATTCGTAACTGTAGTATTATGCTCTGTTTTATAACTTTATTCATTTGTTATACATTAAAATATTTTCTATTTTATTTACTAAATGTGTAATCAATTATCAGGATTATTAAATGTGTTAAGAATTTCCATACATGCTTGTGCAGTGTGATTGCATGTTTGTGTAATGAACTTTGATTTTCATGAACGAAAAAGGAATACAATCTCCGAATACGTACTTTTTTGTTTTCCAGTTCCTGTGTTTAGCTGTAAAAGTAAATTCAGTTCAAGTGTGTGTCTGTGCAATTTTGACGATATAAATACTGAAATATGTGTACAGTAAAAATTCAACTAAAAAATATCCGGAAAGCTCTTGAAATTTTGGATAGTCGAGCATATAAAAAATGAAATACTGTAATAAGTGAATGGAAGAATAAACTACTAGTCTAAAATCATAAAAACAGTTCATCTTATTTGTATCAACTTGACTATTAAAAGCCAATATTTAATATTATGCACGATTTTGAAAAAAATGTATGCTGCTGATCTTTGGAATATGATAATGGGTTATTTTTACAATGGTTGTTAAGACTGCAAATTGAGACTTTAAATATGAACAATAGTAATCTGAAAATTTGAAGTTGTAATTTTACATCCAACAATCTTTGCCAAATAACTTCCATGTTTTAAGCAATTAAAATACATATTTTTAACCACTTGTTATTAATTTTATAAAGTAAATTCTATAATTTAAATTTTATTTACTTTCATCTATTTTAATATGTTTGCCATTATAAATTTCATACTACTTTTTTAAGATTTCATTGTTGCTAATTAAACTTCCTTTACAATTTATTTAGTTATTTTATACGTACATTTATATTTTATGTAAGAAAGGGATTTATGTGCAATAGATATACAGTAAAAATCATTTAACACAAAACAGAGGGGACTGAAATATTTTTTCGTGTTAAAGAATATTGAGGGAAAAAAAAAAAAAAAAAAAAAAAAAAAGAACATATATTCAACAAAATTAAGCTTATTAGAGTACACATTATTTACATAGATATGTATATATGCATATTTTTAATAAAAATCAATGAAACAAAAACATTCACAAGAACTTAATGGAATTTAATACAAAATTTTGAAGTTTTTTGAAAAGCAAAACATTTATTGAGTTTCGGGAAAATAATCTGATATTTTTCTTTGCAGTGTCTTTTTTAGCATCAAATTGTTCAATGTCGAACATTTTGTTATTCATTTCACCATTGGAATGTGCGTCCATACTTTTTATGATGTTCCTCATTTAAGATGATGTGGGAACAGGAAGTGCATTATTCATTTATTTTCGTCATCAGAATCTGCATCAATGATATTTTTTTACCTTTGAACAAACTCTAAAATAACTTTGTCTGCCATAATTGGGGCTGTACACACATTATCGTAAACTACTGCAACGAATTCTTCCGATAGACAGTAGGACAGTTCATTAATACAGAAACTTTCTCAAACATTTCATTAAGTGTCAGCTCAGTTTCAATATCCTACTTCTCCATTTCTTTTGGCGCCAAAGAATGATACTTTTGAGAATCGTGTGTAATGAAAATAATTTTCATTCAACCTTAGAATCCCTGAATTCCATGGAATGCATCATATGCACCAAACTCACTAATTTTTTACTCACACTACCATGTACTCGTCACCAAAATCTAAAGCTAACTGATGAGAGATGAGATGTTTGTAGAGGTGGAAGGCAAAAGTAGCATAGATAAACAAAACTGGCTTGTATCACAGGCTATTCCGAGGGTATTTCAAAGTCAAATTAGCCTCTTTTCTAAGGAAACCTGAAACCACCTCTCTTTCATTTCACACCCCGCTTAAATCTCCCCTGCGATGCCAGTGTTTTCTGTATTTTGTTCATTTCCAGAAAGGATACCTTTTCATGTTAAGCGATTTTTGTTGTAAGAGAAACAAAATGCATGAAAATACATAGTAGTTTGTCGGGACCGTTGCATTATTTCGTGTTAACCAATATTTCGCCTTAAGCGTTTTCACGTTAAACGTATTCCACTGTATACAGATGTGTTTGGAGTATGTATATACAAATATTTTTTTTAAAGGAAAATTTATAAACCTTCCAAAAATTTTCTTGCATTATGCTGCTAAAAATTGATCAGTAAATATACAAAGAAAGAAATTTAGAACCAATTTTTCAGAAAGAATAAAAATTGAAATTCAAATTAATTTGATAAAATCCTGTAAATGTAGAATATCAAATATTCTTTTTAGACTAGTAAAATCTTTTTAAAAGATATTTTTAATGATTTTACTTTCTCCCCCCTTATTTTCCTTTGCTGCTGCTGTTTGATAAGAGGTTCTAGTAAAGTTTTGTGTTAAGATTATTTTGAACTTTCAAAGATTTTCCACTGCAGGATTATAATTTTTTCTACATTTTTAAGGGCATGTTTTCATTTTTTGGAAGTTTTTTTTTAGATTAGAAAAATATTTTTAAATTGGAAGATTATTTCTAATGATTTTCCTTCGCTTTGAGGAGGACTAGAATTTTCAGGTGAACTATTAAGATAAAAAATATATTGAAATGGTTCATCAGCTGATTCTGGATACAGAAAAGCAAGGATTTTGTTTTAGAAGAGGAAATGTAATTAAATTAGACATACCTCCTCTTGACGATATTATGTTGAAGGTGGTTGCATTCCTCGCCTTTCTTGTTCTTTTATACTTCTTTTTTGTTTTTCTTGTGATGGTTTATTTTAACATGTTGACTGCTGTGGGGATCACCGGTGACCAGCACTCGATTTGGCTACAGCGCCCCAGGTGCCACCGGCAATGCGACCAATAGTAAAATACAAACATAGAATAAATATTGATACTGATAAATTTTTAAATAGTACCATTGTTGCTATAATGGTTTGAAGAATAATAAATCGTAAAAATTTAAATTATAAATCACCAAAATGGTCTACATATGTTTGGGGTTCGTCGGTGACCCCCAGCATGAAAAATGCATTAAGCACGATTATATATAACATTATGTTTTGTAGCTAATATTTCAACATAATATATATCGCATAATAAAAATTTCAAGTTGACATCATGGGCAAATCACGTAAAATGCACGCGGCAGTCAACGTATTAATTTTTACATTTTAAAGTATTATTCTACATTTAGATAGGATTTTATGAAGATCATT
The DNA here is from genome assembly GCF_044657685.1 of Stegodyphus dumicola. Taxonomy (NCBI): domain Eukaryota; kingdom Metazoa; phylum Arthropoda; class Arachnida; order Araneae; family Eresidae; genus Stegodyphus; species Stegodyphus dumicola. The sequence continues at coordinate 84,073,292 of NC_140781.1, forward strand.
TGAACTTCAATTTTTTAGTCTTTGTGAAAAATTTCTGTATACATATATATATCTAAGAACTAGAAAAAACTTAATTCATATATTTATTTATCCCACATTTTCATTTTGAAACATTTTAGTACATGCTTTTCCTCAATATTTTAAAAGTTGATATTTTGTTAACTGAAATATGTAATACGGAAAAATTCTATCAAGAAACATAATTCAACTCAATCGAAACAGGAGATAAATAGAGAGGATAATAGTATTTGATCCTCTTCCCCTTATAGTCATTTGAAACATTTTAGCGTGTTTTTCCATTCAGCTGAAACAGTAAAAATATAGAAAAATTCCCACAGAAACATAATTCGGCTGAGAAACAAAACAGGCCGAAAATGGGTTGCCGTCAGGAAACTGGTCTAAAACGGGGCTTCTTAAAACTTTTTTTTAGTCGTGACCCTTTTTTATCACAGATTTTTTTCATGACCCCAAAATATTTACGAAAATTTTGTGGGACCCCATAAGCATTGCAAAAATCCGAAACGCGCAAGTGAAACTGTCAATTTTTTCACTTGTACTGTAAGATAGTATTGCAGTTTTAGGTCATTATCTTTAATTTCTCATTTTAAGACATAGAACAATGTTAAAATTTTAATTAAGTAACAGATGAAATGACAGCGTCATGTGCAAAACAAGTAAAATGAACATTTATATTATAAAAAGAATGCGTTGAAACATTTTTGTCTTTCTCTTTGTCTGTATTGTCTTATCTTTATCTATTTTCAGATACATTGTGTAAACAGATTGGGTAATTGAAAATTATTATATTGAGTCTAAGAAATAACAAAACTATTAAAATTTTTTGCGACCCCCTGCTGTAGATGGGGGTTGCGATCTACAGTTTAAGAAAGTCTGGTCTAAAATAACGTTACAATATTTGATCTTGCTAGAACATTGGATAACTGAGGCCACAGCCAGTGTGGTTATGGCAGGTGTGCAAAATTTTGGAATTTACAGAAATATCAAGTAGCAAAATTTTTTAAATTAAAAAAAAAAAAGTGAAAAAGGTTTTAGAATTTAGGACCCACAGAGATTGCATAGCACAACAAAATGTACCTGCTGAAGCTAGGACTCCAGTGCATGGTAATATTCTTGTAAGGAGTGTATGCCTGAATGCAGAGATGCATTTTGAGTCATCATCGCTAGGTCACCAGCCTACACAGCATTGTGTGATATGTCATTTATGCAAATAGGGAATAAAATTGATTGCACTTTAGTTAAATAACCTAACTTGTTCCTTGTAAGTTTTATGCGAGAGTACTTTAATTGTTGAATAAGAATACAGCACTTGCTTTCTGTTCATCTGAAATCGGATAGATTTTCTAGCAGTTATTCCAACAGAAGTTTGAAGGAACGGATCATTTTGTATTTAATTAGATAATCAAAATACACAAGCTATGAACATAACATATTAAACCATAATTCACTTTTCACATTGGACAGCCAATGTTTTTTTTTCTTTCTTTTCAAAATGCAATTGATAACTTGTATTGTTTCTTTTTACAAAATTTAAACCTGGGAGTCATGAACAAATTTGTGGGGGTCACCAAATTCAAAGAAATTTATTTGACAATAAAAGATATACAGAATTTGAAGAGAATTTTCGATGTTTTTTAACATTTCCATATTTTAATTTTGATTTTATTGCTTTCCACTTGATTTGTGTGTTATGCTTGATGATTTCCAAACAGCTCGAATCAAATTTCAAAGCAATTGCATACGCGCAGCTAAGATGTAGTTTTTTTCGACTATCTTAGTAGTGTCTTGCATGCAATTTGTAATTGTAATACGCATCATTTATAAACTATGTTTCTTATTTCTAATCAAATTTGTTGTCAAGTAAGCACTTAACATTTCCTAAGTATTGGAAAATTCAGTAGCGTCTAAGGATAATAAAAACAATTTCATTTTAGTTGCAATTTTGTTCCTGATGGTTAAATGGCCCAAAATAGATACCCAATGTTCACAAGAGAAACGGGATGGATGTACCAACATCAAATAAACTTAGAGAAAAACTATTAATGAAAATGCAAACAAAAATGAATCCACTGGTTCTCTTTCTGCCTCTAAAAAAAAATTGAGTAAATATCAAGAAGAGTTTATTTTATACTGTTTTACATGTTGCATTTTTAATGGAAAATGAATAGCCATTGTGTGTTAAATGCAGTGAAAACTTGGCATATGGAAAGCATGCAACCTGCAAAATTAAAAACACATTTAGAAACAGTACTTTTCCGTTTTGCAAGCGCAAACGATAAAGTCGCCAACAATGGTACAACTGATGCCACATGGAATATCTTCGCTGGCAACCTTTTCCGCCTCATTTTCAAAACATGTCGCAGCCATTTCTTATCAGATTGATTGTTTCTTTCAATACTGGCATACAATTACATAGAATTTTTACAAGATAGTTAAATTTTATGCCCTAAGACCATTCATGGTAATTAAGTCAATTAGAATGCAATCACACCACTCACTCAAAGGCGAAAATATAGAAAAGGCAAAATCAAGGGCAAGGAGAATTGAACAAAAACGACAGAAACATGTTCTTCAGAATTTACTAAAGAAAATAATACAGATTTCTTGTTTAAAACAACATATGATAAAACTGACAGAAAATTTTTTGAAAAATTTCCAAATAAGGAATTAGGTTGGATCTGTGACACATTGCCTTTGGTATTTTCAATTCCAATGTATCTCTAAATGAAAAAGAACAATTGATATTTTAAGTGACAGAATACTGTGTGTTCAAGTTAAGTCTCTAACTTGCCAAAAATTTTAGCTATCTACTGGAAACGAATATGCCGATTTAAAAGGAATGAAAGTAAATTATTACGTTTTTTACATAAAACTTCTAAAATGCTTATGTTACATCTTTCTGTTATATAAGCATTGAAAGTGGTTTTCTCACTGAAATAGAAATAATTTTTCTACTGAATCAACATGGACAACTTTTTTATTGAAATATTTTTTCTCTGTGACATTAGTTGCATCTACTACAAACTAAAGATTAAAGAACTGTTTTTAAAACATTTTGAATTCTTTGTCATATTGATCTGTGAAGCACTAGATTAGTGAGTTTTTATTGCATTATTGACAAATATAGTTTTTAAACAAACAAAAAAAATTCTGCGGAGATAATTATTTGTCAAATATGAATGTGTTTTCAAGCGAAAATAAATAATAAGTTGTAAAAAGAAAATTCAGTTAGAACATTCACATCTCTAATAGTAATTTGGATTGATTTAATCTTTATAATACAATATATTTTACAATGATAAGGCAAACACCAATGTGAAAGGTTATGCGAAGATTACGATAGTACCTACAGTATTCAGCATATCGTATAATCCTATAACCAGATAATAATAATATTAAAATAAATTTTATCTGAATGAAGTTTTCTTATTACAGAAACAGTAAAATTATGCCCTTACATAAACGAATGCACTTTCAGACAATATACTTCATATAGTTCACAAGTTCTGTTTATGTTACTTCTCGCCTTTCAGCGCATGCTCAAGAATTACCATCCAGGCGAAACTAGTCGATTTGTCCATGAAGTCAAAAATTCGAAAAGTGGGGTAGGGTTTGGAAATACCAAAGAATCTCTAAACTCACTCTCACTGCATAGCCGTGGCTCTTCGATACAGCGGCGCAGAGGCGAAACAGGTTTACATTGCGTCTATGGAAGCTTTCATTCTTCTCCTTTCTTTGGGAAATACCAAAGAATCTCTAAAGCCTCTTCCTGGCCATAAGGGTATAGGGTTCAGTGAAAGAGCGGATAAAGTTGCGAAAAGAAGAAATATGAATAACTTGGGGGATATTTCAGCAGAGGATGCGTGTAGGTTCATCGAGAATACTATTAAGAAAGAGCAAGTCGACAGCTGGCGGACTTCTTACATCGGCCGCAGATTCAGCTACTGTAATGTTCACTGTGAGTGGAGTAAGGGTTTAAACATCCACAGGAAAAGGAAATTGGCGATCACCGAGACAAGCGGCAGCACGATCGCTGCGCTCCGTAAAAAAGTGAAAAAATTTCCTTTCCTCTTGGTGATTATCAATTAAATTACTTTGAAAGATTTTTTTTTTTTTTTTTCTACAACACTTATATCATTCTAATGAATTTCGGCTCCGATGTTGACGAGAATAAAACAGCGGACAATGTAAGGATATACTCCAAAAGCCTGGAATTTTAAGATAAGTACCTTTCTTTCATCTAAACTAAATCAAATTTCTATAAATAAGTGCCCTTGAATCAATAAATCTTAATTTTTCATCAGTTTAAAGCATTAAAAAATACTTGAAATTGCCATTGCTTATGGCTTCCTTTGTGTATCAACTCCAAACAGACGCCAACGTTATCAGTTCACGTCTGTCAACACTTACAAAGCCCTTAAGGAATCTCGAGAGAGGGAAAATTTGGGCATCGCGCTATTTCCCTCTCGGATCTTCTGGATTCTTTTTTCTTTTTAGATCGCTTGAATATAGTTTCGCCTTTAAATAATATTGTACCTCACCGATTTTTTATCATACTGTTCTTTGCTATCTGTTAAATGTCCATATGTAAGGGATGGTTTATTCTTCACCGCCTTAAATGAATTCTTAGAACTATGAGCTTATATAAAAACAGTGTGCCTCATTGTGTAATACTAACATTAATTAACTAGTAATAAATTATGATAGTAAAATAATTAATCTTGTAATAAATTATGATAGTTAAATTAATACTGTTTAATTTGTTTTTTTGATACATATACTCAGTAATTTACATATATATATATATATTTTTGGTGTGTGCGGTTGTGGTCTTGTATTGTATATGGTTCTATCATATATCTGCAAACCTCCTATGTTGTTAGTCTGCTACTGTTTTTTGAGAAATGTATGAAAATGTTGAGAATGAAAGTAGCATAAGTTACTTTGGTTAAATTAATATATACTTTTGTTTGATGACTTTTGTTGATATCTCAGGATGCAAGCATACATATTACTTTATATTCCATGCTAAATACCTTGATACGAAGCATTTTAACACCGTTAATATTAGTTTTTCCCCAGTAACACATCTATTCACCATTACCAAACACACTCACTACACACTAGAGCTGGAGCAAACCGCATGTATTCGTTACTGAGTAACGGGTACATCGGTTGACTCGAAGTACCGATTCGGTACTCACAAATTCATTTCGTTACTCGCATCTGTCGTACGATGCGGTTTGTTCGAGTACGAACGATGCGGTTGCTATACGAATACGAATGATGCGATTTCTATGCGAATACGAATGATGCGGTTTCTATGCGAATGCGAATGATACGGTTGCGTTACAATGTGCTCATATTTTTCATAGATAATTTTGAATTTTTTTGGGCATCGGGCAAATTCTTGTTTACATTATGTGTTTTAGTTGAAATACTATTTAGTTTAGTTGTTGATATTTAAGAAGATGAGCAATTTTAATAGCGGGAAGCGTTATTTTGTATTTGCTTTTTACTATTGCTATATATGTTTGTAATTTGAAAATTTAGATGATTATTTATTTATTTTTTTTTCTTGAACGTGCCATAGTGAGATTTTATTGATTTGAAATATTTATATACTGCACTTAGGTATTGTTTATATAAGAATATGTAGGTTAATATAGGTTCTTTACTTCCTTGTATCAAATAAAATGGTAGTAATTATTGTAATCGAGAAAACTTTGGGTATCATATTTTAACGGAAATATCCGTTTTTGACGATTACGGAATCCATGTGAATTATTTTTTGGGGTGACGTATGTACGTACGAACACAATGAAGGACTCTCTCTTTTTTTTTTCAAAAAAAACTTATTGTTAAATGTAATCCCATTTACTCTAAGCTGATACTTATGACTAATGATTATGACTCTAAGTTGATACTTGAAAGGGATTTTTTTCGTGATGTGCAAGTACGTATGTATGCATTTTGCATAACTCAAAAACGTTTAGTTATAGAACGTTGAAATTTTGTATATGGGTCCGTTATAACATCTAGATGTGCACCTCCCTTTTTATTGCAATCGGTAATGCTACCAAACGTAAATATGTATATATATATATCAAATAAATTATAATTAAATGTAAAGTACATATATATATGTCCTTATAATTAAATTTAAAGTACACACACACACACACAAACACATATATATATATATATATATAATAAAAGCTTTGGCTTTTATTTTATTTAATTATCACTAAATAAGTTACTTGACTTTTATTTTCGCAATCATTGGTTGTAGTCAGGACTTAATTTTTAAAATTAGAAGTGCTGGAGCTCTATGGAAGGCCATCAGGAAAGATGAATAAATAAATAAATAAATAAAAATAAATAAAATAACTATTACAATAATAAAATAATTAGCAACTAGAATATTAAATGATTATTATTATAATTCAATAAAAATTTAAAGACAAATGAAAATTTAGTTAATTCTTAAATTAATGATGAATAACTAAATAATGAAATAAAATACCAGACATCGTCTTGTTTGGGGGCTGTGGCTAAAATTGCAATTTAAGAACTAAGCCGAGCATTAGCTAAATTTAGGCTTTTGATGAGAAAATAATGTACTGTTTACCAGAGTATAGATAGAAATTTGGTTATGTAGCCCATTCTTCTAAAACGACGTTTCGTCGCTGCCTTCCACCACCAAATCTCTCTCTCTCTCTTTTTTTTTTTTTCCCGGTTTCGGTTTATTCGGTTACAGCAAAGCACACTAGGGCTATTGCCCCTACGGGGAGGGAGGCCTTCGTGGAGGATTTTTTTAAAGGCAACTGACTCATATGCAAGTTACACACTGGGAAAACCACGAAAACGCCCGTGCAGCTAGCCGTTAGCCGGGAATTGAGCCCCGGACTGAACTATTAGTGCTCAGCGACTTTACCGCTCGAGCTCTGGTGGGCTCTTTTTTTCTCTTTTCATTCGCTGTTTGAAAAACGGGTGTTCACTTTACGATAAAGTAAGCACCTGTTTACTTCAATTAAAATGTGTGAGACGATATGACTCTTCCTACTTTAATCTCACTTAGCTTTTGATTTCTAATATTGATTCAATGTTTTCTGTAGACAAAGTATTCTGATTAGAATAATGGATATCAAACATGTTCAAAAGGTGTGTATCTGAATATAATTAGGTTTTTATAACATAGGGCCCATTTTATTAGTTTCATATAGTTCTAAAGCAATTGACCACAGTATCGCTGTTTTGAAAGAAAGTAAAAATGTGAGAAATGTATAATGAACATTAATATACAAGCTTTATTAAAAGTAGTCAGCCTTTTAAAACGTGACCGTCTATGCTTTTAGATGATTTTTGGAGCTCTGTGCATTTGCTCTGGCATCTTAAAAAAGTGATGTTCAATATCAACGTATGTTTATGTTCTCAAAAATACAGGTTTCTTTCAAAAAGCGACGTCTTAGAAGCCGTCAATAAATGATTCAGTATAGTTATTTTCTAATAGACCATAGAATAAATTTATTTTAACGTCAATTTAAAAATGGCTGCTTGTACTAAGAGTTAAGAGCAATAAGACTCTAATTTTTCTTTCGCAATTAGCTGTCATGCCAGCTGAATTGTTTTCTGCAGAATCTTATTGTGTATAATTGAAATATTTAGCTATGCATTCAACAAATGTACAACAAATGGAAGACAAATCATTAAAAAAATTAAAATTTGGAACATTAATAATAATTTTTTTGTTATACATAAAATATTATTAATGAATGATGAATTTATATCATATTATATATAAATCAAAATTTAACTCCTATACCTTTATAATAAATTGGAGAAAAGCTATAAAGTGAATTAATTTTTAAAAACAAAACGAAAATTAAAAAAAAAAAAATTTTGTCATATACCTAGAATCTAAAATTGACGAATACTGAATTTTACGCCTCATGTGTGTACGCGTGTGTTTAATTATGGCAAAGCACACTATGGCTATCTGCCTAAGGGATGGATGCTTTCGTGGAGGACTTTCTAAGGGAAACTGGCTTGTATACACGTTACACATGAGGAAAACCACGAAAACACCAATGTAGCCGGATCGTTCGCGGGATTTGAACCTCGGACCGAACTACCAGTGTTCAGCGACTTTACCGCTCGGCCGCTGGTGGGCCGTTTTACGATTCATATAATAATAAATGCATATTCATATTGTAACAGAAATTTTGTTAGAAGTCTAGCATATGTATAGTTATTTGTGATCTTTTAAAACTGTCGTAACATGATGCATATTTATCATTATTGTGAACCAAAACAGTATGCTTTACATCTTTACAAATATACGTGATAGATTTTAATATTTATTTCTGCATATACTTACGTTTACCAAAGACACGAAAGCAAGTCAAGCAGATTTTTGTTGTATTAAGCAGACTTAAGTTCTCTGTTAGCTAGTGTAACATAATTTCGGATTCTATGAGCCTTCCAGAATTATTAGCAAAATAGTGGAAATGTCTTTACAAAGTGTTTTTATAAGCAAACAGCAGATGTACACTGAGCAGTGATCAACTGATATATTTCTTAAATGATTTGGTTTAGTTGATTATGACAAAACACACTGGGGCTATGTGCCTAAGAGGAAAAATGCCTTCGTAGAGCACTTTCTTAGGAAAGCTGGCTCGTATGGTACGTGGTAAGCTGGCTCGTATGGTACGTGGTAAGCTTGCTTGTAAGCTGGTACGGGAAAAAACCACAAAACGCTTATGAAGCCAGCCCGTTTGCCTGAGATCGAACTCAGGTCGGAACTACCAGTGTTCAGCGATTTTACCGCTCGACCGCTGATGAGCCATTTCTTAAATGAATAAATGTATACTCATAGCATTATGAAATAACATTGATTGAAATATTTAGTGCTTCACTATTATCTCTAATAAAGTAACATAAAAATGTCCTTACCTTTTATAGATTTCTAAATTTCTTTTAAGTTCTTTCTTAAGTCGTACTTAACCTATGCATGTGCGAATGTTTTTATCGATTATATTGTTAAGCGTAAAAAGCAAATTGACTTTTATAACATAGCATTCCTTGTCTCAACAAATAACAGTCTCAACTAGGAGTTTTTGGAAAGGGGATGAATCGGGGAAATTTCACCCTTTCGTCATTAGCGGTTCTGATGAAGGGAATGGGGGAAGCAGCAAACGAAATAACGAATAACGGACAAATAACGAAAGCTAATCTTTAATGCGGTCTCCCAGTTTCTGTATTTTTATTTGGGAAAGTTTTATGGTCATTATGAAAAAGTGAAAATTTGATATGGATTCCGCATGACTTCCTTCTACGAGTATTTAAATTATGCTTATTTTTGCTGCACTTCATTTAAACTTATTTCCTCGAATTATTCTAACTCAATTAAGCGATACCCGAAGGCAAGTTACAAATGGCACCAAACATTGCAAATTTTGAAACTAAATTTCCCGGTCAATCTTTGTCCTACGGTACTCAAACTTCTTGCATTTTTACTTTTTCATAACAAGTATAAAACTTTGCCAGATATAAATATAGAAACCAGAAGACGATATTAAAAGTTAGATTTCATAATTTGTCCAAAATTAATTCTTTTTTAAATTTGATATTGACAAAATATGAATATTTTCGTCATTTAAAATACTTCTGTATTTTTGTTGCACCCTATTTAAACTTGCTTCCTCGAGTTATTGACATTAAATTACATTAATTCCATTATCTATTGGAAAATAATTATAGCAAATCATCTATTTACAACATCTCTAAAAGGTCACCTTTTAAGAGATCTCTATTTTGGGGAACATAAACAAACATTGGTAGTGAACATCATCTTTTTAAGACCACCACATGTAAAATCCTCTAAAAGCATGAATGGTTGTATTTAATGAAGACCCATTACTTTTAATAAGGAATGTAACATTAATCTTAATTATACATGTTTTTGATGTGTGTGCCAAAATAGTGATACCGTACTTCTGTTGCTTTAGAAATGTGTGAAATTAAAAAAATGGATACTATACAACAAAAATGTTATTATATTCAGATACACACCTTTTGAACACGTCTGAAATTCATTATTCTGCTCAACATAATTTGTCTGCATAAAATATTAAATAATATTAAAAATTCAAAAGCTAAGTCGAAGTAGAAACAGTCATCTCCAAGGATAAATAAGTCCTGAAGTCTTCTAAGTCCTGAGTCATCTCTTCTAAACCATTTTAATTGAAGTAAACAGACGTTCGCCTTATCGTAAAGTAAACACTTATTTTTCAAACAGCGGATGAAACGGGAAAGAGATAATTGGTGGGGGAAGGCAGCGAACGAAATAACACTTTTTCGAGCTGGGGATGAAATGAGAAAGGACGAAACGATACTAAGCCAATAAGCAAGATCTGGTATTTTACTTTATTATTTAATTAATCATCATAAACTTAAAATTTATTTTAATTTTTATTTGTTTTCACATTTTTATTAAATTTTACTTATAAGTATTTTATACTTCAGTTGCTAATTATTATGTTACTTTAATTATTCATTATTTTAATCACTATTTTTTATTATTTTAATTATTAAGTTTTTTAATAAGTAATTTTTTGTTATTTTAATTATTAATTAATGTTATTATTGCAATATTTATTTCCTTTCTTTCTTTATTTTTTCCTATTTTCCTGACGGTCTTACGTAGGCGCTTCTGACTTTAGAAACTAAGCCCTGACAGCAATAGAAAATTTAATAATGAATCATATCCAGTGCACCAAAAAATAATAGCCAAAATAAAGTGAATTATTTCTACTCAAAAATGCGACGCAAAACTCCCTATCGCAGCACTACCCAGTTCCCGCGGGGTAGAAAAGCTCACGTGATTCAATGCGATGCGACGTTTCAAGGCCCTTTTTAGGGCCGTAGACGATAAAATAGGCTCAGGATACGGATACCGATGGATTTTAACGAAAGTAACGAGTAACGATACGATAGTAACGAGTACTGGTTCACCGAGTAACGAATACATACGGGTACACAATTTCTCGTTACTTCTACAGCACTACTACACACACACACACCTGTGAGACACTATTTATTGTAAATGAAGACAGTTTCTTCTCTTTTTAACTACACTCATGGACGCAATCGTATTTTAGGATATTTTCTACTTCTTTTCCTTTTCTTTCTATAGGCCTTTTTTTTTTTCCCTCTATTATTTTTGGGCCATTTATTTTAAATTTTATTTTGTCCCATCTCTTATTCCTGGCCTTTTGAACTCGTACAAGATGGACGAAGTTCCTTTTTACTCTCCTCAAATACGAAATTGCCCCTCTTTCTATATACCTTTCCTTCACACCTATGCTTGATTTTTCGCCCATCGGGGCAGAAAGACTTAGCGGGTGCAACTGTCTGTCTGTCTATCGACAGGAAAATGGAAGTTGCAATCAGTAAAACAAGATTGCAAATGTTGGACACGACTCAACTGTTGCACAGGTATCGTAGAGCGAATTCGCCATTTTGTGACTCATGTTATACGATTGACAGTACTGAACATGCAATTATTCACTGTACAAAGTACGATAGCGCTAGAAACATTATGCTCAATAAAATGAAAATCAGCAATATTGACCTCTTAGCTGATTTTTTAATTCATTGTAATAAGAAACCCTGGAGGTATTATTTTTTAGGCAAATTTGTCATCAAATACATCTTAAAGAATTCTTAAGCACTTTTAGTGTACGGGTTTGATTTTCGGACTGACGTTCCCCCCTGAATTGGAGGGAATGCGTCCTAGTGGTATAACTTGTAAATAATGCTATTTTGAGTTGGAGCATAAGGCGCCAAAGGGAAGCCAAGCTTCAAGAAGAAGATATGTTTTGTCTTGCTGTATTTAAGTCGGGGTGGAATCCGGTCAGCTAGGCGTGTTGTTTTCCTCGGTGAAATATTGCTATCATTTCATTGAATGTGACCTGGTAATATTTCAGGATAAACCCTCGTACATTGGGCTAAGCTGTCACCTCTCATGGATGAGAGTACCTAAGTAAAGAACTTAAAATTTTAGATACGTTTCTTGGGTTAAAATTCTGATTGAAATATTTCTTTTAAGGTATATGACTTAACTTTCCAAGATGTCACTAATTGTGTGTGTGAATTAAGGTAGTTTAATATATAACACCTGCTTCAAAGCTAACAGTAAAGTTTATTTTGTTTATTTGTCATTTAAAATTAACTGCTTATTGTCTTTTGGTGCCATCATTCTACCAGCGCTGAAATTATTTACTCGTCTCGAAGATCATTATCCCTTTTATTCTGTGTATCCATAATAACTGTCTAAATTTTTTTCCTTTCGTTATTCACGTTGTACCCATACATTAAAAACCCCCTTCGCTTACTGGCAGCTAGACAATATGTTCTTTTCCTGAGTGAAATATTGCTATAATTTCATTAAAGTGACTTTCATTATAATTTGTTGTACATTGACTAAGCTGTCCTCTCTCATGGATGAGAGTACCTAAGTAAAGAACTTAAAATTAGAAACGGTTGTTACGTTAAAATTCGGAATGAAATATTTCTTTTATGGTATATGACTTTTGTTTCCAAGATGTTCTTCGAAGTCTGTTTTTAGAGTGGTGTTTTTGTGCCCTTTTTTTAAAAATAAAATCTTTAAAAGTATATATGTATAGCTTTTTTAATGTTAATATATTGCGAGTTTGATTCTTACTCTATTTTGATCTGTTATGTCACTAATTTCTCTGTGTGAATTAAGATAGTTTAATATATAACATCTGCTTGAAAGGTAACAGTAAAGTTTATTTTGTTTCTTTGTGATTTAAAATTACCGACTTATTGTCTTTTGGTGCCATCTTTCTACCAGTGCTGAAATTATTTACTCTTCTCGAAGATCATTATCCCTTTTATTCTGTGTATCCATAATAACTGTCTAAATTTTTTTTCTTTCGTTATTCATGTTGTACCCATACATTAAAAAGCCCCTTCGCTTACTGTACTTCTGTCGTATTAGGGAAATCATTTGCTTTTCTATCGACTGCAGTCATGATTTTAGTAACAATGTAGCACATTGCTCGAGTTCAAAACAAAGATGGCTACTTTTGAAGTTTTATGTATTAAGAAACAATATTAGATATTTCTCTTTGTGTATAATTATTCTTTAATATCAAAGTAGTTAAAATCTAATAACTCCTTTTTTCCCTTTTTGGCCTCTTTTAGTGTAATTTGTCATCATTTTTGTGCACTGTTGGAATGCAGAACATGAGATCGTGAAAGAAAAAAAAATAATGCAGAGCAAAAGGACATCTGTGGCTGGTAATTCTTGTTTTATATCAACTTTATTTCCACTAGAAATGCTCGAATGTTATAATTTGTACGCCTGTTTTCACATGTTGCTTTATATTGGAGCTTTACTAGATATTTATTTTACATGAACGTTTCAAATTATGTTTTAATGTTTAGGGTAGCGTTTATGCATAAATTTCGTAGGTTTTGAATTCCATTTTGAAGTGTCTGAATTGGTGCCTTCTTTATATTGTATTGTAATATTCGAAGTGAAGTTGAACTGTTAATCACACTATAATTATCAGAAGTCTGAGATTTGTTAGAGTTCTGTTGCTTTGTAGTGATTTCAAAATTACTGCTGTGGTGTAATTTTTTCCAGAGTGGCCTCCTTTCGCATTACGAGAAGGAGGCTAAACATTTTCCTCTCTGTGTGGCCTAATATTTTCCCTGCCCGACTGGGTGTTCTCTTCCCAACAGTCCAATTTAATTGCACTGCCTGTGTATAAACCAATTTTGTTTCAGTTTTTTCTGAATTTAGAGTGTCTCTGTCAAGTGCTATTTTTATTAAAACCATTGAAAGTTAAGTGTTGAACAAAAACTAATTTGTAAATAAAAATTTAATGTGTACTTGTAAAGAAAGTTAGTGGAGCCAAATTGTCTTTTGTTAAGGATGCTCAAAATGTGCTTTTTCTTAGTTGTTTTAAGCATACTTTATTATATTTTTTCCTTAATCTGAACCATGTTGGCATATTGTGAAGTTTTATGAACCAATTTGCGAAGATCTATTGAAAAATTGATTCGATAAATAAAAATTCATTTTGAAATCAAATCAGAGATGTTTTATTATTATCGAAGTAAAATTCTGCAGATTAACTTTCAACTTTGCTTTGACAAGCACTCTGAAAGTTTCTTTTGGACTTCTTTCCGTTCTCTTGGCAAATACATGACAGAATTATTTTTTGAAAAAGCTGATGTCTTTTGCTTATAATAATGACTGATGTAACTGTAACCGTGTTGCTGTAAAGGAGCACATGTTTCCCAGTAGCTCTTTTCAAGTGTCCTGTTTTTTTCATTAATTGGGTCAGTCTCCGCTAGAAGATCAGACATTGCTTTTCTGTTATTTAACAATTCCTTCATCTTATCTTTAGTTAAAAGCTCCTCTTCGTAATGAGCGATTTTATTATCAAGGGGTTTTATAAGAACCCAATTCTTCTTTTGTAATTTTCTCATTCATTGTTTGACTTCTCTATCTTCCATATGTGAAAATTCTTTGGCATACTTTGTTTTTGAGGTTTGTAAGATTTTTTTGGTCTTCATTTTCAGTCGATGTAAATTGTTTAAAGAAGCAGATAAATTCTTTCCGGTGTTGATGGATGAATGTTGAACCACGTATGGATGTAATTCTTGCAGTGGACAAATTAAATAGGATCCTTTAAGGTACTGCTATATGCGAAATCATGCTTTACAAGTTTGCACTGAGCAAGTACCTGCTATATTAAAAATTATAGGCTACGAAACATGAAATGAAGAATCATATGAGGTATGTAGAATGCAGAATGAGAGTTTAGTCGTGATAAATACACAGTCTATACAGATGATCGGAAATCATAAAAATTTAGTTGGATTTACTATAAAGTATTTTATTCCTGGACCATGGATGAGTTATAAACAGTACTTGTGTGAAAAGAGATTAAAGTATATGGGTTCCCTGTTTAAGAAAGGAATTTCTCTCTGACAGTATGCAGTCTGTATCATAGCTGGAATAGCGAGGTATTGCGTTTTCAGGAAGACAAAATCTGTTATTCTGCAATTTATATTGAAAATGTGTGTTGAAATTTTGTTACCTAGTTAACCCTATTTTTAAATCTTTTTATATGAAAATGAAACCAAATACAGACTAAGAAATAAAATTGCATTGCTTACCTTAGTGCAGTTATGCGCAACTTTAACTTACTGGGAGCCAATTTTGAGTTTATAAAATTTTGGCTAGCTACAATTACCTAGCGCACTTTTAATATTTCAGTTATAAATGCGTTACACAAAGTATAAAAATGTGTGGTATAATATGTTAAAGAAAAGGTATAGTGTTTGTACTATTTACAAAAAATTCAGCAAGATGAAAGTTAAATACAGGGAAATCATATTTTAATGTGAAATTTAACACTGCATTTCTTCTGCGAGTTTTTTTCCTTCTGGTACATGCAATGTTATGGGTAAATCCAGGCAGTCATTGGAATGTTGATTTGTTATCCTGTATCTAAACATTGATTTTATCAAGTTCATTGTCGAAAATCCTCTTTCACATTTTTAAGTAGATCGGAAGCAGAAATTTATCTTTTTAAAAGTTTAACAGTTCATGATTTTTCTAATCTAGGACTATTCAAATGGCTTTTTGTGATATTCTTGATCTTAATTAGGATGAAAATCAGTTTTTTCCATTTCTAGTTCAATAAAATTCTTATTAAACATATTTGGAATCTTTTACCATTTTTCTTAAATACTAGTACAGTCAAAAGTCGTTAATCTGGACTCGTCGGGACTTCGGCGATTCCGGATTATCAATTTTTCCGGATTATAGATCATCAGTTTAAATCTAGTAAAATGGCATGCAGAAATTATAAAATTAAAATTATGAAACCCTAATTTACGAAATAAAGAACAATTATGATCTAAAGGGTATCAAAATTTACAAAAAAAGAACTTAATATTTATTTGTTTACTTTATTAAACATTTCTTTCAATATAAGTTGTTTAAGTTGCTTCGTTTTTTATGTGATAATACATTCTATAAAAATTCTAATTTTAAATACACTCGAAACATCTAATTTAGAAACTAATTTAAGCTCGATGAGATTTTCCAAATGATTGTTTCAGTTTTCTTAGATTTCACGCTTTAGTTCTCCAGATTTTCAAAGTGACAAAACGTACATTACATTATGGTAAAAATGTATATTCCTTATATTTGCATAATATTTTCACAATATTAGTTTTGATTTAAAAGGAATTTATAATACCCTTTAAATCAAAGACTTTAGTTTAGTTCTCCCCCCTCCCTCAAGTTTAAGATTTAGTTATTATGTCTGTAAGAATGGCTAAATCATAGAACCAGGTACGTTCAATAATTTCTTCATAAGTTTCGTTTCTGGATTTTTAAAAGTCTTCTATGAAACTTTCGTAACAGCAGCTGGGATGGAACTCGGGCAGCCAGACAGAATGTACCTTCCCTGAGTAATAATTTCTATCATTTCTTTGAAAGTGACCTTATAATATTTCAGAATAAACCCTCGTAACATTAATAAATGAATATAGAATTTTTAATGCTTATATAATGCGTGTTTGGTTCATACAGTATTTTGAGCATTTATATTACTATTTCTGTATGTGAATTAACACAGTTTAATATAGAACACCTGCTTCAAGGCTAAAAGTAAAGTATTTGAATTATGTTTTACCTTTCGTGTGTTTTCAGACGCAGGTTCTATTCTACAATTTACTGAATTTCTCGGCATTGGACATCTCGCATAGCAGACAAAATTTCATTCCTATGTTTAGGTTTTATAGTACAATAGGTTGAGCATCCCTACATTAGTATATGACTTTGATTCCTTCGAAAGAAAAAGGAGTATCTTAGTTTTCTTGAATTTTTGGTCATAATTTTAGTTTGTAGTTAATTGCAACGAAATTGAATTTAAATTTTTTGCCAAATCTCAAAATGCTGTGTCTTTTAATGGCATTTGATGTGTTTTGTCTTGCTGTATTAAAGCTGGGCTCGAACCCGGGCAGCTAGACAATATGTTCTT
The DNA here is from genome assembly GCF_044657685.1 of Stegodyphus dumicola. Classification (NCBI taxonomy): domain Eukaryota; kingdom Metazoa; phylum Arthropoda; class Arachnida; order Araneae; family Eresidae; genus Stegodyphus; species Stegodyphus dumicola. Next base: position 84,090,409 of record NC_140781.1, read on the forward strand.
TTCCTGAGTGAAATATTGCTATAATTTCATTAAAGTGACTTTCATTATAATTTGTTGTACATTGACTAAGCTGTCCTCTCTCATGGATGAGAGTACCTAAGTAAAGAACTTAAAATTAGAAACGGTTGTTACGTTAAAATTCGGAATGAAATATTTCTTTTATGGTATATGACTTTTGTTTCCAAGATGTTCTTCGAAGTCTGTTTTTAGAGTGGTGTTTTTGTGCCCTTTTTTTAAAAATAAAATTTTTAAAAGTATATATGTATAGCTTTTTTAATGTTAATATATTGCGAGTTTGATTCTTACTCTATTTTGATCTGTTATGTCACTAATTTCTCTGTGTGAATTAAGATAGTTTAATATATAACATCTGCTTGAAAGGTAACAGTAAAGTTTATTTTGTTTCTTTGTGATTTAAAATTACCGACTTATTGTCTTTTGGCGCCATCTTTCTACCAGTGCTGAAATTATTTACTCTTCTCGAAGATCATTATCCCTTTTATTCTGTGTATCCATAATAACTGTCTAAATTTTTTTTCTTTCGTTATTCATGTTGTACCCATACATTAAAAAGCCCCTTCGCTTACTGTACTTCTGTCGTATTAGGGAAATCATTTGCTTTTCTATCGACTGCAGTCATGATTTTAGTAACAATGTAGCACATTGCTCGAGTTCAAAACAAAGATGGCTACTTTTGAAGTTTTATGTATTAAGAAACAATATTAGATATTTCTCTTTGTGTATAATTATTCTTTAATATCAAAGTAGTTAAAATCTAATAACTCCTTTTTTCCCTTTTTGGCCTCTTTTAGTGTAATTTGTCATCATTTTTGTGCACTGTTGGAATGCAGAACATGAGATCGTGAAAGAAAAAAAAATAATGCAGAGCAAAAGGACATCTGTGGCTGGTAATTCTTGTTTTATATCAATTTTATTTCCACTAGAAATGCTCGAATGTTATAATTTGTACGTCTGTTTTCACATGTTGCTTTATATTGGAGCTTTACTAGATATTTATTTTACATGAACGTTTCAAATTATGTTTTAATGTTTAGGGTAGCGTTTATGCATAAATTTCGTAGGTTTTGAATTCCATTTTGAAGTGTCTGAATTGGTGCCTTCTTTATATTGTATTGTAATATTCGAAGTGAAGTTGAACTGTTAATCACACTATAATTATCAGAAGTCTGAGATTTGTTAGAGTTCTGTTGCTTTGTAGTGATTTCAAAATTACTGCTGTGGTGTAATTTTTTCCAGAGTGGCCTCCTTTCGCATTACGAGAAGGAGGCTAAACATTTTCCTCTCTGTGTGGCCTAATATTTTCCCTGCCCGACTGGGTGTTCTCTTCCCAACAGTCCAATTTAATTGCACTGCCTGTGTATAAACCAATTTTGTTTCAGTTTTTTCTGAATTTAGAGTGTCTCTGTCAAGTGCTATTTTTGTTAAAACCATTGAAAGTTAAGTGTTGAACAAAAACTAATTTGTAAATAAAAATTTAATGTGTACTTGTAAAGAAAGTTAGTGGAGCCAAATTGTCTTTTGTTAAGGATGCTCAAAATGTGCTTTTTCTTAGTTGTTTTAAGCATACTTTATTATATTTTTTCCTTAATCTGAACCATGTTGGCATATTGTGAAGTTTTATGAACCAATTTGCGAAGATCTATTGAAAAATTGATTCGATAAATAAAAATTCATTTTGAAATCAAATCAGAGATGTTTTATTATTATCGAAGTAAAATTCTGCAGATTAACTTTCAACTTTGCTTTGACAAGCACTCTGAAAGTTTCTTTTGGACTTCTTTCCGTTCTCTTGGCAAATACATGACAGAATTATATTTTGAAAAAGCTGATGTCTTTTGCTTATAATAATGACTGATGTAACTGTAACCGTGTTGCTGTAAAGGAGCACATGTTTCCCAGTAGCTCTTTTCAAGTGTCCTGTTTTTTTCATTAATTGGGTCAGTCTCCGCTAGAAGATCAGACATTGCTTTTCTGTTATTTAACAATTCCTTCATCTTATCTTTAGTTAAAAGCTCCTCTTCGTAATGAGCGATATTTATTATCAAGGGGTTTTATAAGAACCCAATTCTTCTTTTGTAATTTTCTGATTCATTGTTTGACTTCTCTATCTTCCATATGTGAAAATTCTTTGGCATACTTTGTTTTTGAGGTTTGTAAGATTTTTTTGGTCTTCATTTTCAGTCGATGTAAATTGTTTAAAGAAGCAGATAAATTCTTTCCGGTGTTGATGGATGAATGTTGAACCACGTATGGATGTAATTCTTGCAGTGGACAAATTAAATAGGATCCTTTAAGGTACTGCTATATGCGAAATCATGCTTTACAAGTTTGCACTGAGCAAGTACCTGCTATATTAAAAATTATAGGCTACGAAACATGAAATGAAGAATCATATGAGGTATGTAGAATGCAGAATGAGAGTTTAGTCGTGATAAATACACAGTCTATACAGATGATCGGAAATCATAAAAATTTAGTTGGATTTACTATAAAGTATTTTATTCCTGGACCATGGATGAGTTATAAACAGTACTTGTGTGAAAAGAGATTAAAGTATATGGGTTCCCTGTTTAAGAAAGGAATTTCTCTCTGACAGTATGCAGTCTGTATCATAGCTGGAATAGCGAGGTATTGCGTTTTCAGGAAGACAAAATCTGTTATTCTGCAATTTCTATTGAAAATGTGTGTTGAAATTTTGTTACCTACTTAACCCTATTTTTAAATCTTTTTATATGAAAATGAAACCAAATACAGACTAAGAAATAAAATTGCATTGCTTACCTTAGTGCAGTTATGCGCAACTTTAACTTACTGGGAGCCAATTTTGAGTTTATAAAATTTTGGCTAGCTACAATTACCTAGTGCACTTTTAATATTTCAGTTATAAATGCATTACACAAAGTATAAAAATGTGTGGTATAATATGTTAAAGAAAAGGTATACTGTTTGTACTATTTACAAAAAATTCAGCAAGATGAAAGTTAAATACAGGGAAATCATATTTTAATGTGAAATTTAACACTGCATTTCTTCTGCGAGTTTTTTTCCTTCTGGTACATGCAATGTTATGGGTAAATCCAGGCAGTCATTGGAATGTTGATTTGTTATCCTGTATCTAAACATTGATTTTATCAAGTTCATTGTTGAAAATCCTCTTTCACATTTTTAAGTAGATCGGAAGCAGAAATTTATCTTTTTAAAAGTTTAACAGTTCATGATTTTTCTAATCTAGGACTATTCAAATGGCTTTTTGTGATATTCTTGATCTTAATTAGGATGAAAATCAGTATTTTCCATTTCTAGTTCAATAAAATTCTTATTAAACATATTTGCAATCTTTTACCATTTTTCTTAAATACTAGTACAGTCAAAAGTCGTTAATCTGGACTCGTCGGGACTTCGGCGATTCCGGATTATCAATTTTTCCGGATTATAGATCATCAGTTTAAATCTAGTAAAATGGCATGCAGAAATTATAAAATTAAAATTATGAAACCCTAATTTACGAAATAAAGAACAATTATGATCTAAAGGGTATCAAAATTTACAAAAAAAGAACTTAATATTTATTTGTTTACTTTATTAAACATTTCTTTCAATATAAGTTGTTTAAGTTGCTTCGTTTTTTATGTGATAATACATTCTATAAAAATTCTAATTTTAAATACACTCAAAACATCTAATTTAGAAACTAATTTAAGCTCGATGAGATTTTCCAAATGATTGTTTCAGTTTTCTTAGATTTCACGCTTTAGTTCTCCAGATTTTCAAAGTGGCAAAACGTACATTACATTATGGTAAAAATGTATATTCCTTATATTTGCATAATATTTTCACAATATTAGTTTTGATTTAAAAGGAATTTATAATACCCTTTAAATCAAAGACTTTAGTTTAGTTCTCCCCCCTCCCTCAAGTTTAAGATTTAGTTATTATGTCTGTAAGAATGGCTAAATCATAGAACCAGGTACGTTCAATAATTTCTTCATAAGTTTCGTTTCTGGATTTTTAAAAGTCTTCTATGAAACTTTCGTAACAGCAGCTGGGATGGAACTCGGGCAGCCAGACAGAATGTACCTTCCCTGAGTAATAATTTCTATCATTTCTTTGAAAGTGACCTTATAATATTTCAGAATAAACCCTCGTAACATTAATAAATGAATATAGAATTTTTAATGCTTATATAATGAGTGTTTGGTTCATACAGTATTTTGAGCTTTTATATTACTATTTCTGTATGTGAATTAACACAGTTTAATATAGAACACCTGCTTCAAGGCTAAAAGTAAAGTATTTGAATTATGTTTTACCTTTCGTGTGTTTTCAGACGCAGGTTCTATTCTACAATTTACTGAATTTCTCGGCATTGGACATCTCGCATAGCAGACAAAATTTCATTCCTATGTTTAGGTTTTATAGTACAATAGGTTGAGCATCCCTACATTAGTATATGACTTTGATTCCTTCGAAACAAAAAGGAGTATTTTAGTTTTCTTGAATTTTTGGTCATAATTTTAGTTTGTAGTTAATTGCAACGAAATTGAATTCAAATTCTACGAAATTGAATTTAAATTTTTTGCCAAATCTCAAAATGCTGTGTCTTTTAATGGCATTTGATGTGTTTTGTCTTGCTGTATTAAAGCTGGGCTCGAACCCGGGCAGCTAGACAATATGTTCTTTTCCTGAGTGAAATATTGCTATAATTTCATTAAAGTGACTTTCATTATAATTTGTTGTACATTGACTAAGCTGTCCTCTCTCATGGATGAGAGTACCTAAGTAAAGAACTTAAAATTAGAAACGGTTGTTACGTTAAAATTCGGAATGAAATATTTCTTTTATGGTATATGACTTTTGTTTCCAAGATGTTCTTCGAAGTCTGTTTTTAGAGTGGTGTTTTTGTGCCCTTTTTTTAAAAATAAAATCTTTAAAAGTATATATGTATAGCTTTTTTAATGTTAATATATTGCGAGTTTGATTCTTACTCTATTTTGATCTGTTATGTCACTAATTTCTCTGTGTGAATTAAGATAGTTTAATATATAACATCTGCTTGAAAGGTAACAGTAAAGTTTATTTTGTTTCTTTGTGATTTAAAATTACCGACTTATTGTCTTTTGGTGCCATCTTTCTACCAGTGCTGAAATTATTTACTCTTCTCGAAGATCATTATCCCTTTTATTCTGTGTATCCATAATAACTGTCTAAATTTTTTTTCTTTCGTTATTCATGTTGTACCCATACATTAAAAAGCCCCTTCGCTTACTGTACTTCTGTCGTATTAGGGAAATCATTTGCTTTTCTATCGACTGCAGTCATGATTTTAGTAACAATGTAGCACATTGCTCGAGTTCAAAACAAAGATGGCTACTTTTGAAGTTTTATGTATTAAGAAACAATATTAGATATTTCTCTTTGTGTATAATTATTCTTTAATATCAAAGTAGTTAAAATCTAATAACTCCTTTTTTCCCTTTTTGGCCTCTTCTAGTGTAATTTGTCATCATTTTTGTGCACTGTTGGAATGCAGAACATGAGATCGTGAAAGAAAAAAAAATAATGCAGAGCAAAAGGACATCTGTGGCTGGTAATTCTTGTTTTATATCAATTTTATTTCCACTAGAAATGTTCGAATGTTATAATTTGTACGTCTGTTTTCACATGTTGCTTTATATTGGAGCTTTACTAGATATTTATTTTACATGAACGTTTCAAATTATGTTTTAATGTTTAGGGTAGCGTTTATGCATAAATTTCGTAGGTTTTGAATTCCATTTTGAAGTGTCTGAATTGGTGCCTTCTTTATATTGTATTGTAATATTCGAAGTGAAGTTGAACTGTTAATCACACTATAATTATCAGAAGTCTGAGATTTGTTAGAGTTCTGTTGCTTTGTAGTGATTTCAAAATTACTGCTGTGGTGTAATTTTTTCCAGAGTGGCCTCCTTTCGCATTACGAGAAGGAGGCTAAACATTTTCCTCTCTGTGTGGCCTAATATTTTCCCTGCCCGACTGGGTGTTCTCTTCCCAACAGTCCAATTTAATTGCACTGCCTGTGTATAAACCAATTTTGTTTCAGTTTTTTCTGAATTTAGAGTGTCTCTGTCGAGTGCTATTTTTGTTAAAACCATTGAAAGTTAAGTGTTGAACAAAAACTAATTTGTAAATAAAAATTTAATGTGTACTTGTAAAGAAAGTTAGTGGAGCCAAATTGTCTTTTGTTAAGGATGCTCAAAATGTGCTTTTTCTTAGTTGTTTTAAGCATACTTTATTATATTTTTTCCTTAATCTGAACCATGTTGGCATATTGTGAAGTTTTATGAACCAATTTGCGAAGATCTATTGAAAAATTGATTCGATAAATAAAAATTCATTTTGAAATCAAATCAGAGATGTTTTATTATTATCGAAGTAAAATTCTGCAGATTAACTTTCAACTTTGCTTTGACAAGCACTCTGAAAGTTTCTTTTGGACTTCTTTCCGTTCTCTTGGCAAATACATGACAGAATTATTTTTTGAAAAAGCTGATGTCTTTTGCTTATAATAATGACTGATGTAACTGTAACCGTGTTGCTGTAAAGGAGCACATGTTTCCCAGTAGCTCTTTTCAAGTGTCCTGTTTTTTTCATTAATTGGGTCAGTCTCCGCTAGAAGATCAGACATTGCTTTTCTGTTATTTAACAATTCCTTCATCTTATCTTTAGTTAAAAGCTCCTCTTCGTAATGAGCGATTTTATTATCAAGGGGTTTTATAAGAACCCAATTCTTCTTTTGTAATTTTCTGATTCATTGTTTGACTTCTCTATCTTCCATATGTGAAAATTCTTTGGCATACTTTGTTTTTGAGGTTTGTAAGATTTTTTTGGTCTTCATTTTCAGTCGATGTAAATTGTTTAAAGAAGCAGATAAATTCTTTCCGGTGTTGATGGATGAATGTTGAACCACGTATGGATGTAATTCTTGCAGTGGACAAATTAAATAGGATCCTTTAAGGTACTGCTATATGCGAAATCATGCTTTACAAGTTTGCACTGAGCAAGTACCTGCTATATTAAAAATTATAGGCTACGAAACATGAAATGAAGAATCATATGAGGTATGTAGAATGCAGAATGAGAGTTTAGTCGTGATAAATACACAGTCTATACAGATGATCGGAAATCATAAAAATTTAGTTGGATTTACTATAAAGTCTTTTATTCCTGGACCATGGATGAGTTATAAACAGTACTTGTGTGAAAAGAGATTAAAGTATATGGGTTCCCTGTTTAAGAAAGGAATTTTTCTCTGACAGTATGCAGTCTGTATCATAGCTGGAATAGCGAGGTATTGCGTTTTCAGGAAGACAAAATCTGTTATTCTGCAATTTCTATTGAAAATGTGTGTTGAAATTTTGTTACCTAGTTAACCCTATTTTTAAATCTTTTTATATGAAAATGAAACCAAATACAGACTAAGAAATAAAATTGCATTGCTTACCTTAGTGCAGTTATGCGCAACTTTAACTTACTGGGAGCCAATTTTGAGTTTATAAAATTTTGGCTAGCTACAATTACCTAGTGCAATTTAATATTTCAGTTATAAATGCGTTACACAAAGTATAAAAATGTGTGGTATAATATGTTAAAGAAAAGGTATAGTGTTTGTACTATTTACAAAAAATTCAGCAAGATGAAAGTTAAATACAGGGAAATCATATTTTAATGTGAAATTTAACACTGCATTTCTTCTGCGAGTTTTTTTCCTTCTGGTACATGCAATGTTATGGGTAAATCCAGGCAGTCATTGGAATGTTGATTTGTTATCCTGTATCTAAACATTGATTTTATCAAGTTCATTGTCGAAAATCCTCTTTCACATTTTTAAGTAGATCGGAAGCAGAAATTTATCTTTTTAAAAGTTTAACAGTTCATGATTTTTCTAATCTAGGACTATTCAAATGGCTTTTTGTGATATTCTTGATCTTAATTAGGATAAAAATCAGTTTTTTCCATTTCTAGTTCAATAAAATTCTTATTAAACATATTTGGAATCTTTTACCATTTTTCTTAAATACTAGTACAGTCAAAAGTCGTTAATCTGGACTCGTCGGGACTTCGGCGATTCCGGATTATCAATTTTTCCGGATTATAGATCATCAGTTTAAATCTAGTAAAATGGCATGCAGAAATTATAAAATTAAAATTATGAAACCCTAATTTACGAAATAAAGAACAATTATGATCTAAAGGGTATCAAAATTTACAAAAAAAGAACTTAATATTTATTTGTTTACTTTATTAAACATTTCTTTCAATATAAGTTGTTTAAGTTGCTTCGTTTTTTATGTGATAATACATTCTATAAAAATTCTAATTTTAAATACACTCGAAACATCTAATTTAGAAACTAATTTAAGCTCGATGAGATTTTCCAAATGATTGTTTCAGTTTTCTTAGATTTCACGCTTTAGTTCTCCAGATTTTCAAAGTGGCAAAACGTACATTACATTATGGTAAAAATGTATATTCCTTATATTTGCATAATATTTTCACAATATTAGTTTTGATTTAAAAGGAATTTATAATACCCTTTAAATCAAAGACTTTAGTTTAGTTCTCCCCCCTCCCTCAAGTTTAAGATTTAGTTATTATGTCTGTAAGAATGGCTAAATCATAGAACCAGGTACGTTCAATAATTTCTTCATAAGTTTCGTTTCTGGATTTTTAAAAGTCTTCTATGAAACTTTCGTAACAGCAGCTGGGATGGAACTCGGGCAGCCAGACAGAATGTACCTTCCCTGAGTAATAATTTCTATCATTTCTTTGAAAGTGACCTTATAATATTTCAGAATAAACCCTCGTAACATTAATAAATGAATATAGAATTTTTAATGCTTATATAATGCGTGTTTGGTTCATACAGTATTTTGAGCATTTATATTACTATTTCTGTATGTGAATTAACACAGTTTAATATAGAACACCTGCTTCAAGGCTAAAAGTAAAGTATTTGAATTATGTTTTACCTTTCGTGTGTTTTCAGACGCAGGTTCTATTCTACAATTTACTGAATTTCTCGGCATTGGACATCTCGCATAGCAGACAAAATTTCATTCCTAAGTTTAGGTTTTATAGTACAATAGGTTGAGCATCCCTACATTAGTATATGACTTTGATTCCTTCGAAAGAAAAAGGAGTATCTTAGTTTTCTTGAATTTTTGGTCATAATTTTAGTTTGTAGTTAATTGCAACGAAATTGAATTTAAATTTTTTGCCAAATCTCAAAATGCTGTGTCTTTTAATGGCATTTGATGTGTTTTGTCTTGCTGTATTAAAGCTGGGCTCGAACCCGGGCAGCTAGACAATATGTTCTTTTCCTGAGTGAAATATTGCTATAATTTCATTAAAGTGACTTTCATTATAATTTGTTGTACATTGACTAAGCTGTCCTCTCTCATGGATGAGAGTACCTAAGTAAAGAACTTAAAATTAGAAACGGTTGTTACGTTAAAATTCGGAATGAAATATTTCTTTTATGGTATATGACTTTTGTTTCCAAGATGTTCTTCGAAGTCTGTTTTTAGAGTGGTGTTTTTGTGCCCTTTTTTTAAAAATAAAATCTTTAAAAGTATATATGTATAGCTTTTTTAATGTTAATATATTGCGAGTTTGATTCTTACTCTATTTTGATCTGTTATGTCACTAATTTCTCTGTGTGAATTAAGATAGTTTAATATATAACATCTGCTTGAAAGGTAACAGTAAAGTTTATTTTGTTTCTTTGTGATTTAAAATTACCGACTTATTGTCTTTTGGTGCCATCTTTCTACCAGTGCTGAAATTATTTACTCTTCTCGAAGATCATTATCCCTTTTATTCTGTGTATCCATAATAACTGTCTAAATTTTTTTTCTTTCGTTATTCATGTTGTACCCATACATTAAAAAGCCCCTTCGCTTACTGTACTTCTGTCGTATTAGGGAAATCATTTGCTTTTCTATCGACTGCAGTCATGATTTTAGTAACAATGTAGCACATTGCTCGAGTTCAAAACAAAGATGGCTACTTTTGAAGTTTTATGTATTAAGAAACAATATTAGATATTTCTCTTTGTGTATAATTATTCTTTAATATCAAAGTAGTTAAAATCTAATAACTCCTTTTTTCCCTTTTTGGCCTCTTCTAGTGTAATTTGTCATCATTTTTGTGCACTGTTGGAATGCAGAACATGAGATCGTGAAAGAAAAAAAAATAATGCAGAGCAAAAGGACATCTGTGGCTGGTAATTCTTGTTTTATATCAATTTTATTTCCACTAGAAATGCTCGAATGTTATAATTTGTACGTCTGTTTTCACATGTTGCTTTATATTGGAGCTTTACTAGATATTTATTTTACATGAACGTTTCAAATTATGTTTTAATGTTTAGGGTAGCGTTTATGCATAAATTTCGTAGGTTTTGAATTCCATTTTGAAGTGTCTGAATTGGTGCCTTCTTTATATTGTATTGTAATATTCGAAGTGAAGTTGAACTGTTAATCACACTATAATTATCAGAAGTCTGAGATTTGTTAGAGTTCTGTTGCTTTGTAGTGATTTCAAAATTACTGCTGTGGTGTAATTTTTTCCAGAGTGGCCTCCTTTCGCATTACGAGAAGGAGGCTAAACATTTTCCTCTCTGTGTGGCCTAATATTTTCCCTGCCCGACTGGGTGTTCTCTTCCCAACAGTCCAATTTAATTGCACTGCCTGTGTATAAACCAATTTTGTTTCAGTTTTTTCTGAATTTAGAGTGTCTCTGTCGAGTGCTATTTTTGTTAAAACCATTGAAAGTTAAGTGTTGAACAAAAACTAATTTGTAAATAAAAATTTAATGTGTACTTGTAAAGAAAGTTAGTGGAGCCAAATTGTCTTTTGTTAAGGATGCTCAAAATGTGCTTTTTCTTAGTTGTTTTAAGCATACTTTATTATATTTTTTCCTTAATCTGAACCATGTTGGCATATTGTGAAGTTTTATGAACCAATTTGCGAAGATCTATTGAAAAATTGATTCGATAAATAAAAATTCATTTTGAAATCAAATCAGAGATGTTTTATTATTATCGAAGTAAAATTCTGCAGATTAACTTTCAACTTTGCTTTGACAAGCACTCTGAAAGTTTCTTTTGGACTTCTTTCCGTTCTCTTGGCAAATACATGACAGAATTATTTTTTGAAAAAGCTGATGTCTTTTGCTTATAATAATGACTGATGTAACTGTAACCGTGTTGCTGTAAAGGAGCACATGTTTCCCAGTAGCTCTTTTCAAGTGTCCTGTTTTTTTCATTAATTGGGTCAGTCTCCGCTAGAAGATCAGACATTGCTTTTCTGTTATTTAACAATTCCTTCATCTTATCTTTAGTTAAAAGCTCCTCTTCGTAATGAGCGATTTTATTATCAAGGGGTTTTATAAGAACCCAATTCTTCTTTTGTAATTTTCTGATTCATTGTTTGACTTCTCTATCTTCCATATGTGAAAATTCTTTGGCATACTTTGTTTTTGAGGTTTGTAAGATTTTTTTGGTCTTCATTTTCAGTCGATGTAAATTGTTTAAAGAAGCAGATAAATTCTTTCCGGTGTTGATGGATGAATGTTGAACCACGTATGGATGTAATTCTTGCAGTGGACAAATTAAATAGGATCCTTTAAGGTACTGCTATATGCGAAATCATGCTTTACAAGTTTGCACTGAGCAAGTACCTGCTATATTAAAAATTATAGGCTACGAAACATGAAATGAAGAATCATATGAGGTATGTAGAATGCAGAATGAGAGTTTAGTCGTGATAAATACACAGTCTATACAGATGATCGGAAATCATAAAAATTTAGTTGGATTTACTATAAAGTATTTTATTCCTGGACCATGGATGAGTTATAAACAGTACTTGTGTGAAAAGAGATTAAAGTATATGGGTTCCCTGTTTAAGAAAGGAATTTCTCTCTGACAGTATGCAGTCTGTATCATAGCTGGAATAGCGAGGTATTGCGTTTTCAGGAAGACAAAATCTGTTATTCTGCAATTTCTATTGAAAATGTGTGTTGAAATTTTGTTACCTACTTAACCCTATTTTTAAATCTTTTTATATGAAAATGAAACCAAATACAGACTAAGAAATAAAATTGCATTGCTTACCTTAGTGCAGTTATGCGCAACTTTAACTTACTGGGAGCCAATTTTGAGTTTATAAAATTTTGGCTAGCTACAATTACCTAGTGCACTTTTAATATTTCAGTTATAAATGCGTTACACAAAGAATAAAAATGTGTGGTATAATATGTTAAAGAAAAGGTATACTGTTTGTACTATTTGCAAAAAATTCAGCAAGATGAAAGTTAAATACAGGGAAATCATATTTTAATGTGAAATTTAACACTGCATTTCTTCTGCGAGTTTTTTTCCTTCTGGTACATGCAATGTTATGGGTAAATCCAGGCAGTCATTGGAATGTTGATTTGTTATCCTGTATCTAAACATTGATTTTATCAAGTTCATTGTTGAAAATCCTCTTTCACATTTTTAAGTAGATCGGAAGCAGAAATTTATCTTTTTAAAAGTTTAACAGTTCATGATTTTTCTAATCTAGGACTATTCAAATGGCTTTTTGTGATATTCTTGATCTTAATTAGGATGAAAATCAGTTTTTTCCATTTCTAGTTCAATAAAATTCTTATTAAACATATTTGCAATCTTTTACCATTTTTCTTAAATACTAGTACAGTCAAAAGTCGTTAATCTGGACTCGTCGGGACTTTGGCGATTCCGGATTATCAATTTTTCCGGATTATAGATCATCAGTTTAAATCTAGTAAAATGGCATGCAGAAATTATAAAATTAAAATTATGAAACCCTAATTTACGAAATAAAGAACAATTATGATCTAAAGGGTATCAAAATTTACAAAAAAAGAACTTAATATTTATTTGTTTACTTTATTAAACATTTCTTTCAATATAAGTTGTTTAAGTTGCTTCGTTTTTTATGTGATAATACATTCTATAAAAATTCTAATTTTAAATACACTCAAAACATCTAATTTAGAAACTAATTTAAGCTCGATGAGATTTTCCAAATGATTGTTTCAGTTTTCTTAGATTTCACGCTTTAGTTCTCCAGATTTTCAAAGTGGCAAAACGTACATTACATTATGGTAAAAATGTATATTCCTTATATTTGCATAATATTTTCACAATATTAGTTTTGATTTAAAAGGAATTTATAATACCCTTTAAATCAAAGACTTTAGTTTAGTTCTCCCCCCTCCCTCAAGTTTAAGATTTAGTTATTATGTCTGTAAGAATGGCTAAATCATAGAACCAGGTACGTTCAATAATTTCTTCATAAGTTTCGTTTCTGGATTTTTAAAAGTCTTCTATGAAACTTTCGTAACAGCAGCTGGGATGGAACTCGGGCAGCCAGACAGAATGTACCTTCCCTGAGTAATAATTTCTATCATTTCTTTGAAAGTGACCTTATAATATTTCAGAATAAACCCTCGTAACATTAATAAATGAATATAGAATTTTTAATGCTTATATAATGCGTGTTTGGTTCATACAGTATTTTGAACTTTTATATTACTATTTCTGTATGTGAATTAACACAGTTTAATATAGAACACCTGCTTCAAGGCTAAAAGTAAAGTATTTGAATTATGTTTTACCTTTCGTGTGTTTTCAGACGCAGGTTCTATTCTACAATTTACTGAATCTCTCGGCATTGGACATCTCGCATAGCAGACAAAATTTCATTCCTATGTTTAGGTTTTATAGTACAATAGGTTGAGCATCCCTACATTAGTATATGACTTTGATTCCTTGAAAGAAAAAGGAGTATCTTAGTTTTCTTGAATTTTGGGTCATAATTTTAGTTTGTAGTTAATTGCAACGAAATTGAATTCAAATTCTACGAAATTGAATTTAAATTTTTTGCCAAATCTCAAAATGCTGTGTCTTTTAATGGCATTTGATGTGTTTTGTCTTGCTGTATTAAAGCTGGGCTCGAACCCGGGCAGCTAGACAATATGTTCTTTTCCTGAGTGAAATATTGCTATAATTTCATTAAAGTGACTTTCATTATAATTTGTTGTACATTGACTAAGCTGTCCTCTCTCATGGATGAGAGTACCTAAGTAAAGAACTTAAAATTAGAAACGGTTGTTACGTTAAAATTCGGAATGAAATATTTCTTTTATGGTATATGACTTTTGTTTCCAAGATGTTCTTCGAAGTCTGTTTTTAGAGTGGTGTTTTTGTGCCCTTTTTTTAAAAATAAAATCTTTAAAAGTATATATGTATAGCTTTTTTAATGTTAATATATTGCGAGTTTGATTCTTACTCTATTTTGATCTGTTATGTCACTAATTTCTCTGTGTGAATTAAGATAGTTTAATATATAACATCTGCTTGAAAGGTAACAATAAAGTTTATTTGATTTCTTTGTGATTTAAAATTACCGACTTATTGTCTTTTGGTGCCATCTTTCTACCAGTGCTGAAATTATTTACTCTTCTCGAAGATCATTATCCCTTTTATTCTGTGTATCCATAATAACTGTCTAAATTTTTTTTCTTTCGTTATTCATGTTGTACCCATACATTAAAAAGCCCTTTCGCTTACTGTACTTCTGTCGTATTAGGGAAATCATTTGCTTTTCTATCGACTGCAGTCATGATTTTAGTAACAATGTAGCACATTGCTCGAGTTCAAAACAAAGATGGCTACTTTTGAAGTTTTATGTATTAAGAAACAATATTAGATATTTCTCTTTGTGTATAATTATTCTTTAATATCAAAGTAGTTAAAATCTAATAACTCCTTTTTTCCCTTTTTGGCCTCTTCTAGTGTAATTTGTCATCATTTTTGTGCACTGTTGGAATGCAGAACATGAGATCGTGAAAGAAAAAAAAATAATGCAGAGCAAAAGGACATCTGTGGCTGGTAATTCTTGTTTTATATCAATTTTATTTCCACTAGAAATGCTCGAATGTTATAATTTGTACGTCTGTTTTCACATGTTGCTTTATATTGGAGCTTTACTAGATATTTATTTTACATGAACGTTTCAAATTATGTTTTAATGTTTAGGGTAGCGTTTATGCATAAATTTCGTAGGTTTTGAATTCCATTTTGAAGTGTCTGAATTGGTGCCTTCTTTATATTGTATTGTAATATTCGAAGTGAAGTTGAACTGTTAATCACACTATAATTATCAGAAGTCTGAGATTTGTTAGAGTTCTGTTGCTTTGTAGTGATTTCAAAATTACTGCTGTGGTGTAATTTTTTCCAGAGTGGCCTCCTTTCGCATTACGAGAAGGAGGCTAAACATTTTCCTCTCTGTGTGGCCTAATATTTTCCCTGCACGACTGGGTGTTCTCTTCCCAACAGTCCAATTTAATTGCACTGCCTGTGTATAAACCAATTTTGTTTCAGTTTTTTCTGAATTTAGAGTGTCTCTGTCGAGTGCTATTTTTGTTAAAACCATTGAAAGTTAAGTGTTGAACACAAACTAATTTGTAAATAAAAATTTAATGTGTACTTGTAAAGAAAGTTAGTGGAGCCAAATTGTCTTTTGTTAAGGATGCTCAAAATGTGCTTTTTCTTAGTTGTTTTAAGCATACTTTATTATATTTTTTCCTTAATCTGAACCATGTTGGCATATTGTGAAGTTTTATGAACCAATTTGCGAAGATCTATTGAAAAATTGATTCGATAAATAAAAATTCATTTTGAAATCAAATCAGAGATGTTTTATTATTATCGAAGTAAAATTCTGCAGATTAACTTTCAACTTTGCTTTGACAAGCACTCTGAAAGTTTCTTTTGGACTTCTTTCCGTTCTCTTGGCAAATACATGACAGAATTATTTTTTGAAAAAGCTGATGTCTTTTGCTTATAATAATGACTGATGTAACTGTAACCGTGTTGCTGTAAAGGAGCACATGTTTCCCAGTAGCTCTTTTCAAGTGTCCTGTTTTTTTCATTAATTGGGTCAGTCTCCGCTAGAAGATCAGACATTGCTTTTCTGTTATTTAACAATTCCTTCATCTTATCTTTAGTTAAAAGCTCCTCTTCGTAATGAGCGATATTTATTATCAAGGGGTTTTATAAGAACCCAATTCTTCTTTTGTAATTTTCTGATTCATTGTTTGACTTCTCTATCTTCCATATGTGAAAATTCTTTGGCATACTTTGTTTTTGAGGTTTGTAAGATTTTTTTGGTCTTCATTTTCAGTCGATGTAAATTGTTTAAAGAAGCAGATAAATTCTTTCCGGTGTTGATGGATGAATGTTGAACCACGTATGGATGTAATTCTTGCAGTGGACAAATTAAATAGGATCCTTTAAGGTACTGCTATATGCGAAATCATGCTTTACAAGTTTGCACTGAGCAAGTACCTGCTATATTAAAAATTATAGGCTACGAAACATGAAATGAAGAATCATATGAGGTATGTAGAATGCAGAATGAGAGTTTAGTCGTGATAAATACACAGTCTATACAGATGATCGGAAATCATAAAAATTTAGTTGGATTTACTATAAAGTATTTTATTCCTGGACCATGGATGAGTTATAAACAGTACTTGTGTGAAAAGAGATTAAAGTATATGGGTTCCCTGTTTAAGAAAGGAATTTCTCTCTGACAGTATGCAGTCTGTATCATAGCTGGAATAGCGAGGTATTGCGTTTTCAGGAAGACAAAATCTGTTATTCTGCAATTTCTATTGAAAATGTGTGTTGAAATTTTGTTACCTAGTTAACCCTATTTTTAAATCTTTTTATATGAAAATGAAACCAAATACAGACTAAGAAATAAAATTGCATTGCTTACCTTAGTGCAGTTATGCGCAACTTTAACTTACTGGGAGCCAATTTTGAGTTTATAAAATTTTGGCTAGCTACAATTACCTAGTGCACTTTTAATATTTCAGTTATAAATGCGTTACACAAAGAATAAAAATGTGTGGTATAATATGTTAAAGAAAAGGTATACTGTTTGTACTATTTACAAAAAATTCAGCAAGATGAAAGTTAAATACAGGGAAATCATATTTTAATGTGAAATTTAACACTGCATTTCTTCTGCGAGTTTTTTTCCTTCTGGTACATGCAATGTTATGGGTAAATCCAGGGAGTCATTGGAATGTTGATTTGTTATCCTGTATCTAAACATTGATTTTATCAAGTTCATTGTTGAAAATCCTCTTTCACATTTTTAAGTAGATCGGAAGCAGAAATTTATCTTTTTAAAAGTTTAACAGTTCATGATTTTTCTAATCTAGGACTATTCAAATGGCTTTTTGTGATATTCTTGATCTTAATTAGGATGAAAATCAGTTTTTTCCATTTCTAGTTCAATAAAATTCTTATTAAACATATTTGCAATCTTTTACCATTTTTCTTAAATACTAGTACAGTCAAAAGTCGTTAATCTGGACTCGTCGGGACTTCGGCGATTCCGGATTATCAATTTTTCCGGATTATAGATCATCAGTTTAAATCTAGTAAAATGGCATGCAGAAATTATAAAATTAAAATTATGAAACCCTAATTTACGAAATAAAGAACAATTATGATCTAAAGGGTATCAAAATTTACAAAAAAAGAACTTAATATTTATTTGTTTACTTTATTAAACATTTCTTTCAATATAAGTTGTTTAAGTTGCTTCGTTTTTTATGTGATAATACATTCTATAAAAATTCTAATTTTAAATACACTCAAAACATCTAATTTAGAAACTAATTTAAGCTTGATGAGATTTTCCAAATGATTGTTTCAGTTTTCTTAGATTTCACGCTTTAGTTCTCCAGATTTTCAAAGTGGCAAAACGTACATTACATTATGGTAAAAATGTATATTCCTTATATTTGCATAATATTTTCACAATATTAGTTTTGATTTAAAAGGAATTTATAATACCCTTTAAATCAAAGACTTTAGTTTAGTTCTCCCCCCTCCCTCAAGTTTAAGATTTAGTTATTATGTCTGTAAGAATGGCTAAATCATAGAACCAGGTACGTTCAATAATTTCTTCATAAGTTTCGTTTCTGGATTTTTAAAAGTCTTCTATGAAACTTTCGTAACAGCAGCTGGGATGGAACTCGGGCAGCCAGACAGAATGTACCTTCCCTGAGTAATAATTTCTATCATTTCTTTGAAAGTGACCTTATAATATTTCAGAATAAACCCTCGTAACATTAATAAATGAATATAGAATTTTTAATGCTTATATAATGCGTGTTTGGTTCATACAGTATTTTGAGCTTTTATATTACTATTTCTGTATGTGAATTAACACAGTTTAATATAGAACACCTGCTTCAAGGCTAAAAGTAAAGTATTTGAATTATGTTTTACCTTTCGTGTGTTTTCAGACGCAGGTTCTATTCTACAATTTACTGAATTTCTCGGCATTGGACATCTCGCATAGCAGACAAAATTTCATTCCTATGTTTAGGTTTTATAGTACAATAGGTTGAGCATCCCTACATTAGTATGACTTTGATTCCTTCGAAAGAAAAAGGAGTATCTTAGTTTTCTTGAATTTTGGGTCATAATTTTAGTTTGTAGTTAATTGCAACGAAATTGAATTCAAATTCTACGAAATTGAATTTAAATTTTTTGCCAAATCTCAAAATGCTGTGTCTTTTAATGGCATTTGATGTGTTTTGTCTTGCTGTATTAAAGCTGGGCTCGAACCCGGGCAGCTAGACAATATGTTCTTTTCCTGAGTGAAATATTGCTATAATTTCATTAAAGTGACTTTCGTTATAATTTGTTGTACATTGACTAAGCTGTCCTCTCTCATGGATGAGAGTACCTAAGTAAAGAACTTAAATTAGAAACGGTTGTTACGTTAAAATTCGGAATGAAATATTTCTTTTATGGTATATGACTTTTGTTTCCAAGATGTTCTTCGAAGTCTGTTTTTAGAGTGGTGTTTTTGTGCCCTTTTTTTAAAAATAAAATCTTTAAAAGTATATATGTATAGCTTTTTTAATGTTAATATATTGCGAGTTTGATTCTTACTCTATTTTGATCTGTTATGTCACTAATTTCTCTGTGTGAATTAAGATAGTTTAATATATAACATCTGCTTGAAAGGTAACAGTAAAGTTTATTTGATTTCTTTGTGATTTAAAATTACCGACTTATTGTCTTTTGGTGCCATCTTTCTACCAGTGCTGAAATTATTTACTCTTCTCGAAGATCATTATCCCTTTTATTCTGTGTATCCGTAATAACTGTCTAAATTTTTTTCTTTCGTTATTCATGTTGTACCCATACATTAAAAAGCCCTTTCGCTTACTGTACTTCTGTCGTATTAGGGAAATCATTTGCTTTTCTATCGACTGCAGTCATGATTTTAGTAACAATGTAGCACATTGCTCGAGTTCAAAACAAAGATGGCTACTTTTGAAGTTTTATGTATTAAGAAACAATATTAGATATTTCTCTTTGTGTATGATTATTCTTTAATATCAAAGTAGTTAAAATCTAATAACTCCTTTTTTCCCTTTTTGGCCTCTTCTAGTGTAATTTGTCATCATTTTTGTGCACTGTTGGAATGCAGAACATGAGATCGTGAAAGAAAAAAAAATAATGCAGAGCAAAAGGACATCTGTGGCTGGTAATTCTTGTTTTATATCAATTTTATTTCCACTAGAAATGCTCGAATGTTATAATTTGTACGTCTGTTTTCACATGTTGCTTTATATTGGAGCTTTACTAGATATTTATTTTACATGAACGTTTCAAATTATGTTTTAATGTTTAGGGTAGCGTTTATGCATAAATTTCGTAGGTTTTGAATTCCATTTTGAAGTGTCTGAATTGGTGCCTTCTTTATATTGTATTGTAATATTCGAAGTGAAGTTGAACTGTTAATCACACTATAATTATCAGAAGTCTGAGATTTGTTAGAGTTCTGTTGCTTTGTAGTGATTTCAAAATTACTGCTGTGGTGTAATTTTTTCCAGAGTGGCCTCCTTTCGCATTACGAGAAGGAGGCTAAACATTTTCCTCTCTGTGTGGCCTAATATTTTCCCTGCCCGACTGGGTGTTCTCTTCCCAACAGTCCAATTTAATTGCACTGCCTGTGTATAAACCAATTTTGTTTCAGTTTTTTCTGAATTTAGAGTGTCTCTGTCAAGTGCTATTTTTGTTAAAACCATTGAAAGTTAAGTGTTGAACACAAACTAATTTGTAAATAAAAATTTAATGTGTACTTGTAAAGAAAGTTAGTGGAGCCAAATTGTCTTTTGTTAAGGATGCTCAAAATGTGCTTTTTCTTAGTTGTTTTAAGCATACTTTATTATATTTTTTCCTTAATCTGAACCATGTTGGCATATTGTGAAGTTTTATGAACCAATTTGCGAAGATCTATTGAAAAATTGATTCGATAAATAAAAATTCATTTTGAAATCAAATCAGAGATGTTTTATTATTATCGAAGTAAAATTCTGCAGATTAACTTTCAACTTTGCTTTGACAAGCACTCTGAAAGTTTCTTTTGGACTTCTTTCCGTTCTCTTGGCAAATACATGACAGAATTATTTTTTGAAAAAGCTGATGTCTTTTGCTTATAATAATGACTGATGTAACTGTAACCGTGTTGCTGTAAAGGAGCACATGTTTCCCAGTAGCTCTTTTCAAGTGTCCTGTTTTTTTCATTAATTGGGTCAGTCTCCGCTAGAAGATCAGACATTGCTTTTCTGTTATTTAACAATTCCTTCATCTTATCTTTAGTTAAAAGCTCCTCTTCGTAATGAGCGATTTTATTATCAAGGGGTTTTATAAGAACCCAATTCTTCTTTTGTAATTTTCTGATTCATTGTTTGACTTCTCTATCTTCCATATGTGAAAATTCTTTGGCATACTTTGTTTTTGAGGTTTGTAAGATTTTTTTGGTCTTCATTTTCAGTCGATGTAAATTGTTTAAAGAAGCAGATAAATTCTTTCCGGTGTTGATGGATGAATGTTGAACCACGTATGGATGTAATTCTTGCAGTGGACAAATTAAATAGGATCCTTTAAGGTACTGCTATATGCGAAATCATGCTTTACAAGTTTGCACTGAGCAAGTACCTGCTATATTAAAAATTATAGGCTACGAAACATGAAATGAAGAATCATATGAGGTATGTAGAATGCAGAATGAGAGTTTAGTCGTGATAAATACACAGTCTATACAGATGATCGGAAATCATAAAAATTTAGTTGGATTTACTATAAAGTATTTTATTCCTGGACCATGGATGAGTTATAAACAGTACTTGTGTGAAAAGAGATTAAAGTATATGGGTTCCCTGTTTAAGAAAGGAATTTCTCTCTGACAGTATGCAGTCTGTATCATAGCTGGAATAGCGAGGTATTGCGTTTTCAGGAAGACAAAATCTGTTATTCTGCAATTTCTATTGAAAATGTGTGTTGAAATTTTGTTACCTAGTTAACCCTATTTTTAAATCTTTTTATATGAAAATGAAACCAAATACAGACTAAGAAATAAAATTGCATTGCTTACCTTAGTGCAGTTATGCGCAACTTTAACTTACTGGGAGCCAATTTTGAGTTTATAAAATTTTGGCTAGCTACAATTACCTAGTGCACTTTTAATATTTCAGTTATAAATGCGTTACACAAAGAATAAAAATGTGTGGTATAATATGTGAAAGAAAAGGTATACTGTTTGTACTATTTACAAAAAATTCAGCAAGATGAAAGTTAAATACAGGGAAATCATATTTTAATGTGAAATTTAACACTGCATTTCTTCTGCGAGTTTTTTTCCTTCTGGTACATGCAATGTTATGGGTAAATCCAGGCAGTCATTGGAATGTTGATTTGTTATCCTGTATCTAAACATTGATTTTATCAAGTTCATTGTTGAAAATCCTCTTTCACATTTTTAAGTAGATCGGAAGCAGAAATTTATCTTTTTAAAAGTTTAACAGTTCATGATTTTTCTAATCTAGGACTATTCAAATGGCTTTTTGTGATATTCTTGATCTTAATTAGGATGAAAATCAGTTTTTTCCATTTCTAGTTCAATAAAATTCTTATTAAACATATTTGCAATCTTTTACCATTTTTCTTAAATACTAGTACAGTCAAAAGTCGTTAATCTGGACTCGTCGGGACTTCGGCGATTCCGGATTATCAATTTTTCCGGATTATAGATCATCAGTTTAAATCTAGTAAAATGGCATGCAGAAATTATAAAATTAAAATTATGAAACCCTAATTTACGAAATAAAGAACAATTATGATCTAAAGGGTATCAAAATTTACAAAAAAAGAACTTAATATTTATTTGTTTACTTTATTAAACATTTCTTTCAATATAAGTTGTTTAAGTTGCTTCGTTTTTTATGTGATAATACATTCTATAAAAATTCTAATTTTAAATACACTCAAAACATCTAATTTAGAAACTAATTTAAGCTCGATGAGATTTTCCAAATGATTGTTTCAGTTTTCTTAGATTTCACGCTTTAGTTCTCCAGATTTTCAAAGTGGCAAAACGTACATTACATTATGGTAAAAATGTATATTCCTTATATTTGCATAATATTTTCACAATATTAGTTTTGATTTAAAAGGAATTTATAATACCCTTTAAATCAAAGACTTTAGTTTAGTTCTCCCCCCTCCCTCAAGTTTAAGATTTAGTTATTATGTCTGTAAGAATGGCTAAATCATAGAACCAGGTACGTTCAATAATTTCTTCATAAGTTTCGTTTCTGGATTTTTAAAAGTCTTCTATGAAACTTTCGTAACAGCAGCTGGGATGGAACTCGGGCAGCCAGACAGAATGTACCTTCCCTGAGTAATAATTTCTATCATTTCTTTGAAAGTGACCTTATAATATTTCAGAATAAACCCTCGTAACATTAATAAATGAATATAGAATTCTTAATGCTTATATAATGCGTGTTTGGTTCATACAGTATTTTGAGCTTTTATATTACTATTTCTGTATGTGAATTAACACAGTTTAATATAGAACACCTGCTTCAAGGCTAAAAGTAAAGTATTTGAATTATGTTTTACCTTTCGTGTGTTTTCAGACGCAGGTTCTATTCTACAATTTACTGAATTTCTCGGCATTGGACATCTCGCATAGCAGACAAAATTTCATTCCTATGTTTAGGTTTTATAGTACAATAGGTTGAGCATCCCTACATTAGTATATGACTTTGATTCCTTTGAAAGAAAAAGGAGTATCTTAGTTTTCTTGAATTTTGGGTCATAATTTTAGTTTGTAGTTAATTGCAACGAAATTGAATTCAAATTCTACGAAATTGAATTTAAATTTTTTGCCAAATCTCAAAATGCTGTGTCTTTTAATGGCATTTGATGTGTTTTGTCTTGCTGTATTAAAGCTGGGCTCGAACCCGGGCAGCTAGACAATATGTTCTTTTCCTGAGTGAAATATTGCTATAATTTCATTAAAGTGACTTTCGTTATAATTTGTTGTACATTGACTAAGCTGTCCTCTCTCATGGATGAGAGTACCTAAGTAAAGAACTTAAAATTAGAAACGGTTGTTACGTTAAAATTCGGAATGAAATATTTCTTTTATGGTATATGACTTTTGTTTCCAAGATGTTCTTCGAAGTCTGTTTTTAGAGTGGTGTTTTTGTGCCCTTTTTTTAAAAATAAAATCTTTAAAAGTATATATGTATAGCTTTTTTAATGTTAATATATTGCGAGTTTGATTCTTACTCTATTTTGATCTGTTATGTCACTAATTTCTCTGTGTGAATTAAGATAGTTTAATATATAACATCTGCTTGAAAGGTAACAGTAAAGTTTATTTGATTTCTTTGTGATTTAAAATTACCGACTTATTGTCTTTTGGTGCCATCTTTCTACCAGTGCTGAAATTATTTACTCTTCTCGAAGATCATTATCCCTTTTATTCTGTGTATCCGTAATAACTGTCTAAATTTTTTTCTTTCGTTATTCATGTTGTACCCATACATTAAAAAGCCCTTTCGCTTACTGTACTTCTGTCGTATTAGGGAAATCATTTGCTTTTCTATCGACTGCAGTCATGATTTTAGTAACAATGTAGCACATTGCTCGAGTTCAAAACAAAGATGGCTACTTTTGAAGTTTTATGTATTAAGAAACAATATTAGATATTTCTCTTTGTGTATAATTATTCTTTAATATCAAAGTAGTTAAAATCTAATAACTCCTTTTTTCCCTTTTTGGCCTCTTCTAGTGTAATTTGTCATCATTTTTGTGCACTGTTGGAATGCAGAACATGAGATCGTGAAAGAAAAAAAAATAATGCAGAGCAAAAGGACATCTGTGGCTGGTAATTCTTGTTTTATATCAATTTTATTTCCACTAGAAATGCTCGAATGTTATAATTTGTACGTCTGTTTTCACATGTTGCTTTATATTGGAGCTTTACTAGATATTTATTTTACATGAACGTTTCAAATTATGTTTTAATGTTTAGGGTAGCGTTTATGCATAAATTTCGTAGGTTTTGAATTCCATTTTGAAGTGTCTGAATTGGTGCCTTCTTTATATTGTATTGTAATATTCGAAGTGAAGTTGAACTGTTAATCACACTATAATTATCAGAAGTCTGAGATTTGTTAGAGTTCTGTTGCTTTGTAGTGATTTCAAAATTACTGCTGTGGTGTAATTTTTTCCAGAGTGGCCTCCTTTCGCATTACGAGAAGGAGGCTAAACATTTTCCTCTCTGTGTGGCCTAATATTTTCCCTGCCCGACTGGGTGTTCTCTTCCCAACAGTCCAATTTAATTGCACTGCCTGTGTATAAACCAATTTTGTTTCAGTTTTTTCTGAATTTAGAGTGTCTCTGTCAAGTGCTATTTTTGTTAAAACCATTGAAAGTTAAGTGTTGAACACAAACTAATTTGTAAATAAAAATTTAATGTGTACTTGTAAAGAAAGTTAGTGGAGCCAAATTGTCTTTTGTTAAGGATGCTCAAAATGTGCTTTTTCTTAGTTGTTTTAAGCATACTTTATTATATTTTTTCCTTAATCTGAACCATGTTGGCATATTGTGAAGTTTTATGAACCAATTTGCGAAGATCTATTGAAAAATTGATTCGATAAATAAAAATTCATTTTGAAATCAAATCAGAGATGTTTTATTATTATCGAAGTAAAATTCTGCAGATTAACTTTCAACTTTGCTTTGACAAGCACTCTGAAAGTTTCTTTTGGACTTCTTTCCGTTCTCTTGGCAAATACATGACAGAATTATTTTTTGAAAAAGCTGATGTCTTTTGCTTATAATAATGACTGATGTAACTGTAACCGTGTTGCTGTAAAGGAGCACATGTTTCCCAGTAGCTCTTTTCAAGTGTCCTGTTTTTTTCATTAATTGGGTCAGTCTCCGCTAGAAGATCAGACATTGCTTTTCTGTTATTTAACAATTCCTTCATCTTATCTTTAGTTAAAAGCTCCTCTTCGTAATGAGCGATATTTATTATCAAGGGGTTTTATAAGAACCCAATTCTTCTTTTGTAATTTTCTGATTCATTGTTTGACTTCTCTATCTTCCATATGTGAAAATTCTTTGGCATACTTTGTTTTTGAGGTTTGTAAGATTTTTTTGGTCTTCATTTTCAGTCGATGTAAATTGTTTAAAGAAGCAGATAAATTCTTTCCGGTGTTGATGGATGAATGTTGAACCACGTATGGATGTAATTCTTGCAGTGGACAAATTAAATAGGATCCTTTAAGGTACTGCTATATGCGAAATCATGCTTTACAAGTTTGCACTGAGCAAGTACCTGCTATATTAAAAATTATAGGCTACGAAACATGAAATGAAGAATCATATGAGGTATGTAGAATGCAGAATGAGAGTTTAGTCGTGATAAATACACAGTCTATACAGATGATCGGAAATCATAAAAATTTAGTTGGATTTACTATAAAGTATTTTATTCCTGGACCATGGATGAGTTATAAACAGTACTTGTGTGAAAAGAGATTAAAGTATATGGGTTCCCTGTTTAAGAAAGGAATTTCTCTCTGACAGTATGCAGTCTGTATCATAGCTGGAATAGCGAGGTATTGCGTTTTCAGGAAGACAAAATCTGTTATTCTGCAATTTCTATTGAAAATGTGTGTTGAAATTTTGTTACCTAGTTAACCCTATTTTTAAATCTTTTTATATGAAAATGAAACCAAATACAGACTAAGAAATAAAATTGCATTGCTTACCTTAGTGCAGTTATGCGCAACTTTAACTTACTGGGAGCCAATTTTGAGTTTATAAAATTTTGGCTAGCTACAATTACCTAGTGCACTTTTAATATTTCAGTTATAAATGCGTTACACAAAGAATAAAAATGTGTGGTATAATATGTTAAAGAAAAGGTATACTGTTTGTACTATTTACAAAAAATTCAGCAAGATGAAAGTTAAATACAGGGAAATCATATTTTAATGTGAAATTTAACACTGCATTTCTTCTGCGAGTTTTTTTCCTTCTGGTACATGCAATGTTATGGGTAAATCCAGGCAGTCATTGGAATGTTGATTTGTTATCCTGTATCTAAACATTGATTTTATCAAGTTCATTGTTGAAAATCCTCTTTCACATTTTTAAGTAGATCGGAAGCAGAAATTTATCTTTTTAAAAGTTTAACAGTTCATGATTTTTCTAATCTAGGACTATTCAAATGGCTTTTTGTGATATTCTTGATCTTAATTAGGATGAAAATCAGTTTTTTCCATTTCTAGTTCAATAAAATTCTTATTAAACATATTTGCAATCTTTTACCATTTTTCTTAAATACTAGTACAGTCAAAAGTCGTTAATCTGGACTCGTCGGGACTTCGGCGATTCCGGATTATCAATTTTTCCAGATTATAGATCATCAGTTTAAATCTAGTAAAATGGCATGCAGAAATTATAAAATTAAAATTATGAAACCCTAATTTACGAAATAAAGAACAATTATGATCTAAAGGGTATCAAAATTTACAAAAAAAGAACTTAATATTTATTTGTTTACTTTATTAAACATTTCTTTCAATATAAGTTGTTTAAGTTGCTTCGTTTTTTATGTGATAATACATTCTATAAAAATTCTAATTTTAAATACACTCAAAACATCTAATTTAGAAACTAATTTAAGCTCGATGAGATTTTCCAAATGATTGTTTCAGTTTTCTTAGATTTCACGCTTTAGTTCTCCAGATTTTCAAAGTGGCAAAACATACATTACATTATGGTAAAAATGTATATTCCTTATATTTGCATAATATTTTCACAATATTAGTTTTGATTTAAAAGGAATTTATAATACCCTTTAAATCAAAGACTTTAGTTTAGTTCTCCCCCCTCCCTCAAGTTTAAGATTTAGTTATTATGTCTGTAAGAATGGCTAAAACCAGGTACGTTCAATAATTTCTTCATATGTTTCGTTTCTGGATTTTTAAAAGTCTTCTATGAAACTTTCGTAACAGCAGCTGGGATGGAACTCGGGCAGCCAGACAGAATGTACCTTCCCTGAGTAATAATTTCTATCATTTCTTTGAAAGTGACCTTATAATATTTCAGAATAAACCCTCGTAACATTAATAAATGAATATAGAATTTTTAATGCTTATATAATGCGTGTTTGGTTCATACAGTATTTTGAGCTTTTATATTACTATTTCTGTATGTGAATTAACACAGTTTAATATAGAACACCTGCTTCAAGGCTAAAAGTAAAGTATTTGAATTATGTTTTACCTTTCGTGTGTTTTCAGACGCAGGTTCTATTCTACAATTTACTGAATTTCTCGGCATTGGACATCTCGCATAGCAGACAAAATTTCATTCCTATGTTTAGGTTTTATAGTACAATAGGTTGAGCATCCCTACATTAGTATATGACTTTGATTCCTTCGAAAGAAAAAGGAGTATCTTAGTTTTCTTGAATTTTTGGTCATAATTTTAGTTTGTAGTTAATTGCAACGAAATTGAATTCAAATTCTACGAAATTGAATTTAAATTTTTTGCCAAATCTCAAAATGCTGTGTCTTTTAATGGCATTTGATGTGTTTTGTCTTGCTGTATTAAAGCTGGGCTCGAACCCGGGCAGCTAGACAATATGTTCTTTTCCTGAGTGAAATATTGCTATAATTTCATTAAAGTGACTTTCGTTATAATTTGTTGTACATTGACTAAGCTGTCCTCTCTCATGGATGAGAGTACCTAAGTAAAGAACTTAAAATTAGAAACGGTTGTTACGTTAAAATTCGGAATGAAATATTTCTTTTATGGTATATGACTTTTGTTTCCAAGATGTTCTTCGAAGTCTATTTTTAGAGTGGTGTTTTTGTGCCCTTTTTTTAAAAATAAAATCTTTAAAAGTATATATGTATAGCTTTTTTAATGTTAATATATTGCGAGTTTGATTCTTACTCTATTTTGATCTGTTATGTCACTAATTTCTCTGTGTGAATTAAGATAGTTTAATATATAACATCTGCTTGAAAGGTAACAGTAAAGTTTATTTGATTTCTTTGTGATTTAAAATTACCGACTTATTGTCTTTTGGTGCCATCTTTCTACCAGTGCTGAAATTATTTACTCTTCTCGAAGATCATTATCCCTTTTATTCTGTGTATCCGTAATAACTGTCTAAATTTTTTTCTTTCGTTATTCATGTTGTACCCATACATTAAAAAGCCCCTTCGCTTACTGTACTTCTGTCGTATTAGGGAAATCATTTGCTTTTCTATCGACTGCAGTCATGATTTTAGTAACAATGTAGCACATTGCTCGAGTTCAAAACAAAGATGGCTACTTTTGAAGTTTTATGTATTAAGAAACAATATTAGATATTTCTCTTTGTGTATAATTATTCTTTAATATCAAAGTAGTTAAAATCTAATAACTCCTTTTTTCCCTTTTTGGCCTCTTCTAGTGTAATTTGTCATCATTTTTGTGCACTGTTGGAATGCAGAACATGAGATCGTGAAAGAAAAAAAAATAATGCAGAGCAAAAGGACATCTGTGGCTGGTAATTCTTGTTTTATATCAATTTTATTTCCACTAGAAATGCTCGAATGTTATAATTTGTACGTGTGTTTTCACATGTTGCTTTATATTGGAGCTTTACTAGATATTTATTTTACATGAAAGCTTCAAATTATGTTTTAATGTTTAGGGTAGCGTTTATGCATAAATTTCGTAGGTTTTGAATTCCATTTTGAA
The DNA here is from genome assembly GCF_044657685.1 of Stegodyphus dumicola. Lineage (NCBI taxonomy): Eukaryota > Metazoa > Arthropoda > Arachnida > Araneae > Eresidae > Stegodyphus > Stegodyphus dumicola. The sequence goes on from NC_140781.1 coordinate 84,119,672, forward strand.
GTGTCTGAATTGGTGCCTTCTTTATATTGTATTGTAATATTCGAAGTGAAGTTGAACTGTTAATCACACTATAATTATCAGAAGTCTGAGATTTGTTAGAGTTCTGTTGCTTTGTAGTGATTTCAAAATTACTGCTGTGGTGTAATTTTTTCCAGAGTGGCCTCCTTTCGCATTACGAGAAGGAGGCTAAACATTTTCCTCTTTGTGTGGCCTAATATTTTCCCTGCCCGACTGGGTGTTCTCTTCCCAACAGTCCAATTTAATTGCACTGCCTGTGTATAAACCAATTTTGTTTCAGTTTTTTCTGAATTTAGAGTGTCTCTGTCAAGTGCTATTTTTGTTAAAACCATTGAAAGTTAAGTGTTGAACAAAAACTAATTTGTAAATAAAAATTTAATGTGTACTTGTAAAGAAAATTAGTGGAGCCAAATTGTCTTTTGTTAAGGATGCTCAAAATGTGCTTTTTCTTAGTTGTTTTAAGCATACTTTATTATATTTTTTCCTTAATCTGAACCATGTTGGCATATTGTGAAGTTTTATGAACCAATTTGCGAAGATCTATTGAAAAATTGATTCGATAAATAAAAATTCATTTTGAAATCAAATCAGAGATGTTTTATTATTATCGAAGTAAAATTCTGCAGATTAACTTTCAACTTTGCTTTGACAAGCACTCTGAAAGTTTCTTTTGGACTTCTTTCCGTTCTCTTGGCAAATACATGACAGAATTATTTTTTGAAAAAGCTGATGTCTTTTGCTTATAATAATGACTGATGTAACTGTAACCGTGTTGTTGTAAAGGAGCACATGTTTCCCAGTAGCTCTTTTCAAGTGTCCTGTTTTTTTCATTAATTGGGTCAGTCTCCGCTAGAAGATCAGACATTGCTTTTCTGTTATTTAACAATTCCTTCATCTTATCTTTAGTTAAAAGCTCCTCTTCATAATGAGCGATTTTATTATCAAGGGGTTTTATAAGAACCCAATTCTTCTTTTGTAATTTTCTGATTCATTGTTTGACTTCTCTATCTTCCATATGTGAAAATTCTTTGGCATACTTTGTTTTTGAGGTTTGTAAGATTTTTTTGGTCTTCATTTTCAGTCGATGTAAATTGTTTAAAGAAGCAGATAAATTCTTTCCGGTGTTGATGGTCGAATGTTGAACCACGTATGGATGTAATTCTTGCAGTGGACAAATTAAATAGGATCCTTTAAGGTACTGCTATATGCGAAATCATGCTTTACAAGTTTGCACTGAGCAAGTACCTGCTATATTAAAAATTATAGGCTACGAAACATGAAATGAAGAATCATATGAGGTATGTAGAATGCAGAATGAGAGTTTAGTCGTGATAAATACACAGTCTATACAGATGATCGGAAATCATAAAAATTTAGTTGGATTTACTATAAAGTATTTTATTCCTGGACCATGGATGAGTTATAAACAGTACTTGTGTGAAAAGAGATTAAAGTATATGGGTTCCCTGTTTAAGAAAGGAATTTCTCTCTGACAGTATGCAGTCTGTATCATAGCTGGAATAGCGAGGTATTGCGTTTTCAGGAAGACAAAATCTGTTATTCTGCAATTTCTATTGAAAATGTGTGTTGAAATTTTGTTACCTAGTTAACCCTATTTTTAAATCTTTTTATATGAAAATGAAACCAAATACAGACTAAGAAATAAAATTGCATTGCTTACCTTAGTGCAGTTATGCGCAACTTTAACTTACTGGGAGCCAATTTTGAGTTTATAAAATTTTGGCTAGCTACAATTACCTAGTGCACTTTTAATATTTCAGTTATAAATGCGTTACACAAAGAATAAAAATGTGTGGTATAATATGTTAAAGAAAAGGTATACTGTTTGTACTATTTACAAAAAATTCAGCAAGATGAAAGTTAAATACAGGGAAATCATATTTTAATGTGAAATTTAACACTGCATTTCTTCTGCGAGTTTTTTTCCTTCTGGTACATGCAATGTTATGGGTAAATCCAGGGAGTCATTGGAATGTTGATTTGTTATCCTGTATCTAAACATTGATTTTATCAAGTTCATTGTTGAAAATCCTCTTTCACATTTTTAAGTAGATCGGAAGCAGAAATTTATCTTTTTAAAAGTTTAACAGTTCATGATTTTTCTAATCTAGGACTATTCAAATGGCTTTTTGTGATATTCTTGATCTTAATTAGGATGAAAATCAGTTTTTTCCATTTCTAGTTCAATAAAATTCTTATTAAACATATTTGCAATCTTTTACCATTTTTCTTAAATACTAGTACAGTCAAAAGTCGTTAATCTGGACTCGTCGGGACTTCGGCGATTCCGGATTATCAATTTTTCCGGATTATAGATCATCAGTTTAAATCTAGTAAAATGGCATGCAGAAATTATAAAATTAAAATTATGAAACCCTAATTTACGAAATAAAGAACAATTATGATCTAAAGGGTATCAAAATTTACAAAAAAAGAACTTAATATTTATTTGTTTACTTTATTAAACATTTCTTTCAATATAAGTTGTTTAAGTTGCTTCGTTTTTTATGTGATAATACATTCTATAAAAATTCTAATTTTAAATACACTCGAAACATCTAATTTAGAAACTAATTTAAGCTCGATGAGATTTTCCAAATGATTGTTTCAGTTTTCTTAGATTTCACGCTTTAGTTCTCCAGATTTTCAAAGTGGCAAAACGTACATTACATTATGGTAAAAATGTATATTCCTTATATTTGCATAATATTTTCACAATATTAGTTTTGATTTAAAAGGAATTTATAATACCCTTTAAATCAAAGACTTTAGTTTAGTTCTCCCCCCTCCCTCAAGTTTAAGATTTAGTTATTATGTCTGTAAGAATGGCTAAATCATAGAACCAGGTACGTTCAATAATTTCTTCATAAGTTTCGTTTCTGGATTTTTAAAAGTCTTCTATGAAACTTTCGTAACAGCAGCTGGGATGGAACTCGGGCAGCCAGACAGAATGTACCTTCCCTGAGTAATAATTTCTATCATTTCTTTGAAAGTGACCTTATAATATTTCAGAATAAACCCTCGTAACATTAATAAATGAATATATAATTTTTAATGCTTATATAATGCGTGTTTGGTTCATACAGTATTTTGAGCTTTTATATTATTATTTCTGTATGTGAATTAACACAGTTTAATATAGAACACCTGCTTCAAGGCTAAAAGTAAAGTATTTGAATTATGTTTTACCTTTCGTGTGTTTTCAGACGCAGGTTCTATTCTACAATTTACTGAATTTCTCGGCATTGGACATCTCGCATAGCAGACAAAATTTCATTCCTATGTTTAGGTTTTATAGTACAATAGGTTGAGCATCCCTACATTAGTATATGACTTTGATTCCTTCGAAAGAAAAAGGAGTATCTTAGTTTTCTTGAATTTTTGGTCATAATTTTAGTTTGTAGTTAATTGCAACGAAATTGAATTCAAATTCTACGAAATTGAATTTAAATTTTTTGCCAAATCTCAAAATGCTGTGTCTTTTAATGGCATTTGATGTGTTTTGTCTTGCTGTATTAAAGCTGGGCTCGAACCCGGGCAGCTAGACAATATGTTCTTTTCCTGAGTGAAATATTGCTATAATTTCATTAAAGTGACTTTCGTTATAATTTGTTGTACATTGACTAAGCTGTCCTCTCTCATGGATGAGAGTACCTAAGTAAAGAACTTAAAATTAGAAACGGTTGTTACGTTAAAATTCGGAATGAAATATTTCTTTTATGGTATATGACTTTTGTTTCCAAGATGTTCTTCGAAGTCTATTTTTAGAGTGGTGTTTTTGTGCCCTTTTTTTAAAAATAAAATCTTTAAAAGTATATATGTATAGCTTTTTTAATGTTAATATATTGCGAGTTTGATTCTTACTCTATTTTGATCTGTTATGTCACTAATTTCTCTGTGTGAATTAAGATAGTTTAATATATAACATCTGCTTGAAAGGTAACAGTAAAGTTTATTTTGTTTCTTTGTGATTTAAAATTACCGACTTATTGTCTTTTGGTGCCATCTTTCTACCAGTGCTGAAATTATTTACTCTTCTCGAAGATCATTATCCCTTTTATTCTGTGTATCCATAATAACTGTCTAAATATTTTTTCTTTCGTTATTCATGTTGTACCCATACATTAAAAAGCCCCTTCGCTTACTGTACTTCTGTCGTATTAGGGAAATCATTTGCTTTTCTATCGACTGCAGTCATGATTTTAGTAACAATGTAGCACATTGCTCGAGTTCAAAACAAAGATGGCTACTTTTGAAGTTTTATGTATTAAGAAACAATATTAGATATTTCTCTTTGTGTATAATTATTCTTTAATATCAAAGTAGTTAAAATCTAATAACTCCTTTTTTCCCTTTTCGGCCTCTTCTAGTGTAATTTGTCATCATTTTTGTGCACTGTTGGAATGCAGAACATGAGATCGTGAAAGAAAAAAAAATAATGCAGAGCAAAAGGACATCTGTGGCTGGTAATTCTTGTTTTATATCAACTTTATTTCCACTAGAAATGCTCGAATGTTATAATTTGTACGTCTGTTTTCACATGTTGCTTTATATTGGAGCTTTACTAGATATTTATTTTACATGAACGTTTCAAATTATGTTTTAATGTTTAGGGTAGCGTTTATGCATAAATTTCGTAGGTTTTGAATTCCATTTTGAAGTGTCTGAATTGGTGCCTTCTTTATATTGTATTGTAATATTCGAAGTGAAGTTGAACTGTTATTCACACTATAATTATCAGAAGTCTGAGATTTGTTAGAGTTCTGTTGCTTTGTAGTGATTTCAAAATTACTGCTGTGGTGTAATTTTTTCCAGAGTGGCCTCCTTTCGCATTACGAGAAGGAGGCTAAACATTTTCCTCTCTGTGTGGCCTAATATTTTCCCTGTCCGACTGGGTGTTCTCTTCCCAACAGGCCAATTTAATTGCACTGCCTGTGTATAAGCCAATTTTGTTTCAGTTTTTTCTGAATTTAGAGTGTCTCTGTCAAGTGCTATTTTTGTTAAAACCATTGAAAGTTAAGTGTTGAACAAAAACTAATTTGTAAATAAAAATTTAATGTGTACTTGTAAAGAAAGTTAGTGGAGCCAAATTGTCTTTTGTTAAGGATGCTCAAAAAGTGCTTTTTCTTAGTTGTTTTAAGCATACTTTATTATATTTTTTCCTTAATCTGAACCATGTTGGCATATTGTGAAGTTTTATGAACCAATTTGCGAAGATCTATTGAAAAATTTATTCGATAAATAAAAATTCATTTTGAAATCAAATCAGAGATGTTTTATTATTATCGAAGTAAAATTCTGCAGATTAACTTTCAACTTTGCTTTGACAAGCACTCTGAAAGTTTCTTTTGGACTTCTTTCCGTTCTCTTGGCAAATACATGACAGAATTATTTTTTGAAAAAGCTGATGTCTTTTGCTTATAATAATGACTGATGTAACTGTAACCGTGTTGCTGTAAAGGAGCACATGTTTCCCAGTAGCTCTTTTCAAGTGTCCTGTTTTTTTCATTAATTGGGTCAGTCTCCGCTAGAAGATCAGACATTGCTTTTCTGTTATTTAACAATTCCTTCATCTTATCTTTAGTTAAAAGCTCCTCTTCGTAATGAGCGATATTTATTATCAAGGGGTTTTATAAGAACCCAATTCTTCTTTTGTAATTTTCTGATTCATTGTTTGACTTCTCTATCTTCCATATGTGAAAATTCTTTGGCATACTTTGTTTTTGAGGTTTGTAAGATTTTTTTGGTCTTCATTTTCAGTCGATGTAAATTGTTTAAAGAAGCAGATAAATTCTTTCCGGTGTTGATGGATGAATGTTGAACCACGTATGGATGTAATTCTTGCAGTGGACAAATTAAATAGGATCCTTTAAGGTACTGCTATATGCGAAATCATGCTTTACAAGTTTGCACTGAGCAAGTACCTGCTATATTAAAAATTATAGGCTACGAAACATGAAATGAAGAATCATATGAGGTATGTAGAATGCAGAATGAGAGTTTAGTCGTGATAAATACACAGTCTATACAGATGATCGGAAATCATAAAAATTTAGTTGGATTTACTATAAAGTATTTTATTCCTGGACCATGGATGAGTTATAAACAGTACTTGTGTGAAAAGAGATTAAAGTATATGGGTTCCCTGTTTAAGAAAGGAATTTCTCTCTGACAGTATGCAGTCTGTATCATAGCTGGAATAGCGAGGTATTGCGTTTTCAGGAAGACAAAATCTGTTATTCTGCAATTTCTATTGAAAATGTGTGTTGAAATTTTGTTACCTAGTTAACCCTATTTTTAAATCTTTTTATATGAAAATGAAACCAAATACAGACTAAGAAATAAAATTGCATTGCTTACCTTAGTGCAGTTATGCGCAACTTTAACTTACTGGGAGCCAATTTTGAGTTTATAAAATTTTGGCTAGCTACAATTACCTAGTGCACTTTTAATATTTCAGTTATAAATGCGTTACACAAAGAATAAAAATGTGTGGTATAATATGTTAAAGAAAAGGTATACTGTTTGTACTATTTACAAAAAATTCAGCAAGATGAAAGTTAAATACAGGGAAATCATATTTTAATGTGAAATTTAACACTGCATTTCTTCTGCGAGTTTTTTTCCTTCTGGTACATGCAATGTTATGGGTAAATCCAGGGAGTCATTGGAATGTTGATTTGTTATCCTGTATCTAAACATTGATTTTATCAAGTTCATTGTTGAAAATCCTCTTTCACATTTTTAAGTAGATCGGAAGCAGAAATTTATCTTTTTAAAAGTTTAACAGTTCATGATTTTTCTAATCTAGGACTATTCAAATGGCTTTTTGTGATATTCTTGATCTTAATTAGGATGAAAATCAGTTTTTTCCATTTCTAGTTCAATAAAATTCTTATTAAACATATTTGCAATCTTTTACCATTTTTCTTAAATACTAGTACAGTCAAAAGTCGTTAATCTGGACTCGTCGGGACTTCGGCGATTCCGGATTATCAATTTTTCCGGATTATAGATCATCAGTTTAAATCTAGTAAAATGGCATGCAGAAATTATAAAATTAAAATTATGAAACCCTAATTTACGAAATAAAGAACAATTATGATCTAAAGGGTATCAAAATTTACAAAAAAAGAACTTAATATTTATTTGTTTACTTTATTAAACATTTCTTTCAATATAAGTTGTTTAAGTTGCTTCGTTTTTTATGTGATAATACATTCTATAAAAATTCTAATTTTAAATACACTCAAAACATCTAATTTAGAAACTAATTTAAGCTCGATGAGATTTTCCAAATGATTGTTTCAGTTTTCTTAGATTTCACGCTTTAGTTCTCCAGATTTTCAAAGTGGCAAAACGTACATTACATTATGGTAAAAATGTATATTCCTTATATTTGCATAATATTTTCACAATATTAGTTTTGATTTAAAAGGAATTTATAATACCCTTTAAATCAAAGACTTTAGTTTAGTTCTCCCCCCTCCCTCAAGTTTAAGATTTAGTTATTATGTCTGTAAGAATGGCTAAATCATAGAACCAGGTACGTTCAATAATTTCTTCATAAGTTTCGTTTCTGGATTTTTAAAAGTCTTCTATGAAACTTTCGTAACAGCAGCTGGGATGGAACTCGGGCAGCCAGACAGAATGTACCTTCCCTGAGTAATAATTTCTATCATTTCTTTGAAAGTGACCTTATAATATTTCAGAATAAACCCTCGTAACATTAATAAATGAATATATAATTTTTAATGCTTATATAATGCGTGTTTGGTTCATACAGTATTTTGAGCTTTTATATTACTATTTCTGTATGTGAATTAACACAGTTTAATATAGAACACCTGCTTCAAGGCTAAAAGTAAAGTATTTGAATTATGTTTTAACTTTCGTGTGTTTTCAGACGCAGGTTCTATTCTACAATTTACTGAATTTCTCGGCATTGGACATCTCGCATAGCAGACAAAATTTCATTCCTATGTTTAGGTTTTATAGTACAATAGGTTGAGCATCCCTACATTAGTATATGACTTTGATTCCTTCGAAAGAAAAAGGAGTATCTTAGTTTTCTTGAATTTTTGGTCATAATTTTAGTTTGTAGTTAATTGCAACGAAATTGAATTCAAATTCTACGAAATTGAATTTAAATTTTTTGCCAAATCTCAAAATGCTGTGTCTTTTAATGGCATTTGATGTGTTTTGTCTTGCTGTATTAAAGCTGGGCTCGAACCCGGGCAGCTAGACAATATGTTCTTTTCCTGAGTGAAATATTGCTATAATTTCATTAAAGTGACTTTCGTTATAATTTGTTGTACATTGACTAAGCTGTCCTCTCTCATGGATGAGAGTACCTAAGTAAAGAACTTAAAATTAGAAACGGTTGTTACGTTAAAATTCGGAATGAAATATTTCTTTTATGGTATATGACTTTTGTTTCCAAGATGTTCTTCGAAGTCTATTTTTAGAGTGGTGTTTTTGTGCCCTTTTTTTAAAAATAAAATCTTTAAAAGTATATATGTATAGCTTTTTTAATGTTAATATATTGCGAGTTTGATTCTTACTCTATTTTGATCTGTTATGTCACTAATTTCTCTGTGTGAATTAAGATAGTTTAATATATAACATCTGCTTGAAAGGTAACAGTAAAGTTTATTTTGTTTCTTTGTGATTTAAAATTACCGACTTATTGTCTTTTGGTGCCATCTTTCTACCAGTGCTGAAATTATTTACTCTTCTCGAAGATCATTATCCCTTTTATTCTGTGTATCCATAATAACTGTCTAAATATTTTTTCTTTCGTTATTCATGTTGTACCCATACATTAAAAAGCCCCTTCGCTTACTGTACTTCTGTCGTATTAGGGAAATCATTTGCTTTTCTATCGACTGCAGTCATGATTTTAGTAACAATGTAGCACATTGCTCGAGTTCAAAACAAAGATGGCTACTTTTGAAGTTTTATGTATTAAGAAACAATATTAGATATTTCTCTTTGTGTATAATTATTCTTTAATATCAAAGTAGTTAAAATCTAATAACTCCTTTTTCCCCTTTTCGGCCTCTTCTAGTGTAATTTGTCATCATTTTTGTGCACTGTTGGAATGCAGAACATGAGATCGTGAAAGAAAAAAAAATAATGCAGAGCAAAAGGACATCTGTGGCTGGTAATTCTTGTTTTATATCAACTTTATTTCCACTAGAAATGCTCGAATGTTATAATTTGTACGTCTGTTTTCACATGTTGCTTTATATTGGAGCTTTACTAGATATTTATTTTACATGAACGTTTCAAATTATGTTTTAATGTTTAGGGTAGCGTTTATGCATAAATTTCGTAGGTTTTGAATTCCATTTTGAAGTGTCTGAATTGGTGCCTTCTTTATATTGTATTGTAATATTCGAAGTGAAGTTGAACTGTTATTCACACTATAATTATCAGAAGTCTGAGATTTGTTAGAGTTCTGTTGCTTTGTAGTGATTTCAAAATTACTGCTGTGGTGTAATTTTTTCCAGAGTGGCCTCCTTTCGCATTACGAGAAGGAGGCTAAACATTTTCCTCTCTGTGTGGCCTAATATTTTCCCTGTCCGACTGGGTGTTCTCTTCCCAACAGGCCAATTTAATTGCACTGCCTGTGTATAAGCCAATTTTGTTTCAGTTTTTTCTGAATTTAGAGTGTCTCTGTCAAGTGCTATTTTTGTTAAAACCATTGAAAGTTAAGTGTTGAACAAAAACTAATTTGTAAATAAAAATTTAATGTGTACTTGTAAAGAAAGTTAGTGGAGCCAAATTGTCTTTTGTTAAGGATGCTCAAAAAGTGCTTTTTCTTAGTTGTTTTAAGCATACTTTATTATATTTTTTCCTTAATCTGAACCATGTTGGCATATTGTGAAGTTTTATGAACCAATTTGCGAAGATCTATTGAAAAATTTATTCGATAAATAAAAATTCATTTTGAAATCAAATCAGAGATGTTTTATTATTATCGAAGTAAAATTCTGCAGATTAACTTTCAACTTTGCTTTGACAAGCACTCTGAAAGTTTCTTTTGGACTTCTTTCCGTTCTCTTGGCAAATACATGACAGAATTATTTTTTGAAAAAGCTGATGTCTTTTGCTTATAATAATGACTGATGTAACTGTAACCGTGTTGCTGTAAAGGAGCACATGTTTCCCAGTAGCTCTTTTCAAGTGTCCTGTTTTTTTCATTAATTGGGTCAGTCTCCGCTAGAAGATCAGACATTGCTTTTCTGTTATTTAACAATTCCTTCATCTTATCTTTAGTTAAAAGCTCCTCTTCGTAATGAGCGATATTTATTATCAAGGGGTTTTATAAGAACCCAATTCTTCTTTTGTAATTTTCTGATTCATTGTTTGACTTCTCTATCTTCCATATGTGAAAATTCTTTGGCATACTTTGTTTTTGAGGTTTGTAAGATTTTTTTGGTCTTCATTTTCAGTCGATGTAAATTGTTTAAAGAAGCAGATAAATTCTTTCCGGTGTTGATGGATGAATGTTGAACCACGTATGGATGTAATTCTTGCAGTGGACAAATTAAATAGGATCCTTTAAGGTACTGCTATATGCGAAATCATGCTTTACAAGTTTGCACTGAGCAAGTACCTGCTATATTAAAAATTATAGGCTACGAAACATGAAATGAAGAATCATATGAGGTATGTAGAATGCAGAATGAGAGTTTAGTCGTGATAAATACACAGTCTATACAGATGATCGGAAATCATAAAAATTTAGTTGGATTTACTATAAAGTATTTTATTCCTGGACCATGGATGAGTTATAAACAGTACTTGTGTGAAAAGAGATTAAAGTATATGGGTTCCCTGTTTAAGAAAGGAATTTCTCTCTGACAGTATGCAGTCTGTATCATAGCTGGAATAGCGAGGTATTGCGTTTTCAGGAAGACAAAATCTGTTATTCTGCAATTTCTATTGAAAATGTGTGTTGAAATTTTGTTACCTAGTTAACCCTATTTTTAAATCTTTTTATATGAAAATGAAACCAAATACAGACTAAGAAATAAAATTGCATTGCTTACCTTAGTGCAGTTATGCGCAACTTTAACTTACTGGGAGCCAATTTTGAGTTTATAAAATTTTGGCTAGCTACAATTACCTAGTGCACTTTTAATATTTCAGTTATAAATGCGTTACACAAAGAATAAAAATGTGTGGTATAATATGTGAAAGAAAAGGTATACTGTTTGTACTATTTACAAAAAATTCAGCAAGATGAAAGTTAAATACAGGGAAATCATATTTTAATGTGAAATTTAACACTGCATTTCTTCTGCGAGTTTTTTTCCTTCTGGTACATGCAATGTTATGGGTAAATCCAGGCAGTCATTGGAATGTTGATTTGTTATCCTGTATCTAAACATTGATTTTATCAAGTTCATTGTTGAAAATCCTCTTTCACATTTTTAAGTAGATCGGAAGCAGAAATTTATCTTTTTAAAAGTTTAACAGTTCATGATTTTTCTAATCTAGGACTATTCAAATGGCTTTTTGTGATATTCTTGATCTTAATTAGGATGAAAATCAGTTTTTTCCATTTCTAGTTCAATAAAATTCTTATTAAACATATTTGCAATCTTTTACCATTTTTCTTAAATACTAGTACAGTCAAAAGTCGTTAATCTGGACTCGTCGGGACTTCGGCGATTCCGGATTATCAATTTTTCCGGATTATAGATCATCAGTTTAAATCTAGTAAAATGGCATGCAGAAATTATAAAATTAAAATTATGAAACCCTAATTTACGAAATAAAGAACAATTATGATCTAAAGGGTATCAAAATTTACAAAAAAAGAACTTAATATTTATTTGTTTACTTTATTAAACATTTCTTTCAATATAAGTTGTTTAAGTTGCTTCGTTTTTTATGTGATAATACATTCTATAAAAATTCTAATTTTAAATACACTCAAAACATCTAATTTAGAAACTAATTTAAGCTCGATGAGATTTTCCAAATGATTGTTTCAGTTTTCTTAGATTTCACGCTTTAGTTCTCCAGATTTTCAAAGTGGCAAAACATACATTACATTATGGTAAAAATGTATATTCCTTATATTTGCATAATATTTTCACAATATTAGTTTTGATTTAAAAGGAATTTATAATACCCTTTAAATCAAAGACTTTAGTTTAGTTCTCCCCCCTCCCTCAAGTTTAAGATTTAGTTATTATGTCTGTAAGAATGGCTAAATCATAGAACCAGGTACGTTCAATAATTTCTTCATATGTTTCGTTTCTGGATTTTTAAAAGTCTTCTATGAAACTTTCGTAACAGCAGCTGGGATGGAACTCGGGCAGCCAGACAGAATGTACCTTCCCTGAGTAATAATTTCTATCATTTCTTTGAAAATGACCTTATAATATTTCAGAATAAACCCTCGTAACATTAATAAATGAATATAGAATTTTTAATGCTTATATAATGCGTGTTTGGTTCATATAGTATTTTGAGCTTTTATATTACTATTTCTGTATGTGAATTAACACAGTTTAATATAGAACACCTGCTTCAAGGCTAAAAGTAAAGTATTTGAATTATGTTTTACCTTTCGTGTGTTTTCAGACGCAGGTTCTATTCTACAATTTACTGAATTTCTCGGCATTGGACATCTCGCATAGCAGACAAAATTTCATTCCTATGTTTAGGTTTTATAGTACAATAGGTTGAGCATCCCTACATTAGTATATGACTTTGATTCCTTTGAAAGAAAAAGGAGTATCTTAGTTTTCTTGAATTTTTGGTCATAATTTTAGTTTGTAGTTAATTGCAACGAAATTGAATTCAAATTCTACGAAATTGAATTTAAATTTTTTGCCAAATCTCAAAATGCTGTGTCTTTTAATGGCATTTGATGTGTTTTGTCTTGCTGTATTAAAGCTGGGCTCGAACCCGGGCAGCTAGACAATATGTTCTTTTCCTGAGTGAAATATTGCTATAATTTCATTAAAGTGACTTTCGTTATAATTTGTTGTACATTGACTAAGCTGTCCTCTCTCATGGATGAGAGTACCTAAGTAAAGAACTTAAAATTAGAAACGGTTGTTACGTTAAAATTCGGAATGAAATATTTCTTTTATGGTATATGACTTTTGTTTCCAAGATGTTCTTTGAAGTCTGTTTTTAGAGTGGTGTTTTTGTGCCCTTTTTTTAAAAATAAAATCTTTAAAAGTATATATGTATAGCTTTTTTAATGTTAATATATTGCGAGTTTGATTCTTACTCTATTTTGATCTGTTATGTCACTAATTTCTCTGTGTGAATTAAGATAGTTTAATATATAACATCTGCTTGAAAGGTAACAGTAAAGTTTATTTTGTTTATTTGTGATTTAAAATTACCGACTTATTGTCTTTTGGTGCCATCTTTCTACCAGTGCTGAAATTATTTACTCTTCTCGAAGATCATTATCCCTTTTATTCTGTGTATCCATAATAACTGTCTAAATATTTTTTCTTTCGTTATTCATGTTGTACCCATACATTAAAAAGCCCCTTCGCTTACTGTACTTCTGTCGTATTAGGGAAATCATTTGCTTTTCTATCGACTGCAGTCATGATTTTAGTAACAATGTAGCACATTGCTCGAGTTCAAAACAAAGATGGCTACTTTTGAAGTTTTATGTATTAAGAAACAATATTAGATATTTCTGTTTGTGTATAATTATTCTTTAATATCAAAGTAGTTAAAATCTAATAACTCCTTTTTTCCCTTTTCGGCCTCTTCTAGTGTAATTTGTCATCATTTTTGTGCACTGTTGGAATGCAGAACATGAGATCGTGAAAGAAAAAAAAATAATGCAGAGCAAAAGGACATCTGTGGCTGGTAATTCTTGTTTTATATCAACTTTATTTCCACTAGAAATGCTCGAATGTTATAATTTGTACGTCTGTTTTCACATGTTGCTTTATATTGGAGCTTTACTAGATATTTATTTTACATGAACGTTTCAAATTATGTTTTAATGTTTAGGGTAGCGTTTATGCATAAATTTCGTAGGTTTTGAATTCCATTTTGAAGTGTCTGAATTGGTGCCTTCTTTATATTGTATTGTAATATTCGAAGTGAAGTTGAACTGTTATTCACACTATAATTATCAGAAGTCTGAGATTTGTTAGAGTTCTGTTGCTTTGTAGTGATTTCAAAATTACTGCTGTGGTGTAATTTTTTCCAGAGTGGCCTCCTTTCGCATTACCAGAAGGAGGCTAAACATTTTCCTCTCTGTGTGGCCTAATATTTTCCCTGTCCGACTGGGTGTTCTCTTCCCAACAGGCCAATTTAATTGCACTGCCTGTGTATAAGCCAATTTTGTTTCAGTTTTTTCTGAATTTAGAGTGTCTCTGTCAAGTGCTATTTTTGTTAAAACCATTGAAAGTTAAGTGTTGAACAAAAACTAATTTGTAAATAAAAATTTAATGTGTACTTGTAAAGAAAGTTAGTGGAGCCAAATTGTCTTTTGTTAAGGATGCTCAAAATGTGCTTTTTCTTAGTTGTTTTAAGCATACTTTATTATATTTTATCCTTAATCTGAACCATGTTGGCATATTGTGAAGTTTTATGAACCAATTTGCGAAGATCTATTGAAAAATTGATTCGATAAATAAAAATTCATTTTGAAATCAAATCAGAGATGTTTTATTATTATCGAAGTAAAATTCTGCAGATTAACTTTCAACTTTGCTTTGACAAGCACTCTGAAAGTTTCTTTTGGACTTCTTTCCGTTCTCTTGGCAAATACATGACAGAATTATTTTTTGAAAAAGCTGATGTCTTTTGCTTATAATAATGACTGATGTAACTGTAACCGTGTTGCTGTAAAGGAGCACATGTTTCCCAGTAGCTCTTTTCAAGTGTCCTGTTTTTTTCATTAATTGGGTCAGTCTCCGCTAGAAGATCAGACATTGCTTTTCTGTTATTTAACAATTCCTTCATCTTATCTTTAGTTAAAAGCTCCTCTTCGTAATGAGCGATTTTATTATCAAGGGGTTTTATAAGAACCCAATTCTTCTTTTGTAATTTTCTGATTCATTGTTTGACTTCTCTATCTTCCATATGTGAAAATTCTTTGGCATACTTTGTTTTTGAGGTTTGTAAGATTTATTGCTCTTCATTTTCTGTCGATGGAAATTGTTTAAAGAAGCAGATAAATTCTTTCCATTGTTGATGGATGAATGTTGAACCACGTATGAATGTAATTCTAGCAGTGGACAAATTAAATGGAATCCTTTAAGGTACTGCTATACGCAAAATCATGCTTTACAAGACTGCGCTCAGCAAGTACCTGCTGTATTAAAAATTATAGGCTACGAAACATGACATGAAGAATCATATGAGGTATGTAGAATGCAGATTGAGAGTTTAGTCGTGATAAATACACAGTCTATACAGATGATCGGAAATCATAAAAATTTAGGTGGATTTAAAGTATTTTAGTCCTGGACCATGGATTAGTTATAAACAGTACTTGTGTCAAAACAGATTAAAGTATATGGATTCCCTGTTTAAATAAGGAATTTCTCTCTGACAGTATGCAGTCTGTATCATAGCTGGAATAGCAAGGTGTTGCGTCTTCAGGAAGCCAAAATCTGTTATTCTGCAATTTTTATTGAAAATGTGTGTTGAAATTTTGTTACCTAGTTAACCCTATTTTTAAATCTTTTTATATGAAATTAAACCAAATACAGACAAAGAAATAAAATTTCATTCCTTACCTTAGTGCAGTTATGCTCAACTTTAACTTACTGGGAGCCAATTTTGAGTTTATAAAATTTTGGCTAGCTACAATTACCTTGTGCACTTTTAATATTTCAGTTACAAATGCGTTGAATTACCTTGTGCACTTTTAATATTTCAGTTACAAATGCGTTACACAAAGTATAAAAAGGTGTGGTATAATATGTTAAAGAAAAGGTATACTCCTTGTATTATTTACAAAAAATTCGGCAAGGTGAAATTTAAATACAGGGAAATCATATTTTAATCTGAAATTTAACACTGCATTTCTTCTGCAAGGTTTTTTCCCCTCTGGTATATGCAGTGTTATGGCTAAATCCATGCACTCGTTGGGATGTTGATTTGTTATCCTGTATCTAATTATATATTTTAGAAAGTTCATTGTTGTTGAAAATCCTCTTTCACATTTTTAAGTAGACCGGAAGCAGATATTTATCTTTTTAAAAGTTTAACAGTTCATGATTTTTCTGATCTAAGACTATTCAAATAGCTTTTTGTGATATTCTTGATCTTAATTAGGATGAAAATCCGTTTCTGCCATTTCTAGTTCAATAGAATTGTTATTTAACATATTTGCAATCTTTTACCATTTTTCTTAAATACTAGTATTATGTATTTGGTTTCAAGTGAATGAAGTAGTTGGTCTAATTTGAAATACACTCAAAACATCAAATTTAGAAACTAATTTAAGCTCGATGAGATTTTCCAAATGATTGTGTCAGTTTTCTTATATTTCACGATTTAGTTGTCCAGATTTTCAAAGTGGCAAAACGTACATTACATTATGGTAAAAATGTATATTCCTTATATTTGTGTAATATTTTCACAAAATTAATTTTGATTTAAAATGAATTTATAATACCCTTTAATTCAAAGACTTTAGTTTAGTTCTCTACCCCCCTCAAGTTTAAGGTTTAGTTATTATGTCTGTAAGAATGGCTGAATCATAGAACCAGGTATGTTCAATAATTTCTTTATAAGTTTCGTTTCTGGATTTTTAAAATTCTTCTATGAAACTTTTGTAACAGAAGCTGGGAGAGAACCCGGGTAGCCAGACAGAATGTCCCTTCCCTGAGTGAAAATTTCTATCATTTCTTTGAAAATGACCTTATAATATTTCAGAATAAACCCTCGTAACATTAATAATTGAATATAGAATTTTTAATATTTATATAATGCGTGTTTGGTTCATACAATATTTTGAGCTTTTATATTACTAATTCTGTATGTGAATTGACACAGTTTAATATAGAACACCTGCTTCAAGGCTAAAAGTAAAGCATTTGAATTATGTTTTACCTTTCGTCTGTCTTCAGACGCAGGTTCTATTTTACAATTTACGGAATTTCTCGGTATTGGACATCTCGCATATCTGACAAAATTTCATTCCTCTGTTAAGGTTTTATAGTACAATAAGTTGAGCATCCCTACATTAGTATAAGACTTTGATTCCTTCGAAAGAAAAAGGAGTATCTTAGTTTTCTTGAATTTTTGGTCATTTAGTTTGTAAGTAATTGCAATAGCTCTTCCACGAAATTGCATTTAAATTTTTTGCCACATCTCAAAATGCTGTATCTTTTAATGGCATTTGATGTGTTTTGGCTTGCTGTATTAAAGCTGGGCTCGAACCCGGGCAGCTAGACAATATGTTCTTTTCCTGAGTGAAATATTGCTATAATTTCATTAAAGTGACTTTCATTATAATTTGTTGTACATTGACTAAGCTGTCCTCTCTCATGGATGAGAGTACCTGAGTAAAGAACTTAAAATTAAAAACGGTTGTTACGTTAAAATTCGGAATGAAATATTTCTTTTATGGTATATGACTTTTGTTTCCAAGATGTTCTTTGAAGTCTGTTTTTAGAGTGGTGTTTTTGTGCCCTTTTTTTAAAAATAAAATCTTTAAAAGTATATATGTATAGCTTTTTTAATGTTAATATATTGCGAGTTTGATTCTTACTCTATTTTGATCTGTTATGTCACTAATTTCTGTGTGTGAATTAAGATAGTTTAATATATAACATCTGCTTCAAAGGTAACAGTAAAGTTTATTTTGTTTATTTGTGATTTAAAATTACCGACTTATTGTCTTTGGGTTCCATCTTTCTACCAGTGCTGAAATTATTTACTCTTCTCGAAGATCATTATCCCTTTTATTCTGTGTATCTGTAATAACTGTCTAAATTTTTTTTCTTTCGTTATTCATGTTGTACCCATACATTAAAAACCCCTTTCGCTTACTGTACTTCTGTCGTATTAGGAAAATCATTTGCTTTTCTATCGACTGCAGTCATGATTTTAGTAACAATGTAGCACATTGCTCGAGTTCAAAACAAAGATGGCTACTTTTGAAGTTTTATGTATTAAGAAACAATATTAGATATTTCTCTTTGTGTATAATTATTCTTTAATATCAAAGTAGTTAAAATCTAATAACTCCTTTTTTCCCTTTTCGGCCTCTTCTAGTGTAATTTGTCATCATTTTTGTGCACTGTTGGAATGCAGAACATGAGATCGTGAAAGAAAAAAAAATAATGCAGAGCAAAAGGACATCTGTGGCTGGTAATTCTTGTTTTATATCAACTTTATTTCCACTAGAAATGCTCGAATGTTATAATTTGTACGTCTGTTTTCACATGTTGCTTTATATTGGAGCTTTACTAGATATTTATTTTACATGAACGTTTCAAATTATGTTTTAATGTTTAGGGTAGCGTTTATGCATAAATTTCGTAGGTTTTGAATTCCATTTTGAAGTGTCTGAATTGGTGCCTTCTTTATATTGTATTGTAATATTCGAAGTGAAGTTGAACTGTTATTCACACTATAATTATCAGAAGTCTGAGATTTGTTAGAGTTCTGTTGCTTTGTAGTGATTTCAAAATTACTGCTGTGGTGTAATTTTTTCCAGAGTGGCCTCCTTTCGCATTACCAGAAGGAGGCTAAACATTTTCCTCTCTGTGTGGCCTAATATTTTCCCTGTCCGACTGGGTGTTCTCTTCCCAACAGGCCAATTTAATTGCACTGCCTGTGTATAAGCCAATTTTGTTTCAGTTTTTTCTGAATTTAGAGTGTCTCTGTCAAGTGCTATTTTTGTTAAAACCATTGAAAGTTAAGTGTTGAACAAAAACTAATTTGTAAATAAAAATTTAATGTGTACTTGTAAAGAAAGTTAGTGGAGCCAAATTGTCTTTTGTTAAGGATGCTCAAAATGTGCTTTTTCTTAGTTGTTTTAAGCATACTTTATTATATTTTTTCCTTAATCTGAACCATGTTGGCATATTGTGAAGTTTTATGAACCAATTTGCGAAGATCTATTGAAAAATTGATTCGATAAATAAAAATTCATTTTGAAATCAAATCAGAGATGTTTTATTATTATCGAAGTAAAATTCTGCAGATTAACTTTCAACTTTGCTTTGACAAGCACTCTGAAAGTTTCTTTTGGACTTCTTTCCGTTCTCTTGGCAAATACATGACAGAATTATTTTTTGAAAAAGCTGATGTCTTTTGCTTATAATAATGACTGATGTAACTGTAACCGTGTTGCTGTAAAGGAGCACATGTTTCCCAGTAGCTCTTTTCAAGTGTCCTGTTTTTTTCATTAATTGGGTCAGTCTCCGCTAGAAGATCAGACATTGCTTTTCTGTTATTTAACAATTCCTTCATCTTATCTTTAGTTAAAAGCTCCTCTTCGTAATGAGCGATTTTATTATCAAGGGGTTTTATAAGAACCCAATTCTTCTTTTGTAATTTTCTGATTCATTGTTTGACTTCTCTATCTTCCATATGTGAAAATTCTTTGGCATACTTTGTTTTTGAGGTTTGTAAGATTTTTTTGCTCTTCATTTTCTGTCGATGGAAATTGTTTAAAGAAGCAGATAAATTCTTTCCATTGTTGATGGATGAATGTTGAACCACGTATGAATGTAATTCTAGCAGTGGACAAATTAAATGGAATCCTTTAAGGTACTGCTATACGCAAAATCATGCTTTACAAGTCTGCGCTCAGCAAGTACCTGCTGTATTAAAAATTATAGGCTACGAAACATGACATGAAGAATCATATGAGGTATGTAGAATGCAGATTGAGAGTTTAGTCGTGATAAATACACAGTCTATACAGATGATCGGAAATCATAAAAATTTAGGTGGATTTACTATAAAGTATTTTAGTCCTGGACCATGGATTAGTTATAAACAGTACTTGTGTCAAAACAGATTAAAGTATATGGATTCCCTGTTTAAATAAGGAATTTCTCTCTGACAGTATGCAGTCTGTATCATAGCTGGAATAGCAAGGTGTTGCGTCTTCAGGAAGCCAAAATCTGTTATTCTGCATTTTTTATTGAAAATGTGTGTTTAAATTTTGTTACCTAGTTAACCCTATTTTTAAATCTTTTTATATGAAAATGAAACCAAATACAGACAAAGAAATAAAATTTCATTCCTTACCTTAGTGCAGTTATGCTCAACTTTAACTTACTGGGAGCCAATTTTGAGTTTATAAAATTTTGGCTAGCTACATATACCTTGTGCACTTTTAATATTTCAGTTACAAATGCGTTCAATTACCTTGTGCACTTTTAATATTTCAGTTACAAATGCGTTACACAAAGTATAAAAAGGTGTGGTATAATATGTTAAAGAAAAGGTATACTCCTTGTATTATTTACAAAAAATTCGGCAAGGTGAAATTTAAATACAGGGAAATCATATTTTAATCTGAAATTTAACACTGCATTTCTTCTGCAAGGTTTTTTCCCCTCTGGTAAATGCAGTGTTATGGCTAAATCCATGCACTCGTTGGGATGTTGATTTGTTATCCTGTATCTAATTATATATTTTAGAAAGTTCATTGTTGTTGAAAATCCTCTTTCACATTTTTAAGTAGACCGGAAGCAGATATTTATCTTTTTAAAAGTTTAACAGTTCATGATTTTTCTGATCTAAGACTATTCAAATAGCTTTTTGTGATATTCTTGATCTTAATTAGGATGAAAATCCGTTTCTGCCATTTCTAGTTCAATAGAATTGTTATTTAACATATTTGCAATCTTTTACCATTTTTCTTAAATACTAGTATTATGTATTTGGTTTCAAGTGAATGAAGTAATTGGTCTAATTTGAAATACACTCAAAACATCAAATTTAGAAACTAATTTAAGCTCGATGAGATTTTCCAAATGATTGTGTCAGTTTTCTTATATTTCACGATTTAGTTGTCCAGATTTTCAAAGTGGCAAAACGTACATTACATTATGGTAAAAATGTATATTCCTTATATTTGTGTAATATTTTCACAAAATTAATTTTGATTTAAAATGAATTTATAATACCCTTTAATTCAAAGACTTTAGTTTAGTTCTCTACCCCCCTCAAGTTTAAGGTTTAGTTATTATGTCTGTAAGAATGGCTGAATCATAGAACCAGGTATGTTCAATAATTTCTTTATAAGTTTCGTTTCTGGATTTTTAAAATTCTTCTATGAAACTTTTGTAACAGAAGCTGGGAGAGAACCCGGGTAGCCAGACAGAATGTCCCTTCCCTGAGTGAAAATTTCTATCATTTCTTTGAAAATGACCTTATAATATTTCAGAATAAACCCTCGTAACATTAATAATTGAATATAGAATTTTTAATATTTATATAATGCTTGTTTGGTTCATACAATATTTTGAGCTTTTATATTACTAATTCTGTATGTGAATTGACACAGTTTAATATAGAACACCTGCTTCAAGGCTAAAAGTAAAGCATTTGAATTATGTTTTACCTTTCGTCTGTCTTCAGACGCAGGTTCTATTTTACAATTTACGGAATTTCTCGGTATTGGACATCTCGCATATCTGACAAAATTTCATACCTCTGTTAAGGTTTTATAGTACAATAAGTTGAGCATCCCTACATTAGTATAAGACTTTGATTCCTTCGAAAGAAAAAGGAGTATCTTAGTTTTCTTGAATTTTTGGTCATTTAGTTTGTAAGTAATTGCAATAGCTCTTCCACGAAATTGCATTTAAATTTTTTGCCACATCTCAAAATGCTGTATCTTTTAATGGCATTTGATGTGTTTTGGCTTGCTGTATTAAAGCTGGGCTCGAACCCGGGCAGCTAGACAATATGTTCTTTTCCTGAGTGAAATATTGCTATAATTTCATTAAAGTGACTTTCATTATAATTTGTTGTACATTGACTAAGCTGTCCTCTCTCATGGATGAGAGTACCTGAGTAAAGAACTTAAAATTAAAAACGGTTGTTACGTTAAAATTCGGAATGAAATATTTCTTTTATGGTATATGACTTTTGTTTCCATGATGTTCTTCGAAGTCTGTTTTTAGAGTGGTGTTTTTGTGCCCTTTTTTTAAAAATAAAATCTTTAAAAGTATATATGTATAGCTTTTTTAATGTTAATATATTGCGAGTTTGATTCTTACTCTATTTTGATCTGTTATGTCCTTAATTTCTGTGTGTGAATTAAGATAGTTTAATATATAACATCTGCTTCAAAGGTAACAGTAAAGTTTATTTTGTTGATTTGTGATTTAAAATTACCGACTTATTGTCTTTGGGTTCCATCTTTCTACCAGTGCTGAAATTATTTACTCTTCTCGAAGATCATAATCCCTTTTATTCTGTGTATCCGTAATAACTGTCTAAATTTTTTTTCTTTCGTTATTCATGTTGTACCCATACATTAAAAACCCCTTTCGCTTACTGTACTTCTGTCGTATTAGGAAAATCATTTGCTTTTCTATCGACTGCAGTCATGATTTTAGTAACAATGTAGCACATTGCTCGAGTTTAAAACAAAGAAGGCTACCTTTGAAGTTTTATGTATTAAGAAACAATATTAGATATTTCTGTTTGTGTATAATTATTCTTTAATATCAAAGTAGTTAAAATCTAATGACTCTTTTTTTCCCTTTTTGGCCTCTTCTTGTGTAATTTGTCATCATTTTTGTGCACTCTTGGAATGCAGAACATGAAATCATGACAGAAAAAACGGAGAAATAATGCAGAGCAAAAGGACATCTGTGGCTGGTAATTCTTGTTTTATATCAACTTTATTTCCACTAGAAATGCTCGAATTTTATAATTCGTACGTCTGTTTTCACATGTTGCTTTTTTTTGGAGCTTTACTAGATATTTATTTTACATGAAAGCTTCAAATTATTTTTTAATGTTTAGGGTAGCGTTTATGCATTAATTTCGTAGGTTTTGAATTCCATTTTGAAGTGTCTGAATTGGTGCTTTCTTTATATTGTATTGTACTATTCGAAGTAAGGTTGAACTGTTAATCACACTATAATTATCAGAAGTCTGAGATTTGTTAGAGTTCTGTTGCTTCGTAGTGGTTTCAAAATTACTGCTGTGGTGTAATTTTTTCCAGAGTGGCCTCCTTTCGCATTATGAGAAGGAGGCTAAACATTTTCCTCTCTGTGTGGCCTAATCTTTTCCCTGTCCGACTGGGTTTTCTCTTCCCAACAGGCATATTTAATTGCACTGCCTGTGTATAAACTAATTTTGTTTCAATTTTTTCTGAATTTAGAGTGTCTCTGTCAAGTGCTATTTTTGTTAAAACCATTGAAAGTTAAGTGTTGAACAAAAAATAAATGTAAATAAAAATTTAATGTGTACTTGTAAAGAAAGTTAGTGGAGCCAAATTGTCTTCTGTTAAGGATGCTCAAAATGTGCTTTTTCTTAGTTGTTTTAAGCATATTTTATGATATTTTTTCCTTAATATGAACAGTGTTGGCAGATTGTGAAGTTTTATGAACCAGTTTGCGAAGATCTATTGAAAAATTGATTCGATAAATAAAAATTCATTTTGAAATGAAATCAGAGATATTTTATTATTATCGAAGTAAAATTCTGCAGATTAACTTTGAACTTTGCTTTGAAAAGCACTCTGAAAGTTTCTTTTGGACTTCATTCCGTTCTCTTGGCAAATGCAAGACAGAATTATTTTTTGGAAAGGCTGATGTCTTTTGCTTATAAAAATGACTGATACAACTGTAACCCTGTCGCTGTAAAGAGCACATGTTTCCCAAGCGTCTTGTTTTTTCTTTAATTGGGGCAATCTCCGCTAGAATATAAGACGTTGCTTTTCTGTTATTTAACAATTTCTTCACCTTATCTTTAGTTAAAAGCTCTTCTTCGTAAGGAGCGCTTTTATTATCAAGGGGTTTTATAAGAACCCAATTCTTCTTTTGTAATTTTCTGATTCATTGTTTGACTTCTCTATCTTCCATATGTGAAAATTCTTTGGCATACTTTGTTTTTGAGGTTTGTAAGATTTTTTTGGTCTTCATTTTCAGTCGATGTAAATTGTTTAAAGAAGCAGATAAATTCTTTCCGGTGTTGATGGATAAATGTTGAACCACGTATGGATGTAATTCTTGCAGTGGACAAATTAAATAGGATCCTTTAAGGTACTGCTATATGCGAAATCATGCTTTACAAGTTTGCACTGAGCAAGTACCTGCTATATTAAAAATTATAGGCTACGAAACATGAAATGAAGAATCATATGAGGTATGTAGAATGCAGAATGAGAGTTTAGTCGTGATAAATACACAGTCTATACAGATGATCGGAAATCATAAAAATTTAGTTGGATTTACTATAAAGTATTTTATTCCTGGACCATGGATGAGTTATAAACAGTACTTGTGTGAAAAGAGATTAAAGTATATGGGTTCCCTGTTTAAGAAAGGAATTTCTCTCTGACAGTATGCAGTCTGTATCATAGCTGGAATAGCGAGGTATTGCGTTTTCAGGAAGACAAAATCTGTTATTCTGCAATTTCTATTGAAAATGTGTGTTGAAATTTTGTTACCTAGTTAACCCTATTTTTAAATCTTTTTATATGAAAATGAAACCAAATACAGACTAAGAAATAAAATTGCATTGCTTACCTTAGTGCAGTTATGCGCAACTTTAACTTACTGGGAGCCAATTTTGAGTTTATAAAATTTTGGCTAGCTACAATTACCTAGTGCACTTTTAATATTTCAGTTATAAATGCGTTACACAAAGTATAAAAATGTGTGGTATAATATGTTAAAGAAAAGGTATACTGTTTGTACTATTTACAAAAAATTCAGCAAGATGAAAGTTAAATACAGGGAAATCATATTTTAATGTGAAATTTAACACTGCATTTCTTCTGCGAGTTTTTTTCCTTCTGGTACATGCAATGTTATGGGTAAATCCAGGCAGTCATTGGAATGTTGATTTGTTATCCTGTATCTAAACATTGATTTTATCAAGTTCGTTGTTGAAAATCCTCTTTCACATTTTTAAGTAGATCGGAAGCAGAAATTTATCTTTTTAAAAGTTTAACACTTCATGATTTTTCTAATCTAGGACTATTCAAATGGCTTTTTGTGATATTCTTGATCTTAATTAGGATGAAAATCAGTTTTTTCCATTTCTAGTTCAATAAAATTGTTATTAAACATATTTGCAATCTTTTACCATTTTTCTTAAATACTAGTACAGTCAAAAGTCGTTAATCTGGACTCGTCGGGACTTCGGCGATTCCGGATTATCAATTTTTCCGGATTATAGATCATCAGTTTAAATCTAGTAAAATGGCATGCAGAAATTATAAAATTAAAAATATGAAACCCTAATTTACGAAATAAAGAACAATTATGATCTAAAGGGTATCAAAATTTACAAAAAAAAGCTTAATATTTATTTGTTTACTTTATTAAACATTTCTTTCAATATAAGTTGTTTAAGTTGCTTCGTTTTTTATGTGATAATACATTCTATAAAAATTCTAATTTTAAATACACTCAAAACATCTAATTTAGAAACTAATTTAAGCTCAATGAGATTTTCCAAATGATTGTTTCAGTTTTCTTAGATTTCACGCTTTAGTTCTCCAGATTTTCAAAGTGGCAAAACGTACATTACATTATGGTAAAAATGTATATTCCTTATATTTGCATAATATTTTCACAATATTAGTTTTGATTTAAAAGGAATTTATAATACCCTTTAAATCAAAGACTTTAGTTTAGTTCTCCCCCCTCCCTCAAGTTTAAGATTTAGTTATTATGTCTGTAAGAATGGCTAAATCATAGAACCAGGTACGTTCAATAATTTCTTCATAAGTTTCGTTTCTGGATTTTTAAAAGTCTTCTATGAAACTTTCGTAACAGCAGCTGGGATGGAACTCGGGCAGCCAGACAGAATGTACCTTCCCTGAGTGATAATTTCTATCATTTCTTTGAAAGTGACCTTATAATATTTCAGAATAAACCCTCGTAACATTAATAAATGAATATATAATTTTTAATGCTTATATAATGCGTGTTTGGTTCATACAATATTTTGAGCTTTTATATTACTATTTCTGTATGTGAATTAACACAGTTTAATATAGAACACCTGCTGCAAGGCTAAAAGTAAAGTATTTGAATTATGTTTTACCTTTCGTGTGTTTTCAGACGCAGGTTCTATTCTACAATTTACTGAATTTCTCGGCATTGGACATCTCGCATAGCAGACAAAATTTCATTCCTATGTTTAGGTTTTATAGTACAATAGGTTGAGCATCCCTACATTAGTATATGACTTTGATTCCTTCGAAAGAAAAAGGAGTATCTTAGTTTTCTTGAATTTTTGGTCATAATTTTAGTTTGTAGTTAATTGCAACGAAATTGAATTCAAATTCTACGAAATTGAATTTAAATTTTTTGCCAAATCTCAAAATGCTGTGTCTTTTAATGGCATTTGATGTGTTTTGTCTTGCTGTATTAAAGCTGGGCTCGAACCCGGGCAGCTAGACAATATGTTCTTTTCCTGAGTGAAATATTGCTATAATTTCATTAAAGTGACCTGGTAATATTTCATTATAATTTGTTGTACATTCACTAAGCTGTCCTCTCTGAAGGATGAGAGTATCTAAGTAAAGAACTTAAAATTAGAAACGGTTGTTACGTTAAAATTCGGAATGAAATATTTCTTTTATGGTATATGACTTTTGTTTCCAAGATGTTCTTCGAAGTCTGTTTTTAGAGTGGTGTTTTTGTGCCCTTTTTTTAAAAATAAAATCTTTAAAAGTATATATGTATAGCTTTTTTAATGTTAATATATTGCAAGTTTGATTCTTACTCTATTTTGATCTGTTATGTCACTAATTTCTGTGTGTGAATTAAGATAGTTTAATATATAACATCTGCTTCAAATGTAACAGTAAAGTTTATTTTGTTTATTTGTGATTTAAAATTACCGACTTATTGTCTTTTGGTGCCATCTTTCTACCAGTGCTGAAATTATTTACTCTTCTCGAAGATCATTATCTCTTTTATTCTGTGTATCCGTAATAACTGTCTAAATTTTTTTTCTTT
The DNA here is from genome assembly GCF_044657685.1 of Stegodyphus dumicola. Lineage (NCBI taxonomy): Eukaryota > Metazoa > Arthropoda > Arachnida > Araneae > Eresidae > Stegodyphus > Stegodyphus dumicola. The sequence continues at coordinate 84,146,854 of NC_140781.1, forward strand.
CGTTATGCATGTTGTACCCAAACATTAAAACCCCCTTCGCTTACTGTACTTCTGTCGTATTAGGAAAATCATTTGCTTTTCTATCGACTGCAGTCATGATTTTAGTAACAATGTAGCTCATTGCTCGAGTTTAAAACAAAGAAGGCTACCTTTGAAGTTTTATGTATTAAGAAACAATATTAGATATTTCTGTTTGTGTATAATTATTCATTAATATCAAAGTAGTTAAAATCTAATAACTCCTTTTTTCCCTTTTTGGCCTCCTCTAGTGTAATTTGTCATCATTTTTGTGCACTCTTGGAATGCAGAACATGAGATCGTGACAGAAAAAACGGAGAAATAATGCAGAGCAAAAGGACATCTGTGGCTGGTAATTCTTGTTTTATATCAACTTTATTTCCACTAGAAATGCTCGAATTTTATAATTCGTACGTCTGTTTTCACATGTTGCTTTTTTTTGGAGCTTTACTAGATATTTATTTTACATGAAAGCTTCAAATTATTTTTTAATGTTTAGGGTAGCGTTTATGCATTAATTTCGTAGGTTTTGAATTCCATTTTGAAGTGTCTGAATTGGTGCTTTCTTTATATTGTATTGTACTATTCGAAGTGAGGTTGAACTGTTAATCACACTATAATTATCAGAAGTCTGAGATTTGTTAGAGTTCTGTTGCTTCGTAGTGGTTTCAAAATTACTGCTGTGGTGTAATTTTTTCCAGAGTGGCCTCCTTTCACATTATGAGAAGGAGGCTAAACATTTTCCTCTCTGTGTGGCCTAATATTTTCCCTGTCCGACTGGGTTTTCTCTTCCCAACAGGCATATTTAATTGCACTGCCTGTGTATAAACAATTTTGTTTCAATTTTTTCTGAATTTAGAGTGTCTCTGTCAAGTGCTATTTTTGTTAAAACCATTGAAAGTTAAGTGTTGAACAAAAAATAAATGTAAATAAAAATTTAATGCGTACTTGTAAAGAAAGTTATTGGAGCCAAATTGTCTTCTGTTAAGGATGCTCAAAATGTGCTTTTTCTTAGTTGTTTTAAGCATACTTTATGATATTTTTTCCTTAATATGAACAATGTTGGCAGATTGTGAAGTTTTATGAACCAGTTTGCGAAGATCTATTGAAAAATTGATTCGATAAATAAAAATTCATTTTGAAATCAAATCAGAGATGTTTTATTATTATCGAAGTAAAATTCTGCAGATTAACTTTGAACTTTGCTTTGAAAAGCACTCTGAAAGTTTCTTTTGGACTTCATTCCGTTCTCTTGGCAAATGCATGACAGAATTATTTTTTGGAAAGGCTGATGTCTTTTGCTTATAATAATGACTGATGTAACTGCAACCGTGTTGCTGTAAAGAGTACATGTTTCTCAGTAGCTCTTTTCATGTGTCCTGTTTTTTTCGTTAATTGGGTCAGTCTCCGCTAGAAGATCAGACATTGCTTTTCTGTTATTTAACAATTCCTTCATCTTATCTTTAGTTAAAAGCTCCTCTTCGTAATGAGCGCTTTTATTATCAAGGGGTTTTATAAGAACCCAATTCTTCTTTTGTAATTTTCTGATTCATTGTTTGACTTCTCTATCTTCCATATGTGAAAATTCTTCGGCATACTTTGCTTTTGAGGTTTGTAAGATTTTTTTGGTCTTCATTTTCTGTCGATGGAAATTGTTTAAAGAAGCAGATAAATTCTTTCCGGTGTTGATGGATGAATGTTGAACCACGTATGAATGTAATTATAGCGGTGGACAAATTAAATGGAATCCTTTAAGGTACTGCTATACGCAAAATCATGCTTTACAAGTCTGCGCTCAGCAAGTACCTGCTGTATTAAAAATTATAGGCTACGAAACATGACATGAAGAATCATATGAGGTATGTAGAATGCAGATTGAGAGTTTAGTCGTGATAAATACACAGTCTATACAGATGATCGGAAATCATAAAAATTTAGGTGGATTTACAATAAAGTATTTTAGTCCTGGACCATGGATTAGTTATAAACAGTACTTGTGTCAAAACAGATTAAAGTATATGGATTCCCTGTTTAAAAAAGGAATTTCTCTCTGACAGTATGCAGTCTGTATCATAGCTGGAATAGCAAGGTGTTGCGTCTTCAGGAAGACAAAATCTGTTATTCTGCAATTTTTACTGAAAATGTATGTTTAAATTTTGTTACTTAGATAACACTGTTTTTAACTCTTTTTATATGAAAATGAAACCAAATACAGACAAAGAAATAAAATTTCATTCCTTACCTTAGTGCAGTTGTGCGCAACTTTAACTTACTGGGAGCCAATTTTGAGTGTATAAAATTTTGGCTAGCTACAATTACCTTGTGCACTTTTAATATTTCAGTTACAAATGCGTTACACAAAGTATAAAAAGGTGTGGTATAATATGTTAAACAAAAGGTATACTCCTTGTATTATTTACAAAAAATTCAGCAAGATGAAAGTTAAATACAGGGAAATCATATTTTAATCTGAAATTTAACACTGCATTTCTTCTGCAAGGTTTTTTCCCCTCTGGTACATGCAACGTTATGGCTAAATCCATGCAGTCGTTGGGATGTTGATTTGTTATCCTGTATCTAATTATATATTTTAGCAAGTTCATTGTTGAAAATCCTCTTTCACATTTTTAAGTAGATAGGAAGGAGATATTTATCTTTTTAAAAGTTTAACAAATCATGATTTTTCTGATCTAAGACTATTCAAATAGCTTTTTGTGATATTCTTGATCTTAATTAGGATGAAAATCCGTTTCTGCCATTTCTAGTTCAATAGAATTGTTATTTAACATATTTGCAATCTTTTACCATTTTTCTTAAATACTAGTATTATGTAATTGGTTTGAAGTGAATGAAGTAGTTGGTCTAATTTGAAATACACTCAAAACATCAAATTTAGAAACTAATTTAAGCTCAATGAGATTTTCCAAATGATTGTGTCAGTTTTCTTATATTTCACGCTTTAGTTCTCCAGATTTTCAAAGTGGCAAAACGTATATTACAGTATGGTAAAAATGTATATTCCTTATATTTGTGTAATATTTTCACAAAATTAATTTTGATTTAAAATGAATTTATAATACCCTTTAATTCAAAGACTTTAGTTTAGTTCTCTACCCCCCTCAAGTTTAAGGTTTAGTTATTATGTCTGTATCTGAATCATAGAACCAGGTAATTTCAATAATTTCTTTATAAGTTTCGTTTCTGTATTTTTAAAATTCTTCTATGAAACTTTTGTAACAGAAGCTGGGAAGGAACCCGGGCAGCCAGACAGAATGTCCCTTCCCTGAGTGAAAATTTCTATCATTTCTTTGAAAATGACCTTTAATATTTCAGTATAAACCCTTGTAACATTAATAAATGAATATAGAATTTTTAATATTTATATAATGCGTGTTTGGTTCATACAATATTTTGAGCTTTTATATTACTAATTCTGTATGTGAATTGACACAGTTTAATATAGAACACCTGCTTCAAGGCTAAAAGTAAAGCATTTGAATTATGTTTTACCTTTCGTTTGTTTTCAGACGCAGGTTCTATTTTACAATTTACGGAATTTCTCGGTATTGGACATCTCGCATATCTGACAAAATTTCATTCCTCTGTTAAGGTTTTATAGTACAATAAGTTGAGCATCCCTACATTAGTATATGACTTTGATTCCTTCGAAAGAAAAAGGAGTATCTTAGTTTTCTTGAATTTTTGGTCATAATTTTCGTTTGAAAGTAATTGCAACAGCTCTTCCACGAAATTGCATTTAAATTTTTTGCCACATCTCAAAATGCTGTATCTTTTAATGCCATTTGATGGGTTTTGGCTTGCTGTATTAAAGCTGGGCTTGAACCTGGGCAGCTAGACAATATGTTCTTTTCCTGAGTGAAATATTGCTATAATTTCATTAAAGTGACCTGGTAATATTTCATTATAATTTGTTGTACATTGACTAAGCTGTCCTCTCTAATGGATGAGAGTACCTAAGTAAAGAACTTAAAATTAGAAACGGTTGTTACGTTAAAATTCGGAATGAAATATTTCTTTTATGGTATATGAGTTTTGTTTCCAAGATGTTCTTCGAAGTCTGTTTTTAGAGTGGTGTTTTTGTGCCCTTTTTCTAAAAATAAAATCTTTAAAAGTATATATGTATAGCTTTTTTAATGTTAATATATTGCAAGTTTGATTCTTACTCTATTTTGATCTGTTATGTCACTAATTTCTGTGTGTGAATTAAGATAGTTTAATATATAACATCTGCTTCAAAGGTAACAGTAAAGTTTATTTTGTTTATTTGTGATTTAAAATTACCGACTTATTGTCTTTGGGTTCCATCTTTCTACCAGTGCTGAAATTATTTACTCTTCTCGAAGATCATTATCCCTTTTATTCTGTGTATCTGTAATAACTGTCTAAATTTTTTTTCTTTCGTTATTCATGTTGTACCCATACATTAAAAACCCCTTTCGCTTACTGTACTTCTGTCGTATTAGGAAAATCATTTGCTTTTCTATCGACTGCAGTCATGATTTTAGTAACAATGTAGCACATTGCTCGAGTTTAAAACAAAGAAGGCTACCTTTGAAGTTTTATGTATTAAGAAACAATATTAGATATTTCTGTTTGTGTATAATTATTCTTTAATATCAAAGTAGTTAAAATCTAATGACTCTTTTTTTCCCTTTTTGGCCTCTTCTTGTGTAATTTGTCATCATTTTTGTGCACTCTTGGAATGCAGAACATGAGATCGTGACAGAAAAAACGGAGAAATAATGCAGAGCAAAAGGACATCTGTGGCTGGTAATTCTTGTTTTATATCAACTTTATTTCCACTAGAAATGCTCGAATTTTATAATTCGTACGTCTGTTTTCACATGTTGCTTTTTTTTGGAGCTTTACTAGATATTTATTTTACATGAAAGCTTCAAATTATTTTTTAATGTTTAGGGTAGCGTTTATGCATTAATTTCGTAGGTTTTGAATTCCATTTTGAAGTGTCTGAATTGGTGCTTTCTTTATATTGTATTGTACTACTCGAAGTGAGGTTGAACTGTTAATCACACTATAATTATCAGAAGTCTGAGATTTGTTAGAGTTCTGTTGCTTCGTAGTGGTTTCAAAATTACTGCTGTGGTGTAATTTTGTCCAGAGTGGCCTCCTTTCGCATTACGAGAAGGAGGCTAAACATTTTCCTCTCTGTGTGGCCTAATATTTTCCCTGTCCTACTGGGTGTTCTCTTCCCAACAGGCCAATTTAATTGCACTGCCTGTATATAAACCAATTTTGTTTCAGTTTTTTCTGAATTTAGAGTGTCTCTGTCAAGTGCTATTTTTGTTAAAACCATTGAAAGTTAAGTGTTGAACAAAAAATAAATGTAAATAAAAATTTAATGTGTACTTGTAAAGAAAGTTATTGGAGCCAAATTGTCTTCTGTTAAGGATGCACAAAATGTGCTTTTTCTTAGTTGTTTTAAGCATACTTTATTATATTTTTTCCTTAATCTGAATAATGTTGGCATATTGTGAAGTTTTATGAACCAATTTGCGAAGATCTATTGAAAAATTGATTCGATAAATAAAAATTCATTTTGAAATCAAATGAGAGATGTTTTATTATTATCGAAGTAAAATTTTGCAGATTAACTTTCAACTTTGCTTTGACAAGCACTCTGAAAGTTTCTTTTGGACTTCTTTCCATTCTCTTGTCAAATACATGACAGAATTATATTTTGAAAAAGCTGATGTCTTTTGCTTATAATAATGACTGATGTAACTGTAACCGTGTTGCTGTAAAGGAGCACATGTTTCCCAGTAGCTCTTTTCAAGTGCCCTGTTTTTTTCGTTAATTGGGTCAGTCTCCGCTAGAAGATCAGACATTGCTTTTCTGTTATTTAACAATTCCTTCATCTTATCTTTAGTTAAAAGCTCCTCTTCGTAATGAGCGCTTTTATTATCAAGGGGTTTTATAAGAACCCAATTCTTCTTTTGTAATTTTCTGATTCATTGTTTGACTTCTCTATCTTCCATATGTGAAAATTCTTCGGCATACTTTGCTTTTGAGGTTTGTAAGATTTTTTTGGTCTTCATTTTCTGTCGATGGAAATTGTTTGAAGAAGCAGATAAATTCTTTCTGGCGTTGATGGATGAATGTTGAACCACGTATGAATGTAATTATAGCGGTGGACAAATTAAATGGAATCCTTTAAGGTACTGCTATACGCAAAATCATGCTTTACAAGTCTGCGCTCAGCAAGTACCTGCTGTATTAAAAATTATAGGCTACGAAACATGACATGAAGAATCATATGAGGTATGTAGAATGCAGATTGAGAGTTTAGTCGTGATAAATACACAGTCTATACAGATGATCGGAAATCATAAAAATTTAGGTGGATTTACAATAAAGTATTTTAGTCCTGGACCATGGATTAGTTATAAACAGTACTTGTGTCAAAACAGATTAAAGTATATGGATTCCCTGTTTAAAAAAGGAATTTCTCTCTGACAGTATGCAGTCTGTATCATAGCTGGAATAGCAAGGTGTTGCGCTTCAGGAAGACAAAATCTGTTATTCTGCAATTTTTACTGAAAATGTATGTTTAAATTTTGTTACTTAGATAACACTGTTTTTAACTCTTTTTATATGAAAATGAAACCAAATACAGACAAAGAAATAAAATTTCATTCCTTACCTTAGTGCAGTTATGCGCAACTTTAACTTACTGGGAGCCGATTTTGAGTTTATAAAATTTTGGCTAGCTACAATTACCTTGTGCACTTTTAATATTTCAGTTACAAATGCGTTACACAAAGTATAAAAAGGTGTGGTATAATATGTTAAACAAAAGGTATACTCCTTGTATTATTTACAAAAAATTCAGCAAGATGAAAGTTAAATACAGGGAAATCATATTTTAATCTGAAATTTAACACTGCATTTCTTCTGCAAGGTTTTTTCCCCTCTGGTACATGCAACGTTATGGCTAAATCCATGCAGTCGTTGGGATGTTGATTTGTTATCCTGTATCTAATTATATATTTTAGCAAGTTCATTGTTGAAAATCCTCTTTCACATTTTTAAGTAGATAGGAAGGAGATATTTATCTTTTTAAAAGTTTAACAAATCATGATTTTTCTGATCTAAGACTATTCAAATAGCTTTTTGTGATATTCTTGATCTTAATTAGGATGAAAATCCGTTTCTGCCATTTCTAGTTCAATAGAATTGTTATTTAACATATTTGCAATCTTTTACCATTTTTCTTAAATACTAGTATTATGTATTTGGTTTCAAGTGAATGAAGTAGTTGGTCTAATTTGAAATACACTCAAAACATCAAATTTAGAAACTAATTTAAGCTCAATGAGATTTTCCAAATGATTGTGTCAGTTTTCTTATATTTCACGCTTTAGTTCTCCAGATTTTCAAAGTGGCAAAACGTACATTACAGTATCGTAAAAATGTATATTCCTTATATTTGTGTAATATTTTCACAAAATTAATTTTGATTTAAAATGAATTTATAATACCCTTTAATTCAAAGACTTTAGTTTAGTTCTCTACCCCCCTCAAGTTTAAGGTTTAGTTATTATGTCTGTATCTGAATCATAGAACCAGGTAATTTCAATAATTTCTTTATAAGTTTCGTTTCTGTATTTTTAAAATTCTTCTATGAAACTTTTGTAACAGAAGCTGGGAAGGAACCCGGGCAGCCAGACAGAATGTCCCTTCCCTGAGTGAAAATTTCTATCATTTCTTTGAAAATGACCTTTAATATTTCAGTATAAACCCTTGTAACATTAATAAATGAATATAGAATTTTTAATATTTATATAATGCGTGTTTGGTTCATACAATATTTTGAGCTTTTATATTACTAATTCTGTATGTGAATTGACACAGTTTAATATAGAACACCTGCTTCAAGGCTAAAAGTAAAGCATTTGAATTATGTTTTACCTTTCGTTTGTTTTCAGACGCAGGTTCTATTTTACAATTTACGGAATTTCTCGGTATTGGACATCTCGCATATCTGACAAAATTTCATTCCTCTGTTAAGGTTTTATAGTACAATAAGTTGAGCATCCCTACATTAGTATATGACTTTGATTCCTTCGAAAGAAAAAGGAGTATCTTAGTTTTCTTGAATTTTTGGTCATAATTTTCGTTTGAAAGTAATTGCAACAGCTCTTCCACGAAATTGCATTTAAATTTTTTGCCACATCTCAAAATGCTGTATCTTTTAATGCCATTTGATGGGTTTTGGCTTGCTGTATTAAAGCTGGGCTCGAACCTGGGCAGCTAGACAATATGTTCTTTTCCTGAGTGAAATATTGCTATAATTTCATTAAAGTGACCTGGTAATATTTCATTATAATTTGTTGTACATTGACTAAGCTGTCCTCTCTAATGGATGAGAGTACCTAAGTAAAGAACTTAAAATTAGAAACGGTTGTTACGTTAAAATTCGGAATGAAATATTTCTTTTATGGTATATGAGTTTTGTTTCCAAGATGTTCTTCGAAGTCTGTTTTTAGAGTGGTGTTTTTGTGCCCTTTTTTTGAAAATAAAATCTTTAAAAGTATATATGTATAGCTTTTTTAATGTTAATATATTGCAAGTTTGATTCTTACTCTATTTTGATCTGTTATGTCACTAATTTCTGTGTGTGAATTAAGATAGTTTAATATATAACATCTGCTTCAAAGGTAACAGTAAAGTTTATTTTGTTTATTTGTTATTTAAAATTACCGACTTATTGTCTTTGGGTTCCATCTTTCTACCAGTGCTGAAATTATTTACTCTTCTCGAAGATCATTATCCCTTTTATTCTGTGTATCTGTAATAACTGTCTAAATTTTTTTTCTTTCGTTATTCATGTTATACCCATACATTAAAAACCCCTTTCGCTTACTGTACTTCTGTCGTATTAGGAAAATCATTTGCTTTTCTATCGACTGCAGTCATGATTTTAGTAACAATGTAGCACATTGTTCGAGTTTAAAACAAAGAAGGCTACCTTTGAAGTTTTATGTATTAAGAAACAATATTAGATATTTCTGTTTGTGTATAATTATTCTTTAATATCAAAGTAGTTAAAATCTAATGACTCTTTTTTTCCCTTTTTGGCCTCTTCTTGTGTAATTTGTCATCATTTTTGTGCACTCTTGGAATGCAGAACATGAGATCGTGACAGAAAAAACGGAGAAATAATGCAGAGCAAAAGGACATCTGTGGCTGGTAATTCTTGTTTTATATCAACTTTATTTCCACTAGAAATGCTCGAATTTTATAATTCGTACGTCTGTTTTCACATGTTGCTTTTTTTTGGAGCTTTACTAGATATTTATTTTACATGAAAGCTTCAAATTATTTTTTAATGTTTAGGGTAGCGTTTATGCATTAATTTCGTAGGTTTTGAATTCCATTTTGAAGTGTCTGAATTGGTGCTTTCTTTATATTGTATTGTACTACTCGAAGTGAGGTTGAACTGTTAATCACACTATAATTATCAGAAGTCTGAGATTTGTTAGAGTTCTGTTGCTTCGTAGTGGTTTCAAAATTACTGCTGTGGTGTAATTTTGTCCAGAGTGGCCTCCTTTCGCATTACGAGAAGGAGGCTAAACATTTTCCTCTCTGTGTGGCCTAATATTTTCCCTGTCCTACTGGGTGTTCTCTTCCCAACAGGCCAATTTAATTGCACTGCCTGTATATAAACCAATTTTGTTTCAGTTTTTTCTGAATTTAGAGTGTCTCTGTCAAGTGCTATTTTTGTTAAAACCATTGAAAGTTAAGTGTTGAACAAAAAATAAATGTAAATAAAAATTTAATGTGTACTTGTAAAGAAAGTTATTGGAGCCAAATTGTCTTCTGTTAAGGATGCTCAAAATGTGCTTTTTCTTAGTTGTTTTAAGCATATTTTATTATATTTTTTCCTTAATCTGAATAATGTTGGCATATTGTGAAGTTTTATGAACCAATTTGCGAAGATCTATTGAAAAATTGATTCGATAAATAAAAATTCATTTTGAAATCAAATGAGAGATGTTTTATTATTATCGAAGTAAAATTTTGCAGATTAACTTTCAACTTTGCTTTGACAAGCACTCTGAAAGTTTCTTTTGGACTTCTTTCCATTCTCTTGTCAAATACATGACAGAATTATATTTTGAAAAAGCTGATGTCTTTTGCTTATAATAATGACTGATGTAACTGTAACCGTGTTGCTGTAAAGAGTACATGTTTCTCAGTAGCTCTTTTCAAGTGCCCTGTTTTTTTCGTTAATTGGGTCAGTCTCCGCTAGAAGATCAGACATTGCTTTTCTGTTATTTAACAATTCCTTCATCTTATCTTTAGTTAAAAGCTCCTCTTCGTAATGAGCGCTTTTATTATCAAGGGGTTTTATAAGAACCCAATTCTTCTTTTGTAATTTTCTGATTCATTGTTTGACTTCTCTATCTTCCATATGTGAAAATTCTTCGGCATACTTTGCTTTTGAGGTTTGTAAGGTTTTTTTGGTCTTCATTTTCTGTCGATGGAAATTGTTTAAAGAAGCAGATAAATTCTTTCCGGTGTTGATGGATGAATGTTGAACCACGTATGAATGTAATTATAGCGGTGGACAAATTAAATGGAATCCTTTAAGGTACTGCTATACGCAAAATCATGCTTTACAAGTCTGCGCTCAGCAAGTACCTGCTGTATTAAAAATTATAGGCTACGAAACATGACATGAAGAATCATATGAGGTATGTAGAATGCAGATTGAGAGTTTAGTCGTGATAAATACACAGTCTATACAGATGATCGGAAATCATAAAAATTTAGGTGGATTTACAATAAAGTATTTTAGTCCTGGACCATGGATTAGTTATAAACAGTACTTGTGTCAAAACAGATTAAAGTATATGGATTCCCTGTTTAAAAAAGGAATTTCTCTCTGACAGTATGCAGTCTGTATCATAGCTGGAATAGCAAGGTGTTGCGTCTTCAGGAAGACAAAATCTGTTATTCTGCAATTTTTACTGAAAATGTATGTTTAAATTTTGTTACTTAGATAACACTGTTTTTAACTCTTTTTATATGAAAATGAAACCAAATACAGACAAAGAAATAAAATTTCATTCCTTACCTTAGTGCAGTTGTGCGCAACTTTAACTTACTGGGAGCCAATTTTGAGTGTATAAAATTTTGGCTAGCTACAATTACCTTGTGCACTTTTAATATTTCAGTTACAAATGCGTTACACAAAGTATAAAAAGGTGTGGTATAATATGTTAAACAAAAGGTATACTCCTTGTATTATTTACAAAAAATTCAGCAAGATGAAAGTTAAATACAGGGAAATCATATTTTAATCTGAAATTTAACACTGCATTTCTTCTGCAAGGTTTTTTCCCCTCTGGTACATGCAACGTTATGGCTAAATCCATGCAGTCGTTGGGATGTTGATTTGTTATCCTGTATCTAATTATATATTTTAGCAAGTTCATTGTTGAAAATCCTCTTTCACATTTTTAAGTAGATAGGAAGGAGATATTTATCTTTTTAAAAGTTTAACAAATCATGATTTTTCTGATCTAAGACTATTCAAATAGCTTTTTGTGATATTCTTGATCTTAATTAGGATGAAAATCCGTTTCTGCCATTTCTAGTTCAATAGAATTGTTATTTAACATATTTGCAATCTTTTACCATTTTTCTTAAATACTAGTATTATGTATTTGGTTTCAAGTGAATGAAGTAGTTGGTCTAATTTGAAATACACTCAAAACATCAAATTTAGAAACTAATTTAAGCTCAATGAGATTTTCCAAATGATTGTGTCAGTTTTCTTATATTTCACGCTTTAGTTCTCCAGATTTTCAAAGTGGCAAAACGTACATTACAGTATGGTAAAAATGTATATTCCTTATATTTGTGTAATATTTTCACAAAATTAATTTTGATTTAAAATGAATTTATAATACCCTTTAATTCAAAGACTTTAGTTTAGTTCTCTACCCCCCTCAAGTTTAAGGTTTAGTTATTATGTCTGTATCTGAATCATAGAACCAGGTAATTTCAATAATTTCTTTATAAGTTTCGTTTCTGGATTTTTAAAATTCTTCTATGAAACTTTTGTAACAGAAGCTGGGAAGGAACCCGGGCAGCCAGACAGAATGTCCCTTCCCTGAGTGAAAATTTCTATCATTTCTTTGAAAATGACCTTTAATATTTCAGTATAAACCCTTGTAACATTAATAAATGAATATAGAATTTTTAATATTTATATAATGCGTGTTTGGTTCATACAATATTTTGAGCTTTTATATTACTAATTCTGTATGTGAATTGACACAGTTTAATATAGAACACCTGCTTCAAGGTTAAAAGTAAAGCATTTGAATTATGTTTTACCTTTCGTTTGTTTTCAGACGCAGGTTCTATTTTACAATTTACGGAATTTCTCGGTATTGGACATCTCGCATATCTGACAAAATTTCATTCCTCTGTTAAGGTTTTATAGTACAATAAGTTGAGCATCCCTACATTAGTATATGACTTTGATTCCTTCGAAAGAAAAAGGAGTATCTTAGTTTTCTTGAATTTTTGGTCATAATTTTCGTTTGAAAGTAATTGCAACAGCTCTTCCACGAAATTGCATTTAAATTTTTTGCCACATCTCAAAATGCTGTATCTTTTAATGCCATTTGATGGGTTTTGGCTTGCTGTATTAAAGCTGGGCTCGAACCTGGGCAGCTAGACAATATGTTCTTTTCCTGAGTGAAATATTGCTATAATTTCATTAAAGTGACCTGGTAATATTTCATTATAATTTGTTGTACATTGACTAAGCTGTCCTCTCTAATGGATGAGAGTACCTAAGTAAAGAACTTAAAATTAGAAACGGTTGTTACGTTAAAATTCGGAATGAAATATTTCTTTTATGGTATATGAGTTTTGTTTCCAAGATGTTCTTCGAAGTCTGTTTTTAGAGTGGTGTTTTTGTGCCCTTTTTTTGAAAATAAAATCTTTAAAAGTATATATGTATAGCTTTTTTAATGTTAATATATTGCAAGTTTGATTCTTACTCTATTTTGATCTGTTATGTCACTAATTTCTGTGTGTGAATTAAGATAGTTTAATATATAACATCTGCTTCAAAGGTAACAGTAAAGTTTATTTTGTTTATTTGTGATTTAAAATTACCGACTTATTGTCTTTGGGTTCCATCTTTCTACCAGTGCTGAAATTATTTACTCTTCTCGAAGATCATTATCCCTTTTATTCTGTGTATCTGTAATAACTGTCTAAATTTTTTTTCTTTCGTTATTCATGTTATACCCATACATTAAAAACCCCTTTCGCTTACTGTACTTCTGTCGTATTAGGAAAATCATTTGCTTTTCTATCGACTGCAGTCATGATTTTAGTAACAATGTAGCACATTGTTCGAGTTTAAAACAAAGAAGGCTACCTTTGAAGTTTTATGTATTAAGAAACAATATTAGATATTTCTGTTTGTGTATAATTATTCTTTAATATCAAAGTAGTTAAAATCTAATGACTCTTTTTTTCCCTTTTTTGCCTCTTCTTGTGTAATTTGTCATCATTTTTGTGCACTCTTGGAATGCAGAACATGAGATCGTGACAGAAAAAACGGAGAAATAATGCAGAGCAAAAGGACATCTGTGGCTGGTAATTCTTGTTTTATATCAACTTTATTTCCACTAGAAATGCTCGAATTTTATAATTCGTACGTCTGTTTTCACATGTTGCTTTTTTTTGGAGCTTTACTAGATATTTATTTTACATGAAAGCTTCAAATTATTTTTTAATGTTTAGGGTAGCGTTTATGCATTAATTTCGTAGGTTTTGAATTCCATTTTGAAGTGTCTGAATTGGTGCTTTCTTTATATTGTATTGTACTACTCGAAGTGAGGTTGAACTGTTAATCACACTATAATTATCAGAAGTCTGAGATTTGTTAGAGTTCTGTTGCTTCGTAGTGGTTTCAAAATTACTGCTGTGGTGTAATTTTGTCCAGAGTGGCCTCCTTTCGCATTACGAGAAGGAGGCTAAACATTTTCCTCTCTGTGTGGCCTAATATTTTCCCTGTCCTACTGGGTGTTCTCTTCCCAACAGGCCAATTTAATTGCACTGCCTGTATATAAACCAATTTTGTTTCAGTTTTTTCTGAATTTAGAGTGTCTCTGTCAAGTGCTATTTTTGTTAAAACCATTGAAAGTTAAGTGTTGAACAAAAAATAAATGTAAATAAAAATTTAATGTGTACTTGTAAAGAAAGTTATTGGAGCCAAATTGTCTTCTGTTAAGGATGCTCAAAATGTGCTTTTTCTTAGTTGTTTTAAGCATACTTTATTATATTTTTTCCTTAATCTGAATAATGTTGGCATATTGTGAAGTTTTATGAACCAATTTGCGAAGATCTATTGAAAAATTGATTCGATAAATAAAAATTCATTTTGAAATCAAATGAGAGATGTTTTATTATTATCGAAGTAAAATTTTGCAGATTAACTTTCAACTTTGCTTTGACAAGCACTCTGAAAGTTTCTTTTGGACTTCTTTCCATTCTCTTGTCAAATACATGACAGAATTATATTTTGAAAAAGCTGATGTCTTTTGCTTATAATAATGACTGATGTAACTGTAACCGTGTTGCTGTAAAGAGTACATGTTTCTCAGTAGCTCTTTTCAAGTGCCCTGTTCTTTTCGTTAATTGGGTCAGTCTCCGCTAGAAGATCAGACATTGCTTTTCTGTTATTTAACAATTCCTTCATCTTATCTTTAGTTAAAAGCTCCTCTTCGTAATGAGCGCTTTTATTATCAAGGGGTTTTATAAGAACCCAATTCTTCTTTTGTAATTTTCTGATTCATTGTTTGACTTCTCTATCTTCCATATGTGAAAATTCTTCGGCATACTTTGCTTTTGAGGTTTGTAAGATTTTTTTGGTCTTCATTTTCTGTCGATGGAAATTGTTTAAAGAAGCAGATAAATTCTTTCCGGTGTTGATGGATGAATGTTGAACCACGTATGAATGTAATTATAGCGGTGGACAAATTAAATGGAATCCTTTAAGGTACTGCTATACGCAAAATCATGCTTTACAAGTCTGCGCTCAGCAAGTACCTGCTGTATTAAAAATTATAGGCTACGAAACATGACATGAAGAATCATATGAGGTATGTAGAATGCAGATTGAGAGTTTAGTCGTGATAAATACACAGTCTATACAGATGATCGGAAATCATAAAAATTTAGGTGGATTTACAATAAAGTATTTTAGTCCTGGACCATGGATTAGTTATAAACAGTACTTGTGTCAAAACAGATTAAAGTATATGGATTCCCTGTTTAAAAAAGGAATTTCTCTCTGACAGTATGCAGTCTGTATCATAGCTGGAATAGCAAGGTGTTGCGTCTTCAGGAAGACAAAATCTGTTATTCTGCAATTTTTACTGAAAATGTATGTTTAAATTTTGTTACTTAGATAACACTGTTTTTAACTCTTTTTATATGAAAATGAAACCAAATACAGACAAAGAAATAAAATTTCATTCCTTACCTTAGTGCAGTTGTGCGCAACTTTAACTTACTGGGAGCCAATTTTGAGTGTATAAAATTTTGGCTAGCTACAATTACCTTGTGCACTTTTAATATTTCAGTTACAAATGCGTTACACAAAGTATAAAAAGGTGTGGTATAATATGTTAAACAAAAGGTATACTCCTTGTATTATTTACAAAAAATTCAGCAAGATGAAAGTTAAATACAGGGAAATCATATTTTAATCTGAAATTTAACACTGCATTTCTTCTGCAAGGTTTTTTCCCCTCTGGTACATGCAACGTTATGGCTAAATCCATGCAGTCGTTGGGATGTTGATTTGTTATCCTGTATCTAATTATATATTTTAGCAAGTTCATTGTTGAAAATCCTCTTTCACATTTTTAAGTAGATAGGAAGGAGATATTTATCTTTTTAAAAGTTTAACAAATCATGATTTTTCTGATCTAAGACTATTCAAATAGCTTTTTGTGATATTCTTGATCTTAATTAGGATGAAAATCCGTTTCTGCCATTTCTAGTTCAATAGAATTGTTATTTAACATATTTGCAATCTTTTACCATTTTTCTTAAATACTAGTATTATGTATTTGGTTTCAAGTGAATGAAGTAGTTGGTCTAATTTGAAATACACTCAAAACATCAAATTTAGAAACTAATTTAAGCTCAATGAGATTTTCCAAATGATTGTGTCAGTTTTCTTATATTTCACGCTTTAGTTCTCCAGATTTTCAAAGTGGCAAAACGTACATTACAGTATGGTAAAAATGTATATTCCTTATATTTGTGTAATATTTTCACAAAATTAATTTTGATTTAAAATGAATTTATAATACCCTTTAATTCAAAGACTTTAGTTTAGTTCTCTAGCCCCCTCAAGTTTAAGGTTTAGTTATTATGTCTGTATCTGAATCATAGAACCAGGTAATTTCAATAATTTCTTTATAAGTTTCGTTTCTGGATTTTTAAAATTCTTCTATGAAACTTTTGTAACAGAAGCTGGGAAGGAACCCGGGCAGCCAGACAGAATGTCCCTTCCCTGAGTGAAAATTTCTATCATTTCTTTGAAAATGACCTTTAATATTTCAGTATAAACCCTTGTAACATTAATAAATGAATATAGAATTTTTAATATTTATATAATGCGTGTTTGGTTCATACAATATTTTGTGCTTTTATATTACTAATTCTGTATGTGAATTGACACAGTTTAATATAGAACACCTGCTTCAAGGCTAAAAGTAAAGCATTTGAATTATGTTTTACCTTTCGTTTGTTTTCAGACGCAGGTTCTATTTTACAATTTACAGAATTTCTCGGTATTGGACATCTCGCATATCTGACAAAATTTCATTCCTCTGTTAAGGTTTTATAGTACAATAAGTTGAGCATCCCTACATTAGTATATGACTTTGATTCCTTCGAAAGAAAAAGCAGTATCTTAGTTTTCTTGAATTTTTGGTCATAATTTTCGTTTGAAAGTAATTGCAACAGCTCTTCCACGAAATTGCATTTAAATTTTTTGCCACATCTCAAAATGCTGTATCTTTTAATGCCATTTGATGGGTTTTGGCTTGCTGTATTAAAGCTGGGCTCGAACCTGGGCAGCTAGACAATATGTTCTTTTCCTGAGTGAAATATTGCTCTAATTTCATTAAAGTGACCTGGTAATATTTCATTATAATTTGTTGTACATTGACTAAGCTGTCCTCTCTAATGGATGAGAGTACCTAAGTAAAGAACTTAAAATTAGAAACGGTTGTTACGTTAAAATTCGGAATGAAATATTTCTTTTATGGTATATGAGTTTTGTTTCCAAGATGTTCTTCGAAGTCTGTTTTTAGAGTGGTGTTTTTGTGCCCTTTTTTTAAAAATAAAATCTTTAAAAGTATATATGTATAGCTTTTTTAATGTTAATATATTGCAAATTTGATTCTTACTCTATTTTGATCTGTTATGTCACTAATTTCTGTGTGTGAATTAAGATAGTTTAATATATAACATCTGCTTCAAAGGTAACAGTAAAGTTTATTTTGTTTATTTGTGATTTAAAATTACCGACTTATTGTCTTTGGGTTCCATCTTTCTACCAGTGCTGAAATTATTTACTCTTCTCGAAGATCATTATCCCTTTTATTCTGTGTATCCGTGATAACTGTCTAAATTTTTTTTCTTTCGTTATTCATGTTGTACCCATACATTAAAAACCCCCTTCGCTTACTGTACTTCTGTCGTATTAGGAAAATCATTTGCTTTTCTATCGACTGCAGTCATGATTTTAGTAACAATGTAGCTCATTGCTCGAGTTTAAAACAAAGAAGGCTACCTTTGAAGTTTTATGTATTAAGAAACAATATTAGATATTTCTGTTTGTGTATAATTATTCATTAATATCAAAGTAGTTAAAATCTAATAACTCCTTTTTTCCCTTTTTCGCCTCCTCTAGTGTAATTTGTCATCATTTTTGTGCACTCTTGGAATGCAGAACATGAGATCGTGACAGAAAAAAAATAATGCTGAGCAAAAAGGCCATCTGTGGCTGGTAATTCTTGTTTTATATCAACTTTATTTCCACTAGAAATGCTCGAACGTTATAATTTGTATGTCTGTTTTCACATGTTGCTTTATATTGGAGCTTTATTAGATATTTATTTTACATGAACGCTTCAAATTATGTTTTAATGTTTAGGGTAGCGTTTATGCATTAATTTCGTAGGTTTTGAATTCCATTTTGAAGTGTCTGAATTGGTGCCTTCTTTATATTGTATTGTAATATTCGAAGTGAAGTTGAACTGTTAATCACACTATAATTATCTGAAGTCTGAGATTTGTTAGTTCTGTTGCTTCGTAGTGGTTTCAAAATTACTGCTGTGGTGTAATTTTGTCCAGAGTGGCCTCCTTTCGCATTACGAGAAGGAGGCTAAACATTTTCCTCTCTGTGTGGCCTAATATTTTCCCTGTCCGACTGGGTGTTCTCTTCCCAACAGGCCAATTTAATTGCACTGCCTGTGTATAAACCAATTTTGTTTCAGTTTTTTCTGAATTTAGAGTGTCTCTGTCAAGTGCTATTTTTGTTAAAACCATTGAAAGTTAAGTGTTGAACAAAAAATAAATGTAAATAAAAATTTAATGTGTACTTGTAAAGAAAGTTATTGGAGCCAAATTGTCTTCTGTTAAGGATGCTCAAAATGTGCTTTTTCTTAGTTGTTTTAAGCATACTTTATTATATTTTTTCCTTAATCTGAATAATGTTGGCATATTGTGAAGTTTTATGAACCAATTTGCGAAGATCTATTGAAAAATTGATTCGATAAATAAAAATTCATTTTGAAATCAAATCAGAGATGTTTTATTATTATCGAAGTAAAATTTTGCAGATTAACTTTCAACTTTGCTTTGACAAGCACTCTGAAAGTTTCTTTTGGACTTCTTTCCATTCCCTTGTCAAATACATGACAGAATTATATTTTGAAAAAGCTGATGTCTTTTGCTTATAATAATGACTGATGTAACTGTAACCGTGTTGCTGTAAAGAGTACATGTTTCTCAGTAGCTCTTTTCAAGTGTCCTGTTTTTTTCGTTAATTGGGTCAGTCTCCGCTAGAAGATCAGACATTGCTTTTCTGTTATTTAACAATTCCTTCATCTTATCTTTAGTTAAAAGCTCCTCTTCGTAATGAGCGCTTTTATTATCAAGGGGTTTTATAAGAACCCAATTCTTCTTTTGTAATTTTCTGATTCATTGTTTGACTTCTCTATCTTCCATATGTGAAAATTCTTCGGCATACTTTGCTTTTGAGGTTTGTAAGATTTTTTTGGTCTTCATTTTCTGTCGATGGAAATTGTTTAAAGAAGCAGATAAATTCTTTCCGGTGTTGATGGATGAATGTTGAACCACGTATGAATGTAATTATAGCGGTGGACAAATTAAATGGAATCCTTTAAGGTACTGCTATACGCAAAATCATGCTTTACAAGTCTGCGCTCAGCAAGTACCTGCTGTATTAAAAATTATAGGCTACGAAACATGACATGAAGAATCATATGAGGTATGTAGAATGCAGATTGAGAGTTTAGTCGTGATAAATACACAGTCTATACAGATGATCGGAAATCATAAAAATTTAGGTGGATTTACAATAAAGTATTTTAGTCCTGGACCATGGATTAGTTATAAACAGTACTTGTGTCAAAACAGATTAAAGTATATGGATTCCCTGTTTAAAAAAGGAATTTCTCTCTGACAGTATGCAGTCTGTATCATAGCTGGAATAGCAAGGTGTTGCGTCTTCAGGAAGACAAAATCTGTTATTCTGCAATTTTTACTGAAAATGTATGTTTAAATTTTGTTACTTAGATAACACTGTTTTTAACTCTTTTTATATGAAAATGAAACCAAATACAGACAAAGAAATAAAATTTCATTCCTTACCTTAGTGCAGTTATGCGCAACTTTAACTTACTGGGAGCCAATTTTGAGTTTATAAAATTTTGGCTAGCTACAATTACCTTGTGCACTTTTAATATTTCAGTTACAAATGCGTTACACAAAGTATAAAAAGGTGTGGTATAATATGTTAAACAAAAGGTATACTCCTTGTATTATTTACAAAAAATTCAGCAAGATGAAAGTTAAACACAGGGAAATCATATTTTAATCTGAAATTTAACACTGCATTTCTTCTGCAAGGTTTTTTCCCCTCTGGTACATGCAATGTTATGGCTAAATCCATGCAGTCGTTGGGATGTTGATTTGTTATCCTGTATCTAATTATATATTTTAGCAAGTTCATTGTTGAAAATCCTCTTTCACATTTTTAAGTAGATAGGAAGCAGATGTTTATCTTTTTAAAAGTTTAACAGTTCATGATTTTTCTGATCTAGGACTATTCAAATAGCTTTTTGTGATATTCTTGATCTTAATTAGGATGAAAATCAGTTTCTGCCATTTCTAGTTCAATAGAATTGTTATTTAACATATTTGCAATCTTTTACCATTTTTCTTAAATACTAGTATTATGTAATTGGTTTGAAGTGAATGAAGTAGTTGGTCTAATTTGAAATACACTCAAAACATCAAATTTAGAAACTAATTTAAGCTCAATGAGATTTTCCAAATGATTGTGTCAGTTTTCTTATATTTCACGCTTTAGTTCTCCAGATTTTCAAAGCGGCAAAACGTACATTACAGTATGGTAAAAATGTATATTCCTTATATTTGTGTAATATTTTCACAAAATTAATTTTGATTTAAAATGAATTTATAATACCCTTTAATTCAAAGACTTTAGTTTAGTTCTCTACCCCCCTCAAGTTTAAGGTTTAGTTATTATGTCTGTATCGGAATCATAGAACCAGGTAATTTCAATAATTTCTTTATAAGTTTCGTTTCTGGATTTTTAAAATTCTTCTATGAAACTTTTGTAACAGAAGCTGGGAAGGAACCCGGGCAGCCAGACAGAATGTCCCTTCCCTGAGTGAAAATTTCTATCATTTCTTTGAAAATGATTTTTAATATTTCAGTATAAACCCTTGTAACATTAATAAATGAATATAGAATTTTTAATATTTATATAATGCGTGTTTGGTTCATACAATATTTTCAGCTTTTATATTACTAATTCTGTATGTGAATTGACACAGTTTAATATAGAACATCTGCTTCAAGGCTAAAAGTAAAGCATTTGAATTATGTTTTACCTTTCGTTTGTTTTCAGACGCAGGTTCTATTTTACAATTTACGGAATTTCTCGGTATTGGACATCTCGCATATCTGACAAAATTTCATTCCTCTGTTAAGGTTTTATAGTACAATAAGTTGAGCATCCCTACATTAGTATATGACTTTGATTCCTTCGAAAGAAAAAGGAGTATCTTAGTTTTCTTGAATTTTTGGTCATAATTTTCGTTTGAAAGTAATTGCAATAGCTCTTCCACGAAATTGCATTTAAATTTTTTGCCACATCTCAAAATGCTGTATCTTTTAATGCCATTTGATGGGTTTTGGCTTGCTGTATTAAAGCTGGGCTCGAACCTGGGCAGCTAGACAATATGTTCTTTTCCTGAGTGAAATATTGCTATAATTTCATTAAAGTGACCTGGTAATATTTCATTATAATTTGTTGTACATTGACTAAGCTGTCCTCTCTAATGGATGAGAGTACCTAAGTAAAGAACTTAAAATTAGAAACGCTTGTTGAGTTAAAATTCGGAAAGAAATATTTCTTTTATGGTATATGACTTTTGTTTCCAAGATGTTCTTCGAAGTCTGTTTTTAGAGTGGTGTTTTTGTGCCCTTTTTTTAAAAATAAAATCTTTAAAAGTATATATGTATAGCTTTTTTAATGTTAATATATTGCGAGTTTGATTTTTACTCTATTTTGATCTGTTATGTCACTAATTTCTGTGTGTGAATTAAGATAGTTTAATATATAACATCTGCTTCAAAGGTAACAGTAAAGTTTATTTTGTTTATTTGTGATTTAAAATTACCGACTTATTGTCTTTTGGTGCCAGCTTTCTACCAGTGCTGAAATTATTTACTCTTCTCGAAGATCATTATCCCTTTTATTCTGTGTATCCGTAATAACTGTCTAAATTTTTTTTCTTTCGTTATTCATGTTGTACCCATACATTAAAAACCCCCTTCGCTTACTGTACTTCTGTCGTATTAGGAAAATCATTTGCTTTTCTATCGACTGCAGTCATGATTTTAGTAACAATGTAGCTCATTGCTCGAGTTTAAAACAAAGAAGGCTACCTTTGAAGTTTTATGTATTAAGAAACAATATTAGATATTTCTGTTTGTGTATAATTATTCATTAATATCAAAGTAGTTAAAATCTAATAACTCCTTTTTTCCCTTTTTCGCCTCCTCTAGTGTAATTTGTCATCATTTTTGTGCACTCTTGGAATGCAGAACATGAGATCGTGACAGAAAAAAAATAATGCTGAGCAAAAAGGCCATCTGTGGCTGGTAATTCTTGTTTTATATCAACTTTATTTCCACTAGAAATGCTCGAACGTTATAATTTGTACGTCTGTTTTCACATGTTGCTTTATATTGGAGCTTTATTAGATATTTATTTTACATGAATGCTTCAAATTATGTTTTAATGTTTAGGGTAGCGTTTATGCATTAATTTCGTAGGTTTTGAATTCCATTTTGAAGTGTCTGAATTGGTGCCTTCTTTATATTGTATTGTAATATTCGAAGTGAAGTTGAACTGTTAATCACACTATAATTATCTGAAGTCTGAGATTTGTTAGTTCTGTTGCTTCGTAGTGGTTTCAAAATTACTGCTGTGGTGTAATTTTGTCCAGAGTGGCCTCCTTTCGCATTACGAGAAGGAGGCTAAACATTTTCCTCTCTGTGTGGCCTAATATTTTCCCTGTCCGACTGGGTGTTCTCTTCCCAACAGGCCAATTTAATTGCACTGCCTGTGTATAAACCAATTTTGTTTCAGTTTTTTCTGAATTTAGAGTGTCTCTGTCAAGTGCTATTTTTGTTAAAACCATTGAAAGTTAAGTGTTGAACAAAAAATAAATGTAAATAAAAATTTAATGTGTACTTGTAAAGAAAGTTATTGGAGCCAAATTGTCTTCTGTTAAGGATGCTCAAAATGTGCTTTTTCTTAGTTGTTTTAAGCATACTTTATTATATTTTTTCCTTAATCTGAATAATGTTGGCATATTGTGAAGTTTTATGAACCAATTTGCGAAGATCTATTGAAAAATTGATTCGATAAATAAAAATTCATTTTGAAATGAAATCAGAGATGTTTTATTATTATCGAAGTAAAATTTTGCAGATTAACTTTCAACTTTGCTTTGACAAGCACTCTGAAAGTTTCTTTTGGACTTCTTTCCATTCCCTTGTCAAATACATGACAGAATTATATTTTGAAAAAGCTGATGTCTTTTGCTTATAATAATGACTGATGTAACTGTAACCGTGTTGCTGTAAAGAGTACATGTTTCTCAGTAGCTCTTTTCAAGTGTCCTGTTTTTTTCGTTAATTGGGTCAGTCTCCGCTAGAAGATCAGACATTGCTTTTCTGTTATTTAACAATTCCTTCATCTTATCTTTAGTTAAAAGCTCCTCTTCGTAATGAGCGCTTTTATTATCAAGGGGTTTTATAAGAACCCAATTCTTCTTTTGTAATTTTCTGATTCATTGTTTGACTTCTCTATCTTCCATATGTGAAAATTCTTCGGCATACTTTGCTTTTGAGGTTTGTAAGATTTTTTTGGTCTTCATTTTCTGTCGATGGAAATTGTTTAAAGAAGCAGATAAATTCTTTCCGGTGTTGATGGATGAATGTTGAACCACGTATGAATGTAATTATAGCGGTGGACAAATTAAATGGAATCCTTTAAGGTACTGCTATACGCAAAATCATGCTTTACAAGTCTGCGCTCAGCAAGTACCTGCTGTATTAAAAATTATAGGCTACGAAACATGACATGAAGAATCATATGAGGTATGTAGAATGCAGATTGAGAGTTTAGTCGTGATAAATACACAGTCTATACAGATGATCGGAAATCATAAAAATTTAGGTGGATTTACAATAAAGTATTTTAGTCCTGGACCATGGATTAGTTATAAACAGTACTTGTGTCAAAACAGATTAAAGTATATGGATTCCCTGTTTAAAAAAGGAATTTCTCTCTGACAGTATGCAGTCTGTATCATAGCTGGAATAGCAAGGTGTTGCGTCTTCAGGAAGACAAAATCTGTTATTCTGCAATTTTTACTGAAAATGTATGTTTAAATTTTGTTACTTAGATAACACTGTTTTTAACTCTTTTTATATGAAAATGAAACCAAATACAGACAAAGAAATAAAATTTCATTCCTTACCTTAGTGCAGTTATGCGCAACTTTAACTTACTGGGAGCCAATTTTGAGTTTATAAAATTTTGGCTAGCTACAATTACCTTGTGCACTTTTAATATTTCAGTTACAAATGCGTTACACAAAGTATAAAAAGGTGTGGTATAATATGTTAAACAAAAGGTATACTCCTTGTATTATTTACAAAAAATTCAGCAAGATGAAAGTTAAATACAGGGAAATCATATTTTAATCTGAAATTTAACACTGCATTTCTTCTGCAAGGTTTTTTCCCCTCTGGTACATGCAATGTTATGGCTAAATCCATGCAGTCGTTGGGATGTTGATTTGTTATCCTGTATCTAATTATATATTTTAGCAAGTTCATTGTTGAAAATCCTCTTTCACATTTTTAAGTAGATAGGAAGCAGATGTTTATCTTTTTAAAAGTTTAACAGTTCATGATTTTTCTGATCTAGGACTATTCAAATAGCTTTTTGTGATATTCTTGATCTTAATTAGGATGAAAATCAGTTTCTGCCATTTCTAGTTCAATAGAATTGTTATTTAACATATTTGCAATCTTTTACCATTTTTCTTAAATACTAGTATTATGTAATTGGTTTGAAGTGAATGAAGTAGTTGGTCTAATTTGAAATACACTCAAAACATCAAATTTAGAAACTAATTTAAGCTCAATGAGATTTTCCAAATGATTGTGTCAGTTTTCTTATATTTCACGCTTTAGTTCTCCAGATTTTCAAAGTGGCAAAACGTACATTACAGTATGGTAAAAATGTATATTCCTTATATTTGTGTAATATTTTCACAAAATTAATTTTGATTTAAAATGAATTTATAATACCCTTTAATTCAAAGACTTTAGTTTAGTTCTCTACCCCCCTCAAGTTTAAGGTTTAGTTATTATGTCTGTATCTGAATCATAGAACCAGGTAATTTCAATAATTTCTTTATAAGTTTCGTTTCTGGATTTTTAAAATTCTTCTATGAAACTTTTGTAACAGAAGCTGGGAAGGAACCCGGGCAGCCAGACAGAATGTCCCTTCCCTGAGTGAAAATTTCTATCATTTCTTTGAAAATGACCTTTAATATTTCAGTATAAACCCTTGTAACATTAATAAATGAATATAGAATTTTTAATATTTATATAATGCGTGTTTGGTTCATACAATATTTTGAGCTTTTATATTACTAATTCTGTATGTGAATTGACACAGTTTAATATACAACACCTGCTTCAAGGCTAAAAGTAAAGCATTTGAATTATGTTTTACCTTTCGTTTTCAGACGCAGGTTCTATTTTACAATTTACGGAATTTCTCGGTATTGGACATCTCGCATATCTGACAAAATTTCATTCCTCTGTTAAGGTTTTATAGTACAATAAGTTGAGCATCCCTACATTAGTATATGACTTTGATTCCTTCGAAAGAAAAAGGAGTATCTTAGTTTTCTTGAATTTTTGGTCATAATTTTCGTTTGAAAGTAATTGCAATAGCTCTTCCACGAAATTGCATTTAAATTTTTTGCCACATCTCAAAATGCTGTATCTTTTAATGCCATTTGATGGGTTTTGGCTTGCTGTATTAAAGCTGGGCTCGAACCTGGGCAGCTAGACAATATGTTCTTTTCCTGAGTGAAATATTGCTATAATTTCATTAAAGTGACCTGGTAATATTTCATTATAATTTGTTGTACATTGACTAAGCTGTCCTCTCTAATGGATGAGAGTACCTAAGTAAAGAACTTAAAATTAGAAACGGTTGTTACGTTAAAATTCGGAATGAAATATTTCTTTTATGGTATATGACTTTTGTTTCCAAGATGTTCTTCGAAGTCTGTTTTTAGAGTGGTGTTTTTGTGCCCTTTTTTTAAAAATAAAATCTTTAAAAGTATATATGTATAGCTTTTTTAATGTTAATATATTGCGAGTTTGATTCTTACTCTATTTTGATCTGTTATGTCACTAATTTCTGTGTGTGAATTAAGATAGTTTAATATATAAGATCTGCTTCAAAGGTAACAGTAAAGTTTATTTTGTTTATTTGTGATTTAAAATTACCGACTTATTGTCTTTTGGTGCCAGCTTTCTACCAGTGCTGAAATTATTTACTTTTCTCGAAGATCATTATCCCTTTTATTCTGTGTATCCGTAATAACTGTCTAAATTTTTTTTCTTTCGTTATTCATGTTGTACCCATACATTAAAAACCCCCTTCGCTTACTGTACTTCTGTCGTATTAGGAAAATCATTTGCTTTTCTATCGACTGCAGTCATGATTTTAGTAACAATGTAGCTCATTGCTCGAGTTTAAAACAAAGAAGGCTACCTTTGAAGTTTTATGTATTAAGAAACAATATTAGATATTTCTGTTTGTGTATAATTATTCATTAATATCAAAGTAGTTAAAATCTAATAACTCCTTTTTTCCCTTTTTGGCCTCCTCTAGTGTAATTTGTCATCATTTTTGTGCACTCTTGGAATGCAGAACATGAGATCGTGACAGAAAAAAAATAATGCAGAGCAAAAGGACATCTGTGGCTGGTAATTCTTGTTTTATATCAACTTTATTTCCACTAGAAATGCTCGAACGTTATAATTTGTACGTCTGTTTTCACATGTTGCTTTATATTGGAACTTTATTAGATATTTATTTTACATGAACGCTTCAAATTATGTTTTAATGTTTAGGGTAGCGTTTATGCATTAATTTCGTAGGTTTTGAATTCCATTTTGAAGTGTCTGAATTGGTGCCTTCTTTATATTGTATTGTAATATTCGAAGTGAAGTTGAACTGTTAATCACACTATAATTATCTGAAGTCTGAGATTTGTTAGTTCTGTTGCTTCATAGTGGTTTCAAAATTACTGCTGTGGTGTAATTTTGTCCAGAGTGGCCTCCTTTCGCATTACGAGAAGGAGGCTAAACATTTTCCTCTCTGTGTGGCCTAATATTTTCCCTGTCCGACTGGGTGTTCTCTTCCCAACAGGCCAATTTAATTGCACTGCCTGTGTATAAACCAATTTTGTTTCAGTTTTTTCTGAATTTAGAGTGTCTCTGTCAAGTGCTATTTTTGTTAAAACCATTGAAAGTTAAGTGTTGAACAAAAAATAAATGTAAATAAAAATTTAATGTGTACTTGTAAAGAAAGTTATTGGAGCCAAATTGTCTTCTGTTAAGGATGCTCAAAATGTGCTTTTTCTTAGTTGTTTTAAGCATACTTTATTATATTTTTTCCTTAATCTGAATAATGTTGGCATATTGTGAAGTTTTATGAACCAATTTGCGAAGATCTATTGAAAAATTGATTCGATAAATAAAAATTCATTTTGAAATGAAATCAGAGATGTTTTATTATTATCGAAGTAAAATTTTGCAGATTAACTTTCAACTTTGCTTTGACAAGCACTCTGAAAGTTTCTTTTGGACTTCTTTCCATTCCCTTGTCAAATACATGACAGAATTATATTTTGAAAAAGCTGATGTCTTTTGCTTATAATAATGACTGATGTAACTGTAACCGTGTTGCTGTAAAGAGTACATGTTTCTCAGTAGCTCTTTTCAAGTGTCCTGTTTTTTTCGTTAATTGGGTCAGTCTCCGCTAGAAGATCAGACATTGCTTTTCTGTTATTTAACAATTCCTTCATCTTATCTTTAGTTAAAAGCTCCTCTTCGTAATGAGCGCTTTTATTATCAAGGGGTTTTATAAGAACCCAATTCTTCTTTTGTAATTTTCTGATTCATTGTTTGACTTCTCTATCTTCCATATGTGAAAATTCTTCGGCATACTTTGCTTTTGAGGTTTGTAAGATTTTTTTGGTCTTCATTTTCTGTCGATGGAAATTGTTTAAAGAAGCAGATAAATTCTTTCCGGTGTTGATGGATGAATGTTGAACCACGTATGAATGTAATTATAGCGGTGGACAAATTAAATGGAATCCTTTAAGGTACTGCTATACGCAAAATCATGCTTTACAAGTCTGCGCTCAGCAAGTACCTGCTGTATTAAAAATTATAGGCTACGAAACATGACATGAAGAATCATATGAGGTATGTAGAATGCAGATTGAGAGTTTAGTCGTGATAAATACACAGTCTATACAGATGATCGGAAATCATAAAAATTTAGGTGGATTTACAATAAAGTATTTTAGTCCTGGACCATGGATTAGTTATAAACAGTACTTGTGTCAAAACAGATTAAAGTATATGGATTCCCTGTTTAAAAAAGGAATTTCTCTCTGACAGTATGCAGTCTGTATCATAGCTGGAATAGCAAGGTGTTGCGTCTTCAGGAAGACAAAATCTGTTATTCTGCAATTTTTACTGAAAATGTATGTTTAAATTTTGTTACTTAGATAACACTGTTTTTAACTCTTTTTATATGAAAATGAAACCAAATACAGACAAAGAAATAAAATTTCATTCCTTACCTTAGTGCAGTTATGCGCAACTTTAACTTACTGGGAGCCAATTTTGAGTTTATAAAATTTTGGCTAGCTACAATTACCTTGTGCACTTTTAATATTTCAGTTACAAATGCGTTACACAAAGTATAAAAAGGTGTGGTATAATATGTTAAACAAAAGGTATACTCCTTGTATTATTTACAAAAAATTCAGCAAGATGAAAGTTAAACACAGGGAAATCATATTTTAATCTGAAATTTAACACTGCATTTCTTCTGCAAGGTTTTTTCCCCTCTGGTACATGCAATGTTATGGCTAAATCCATGCAGTCGTTGGGATGTTGATTTGTTATCCTGTATCTAATTATATATTTTAGCAAGTTCATTGTTGAAAATCCTCTTTCACATTTTTAAGTAGATAGGAAGCAGATGTTTATCTTTTTAAAAGTTTAACAGTTCATGATTTTTCTGATCTAGGACTATTCAAATAGCTTTTTGTGATATTCTTGATCTTAATTAGGATGAAAATCAGTTTCTGCCATTTCTAGTTCAATAGAATTGTTATTTAACATATTTGCAATCTTTTACCATTTTTCTTAAATACTAGTATTATGTAATTGGTTTGAAGTGAATGAAGTAGTTGGTCTAATTTGAAATACACTCAAAACATCAAATTTAGAAACTAATTTAAGCTCAATGAGATTTTCCAAATGATTGTGTCAGTTTTCTTATATTTCACGCTTTAGTTCTCCAGATTTTCAAAGCGGCAAAACGTACATTACAGTATGGTAAAAATGTATATTCCTTATATTTGTGTAATATTTTCACAAAATTAATTTTGATTTAAAATGAATTTATAATACCCTTTAATTCAAAGACTTTAGTTTAGTTCTCTACCCCCCTCAAGTTTAAGGTTTAGTTATTATGTCTGTATCGGAATCATAGAACCAGGTAATTTCAATAATTTCTTTATAAGTTTCGTTTCTGGATTTTTAAAATTCTTCTATGAAACTTTTGTAACAGAAGCTGGGAAGGAACCCGGGCAGCCAGACAGAATGTCCCTTCCCTGAGTGAAAATTTCTATCATTTCTTTGAAAATGATTTTTAATATTTCAGTATAAACCCTTGTAACATTAATAAATGAATATAGAATTTTTAATATTTATATAATGCGTGTTTGGTTCATACAATATTTTCAGCTTTTATATTACTAATTCTGTATGTGAATTGACACAGTTTAATATAGAACATCTGCTTCAAGGCTAAAAGTAAAGCATTTGAATTATGTTTTACCTTTCGTTTGTTTTCAGACGCAGGTTCTATTTTACAATTTACGGAATTTCTCGGTATTGGACATCTCGCATATCTGACAAAATTTCATTCCTCTGTTAAGGTTTTATAGTACAATAAGTTGAGCATCCCTACATTAGTATATGACTTTGATTCCTTCGAAAGAAAAAGGAGTATCTTAGTTTTCTTGAATTTTTGGTCATAATTTTCGTTTGAAAGTAATTGCAATAGCTCTTCCACGAAATTGCATTTAAATTTTTTGCCACATCTCAAAATGCTGTATCTTTTAATGCCATTTGATGGGTTTTGGCTTGCTGTATTAAAGCTGGGCTCGAACCTGGGCAGCTAGACAATATGTTCTTTTCCTGAGTGAAATATTGCTATAATTTCATTAAAGTGACCTGGTAATATTTCATTATAATTTGTTGTACATTGACTAAGCTGTCCTCTCTAATGGATGAGAGTACCTAAGTAAAGAACTTAAAATTAGAAACGCTTGTTGAGTTAAAATTCGGAAAGAAATATTTCTTTTATGGTATATGACTTTTGTTTCCAAGATGTTCTTCGAAGTCTGTTTTTAGAGTGGTGTTTTTGTGCCCTTTTTTTAAAAATAAAATCTTTAAAAGTATATATGTATAGCTTTTTTAATGTTAATATATTGCGAGTTTGATTTTTACTCTATTTTGATCTGTTATGTCACTAATTTCTGTGTGTGAATTAAGATAGTTTAATATATAACATCTGCTTCAAAGGTAACAGTAAAGTTTATTTTGTTTATTTGTGATTTAAAATTACCGACTTATTGTCTTTTGGTGCCAGCTTTCTACCAGTGCTGAAATTATTTACTCTTCTCGAAGATCATTATCCCTTTTATTCTGTGTATCCGTAATAACTGTCTAAATTTTTTTTCTTTCGTTATTCATGTTGTACCCATACATTAAAAACCCCCTTCGCTTACTGTACTTCTGTCGTATTAGGAAAATCATTTGCTTTTCTATCGACTGCAGTCATGATTTTAGTAACAATGTAGCTCATTGCTCGAGTTTAAAACAAAGAAGGCTACCTTTGAAGTTTTATGTATTAAGAAACAATATTAGATATTTCTGTTTGTGTATAATTATTCATTAATATCAAAGTAGTTAAAATCTAATAACTCCTTTTTTCCCTTTTTCGCCTCCTCTAGTGTAATTTGTCATCATTTTTGTGCACTCTTGGAATGCAGAACATGAGATCGTGACAGAAAAAAAATAATGCTGAGCAAAAAGGCCATCTGTGGCTGGTAATTCTTGTTTTATATCAACTTTATTTCCACTAGAAATGCTCGAACGTTATAATTTGTACGTCTGTTTTCACATGTTGCTTTATATTGGAGCTTTATTAGATATTTATTTTACATGAATGCTTCAAATTATGTTTTAATGTTTAGGGTAGCGTTTATGCATTAATTTCGTAGGTTTTGAATTCCATTTTGAAGTGTCTGAATTGGTGCCTTCTTTATATTGTATTGTAATATTCGAAGTGAAGTTGAACTGTTAATCACACTATAATTATCTGAAGTCTGAGATTTGTTAGTTCTGTTGCTTCGTAGTGGTTTCAAAATTACTGCTGTGGTGTAATTTTGTCCAGAGTGGCCTCCTTTCGCATTACGAGAAGGAGGCTAAACATTTTCCTCTCTGTGTGGCCTAATATTTTCCCTGTCCGACTGGGTGTTCTCTTCCCAACAGGCCAATTTAATTGCACTGCCTGTGTATAAACCAATTTTGTTTCAGTTTTTTCTGAATTTAGAGTGTCTCTGTCAAGTGCTATTTTTGTTAAAACCATTGAAAGTTAAGTGTTGAACAAAAAATAAATGTAAATAAAAATTTAATGTGTACTTGTAAAGAAAGTTATTGGAGCCAAATTGTCTTCTGTTAAGGATGCTCAAAATGTGCTTTTTCTTAGTTGTTTTAAGCATACTTTATTATATTTTTTCCTTAATCTGAATAATGTTGGCATATTGTGAAGTTTTATGAACCAATTTGCGAAGATCTATTGAAAAATTGATTCGATAAATAAAAATTCATTTTGAAATGAAATCAGAGATGTTTTATTATTATCGAAGTAAAATTTTGCAGATTAACTTTCAACTTTGCTTTGACAAGCACTCTGAAAGTTTCTTTTGGACTTCTTTCCATTCCCTTGTCAAATACATGACAGAATTATATTTTGAAAAAGCTGATGTCTTTTGCTTATAATAATGACTGATGTAACTGTAACCGTGTTGCTGTAAAGAGTACATGTTTCTCAGTAGCTCTTTTCAAGTGTCCTGTTTTTTTCGTTAATTGGGTCAGTCTCCGCTAGAAGATCAGACATTGCTTTTCTGTTATTTAACAATTCCTTCATCTTATCTTTAGTTAAAAGCTCCTCTTCGTAATGAGCGCTTTTATTATCAAGGGGTTTTATAAGAACCCAATTCTTCTTTTGTAATTTTCTGATTCATTGTTTGACTTCTCTATCTTCCATATGTGAAAATTCTTCGGCATACTTTGCTTTTGAGGTTTGTAAGATTTTTTTGGTCTTCATTTTCTGTCGATGGAAATTGTTTAAAGAAGCAGATAAATTCTTTCCGGTGTTGATGGATGAATGTTGAACCACGTATGAATGTAATTATAGCGGTGGACAAATTAAATGGAATCCTTTAAGGTACTGCTATACGCAAAATCATGCTTTACAAGTCTGCGCTCAGCAAGTACCTGCTGTATTAAAAATTATAGGCTACGAAACATGACATGAAGAATCATATGAGGTATGTAGAATGCAGATTGAGAGTTTAGTCGTGATAAATACACAGTCTATACAGATGATCGGAAATCATAAAAATTTAGGTGGATTTACAATAAAGTATTTTAGTCCTGGACCATGGATTAGTTATAAACAGTACTTGTGTCAAAACAGATTAAAGTATATGGATTCCCTGTTTAAAAAAGGAATTTCTCTCTGACAGTATGCAGTCTGTATCATAGCTGGAATAGCAAGGTGTTGCGTCTTCAGGAAGACAAAATCTGTTATTCTGCAATTTTTACTGAAAATGTATGTTTAAATTTTGTTACTTAGATAACACTGTTTTTAACTCTTTTTATATGAAAATGAAACCAAATACAGACAAAGAAATAAAATTTCATTCCTTACCTTAGTGCAGTTATGCGCAACTTTAACTTACTGGGAGCCAATTTTGAGTTTATAAAATTTTGGCTAGCTACAATTACCTTGTGCACTTTTAATATTTCAGTTACAAATGCGTTACACAAAGTATAAAAAGGTGTGGTATAATATGTTAAACAAAAGGTATACTCCTTGTATTATTTACAAAAAATTCAGCAAGATGAAAGTTAAATACAGGGAAATCATATTTTAATCTGAAATTTAACACTGCATTTCTTCTGCAAGGTTTTTTCCCCTCTGGTACATGCAATGTTATGGCTAAATCCATGCAGTCGTTGGGATGTTGATTTGTTATCCTGTATCTAATTATATATTTTAGCAAGTTCATTGTTGAAAATCCTCTTTCACATTTTTAAGTAGATAGGAAGCAGATGTTTATCTTTTTAAAAGTTTAACAGTTCATGATTTTTCTGATCTAGGACTATTCAAATAGCTTTTTGTGATATTCTTGATCTTAATTAGGATGAAAATCAGTTTCTGCCATTTCTAGTTCAATAGAATTGTTATTTAACATATTTGCAATCTTTTACCATTTTTCTTAAATACTAGTATTATGTAATTGGTTTGAAGTGAATGAAGTAGTTGGTCTAATTTGAAATACACTCAAAACATCAAATTTAGAAACTAATTTAAGCTCAATGAGATTTTCCAAATGATTGTGTCAGTTTTCTTATATTTCACGCTTTAGTTCTCCAGATTTTCAAAGTGGCAAAACGTACATTACAGTATGGTAAAAATGTATATTCCTTATATTTGTGTAATATTTTCACAAAATTAATTTTGATTTAAAATGAATTTATAATACCCTTTAATTCAAAGACTTTAGTTTAGTTCTCTACCCCCCTCAAGTTTAAGGTTTAGTTATTATGTCTGTATCTGAATCATAGAACCAGGTAATTTCAATAATTTCTTTATAAGTTTCGTTTCTGGATTTTTAAAATTCTTCTATGAAACTTTTGTAACAGAAGCTGGGAAGGAACCCGGGCAGCCAGACAGAATGTCCCTTCCCTGAGTGAAAATTTCTATCATTTCTTTGAAAATGACCTTTAATATTTCAGTATAAACCCTTGTAACATTAATAAATGAATATAGAATTTTTAATATTTATATAATGCGTGTTTGGTTCATACAATATTTTGAGCTTTTATATTACTAATTCTGTATGTGAATTGACACAGTTTAATATACAACACCTGCTTCAAGGCTAAAAGTAAAGCATTTGAATTATGTTTTACCTTTCGTTTTCAGACGCAGGTTCTATTTTACAATTTACGGAATTTCTCGGTATTGGACATCTCGCATATCTGACAAAATTTCATTCCTCTGTTAAGGTTTTATAGTACAATAAGTTGAGCATCCCTACATTAGTATATGACTTTGATTCCTTCGAAAGAAAAAGGAGTATCTTAGTTTTCTTGAATTTTTGGTCATAATTTTCGTTTGAAAGTAATTGCAATAGCTCTTCCACGAAATTGCATTTAAATTTTTTGCCACATCTCAAAATGCTGTATCTTTTAATGCCATTTGATGGGTTTTGGCTTGCTGTATTAAAGCTGGGCTCGAACCTGGGCAGCTAGACAATATGTTCTTTTCCTGAGTGAAATATTGCTATAATTTCATTAAAGTGACCTGGTAATATTTCATTATAATTTGTTGTACATTGACTAAGCTGTCCTCTCTAATGGATGAGAGTACCTAAGTAAAGAACTTAAAATTAGAAACGGTTGTTACGTTAAAATTCGGAATGAAATATTTCTTTTATGGTATATGACTTTTGTTTCCAAGATGTTCTTCGAAGTCTGTTTTTAGAGTGGTGTTTTTGTGCCCTTTTTTTAAAAATAAAATCTTTAAAAGTATATATGTATAGCTTTTTTAATGTTAATATATTGCGAGTTTGATTCTTACTCTATTTTGATCTGTTATGTCACTAATTTCTGTGTGTGAATTAAGATAGTTTAATATATAAGATCTGCTTCAAAGGTAACAGTAAAGTTTATTTTGTTTATTTGTGATTTAAAATTACCGACTTATTGTCTTTTGGTGCCAGCTTTCTACCAGTGCTGAAATTATTTACTTTTCTCGAAGATCATTATCCCTTTTATTCTGTGTATCCGTAATAACTGTCTAAATTTTTTTTCTTTCGTTATTCATGTTGTACCCATACATTAAAAACCCCCTTCGCTTACTGTACTTCTGTCGTATTAGGAAAATCATTTGCTTTTCTATCGACTGCAGTCATGATTTTAGTAACAATGTAGCTCATTGCTCGAGTTTAAAACAAAGAAGGCTACCTTTGAAGTTTTATGTATTAAGAAACAATATTAGATATTTCTGTTTGTGTATAATTATTCATTAATATCAAAGTAGTTAAAATCTAATAACTCCTTTTTTCCCTTTTTGGCCTCCTCTAGTGTAATTTGTCATCATTTTTGTGCACTCTTGGAATGCAGAACATGAGATCGTGACAGAAAAAAAATAATGCAGAGCAAAAGGACATCTGTGGCTGGTAATTCTTGTTTTATATCAACTTTATTTCCACTAGAAATGCTCGAACGTTATAATTTGTACGTCTGTTTTCACATGTTGCTTTATATTGGAACTTTATTAGATATTTATTTTACATGAACGCTTCAAATTATGTTTTAATGTTTAGGGTAGCGTTTATGCATTAATTTCGTAGGTTTTGAATTCCATTTTGAAGTGTCTGAATTGGTGCCTTCTTTATATTGTATTGTAATATTCGAAGTGAAGTTGAACTGTTAATCGCACTATAATTATCTGAAGTCTGAGATTTGTTAGTTCTGTTGCTTCATAGTGGTTTCAAAATTACTGCTGTGGTGTAATTTTGTCCAGAGTGGCCTCCTTTCGCATTACGAGAAGGAGGCTAAACATTTTCCTCTCTGTGTGGCCTAATATTTTCCCTGTCCGACTGGGTGTTCTCTTCCCAACAGGCCAATTTAATTGCACTGCCTGTGTATAAACCAATTTTGTTTCAGTTTTTTCTGAATTTAGAGTGTCTCTGTCAAGTGCTATTTTTGTTAAAACCATTGAAAGTTAAGTGTTGAACAAAAAATAAATGTAAATAAAAATTTAATGTGTACTTGTAAAGAAAGTTATTGGAGCCAAATTGTCTTCTGTTAAGGATGCTCAAAATGTGCTTTTTCTTAGTTGTTTTAAGCATACTTTATTATATTTTTTCCTTAATCTGAATAATGTTGGCATATTGTGAAGTTTTATGAACCAATTTGCGAAGATCTATTGAAAAATTGATTCGATAAATAAAAATTCATTTTGAAATCAAATCAGAGATGTTTTATTATTATCGAAGTAAAATTTTGCAGATTAACTTTCAACTTTGCTTTGACAAGCACTCTGAAAGTTTCTTTTGGACTTCTTTCCATTCCCTTGTCAAATACATGACAGAATTATATTTTGAAAAAGCTGATGTCTTTTGCTTATAATAATGACTGATGTAACTGTAACCGTGTTGCTGTAAAGAGTACATGTTTCTCAGTAGCTCTTTTCAAGTGTCCTGTTTTTTTCGTTAATTGGGTCAGTCTCCGCTAGAAGATCAGACATTGCTTTTCTGTTATTTAACAATTCCTTCATCTTATCTTTAGTTAAAAGCTCCTCTTCGTAATGAGCGCTTTTATTATCAAGGGGTTTTATAAGAACCCAATTCTTCTTTTGTAATTTTCTGATTCATTGTTTGACTTCTCTATCTTCCATATGTGAAAATTCTTCGGCATACTTTGCTTTTGAGGTTTGTAAGATTTTTTTGGTCTTCATTTTCTGTCGATGGAAATTGTTTAAAGAAGCAGATAAATTCTTTCCGGTGTTGATGGATGAATGTTGAACCACGTATGAATGTAATTATAGCGGTGGACAAATTAAA
Source organism: Stegodyphus dumicola (assembly GCF_044657685.1). Taxonomy (NCBI): domain Eukaryota; kingdom Metazoa; phylum Arthropoda; class Arachnida; order Araneae; family Eresidae; genus Stegodyphus; species Stegodyphus dumicola. Next base: position 84,184,089 of record NC_140781.1, read on the forward strand.
TGGAATCCTTTAAGGTACTGCTATACGCAAAATCATGCTTTACAAGTCTGCGCTCAGCAAGTACCTGCTGTATTAAAAATTATAGGCTACGAAACATGACATGAAGAATCATATGAGGTATGTAGAATGCAGATTGAGAGTTTAGTCGTGATAAATACACAGTCTATACAGATGATCGGAAATCATAAAAATTTAGGTGGATTTACAATAAAGTATTTTAGTCCTGGACCATGGATTAGTTATAAACAGTACTTGTGTCAAAACAGATTAAAGTATATGGATTCCCTGTTTAAAAAAGGAATTTCTCTCTGACAGTATGCAGTCTGTATCATAGCTGGAATAGCAAGGTGTTGCGTCTTCAGGAAGACAAAATCTGTTATTCTGCAATTTTTACTGAAAATGTATGTTTAAATTTTGTTACTTAGATAACACTGTTTTTAACTCTTTTTATATGAAAATGAAACCAAATACAGACAAAGAAATAAAATTTCATTCCTTACCTTAGTGCAGTTATGCGCAACTTTAACTTACTGGGAGCCAATTTTGAGTTTATAAAATTTTGGCTAGCTACAATTACCTTGTGCACTTTTAATATTTCAGTTACAAATGCGTTACACAAAGTATAAAAAGGTGTGGTATAATATGTTAAACAAAAGGTATACTCCTTGTATTATTTACAAAAAATTCAGCAAGATGAAAGTTAAACACAGGGAAATCATATTTTAATCTGAAATTTAACACTGCATTTCTTCTGCAAGGTTTTTTCCCCTCTGGTACATGCAATGTTATGGCTAAATCCATGCAGTCGTTGGGATGTTGATTTGTTATCCTGTATCTAATTATATATTTTAGCAAGTTCATTGTTGAAAATCCTCTTTCACATTTTTAAGTAGATAGGAAGCAGATGTTTATCTTTTTAAAAGTTTAACAGTTCATGATTTTTCTGATCTAGGACTATTCAAATAGCTTTTTGTGATATTCTTGATCTTAATTAGGATGAAAATCAGTTTCTGCCATTTCTAGTTCAATAGAATTGTTATTTAACATATTTGCAATCTTTTACCATTTTTCTTAAATACTAGTATTATGTAATTGGTTTGAAGTGAATGAAGTAGTTGGTCTAATTTGAAATACACTCAAAACATCAAATTTAGAAACTAATTTAAGCTCAATGAGATTTTCCAAATGATTGTGTCAGTTTTCTTATATTTCACGCTTTAGTTCTCCAGATTTTCAAAGCGGCAAAACGTACATTACAGTATGGTAAAAATGTATATTCCTTATATTTGTGTAATATTTTCACAAAATTAATTTTGATTTAAAATGAATTTATAATACCCTTTAATTCAAAGACTTTAGTTTAGTTCTCTACCCCCCTCAAGTTTAAGGTTTAGTTATTATGTCTGTATCGGAATCATAGAACCAGGTAATTTCAATAATTTCTTTATAAGTTTCGTTTCTGGATTTTTAAAATTCTTCTATGAAACTTTTGTAACAGAAGCTGGGAAGGAACCCGGGCAGCCAGACAGAATGTCCCTTCCCTGAGTGAAAATTTCTATCATTTCTTTGAAAATGATTTTTAATATTTCAGTATAAACCCTTGTAACATTAATAAATGAATATAGAATTTTTAATATTTATATAATGCGTGTTTGGTTCATACAATATTTTCAGCTTTTATATTACTAATTCTGTATGTGAATTGACACAGTTTAATATAGAACATCTGCTTCAAGGCTAAAAGTAAAGCATTTGAATTATGTTTTACCTTTCGTTTGTTTTCAGACGCAGGTTCTATTTTACAATTTACGGAATTTCTCGGTATTGGACATCTCGCATATCTGACAAAATTTCATTCCTCTGTTAAGGTTTTATAGTACAATAAGTTGAGCATCCCTACATTAGTATATGACTTTGATTCCTTCGAAAGAAAAAGGAGTATCTTAGTTTTCTTGAATTTTTGGTCATAATTTTCGTTTGAAAGTAATTGCAATAGCTCTTCCACGAAATTGCATTTAAATTTTTTGCCACATCTCAAAATGCTGTATCTTTTAATGCCATTTGATGGGTTTTGGCTTGCTGTATTAAAGCTGGGCTCGAACCTGGGCAGCTAGACAATATGTTCTTTTCCTGAGTGAAATATTGCTATAATTTCATTAAAGTGACCTGGTAATATTTCATTATAATTTGTTGTACATTGACTAAGCTGTCCTCTCTAATGGATGAGAGTACCTAAGTAAAGAACTTAAAATTAGAAACGCTTGTTGAGTTAAAATTCGGAAAGAAATATTTCTTTTATGGTATATGACTTTTGTTTCCAAGATGTTCTTCGAAGTCTGTTTTTAGAGTGGTGTTTTTGTGCCCTTTTTTTAAAAATAAAATCTTTAAAAGTATATATGTATAGCTTTTTTAATGTTAATATATTGCGAGTTTGATTTTTACTCTATTTTGATCTGTTATGTCAGTAATTTCTGTGTGTGAATTAAGATAGTTTAATATATAACATCTGCTTCAAAGGTAACAGTAAAGTTTATTTTGTTTATTTGTGATTTAAAATTACCGACTTATTGTCTTTTGGTGCCAGCTTTCTACCAGTGCTGAAATTATTTACTCTTCTCGAAGATCATTATCCCTTTTATTCTGTGTATCCGTAATAACTGTCTAAATTTTTTTTCTTTCGTTATTCATGTTGTACCCATACATTAAAAACCCCCTTTGCTTACTGTACTTCTGTCGTATTAGGAAAATCATTTGCTTTTCTATCGACTGCAGTCATGATTTTAGTAACAATGTAGCTCATTGCTCGAGTTTAAAACAAAGAAGGCTACCTTTGAAGTTTTATGTATTAAGAAACAATATTAGATATTTCTGTTTGTGTATAATTATTCATTAATATCAAAGTAGTTAAAATCTAATAACTCCTTTTTTCCCTTTTTCGCCTCCTCTAGTGTAATTTGTCATCATTTTTGTGCACTCTTGGAATGCAGAACATGAGATCGTGACAGAAAAAAAATAATGCTGAGCAAAAAGGCCATCTGTGGCTGGTAATTCTTGTTTTATATCAACTTTATTTCCACTAGAAATGCTCGAACGTTATAATTTGTACGTCTGTTTTCACATGTTGCTTTATATTGGAGCTTTATTAGATATTTATTTTACATGAATGCTTCAAATTATGTTTTAATGTTTAGGGTAGCGTTTATGCATTAATTTCGTAGGTTTTGAATTCCATTTTGAAGTGTCTGAATTGGTGCCTTCTTTATATTGTATTGTAATATTCGAAGTGAAGTTGAACTGTTAATCACACTATAATTATCTGAAGTCTGAGATTTGTTAGTTCTGTTGCTTCGTAGTGGTTTCAAAATTACTGCTGTGGTGTAATTTTGTCCAGAGTGGCCTCCTTTCGCATTACGAGAAGGAGGCTAAACATTTTCCTCTCTGTGTGGCCTAATATTTTCCCTGTCCGACTGGGTGTTCTCTTCCCAACAGGCCAATTTAATTGCACTGCCTGTGTATAAACCAATTTTGTTTCAGTTTTTTCTGAATTTAGAGTGTCTCTGTCAAGTGCTATTTTTGTTAAAACCATTGAAAGTTAAGTGTTGAACAAAAAATAAATGTAAATAAAAATTTAATGTGTACTTGTAAAGAAAGTTATTGGAGCCAAATTGTCTTCTGTTAAGGATGCTCAAAATGTGCTTTTTCTTAGTTGTTTTAAGCATACTTTATTATATTTTTTCCTTAATCTGAATAATGTTGGCATATTGTGAAGTTTTATGAACCAATTTGCGAAGATCTATTGAAAAATTGATTCGATAAATAAAAATTCATTTTGAAATGAAATCAGAGATGTTTTATTATTATCGAAGTAAAATTTTGCAGATTAACTTTCAACTTTGCTTTGACAAGCACTCTGAAAGTTTCTTTTGGACTTCTTTCCATTCCCTTGTCAAATACATGACAGAATTATATTTTGAAAAAGCTGATGTCTTTTGCTTATAATAATGACTGATGTAACTGTAACCGTGTTGCTGTAAAGAGTACATGTTTCTCAGTAGCTCTTTTCAAGTGTCCTGTTTTTTTCGTTAATTGGGTCAGTCTCCGCTAGAAGATCAGACATTGCTTTTCTGTTATTTAACAATTCCTTCATCTTATCTTTAGTTAAAAGCTCCTCTTCGTAATGAGCGCTTTTATTATCAAGGGGTTTTATAAGAACCCAATTCTTCTTTTGTAATTTTCTGATTCATTGTTTGACTTCTCTATCTTCCATATGTGAAAATTCTTCGGCATACTTTGCTTTTGAGGTTTGTAAGATTTTTTTGGTCTTCATTTTCTGTCGATGGAAATTGTTTAAAGAAGCAGATAAATTCTTTCCGGTGTTGATGGATGAATGTTGAACCACGTATGAATGTAATTATAGCGGTGGACAAATTAAATGGAATCCTTTAAGGTACTGCTATACGCAAAATCATGCTTTACAAGTCTGCGCTCAGCAAGTACCTGCTGTATTAAAAATTATAGGCTACGAAACATGACATGAAGAATCATATGAGGTATGTAGAATGCAGATTGAGAGTTTAGTCGTGATAAATACACAGTCTATACAGATGATCGGAAATCATAAAAATTTAGGTGGATTTACAATAAAGTATTTTAGTCCTGGACCATGGATTAGTTATAAACAGTACTTGTGTCAAAACAGATTAAAGTATATGGATTCCCTGTTTAAAAAAGGAATTTCTCTCTGACAGTATGCAGTCTGTATCATAGCTGGAATAGCAAGGTGTTGCGTCTTCAGGAAGACAAAATCTGTTATTCTGCAATTTTTACTGAAAATGTATGTTTAAATTTTGTTACTTAGATAACACTGTTTTTAACTCTTTTTATATGAAAATGAAACCAAATACAGACAAAGAAATAAAATTTCATTCCTTACCTTAGTGCAGTTATGCGCAACTTTAACTTACTGGGAGCCAATTTTGAGTTTATAAAATCTTGGCTAGCTACAATTACCTTGTGCACTTTTAATATTTCAGTTACAAATGCGTTACACAAAGTATAAAAAGGTGTGGTATAATATGTTAAACAAAAGGTATACTCTTTGTATTATTTACAAAAAATTCAGCAAGATGAAAGTTAAATACAGGGAAATCATATTTTAATCTGAAATTTAACACTGCATTTCTTCTGCAAGGTTTTTCCCCCTCTGGTACATGCAATGTTATGGCTAAATCCATGCAGTCGTTGGGATGTTGATTTGTTATCCTGTATCTAATTATATATTTTAGCAAGTTCATTGTTGAAAATCCTCTTTCACATTTTTAAGTAGATAGGAAGCAGATGTTTATCTTTTTAAAAGTTTAACAGTTCATGATTTTTCTGATCTAGGACTATTCAAATAGCTTTTTGTGATATTCTTGATCTTAATTAGGATGAAAATCAGTTTCTGCCATTTCTAGTTCAATAGAATTGTTATTTAACATATTTGCAATCTTTTACCATTTTTCTTAAATACTAGTATTATGTAATTGGTTTGAAGTGAATGAAGTAGTTGGTCTAATTTGAAATACACTCAAAACATCAAATTTAGAAACTAATTTAAGCTCAATGAGATTTTCCAAATGATTGTGTCAGTTTTCTTATATTTCACGCTTTAGTTCTCCAGATTTTCAAAGTGGCAAAACGTACATTACAGTATGGTAAAAATGTATATTCCTTATATTTGTGTAATATTTTCACAAAATTAATTTTGATTTAAAATGAATTTATAATACCCTTTAATTCAAAGACTTTAGTTTAGTTCTCTACCCCCCTCAAGTTTAAGGTTTAGTTATTATGTCTGTATCTGAATCATAGAACCAGGTAATTTCAATAATTTCTTTATAAGTTTCGTTTCTGGATTTTTAAAATTCTTCTATGAAACTTTTGTAACAGAAGCTGGGAAGGAACCCGGGCAGCCAGACAGAATGTCCCTTCCCTGAGTGAAAATTTCTATCATTTCTTTGAAAATGACCTTTAATATTTCAGTATAAACCCTTGTAACATTAATAAATGAATATAGAATTTTTAATATTTATATAATGCGTGTTTGGTTCATACAATATTTTGAGCTTTTATATTACTAATTCTGTATGTGAATTGACACAGTTTAATATACAACACCTGCTTCAAGGCTAAAAGTAAAGCATTTGAATTATGTTTTACCTTTCGTTTTCAGACGCAGGTTCTATTTTACAATTTACGGAATTTCTCGGTATTGGACATCTCGCATATCTGACAAAATTTCATTCCTCTGTTAAGGTTTTATAGTACAATAAGTTGAGCATCCCTACATTAGTATATGACTTTGATTCCTTCGAAAGAAAAAGGAGTATCTTAGTTTTCTTGAATTTTTGGTCATAATTTTCGTTTGAAAGTAATTGCAATAGCTCTTCCACGAAATTGCATTTAAATTTTTTGCCACATCTCAAAATGCTGTATCTTTTAATGCCATTTGATGGGTTTTGGCTTGCTGTATTAAAGCTGGGCTCGAACCTGGGCAGCTAGACAATATGTTCTTTTCCTGAGTGAAATATTGCTATAATTTCATTAAAGTGACCTGGTAATATTTCATTATAATTTGTTGTACATTGACTAAGCTGTCCTCTCTAATGGATGAGAGTACCTAAGTAAAGAACTTAAAATTAGAAACGGTTGTTACGTTAAAATTCGGAATGAAATATTTCTTTTATGGTATATGACTTTTGTTTCCAAGATGTTCTTCGAAGTCTGTTTTTAGAGTGGTGTTTTTGTGCCCTTTTTTTAAAAATAAAATCTTTAAAAGTATATATGTATAGCTTTTTTAATGTTAATATATTGCGAGTTTGATTCTTACTCTATTTTGATCTGTTATGTCACTAATTTCTGTGTGTGAATTAAGATAGTTTAATATATAAGATCTGCTTCAAAGGTAACAGTAAAGTTTATTTTGTTTATTTGTGATTTAAAATTACCGACTTATTGTCTTTTGGTGCCAGCTTTCTACCAGTGCTGAAATTATTTACTTTTCTCGAAGATCATTATCCCTTTTATTCTGTGTATCCGTAATAACTGTCTAAATTTTTTTTCTTTCGTTATTCATGTTGTACCCATACATTAAAAACCCCCTTCGCTTACTGTACTTCTGTCGTATTAGGAAAATCATTTGCTTTTCTATCGACTGCAGTCATGATTTTAGTAACAATGTAGCTCATTGCTCGAGTTTAAAACAAAGAAGGCTACCTTTGAAGTTTTATGTATTAAGAAACAATATTAGATATTTCTGTTTGTGTATAATTATTCATTAATATCAAAGTAGTTAAAATCTAATAACTCCTTTTTTCCCTTTTTGGCCTCCTCTAGTGTAATTTGTCATCATTTTTGTGCACTCTTGGAATGCAGAACATGAGATCGTGACAGAAAAAAAATAATGCAGAGCAAAAGGACATCTGTGGCTGGTAATTCTTGTTTTATATCAACTTTATTTCCACTAGAAATGCTCGAACGTTATAATTTGTACGTCTGTTTTCACATGTTGCTTTATATTGGAACTTTATTAGATATTTATTTTACATGAACGCTTCAAATTATGTTTTAATGTTTAGGGTAGCGTTTATGCATTAATTTCGTAGGTTTTGAATTCCATTTTGAAGTGTCTGAATTGGTGCCTTCTTTATATTGTATTGTAATATTCGAAGTGAAGTTGAACTGTTAATCACACTATAATTATCTGAAGTCTGAGATTTGTTAGTTCTGTTGCTTCATAGTGGTTTCAAAATTACTGCTGTGGTGTAATTTTGTCCAGAGTGGCCTCCTTTCGCATTACGAGAAGGAGGCTAAACATTTTCCTCTCTGTGTGGCCTAATATTTTCCCTGTCCGACTGGGTGTTCTCTTCCCAACAGGCCAATTTAATTGCACTGCCTGTGTATAAACCAATTTTGTTTCAGTTTTTTCTGAATTTAGAGTGTCTCTGTCAAGTGCTATTTTTGTTAAAACCATTGAAAGTTAAGTGTTGAACAAAAAATAAATGTAAATAAAAATTTAATGTGTACTTGTAAAGAAAGTTATTGGAGCCAAATTGTCTTCTGTTAAGGATGCTCAAAATGTGCTTTTTCTTAGTTGTTTTAAGCATACTTTATTATATTTTTTCCTTAATCTGAATAATGTTGGCATATTGTGAAGTTTTATGAACCAATTTGCGAAGATCTATTGAAAAATTGATTCGATAAATAAAAATTCATTTTGAAATGAAATCAGAGATGTTTTATTATTATCGAAGTAAAATTTTGCAGATTAACTTTCAACTTTGCTTTGACAAGCACTCTGAAAGTTTCTTTTGGACTTCTTTCCATTCCCTTGTCAAATACATGACAGAATTATATTTTGAAAAAGCTGATGTCTTTTGCTTATAATAATGACTGATGTAACTGTAACCGTGTTGCTGTAAAGAGTACATGTTTCTCAGTAGCTCTTTTCAAGTGTCCTGTTTTTTTCGTTAATTGGGTCAGTCTCCGCTAGAAGATCAGACATTGCTTTTCTGTTATTTAACAATTCCTTCATCTTATCTTTAGTTAAAAGCTCCTCTTCGTAATGAGCGCTTTTATTATCAAGGGGTTTTATAAGAACCCAATTCTTCTTTTGTAATTTTCTGATTCATTGTTTGACTTCTCTATCTTCCATATGTGAAAATTCTTCGGCATACTTTGCTTTTGAGGTTTGTAAGATTTTTTTGGTCTTCATTTTCTGTCGATGGAAATTGTTTAAAGAAGCAGATAAATTCTTTCTGGCGTTGATGGATGAATGTTGAACCACGTATGAATGTAATTATAGCGGTGGACAAATTAAATGGAATCCTTTAAGGTACTGCTATACGCAAAATCATGCTTTACAAGTCTGCGCTCAGCAAGTACCTGCTGTATTAAAAATTATAGGCTACGAAACATGACATGAAGAATCATATGAGGTATGTAGAATGCAGATTGAGAGTTTAGTCGTGATAAATACACAGTCTATACAGATGATCGGAAATCATAAAAATTTAGGTGGATTTACAATAAAGTATTTTAGTCCTGGACCATGGATTAGTTATAAACAGTACTTGTGTCAAAACAGATTAAAGTATATGGATTCCCTGTTTAAAAAAGGAATTTCTCTCTGACAGTATGCAGTCTGTATCATAGCTGGAATAGCAAGGTGTTGCGTCTTCAGGAAGACAAAATCTGTTATTCTGCAATTTTTACTGAAAATGTATGTTTAAATTTTGTTACTTAGATAACACTGTTTTTAACTCTTTTTATATGAAAATGAAACCAAATACAGACAAAGAAATAAAATTTCATTCCTTACCTTAGTGCAGTTATGCGCAACTTTAACTTACTGGGAGCCAATTTTGAGTTTATAAAATCTTGGCTAGCTACAATTACCTTGTGCACTTTTAATATTTCAGTTACAAATGCGTTACACAAAGTATAAAAAGGTGTGGTATAATATGTTAAACAAAAGGTATACTCTTTGTATTATTTACAAAAAATTCAGCAAGATGAAAGTTAAATACAGGGAAATCATATTTTAATCTGAAATTTAACACTGCATTTCTTCTGCAAGGTTTTTCCCCCTCTGGTACATGCAATGTTATGGCTAAATCCATGCAGTCGTTGGGATGTTGATTTGTTATCCTGTATCTAATTATATATTTTAGCAAGTTCATTGTTGAAAATCCTCTTTCACATTTTTAAGTAGATAGGAAGCAGATGTTTATCTTTTTAAAAGTTTAACAGTTCATGATTTTTCTGATCTAGGACTATTCAAATAGCTTTTTGTGATATTCTTGATCTTAATTAGGATGAAAATCAGTTTCTGCCATTTCTAGTTCAATAGAATTGTTATTTAACATATTTGCAATCTTTTACCATTTTTCTTAAATACTAGTATTATGTAATTGGTTTGAAGTGAATGAAGTAGTTGGTCTAATTTGAAATACACTCAAAACATCAAATTTAGAAACTAATTTAAGCTCAATGAGATTTTCCAAATGATTGTGTCAGTTTTCTTATATTTCACGCTTTAGTTCTCCAGATTTTCAAAGTGGCAAAACGTACATTACAGTATGGTAAAAATGTATATTCCTTATATTTGTGTAATATTTTCACAAAATTAATTTTGATTTAAAATGAATTTATAATACCCTTTAATTCAAAGACTTTAGTTTAGTTCTCTACCCCCCTCAAGTTTAAGGTTTAGTTATTATGTCTGTATCTGAATCATAGAACCAGGTAATTTCAATAATTTCTTTATAAGTTTCGTTTCTGGATTTTTAAAATTCTTCTATGAAACTTTTGTAACAGAAGCTGGGAAGGAACCCGGGCAGCCAGACAGAATGTCCCTTCCCTGAGTGAAAATTTCTATCATTTCTTTGAAAATGACCTTTAATATTTCAGTATAAACCCTTGTAACATTAATAAATGAATATAGAATTTTTAATATTTATATAATGCGTGTTTGGTTCATACAATATTTTGAGCTTTTATATTACTAATTCTGTATGTGAATTGACACAGTTTAATATACAACACCTGCTTCAAGGCTAAAAGTAAAGCATTTGAATTATGTTTTACCTTTCGTTTGTTTTCAGACGCAGGTTCTATTTTACAATTTACGGAATTTCTCGGTATTGGACATCTCGCATATCTGACAAAATTTCATTCCTCTGTTAAGGTTTTATAGTACAATAAGTTGAGCATCCCTACATTAGTATATGACTTTGATTCCTTCGAAAGAAAAAGGAGTATCTTAGTTTTCTTGAATTTTTGGTCATAATTTTCGTTTGAAAGTAATTGCAATAGCTCTTCCACGAAATTGCATTTAAATTTTTTGCCACATCTCAAAATGCTGTATCTTTTAATGCCATTTGATGGGTTTTGGCTTGCTGTATTAAAGCTGGGCTCGAACCTGGGCAGCTAGACAATATGTTCTTTTCCTGAGTGAAATATTGCTATAATTTCATTAAAGTGACCTGGTAATATTTCATTATAATTTGTTGTACATTGACTAAGCTGTCCTCTCTAATGGATGAGAGTACCTAAGTAAAGAACTTAAAATTAGAAACGGTTGTTACGTTAAAATTCGGAATGAAATATTTCTTTTATGGTATATGACTTTTGTTTCCAAGATGTTCTTCGAAGTCTGTTTTTAGAGTGGTGTTTTTGTGCCCTTTTTTTAAAAATAAAATCTTTAAAAGTATATATGTATAGCTTTTTTAATGTTAATATATTGCGAGTTTGATTCTTACTCTATTTTGATCTGTTATGTCACTAATTTCTGTGTGTGAATTAAGATAGTTTAATATATAAGATCTGCTTCAAAGGTAACAGTAAAGTTTATTTTGTTTATTTGTGATTTAAAATTACCGACTTATTGTCTTTTGGTGCCAGCTTTCTACCAGTGCTGAAATTATTTACTTTTCTCGAAGATCATTATCCCTTTTATTCTGTGTATCCGTAATAACTGTCTAAATTTTTTTTCTTTCGTTATTCATGTTGTACCCATACATTAAAAACCCCCTTCGCTTACTGTACTTCTGTCGTATTAGGAAAATCATTTGCTTTTCTATCGACTGCAGTCATGATTTTAGTAACAATGTAGCTCATTGCTCGAGTTTAAAACAAAGAAGGCTACATTTGAAGTTTTATGTATTAAGAAACAATATTAGATATTTCTGTTTGTGTATAATTATTCATTAATATCAAAGTAGTTAAAATCTAATAACTCCTTTTTTCCCTTTTTGGCCTCCTCTAGTGTAATTTGTCATCATTTTTGTGCACTCTTGAAATGCAGAACATGAGATCGTGACAGAAAAAAAATAATGCAGAGCAAAAGGACATCTGTGGCTGGTAATTCTTGTTTTATATCAACTTTATTTCCACTAGAAATGCTCGAACGTTATAATTTGTACGTCTGTTTTCACATGTTGCTTTATATTGGAACTTTATTAGATATTTATTTTACATGAACGCTTCAAATTATGTTTTAATGTTTAGGGTAGCGTTTATGCATTAATTTCGTAGGTTTTGAATTCCATTTTGAAGTGTCTGAATTGGTGCCTTCTTTATATTGTATTGTAATATTCGAAGTGAAGTTGAACTGTTAATCACACTATAATTATCTGAAGTCTGAGATTTGTTAGTTCTGTTGCTTCGTAGTGGTTTCAAAATTACTGCTGTGGTGTAATTTTGTCCAGAGTGGCCTCCTTTCGCATTACGAGAAGGAGGCTAAACATTTTCCTCTCTGTGTGGCCTAATATTTTCCCTGTCCGACTGGGTGTTCTCTTCCCAACAGGCCAATTTAATTGCACTGCCTGTGTATAAACCAATTTTGTTTCAGTTTTTTCTGAATTTAGAGTGTCTCTGTCAAGTGCTATTTTTGTTAAAACCATTGAAAGTTAAGTGTTGAACAAAAAATAAATGTAAATAAAAATTTAATGTGTACTTGTAAAGAAAGTTATTGGAGCCAAATTATCTTCTGTTAAGGATGCTCAAAATGTGCTTTTTCTTAGTTGTTTTAAGCATACTTTATTATATTTTTTCCTTAATCTGAATAATGTTGGCATATTGTGAAGTTTTATGAACCAATTTGCGAAGATCTATTGAAAAATTGATTCGATAAATAAAAATTCATTTTGAAATGAAATCAGAGATGTTTTATTATTATCGAAGTAAAATTTTGCAGATTAACTTTCAACTTTGCTTTGACAAGCACTCTGAAAGTTTCTTTTGGACTTCTTTCCATTCCCTTGTCAAATACATGACAGAATTATATTTTGAAAAAGCTGATGTCTTTTGCTTATAATAATGACTGATGTAACTGTAACCGTGTTGCTGTAAAGAGTACATGTTTCTCAGTAGCTCTTTTCAAGTGTCCTGTTTTTTTCGTTAATTGGGTCAGTCTCTGCTAGAAGATCAGACATTGCTTTTCTGTTATTTAACAATTCCTTCATCTTATCTTTAGTTAAAAGCTCCTCTTCGTAATGAGCGCTTTTATTATCAAGGGGTTTTATAAGAACCCAATTCTTCTTTTGTAATTTTCTGATTCATTGTTTGACTTCTCTATCTTCCATATGTGAAAATTCTTCGGCATACTTTGCTTTTGAGGTTTGTAAGATTTTTTTGGTCTTCATTTTCTGTCGATGGAAATTGTTTAAAGAAGCAGATAAATTCTTTCTGGCGTTGATGGATGAATGTTGAACCACGTATGAATGTAATTATAGCGGTGGACAAATTAAATGGAATCCTTTAAGGTACTGCTATACGCAAAATCATGCTTTACAAGTCTGCGCTCAGCAAGTACCTGCTGTATTAAAAATTATAGGCTACGAAACATGACATGAAGAATCATATGAGGTATGTAGAATGCAGATTGAGAGTTTAGTCGTGATAAATACACAGTCTATACAGATGATCGGAAATCATAAAAATTTAGGTGGATTTACAATAAAGTATTTTAGTCCTGGACCATGGATTAGTTATAAACAGTACTTGTGTCAAAACAGATTAAAGTATATGGATTCCCTGTTTAAAAAAGGAATTTCTCTCTGACAGTATGCAGTCTGTATCATAGCTGGAATAGCAAGGTGTTGCGTCTTCAGGAAGACAAAATCTGTTATTCTGCAATTTTTACTGAAAATGTATGTTTAAATTTTGTTACTTAGATAACACTGTTTTTAACTCTTTTTATATGAAAATGAAACCAAATACAGACAAAGAAATAAAATTTCATTCCTTACCTTAGTGCAGTTATGCGCAACTTTAACTTACTGGGAGCCAATTTTGAGTTTATAAAATCTTGGCTAGCTACAATTACCTTGTGCACTTTTAATATTTCAGTTACAAATGCGTTACACAAAGTATAAAAAGGTGTGGTATAATATGTTAAACAAAAGGTATACTCTTTGTATTATTTACAAAAAATTCAGCAAGATGAAAGTTAAATACAGGGAAATCATATTTTAATCTGAAATTTAACACTGCATTTCTTCTGCAAGGTTTTTCCCCCTCTGGTACATGCAATGTTATGGCTAAATCCATGCAGTCGTTGGGATGTTGATTTGTTATCCTGTATCTAATTATATATTTTAGCAAGTTCATTGTTGAAAATCCTCTTTCACATTTTTAAGTAGATAGGAAGCAGATGTTTATCTTTTTAAAAGTTTAACAGTTCATGATTTTTCTGATCTAGGACTATTCAAATAGCTTTTTGTGATATTCTTGATCTTAATTAGGATGAAAATCAGTTTCTGCCATTTCTAGTTCAATAGAATTGTTATTTAACATATTTGCAATCTTTTACCATTTTTCTTAAATACTAGTATTATGTAATTGGTTTGAAGTGAATGAAGTAGTTGGTCTAATTTGAAATACACTCAAAACATCAAATTTAGAAACTAATTTAAGCTCAATGAGATTTTCCAAATGATTGTGTCAGTTTTCTTATATTTCACGCTTTAGTTCTCCAGATTTTCAAAGTGGCAAAACGTACATTACAGTATGGTAAAAATGTATATTCCTTATATTTGTGTAATATTTTCACAAAATTAATTTTGATTTAAAATGAATTTATAATACCCTTTAATTCAAAGACTTTAGTTTAGTTCTCTACCCCCCTCAAGTTTAAGGTTTAGTTATTATGTCTGTATCTGAATCATAGAACCAGGTAATTTCAATAATTTCTTTATAAGTTTCGTTTCTGGATTTTTAAAATTCTTCTATGAAACTTTTGTAACAGAAGCTGGGAAGGAACCCGGGCAGCCAGACAGAATGTCCCTTCCCTGAGTGAAAATTTCTATCATTTCTTTGAAAATGACCTTTAATATTTCAGTATAAACCCTTGTAACATTAATAAATGAATATAGAATTTTTAATATTTATATAATGCGTGTTTGGTTCATACAATATTTTGAGCTTTTATATTACTAATTCTGTATGTGAATTGACACAGTTTAATATACAACACCTGCTTCAAGGCTAAAAGTAAAGCATTTGAATTATGTTTTACCTTTCGTTTGTTTTCAGACGCAGGTTCTATTTTACAATTTACGGAATTTCTCGGTATTGGACATCTCGCATATCTGACAAAATTTCATTCCTCTGTTAAGGTTTTATAGTACAATAAGTTGAGCATCCCTACATTAGTATATGACTTTGATTCCTTCGAAAGAAAAAGGAGTATCTTAGTTTTCTTGAATTTTTGGTCATAATTTTCGTTTGAAAGTAATTGCAATAGCTCTTCCACGAAATTGCATTTAAATTTTTTGCCACATCTCAAAATGCTGTATCTTTTAATGCCATTTGATGGGTTTTGGCTTGCTGTATTAAAGCTGGGCTCGAACCTGGGCAGCTAGACAATATGTTCTTTTCCTGAGTGAAATATTGCTATAATTTCATTAAAGTGACCTGGTAATATTTCATTATAATTTGTTGTACATTGACTAAGCTGTCCTCTCTAATGGATGAGAGTACCTAAGTAAAGAACTTAAAATTAGAAACGCTTGTTGAGTTAAAATTCGGAAAGAAATATTTCTTTTATGGTATATGACTTTTGTTTCCAAGATGTTCTTCGAAGTCTGTTTTTAGAGTGGTGTTTTTGTGCCCTTTTTTTAAAAATAAAATCTTTAAAAGTATATATGTATAGCTTTTTTAATGTTAATATATTGCGAGTTTGATTTTTACTCTATTTTGATCTGTTATGTCACTAATTTCTGTGTGTGAATTAAGATAGTTTAATATATAACATCTGCTTCAAAGGTAACAGTAAAGTTTATTTTGTTTATTTGTGATTTAAAATTACCGACTTATTGTCTTTTGGTGCCAGCTTTCTACCAGTGCTGAAATTATTTACTCTTCTCGAAGATCATTATCCCTTTTATTCTGTGTATCCGTAATAACTGTCTAAATTTTTTTTCTTTCGTTATTCATGTTGTACCCATACATTAAAAACCCCCTTCGCTTACTGTACTTCTGTCGTATTAGGAAAATCATTTGCTTTTCTATCGACTGCAGTCATGATTTTAGTAACAATGTAGCTCATTGCTCGAGTTTAAAACAAAGAAGGCTACCTTTGAAGTTTTATGTATTAAGAAACAATATTAGATATTTCTGTTTGTGTATAATTATTCATTAATATCAAAGTAGTTAAAATCTAATAACTCCTTTTTTCCCTTTTTCGCCTCCTCTAGTGTAATTTGTCATCATTTTTGTGCACTCTTGGAATGCAGAACATGAGATCGTGACAGAAAAAAAATAATGCTGAGCAAAAAGGCCATCTGTGGCTGGTAATTCTTGTTTTATATCAACTTTATTTCCACTAGAAATGCTCGAACGTTATAATTTGTACGTCTGTTTTCACATGTTGCTTTATATTGGAGCTTTATTAGATATTTATTTTACATGAATGCTTCAAATTATGTTTTAATGTTTAGGGTAGCGTTTATGCATTAATTTCGTAGGTTTTGAATTCCATTTTGAAGTGTCTGAATTGGTGCCTTCTTTATATTGTATTGTAATATTCGAAGTGAAGTTGAACTGTTAATCACACTATAATTATCTGAAGTCTGAGATTTGTTAGTTCTGTTGCTTCGTAGTGGTTTCAAAATTACTGCTGTGGTGTAATTTTGTCCAGAGTGGCCTCCTTTCGCATTACGAGAAGGAGGCTAAACATTTTCCTCTCTGTGTGGCCTAATATTTTCCCTGTCCGACTGGGTGTTCTCTTCCCAACAGGCCAATTTAATTGCACTGCCTGTGTATAAACCAATTTTGTTTCAGTTTTTTCTGAATTTAGAGTGTCTCTGTCAAGTGCTATTTTTGTTAAAACCATTGAAAGTTAAGTGTTGAACAAAAAATAAATGTAAATGAAAATTTAATGTGTACTTGTAAAGAAAGTTATTGGAGCCAAATTGTCTTCTGTTAAGGATGCTCAAAATGTGCTTTTTCTTAGTTGTTTTAAGCATACTTTATTATATTTTTTCCTTAATCTGAATAATGTTGGCATATTGTGAAGTTTTATGAACCAATTTGCGAAGATCTATTGAAAAATTGATTCGATAAATAAAAATTCATTTTGAAATGAAATCAGAGATGTTTTATTATTATCGAAGTAAAATTTTGCAGATTAACTTTCAACTTTGCTTTGACAAGCACTCTGAAAGTTTCTTTTGGACTTCTTTCCATTCCCTTGTCAAATACATGACAGAATTATATTTTGAAAAAGCTGATGTCTTTTGCTTATAATAATGACTGATGTAACTGTAACCGTGTTGCTGTAAAGAGTACATGTTTCTCAGTAGCTCTTTTCAAGTGTCCTGTTTTTTTCGTTAATTGGGTCAGTCTCCGCTAGAAGATCAGACATTGCTTTTCTGTTATTTAACAATTCCTTCATCTTATCTTTAGTTAAAAGCTCCTCTTCGTAATGAGCGCTTTTATTATCAAGGGGTTTTATAAGAACCCAATTCTTCTTTTGTAATTTTCTGATTCATTGTTTGACTTCTCTATCTTCCATATGTGAAAATTCTTCGGCATACTTTGCTTTTGAGGTTTGTAAGATTTTTTTGGTCTTCATTTTCTGTCGATGGAAATTGTTTAAAGAAGCAGATAAATTCTTTCCGGTGTTGATGGATGAATGTTGAACCACGTATGAATGTAATTATAGCGGTGGACAAATTAAATGGAATCCTTTAAGGTACTGCTATACGCAAAATCATGCTTTACAAGTCTGCGCTCAGCAAGTACCTGCTGTATTAAAAAATATAGGCTACGAAACATGACATGAAGAATCATATGAGGTATGTAGAATGCAGATTGAGAGTTTAGTCGTGATAAATACACAGTCTATACAGATGATCGGAAATCATAAAAATTTAGGTGGATTTACAATAAAGTATTTTAGTCCTGGACCATGGATTAGTTATAAACAGTACTTGTGTCAAAACAGATTAAAGTATATGGATTCCCTGTTTAAAAAAGGAATTTCTCTCTGACAGTATGCAGTCTGTATCATAGCTGGAATAGCAAGGTGTTGCGTCTTCAGGAAGACAAAATCTGTTATTCTGCAATTTTTACTGAAAATGTATGTTTAAATTTTGTTACTTAGATAACACTGTTTTTAACTCTTTTTATATGAAAATGAAACCAAATACAGACAAAGAAATAAAATTTCATTCCTTACCTTAGTGCAGTTATGCGCAACTTTAACTTACTGGGAGCCAATTTTGAGTTTATAAAATTTTGGCTAGCTACAATTACCTTGTGCACTTTTAATATTTCAGTTACAAATGCGTTACACAAAGTATAAAAAGGTGTGGTATAATATGTTAAACAAAAGGTATACTCCTTGTATTATTTACAAAAAATTCAGCAAGATGAAAGTTAAATACAGGGAAATCATATTTTAATCTGAAATTTAACACTGCATTTCTTCTGCAAGGTTTTTTCCCCTCTGGTACATGCAATGTTATGGCTAAATCCATGCAGTCGTTGGGATGTTGATTTGTTATCCTGTATCTAATTATATATTTTAGCAAGTTCATTGTTGAAAATCCTCTTTCACATTTTTAAGTAGATAGGAAGCAGATGTTTATCTTTTTAAAAGTTTAACAGTTCATGATTTTTCTGATCTAGGACTATTCAAATAGCTTTTTGTGATATTCTTGATCTTAATTAGGATGAAAATCAGTTTCTGCCATTTCTAGTTCAATAGAATTGTTATTTAACATATTTGCAATCTTTTACCATTTTTCTTAAATACTAGTATTATGTAATTGGTTTGAAGTGAATGAAGTAGTTGGTCTAATTTGAAATACACTCAAAACATCAAATTTAGAAACTAATTTAAGCTCAATGAGATTTTCCAAATGATTGTGTCAGTTTTCTTATATTTCACGCTTTAGTTCTCCAGATTTTCAAAGTGGCAAAACGTACATTACAGTATGGTAAAAATGTATATTCCTTATATTTGTGTAATATTTTCACAAAATTAATTTTGATTTAAAATGAATTTATAATACCCTTTAATTCAAAGACTTTAGTTTAGTTCTCTACCCCCCTCAAGTTTAAGGTTTAGTTATTATGTCTGTATCTGAATCATAGAACCAGGTAATTTCAATAATTTCTTTATAAGTTTCGTTTCTGGATTTTTAAAATTCTTCTATGAAACTTTTGTAACAGAAGCTGGGAAGGAACCCGGGCAGCCAGACAGAATGTCCCTTCCCTGAGTGAAAATTTCTATCATTTCTTTGAAAATGACCTTTAATATTTCAGTATAAACCCTTGTAACATTAATAAATGAATATAGAATTTTTAATATTTATATAATGCGTGTTTGGTTCATACAATATTTTGAGCTTTTATATTACTAATTCTGTATGTGAATTGACACAGTTTAATATACAACACCTGCTTCAAGGCTAAAAGTAAAGCATTTGAATTATGTTTTACCTTTCGTTTTCAGACGCAGGTTCTATTTTACAATTTACGGAATTTCTCGGTATTGGACATCTCGCATATCTGACAAAATTTCATTCCTCTGTTAAGGTTTTATAGTACAATAAGTTGAGCATCCCTACATTAGTATATGACTTTGATTCCTTCGAAAGAAAAAGGAGTATCTTAGTTTTCTTGAATTTTTGGTCATAATTTTCGTTTGAAAGTAATTGCAATAGCTCTTCCACGAAATTGCATTTAAATTTTTTGCCACATCTCAAAATGCTGTATCTTTTAATGCCATTTGATGGGTTTTGGCTTGCTGTATTAAAGCTGGGCTCGAACCTGGGCAGCTAGACAATATGTTCTTTTCCTGAGTGAAATATTGCTATAATTTCATTAAAGTGACCTGGTAATATTTCATTATAATTTGTTGTACATTGACTAAGCTGTCCTCTCTAATGGATGAGAGTACCTAAGTAAAGAACTTAAAATTAGAAACGGTTGTTACGTTAAAATTCGGAATGAAATATTTCTTTTATGGTATATGACTTTTGTTTCCAAGATGTTCTTCGAAGTCTGTTTTTAGAGTGGTGTTTTTGTGCCCTTTTTTTAAAAATAAAATCTTTAAAAGTATATATGTATAGCTTTTTTAATGTTAATATATTGCGAGTTTGATTCTTACTCTATTTTGATCTGTTATGTCACTAATTTCTGTGTGTGAATTAAGATAGTTTAATATATAAGATCTGCTTCAAAGGTAACAGTAAAGTTTATTTTGTTTATTTGTGATTTAAAATTACCGACTTATTGTCTTTTGGTGCCAGCTTTCTACCAGTGCTGAAATTATTTACTTTTCTCGAAGATCATTATCCCTTTTATTCTGTGTATCCGTAATAACTGTCTAAATTTTTTTTCTTTCGTTATTCATGTTGTACCCATACATTAAAAACCCCCTTCGCTTACTGTACTTCTGTCGTATTAGGAAAATCATTTGCTTTTCTATCGACTGCAGTCATGATTTTAGTAACAATGTAGCTCATTGCTCGAGTTTAAAACAAAGAAGGCTACCTTTGAAGTTTTATGTATTAAGAAACAATATTAGATATTTCTGTTTGTGTATAATTATTCATTAATATCAAAGTAGTTAAAATCTAATAACTCCTTTTTTCCCTTTTTGGCCTCCTCTAGTGTAATTTGTCATCATTTTTGTGCACTCTTGGAATGCAGAACATGAGATCGTGACAGAAAAAAAATAATGCAGAGCAAAAGGACATCTGTGGCTGGTAATTCTTGTTTTATATCAACTTTATTTCCACTAGAAATGCTCGAACGTTATAATTTGTACGTCTGTTTTCACATGTTGCTTTATATTGGAACTTTATTAGATATTTATTTTACATGAACGCTTCAAATTATGTTTTAATGTTTAGGGTAGCGTTTATGCATTAATTTCGTAGGTTTTGAATTCCATTTTGAAGTGTCTGAATTGGTGCCTTCTTTATATTGTATTGTAATATTCGAAGTGAAGTTGAACTGTTAATCACACTATAATTATCTGAAGTCTGAGATTTGTTAGTTCTGTTGCTTCATAGTGGTTTCAAAATTACTGCTGTGGTGTAATTTTGTCCAGAGTGGCCTCCTTTCGCATTACGAGAAGGAGGCTAAACATTTTCCTCTCTGTGTGGCCTAATATTTTCCCTGTCCGACTGGGTGTTCTCTTCCCAACAGGCCAATTTAATTGCACTGCCTGTGTATAAACCAATTTTGTTTCAGTTTTTTCTGAATTTAGAGTGTCTCTGTCAAGTGCTATTTTTGTTAAAACCATTGAAAGTTAAGTGTTGAACAAAAAATAAATGTAAATAAAAATTTAATGTGTACTTGTAAAGAAAGTTATTGGAGCCAAATTGTCTTCTGTTAAGGATGCTCAAAATGTGCTTTTTCTTAGTTGTTTTAAGCATACTTTATTATATTTTTTCCTTAATCTGAATAATGTTGGCATATTGTGAAGTTTTATGAACCAATTTGCGAAGATCTATTGAAAAATTGATTCGATAAATAAAAATTCATTTTGAAATGAAATCAGAGATGTTTTATTATTATCGAAGTAAAATTTTGCAGATTAACTTTCAACTTTGCTTTGACAAGCACTCTGAAAGTTTCTTTTGGACTTCTTTCCATTCCCTTGTCAAATACATGACAGAATTATATTTTGAAAAAGCTGATGTCTTTTGCTTATAATAATGACTGATGTAACTGTAACCGTGTTGCTGTAAAGAGTACATGTTTCTCAGTAGCTCTTTTCAAGTGTCCTGTTTTTTTCGTTAATTGGGTCAGTCTCCGCTAGAAGATCAGACATTGCTTTTCTGTTATTTAACAATTCCTTCATCTTATCTTTAGTTAAAAGCTCCTCTTCGTAATGAGCGCTTTTATTATCAAGGGGTTTTATAAGAACCCAATTCTTCTTTTGTAATTTTCTGATTCATTGTTTGACTTCTCTATCTTCCATATGTGAAAATTCTTCGGCATACTTTGCTTTTGAGGTTTGTAAGATTTTTTTGGTCTTCATTTTCTGTCGATGGAAATTGTTTAAAGAAGCAGATAAATTCTTTCTGGCGTTGATGGATGAATGTTGAACCACGTATGAATGTAATTATAGCGGTGGACAAATTAAATGGAATCCTTTAAGGTACTGCTATACGCAAAATCATGCTTTACAAGTCTGCGCTCAGCAAGTACCTGCTGTATTAAAAATTATAGGCTACGAAACATGACATGAAGAATCATATGAGGTATGTAGAATGCAGATTGAGAGTTTAGTCGTGATAAATACACAGTCTATACAGATGATCGGAAATCATAAAAATTTAGGTGGATTTACAATAAAGTATTTTAGTCCTGGACCATGGATTAGTTATAAACAGTACTTGTGTCAAAACAGATTAAAGTATATGGATTCCCTGTTTAAAAAAGGAATTTCTCTCTGACAGTATGCAGTCTGTATCATAGCTGGAATAGCAAGGTGTTGCGTCTTCAGGAAGACAAAATCTGTTATTCTGCAATTTTTACTGAAAATGTATGTTTAAATTTTGTTACTTAGATAACACTGTTTTTAACTCTTTTTATATGAAAATGAAACCAAATACAGACAAAGAAATAAAATTTCATTCCTTACCTTAGTGCAGTTATGCGCAACTTTAACTTACTGGGAGCCAATTTTGAGTTTATAAAATCTTGGCTAGCTACAATTACCTTGTGCACTTTTAATATTTCAGTTACAAATGCGTTACACAAAGTATAAAAAGGTGTGGTATAATATGTTAAACAAAAGGTATACTCTTTGTATTATTTACAAAAAATTCAGCAAGATGAAAGTTAAATACAGGGAAATCATATTTTAATCTGAAATTTAACACTGCATTTCTTCTGCAAGGTTTTTCCCCCTCTGGTACATGCAATGTTATGGCTAAATCCATGCAGTCGTTGGGATGTTGATTTGTTATCCTGTATCTAATTATATATTTTAGCAAGTTCATTGTTGAAAATCCTCTTTCACATTTTTAAGTAGATAGGAAGCAGATGTTTATCTTTTTAAAAGTTTAACAGTTCATGATTTTTCTGATCTAGGACTATTCAAATAGCTTTTTGTGATATTCTTGATCTTAATTAGGATGAAAATCAGTTTCTGCCATTTCTAGTTCAATAGAATTGTTATTTAACATATTTGCAATCTTTTACCATTTTTCTTAAATACTAGTATTATGTAATTGGTTTGAAGTGAATGAAGTAGTTGGTCTAATTTGAAATACACTCAAAACATCAAATTTAGAAACTAATTTAAGCTCAATGAGATTTTCCAAATGATTGTGTCAGTTTTCTTATATTTCACGCTTTAGTTCTCCAGATTTTCAAAGTGGCAAAACGTACATTACAGTATGGTAAAAATGTATATTCCTTATATTTGTGTAATATTTTCACAAAATTAATTTTGATTTAAAATGAATTTATAATACCCTTTAATTCAAAGACTTTAGTTTAGTTCTCTACCCCCCTCAAGTTTAAGGTTTAGTTATTATGTCTGTATCTGAATCATAGAACCAGGTAATTTCAATAATTTCTTTATAAGTTTCGTTTCTGGATTTTTAAAATTCTTCTATGAAACTTTTGTAACAGAAGCTGGGAAGGAACCCGGGCAGCCAGACAGAATGTCCCTTCCCTGAGTGAAAATTTCTATCATTTCTTTGAAAATGACCTTTAATATTTCAGTATAAACCCTTGTAACATTAATAAATGAATATAGAATTTTTAATATTTATATAATGCGTGTTTGGTTCATACAATATTTTGAGCTTTTATATTACTAATTCTGTATGTGAATTGACACAGTTTAATATACAACACCTGCTTCAAGGCTAAAAGTAAAGCATTTGAATTATGTTTTACCTTTCGTTTTCAGACGCAGGTTCTATTTTACAATTTACGGAATTTCTCGGTATTGGACATCTCGCATATCTGACAAAATTTCATTCCTCTGTTAAGGTTTTATAGTACAATAAGTTGAGCATCCCTACATTAGTATATGACTTTGATTCCTTCGAAAGAAAAAGGAGTATCTTAGTTTTCTTGAATTTTTGGTCATAATTTTCGTTTGAAAGTAATTGCAATAGCTCTTCCACGAAATTGCATTTAAATTTTTTGCCACATCTCAAAATGCTGTATCTTTTAATGCCATTTGATGGGTTTTGGCTTGCTGTATTAAAGCTGGGCTCGAACCTGGGCAGCTAGACAATATGTTCTTTTCCTGAGTGAAATATTGCTATAATTTCATTAAAGTGACCTGGTAATATTTCATTATAATTTGTTGTACATTGACTAAGCTGTCCTCTCTAATGGATGAGAGTACCTAAGTAAAGAACTTAAAATTAGAAACGGTTGTTACGTTAAAATTCGGAATGAAATATTTCTTTTATGGTATATGACTTTTGTTTCCAAGATGTTCTTCGAAGTCTGTTTTTAGAGTGGTGTTTTTGTGCCCTTTTTTTAAAAATAAAATCTTTAAAAGTATATATGTATAGCTTTTTTAATGTTAATATATTGCGAGTTTGATTCTTACTCTATTTTGATCTGTTATGTCACTAATTTCTGTGTGTGAATTAAGATAGTTTAATATATAAGATCTGCTTCAAAGGTAACAGTAAAGTTTATTTTGTTTATTTGTGATTTAAAATTACCGACTTATTGTCTTTTGGTGCCAGCTTTCTACCAGTGCTGAAATTATTTACTTTTCTCGAAGATCATTATCCCTTTTATTCTGTGTATCCGTAATAACTGTCTAAATTTTTTTTCTTTCGTTATTCATGTTGTACCCATACATTAAAAACCCCCTTCGCTTACTGTACTTCTGTCGTATTAGGAAAATCATTTGCTTTTCTATCGACTGCAGTCATGATTTTAGTAACAATGTAGCTCATTGCTCGAGTTTAAAACAAAGAAGGCTACATTTGAAGTTTTATGTATTAAGAAACAATATTAGATATTTCTGTTTGTGTATAATTATTCATTAATATCAAAGTAGTTAAAATCTAATAACTCCTTTTTTCCCTTTTTGGCCTCCTCTAGTGTAATTTGTCATCATTTTTGTGCACTCTTGAAATGCAGAACATGAGATCGTGACAGAAAAAAAATAATGCAGAGCAAAAGGACATCTGTGGCTGGTAATTCTTGTTTTATATCAACTTTATTTCCACTAGAAATGCTCGAACGTTATAATTTGTACGTCTGTTTTCACATGTTGCTTTATATTGGAACTTTATTAGATATTTATTTTACATGAACGCTTCAAATTATGTTTTAATGTTTAGGGTAGCGTTTATGCATTAATTTCGTAGGTTTTGAATTCCATTTTGAAGTGTCTGAATTGGTGCCTTCTTTATATTGTATTGTAATATTCGAAGTGAAGTTGAACTGTTAATCACACTATAATTATCTGAAGTCTGAGATTTGTTAGTTCTGTTGCTTCGTAGTGGTTTCAAAATTACTGCTGTGGTGTAATTTTGTCCAGAGTGGCCTCCTTTCGCATTACGAGAAGGAGGCTAAACATTTTCCTCTCTGTGTGGCCTAATATTTTCCCTGTCCGACTGGGTGTTCTCTTCCCAACAGGCCAATTTAATTGCACTGCCTGTGTATAAACCAATTTTGTTTCAGTTTTTTCTGAATTTAGAGTGTCTCTGTCAAGTGCTATTTTTGTTAAAACCATTGAAAGTTAAGTGTTGAACAAAAAATAAATGTAAATAAAAATTTAATGTGTACTTGTAAAGAAAGTTATTGGAGCCAAATTATCTTCTGTTAAGGATGCTCAAAATGTGCTTTTTCTTAGTTGTTTTAAGCATACTTTATTATATTTTTTCCTTAATCTGAATAATGTTGGCATATTGTGAAGTTTTATGAACCAATTTGCGAAGATCTATTGAAAAATTGATTCGATAAATAAAAATTCATTTTGAAATGAAATCAGAGATGTTTTATTATTATCGAAGTAAAATTTTGCAGATTAACTTTCAACTTTGCTTTGACAAGCACTCTGAAAGTTTCTTTTGGACTTCTTTCCATTCCCTTGTCAAATACATGACAGAATTATATTTTGAAAAAGCTGATGTCTTTTGCTTATAATAATGACTGATGTAACTGTAACCGTGTTGCTGTAAAGAGTACATGTTTCTCAGTAGCTCTTTTCAAGTGTCCTGTTTTTTTCGTTAATTGGGTCAGTCTCCGCTAGAAGATCAGACATTGCTTTTCTGTTATTTAACAATTCCTTCATCTTATCTTTAGTTAAAAGCTCCTCTTCGTAATGAGCGCTTTTATTATCAAGGGGTTTTATAAGAACCCAATTCTTCTTTTGTAATTTTCTGATTCATTGTTTGACTTCTCTATCTTCCATATGTGAAAATTCTTCGGCATACTTTGCTTTTGAGGTTTGTAAGATTTTTTTGGTCTTCATTTTCTGTCGATGGAAATTGTTTAAAGAAGCAGATAAATTCTTTCTGGCGTTGATGGATGAATGTTGAACCACGTATGAATGTAATTATAGCGGTGGACAAATTAAATGGAATCCTTTAAGGTACTGCTATACGCAAAATCATGCTTTACAAGTCTGCGCTCAGCAAGTACCTGCTGTATTAAAAATTATAGGCTACGAAACATGACATGAAGAATCATATGAGGTATGTAGAATGCAGATTGAGAGTTTAGTCGTGATAAATACACAGTCTATACAGATGATCGGAAATCATAAAAATTTAGGTGGATTTACAATAAAGTATTTTAGTCCTGGACCATGGATTAGTTATAAACAGTACTTGTGTCAAAACAGATTAAAGTATATGGATTCCCTGTTTAAAAAAGGAATTTCTCTCTGACAGTATGCAGTCTGTATCATAGCTGGAATAGCAAGGTGTTGCGTCTTCAGGAAGACAAAATCTGTTATTCTGCAATTTTTACTGAAAATGTATGTTTAAATTTTGTTACTTAGATAACACTGTTTTTAACTCTTTTTATATGAAAATGAAACCAAATACAGACAAAGAAATAAAATTTCATTCCTTACCTTAGTGCAGTTATGCGCAACTTTAACTTACTGGGAGCCAATTTTGAGTTTATAAAATCTTGGCTAGCTACAATTACCTTGTGCACTTTTAATATTTCAGTTACAAATGCGTTACACAAAGTATAAAAAGGTGTGGTATAATATGTTAAACAAAAGGTATACTCTTTGTATTATTTACAAAAAATTCAGCAAGATGAAAGTTAAATACAGGGAAATCATATTTTAATCTGAAATTTAACACTGCATTTCTTCTGCAAGGTTTTTCCCCCTCTGGTACATGCAATGTTATGGCTAAATCCATGCAGTCGTTGGGATGTTGATTTGTTATCCTGTATCTAATTATATATTTTAGCAAGTTCATTGTTGAAAATCCTCTTTCACATTTTTAAGTAGATAGGAAGCAGATGTTTATCTTTTTAAAAGTTTAACAGTTCATGATTTTTCTGATCTAGGACTATTCAAATAGCTTTTTGTGATATTCTTGATCTTAATTAGGATGAAAATCAGTTTCTGCCATTTCTAGTTCAATAGAATTGTTATTTAACATATTTGCAATCTTTTACCATTTTTCTTAAATACTAGTATTATGTAATTGGTTTGAAGTGAATGAAGTAGTTGGTCTAATTTGAAATACACTCAAAACATCAAATTTAGAAACTAATTTAAGCTCAATGAGATTTTCCAAATGATTGTGTCAGTTTTCTTATATTTCACGCTTTAGTTCTCCAGATTTTCAAAGTGGCAAAACGTACATTACAGTATGGTAAAAATGTATATTCCTTATATTTGTGTAATATTTTCACAAAATTAATTTTGATTTAAAATGAATTTATAATACCCTTTAATTCAAAGACTTTAGTTTAGTTCTCTACCCCCCTCAAGTTTAAGGTTTAGTTATTATGTCTGTATCTGAATCATAGAACCAGGTAATTTCAATAATTTCTTTATAAGTTTCGTTTCTGGATTTTTAAAATTCTTCTATGAAACTTTTGTAACAGAAGCTGGGAAGGAACCCGGGCAGCCAGACAGAATGTCCCTTCCCTGAGTGAAAATTTCTATCATTTCTTTGAAAATGACCTTTAATATTTCAGTATAAACCCTTGTAACATTAATAAATGAATATAGAATTTTTAATATTTATATAATGCGTGTTTGGTTCATACAATATTTTGAGCTTTTATATTACTAATTCTGTATGTGAATTGACACAGTTTAATATACAACACCTGCTTCAAGGCTAAAAGTAAAGCATTTGAATTATGTTTTACCTTTCGTTTGTTTTCAGACGCAGGTTCTATTTTACAATTTACGGAATTTCTCGGTATTGGACATCTCGCATATCTGACAAAATTTCATTCCTCTGTTAAGGTTTTATAGTACAATAAGTTGAGCATCCCTACATTAGTATATGACTTTGATTCCTTCGAAAGAAAAAGGAGTATCTTAGTTTTCTTGAATTTTTGGTCATAATTTTCGTTTGAAAGTAATTGCAATAGCTCTTCCACGAAATTGCATTTAAATTTTTTGCCACATCTCAAAATGCTGTATCTTTTAATGCCATTTGATGGGTTTTGGCTTGCTGTATTAAAGCTGGGCTCGAACCTGGGCAGCTAGACAATATGTTCTTTTCCTGAGTGAAATATTGCTATAATTTCATTAAAGTGACCTGGTAATATTTCATTATAATTTGTTGTACATTGACTAAGCTGTTCTCTCTAATGGATGAGAGTACCTAAGTAAAGAACTTAAAATTAGAAACGGTTGTTACGTTAAAATTCGGAATGAAATATTTCTTTTATGGTATATGACTTTTGTTTCCAAGATGTTCTTCGAAGTCTGTTTTTAGAGTGGTGTTTTTGTGCCCTTTTTTTAAAAATAAAATCTTTAAAAGTATATATGTATAGCTTTTTTAATGTTAATATATTGCGAGTTTGATTCTTACTCTATTTTGATCTGTTATGTCACTAATTTCTGTGTGTGAATTAAGATAGTTTAATATATAACATCTGCTTCAAAGGTAACAGTAAAGTTTATTTTGTTTATTTGTGATTTAAAATTACCGACTTATTGTCTTTTGGTGCCAGCTTTCTACCAGTGCTGAAATTATTTACTCTTCTCGAAGATCATTATCCCTTTTATTCTGTGTATCCGTAATAACTGTCTAAATTTTTTTTCTTTCGTTATTCATGTTGTACCCATACATTAAAAACCCCCTTCGCTTACTGTACTTCTGTCGTATTAGGAAAATGATTTGCTTTTCTATCGACTGCAGTCATGATTTTAGTAACAATGTAGCTCATTGCTCGAGTTTAAAACAAAGAAGGCTACCTTTGAAGTTTTATGTATTAAGAAACAATATTAGATATTTCTGTTTGTGTATAATTATTCATTAATATCAAAGTAGTTAAAATCTAATAACTCCTTTTTTCCCTTTTTGGCCTCCTCTAGTGTAATATGTCATCATTTTTGTGCACTCTTGGAATGCAGAACATGAGATCGTGACAGAAAAAAAATAATGCAGAGCAAAAGGACATCTGTGGCTGGTAATTCTTGTTTTATATCAACTTTATTTCCACTAGAAATGCTCGAACGTTATAATTTGTACGTCTGTTTTCACATGTTGCTTTATATTGGAGCTTTATTAGATATTTATTTTACATGAACGCTTCAAATTATGTTTTAATGTTTAGGGTAGCGTTTATGCATTAATTTCGTAGGTTTTGAATTCCATTTTGAAGTGTCTGAATTGGTGCCTTCTTTATATTGTATTGTAATATTCGAAGTGAAGTTGAACTGTTAATCACACTATAATTATCTGAAGTCTGAGATTTGTTAGTTCTGTTGCTTCGTAGTGGTTTCAAAATTACTGCTGTGGTGTAATTTTGTCCAGAGTGGCCTCCTTTCGCATTACGAGAAGGAGGCTAAACATTTTCCTCTCTGTGTGGCCTAATATTTTCCCTGTCCGACTGGGTGTTCTCTTCCCAACAGGCCAATTTAATTGCACTGCCTGTGTATAAACCAATTTTGTTTCAGTTTTTTCTGAATTTAGAGTGTCTCTGTCAAGTGCTATTTTTGTTAAAACCATTGAAAGTTAAGTGTTGAACAAAAAATAAATGTAAATAAAAATTTAATGTGTACTTGTAAAGAAAGTTATTGGAGCCAAATTATCTTCTGTTAAGGATGCTCAAAATGTGCTTTTTCTTAGTTGTTTTAAGCATACTTTATTATATTTTTTCCTTAATCTGAATAATGTTGGCATATTGTGAAGTTTTATGAACCAATTTGCGAAGATCTATTGAAAAATTGATTCGATAAATAAAAATTCATTTTGAAATGAAATCAGAGATGTTTTATTATTATCGAAGTAAAATTTTGCAGATTAACTTTCAACTTTGCTTTGACAAGCACTCTGAAAGTTTCTTTTGGACTTCTTTCCATTCCCTTGTCAAATACATGACAGAATTATATTTTGAAAAAGCTGATGTCTTTTGCTTATAATAATGACTGATGTAACTGTAACCGTGTTGCTGTAAAGAGTACATGTTTCTCAGTAGCTCTTTTCAAGTGTCCTGTTTTTTTCGTTAATTGGGTCAGTCTCCGCTAGAAGATCAGACATTGCTTTTCTGTTATTTAACAATTCCTTCATCTTATCTTTAGTTAAAAGCTCCTCTTCGTAATGAGCGCTTTTATTATCAAGGGGTTTTATAAGAACCCAATTCTTCTTTTGTAATTTTCTGATTCATTGTTTGACTTCTCTATCTTCCATATGTGAAAATTCTTCGGCATACTTTGCTTTTGAGGTTTGTAAGATTTTTTTGGTCTTCATTTTCTGTCGATGGAAATTGTTTAAAGAAGCAGATAAATTCTTTCTGGCGTTGATGGATGAATGTTGAACCACGTATGAATGTAATTATAGCGGTGGACAAATTAAATGGAATCCTTTAAGGTACTGCTATACGCAAAATCATGCTTTACAAGTCTGCGCTCAGCAAGTACCTGCTGTATTAAAAATTATAGGCTACGAAACATGACATGAAGAATCATATGAGGTATGTAGAATGCAGATTGAGAGTTTAGTCGTGATAAATACACAGTCTATACAGATGATCGGAAATCATAAAAATTTAGGTGGATTTACAATAAAGTATTTTAGTCCTGGACCATGGATTAGTTATAAACAGTACTTGTGTCAAAACAGATTAAAGTATATGGATTCCCTGTTTAAAAAAGGAATTTCTCTCTGACAGTATGCAGTCTGTATCATAGCTGGAATAGCAAGGTGTTGCGTCTTCAGGAAGACAAAATCTGTTATTCTGCAATTTTTACTGAAAATGTATGTTTAAATTTTGTTACTTAGATAACACTGTTTTTAACTCTTTTTATATGAAAATGAAACCAAATACAGACAAAGAAATAAAATTTCATTCCTTACCTTAGTGCAGTTATGCGCAACTTTAACTTACTGGGAGCCAATTTTGAGTTTATAAAATCTTGGCTAGCTACAATTACCTTGTGCACTTTTAATATTTCAGTTACAAATGCGTTACACAAAGTATAAAAAGGTGTGGTATAATATGTTAAACAAAAGGTATACTCTTTGTATTATTTACAAAAAATTCAGCAAGATGAAAGTTAAATACAGGGAAATCATATTTTAATCTGAAATTTAACACTGCATTTCTTCTGCAAGGTTTTTCCCCCTCTGGTACATGCAATGTTATGGCTAAATCCATGCAGTCGTTGGGATGTTGATTTGTTATCCTGTATCTAATTATATATTTTAGCAAGTTCATTGTTGAAAATCCTCTTTCACATTTTTAAGTAGATAGGAAGCAGATGTTTATCTTTTTAAAAGTTTAACAGTTCATGATTTTTCTGATCTAGGACTATTCAAATAGCTTTTTGTGATATTCTTGATCTTAATTAGGATGAAAATCAGTTTCTGCCATTTCTAGTTCAATAGAATTGTTATTTAACATATTTGCAATCTTTTACCATTTTTCTTAAATACTAGTATTATGTAATTGGTTTGAAGTGAATGAAGTAGTTGGTCTAATTTGAAATACACTCAAAACATCAAATTTAGAAACTAATTTAAGCTCAATGAGATTTTCCAAATGATTGTGTCAGTTTTCTTATATTTCACGCTTTAGTTCTCCAGATTTTCAAAGTGGCAAAACGTACATTACAGTATGGTAAAAATGTATATTCCTTATATTTGTGTAATATTTTCACAAAATTAATTTTGATTTAAAATGAATTTATAATACCCTTTAATTCAAAGACTTTAGTTTAGTTCTCTACCCCCCTCAAGTTTAAGGTTTAGTTATTATGTCTGTATCTGAATCATAGAACCAGGTAATTTCAATAATTTCTTTATAAGTTTCGTTTCTGGATTTTTAAAATTCTTCTATGAAACTTTTGTAACAGAAGCTGGGAAGGAACCCGGGCAGCCAGACAGAATGTCCCTTCCCTGAGTGAAAATTTCTATCATTTCTTTGAAAATGACCTTTAATATTTCAGTATAAACCCTTGTAACATTAATAAATGAATATAGAATTTTTAATATTTATATAATGCGTGTTTGGTTCATACAATATTTTGAGCTTTTATATTACTAATTCTGTATGTGAATTGACACAGTTTAATATACAACACCTGCTTCAAGGCTAAAAGTAAAGCATTTGAATTATGTTTTACCTTTCGTTTGTTTTCAGACGCAGGTTCTATTTTACAATTTACGGAATTTCTCGGTATTGGACATCTCGCATATCTGACAAAATTTCATTCCTCTGTTAAGGTTTTATAGTACAATAAGTTGAGCATCCCTACATTAGTATATGACTTTGATTCCTTCGAAAGAAAAAGGAGTATCTTAGTTTTCTTGAATTTTTGGTCATAATTTTCGTTTGAAAGTAATTGCAATAGCTCTTCCACGAAATTGCATTTAAATTTTTTGCCACATCTCAAAATGCTGTATCTTTTAATGCCATTTGATGGGTTTTGGCTTGCTGTATTAAAGCTGGGCTCGAACCTGGGCAGCTAGACAATATGTTCTTTTCCTGAGTGAAATATTGCTATAATTTCATTAAAGTGACCTGGTAATATTTCATTATAATTTGTTGTACATTGACTAAGCTGTTCTCTCTAATGGATGAGAGTACCTAAGTAAAGAACTTAAAATTAGAAACGGTTGTTACGTTAAAATTCGGAATGAAATATTTCTTTTATGGTATATGACTTTTGTTTCCAAGATGTTCTTCGAAGTCTGTTTTTAGAGTGGTGTTTTTGTGCCCTTTTTTTAAAAATAAAATCTTTAAAAGTATATATGTATAGCTTTTTTAATGTTAATATATTGCGAGTTTGATTCTTACTCTATTTTGATCTGTTATGTCACTAATTTCTGTGTGTGAATTAAGATAGTTTAATATATAACATCTGCTTCAAAGGTAACAGTAAAGTTTATTTTGTTTATTTGTGATTTAAAATTACCGACTTATTGTCTTTTGGTGCCAGCTTTCTACCAGTGCTGAAATTATTTACTCTTCTCGAAGATCATTATCCCTTTTATTCTGTGTATCCGTAATAACTGTCTAAATTTTTTTTCTTTCGTTATTCATGTTGTACCCATACATTAAAAACCCCCTTCGCTTACTGTACTTCTGTCGTATTAGGAAAATGATTTGCTTTTCTATCGACTGCAGTCATGATTTTAGTAACAATGTAGCTCATTGCTCGAGTTTAAAACAAAGAAGGCTACCTTTGAAGTTTTATGTATTAAGAAACAATATTAGATATTTCTGTTTGTGTATAATTATTCATTAATATCAAAGTAGTTAAAATCTAATAACTCCTTTTTTCCCTTTTTGGCCTCCTCTAGTGTAATATGTCATCATTTTTGTGCACTCTTGGAATGCAGAACATGAGATCGTGACAGAAAAAAAATAATGCAGAGCAAAAGGACATCTGTGGCTGGTAATTCTTGTTTTATATCAACTTTATTTCCACTAGAAATGCTCGAACGTTATAATTTGTACGTCTGTTTTCACATGTTGCTTTATATTGGAGCTTTATTAGATATTTATTTTACATGAACGCTTCAAATTATGTTTTAATGTTTAGGGTAGCGTTTATGCATTAATTTCGTAGGTTTTGAATTCCATTTTGAAGTGTCTGAATTGGTGCCTTCTTTATATTGTATTGTAATATTCGAAGTGAAGTTGAACTGTTAATCACACTATAATTATCTGAAGTCTGAGATTTGTTAGTTCTGTTGCTTCGTAGTGGTTTCAAAATTACTGCTGTGGTGTAATTTTGTCCAGAGTGGCCTCCTTTCGCATTACGAGAAGGAGGCTAAACATTTTCCTCTCTGTGTGGCCTAATATTTTCCCTGTCCGACTGGGTGTTCTCTTCCCAACAGGCCAATTTAATTGCACTGCCTGTGTATAAACCAATTTTGTTTCAGTTTTTTCTGAATTTAGAGTGTCTCTGTCAAGTGCTATTTTTGTTAAAACCATTGAAAGTTAAGTGTTGAACAAAAAATAAATGTAAATAAAAATTTAATGTGTACTTGTAAAGAAAGTTATTGGAGCCAAATTGTCTTCTGTTAAGGATGCTCAAAATGTGCTTTTTCTTAGTTGTTTTAAGCATACTTTATTATATTTTTTCCTTAATCTGAATAATGTTGGCATATTGTGAAGTTTTATGAACCAATTTGCGAAGATCTATTGAAAAATTGATTCGATAAATAAAAATTCATTTTGAAATGAAATCAGAGATGTTTTATTATTATCGAAGTAAAATTTTGCAGATTAACTTTCAACTTTGCTTTGACAAGCACTCTGAAAGTTTCTTTTGGACTTCTTTCCATTCCCTTGTCAAATACATGACAGAATTATATTTTGAAAAAGCTGATGTCTTTTGCTTATAATAATGACTGATGTAACTGTAACCGTGTTGCTGTAAAGAGTACATGTTTCTCAGTAGCTCTTTTCAAGTGTCCTGTTTTTTTCGTTAATTGGGTCAGTCTCCGCTAGAAGATCAGACATTGCTTTTCTGTTATTTAACAATTCCTTCATCTTATCTTTAGTTAAAAGCTCCTCTTCGTAATGAGCGCTTTTATTATCAAGGGGTTTTATAAGAACCCAATTCTTCTTTTGTAATTTTCTGATTCATTGTTTGACTTCTCTATCTTCCATATGTGAAAATTCTTCGGCATACTTTGCTTTTGAGGTTTGCTAGATTTTTTTGGTCTTCATTTTCTGTCGATGGAAATTGTTTAAAGAAGCAGATAAATTCTTTCTGGCGTTGATGGATGAATGTTGAACCACGTATGAATGTAATTATAGCGGTGGACAAATTAAATGGAATCCTTTAAGGTACTGCTATACGCAAAATCATGCTTTACAAGTCTGCGCTCAGCAAGTACCTGCTGTATTAAAAATTATAGGCTACGAAACATGACATGAAGAATCATATGAGGTATGTAGAATGCAGATTGAGAGTTTAGTCGTGATAAATACACAGTCTATACAGATGATCGGAAATCATAAAAATTTAGGTGGATTTACAATAAAGTATTTTAGTCCTGGACCATGGATTAGTTATAAACAGTACTTGTGTCAAAACAGATTAAAGTATATGGATTCCCTGTTTAAAAAAGGAATTTCTCTCTGACAGTATGCAGTCTGTATCATAGCTGGAATAGCAAGGTGTTGCGTCTTCAGGAAGACAAAATCTGTTATTCTGCAATTTTTACTGAAAATGTATGTTTAAATTTTGTTACTTAGATAACACTGTTTTTAACTCTTTTTATATGAAAATGAAACCAAATACAGACAAAGAAATAAAATTTCATTCCTTACCTTAGTGCAGTTATGCGCAACTTTAACTTACTGGGAGCCAATTTTGAGTTTATAAAATTTTGGCTAGCTACAATTACCTTGTGCACTTTTAATATTTCAGTTACAAATGCGTTACACAAAGTATAAAAAGGTGTGGTATAATATGTTAAACAAAAGGTATACTCCTTGTATTATTTACAAAAAATTCAGCAAGATGAAAGTTAAATACAGGGAAATCATATTTTAATCTGAAATTTAACACTGCATTTCTTCTGCAAGGTTTTTTCCCCTCTGGTACATGCAATGTTATGGCTAAATCCATGCAGTCGTTGGGATGTTGATTTGTTATCCTGTATCTAATTATATATTTTAGCAAGTTCATTGTTGAAAATCCTCTTTCACATTTTTAAGTAGATAGGAAGCAGATGTTTATCTTTTTAAAAGTTTAACAGTTCATGATTTTTCTGATCTAGGACTATTCAAATAGCTTTTTGTGATATTCTTGATCTTAATTAGGATGAAAATCAGTTTCTGCCATTTCTAGTTCAATAGAATTGTTATTTAACATATTTGCAATCTTTTACCATTTTTCTTAAATACTAGTATTATGTAATTGGTTTGAAGTGAATGAAGTAGTTGGTCTAATTTGAAATACACTCAAAACATCAAATTTAGAAACTAATTTAAGCTCAATGAGATTTTCCAAATGATTGTGTCAGTTTTCTTATATTTCACGCTTTAGTTCTCCAGATTTTCAAAGTGGCAAAACGTACATTACAGTATGGTAAAAATGTATATTCCTTATATTTGTGTAATATTTTCACAAAATTAATTTTGATTTAAAATGAATTTATAATACCCTTTAATTCAAAGACTTTAGTTTAGTTCTCTACCCCCCTCAAGTTTAAGGTTTAGTTATTATGTCTGTATCTGAATCATAGAACCAGGTAATTTCAATAATTTCTTTATAAGTTTCGTTTCTGGATTTTTAAAATTCTTCTATGAAACTTTTGTAACAGAAGCTGGGAAGGAACCCGGGCAGCCAGACAGAATGTCCCTTCCCTGAGTGAAAATTTCTATCATTTCTTTGAAAATGACCTTTAATATTTCAGTATAAACCCTTGTAACATTAATAAATGAATATAGAATTTTTAATATTTATATAATGCGTGTTTGGTTCATACAATATTTTGAGCTTTTATATTACTAATTCTGTATGTGAATTGACACAGTTTAATATACAACACCTGCTTCAAGGCTAAAAGTAAAGCATTTGAATTATGTTTTACCTTTCGTTTTCAGACGCAGGTTCTATTTTACAATTTACGGAATTTCTCGGTATTGGACATCTCGCATATCTGACAAAATTTCATTCCTCTGTTAAGGTTTTATAGTACAATAAGTTGAGCATCCCTACATTAGTATATGACTTTGATTCCTTCGAAAGAAAAAGGAGTATCTTAGTTTTCTTGAATTTTTGGTCATAATTTTCGTTTGAAAGTAATTGCAATAGCTCTTCCACGAAATTGCATTTAAATTTTTTGCCACATCTCAAAATGCTGTATCTTTTAATGCCATTTGATGGGTTTTGGCTTGCTGTATTAAAGCTGGGCTCGAACCTGGGCAGCTAGACAATATGTTCTTTTCCTGAGTGAAATATTGCTATAATTTCATTAAAGTGACCTGGTAATATTTCATTATAATTTGTTGTACATTGACTAAGCTGTCCTCTCTAATGGATGAGAGTACCTAAGTAAAGAACTTAAAATTAGAAACGGTTGTTACGTTAAAATTCGGAATGAAATATTTCTTTTATGGTATATGACTTTTGTTTCCAAGATGGTCTTCGAAGTCTGTTTTTAGAGTGGTGTTTTTGTGCCCTTTTTTTAAAAATAAAATCTTTAAAAGTATATATGTATAGCTTTTTTAATGTTAATATATTGCGAGTTTGATTCTTACTCTATTTTGATCTGTTATGTCACTAATTTCTGTGTGTGAATTAAGATAGTTTAATATATAAGATCTGCTTCAAAGGTAACAGTAAAGTTTATTTTGTTTATTTGTGATTTAAAATTACCGACTTATTGTCTTTTGGTGCCAGCTTTCTACCAGTGCTGAAATTATTTACTTTTCTCGAAGATCATTATCCCTTTTATTCTGTGTATCCGTAATAACTGTCTAAATTTTTTTTCTTTCGTTATTCATGTTGTACCCATACATTAAAAACCCCCTTCGCTTACTGTACTTCTGTCGTATTAGGAAAATCATTTGCTTTTCTATCGACTGCAGTCATGATTTTAGTAACAATGTAGCTCATTGCTTGAGTTTAAAACAAAGAAGGCTACCTTTGAAGTTTTATGTATTAAGAAACAATATTAGATATTTCTGTTTGTGTATAATTATTCATTAATATCAAAGTAGTTAAAATCTAATAACTCCTTTTTTCCCTTTTTGGCCTCCTCTAGTGTAATTTGTCATCATTTTTGTGCACTCTTGGAATGCAGAACATGAGATCGTGACAGAAAAAAAATAATGCAGAGCAAAAGGACATCTGTGGCTGGTAATTCTTGTTTTATATCAACTTTATTTCCACTAGAAATGCTCGAACGTTATAATTTGTACGTCTGTTTTCACATGTTGCTTTATATTGGAGCTTTATTAGATATTTATTTTACATGAATGCTTCAAATTATGTTTTAATGTTTAGGGTAGCGTTTATGCATTAATTTCGTAGGTTTTGAATTCCATTTTGAAGTGTCTGAATTGGTGCCTTCTTTATATTGTATTGTAATATTCGAAGTGAAGTTGAACTGTTAATCACACTATAATTATCTGAAGTCTGAGATTTGTTAGTTCTGTTGCTTCGTAGTGGTTTCAAAATTACTGCTGTGGTGTAATTTTGTCCAGAGTGGCCTCCTTTCGCATTACGAGAAGGAGGCTAAACATTTTCCTCTCTGTGTGGCCTAATATTTTCCCTGCCCGACTGGGTGTTCTCTTCCCAACAGTCCAATTTAATTGCACTGCCTGTGTATAAACCAATTTTGTTTCAGTTTTTTCTGAATTTAGAGTGTCTCTGTCAAGTGCTATTTTTGTTAAAACCATTGAAAGTTAAGTGTTGAACAAAAAATAAATGTAAATAAAAATTTAATGTGTACTTGTAAAGAAAGTTATTGGAGCCAAATTGTCTTCTGTTAAGGATGCTCAAAATGTGCTTTTTCTTAGTTGTTTTAAGCATACTTTATTATATTTTTTCCTTAATCTGAATAATGTTGGCATATTGTGAAGTTTTATGAACCAATTTGCGAAGATCTATTGAAAAATTGATTCGATAAATAAAAATTCATTTTGAAATGAAATCAGAGATGTTTTATTATTATCGAAGTAAAATTTTGCAGATTAACTTTCAACTTTGCTTTGACAAGCACTCTGAAAGTTTCTTTTGGACTTCTTTCCATTCCCTTGTCAAATACATGACAGAATTATATTTTGAAAAAGCTGATGTCTTTTGCTTATAATAATGACTGATGTAACTGTAACCGTGTTGCTGTAAAGAGTACATGTTTCTCAGTAGCTCTTTTCAAGTGCCCTGTTCTTTTCGTTAATTGGGTCAGTCTCCGCTAGAAGATCAGACATTGCTTTTCTGTTATTTAACAATTCCTTCATCTTATCTTTAGTTAAAAGCTCCTCTTCGTAATGAGCGCTTTTATTATCAAGGGGTTTTATAAGAACCCAATTCTTCTTTTGTAATTTTCTGATTCATTGTTTGACTTCTCTATCTTCCATATGTGAAAATTCTTCGGCATACTTTGCTTTTGAGGTTTGTAAGATTTTTTTGGTCTTCATTTTCTGTCGATGGAAATTGTTTAAAGAAGCAGATAAATTCTTTCTGGCGTTGATGGATGAATGTTGAACCACGTATGAATGTAATTATAGCGGTGGACAAATTAAATGGAATCCTTTAAGGTACTGCTATACGCAAAATCATGCTTTACAAGTCTGCGCTCAGCAAGTACCTGCTGTATTAAAAATTATAGGCTACGAAACATGACATGAAGAATCATATGAGGTATGTAGAATGCAGATTGAGAGTTTAGTCGTGATAAATACACAGTCTATACAGATGATCGGAAATCATAAAAATTTAGGTGGATTTACAATAAAGTATTTTAGTCCTGGACCATGGATTAGTTATAAACAGTACTTGTGTCAAAACAGATTAAAGTATATGGATTCCCTGTTTAAAAAAGGAATTTCTCTCTGACAGTATGCAGTCTGTATCATAGCTGGAATAGCAAGGTGTTGCGTCTTCAGGAAGACAAAATCTGTTATTCTGCAATTTTTACTGAAAATGTATGTTTAAATTTTGTTACTTAGATAACACTGTTTTTAACTCTTTTTATATGAAAATGAAACCAAATACAGACAAAGAAATAAAATTTCATTCCTTACCTTAGTGCAGTTATGCGCAACTTTAACTTACTGGGAGCCAATTTTGAGTTTATAAAATCTTGGCTAGCTACAATTACCTTGTGCACTTTTAATATTTCAGTTACAAATGCGTTACACAAAGTATAAAAAGGTGTGGTATAATATGTTAAACAAAAGGTATACTCTTTGTATTATTTACAAAAAATTCAGCAAGATGAAAGTTAAATACAGGGAAATCATATTTTAATCTGAAATTTAACACTGCATTTCTTCTGCAAGGTTTTTCCCCCTCTGGTACATGCAATGTTATGGCTAAATCCATGCAGTCGTTGGGATGTTGATTTGTTATCCTGTATCTAATTATATATTTTAGCAAGTTCATTGTTGAAAATCCTCTTTCACATTTTTAAGTAGATAGGAAGCAGATGTTTATCTTTTTAAAAGTTTAACAGTTCATGATTTTTCTGATCTAGGACTATTCAAATAGCTTTTTGTGATATTCTTGATCTTAATTAGGATGAAAATCAGTTTCTGCCATTTCTAGTTCAATAGAATTGTTATTTAACATATTTGCAATCTTTTACCATTTTTCTTAAATACTAGTATTATGTAATTGGTTTGAAGTGAATGAAGTAGTTGGTCTAATTTGAAATACACTCAAAACATCAAATTTAGAAACTAATTTAAGCTCAATGAGATTTTCCAAATGATTGTGTCAGTTTTCTTATATTTCACGCTTTAGTTCTCCAGATTTTCAAAGTGGCAAAACGTACATTACAGTATGGTAAAAATGTATATTCCTTATATTTGTGTAATATTTTCACAAAATTAATTTTGATTTAAAATGAATTTATAATACCCTTTAATTCAAAGACTTTAGTTTAGTTCTCTACCCCCCTCAAGTTTAAGGTTTAGTTATTATGTCTGTATCTGAATCATAGAACCAGGTAATTTCAATAATTTCTTTATAAGTTTCGTTTCTGGATTTTTAAAATTCTTCTATGAAACTTTTGTAACAGAAGTTGGGAAGGAACCCGGGCAGCCAGACAGAATGTCCCTTCCCTGAGTGAAAATTTCTATCATTTCTTTGAAAATGACCTTTAATATTTCAGTATAAACCCTTGTAACATTAATAAATGAATATAGAATTTTTAATATTTATATAATGCGTGTTTGGTTCACACAATATTTTGAGCTTTTATATTACTAATTCTGTATGTGAATTGACACAGTTTAATATACAACACCTGCTTCAAGGCTAAAAGTAAAGCATTTGAATTATGTTTTACCTTTCGTTTTCAGACGCAGGTTCTATTTTACAATTTACGGAATTTCTCGGTATTGGACATCTCGCATATCTGACAAAATTTCATTCCTCTGTTAAGGTTTTATAGTACAATAAGTTGAGCATCCCTACATTAGTATATGACTTTGATTCCTTCGAAAGAAAAAGGAGTATCTTAGTTTTCTTGAATTTTTGGTCATAATTTTCGTTTGAAAGTAATTGCAATAGCTCTTCCACGAAATTGCATTTAAATTTTTTGCCACATCTCAAAATGCTGTATCTTTTAATGCCATTTGATGGGTTTTGGCTTGCTGTATTAAAGCTGGGCTCGAACCTGGGCAGCTAGACAATATGTTCTTTTCCTGAGTGAAATATTGCTATAATTTCATTAAAGTGACCTGGTAATATTTCATTATAATTTGTTGTACATTGACTAAGCTGTCCTCTCTAATGGATGAGAGTACCTAAGTAAAGAACTTAAAATTAGAAACGGTTGTTACGTTAAAATTCGGAATGAAATATTTCTTTTATGGTATATGACTTTTGTTTCCAAGATGTTCTTCGAAGTCTGTTTTTAGAGTGGTGTTTTTGTGCCCTTTTTTTAAAAATAAAATCTTTAAAAGTATATATGTATAGCTTTTTTAATGTTAATATATTGCGAGTTTGATTCTTACTCTATTTTGATCTGTTATGTCACTAATTTCTGTGTGTGAATTAAGATAGTTTAATATATAAGATCTGCTTCAAAGGTAACAGTAAAGTTTATTTTGTTTATTTGTGATTTAAAATTACCGACTTATTGTCTTTTGGTGCCAGCTTTCTACCAGTGCTGAAATTATTTACTCTTCTCGAAGATCATTATCCCTTTTATTCTGTGTATCCGTAATAACTGTCTAAATTTTTTTTCTTTCGTTATTCATGTTGTACCCATACATTAAAAACCCCCTTCGCTTACTGTACTTCTGTCGTATTAGGAAAATGATTTGCTTTTCTATCGACTGCAGTCATGATTTTAGTAACAATGTAGCTCATTGCTCGAGTTTAAAACAAAGAAGGCTACCTTTGAAGTTTTATGTATTAAGAAACAATATTAGATATTTCTGTTTGTGTATAATTATTCATTAATATCAAAGTAGTTAAAATCTAATAACTCCTTTTTTCCCTTTTTGGCCTCCTCTAGTGTAATATGTCATCATTTTTGTGCACTCTTGGAATGCAGAACATGAGATCGTGACAGAAAAAAAATAATGCAGAGCAAAAGGACATCTGTGGCTGGTAATTCTTGTTTTATATCAACTTTATTTCCACTAGAAATGCTCG
Source organism: Stegodyphus dumicola (assembly GCF_044657685.1). Classification (NCBI taxonomy): domain Eukaryota; kingdom Metazoa; phylum Arthropoda; class Arachnida; order Araneae; family Eresidae; genus Stegodyphus; species Stegodyphus dumicola. The sequence continues at coordinate 84,227,047 of NC_140781.1, forward strand.
AACGTTATAATTTGTACGTCTGTTTTCACATGTTGCTTTATATTGGAGCTTTATTAGATATTTATTTTACATGAACGCTTCAAATTATGTTTTAATGTTTAGGGTAGCGTTTATGCATTAATTTCGTAGGTTTTGAATTCCATTTTGAAGTGTCTGAATTGGTGCCTTCTTTATATTGTATTGTAATATTCGAAGTGAAGTTGAACTGTTAATCACACTATAATTATCTGAAGTCTGAGATTTGTTAGTTCTGTTGCTTCGTAGTGGTTTCAAAATTACTGCTGTGGTGTAATTTTGTCCAGAGTGGCCTCCTTTCGCATTACGAGAAGGAGGCTAAACATTTTCCTCTCTGTGTGGCCTAATATTTTCCCTGTACGACTGGGTGTTCTCTTCCCAACAGGCCAATTTAATTGCACTGCCTGTGTATAAACCAATTTTGTTTCAGGTTTTTCTGAATTTAGAGTGTCTCTGTCAAGTGCTATTTTTGTTAAAACCATTGAAAGTTAAGTGTTGAACAAAAAATAAATGTAAATAAAAATTTAATGTGTCCTTGTAAAGAAAGTTATTGGAGCCAAATTGTCTTCTGTTAAGGATGCTCAAAATGTGCTTTTTCTTAGTTGTTTTAAGCATACTTTATTATATTTTTTCCTTAATCTGAATAATGCTGGCATATTGTGAAGTTTTATGAACCAATTTGCGAAGATCTATTGAAAAATTGATTCGATAAATAAAAATTCATTTTGAAATGAAATCAGAGATGTTTTATTATTATCGAAGTAAAATTTTGCAGATTAACTTTCAACTTTGCTTTGACAAGCACTCTGAAAGTTTCTTTTGGACTTCTTTCCATTCTCTTGTCAAATACATGACAGAATTATATTTTGAAAAAGCTGATGTCTTTTGCTTATAATAATGACTGATGTAACTGTAACCGTGTTGCTGTAAAGAGTACATGTTTCTCAGTAGCTCTTTTCAAGTGTCCTGTTTTTTTCGTTAATTGGGTCAGTCTCCGCTAGAAGATCAGACATTGCTTTTCTGTTATTTAACAATTCCTTAATCTTATCTTTAGTTAAAAGCTCCTCTTCGTAATGAGCGCTTTTATTATCAAGGGGTTTTATAAGAACCCAATTCTTCTTTTATAATTTTCTGATTCATTGTTTGACTTCTCTATCTTCCATATGTGAAAATTCTTCGGCATACTTTGCTTTTGAGGTTTGTAAGATTTTTTTGGTCTTCATTTTCTGTCGATGGAAATTGTTTAAAGAAGCAGATAAATTCTTTCCGGTGTTGATGGATGAATGTTGAACCACGTATGAATGTAATTATAGCGGTGGACAAATTAAATGGAATCCTTTAAGGTACTGCTATACGCAAAATGATGCTTTACAAGTCTGCGCTCAGCAAGTACCTGCTGTATTAAAAATTATAGGCTACGAAACATGACATGAAGAATCATATGAGGTATGTAGAATGCAGATTGAGAGTTTAGTCGTGATAAATACACAGTCTATACAGATGATCGGAAATCATAAAAATTTAGGTGGATTTACAATAAAGTATTTTAGTCCTGGACCATGGATTAGTTATAAACAGTACTTGTGTCAAAACAGATTAAAGTATATGGATTCCCTGTTTAAAAAAGGAATTTCTCTCTGACAGTATGCAGTCTGTATCATAGCTGGAATAGCAAGGTGTTGCGTCTTCAGGAAGACAAAATCTGTTATTCTGCAATTTTTACTGAAAATGTATGTTTAAATTTTGTTACTTAGATAACACTGTTTTTAACTCTTTTTATATGAAAATGAAACCAAATACAGACAAAGAAATAAAATTTCATTCCTTACCTTAGTGCAGTTATGCGCAACTTTTAACTTACTGGGAGCCAATTTTGAATTTATAAAATTTTGGCTAGCTACAATTACCTTGTGCACTTTTAATATTTCAGTTACAAATGCGTTACACAAAGTATAAAAAGGTGTGGTATAATATGTTAAACAAAAGGTATACTCCTTGTATTATTTACAAAAAATTCAGCAAGATGAAAGTTAAATACAGGGAAATCATATTTTAATCTGAAATTTAACACTGCATTTCTTCTGCAAGGTTTTTTCCCCTCTGGTACATGCAATGTTATGGCTAAATCCATGCAGTCGTTGGGATGTTGATTTGTTATCCTGTATCTAATTATATATTTTAGCAAGTTCATTGTTGAAAATCCTCTTTCACATTTTTAAGTAGATAGGAAGCAGATGTTTATCTTTTTAAAAGTTTAACAGTTCATGATTTTTCTGATCTAGGACTATTCAAATAGCTTTTTGTGATATTCTTGATCTTAATTAGGATGAAAATCAGTTTCTGCCATTTCTAGTTCAATAGAATTGTTATTTAACATATTTGCAATCTTTTACCATTTTTCTTAAATACTAGTATTATGTAATTGGTTTGAAGTGAATGAAGTAGTTGGTCTAATTTGAAATACACTCAAAACATCAAATTTAGAAACTAATTTAAGCTCAATGAGATTTTCCAAATGATTGTGTCAGTTTTCTTATATTTCACGCTTTAGTTCTCCAGATTTTCAAAGTGGCAAAACGTACATTACAGTATGGTAAAAATGTATATTCCTTATATTTGTGTAATATTTTCACAAAATTAATTTTGATTTAAAATGAATTTATAATACCCTTTAATTCAAAAACTTTAGTTTAGTTCTCTACCCCCCTCAAGTTTAAGGTTTAGTTATTATGTCTGTATCTGAATCATAGAACCAGGTAATTTCAATAATTTCTTTATAAGTTTCGTTTCTGGATTTTTAAAATTCTTCTATGAAACTTTTGTAACAGAAGCTGGGAAGGAACCCGGGCAGCCAGACAGAATGTCCCTTCCCTGAGTGAAAATTTCTATCATTTCTTTGAAAATGACCTTTAATATTTCAGTATAAACCCTTGTAACATTAATAAATGAATATAGAATTTTTAATATTTATATAATGCGTGTTTGGTTCATACAATATTTTGAGCTTTTATATTACTAATTCTGTATGTGAATTGACACAGTTTAATATACAACACCTGCTTCAAGGCTAAAAGTAAAGCATTTGAATTATGTTTTACCTTTCGTTTGTTTTCAGACGCAGGTTCTATTTTACAATTTACGGAATTTCTCGGTATTGGACATCTCGCATATCTGACAAAATTTCATTCCTCTGTTAAGGTTTTATAGTACAATAAGTTGAGCATCCCTACATTAGTATATGACTTTGATTCCTTCGAAAGAAAAAGGAGTATCTTAGTTTTCTTGAATTTTTGGTCATAATTTTCGTTTGAAAGTAATTGCAATAGCTCTTCCACGAAATTGCATTTAAATTTTTTGCCACATCTCAAAATTCTGTATCTTTTAATGCCATTTGATGGTTTTGGCTTGCTGTATTAAAGCTGCGCTCGAACCTGGGCAGCTAGACAATATGTTCTTTTCCTGAGTGAAATATTGCTATAATTTCATTAAAGTCACCTGGTAATATTTCATTATAATTTGTTGTACATTGACTAAGCTGTCCTCTCTAATGGATGAGAGTACCTAAGTAAAGAACTTAAAATTAGAAACGGTTGTTGAGTTAAAATTCGGAAAGAAATATTTCTTTTATGGTATATGACTTTTGTTTCCAAGATGTTCTTCGAAGTCTGTTTTTAGAGTGGTGTTTTTGTGCCCTTTTTTTAAAAATAAAATCTTTAAAAGTATATATGTATAGCTTTTTTAATGTTAATATATTGCAAGTTTGATTCTTACTCTATTTTGATCTGTTATGTCACTAATTTCTGTGTGTGAATTAAGATAGTTTAATATATAACATCTGCTTCAAAGGTAAGAGTAAAGTTTATTTTGTTTATTTGTGATTTAAAATTACCGACTTATTGTCTTTTGGTGCCATCTTTCTACCAGTGCTGAAATTATTTACTCTTCTCGAAGATCATTATCCCTTTTATTCTGTGTATCCGTAATAACTGTCTAAATTTTTTTTCTTTCGTTTTTCATGTTGTACCCATACATTAAAAACCCCCTTCGCTTACTGTACTTCTGTCGTATTAGGAAAATGATTTGCTTTTCTATCGACTGCAGTCATGATTTTAGTAACAATGTAGCACATTGCTCGAGTTTAAAACAAAGAAGACTACTTTTGAAGTTTTATGTATTAAGAAACAATATTAGATATTTCTCTTTGTGTATAATTATTCTTTAATATCAAAGTAGTTAAAATCTAATAACTCCTTTTTTCCCTTTTTGGCCTCCTCTGGTGTAATTTGTCATCATTTTTGTGCACTCTTGGAATATAGAACATGAGGTCGTGACAGAAAAAAAAATAATGCAGAGCAAAAGGACATCTGTGGCTGGTAATTCTTGTTTTATATCAACTTTATTTCCACTAGAAATGCTCGAATGTTATAATTTGTACGTCTGTTTTCACATGTTGCTTTATATTGGAGCTTTACTAGATATTTATTTTACATGAACGCTTCAAATTATGTTTTAATGTTTAGGGTAGTGTTTATGCATTAATTTCGTAGGTTTTGAATTCCATTTTGAAGTGTCTGAATTGGTGCCTTCTTTATATTGTATTGTAATATTCGAAGTGAAGTTGAACTGTTAATCACACTATAATTATCAGAAGTCTGAGATTTGTTAGAGTTCTGTTGCTTCGTAGTGGTTTCAAAATTACTGCTGTGGTGTAATTTTTTCCAGAGTGGCCTCTTTTCGCATTACGAGAAGGAGGCTATACATTTTCCTCTCTGTGTGTCCTAATATTTTCCCTGTCCGACTGGGTTTCTCTTCCGAACAGGCCAATTTAATTGCCAATTTAATTGTATAAACCAATTTTGTTTCAGTTTTTTCTGAATGTAGAGTGTCTGCGTCAAGTGCTATTTTTGTTAAAACCATTCAAAGTTAAGTGTTGAACAAAAAATAATGTAAATAAAAATTTAATGTGTACTTGTAAAGAAAGTTAGTGGAGCCAAATTGTCTTCTGTTAAGGATGCTCAAAATGTGCTTTTTCTTAGTTGTTTTAAGCATACTTTATTTTTTTTTTCCTTAATCTGAACAATGTTGGCGTATTGTGAAGTTTTATGAACAAATTTGCGAAGATATATTGAAAAATTGATTCGATAAATAAAATTTCATTTTGAAATCAAATCAGAGATGATTAATTATTATTGAAGTAAAATTCTGCAGATTAACTTTCAACTTTGCTTTGAAAAGCACTCTGAAAGTTTATTTTGGACTTCTTTCCGTTCTCTTGGCAAATACATGACAGAATTATTTTTTGAGAAAGCTGATGTCTTTTGCTTATAATAATGACTGATGTAACTGTAACCGTGTTGCTGTAAGGAGGACATGTTTCCCAGTAGCTCTTTTCAAGTGTCCGGTTTTTTTCTTTAATTGGGTCTGTCTCCGCTAGAAGATCAGACATTGCTTTTCTGTTATTTAACAATTCCTTAATCTTATCTTTAGTTAAAAGCTCCTCTTCGTAATGAGCAATTTTATTATCAAGGGGTTTTATAAGAACCCAATTCTTCTTTTGTAATTTTCTGATTCATTGTTTGACTTCTCTATCTTCGATATGTGAAAATTCTTCGGCATATTTTGTTTTTGAGGTTTGTAAGATTTTTTTGGTCTTCATTTTCAGTCGATGTAAATTGTTTAAAGAAGCAGAAAAATTCTTTCCGGTGTTGATGGATGAATGTTGAACCACGTATGAATGTAATTCTAGCAGTGGACAAATTAAATGGAATCCTTTAAGGTACTGCTATACGCGAAATCATGCTTTACAAGTCTGCGCTCAGCAAGTACCTGCTGTATTAAAAATTATAGGCTACGAAACATGACATGAAGAATCATATGAGGTATGTAAAATGCAGATTGAGAGTTTAGTCGTGATAAATAAACAGTCTATACAGATGATCGGAATTCATAAAAATTTAGGTGGATTTACTATAAAGTATTTTTGTCCTGGACCATGGATTAGTTATAAACAGTACTTGTGTCAAAACAGATTAAAGTATATGGATTCCCTGTTTAAATAAGGAATTTCTCTCTGACAGTATGCAGTCTGTATCATAGCTGGAATAGCAAGGTGTTGCGTCTTCAGGAAGACAAAATCTGTTATTCTGCAATTTTTACTGAAAATGTGTGTTTAAATTTAATTACTTAGATAACACTATTTTTAACTCTTTTTATATGAAAATGAAACCAAATACAGACAAAGAAATAAAATTTCATTCCTTACCTTAGTGCAGTTATGCGCAACTTTAACTTACTGGGAGCCAATTTTGAGTTTTTAAAATTTTGGCTAGCTACAATTACCTTGTGCACTTTTAATATTTCAGTTACAAATGCGTTGCACAAAGTATAAAAGGGTGTGGTAAAATATGTTAAAGAAAAGGTATACTCCTTGTATTATTTACAAAAAATTCAGCAAGATGAAAGTTAAATACAGGGAAATCATATTTTAATGTCAAATTTAACACTGCATTTCTTCTGCGAGGTTTTTCCCCTCTGGTACATGCGATGTTATGGCTAAATCCATGCAGTCGTTGGGATGTTGATTTGTTATCCTGTATCTAATTATATATTTTAACAAGTTCATTGTTGAAAATCCTCTTTCACATTTTTAAGTAGATCGGAACCAGAAATTTATCTTTTTAAAAGTTTAACAGTTCATGATTTTTCTGATCTAGGACTATTCAAATAGCTTTTTGTGATATTCTTGATCTTAATTAGGATGAAAATCAGTTTCTGCCATTTTTAGTTCAATAGAATTGTTATTTAACATATTTGCAATCTTTTACCATTTTTCTTAAATACTAGTATTATGTAATGTGTTTGAAGTGAATGAAGTAGTTGGCCTAATTTGAAATACACTCAAAACATCAAATTTAGAAACTAATTTAAGCTCAATGATATTTTCCAAATGATTGTGTCAGTTTTCTTATATTTGACACTTTAGTTCTACAGATTTTCAAAGTGGCAAAACATACATTACATTATGGTAAAAATGTATATTCCTTATATTTGTGTAATATTTTCACAAAATTAATTTTGATATAAAATGAATTTATAATACCCTTTAATTCAAAAACTTTAGTTTAGTTCTCTCCCCCCCCTCAAGTTTAAGATTTAGTTATTATGTCTGTAAGAAAGGCTGAATCATAGAGCCAATTATGGTCAATAATTTCTTGATAAGTTTCTTTCTGGATTTTCAAAATTTTTCTATGAAACTTTTGTAACAGAAGCTGGTATGGAACCCAGGCAGTCAGACAAGATGTCTCTTCCCTGACTGAAAATTTCTATCATTTCACAGAGATTTCAGAGGCTAGATAAAATATTCAAATCGTCTAGCTTCTACATTTAGTTTGACAGTAAAAAGTCTGGAAATAATATTAATTCTTTGGTGAAAAATATCTTTATTGATACCAAGTGTTGCAAATCAATCTTAAGTTATTTCTCAGAATAATATATAAAAACTGTTCCCCTCTAGCTACATTCCTGAAAGTAAGCATTAAGTATTTAACAAATAGATTTGATCATATTTTATGCATCATGCAGACTATATTTCCAGCTCTTTCATTAAAGTGCAATTTCTTTTCAGTGTATGAACATGAAATATCTTCTAAAATGCTGTACAAGCCTAGTCACTTATTCGAAATTTAATTCAGTTTCCATATAAGAATTAAAATTTGCCAGACAATTGCTTTCTGAACATCTTTTAAACAAAAAATAGTTTAATAGATGTTGTAATTTAACACTTTAATGTTTTCAGGAATTTGCTAAATCGAGTTTATCTTTGTGTGACCTTGCATCAAAGGCACCAATCATAAAGTTGTTTTGGCATTCACTGGTTAAATTTTTAAAGAAAACTAATTATTGATGTAAAAGAAGGAACAAATTAGATTTATCTTGGTAATATGTCTTATGATATTGTCTTAAGTTATTGCGTCTTATGGTTATTTATGGTGTCTCATGATATTGCAGTAACTTAAAGTGCATTTCATAGAACTTGTTGTTTCTTAAGTTGCATAACCTATTTTCATAACTTCTTGTCTTCTTTATGTTTTACTGTTCCATGTTATCAAATACATATAAAAGTTAAATTTCTAATCAAATATTCTTCCATTCACAGCACAGTGATATAATGTGTGTTCGCATTTATTATACAGTTATGATCATTATTCATTATAGAGTTTTATATATTTATTATATATATTTAATTTATATCATTATGTATTATATGATTTTGCTTTTAGAATATATCACAATATATATTTCGAATTGCTAATAGAACTATTATGTTTTTCATATGGTAATGTGATCTGTGTGTCTTTTAGGTTAATTATTTTAATAAAGGAATTAAAATAAATCATACCCTTTTAATGTAATTCACATTTTGCCATAAAATAAAGAATTTTTTAAAGTCACGTTTGATAACAATATAAAAAATGTTGATAGAAACTTTAAAATTATTCCTATTTTTATTGGCAAGTGTTAAATATTCTTCACAAAATTCCATTTCTCAGCACACACCATCTCAATAAATTTAATCAGTTTCCAAATAAAAATTAAATTCAGTATGTCGCAGAGTAAGTACCAGAAGTAGAACTGCATGAAATACACAAGAACATATCTATATTTAGCCAATCACTATTCACTTCTAACTGTTACTAACTGAATAAAAGAAAATACAAGTATAAAGTTCTGTGAATAAAAGAACAGTTACACTAAAGAAATTTTTTTTAATATACATTACATCTTAATTCTATATAATTATTCTTTTGTTTTTCACTTGCCCTTGTCATTAGTTGATGACAACTGATTCATGTCAGAAATATTGTTCCTTATAAAAAAATACACACATAAATTTTATGTTTTATATATAGAAAAATCTATGAATTCTTCTGTTATAGGGATTGGATTCAGAAATGTATGTATGTGTGTATGTACTTTTATATGTGTGTTTATACACAAACATACATGCATATGTACATATATACGTGCATATGTGAACGCATTCATACATACATTTCTGAATTCGGTCCTGATAACAGAAGTGTACCAAATTTTGCTGCAGTTGTTAAATGAATATTCTAAGGTAAAATGGTTCTGTTTTATTTGATTACAGCAAAGCTTGTTTAGGCTCATCTATACCTAAGGGTGTAGATGATGCCCTTGTGTACAGAGGCGTAGCTAGGGTTTTCAGCGCCCGGGTACAACTGAAGATTTTGTGCCCCTTTCTCTGTTCCAAGAATGGAAAACATTTCATTCTAAAATTTAATAACATCAATTTGGCGCCCCCTGAATGCTGCGCCTGGGGACAGATGTCCCCACTTGCCCCACCCTAGCTATGCCACTGCTTGTGTAGTACTTTCGATTGAAAACTGGCACACATTAATATTACATGTGTATAATCAGCTATAAAATGTGCACCAAGAAACTGAAATTGTCAACAGTAATTTAATATACTTTATTCTGTGTTACATACGAATAGTACATTGTTTTTGGACAAAGCTATATGAAGCATACACAATCAGCCTCATTCAAATACTAAATATTTAAGTATTTTCTGATTATCCAAGCCCTTGATGCAGCATTTTATAAAAGTGTTCGGTTTTTTTTTAATGCATGCCTGGTACACATGCGACCAAAGACAGTGCATACCAATGGTTATATGGTTATATTATACAAATGGTTATGATTTTATAGTTAACTGTCATTTCGCTGGCAAATACCTCTTTTATCATAATGAGTTACATAAAAATTCTGAAGTCTATGTACTTATAAGAAAGAAAGCGTTGCATTTCTTTAAAAATACAATTTTTTTGACCTAAGAATAAAGAATCAAAAATGTACATTCTATAATATTGTACATATTTAATGATAAAATTTTAAAATCTACAATCTGAATATTAGAATATGGTTGGAAAATTACGGTAAAATTTCTTGTTTCTATCAAAGTGCTTTTAATATTCTGTGATGGATGGAATTCTCTTATGAAAATCATGTTATGGTACTTGAAATGGTTTCTTGTTTGCTTAAGAATTATGACCAGATAATGAAGCTCCTACAACAAATTTTATCTGATTAATATAATTTATGCCTTTTGTTTAATGAAATGGCTGTTGTATATAATGATTGTAGTTGTTTATCTAAGAGGTGTGCTATATTTTTCCATGAAACCGTTATGGCATACAAAAATTCACTTGATAAATATAATTTTTTTTCTTTTTTTTGTTTTGTTTGTTGGGTACTATATTTCTGTTGCAAAGATATTATGGTATATTGATGATTATCTTCAAACTCCTAATAATAGTGACCGTTTTGGGCAAACAAAAACTGATAACAATGTATGTTAGCCCCAATAATGGATAAACATGATATCAAAACATACTCATAAATTCTCGTTAGTTTCTTATAGCTCTGAGAAATCTTTAATAGACAACTTTTATCTCTTGATTATCGTACCAAATAAATGTCCCCAAATTTCCACAAGTTTCAACATATAATTTTTCGAAGTTTTTTATATACTATATCTGAATAGTTTCTGTGTATCATGTAATTCAAAAAGAAATATCTGTTTCTCCAAATATATGTCAGAATAATTTTTGTAAGGACAATATTTCCATCAATCTTCTTGACTGACAGGAAAATGTGTAGATGATGTGTGAAGTTATTATAGGATAGGGAAAGACATGGCACCAATTTTACAACAAATCTGAAATTTTTTTGTGTGTGTCTTTGGTTACTCTAAATGCTATAATTTCTTCAGGAAATTTAAATAATTCTTTGGCATAATGTAATTTATATCATCTATGTTGCTACAATTCTGTTTCAGTACAAGACCATCATGTCAGTGTAAGATTTCGTAAGTGGTAAGACTTGGTTTCTAATCTTTGTGTAATATAATACGGAGAAGCTCTTACTGTGAATTTTGATATGTATAATTTATTCTTGTATTGGATTGGAATGGACTCGGTTTTTTCATTTAGGATGTTTCATATTCAAAGATGATGAAGTTCATGCAATGTAATTAATTAATAGACTTATCACACAGACCATGGTAATAGACTTATTCTTAAATTTTTTGTTCAGACATAATGTTACTAATTAAAAACAGCATTAGAAAAGCAAAACTGGTTAAAAGAAAACTTCAGTTATTTTTAAAATTGATATTTTGTATTTAAATGCTTTTGTTAATATAAAAACAACAATAAACACATTTCTAAATAATAAGGTTATTAAGAATCCTTAAGAAAATTTGGAATATTTATAAAGGTTTGCAAGGTGAAAACATAATTGATTTTGTTATAAATCACATGGTTTTGACATGTATTGAGTATGCTCCTGCTGGATTGGTAGAAGCTTGGTGATCCTGTTATGAACAAATCTTAACAGATGAAGATATAACATGTGAATATAGAATCTAAAGGAAAGGTAAGGTTAGATTAGGGTCTTTGAATATGACTAAGCACATTGGTTATCAGCCTGAAGAAGAATGCCTTTATGAAGAACTTTATAGGGGAAACTCGTTCTTATATGGCAGGATTGCTTTCTCAAGTACTGAGGTAGGGAATACTTAATCTGCTTTTTTTTTTTTTTTTTTTTTTTTTTTTTTTTTGAAGTGTTTGGTAATGGTATTATTAATTTCATGTATTTTCTGTAATACGTATAGAACACTAATATTTCTATTACAAGTGTCTTTTTTTCATTTTTAAGTGCTTTGCTTGTTGATATTCTCAAAATTGCATCTGATAAGTAGTGCTATTATGTATATACAGTCAAAAGTCGTTAATTCGGACACCCATAATCCGGAATAATCTATAATCCGGACCTCAAAGCTACAAACTTTCTGCGCATGCGTCGCGTTCACGCATGCGCACGGGCGTTTAAGAGTGCGCGTAAGACCTTTACGGCTGCGAATATTTTTGTGTGCATGCGCGTTTAATTTCGATTATGTCAAATAGAATTTCCGATATATATTTACTAATATGTAATTTGTATCTACAAAGCGAAAGTATGTTTTGAAATCCGAAATCTGTTTATCAATTTCACGCCGCGGATTGTAAGTTGATCTGTCAGCACTATCCTTATCTTCAGGGCAGATGTTTTTATTTTGTTTGGCTTATAATTCCTTACTAAGTGTAGTATTTCATCTCGATGTACTCCGTCTTTGATATGATTTAAATCAAGTTCCTCCTCATTATAATTCGCTTCCGATAGTGAAGAAAGTGACCCAGAGGTTATTGAAAACGAAAACATTTCGATTGACAAATTAGTCGGTATTCTCAACACAGCAATTATAGGACTTGAGCAGCGGAACTTTGTAACTAAACAAGAAATTATGTCTGTTTAATAGAATTAAAGAGAAAGTATTATCACATGAAACGAAGCAACTTACATTGAAAGAAATGTTTAATAAAGTAAACAAATAAATATTAAGCTTTTTCTTTTTGTAAATTTTGATACCCTTTAGATCATAATTGTTCTTTATTTCATAAATTACGGTTTCATATTTTTAATTTTGTAATTTCTGCATGCCATCTTACCAGATTTAAACTGATGATCTATAATCCGGAATCGCCGAAGTCCCGACGAGTCCGGATTAACGACTTTTGACTGTAATAGCTATATATTATGTATAAATTATAATATAATGTATAACATATAATGCTATGTATTATGTGTGCTATTATGTATGTATAAATACAATAAACGCATATATAGATCAATATATTTTTAGTATATCAAATTCATATATCAGATTCAAAATAAATTTTATGGAAAAAAAAGACACTTTTGACTGCAAAGATTTTTTGGAAATCCCAAGTTAAATACATATGAAATCATTTGTTTACAATCAGTGAACATTAAAATCAAAACAGCGACACAATGCTTACAACAGCCAGCAGTTCCTCCTTTACATGAACAAGAAATTAAAAAAAAAAAAAAAAAAAAAATCTCCTTTTTCAACAATGAAATGTCCTTTGATTTCATGCGATCATTACGCTATAGAACTTAACCTTCAATAGGAAATCAAAACTTGTACATTGGGTTTTTCAAGTAAAATTCACAATTCAGATCACAAATCAAAATACCGGTTTTTATCCGCCATACCTATATGTGAATTTAATCGCGGATAAAAAGAAAAGGAAAAGTAGTAGAAAATATCCTAAAAATATTATTGTGTCTATGGGTGTAGTCAAAAGGAAAGGAAGCTGTGATCATTTACAATAAATAGTGTCTCACAGTTGTGTGTAGTGAGTATGTTTGGTAAGACTGACTAGATGTGATGATGGGGGGGATGGATAGTGTTGAGATGTTTAGTATTCAAGGTATTTAGCATGGAATACAAGGCAATATGTATGCTTTTATCCTGAGGCACACAGCAAAAGACCCAAAACATCAGACAAAAATATATTTTACTTTAACTAAAATAACTAAAGACAATAAGCATAGATCGGTGGTATTTATTAATATATTTATCATAATTTATTACAAGTTTATTTATTGTCAGTTTGCTATCATAATTTATTAATTGTTAATTAATGTTAGTTTAACACATTGAAGAAACAGTATTTATATTATCTCATAATTCTAAGAATTTATTTAAGGCAATGAAGAATAATAGATCCTTCACATTTAGACATTAAACAGATAGCAAATAACAGTTTGAGAAAAAAAAAATCGATGAGATATAATATTTAAAGGCAAAAAAATATTTAAGCGATCTCAGGGGGGGGGGAATCGGAGAGCGAAGTAGCGCATAACGCAACCTAATATACACGTCGCTCCGCAAAATCTCCATTTTCCCTCTCTGGAAACTGGAAATTCCTCAAAACAAGACAGGGCTAAGGATAGGGCTTAACCTGTACAGTAGGGTGGGCTCAGAAGGGAGAATCGTTTACAAACGGGAACTGATAACGAAGTTAGCGCCTGTTTGGAATTTTTACCACAAAAAGAGACGCAAGCAATGAGCAATTTCAAGCATTATTTAACGCTAAAAACTGGTGAAAAAATATATTAATTAATTTAAAAGCACTTAGATGTGATTTAGTTTAGATCAAAGAAGGATACTTATCTCAAAATTCCATGCTTTCTTCGTGTATCCCCGTAGTGTCCACTCTGTCACTCTCATTAATATCGGAGCTAAATTAAGGAAAGAAGAGTTTAAATCCTTCGCTGCGGAGTTAGATCTAACCGTTGCGAAAGATGTGAAAATTGTTATTTTAAAACCTTTTATAAAGAAATAATAAAGTTTTGAAAACTTATCAAGAGTTAGTAAAAGCGCAGTTGATTACGCGCTTAAGCAAGGAGAAAAAACTCAAAGCCGAAAACAAGTCAAAAATTGCGTTACAAAAACTTGAAAACGAAACAAAGGTAGAGTTAGATAAAATCAAACTAGCGCAGTTGGAGAAAGAACTACAAATCGCGAATATCAAATCGAGTTGTCCCAAAATACGTCGTCTTCGACAGTAAAGCCATCAAAAGACAGCCGTCAAAAACCTAATCCCTGATATCTCAGTTGATGAATTTGAGAATGCTGAAAAGACACTTTGTAGGTTTGGAACAGAAAGAATCATTTACATGCATAAAAGACCCCACTGTTCGTGCGTTGAGACTAATCGTAGACGAAATGGAATTTTCAGAGCGAATACGGACGTCCTACAGTGTCAAGATGAAGAAAATTTCTAATATCCTCTCATTTTACCTTCAAAACACCCTCTTGTTTAGAGACTAATTTATGAGATACATGTAGAACTCCAGCATGCTGTTGCAGCATTTTAATGACAAATTTTAGAGAAAAATTTTGGATATAAAATCCAGAAAAACTGTTCGAAATATTATCAAATATTATCAGGAAATGTGTAAGATGTAAAAGATTTGCTACACAAAGAGTAATAGTCGAGCCAGGATTTCCACCCGAATTCAGACTTAGAGAAAGGGCCGTTTTTGAAGTCCTCGATGTAGATCTAGCGGATCCTCTCTATCTCCGTGATGGATCTAAAGCTTGGATAGTCTAGATTCATTGCTAGAAGAGGTAGACCTTATGAAATATATTCCGACAACGGAACTAATTTGGTACGAACTAACAGTGTTCTTAAGAAAGTGAAGTAGAACGCCATATGTTCAGCTCTTTCTATTTAAAGGACACGATGGAAATTCAAACCTCCGACTGCTGCCTAGTGGGAGAGGCTTGTGCGAATGTTAAAAGAAAATTTTTAAGAAGAATATAACGCCGAACTTTCTTAAATTACGAAGAGTTACTATATACTGTATTATGTGACTGTGAACAAATGATTAATACACGGCATATCACATACGTATCAGAGGATAATCAAGATCCTTCACCATTGACCCCTGTGATGTTCTTCCATGAATTGGCGTCATCAGGAGTTCCTGATATTGACTACGTAGACTACCAAGAACTAAACCGCCGAGCCAAATATCGACAGAGAATAAGACGTGATCTAAGAAACAGATTTCCTAGTGAATATCTTGGTGAGTTGAGACAACATACGATAAAGAGGAAAAAATATCAACAGTGTCAAGTAGGTGATGTCGTTCTGTTGGAAGATAGCCAGAGACGCCGCACTCATTAGTGTTTAGCCAAGCTTTTTTTTTTTAATCGAGCTTTTTCCCAGTATATACGGAAAAGTTAGACTAACGAGGGTCAAGATAAGAAATGAACTCTTCTTCCTCCAGTGGCCCGGCTTTTCCCGTCGGAGATCTCTACTCCCGAATCTGCTGGTCCTCTGTTCCAAGGCAGAAAATCTCGAGATAGAAACAACCCTACGACTGGTCAGGCTGATTGTGTTTCAGAACCTGCTTCAAGTCTGTTTGTGTTTCAGAACCTGCTTCAAGTCCTCACGTAATAATTCTCCTTGTTTAATTGCAATATGTGTCATCAATTCGTAATCAAATAAACCGAATATTTCATCTGATACAATTAATTCACATAATAATTTAAAATCACTCACTTAGCGCATCTGACAATAATACTCAAATGTAGCATTTCATCTTGACGCAAATGAAACATAGCTTTCTGAATGTAATTTTTGTGGTATTTGAAAACTGTATAACACTCTTGTGACGTTGTCTGAAATTCTTTCAACACTATTGTTCTAAGCTTATCATAATTGCGCATGTCTTCTTCAGTCAAATAAACTATTCAATTATTCGCTCTCACCCAGAATATTCAAAATAATTTCCGATTTTAGCTCATCTGGTTTAAACGTTTTCTCAAGGGACTAGAAAAAAAGATTAAATGACTTTACTCTCGAAGGTACTGGCAAAGAATATGTATTGTTAAAAACAAGTTGGTTAGAATAGAACAAGGATTAGGCTATTCTAACCTCCTTGGTTAAGAAGGAAAACTTCTTCGCAGCAAAAGTGGCTCGGCTGCCCATGAGCGAAATACGCTGACTACCAATAAGTATTTGGACACCTGTGATAGAAAAGAAAAACTAACTTTATTCAAAATCAATAGTTGGTAGAGCCTCCACGAGAGGTAATTACAGCGTGGACCCTCCGCGGCATACTTTCTACAAGTCTTTGTATGACAGCTAGTGATATTTTCTTCCACTCGACTTGGAGAAGACATAGAAGTTCCTTCACCGATTTTGCACGGGTAGTGCACCCCTGAATTCGGCAATGGAACTCGTCCCAGAGGTTCTCGATAGGGTTCAGGTCTGGACTCTGGGCAGGCCAGTCCATTCGATGAACTCTTGGCCCCATACCAAACCTTGGTTAACGTCGAAACATGACAACTGGCATTGTCGTCCTGAAAGTAACAGGGGTCCAACCCGTAAAACTGCCACAACGTAGGAAGCACATTGTCATCCAAAATAGTGCAGTAGGTATCGGAGTTGAGCTTACCATGAATGGGGACCAAGAGTCCCAGCCCATACCAGGACAAACAGCCTCAGACCATAATTCCACCTCCGCCGAACTTGACTCTTGGCACAATGCATTCTGGCAGGAGACGTTCTCCAGGTAGACGCCAGACCCAGACCCTGCCATCCGAACGGTAAAGGGTGAACCTTGATTCGTCACTCCAAAGAACCCGTTTCCACTGATCTCTGCGGTTCAATTTCGATGTACTTTGCACCACATTAACCGAGCAGCGCGGTTGGACTTTGTGATCAAAGGCTTATGGACAACAGCACGACCATGAAAACCAAGCAGATGTGCTTCCTTACGGATGGTATTCATTGAAACAATACTCCCGGATGCTTGTTGAAACTCCTCGCGGATGAGTGCCATCGGTTGGGTGCGGTTCTTCCGAATTTCTCTAGACAGCACTCGTCGGTCTCTATCTCCCAGTTTCGTTGGTCTGCCGACTCGGGGCACATTTCGACAATCACCGCTCACCTTCCACTTCTTAATCACCTAAACCACTGTCGATTTTGGGTACTTCAGATCGCTAGATATGTCCCTTAAGGATCGGCCACATTTGTGATACCCGATAATTATACCTTTCTCGAAATCAGAAAGCTCCGAACTGCGAGGCATCTTGCATGCGACTAAAAGATGATGCTGTTTCTTACACGATATATACCGGCGGAGAACGTGACGTACCTTAGGACCGCAGATATTGTCATTTGGATAGGTGTCCAAATACTTATTGGTAGTCAGTCTATCTGTCTACAAAGCGGAAGTTCGAAGGTCAAGTTTATCAAGAGTCCATAAAACGAATATCGTTATAATTTTCTTTAAACTTTGAAGGAAAAGAAAATATTTTTTAGCGCAAGTAAATTAAATTAATAGGTTAGTTATTTTGAGTCTATCTCCCCCCAAAGAAAAAGTGCAAAAATCTGAGTCTAAATTAATGCAAAAAGTAAAAGAAGAAACGTTTTGTCGGAGAGATCGGAGATCATCATTCGTTAAGTGGTGCTTGACCCGAAGGCCTATACCACTACATGTTTATCAATCCCCTAAGGACCTGTAAAAGTTCGTTAAATTCCATAAACTGGAAAAGTTCTGTGCACTTGTAATAAAAGTGCAAAGTCTTCAGTAGGGAAGAAGTTGATCAGGGGTGACGCCACCTATCGGCCACAGATGAAGTCTTCGTTGGATAAGCTATAATAGCAACTAATAATTTTGGCATATCTTTTCGCAATGGCATATTGTTTACACATTATCGTAGATTTGACACAGTATAGTACAGTAAAAATGGAAAATAATATATACAAGTCCCAGAATTTTTTTTTTTTTTTTTTTGCTTTCGTCTGAGGCGAAAGTACCTATATCTTAATACTCATAGGGAAGTAGACTGTCACGTGATATACGAATTTAATGATGATAAAGTCAGCAGCCTTCCATGCTGGGGTACTACATCCCGGGCTGCAGAAATTGTCTATCGTCTCTGGACTGACTCGTTCATTTATCTGGATTTTACTACTCATGCTAATGTTTCTCCACCTTCAGAAACTTTTCCCCACCTTCATGAACTGCAGACTGATTTTTCGGATGTTTCACGTATGTTATGTGCATATTTGTTCGAAAATCGCCAACAGTTTATTAGCCAGGGAAAGCGCACCTAGCGCGGGAGCCCTTTTTTGCGAGCTGCGTTCGCCTGAGTCGTCAGCAGTCTTGGTACCGGGCAAAGTCCATAGTAAGATGAAAATGATGATAAAGATGGAACAAAATCTAGATTAAATAGTTGAAAATAAAATATATACTAGAACTACCATCTAACATTATGATGTATAGTTCTGGGCCGTTTATGCGGCTGTTCGATTAGATAGTCGTACTCCCCTATGTTTTTAATAACTTCTTTTCGTATAATTTGAATGTAATCTTTAGTAATTCGGCGTCTAATGGTAAAATCTTTAGAGAATTATGGATGACAGTGTTCCTAACGAACTACGGAGAGTTCGATAGGAATCTGAGAGTTTTACTCTGAAAACTTTGAAGCCTTGCTCGGTTTGAGTGTGCAGTAGCTGCTCACGGCCAAGCGGCATATAGAATTATGGGTCGGATTGCCTGTAGATAGATTGTTCTTTTAGCGTTAATATTTAACTTCGAATATTTGCACATCAGAGGGTATAGGCTCATTAAGGCACGTTGTGCTTTGTCTCTGATATAATTAACATAAATTTGAAAGTTAACTTCTGGTCGAGATAAACACCTAGATATTTTACTTGGTGGTCAAGTGACACGATTTGTCCGTCCATCGTAATTTCTTCCAAGTCTTGAGGGATATTTCCTTTTTTAAAGTAAATCACTTTTGATTTACTTTAAAAAAGGTTAATTTTAATTTTCCATCCTTTAAACCAGGGTGAAATATTTCTCATGCAATGGCATTCTGTAGTTTATTTCTTGCATGATATGGATTAAGCTGAATTACAGAAATATACCTATATAAATTTTTGATACATCTTTACACATGTTCAGTTGTGAAAATATTTTACTTACTTTTATCGCTATGCTGCCCACAAATTTGTAAGTTTATGTAAAACATCTTTAACAACAGAGCAGTTAGTTTATCTTGATCAAATGCACAAATTATATTCCTAACAGTTCACAAAACTTAAAAATGAATAATAATTAATACATAAAGAAAAGCATTACTTTATTTAACACCTTTACAATTCATAAAAACAGTAACAATTGATTTCTTGCTTTTAAAGAAATTATAAAACGAATTACCTAAAACGTTCAAATTATAGAGTTTAAATCCTAGCATATATCATTCTATGTTAAGGAACGAAGATACCCGCTATAAACAGGAACATTAAAATGTATTTACGGTATTTTGATTATTATTAAGTACTTTTTTTCACATCTGGAAAGAAAACAACATGTCATTGTGATATTTTTAACATATTTATCAAATTACGTAGAAAAAGAAAATCAATACTTACGAATGAAAAATAATCTTAGAAATCTTTTTCGAAAATCTATTTGTGCATCCATATGCAACACAAGCTGACATGCTTCAAAAAGAAAAAAAAAAAATATTGTAATTACAGACTTCTTGCACAAGTCACAGCGATAACAGGAACATGGCCGCCAAGCTTCACCGTTTGAGTTGAACCTTCCCTCCTTCTATTCTAACCTCCTTGGACACAGGGCTAAAGAAAGAGAGTCCTGCTTGGACAGATGTCTTGTTTTTCACCCGCTAAGTCTTTCTGCCCGATGGGCGAAAATCAAACTTAGGTGCGTAGGAAAACACACCGTTAAATGTAGCAAGCTCCAACGTATTGCTGAGCTGTGATTGGTTTAAAATCACGTATACGGAAACTATATTTGGCGACAATATCACCACAGGGAAAAAAATTAAAGACATGTCTTGTTTTGCAGCTTTTAAATCTTTTTCCTTAGTTTGCAGATTGTAATTGAAATTGAAGTGTGCTTGATTAATTATATTTTTGGCAGAATCCTGAATTTATTTTTTATATGCGCTTAACATGTACATTGACTGAAACGTTCATAAATCTCTGTTTCTATACCGTAAATAATATACTAGTGTATACACCTATATTTATGTTATTACTGATTTAAATTCATGTTCAAAATGTTTTGAAATTACTGTAACAACAGTGCAAGCTTAGTATTTCGTTTCTTAATTGCTGAAATTTATTAACATTACTTTTTCTTTTGTTTCCTTGTTTAATTCAAAAACATGTCTTTAATTTGTACAGAACCGTATTTATGATACGAGCGTATGTCATTTTTATTTTGCTTTGATTTTTGTGTTTCAGGCATAGTGCATTTCATTACAAACACCAAATTTATGTTAAATAAATATGTTGTAAGCATACAGGAAATTCACTTTTTTTATTAACCATATTTATTATTTGTGCAACTGTGTCACATTGTAGTACTTGTTACAAAATTTCAAACTTTATTTCATCTTTATTATATGGAAATTAGGCTAAATAATATGATGTAATGGTTCTTTATGTTTACAGTAACAATATTACATTTGTTACTCAATTTTTCATTCATATTATTTATTACTGAATTATTTATTCATTAGGCTAAAAAACTGTCAGAGAAAAACTTTGAGCACCTAGAAGGGACAAAAATTAGTTATGTTAAATAATTATTATTGTTTCAAATCATTCTTTATCAGCTAGTGCTATGCATATTATATACTGAAAGGTTAATATATATTATTACCAAAGTCCATTTATCCACACATAAGACAAATAGCAGCACCTGTAAGCCTCATTTATATTTATGATTCAGAAAGGGCCACTAGGCTGCTCTCACATATTTCTAATTAGTATCTACACATGCTTTTTCCAGAAAAGAATGAAATAGTGTAACAGCAAGGCATGAATTTGCTGCAACTTATTAATGATAGAGTTCAGAACCAAGATAATTTAAAGCAAGTGTAAGAGAAGAACAGAGATTTTAAAAGTAATTAAAATTCAATCCTCATATTATAATTTTTGAAATGCAGAGATAAAACTCCAGATTACCAGAGTACATCAGACACTAAAGTACACCAGATCATCACTCAAAATACAATTGTTCTACATCACTCTTAACACACCATTCTTTACTTCTTCCTACTACAAAACTGATTAAGTACCAGATCCTTTTTTGTAGGAGATGTGTGTGTGTGA
Source organism: Stegodyphus dumicola (assembly GCF_044657685.1). NCBI lineage: Eukaryota > Metazoa > Arthropoda > Arachnida > Araneae > Eresidae > Stegodyphus > Stegodyphus dumicola. The sequence continues at coordinate 84,248,667 of NC_140781.1, forward strand.
AACTCCATATTGCTGAGAATGAAAATGCTTTCCATTCAATATATGACAACAGGCATGTGATCTCAGGTAGACCATACTAAGGCTAGTGCACCCAAATCAGATAGCAAAGTTTTTAGAATTCAATAGCATATTCAAGATTATGTTTTATTAGTATGTTTTCATTTGAGATAGCTTACAGCAGTTAAGAGAAAAAAAATAATATTCCTAGACAGCAGATAAGAATTTTACTAAAACAAAATTCTACTGAAATGTGAATTGAAATCAACTCATGTCTAAATTAGACTGATGTATAAGGTTACTTTATTAAGGATAAAAAAGTGTGGAGAACCCTTTATTATTATTATTTGTCCGCTGCCCCGAGAGAGGGCGCTACCAGCTTTCTCCCTCTTCCTCTCTGGAGGAAAATTCGAACTGGTTACTCGGTTCCTGGCTGCCGTCGGTGAAGCACGCACTCACCTCTCTTTCCCTCCGTGATGTTATCGTAGCTGTAATATGAAAATTGAAATAATATTAATAAAAAATTGAAATAATATTACAAATATTACAAAAAACAAGAAACTTAAGATATAGAAATAATATTTACATAATTAAATAATATTACATACTTGATTTTTGAAAATATTTTAATAAAAAATTGAAATAATATTACATACTTGATTTTTACTCATGCGGACTTGCGAACTGTAAAAATGCTCATCTTGTAACTACATGCAGTGTGATTACGTATAAATGAATATATGTTAAAATATATGTCATCCTAGAATTAAATATAAATGTTAATATTACCGAGTCAGATTTTGTTAACATTCAACGTGCAATCAAAAATGGCATCCATTACAACAGCCATAAAAGGAAGAGAAATCTGGCATACATATAATAAGTATGCAGAAGCACTGGAATAGCTGCTACACTAATATTGTTTGGTTATGTTTAAGTTCTATGTATCCATTCCTTCCAGAATTTAAATATTTGATTATGACAAAGCACTATTAAGTCTATTAATGGGAAGCAATACAAAACTGCTTTTATAGAAAACTTTCTGAGGGAAACTGGTCCATGTTTATATGACATAAGAGGGGAGAAGAACCACAAAAATCTCATGTATCCAGCCTGTATAATAACTGGAAATATTTTGTTTATTGTTATCATAACAATGCTATGAATGTTAATAACATGAATATGGTTGTGCAAAAATGCTATTTTTTAATGTTAATGAAACAACCAGTGTTCAATGACTTAAATTACGCTGGCACTGAAAAAGCACTGAGTACTTTAACAGACTTCTGTAAAAGAATAATTTGTATTTCAGTTAACTTCCTTTTCAACCACTTTTAACTTCCACTAGAACCAAAACAAGTTAACATGATAGAGGAAGCATTTGACTGAAAACTTAATCAGCCATTTGGTTAAGTATCTTTATATTCAGTAGCATTAGCCCACCATGCAGGAATGTCATCTTTTATTTTTACAATCTACAATGCAAATTACAGTCTTTGTGCAATACAGTTTCTTCTTAAGGTGAGTAGTATAAGTATTACATGTATATTAATAACATAACAATTTAAAATTTAGGAGGATTACAAAAAAAAAAAAAAAAAAAAAAAAAACCTAAGAAATATTTTTAGATTTATAAAACAAATACTGTTTAATATAATCGCACAAAATTTTGAAATTTATCGTTACATATATAAAGAAAGTATAGGGAAAATATTAAACTGAAAGAATCAACAAGAACTTCATATTTAATTGCTTTTGCTGAATTTTATAAGTCTGGAAAAATACTCCAATAGAAAAGACATTTTATAAAACTCTTTCCTTAATGAAGTATTCATCCTGTATTTTTATTATAAGTACAAAATTACAAAAAACAAGAAACTTAAGATATAGAAATAATATTTACATAATTAGATTTACTGTTACATAAAAAAATCATATAACTATAGATGATTATATATATATATATATATGTAATGTTTTCAGTTATTCCAACACATCGGGGGCGAATGGTGAGGCTATTCCATTACACGTTCTGGCATATGGTTGACGAAGCTGGGATGATTGAAACACGCAGAAAAATGACGACTCAGGACCTTTCACTTTTAACAGAAAGCATATCTTTATTTTAATTTAGAGCAGTTTTTCCAGATGAAATCTGTTTGAACACTAAATTAAAATTTTTACATAAAAGTGCACACAAGTACAGCATTTGTTTTTTCCCAAAGTTTGCAAAATTTATTAAATATATTCAGTATTAAATGAAGCATCAATTCAAATAAATACATAAACTAAAACATTTTTTTCAATTTTCCAATTATATCTTAATAATTTTTTTTACTTTTATTCATTAAAAATTGGTTTCTTTATTTTTTTGAATATGTGTGGTCTTCAGAAGAAACAACATAATCAGCGACTTGACACGCAACATTTAAAATTTCACCCTTAATACGATCCATTTCATTCGCCAATGGTTTAGAAATTTTATTTCTTCTAGTTTTGGTTTTCCGTTTTGTAGGGAAAAAAATATGTTTGGGTTTTTATGCTCATAGTTTGACATATTGGTGAAGGCAGTTTGTCAACTGACACATCTAGCTGAGAGTTTAAAAAAGTGCTTAAATCATTTAATATTCTGTCTGATTTAACTAAAGCATTATTTTGGGTCACAGGATCTAGTTGTCTTATTTGACTGCTAATCTTCTGAATTAATTCAACAGATTTGTTAATCTGAGCTTTGAATAAGAGTGTGCTTTGAATAAGAGTATAGATTTTTGAACTGCTTGGTGAATAAATATTTGAAACAGCGTGTACAATAGTGGTGTTTCTAACTGACATTCTCTACTTGAAATTTTTGATTTGGTATCAAATTTAGGTTCACATAAACTACTCTGCCCAACTTTTATTTTTTGCACGACAAGACATATGTGTTTGCATAATACAAATTTCACATGTTATACATTGTATGACTGTATCTGTGCCCATTTACTTTGTTTTAATATCGCTGAATCTTCTGTGTGTATTTTGTGCTTAACTGAACAAGATATGACCTCTGCTGATACTGACAAATGCCCCACACTCATTTTCATTGCCTTGTTGAAAAATAGTGGACAGCATACAGCCTGATGACCTAGTGGCCAAAAGGCTGGCATTTGATAAAAAAAAAAAATAAAGTTTTCAAAACTATTGCCTATTTTAATAATGCTTATAATTTTCAGCAAAATCATATGCAAATTTGAAAACAGTTCAAATGCATTTTTAAACATTTCTTGAAGACCAATTTCCTGTATTATGAGTTAACATTCTTCTTGATGTCTTGTGTAATTCAAGTGTTAAGAATCACAATATTAAAATAATACCACTCCTAAATTTTTATAAAGATTTGTTTGAATAAACTAATAATATGTTTTTAAGTTTTAAAATTGATTTGCCAAATTGACAGAGATATCAAAGTTGTGTCTGCTAAATTGTTCTAGTATCGGCAAATTAAATTTCCATACGGAAAAAATATGTACATTTTTTTTTACTTTCAATTTTTATAATTTTTAATTGAGAATTATTTTAAGGTTTTCCAAAAACGTTTTGCTTTAATGTGATGCTATTTGAAAACAAGTTAAACTTCTAAACTTAATTAATTTAAGACGAAATTTTAAAAATGTTGTTTTTAAGATTAATACCAACGTTGGTTGATTACAAACGTATACTAATAAGATTGGTAACATTTTACATACATTTATAGTATAATCGCAAAAAATCATATACTGCAAATACATACACAAAAATTACTTTGTGAATAATCTAAATTTATGCCAAAACTGTAGAATTATTTTCTTACGGTTACTTCTAATTTAATACAATTCTAATAATAAGAGTAATAATAATATGTTAACGTATCACTAGAATTAAAAGAGAACATCAGATGTAGGTAACTTCCCTGATACATTATCTTGAGTCATCAGTACTTTCATTTCATTAATGTTTTCTGATGATATTAAACAACCTAAACAATTCAAAGGATTTCAATAATTCCATAATTTGGCTAACACAAGTTTCACGATATACTTTTACGAAAGCTCAATTTGGTTAATCTTTGGATTATGGTAACTTGGGGAATTTTTTGGCGAAAATTTGGCGACCAACCCTGCTACAGCAACCTGCTAGTTTTTGTTCGGACGCCATTTTGTTTTCACGAAGTAAAGGCTTTTTTTTTTGTTTGTTTTTACTCAACATTTTAAATAAATTTAAATTATTATGCTAAGAAGTTTTTCTAAAATTTATCTAGAAGAAAAGAGTTAGATAAACAGTACTGGAAATTAATATAATCAATCAGGCCTCTCAATAAATAAAAGCTTATTTTTTTAACCCAAAACTAAAAATTAGGATGCAAACGTTTGTGTAATATACTTGGAAATATCTGAACATATAATTAGTTAGAAACATACAATTAAATTAATAACAAGCTAATTAACAGTAACATTAAGCTTAATTTCATTCAATCTAAAACAAGCAGTCGATCAGGAGCTCCGCATAACTGAAGTTTTAATGCTATTTTACGTGGTGTGCGGAAAAAATGTCACCCGGAAAAAAGGGAAACGGAAAAAATGTCCCCGGAAAATAAGGAACGGAAAAAATGTCACCCGGAAAAAAGGGAAACGGAAAAAATGTCCCCGGAAAATAAGGAACGGAAAAAATGTCACCCGGAAAATAAGGAATGGAAAAAAAGGAACTCTAAAATATCGCCAAATAATGTCGATGATTGGTGTTGGGGAAACCTGCCAAACGGGCAGGGTTATAGCAGGCTCTCTTGAGGAAGGTTTTAAGGGTAAGACGTTGAGCTGGCTGCAGCTGAGCAAGGTCATTTCGATAGCAGGATTTTCCAACTTGCCTGCGGGAAAATCGTATGTTTATCCCCGTGGTTTGGTTTACCCGTTTCCTTTAGGAAACCGATCCACGTCACCCTGAAGGAAAGAATTCACGGGGAGCAAATGTTTCTCCTTTGTTAAATAATGATTGCCGGCCTTGAAACTAAATTTCAACCATCCCTAACTGGAAGCTAAAAGTTTGTTCACATTAAAGTGTTGATAAACGACAAATTGTCAGTAAGGACGGCACGCGAAACGGTAAGGACGCGGTAAGGTAAACGCGAAACGCAGTAAGGACGGCACTGCTTGTTTGCAGGACTAAATAGCTTAATAATTTGACAAACTGTAAAAATTTAAACAGAACTATTAGCGTAGTATAGTCTGTTACTTTGTATTACGGTTTAACGAATCTAGCAATAATATTATATTATGCATTCCTTTATTATTTAATCTATGAGTTATATGAAATATAATTTTCTAAATACTAACGATTTATCATCAGTTAATTTATAAAACGACAGATATTTTATATTTTATAGTATCAACTTTTTTTTTCACTTTAACGGTTTATCATTAGTTTTTTTTTTTTTTTTTTTTTTTTTAAAGTTCAAAGAGACTTTGTTCCTGGAGGACTATTCTTTTCGTTTTGCGATTTTGCGTTGAATCACTATAAACGGCGAATCACTTTTTAAACTGTTGCCACCAAATGTTAGAGTCCTGCATTATATTTGATAAAATTAAATAATGAAAAATCTGCATAAATGTATGTATATTTCTCGCATTGTGATAAAACAACGGTACATAGAGCCATAGAATTTTGAATGACGTAATCCTCCTGCAAATATGGGCCCAAATTTGAAATTTGTTTCATTATCTATTTCATATTTTGTAAAATTTTAACGAATTTTTGATTAACAAACTCAACGATTTAAAAGCGAGGAATGGCAACACTATATGAAAAAAATCTGATGTGTACACCACATGACTTCCTTGTAAGAAATATTAAATTATACGCAATTTGTTTAAACTTATTGGATTTAATTATATCCACTTCGCCGACAGCGCATAAACCACAATAGAATAAGTGCATTCTTTAAAATTCACTCTATTTGTTTACCATAGCAACACTCTGGCGCTAGGTTCACTTAACAGTATTATATTTCGTTCATGTTATAACTCAGAATTCACAAAATTTGTATCATTTAAAGAATTATCTAATCGTTGCCACATGTTCTATTCAAGTACTATAATAAAGCTAGAACGATGTATAAAAGAAATTAAGCAAACAAAACAAAAAAGAAACAGTTTTTCACAGATGATTGAGTATATCTCATTCAATTAATTCATTTCTCACTTCGCGACAAGGCAAAAATACATAAAAACTCAAAATATCTCTACTAAAAGTTATTAATTATTAAAAATTAAATTACTAATTATTAAAAATTAAATTATTAAAAATGAAGTAAATCTTAAACACTTATTTCCTCGAAAAAAATTCTAGAATGGATTAAGCATGATTTAAATCGCAATAATAAATGAGGGCGTTTATCTTTGTTGTTGCGAAGGTACGTTTCTCTAGATTGGCAACAAATTCGCTACTCAGCTGTTTCAAATGTAAACAAGCAATGGCCGCCATCAAAATAGGCTTAGCGGCACTTAAACAACTTTTAAATTGTTGATAATTCTAAAAATATTGCATACAGATTTACTAAAGGCATAAAACCCTTAACCGGAAGATAAAAACAATAACATTCAATCAATTTTAAAGAAAAAAATGTACAATTTACAAACATATAAGAGTAAAGAAACTGAGATCACTGAGCCGGGTAACAGAATGGATATATTTATAAATATATTTATATACATTTGGCGCGGCCGATTGAAACCAAAATACGAGGTGCACATCTACATGTTATACTAGTCCTATATACAAAATTTCAAAGTTCTGAGGCTACTCGTTTTTGAGTTATGCGAGATACGTACGTACGTTCGTACAGACGCCACGAAAAATTCTCTTCAGAATTCATTTTAAAGCAGTTTTTTAGTTTTTTGGAGGAAAAGAGTCTTATTCTGTCCTTACGTACAGATATCACGCAAAAACATCGTTAAATTGCATTCGAAAGCGGTCAAAGTGGATATTTTCGTTGAAATATGCTGCCTGAAGCTTTTCGCTATTACAATACTTCCTTTTTACTTCGTACAAGGAAGTAAAAAGAATTATCTCCAGCGCTCGGAACTGTGTATTTTAAATTCTAAAGGTGTGCTCATTTTAAAATTAGCCCACCAGCGTCCGAGCGGTAAAGTCGCTGAACACTGATAGTTCGGTCCGAGGTTCGAATCCCGCGAACGGGCTGGCTGCATGGGTGTTTTCGTGGTTTTTCCCCCATGTGTAACGTGTATACGAGCCAGTTTCGATTAGAAAGTCCTCCACGAAGTCATCCCTTCTCTTAGGCAGATAGCCCTCGAGGCTTGGCCATAATCACACACATATTTTAAATTTATTTTTCGATATTGCTCTTGAGCTGAATTTTATGGTTTAAGTGCGAAGAAGATGATATTTAATAAATAAAGGTAACACACAAAACGTTAAAAAAACGCCCTTTTGGACGTAATTTAAAACCTGAAACCTTTCAGATTTTTTTTTTAATAAGTTTTTTTTTTAAATAAGAATCAGCCCTCAGCCGACTTCAACTTGGCCACTACTAAGGCCAGAAGTAGTTGTCACTTTATTATGCAGGCAGGTGACAGGTGACGGAGGACGGGGACGCCTGAAGTTTAACAGAGGTTAACAGGCATATGTCCCGCGTCCTCCCCTGGAGTTTATTTAATAATTATAAATGTGGATACATGGCCATACAGGGGCAACTGTTCAACATCTGGCATTTGAAGTACATTTAAATTAACAGACAGGCACGGTTAAAAAAATACTTAATAGGTTATAACAAAAGAAGAAAACTAAACACCTAAAAATGGTGTTTAATTTTCTTCTGCTCCCTATGCAATCAGAGATTAAATGGTAGAGCATTAGAGTGCATATGTCAGTGCAAGTAATGCATATAAGCCCTATTACTCTGGTTGACAGAGGTCCTGGCCATATGCTGCAATGGTGATTATTACTTTGCAGATTTTATTTATGGCCGCTCTGCTTTTGGCTAGGAACTTGTGAAATGCTGAGATATTGGCTGGTATCGGGAAGTGGAACTGTTCCGTGAGCGGTCACTGAAATATATAATGATCCGGTGACCCCTCACCCCCGCAAACACAGCGATCCGTGGTTGAGATGGTGCGGCGGTAGAAGTAATCCGGGAAGGGACCATGACCAGTAATGAAGTTGGTAAGGGGAGCAATTGCCATAAGGCGCTCCGTGGTTACTTTTGGCAAGAAACTATGCGCTCTCCTTCCCGTGTCGCCCTGATCCCATTCTCTTTGCCACCACTGGATAGCGGCATTTCGCAGTTGACTTTTGAGGAAAGATGGTGGTGCTGATACTGATATCGGTCTGACATTTTGGTTCGAAGCAGCCTCCTTAGCGAGTTCATCCGCTGTCTCATTACCCATGTTACCTGCATGGGCTTTAATCCATACTAGGTCAACATGTGCATGCCGATTATCTTTTAGGATATGCTGCAGTCGTATGATCAGAGGGGAGGCGTGACTATGTTTGTCAAGAGCAAGCAGTGTCGATATACTGTCTGTATAAAGCTGCACATGTGTGATGTTGAGCGCCACGTATTCAATGGCAGCTGTTATGGCAACTACTTCTACTTGAAAAATGCTATTATTTGGATTGAGGTGCCCTTTCCAATGGTGTGCAACATGGCCTTGCCTGTAGTATATAAAGGCGCTACCTACACCATCAGCAGTTTTCGAGCCATCTGTGTAGAACGTGTGCATATTAGGGTTTCCTTCTGGTTGACGTCGTGGCGGTTTGAGGATAGTGTGAATGTTAAGTCCCTTGTGGGCTGGGTGGGTGTGGAGAGGAGTACATGGATGTTCGTAATTTGCAGGGCTATGTAAGGTGCCTGCAAAGGTTGCGTCTTTCTGTAGATGTATTATTTTAGTATATGTGGCCTCTAGCTCCGCTTGGATATGAAGTGGCATGATGCCTGCCAAGGTGAGTGCTGCATAGGTTGCAGTAGTGCGGTAGGCTCTGCATAAACCTAGGGCGAATGGGCGCTGCAGTGATAGGAGTTGCTTAACCTTGCGTGCGGTCATGGGTTGTGCCCATATAACTGCCGCATAGAGTGCTACCTTCTCAGCTACAGTTTTGTAAAGTACCTTTTGAATGTATTGATTCCGTCCCCAGTTCCGGCCTTGGAATTGTCGTGATCTCCTGACAATTGCAGATGTTTTAATCTTTTGTGCCTGGATATGTGGAAGCCAAGTCAGACCTGGGTCCCATATTACCCGAAGGTATCTTAAAGTTTTTACGACCTTAATATTCCGGCCTTGTAGTTTGATACATGGGCTACGTGTTGGATTTGTACCCTTTCGTGGAAAGATGATAGAAGTGGACTTTGTGGTGGATATTTGGAGTTTTAGCTCTTCGAAGAGGTTGGCAAAGATAGTGCATGACTCACTGCCATGGGCTTCAAGATCAGCGCGTGTGCGGCCTCTGACCAGTAATGCCGCGTCGTCCGCGTATGCAACTATCACAGTATGTTGTGGCCACCTTGCCTCTAAGACTTTATTAAAGGTGAGGTTCCATAGCAGAGGCCCTGCACAGGAATCCTGTGGACATCCTCTCACTTGTGTTTTTGAAACAGTACTACTGTTGTTAGAGATCATCAGTTGCCCGTTTGCCAGATAGTTGTCCAGGACTTGATAGATATTTCTTGGGCATCTTGCCTCTCTGAGGGCCTGCCTGATGGCAGGCCACCAGAGGGTATCGAACGCACTTTGCAAATCTATCGATATAAAAGCCGTCTGGTAGCCCTGCGATTTGTTCTGAATTATGAATTCACGGATTCGCTGCAGGGCATGAGTGGTAGAACTGCTTGATTTGAAGCCAAATTGTCTTGGGCTAATTAAATTAAATATATTTTGGCAAAAAAGAAAGAGAGGGGGGATTGATATTAGTTTTAACCCTCTCAGCGTTACGGCCGGAAAATTCCGTATAGAAGGTTGCCTTCTACATTCATTATACATGAAAATTTCTGCTAGCTTTTAATGTATCTGAATTCAGTTTGGATGTATATAAGAAAAGGAATCAAGGTACAAAATGAAAGAGTCATTTTTTAATTAAATTCATGCCTCCTATGAAGGGACGGACAATTAGAACTATGTATTCCCCTGGATTCGAACCCAGGCCGGGGCCCACCAGCGACCGAGTGGTAAAATCGCTGAACACTGGTAGTTCGGTCCGAGGTTCGAATCCCGCGAAAGGGCTGGCTGCATGGGCGTTTTCGTGGTTTTCCCCATGTGTAACGTGTATACGAGCCAGTTTCCCTTAGAAAGTTCTCCACGAAGGCATCCCTCCCCTTAGGCAGATAGCCTTAGTGTGCTTTGCCGTATTCTCAATACACCACCTCCATCGAACCCAGGCCGTTAGGTATCACAATTGGCTCCCCTAACCACTACACCGTCTGGGCGGCATTAATCATTAGTTTATAGAATATTATATTCTATACTAATTAATATAGTTATTTTAAAATAATTAGCTAAACCGGCTTGGCTAGTTTTTCCCCGTCAAATACTTACTTATTCGAGGAAATAACTGAATTAAACTCTTTAACGGTAACATATATTTTACACTATATTTATTTTATATTATAATTTTTCCTATATATAAATATAGATACGGGCATACACGCATCGAATCGGCTTAATGTATTTTCATTTATAGAATAATACACTTCAGAATGTGAACGGTGAACTTTCTTCTGGTGATTATCTTCCTAATGATGATCAGTATTTCTGAGAACTTGGACATCGGTGCTGAGAGCTTTTTCTTTAATTCGCAAAAGCCCAAAATCTTATGAACCTGTGTTAATCATCTTAGAAAGGGTTTACAGTACTTTCTGTCTCTAACTGTAGCAATTTATTGGTATGAAAAAATTTCATGTAGTAGAATATAATCCATTCATGCGAGCCCTGTCATAAGAATAATTTAATAGAGAAGCAAAATTATCATTGTATTCAAAATTGCATTTTTTGAGCGAGGTAGTAAGGAGTTCTGACTTTCTTATCGGTTAAATGTTGCTATTTCCGATTTTTAACTTGCTAAATTAATATTTATTTTATTTTTCTTTAGCCCAAAGGGGCGTTAGACCCAAAGAGCTATTAGTCTCAAAACGATATTTTGCGTGGTTTCACTTTCTGCGTTGATTCACTTTTCAAACTGTTGCCATCAAATATTATTGCCATGTATTATATTTAAAGAAACTAAATAACGAAGAATCTGCATGAAAGTTTCTCAAATTGTGAAAAAACAGCAGTTCCTAAAGCCTATCAGATTTGAATAACGTAGTCCTCCAACAGAACATGAGCGCTTGGAATTCCGAATTTAAAATTTGTTTTATTAGCTATTTTCAATTTTGTAAAACTTTAGCGAATTTTTTATTAACAAACTCATCGATTTAAAAGCGTGCAATGGAAATACTGTACGGGAAAAAAAAAAAAAAAAAAAAAAAAAAAATGTATCTCCAGCGCCCGAAACTGTGTATCGGAAATTCTTAAATTATACTTATTTTAAATATTTTGTGATATTGCTGTTGAATTGAATTTTATGGTTAAGTGTGAAGAACATTATATTTAATCAATAAAGGTATCACACAAAACGTTTAAAAAACATCCTTTGGGGCGTAATATAAAATATTGTATGGGCGTAATATATAATATAAAGCTTTCAGATTTTCCTTTATTCTCTCTCTATCTTTTTTTTTCATCCAAATATAAACTGTAATATTAACAAAACTGACGTAGGGTTCCTACTTACGAAAGGAGTTGAAAATTCATTGATTAAGGGGTAGAGGCTTTCTGCTTTGGAAAGAATGCTTTTAAGGAGTCTTTATAAAGGAATTCTCGTAATTATTTTGCGCATTTGAAAAGCACGTAAACTCTATCCACTTATATCTATAACTTTGGATTACAGTGTCTAATCAACACCTTGAGTGAACGGTAGTGGTGCTTACTGGATAAAATTGTATCTCCCATTAAGGCTTTTATTTATGGGATCGACATTCCACATCGATACTGCATATGATCAACAAGGCATAACGTCGAAACACGTAAAGTCGACACTGACATACGAACGATAGTTATCAGCACAAACGACATGGTAAAAAAGAAAATTTAATAATGGTATAATAATAAGTAAAAGAATTATTGCACATTTTTTACGTGCACAGAATCTTCACAGGCATACAGTCGACACCACATACAGTTTGCCTATATATAATCGGTATTTTCATAATAGCCAACCGTGTGAAACCAAGAAAATAAGAATTTGATAAAATTAGCAATTTCCAGGGTAACTGCATAAGATCGACAACGATGCAAATCGAAACCGGTTATTTATTGAGCTGTTGCTTTGATCGTACACGTTACCGATCGTGGGCGTCATTTTCGTCGTTACGAAAGAAAGATTTGAAATATTAGAGGGAACTATTATGTGTCCACAAGAGACATTTTTCGTTTATTTACCAGTTGTAAAAGTGGGCCATCTGTAACCGAAAGCTGAACTCTGGTAGTTCAGTCTGAACCAATCCCTGCGAATGAGCTGGTTGTACAGATATTTTCAAGGTTTTGTCTTATGTGTAATGTATACAAGCCAGCTTCTCTCAGAAAGTCCCCCATGATGCAACCCTCTCCTAAAGCAGACCTCTCGCAATTTTATAATAAACATACTAGAGTCCGAAGAGGCTTTGCCCCTGAAGGACTATTGTTTTCGTTTTGCGATTTTGCGTTGAATCACTATAAATGTCCGTTTCTCATTTCAAACTGTTGCCACCAAATGTTAGAGCCCTGCATTATATTTGAAGAAATTAAATAATGAAAAATCTTCATAAATGTATGTATATTTCTTGCATTGTGATAAAACAACGGAACATAGAGCCATCGAATTTTGAATGACGTAATCATCCTACGAATATGGGCTTGTGGAAGACCAAATTTGAAATTTGGAATTTGTTTTATTATCAATTTCATATTTTGTAAAAGTTTAACGAAATTTTGAGTAACAAACTCAACGATTTAAAAGGGAGCAATAGCAGCACTCTACGTGGAAAAAAAATCGGAAATTCTAAAGATATGTTGCGACATTGTTATTGAACTGAATTTTATGGTTTAAGTGCAAAGAACATGATATTTAATAAATAAAGGTGTAGGGTTTATATTTATTTTAACTAACATTTATTTTAAGTTTAAACTATCTTTCCTGTCAAGCCTTACTTTCCCCTGGAATTGCCAATGCCAGAGTATGTAAATTTTAGTAGAACGCGCAAGGATTCAAATTATCAGCGGAAGTATTCTGAGTTAAATAGAAAGGAAACGAGTTCGAAAGTGTGCTTTCTTGCTTCACGAGTGTGGAGGTGGCTAGTTAGAAATTGAAGAACCACGCGTTTCGGCCTGTGTGCTTGACTCGGCAAATTGTTAATCTTTCAACGTAATATTCAGAGTTTGCTGAATTATCAGCGGTATTTTAGAACGCGGTGAGGTTAGTTACGTTTAGAGAGCCCCGTAGTTAGTCACTTGTTATTATCTCTTTTCAGTTTCTTATTTTTATTTTACCGCCGAGTCGGCGTAGTTTGTGAGCGCCAAGAGCACGCATTTGTAATTTCGAAAGTTAAATAAAAAGGGATTTAAACCCTTCTCAAGACTTTGGTCTATTTCCTGTTCTCAGCAGTCACCACTTTGTTGCGTGCAGGTTGGAAGCGCGCAACTTTACATTGGCACCCGAACACTTCTCGAACTGAAATGGCCGAAAATTGGAGGGAAGCTGTTAGACAACAACAAGAAATGGCAAGCCAATTGGAAGGATTTGGATACCTGGTCCAGACGATGAGAGCGTCAATTAAGCCAAACGTCAATTTCGATGGAAAAAATTCGGTGGCGATATTTCTAGAAGGCTTAGACAATCACTTCCAGCTCTACCCTGTGCCTGAAAGACAAAAAGTTGCCATCGCCACATCTGCACTAAAAGGACAGGCCGCGCTATGGTGGAAGAATATAGGCAAATTTTTATTAGGGGAATTCAGAGGCCAGACATATCCCAACTAGCACAAGAACGTTCAGAACAAGTGCTTCACAAACGTGTCGGGAACGTTCAAGCAGAACGTTCAAAATGCCGTCTACATGTTACAGTTCTAAGACGGGCAATAACACGTCAAATGCTTGTGTTTGTAACACTTTCATGCAACGTGTCATTAACGTTCTAGTACAACGTTTTTGGCACGTTTTACCTGAACGTTCTGAGCCACGTCTATGTATTGCAGTTCAATAACGGACAGTAGTACGTCAAAAGTGGTACTACTATCACTTTTTTATAACGTTCTATGAATGTTCTTCTAACGTTCTAACAGAACGTTCCTTTAACGTTCAGGCAGAATGTGGTGAATCACGTCAGTATGTTGCAGTTCAATAACGGGTAGTAGAACGTCAAAAAATGGTGTTACTAACAATTTTATAAAACGTCCCTTGAACGTTATATGGAAGCTCCGTTACCTTCTAACAGAACGTTCCTTCAACGTTCTAGCAGAACGTTTCTTTAACGTTCAGTCAAAACGTTCTGAATTACGTAAGTAAGATGTAGTTCATTAATGGACAATGAACGTCAAAATGTGGTACTAGTAATAATTTTATATAACGTTCCAAGAACGTTCTTTGAAAGTTTCTATAACGTGCTAGCAGAACGTTCTCTTAACGTTTGGGCAGACGTTCTGAATGTCCTCTATAGATTAAAGGTTTATGACGAGCAATACCATGTCAAATACTTGTACTGTTAACACTTCTGTATAACATGCAAAGAACGTTCCGAATCGCGTTTAACTAGAACGTTTTGAGTTACGTCTAAGTAGAACGTTCTGAATCCGGTCTATATGTACAGACTCTGAAGGACAACAGTACATGAAATATTTGTGTTTGTAATACTTGTGTCTAATGCGAAACTTAGTTTCCAAATAGTGAATTCATGTAATAATATACATTTCTTTAACGGAAGAGAACACTGTAATTTTCTGGAAAAGACATTATCTGTTTGAGTAGTTGAGCCTGAAATGTTACATTTACAAATATATGTTATGCTTTATATGTACATCAAAATTCAAATTCTATTATTTTTTTCTATTCTCTTAGTTCATTACATACATTCCATTTATTAATGAAACTTTACACTTTTTCTCTACATTTACACGCAATTCCTCCAATGCAATATTATCTAGACCTTATATTCCCATAGAAGTTTTACACACCATTCTTATTAACTACATATAAAAACAAGATTTGTTACAGTTCTAATGATAGAAATGTATTTTAAGTTTAATAAATTAACCAAGAAATTAAGTTATTGTTCTCACGGGAAGGAAAAGGAATCAGACTGCAAATCACGATTTTTAATATATGGCCAGAATCATTGCAATTTTCAAAATTCTGAAACCTTATTCATGTGATCATATACACCAAACTATTTTAATGGGAGACTGTATTATATTCTGGACGAAATAATTATTTCTTATTAAATATAATCCTCGGTACTTTTTTGCAGTAAATTAAAAACAAATTGTTTTCTTCCAACACTAATAAGCTCTGATATGCCAGTTTAATAACTGTACTTAAGCTTTATATGAGACTACTGCTGTCTAGAGTTTTTGTCATTGCAGTAGACTAAAAGCATCAGGATGATGGGAATTTAAAGTGAATGCTTGGATATTTCTTGTCATTAAAATAAATTTAAAAGTTTGCATTTAAATGTATGCAAATTTTAGAAATAATAAATATTTTTTCTTGTGCTCTGTTGGCCCACCAGCGGCCGAGCGGTAAAGTCGCTGAACACTGGTAGTTCGGTCCAAGGTTGGAATCCCGCGAACGGGCTGGCTGCATGGGCGTTTTCGTGGTTTTTCCCATGTGTAACGTGTATACGAGCCAGTTTCCCTTAGAAAGTCCTCCACGAAGGCATCCCTCCCCTTAGGCAGATAGCCATCGAGGCTTTGCCATAATCACACACACACACTTGTGTTCTGTTTACAAGCAATTTAAATGTACTAAACAGTTCTCTGTTAAAATTACTTCTGTCCATGTAATTTTTTTATCAAGTTAGAAGGCGTATTTTGAAAGTTAATAAACAAATAAAATGACATATATCTTTCACAAATTCATTATTTTGCCATAAATTTGATTTATAAAATTAGTTGTGTGGATGGTCCAGTCAATGGACAAGGTTCTTAACAAGCAATTTTCAGTTAAAATATAATTATTGTCATAATTTAAAATTTGAAGCATTTATTGCAAAAGGTTTTAATTTAATTCAGCTACTAGGAATGCATTAAATTCCCAAAATCTATAAACTGATAGTTTTATATTATTTCATAAAATTTTAAAGCAAAATTAAAAGTATTAAAGGAAATGTAATGAAATTAATTTCCATATTGCATATTCATGTAATAAATTTCTCTTCTAGAATCAAACATTCAAATTCAATGAACTAATTATTTTCATATTCAGTAATACAATGTATAAGATACAATATTTGCTTAAGCTAAGTATCCTCTACCAATCCAAGTCTTCATGAAAGTTAGGAAATAAACTGAACAATTAATAACTTTAATTACAGTATTTTCGTACAAGCTAATACACAAATTTTTTATTCCATTGTTTACAAACTTCCTTCTGTTGTACATTTTCCTTTTTGTTTATGATACTTTTCTCTAAATGAAACACTTTTCAACCAGTCTTTTATAATATTTTCAATAATATTGCAAGGTACCTCTCTGGTGGCCCGATTTTCTTTGAAAGCACCTAAAAGAATAAAAAAAATATATTTTTTAAACTAAATAATCAAGAAATAATAAATTTTCTCAAACTTTAATAAAAGCTATGCTGTTTCATCCTATGTGGTCGGTTTAATGTAAAATTATGTTATCTTGAAATAGTACTATTGAATAATGCTTCAATTTGAGATTTCGCCGTTAGCGTTGATTTTAAAAAAATCAAAATTTTAGATAAATTTCAATTTTTCAAAAATTAGATAATTTCAAATTGAACTGTTATTTAGAAAACGGGAACTAAAAATGTAATGGAATTAAGAAAAAGGATTTTTTAACAGATATTTTTTGTTAAAGATTTTTAGGTTTGCAATACAAATACCTCATTTTTTGGCATTCTCAGATAGCATTATAAACAATAAAAAAATGAAATTTGTTTCCTTGCCAGAAAAGAAGCGAAAATGATTATTTAAATCATGAAATGCTGGTCTAGTTAAAATATTTGAAAAGAATGAAATGGTCATAAAATTATGAAATATTACAAACAAAAAATGTCGAATTGTGTTTCTTTCAAGTAGCTATTTCCCCATTTAGTTTCTCTAGTGAACAAGGCTAACATGTGCTGGAAAAGATTTTCGATTCTGGAGATTCGTTTTTCCTATTTTCCTTTTATTTCGGCACCGCACTTAAAGGTTCATATGAGTTACAGTCCTGGAGTAGAAAAAATTATTTCATTGAAGGGATGGCAACATATATGTTACGAACGAAAATAAGGAGCATGGAAACTGTCACCTTGAAATGCTTATATTAATATAACAGAATACAGTGCAACTATGATAAAAAATTTAACTACATGTGCATATGCATGTAAAGATAAATGTTTTACATATATATATATATATATATATACTCTTTTAAAATAATTCTACTTTAATTAAACTTAGGAGATAATATAATCAATTAATCAATATTGTTTAGGAAATAAATTGTTATATATATATATATATGTGCGTGTGTATGTATGTACACACTATATATGTATTTTAATACGAATGTTAAGGAAATTAAATAGAACTTTGACTCACAAGCAAAAATATCTTACAATGACTCCCTAAATATTTTTAAATTTATTATACATATAATAAGTATAAATATAAAATTGAGAAATTTGATTTGAAATGTTATTTGCTATTTACATTTTGCATATATGAATACATTTCAGTAATCAAAATAACTTTTATCCTAGTGTTTCATTCAAATTAAAATTTAATTTAATATGAGAGATTTACAATTAATTTAAAATCAAATTACAATGTAAATTCAATTTAATATTAGAGATTGGTGCATTGATTGGTTAGAATTGTATCATTATATGTTGTTAAATGTGCTTTATTTGTATTAAATTTGCACAGGTATCTAATTAAACGTGAAATAATCTTAACAAAAAGTGAAGTAGTATTTAGTCATGAAAATTTGTCAACGTTAATGGAGAAATGTGTAAGTGAGAAAAACGTTTAATATGCAATTCTATTCATTCCTACAAATATGTATTTAGGAATTTTGGCACCCTTGTTTTAAATTGAATAAAGCATTTTACTATAGACTTTTCTTTGTTTAGAGCAATAGACTTCAGGAAAGCCGAGTAGCCAAATTTTGGGGCAACAATTACATCTATTAATATAACAGTAGTGCTAAAGCTATTTCATGATTCATTTAATGAGTGCTTATGATTTTAAACCTGTGATGGAGAACAACTACAAGAAGCGCAATATAATACTTACTCATTAGATTCTACTAAAAAAGATCTGATAAATTTTAACCACAAAAAAACTTTTAATAAGCAATGCCATATATATTAATATATATATATATATATATATAAATTGAAATAGAAATTGAAAAGCTAACAAGTAATTTGACGTAAGACCTATTTGGTCTTAAAACTTTTTTGGGGCAAAATGCTGCAAAAATATGAAATAATAGGAAGAAATATTCTAGTGAGCTTGCTAAAAAGTTACCAGGAGCTGTGGCTCAATAAAATAGTTCAACGCAGTATTTTTTAAAATATTAACATGGAAGTAATTTTTAAAAATATATTAACGTGGAAAGGTAAAAAAACAGCCTACACGCGAAATAAAACTGTTAGAATCAATGTTGGAAAACATGTGAATGCACTAAAAACTAATCTTATCGATGTGATATGTGAAAAGTTAACACATATAAAAAAACAGATCGACGGATATATATAAATCCATACATATGTATATAATTAATAAATATAAAGTAAAAAATCAATATGGGTTATCCTAGAAATGACTGACGGTTTTTCAAAGTTTAAAAGTGAAATAGCAAACAAATTATAACACTTACTAAAATTAATTTTGCAGAAGATTATTGGTCAAGAATTGTTTTTAGCAACAAACGTCGCCAACAAATTGCGCTTCAATTTCATATAGCGTCAGTTATGTCAAAATGCTCTCGAAATGGTCGCCGTTTAAAGCAATCATTTTCGAGATTGAAATACAAAATTAACACGCTCTGTAATGTCACTATTTGAATTTAGTTAAATTCACTTGAAGAAAAATATACAATCCTTGAAAAAAATCATTGAAATTTTTTTGAATATGATTAGAATATGGTTAAAATATGATTTTTATGTATTTTGAAATCGCGATTTAGTCTCAAAGATCATGTTAAGTGAAATATTGGAAGTGAGGGTATTTTTTGATTTTAAAATTTTAATTTCCAAATGTACTTTTAAGCAATCGCTTTTGAACTTTCCTCTTCCTTGCATATATATATACATACAGAGAGACATGTGAATTCAAACAAATGGAGTTAATATAAACCTAAAATGATGAACTCTGTAACAATAAGTCACAAATCAAAAGAATGAATCAAAAACATGGAAAACAAAATTGGAGCAAAATTAAATCAATACATAAATAAAACAAAGTTCGCATGAAATTTAAAGAATTAAAAAATATCTTCGGTCTTTGTCAAAGAGCAGCCGAAAGAAAATAGAATTATAAACAGAGAAATCAAATTATATCTGGATGAATTGTACAAGTAATCAAAGAGTCCTTTGAATTAAAAGACCAAAACCTTAATTCAAAATTAAAATTTTTCAAAAAATTTAAAACTGTTTAAAAATTATTTAATGATTATTTAAGGATACTCGAATATAACGAAGTGTGCAAGTGATACCTTCCTAAGGGAGGGAATGAATTCGTGGAGGAATTTCTAAGGAAAACTGGCTCGTATTTATGCTACTCATGGGAAAACCACGAAAACCAACTACGCAACAAAACCGTTCGTCTGGAATAGAAGCCAAGACGAACTCCCAGTCTTCGCTAGTGTTATACATTTAGCAACCGATGAGGCAAATTAAAATAATGATAAAAATTGCAAGTATCTGAAATCAGTATTTATCACGATATCACTTGCTCCGACGTGACTCAAAATCGAATACATAAATGACAAAATAGACTAGACTCGCCTTTTGAAGTATTTTTTAACGCGCCTTCTTTAGAAGATTTTGAAGAATAAGTGAAAGCATATTTATTAATTTTAAATTAAAAAGTTTTTAAAAATTAATAACTTGGAAAATAGGAATGACATAATGTACATGAAAAAAAAAAAAAAAAAAAAAAAAAAAAAAAAAAAAGACACATGCGGAATTCAAAATCACAGAGAAGGCAAAGCTGGCCAAATTTTGAAAATATGGACTTAGTAAACTTATGAAATTCAAAAAAAGATTCATTAATTTAGATCGTGAAAAAATAGCTAATAAGCAAAGTTAATGCTGAGGAATTAAACATAGCGCTAAGTGTCTCTGAAATGAACATTCTTGAAAAATAAAAGTAAATGACTAAATAGCTAATTAATTTTTGACGTGATTCAAAATTAGTTACCCAATATATAAAAATATGAAAAAGTCAACACTTTTTTGAAAAGAGCAAATTTTGTTAATTTGAAAGTTAGAAACTTTTTATATAAAATGTACTATAAAAGTACTACTAAAGTACAAACTTTTTATAAAAAGAACTTGAAAAAGTACAGTGACATAAAGCACAAGCCACCAAGAAAAAGAAAAATGTAGAACTCAAAAATCTTATAATAGACAAACGTTCATAATGTAAAATTGTTAAAATGCAAAATTTCAAAATAAAATTTAACTTTGATAAAGGAAAAAAATAATCAGCAAGCAAAATTATTATAATGGAATTAAACATATAATTTCGATTTAATTATAAAAAAAATAAAAACTGAAATAAATGACTAAAAACATCTTCTACTGTAATTAATATAACTAAGTAAAGAAGCTTAAAAAAGTGTAGTAAAATTTAATTTACTATCGCATGAGGAAAAATTAAAAGGGATTTCTTTTTATTTAGCTATAATTGAATTTAGTAGGAGGTAATTCTGTTTTGTTTCTTTTTGTATTTAATTTATCATCCGAAGAATTAACATTCTGATACATGTATATTAATATATACATGTATCAGAATGTTAATGGCCTCTTTCGCTTCTGTTTTGGTGTTTCAAAGTCTGAACCTGAATCTAAAATTCAATGTCTTTAAAGCCGTTTTTGGACTTAAATTCAACTGTAGCATAATTAGCTACAAAAATGCATACATTTTTCATTAGATACAGTCTCATCTTTCAACTCAACAGCATATTTATTGTTTAGAATCGTTAATCACTTTAACATTTCTTATAGAAAACTCAAATCTTATTATTAAAAATTATATTTTTATTCAGATTTGTAAATAAAATATATAGATAGGCGTTTTTTAATTAAATTTAAACACAGTGTTAACATTCTGGAGCCTGATTCATGACTTCACTCAATGGAATTGAATTTGACATTTATATGGATCCGCAGGCTAAAATCTCTCGTTCAGTCTTCCTTTGAGGATCCATTATTTTATATATGGGTAAGTTTTTAAAGAGGTTGTATTAAAATTCACAAACTAGCAAAGTATATTGAATATTAGAGTCTTACTATGGAACGTAATTAAGAATGTAGATATGATTTATTTCGGAGCGAAACTATTAAAACATAAGCTGATATAATATGAGCACAATTAATTATAGAGAATAAGGATAAATAATATTTGTTTAGATAAATTAAAGTATGCTTAATACATTTTCCTACGCATCAAAACATTTTTTTAAAATTTCAATGTTTCAATTCAGAAAACAAATTATTTCAATTTTATGCTCTCGAAAAACTTCCTAACAATTAAATTAATATGGGAAAACAGACGTAAAAATCATTTGTAGAATACTTACAATATTCTCCCAGGATAACAATTTAAAAATTCTCTCAGGATGTATCTGGTTCTCTGTGTTCCAGAATTGCTCTTTTCATGTGACTTCTTTCTTTATACGAAGGCCAGTTACATGTCCCTTTTTATCATCTGACACTCATTTGCTTGGACGACAGCCACTTCATCGGTCATTAGCAAATGTACAACGCTAAATGCCATTTTCTGTGAATGTAATGAAATAAATCCGTAAATGTTCTGAGACTGAATTGAAGCAATCTTGCTTTATATGTAGTTAATTATCAACATTAAAAAGCTTGTCTTATACGAACTCAACCTTCCTGACATTCTGGGAAAATTCCTCCCTGACTTTCTGAATATATTTTGTATTTTCCATGGCAGTCTAAAATTTTCTAGGTGAGGGAAACTCTGTTAGTACACCTGATTAAAAACATAATGGATAACAAACATAATAATCCCTATATGCCACTAGCATATATATACAGTTAACGGATTCCACTGATGTAGATTCTAAATTTATTGATAGTTCTGAAATTATAATGACACCTAAATTTAGAGAACTGAAAGGATGACTAAAATTCTTTTTGTTTATTAAATCTGTAAAAAAACAATTTCTTTTTCCGATGAATTTTCTAACAGATATTTGATTATTAGAAGTGATTTGTCTATAAATAAACAACAATTATCACCAGTGTCAGCAGATATCTTAAATTCTGAGAGTTGAAACGATACATTTTGCTAATTTCACTTATTGATTCCTTTTCTTCGTCAAAACGTGTTTGTTAAGCATATCTGCGTGCAAGCTGCTGCAAAGGTTTTGAAAGAGCACAAAGCATATTTTTCAGTTCCCCCAAAAAGTTCAAATGTTTTCAACAAAAAGTGTCAAGAGGCCCAAATATTTGAACATCATTTATTAAATGAATCAAAGATAGAACCTTATACATTATTAAATAAATTATTAAATAAATATTTTCCCATGTAATTGAATACTGTGTTTAACAAAAGCTCTTAAATCATTTTCTGCAAATGCATCATTAGAGAAAGCAATATCTGAAGGCTTTGTTAAAATAAAAATTTCCACATGTAGTAAAAGAAAGTTGTTGTACATAGCAGATGGTAAAATTGAATTCATAACAACAGGCCTAGTGTATAAAAGAAATAAATGAAACTTTGTTGCCTTCCAACTCTGTATTTCTTAAAGCATTCTAGGTTTACGACTAAATTCGCTTGGTACGTAATGTCTTAGACCAATGTGAGATGAAGATATTTCATTTACATCGCTCCAGTGCAGTTCCAGTGATTTATTGAAAGTTCAAATTTTTACTTATTTATTTGTTTATTTATTTATTGCCGCTTTAGCTGGAGAACTTAAACTGCTCTAAAATAGTTATCAAAAAGTTAAAAAAACTAGCCAAAATTTCAGTTTTTAACTCTAAATAATAAAAAATGTCTATTTCATTGCTTGTGTAAATATAAGATATCTAATTCTCTTAGTGTTTTAATTTTTCTTTACAATTTAATGAAAACAGTACGTGCATAAAATACCAGTACTACATTTGAATAGTATAAAAATTGTATTTCTAAAGCCATAAACACAATCGTATATGCATGCAGATCATAGTTTCCAGCCTTGGAAAATCTTAAAAGACGGGAGATTTTCTTTAAAGACGGGTTTGCTCTAGAAAAATGAAAGGTTTTTCACTCTGCGAGGTTATACCATTTCAAAGAAATTCCAAACTCGCTTTGATTCAGTTTATGATGCATGATGGTTCAGGTTACTATAGTACTTGTAATTTAATTTTGATGTAAGATGCATTAGCATTTTATTAGATAGTCTAAAATTTATGCTCTTTACTAATTTCATTTTTTTCATTTCCTCGCTTTTTTATGCTGAGGAAATCTTCAGTAGTGAAGCAAAGCTTTTATTTATCAAAGTATTTTTAAATATACGATGCATGTGAAATTAATAATTAACATACATAATAACACTAGATAAAATTAGTAATATGCCAGGTACTAAAGTAAACAAAATTAAACACGAAAATTAACTAATTAAACATTGCCTAAATCTTCACATAAAAATCTACTGATGTCTACAGCAGATTAAAACAACTCAGATTAAACGAAATCCGATAAGAAAAAATTATTAAGTTCAATAAAATTAATAAAAAATACAGTTTTGTGAAATAAAGTTTAACAAGAAAAATTATGAAAATCATTACAGGTGGACGAATACAATTCACCTAATTAAAAATTTCATTATTTTGATAAATTTCGTTTTTTTGCTGGGAAAAATTTTCTTTAGTAAAGATTTAAATTTCGAGACTTTAAAATCTCGAAATTCGGTAATTTACCTTGAGATGTGATGAAAAACTGGGACTGAGTTGAAAACTTGAGTTGGCAGCTATGATAAGTTTGGGATCAACATGATTATAGCATTTGGAAGATTTTAGAGATATACAAAACAATTTTAGCAAACTTTCATTATTAAAAATACGATTAAAAATGTGAAAATATGCATACTTACACTTTTAGTAGAGCGGATAAAACAAAGACATCAATACTTCCCTTCGATCTGGAATAATTTTAGCGGTGTTCTTGATGACCTCAAACCCCGGTCTTTCGAATCGTTCTTCTTTAAGAATGACTGAGGTCAGAGTCAGCCGGACGTCAGTAATTTCAAAATTTGATTGGTTACATACGTGTTTTGGACCGCAGGGCATACTTTGAGGGAGAGTACTTTGAGAGAAAAAAGTGATTTCGTCCTTGAGAGAAATAGTGCTGTGGGACAACATATGGAGAAGCGGAAACAGCTCCAGCCTAAAGTCTACCAGATCCATAAGTCAAGTGAGATGATAAAAAAGTAAACGTACAAAAAACTTTTTGTTTTGATTAATCCATCGACCAAAAATTAAAAATGTTTTACTAGGCCCTTTACAATTTACAACACATTCACTGCAGAGACTTTTTGGCTTTTATAGTGTTTTTATACGGTAATAGTTTAATAGTTAATCAAAAACGGAGGTGTTAATTTTAAAATTTTTCATTAAGTCGAGAATTTAACTAGCAGCTTTCCTTGCAAGTGATGTAAGTTCCACACATTGCAAAAGTTACTTTAATTTCAAAATTTAATCAGATAATTATGGCAGAAAACCAACATATTTTCGTATTCTCGTCGAAATCAACAAATGTTTTTACAATTTTAGAAAAATTATCATAGAAAAATCAACGTACCATAGCACGACTATGATGAAATATTTTATATCTGATAGTAAACAAAAGTTGGTTAAAAAGTATATTCGAATATTTTGAAATTTGTCCAATATATCTGGAAATTAAGCTGATCTTCATGATTGGAAGGTAGTAGGAAATTTAAATCCATTAACACAGAAATATTAGAGTGTCCTTTTCCGAGTTTAATTTAATTTATTTATTTATTGGGCATGTTCGTGTGTGTTTTTGAATTCTGCATCTGAATGCTTCACGAGAAAGCATCCTTTTTCTTAGCTTTCTTTTTAAATGCATTGTGAAATATTAAAAAGCATACATCTTTATTTATTACATCATAATGATATTTAAAGTAACATTAGTATTTCAAAGAATCCATAAATGCACATACGTATTTGATTTATATATATTAAACTATTCTTAAGAGACATTTATGAATATCATACTTAAACATATAAAAAAAGATACTCTTCATGAACATACACTGTCCATGTGACACGTTTTAATGTGCTCTACTACGTAAACTTTTATACTTTGTTGTTGTTGTCGTGTCCATATTACATGGAACAATGGTTGCCAGAGCTTATTCCGAAGAGAGTTTGGACTTCTATTTTCCACCCCAAATTTTGAGAGAGCATCCCGGGGATATCCCACTCCTCTCCCATTCCACCAATCCCCACGAAATGACTTTCGGGTCGCCGCATATTTAGAGTGCCGCCATGCCGCACCGATACTATACATTTACAAACGTTCATGTCTTCTCCGAGATTCGAACCCGGGACCTTCAGTATCGTAGTAGGCTTCTCTAACCACTATACCGTCTATGAGACACTTTTATACTGTCTTTACATGTAATGGAAACTGTTAATACCGGTAATTGACGTACGATTATACGGATAAAAGGTGTAACAGATAGGCATAATTCAGAACGTTCTTGTAAAACGTTACTGACACCACCGTGAATAACGCCTGCTTTACATTTTCGGAAAATGATCCTGTTATTTGTGTCATTGGTTACTATTTTTGAGTCGATTATATAAGTAACAAAATAGCAGGATCAGTTACGGTATCGTAGCATCATTAGGTTAAATCGATCCAGGAAACATGAAACACGTGAGGAAAAGAAGTCTTATATACTTTCTCTTTTAAGGGTGACTAGGTATGAGGTGGCTCAGTCGAAAAATCCTGGTAGTGACGAATCGTTGTCTACCATCTTTTATTTCGGGCGCCCCTTGTAAAGCTTTTTAGAACTCACGAAACAAGAAATCCGCAGTACTCTCACCAGGATTCGAATTCCGAATCCTCCGAATACGTATTAGCGTGCTTGCAGTTACACTACGATGGTATGCGGAAAGAAGGGCGAAAAAATCTTATAATGTAAACAGAATAGCAGGAAAAACTGTTCTTCACAATTAGGTAAAACATATCGTATCGTTAGGGTCGGTTTAAGTAATTTTGGTAGTCCTCGCAAGCTGGATCATAGGGCCCCTTAACGGGGTTTCTCTTTTAAATTGCAATTTCTATAGTATGTTTAGATTATCACCTAATATATTACCCTTCACCCTATTATTCTGAAATTAAAAATTGAAGTTACTTATGAAATATATTTTGTGCATCAACAATTTTCAAAATTACGTTGTTTTCCATAGCCAAATAGAATAGAAGCATAGTAAAAGAACTCTTCAAATGCGGCACTTTCTTCCTGTAAATTGCGATTTCTAATTGCAAACCTTTCTGCTGAATTATTTTATTAACTTTATTGCAATTAAAATAAGTATTAGACCAGATCGTAAGAGATAAATAAAATTGTCTGTCAGAAAGATGTCTCAAGAAACATATGGAATTTCTTTTAAATTTTTCTTTAAAATATTTTAAAATACATATTATATTTTTAAGTTCTTACTTACCATTTCTAAAGAAGCATTTATATGACTGACGAGTCGGAAGTCTTCTCGAGTGTTTTGCTGGCTAGGAAAGAGAGGTGAGAGTCCCTCGGAGTGTTCTCCATCAAAACTGCGACGAAACTTTTCCCTTTCTCACGGCAGAAGATCGGTTGCACTCACAGCAAAGTTCTCGGTGATGGAATGGCTAAATAACTGATGAAGACTGGCAATTCCTAAGAATGTATTAAGTTACGAATGCCCGGAATTAGAGACTACAGCTTTCAGTTCTCATTTCTCAACTAGTTTCGCAGATTGTTTTCAGCGTGAATTGTACATGACTATCAGAATGTTTCGCGCTACATAGATGCAGAAAATAAAATTAAAAATCCCTGCCTTTTACGAATAAATAAATAGTGCAATTCATTCCTGCTATGAGCATAACAAGATATAACGAGTTTCTGTGTTTTCCTGAAAAATTCATGCATGTGTCCGACTATGTTTTACCTTCCATGTTTTCCATCATCATATATGACTCTACACGGCAATCTGCAAGGTATCCAAAGATCAGGTAATAAATAAAATTGTAATTCAGCGAACATTTTTCCAAAATACGTTACAGTTTCAAAATATCGAAATAATGCTAACTAAAGTAGAACACACATCATCACTCTTAAAATCACATTCAACTTTTTTTGACGTTAATTACGTCTAGCGTGCAATATAGAACAAACGAATAATATTTTTTAAACATCATTTCCATAACATTGTGCAATTTTTATTTTGAATTTTATTTTCAATTGAATTATTTGGTTTACATTTCATATACCGTTGATACTCAAAGACATTTTCTAAGGATGCGAAATGACGTTATAACGATCATTAGCTTCATATAAATATGAAAATAATAAATTTCCCTGTTAATAAAAAGTTTTTATGCTTATACACATCATTTAAATGCACCGTATGTCATTTAAGTTAAAATTTTTATGGCCATGTATAATTTAAATGGTACAGAATGCCTTCAGTTTAAACTCATATTAGCTATTAAGTTGGATATTGCAGGATCAGATTGAAATTTTTATGAAAATCTCATAACTTTTTATTACAAAAGAAGATATACAAATGTTTAACAGGTTTCGAATGCTGTTATATGCATGCAGACGTATTGTATACAACAATTTAAAATACTGTAGTCGCAAAAGGATTTTTTGAGTGTATTTGAAATTTTATATGTGCACGTTTATTAAAAATATAAAGTCTTTATAGATTTTATTACACTGCACCATTTAAGTTAAGTTTTTCTTCTCTTTTCTTTCTTTCTTTTTTTTTTGGGGGGGGGGGGGAGGGGGAGGGCAATAATTTTATGTGGATATTTTAACAATAAATATTCTTAAAATATTTCATGGTAAATTTTAATTAATTCTATGCGAACATTTATATAATAGTAATCAAATATTTGAACATATAGGTTTGGTTTCTAAACAATAATCAGCGTTATTTTAGCCAGTTTATTAGAGAAAAATCTTCTTTTTAACCACCATGTTGCCAGAAAGCTATTTTTCTTTTGTTGAAGAAACTCGCTTTGTGTTGCTTCATTTGAAATTTTCATCGCTAAGTAGAGCAGTATGCACATATTTAAAAAAAAATTATTCTTGAATAAGAGCATATTCTGTTTCATAATTAACATTTGGATTAGCGCATGTAGGAAATATTTATTTACTTTGTTGAACTAATTACGAATACGAAACAAGTATTTTATAACTCCAAATATTCAGAGTTCTAAAGTACTTGGTACTAGATACTAAATTCTGAATTGAAAAATCTGGGTAGTTCTTTAAATCTTTTATTTGTAGGCTAAATGTGATTATTGCTCTACAAGTGAATAAATTTTGTATATACCAAGTTTTGTTTCATCAGAGATAACAGAGCTAAGTGAAAAGTAAAACATTTTCTGTTCCTTATAAACAGTATACAAAAAACGGTTCTTTGATGATGATAATAATAATAAGAGTAAGTACTGAAAGGATATAGTTATAAAGGGAAATAAAATGCACTTTTAGATTTAATTGAAAAGTTGTAGAAATCTGGAATTGATGAACTTTACAGTGTCATAACGAAAACCTAAAGTTCTTAATCATCGAATATCTGGAAACGATCCAATTGCTGTTTTATATTCGCATTTTGGGAATGGACGTAAACATTATTGTATCCCGTGAAAAGGAAATAATGCGTTCGGTAACCAGAAAGATCAGTTTTATTGTTAACAGACGTGGCCACAAGCGAGGCACTTGGCGCCCCACGATGTCTTGAAAGCTAGTTTGAGAATGGTCAAAAGCAGCGGGAACCTGAGGCCCTTCATCCAAGTTCGGTGTAAAACTTTGAATCCTCGAGAATGACTCATAGTCACAGGATAAAAATTTTAAGGAAATCAAAAACATTTGCTCATAGACTTCTGCGAAAAAACTTTTGGAAGTAAAATAAAATATTATTTTCCATTTTTACTGAATGTGCATAAGCTTTGCACGCACGATTGTTCAAGAAGTTAAGCGTTTTCAAGAATACTTTGTTTACATGTTATTGTCAATAGATGAGCAATGCAAATAAAATTTGCTTTTCATTAAAACAACGAATATTTTTCTAAATATCATAAATAATATGTAAATAGCTTCTAGTTAATTGGACGACATGATTTTCATACAGGAAATCAAATTATGAGTTAAAAGTTGATATGAATACAGGACAAATTTATATAAAAGGAACTATATAAATTCATTTGAAAATCTACAGCTTAATAATATTCGTAACAGTTTCGATGCAGATATACATAAATTTCTCGCATGTGATTAAAAATCATTGATAAATTTCAGCTTCATATATATGATCTTCCGAATAATGATTAAATTATTTAAATTTGCGAAAAATAACAGGATTAAATTTTCCCAATTCGCAGAGTTTTTAAACAGGGAAAAAATTAAAGCAACAAATATATAGAGTATGAAATTAAAATGCTGTTGAAAAACTATTTTTTTCATACTCTTCTTTTTTCATGTCTACGAAAATGGATAACAAGTGTAAAATATCAAGATATTTTGAATTCATAAATTTCTTATGCTGCCTAATTTTCAATTTTTAATTTTTCTGTAAAAACGTAATAATGGACAAATGACTCATTTGGTGATCACTCAGAAGGGATTCCATTTGTGGCGTATTTAGGTATCCGAATCTTGCAATAATCCCAAGGCCTTTTCATTTTTTCCAAAGAAAAGCAATTAAGCATTAACGTATTACTAGATAAGATTATTGGCATTTACTAATGCTTGTTATCTACTGGTTTTCTACTGATGTCATGTACTTTTCAGTTCTCACTATAACTGATATTCGGTGACGCGCATATCAATTACTTAGGGCCCTCGAGGCCCCTTAAGTAATTAATTAAAGGGTTCGGGTCCATGTGTTGTTAATTATTTTACATGCGCTCGAAAATAAGTTTGATTTTCCATTGACTCATTTTTATCCTAAATTTTCTATAGTATCACTCTGCTTTATTGTAAATCTCGTACAATATCATAGATTGTTGCAATATGTGAAGGTGGGGGTTCGCGAGAGATTTTGGTCTGTGTGCCTGACAAATATCCTCTTTATGACGCCTGTTTTAGGCGGTGAGAAACATGCAAAATGTTCAAGCAAAAATGCGGATTATGTCGCCCCAAATTTGTATCCTTTATTATTATTATTATTATTGTATCCGTGTTTACATGTTTGTAAAATTAATAAAATTTATAAAACAATTTTCTTAAATAAAAATCATTAAGTGACTTTTCTCTTCTTTCACTTGAAAGAAACAGTTCATCACCAACGACATTTAACACCTACAATACGAATAATTCGTGCATTTTAGGGAAAAAAATTAGCACGCTCGCAAACGTGTCCTAACATCACCATAATTCTGTTGCTATTCTAAATATGTACAATCGCATTTGTAACGCGAATAACATGTAGTTTTTTTACCCCATGTCCAAATGTTATGAAAGATACCAATATTGCACATAGAAAGCTACATACTATTCACATGGTTGTTCTAGTAGAAAGTTCATGACACGTTTCATGAATGTACTGCAAACACAAATGATTAATGCGAAATGAAAAAAAAAAAAAAAAAAAATTCGACATAATTTTATCTGAAAAAATATGCAGGAACTTTTAAATATTTTTTTGAAATTCTAAATAACTTACATTTAATAAGCAGAATACAGTTTTTAAGTAACATTATTTTATCTATTTTTGAAATACAAGCCTTACGAACCGTCTTTACAGTACATATTTAATGAAAATGTTTTCTATAACTAATACTGCGACAAAATAAAAGATATTGAAGTATTTATGGAAAATGAATAATTTGACGGTTGCCTGAAACCTAGGTAATTATTATAATTGTAATGTGGGTAGCATGAACTTTATAGCACACGCTCCAAAATGTTTTAACGAAGAACATGGTACAACACGGCAGTTTTATGTATTAAAATGTACAGAAAAATACAGGTGTAACAAGCACGTCATGTAGAATGCGCTTGATAGCATGCAGTGAGCCATCCGAAAATTACCAATGGATGCTCTGAAAAGAACATCCCAAGAAACACGGTGTAATTAGCTTTAGCGTGTCATGTATAAAGTAATTTATACCACATTTTTTT
Source organism: Stegodyphus dumicola (assembly GCF_044657685.1). Taxonomy (NCBI): domain Eukaryota; kingdom Metazoa; phylum Arthropoda; class Arachnida; order Araneae; family Eresidae; genus Stegodyphus; species Stegodyphus dumicola. The sequence continues at coordinate 84,280,534 of NC_140781.1, forward strand.
TTATTACCGTGCTTCGCTCTTAGGCACTACACGGAAGGGAGATGCCTTCCTGGAGGGCTTCCAAACGAAAATTGGCTCGTATACACGTTACACATGGGAAAAACCACGAAAGCGCCCATGCAGCCAGCCCGTTCGCGGGAATCGAACCTCGGACCGAACTACCAGTATCCAGCGAGTTTACCGCTCGGCCGCTGGGGGCCTATAGCACAAGCTGAGAACGTTTTGAAAAATACCAGTATTGTATTTCTAAATGTACGTTATAAGAATATAGTTGTAACACACACTTCTTCAGCACATCATGCAGAACGTACTTTATAGTATGTCTGGGAACGTTTCGAAAAAAACCAGTGTTGTACTTTAAAATGCATGTCCGAAGAACACGGTTATAATACGCACAGCTTTACCACGTCCTGTAGAACGTACTTTAGCACATGATCAGAACGTTCCAAAAAGTATAAGTGTTGTACGTTGAAATATGTGTTCTGAGAACACTGTTATAATACGCACCTCTTTAGCACGTCGTTTAGAACGTTTTTCATAGCACATGTTGAGAACGTTTCGAAAAGTACCAGAATGTACGTTGAAATATACGTCCTAAAAACACAGTTATAATACGCACCGTTTTAGCACGTAATTTAGAACGTTTTTCCCAGTACCTGTTGAGAACGTTTCGAAATGTACCAAGATTGTACGTTGAAATGTGCGTTTTAAGAACACGGTTATAATACGCACCGCTTTAGCACGTCGTTTACAACGAATTTTCTAGCACATGTTGAGAACGTTTCGAAAAGTACCAGTGTTGTACGTTGAAATATACGTCCTAAAAACACGGTTATAATACGCACCGTTTTAGCACGTAATTTAGAACGTTTTTCCCAGTACATGTTGAGAACGTTTCGAAATGTACCAGGATTGTACGTTGAAATGTGTGTTTTAAGGACACGGTTATAATACGCACCGCTTTAGCACGTCGTTTAGAACGTATTTTCTAGCACATGTTTAGAACATTTCGAAAAGTACCAGTGTTGTACTTTGAAATATATGTCCTAAGAAAACGGTTATAATACGCACCGTTTTAGCACGTAATTTAGAACGTTTCTCCCAGTACATGTTGAGAACGTTTCGAAATGTACCAGGATTGTACGTTGAAATGTGCGTTTTAAGAACACGGTTATAATACGCACCGCTTTAGCACGTCGTTTAGAACGTATTTTCTAGCACATGTTGAGAACGTTTCGAAATGTACCAGTGTTGTACGTTGAAATATACGTCCTAAGAACACGGTTATAATACGCACCGCTTTAGCACGTAATTTAGAACGTTTTTCCCAGTACATGTTGAGAACGTTTCGAAATGTACCACGATTGTACGTTGAAATGTGCGTTTTAAGAACACGGTTATAATACGCACCGCTTTAGCACGTCGTTCAGAACGTATTTTCTAGTACATGTTGAGAACGTTTCGGAAAGTAACAGTATTTTACGTTGAAATGTACGTCCTAAGAATACGGTTCTAACATAAACAACTTTAGCACGTTATGTCGAACGTATTTTATAACTCAATCTGGGAACGTTTCAAAAAACACGATTGTTGTACGTCGAAATGTACGTATTAAATACACGGTTGTTACACGCACCACTTTAGCACGTTATGTAGAACGTTCGAAATACACCTAACACCGTTATAGAACGGTATGACACGGACTCTGAACGTTTTCGGAACGTTCCGGTGCTGCTTGGGATACATTTGAAAATTTCAAAAAATCGTTATTAAAGGCCTTCCCCATAGTGAAAGATCGAGCAAGGCTAGAAGCCGAACTATATAGTTTCTATCAACGGGATATAGAAGAGTTGACGGACTTTATTCTGCGAAAAATTAAGCTGACGGATATGCTGTATGGGAAGAAACCCAAGTAATCCCTTGGTAAGATTTGAAATAATCTTACCAAGATTGTTACCTGCTGTTCAAGACTACTTCGAAATTAGAAACCCAAGCACATTGCAGGAGCTCTTCGAATTGGCGGTCAAGTTTCAAAATCGCAGAATAGCGGAAAAAGCTAGAGGGGCATCGTATTCTCAAAGTATCCGAAGGCAATCTTCAAATGAGCAGACCAGAAATGCAAACCGCTCTTATGGGGAAAAGAGCTATCAAGCTAACTCATCGAACCTCGAAGGTCAAGGCCCAAAAAGGAAATTTGAAAACAAACGTCCGCGTACCCAGAAGGCAGAAGTTGAAAGGAAAGCTTTAAACGAGTAGAGGGGCCTGTGAAAGCGAGGGTCCAGACCCCGGAAGTTTTGAAAAATCCCTCAAAAAGATACTTAAATACGGTCATCGTAAAAAACTCCCATCTACCAATTATACAAGTCCTGGTTGGCGATGTACCAGTAGAAGCCTTCATCGATACAGGAGCAGAAGGTAATTTTATGAGTGATACATTTTTCAAGAAGAATTTTAATAGGTTGTGTGGGGCTCCATCAACATTCCAGAGAGCTATGGACATTGTTCTAAAGCCTGTCCTAGGAAAATCGACTTTAATCTATCTAGATGATATAATTATAACGAGTAGTACGTTGGAACAACATATTAAAGATCAAGAAGTTTTTAAATTATTAAAAGAGGCCGGTCTTACAATTAACGCCTCAAAATGCAAGTTCGTTACTAAAGAATTTAAATATCTGGGTTATAAAATTTCGCAAAAGGGTATAGAAACTCAAAATTCAAAAATAAAAGCAATCAAGAATTTCCCACCTCCCAACACCGCCAAGAAACTTTCTTCTTTCCTTGGGTTATGTTCTTATTATCGGTCATTCATAAAAGATTTTGCTAATATTGTTGAACCCTTGTTAGTAATTAAAAGAAAGAAAAGTAAATTCACGTGGACAGCAGAAGCAAATACCGCTTTCGAAAGGTTAAAAGAAGCGCTTATCAATGCCCCTGTTTTGAAATTCCCCGAGGGGGACGAAAACCTGGAAATTGCAGCAGATGCGTCGGACTATGCCGTGGGTGCGGTTCTTATGCAAAATAGCCATCCTTTGGCATTTTTTAGTAAAACGTTGAATCATACACAAAGGAATTATACAGCTACAGAGAGAGAGAAACATTAGCCGTATTAATGGCTGTACACAAATTTCGAGTTTATTTCGGCAAAGCGCCAGTAACAGTCTTTTCGGATCATGCGGCTGTTGGTAGACTTTACTCGGGGAAAAACCTAACGCCCAGGTTAATAAGATGGGCTTTAAAACTCCAAGAATATAATCTAATAATAAAATATAAACCGGGTAAGGAAAACAATGTAGCTGACGCACTTTCTCGTATAAAACTGGACAATAAAGGTAATGAACTTAAATGCGCTGTGGTGACTTCAAAAATTTTAGATTCTAGAAATACAATTATTACTGAATTGAAAGCTGATCCTGTATTTGGAAGTATCTATGCATATTTGAAAGACCCCGAAAGCTTTGAGCACACAGATATCGATGCAATAAGAAATAGAGCAGAAAACTATGAAATAATAGATAATTTATTATTTTATACGAAAACAACAAACGAAAATCTCGAGTGCAAACCAGTCACCCCAGCCTCGCTTCGATTAAGCATTTTGAAGGAATTACACGACGCGAAAACAGCGGGTCATTTAGGGGTCAGAAAGACTTTAAAAAGGGTACGCGAGGCGGTATATTTCCCGCAATTATACAAAATAGTAACTGCGTATGTCAGGTCCTGCAATCAATGTCAGTTAATAAATGATATTAATTACAGCCCGGCCGGGTACTTAAATAGCATTCGCGCTACGTTTCCGAATGAAATTTTAAGCATACATCTTCTTGGTCCTTTCCCCCAGAGTGAGTTAAATAAAAATCGTTTTCTTTTAGTAATTGTAGATCATTTTTCAAAATGGACAGAAATTGTTCCACTTAAACGCGCGTCAGCCAAAACAGTCGCAGATGCATTCTTACACAGATACATTTTAAAATACGGTGCACCGATAAAAGTCATTGGCGATAACGGTAAACAATTCATTAGTCAAATATTTGAAAACATATGCACTGGACTTGGCATACGCCATATCAAAATGGTTCCGTATAGACCACAGGCAAACATAGCAGAAAGAGTTAATAAAAACATTGTAAAAATAATTCGAAGTTACGTTAGCACACATCACAAGCGCTGGGATGGCTACATAAATGGTGTTGGTGTATTTAATTTATGGCAAAGCACACTAGGGCTATCTGCCTAAGGGGAGGGATGCCTTCGTGGAGGACTTTCTAAGGGAAACTGACTCGTATACACGTTACACATGGGGAAAACCACGAAACCACCCATGCAGCAAGCCCGTTCGCGGGATTCGAACCTCGGACCGAACTACCAGTCTTCAGCGACTTTACCGCTCGGCCGCTGGTGGGCCTCTACATAAATGAGTTAGCTTAGGCTTTAAGAACGGCAAATTACGATACTACGGGAAAAACCCCAGCAGAATTATTTTTAGGACGAAAGTTAATTACGCCATTAGATAAATTATTCTTTGTGCAACAAAGAGAGCAAGAATTTAAACAGAAAGACGTGCAAACACTTATTGACCAGGCGGTTAAAAGCTCGGATACGGCAAGAAATAGGCAAAAAGTATATTATGATAGAAAACGCCGTGAAGCAGATTTTAAAGTTGGGGATAAAGTGTTGAAGCGGAAATTTTCTTTATCAAGTGCCCCAGACAATTTTACTGCAAAGTTAGCTCAATTTGAAGGCCCCTATGTAATTCAGGAAATCAAGGGAGTCGTATTGTACCTTAAGAACGAGAGAGGGGAAATCTGTAAAGCAAGTCCCGACCATAGACCTGTTATATACTAGACGGAGCCTCGCCATTCAAAACCGGGTGAAAAAACGGCACAGGAATGAGCTGCAGGAGTTTGGGCATGAAATGGAACTGAACCCAGACTTTGGCGTACTATCGCCATGGCTGGCGATTTTTTCCCCTCTTTTCTCTCAGTTCGAAATGTGAACTTGGAAAGATGTCATTTCACAGAAGCTGCGGTTGAATTTGCAGAAGAGGTTAAATCGATAAACACCAGCTAAAATTAATAATTTCCCTAAAATTGGACACTTTATTTTAAAATTTAACAGGATAATTTTCATGCTGTAGAATAACATTTTGTAATATGTCCATCGGCGTTTACAAAATTTAAAATCAAATAAAATAAAAAACTGGAGAGAACAAACTAAATTAATAATAACCTGAAATTAAAAATACAAAAATTTCAGTGATAGATTCAAATGAAGAACGATTCTTGACGAATTTAGTATCGTAAAATATAAATTTTATACAAGTAAAACTTTTTATTGTAATTAACTCCAAGATAACTATAAGTTCAAGGAATTTTATTTCAATCACAATGCATATATTATACTGAATATGACTAAAAAAAACTTGCACTTTCCAAATAAATAACATCTAATGGCATCTAATCATAATTAGATATAACTTTCTTTATAACACAGTAAATGTATAAAAATAATTAACTAATAATAATAAATAATTGATACATTACATAGACACTAAAAAATTAAAAAATCAGAGGCAATAAAGCTACAAGTGAAGCCCAGAAAGCATATTTGTTATATTTGGATGCAAAAAAAGGGGATAAAATAAAGCCATTCATGTCCCCTCAAAAAAAAAAAAAAAAAAAAAAAAAAAAAAAAAAAAAAAAACATAATTTTATGCAGTTCTTACACAGTGTTACATCATCATTACCAAATATTAAATACATACATTACTACTTCGCACATGTCCGCATAAGGAAACGCATACAAAGAATATATAAACAAACGCATTCAAAGCAAAGTCTGTTGGCGTATAAAAAATGTCGCCAAAGCAGAATACTAGACTCATTAAAATTATATCATATTACTAAAATTTTAACATTTTTTTTTTTCAGAACACAGTTATTAGAAACATACATATATATACAGATACTTTTATTTAAATGTTATTTCAAGTATGCATATATTATATAAAATTAGAAAATCTATTTTTTATTAGAAAACGGCAAGTAGAAAGGATAAAAAAACCTCTACATTTTATAAAATTAGGTTTTAAAACATTAGAAAAAGCTCAGCTGTGAAATGTTACTCCTCCACCTTTCACGTATCTGGAATTACATCCATATGCGGAGCACGAAAGTACCATTTTTTAAGTCCGAAACAACGCGCATACACGCAAAACACTTGCTTCTCACAAATTCTCCATAGAACTGTAATGGTAAGGAAGATTCGCGGGAAATACGATCTGGGAAATGTTCCAAATGTCACGTGGTTCGTATTCCTGTTCCCCATCAGGGTTGCCGTTTCTCTCTCTAGTACATTACAACTCTATGGTCCCGACCAGGTGAAAAAATATTATAATCAAAATGACTTTGAAATCCTTAAAAGTTTCTTGCAGGACTCAAGCGTAAAAGAAGTAGAAGGTCCAGAAGTAACGTCACCCGTTCCACCACCCAAGAAGCAGAGAACTGAAGAGAAACCTAGCCCTTCTACAACCCATGCGACGGTATCGAAAAGAAGAAACGAAAACTTTCAGACTCCAGCATTTAAGAAAAACTAGAAAGCAAAGCCGCCGTGTAAAGAAACCTTGGTAAAGAGGAAAACACCACTTACAACGTATCGCAGTAGAAATTATACATCGAGGAGAACACTCCCAGGGCCAGAGAGTCAGGTGCAAACAAGGCCGCCGTTCCCGAAAATAAAAAGACAGCAGGAGGAACGAAAAGACCACCACCAACAGAAGAAATTCAAGCATGACTCCAGACTGGAGGACGCCAAGACCAGCCGTCCAGGAGAAAAACGGAAAAGACAGCAATCCGACGACTACGTATCCAAGAGGCCAGCATGCAGAGGGCGAAAAAGAAAAATTAACGTGGACGACACTCGGAGGACATTAAGAAGAAGACTGCCGTCCATGAAACCTATAACGTGGGAGCAGTTCTGCCAGAAAAGAATGTCGGAGTTCCAATCACCGAAAACTCAAAGATAAGTTAAAATCTTCTATAAAATTTTTTTTCTTTTGTTCCGAAATGTTATTCGTAAATACGAAGTTCTATGTTTTGACGGAAGTCAATGTGTCTCGGTTGAGACTTAGTTTTGTTTTATTTTATTTAGCTAAGGCAAAAGTATTATTTTCTTTATGTATAAAATCTAAGAACAAGCAGTTTCTGTTGGTCGAAAGACTAATTCTGTTATGTTAAAGCCAAAATTTGGCCGAAGATAAAAATAACTTCGTATTCTTGTATTAATAAGAACTTTAGTTTCAGTGCCGCCAGCTTGGCGAAGAATGAGTAAAGTAAAAATTTATTTTTCTCTTATTCATTTTATGGTAAATTGTAAAAATCATATGTATTAGAATTTTGTAAATATACGTAAATACTTGAAAGTTATGTAAAAGTAGAATTTAGTCTAGAAGCATAAAATTTTAGATGCTAAAAGTAAATGCTCAAAAGCAATGAATTCAAATTTAAGTATTAAACTGTAGATAAAATCATGCTTTAAAGCGAAAGCCTGCATGTCTAAAGATGAATGAGGGGGAAGTTAGAATGAATGTGTTTTGTAGGGTTCTCCACCTACACTTGAATTTTAAGAATGTTAAAGTAGCTCATCGAGTTGTAGAATGTCGAGTAAGGTGTGTCTATTTGGTTGTTGAATTCTAACAAATCATTGTGGTTAGGGGAAGTGTTGCAATACTAAAACACGAATATTCCCGTTTGACACCACACATGGTGGAGAGCCAGGGTAAAGTTAAATTAATGTTTGAATAATTGAATGAATGTGAATTAAGCAGTAACTAAGGAAAACGAATCGTTTAAAAACAAAAATTTATTCAGTGTCAAGAAAGTGTAAATTATAATGTATTTAGAAAGATACTGATAGTTATTCCTTCCAGATGCTGGAAGGAAGAGAACAGATTGATTGCTGAAGTCCAGGAAAAGTTGCTGTAAGAAGAGAGAATTAAATAAGTATACACAGAAATTTATTATACCTTTTGTGAGATAACAGATTTTTTTTATGTAAACGAGACTCTTAAAATTTAGTTCAGAATTGTAGAAACTTTTCAACAGGTCGTTTGTAGGACCTGCTTCCAAGTTTTCCAAATTCTGGCAGCGGGAAATGTAGGGTTTATATTTATTTTAACTAACATTTATTTTAAGTTTAAACTATCTTTCCTGTCAAGCCTTACTTTTCCCTGGAATTGCCAATGCCAGAGTATGTAAATTTTAGTAGAACGCGCAAGGATTCAAATTATCAGCGGAAGTATTCTGAGTTAAATAGAAAGGAAACGAGTTCGAAAGTGTGCTTTCTTGCTTCACGAGTGTGGAGGTGGCTAGTTAGAAATTGAAGAACCACGCGTTTCGGCCTGTGTGCTTGACTCGGCAAATTGTTAATTTTTCAACGTAATATTCAGAGTTTGCTGAATTATCAGCGGTATTTTAGAACGCGGTGAGGTTAGTTACGTTTAGAGAGCCTCGTAGTTAATCACTTGTTATTATCTCTTTTCAGTTTCTTATTTTTATTTTACCGCCGAGTCGGCGTAGTTTGTGAGCGTCAAGAGCACGCATTTGTAATTTCGAAAGTTGAATAAAAAGGGACTTAAACCCTTCTCAAGACTTTGGTCTATTTCCAGTTCTCAGCAGAGCCCACCAGCGGCCGAGCGGTAAAGTCGCTGAACACTGGTAGTTCGGTCCGGGGTTCGAATCCCGCGAACGGGCTGGCTGCATGGGTGTTTTCGTGGTTTTCCCCATGTGTAACGTGTATACGAGCCAGTTTCCCTTAGAAAGTCCTCCACGAAAGGCATCCCTCCTCTTAGGCAGATAGCCCTAGTGTGCTTTGCCATAATTAAATACACACCAGTTCTCAGCAGTCACCACTTTGTTGCGTGCAGGTTGGAAGCGCGAAACTTTACAAAGGTAACACGCAAAACGTTAAAAAAACACCCCTTTGGACGTAATTTAAAATCTGAAAACTTTCAGAATTTTTTTTTTCTCCAATGGCGTGGTAAAATGAATCATTAAAAACGAAGCTGAGCTTCTTAATATCATTTTGCAGCTTTAGAATGATACCGCTGATTTGATTATCCAGAACTCGAGATATTGAATAAATTTGAGTTAAATAAAATTCAAAATTAATGCGAAAGAATTTGTTTTAGCAAATTTCATAGGTGTTTTCAGTTATAAACTATATTTTTTTCTTTCTGCATTTGTTGAGAGAGAAACAGGTTATATTCTGCTGTTCTGTAATTTTTAATTAGGATCGTAACAAAAATGTGGCTTGACGAAGAGGTGAAAACTGTTGAAAGCAGTCAATTTTCTATTTATGAGAAAACTTTATTATGACTTTGGAGATTAAAAAGTATATATAAATATTATATTTCTCATTTTTCATGTTTTAAATAATTAGCAAGAAATATGGATTCGAATGCAGCAATTGTAGTTGTAATTCTAAATGAACTATTTATAGCATTGTTATCAATGAAGCAACAATCGTATAATAAAAAAAAATGAATGCAAAATTCTATTCTTATTGTTTTGAGCTCAAGTTCTATGTTTCAAAAGCTTTCAAGTCGGAATTAGTTACTTTTCAGACTTAAAATTCCAGTATAACTTTTGTATTTCAAATTTTGTTAGCAGTTTCTTAGCAGTTCCAAAACAAATATCATGCAGAATTTTAGCAGTATTACAAAAGGACTCGAAAGGAGCTGACAAGGAAACTTCTGCCTGTCTTTTGGGTTTTTTTAATTGTTGAAGTGTATGGAGTCAAGATTAAAGCAACCAGTTCTGAAACAACAAGTTTTGAAGGTTGTCATTACTTAAAACATTTGTAATTTTTAATAAGCGTCATGTTTATGAGGAAATGACTATTTAGATAATAAGCATAATAACGTCCACTGGTAAGACAAGATTCATGATGCGAAACTTAGCTGAAAATATCCTAGTCCTATCTATTTTCATGGTTTAAAATTTTAGCCATTTATGGTGGAATATTTTCAATTATAAAGCATTCGTGGCAGTTATTAATTATGAAAGAAATAAATCCTAATAAGCAGATTTCGTAGCATTGCCCGCTTTTGTATTTGAATACAAATACGAAAGTGTTGCATTAGGTAAATATTTGATTAAAGGTATAATTTACAACTAAGTGAGAACCCAGGAATCAAAAGTAACGTTATACAACGTCGCTTCTTAGAAATTGTAAGTAGAACAGAATGATTTCTGAAAAATCAATCAAATTTCAAGTTATTCTGAAAATGTTTTCTACAACAAAATTTACTTGACAGAGCCATCGCATAAATACTGCTTATTATTAAATCGTCATTTTGAGGAGCTGGATTAGAATTTCATATTTCTTTTTCATCAGTGGCATTTTATTGTTCACCTTATGTCATTTGGTGATCAAAATATTTGGATCGAGTTTAGACTTTTCGGCAAATATTCAGTGTTTACTATAAAACTGCAATGAAAAGAGTCACACTCGCAAAAATTGTTATGGAATACACCCCTTAGAATAATCGGAACAGATTTATATGAATTTAGCAAAACTACGCTACAGTAACATATCATTAATAAAAGTATATCCCAAGAGAAAATATTCATATTATTATATAATGTTCCCTTAAAAAGAATGTAATATTTAGCAATCATACTTAGTATTGCCGATTTTTCAAGAAACACAAAATTCACAAGGTTTTGCAAGCGAGTACACCATTCAATACTTTACAAATGAGTCGCACTTGATCAAACAAACCATAGGCTTATACACAACCGTCCAGGAGTAATTTAGTCAGGTATTTTTTTAAATGTTAATATGCAAAATATAGAATTAATACTAAATATACATAAATTTTAGACTTGAGCCTTCTTGACGTGCTTTCGTGGTGTAGTGGTCTGCACGCTGGGCGCGTATTCCAGAGATCCGCGGTTCGATTCCCGGAGAGGGGATTGCTCATTATATAATTATTAATATAATAATATAACTTGTAATTAATATAACTACTATGAGTAAAAATCCTTTCTAAAATATCTATCCATGTTTCAGCCTATCAGCGGCCGAGCGGTAAAGACGCTGAACACTGGTAGTTCGGTCGGAGGTTCCAATCCCGGGAACGGGCTGGCTGCATGGGCACTTTCGTGGTTTTCCCCATGTGTAATATGTATACGAGCAAGTTTCCATTAGAAAGTTCTCCACGAAGGCATCCCTCCCCTTAGGCAGATAGCCCTAGTGTGCTTTGCCATAATTAAATACACCAATGATATTCAGTGCAAGTGTTTGGTTATATCTATAGAAATGCCTGTCACTTTTGGAAGTGATTGTCTTAAGGAGATGGTCGCCAATCGTTTATGGGCTACTAGATGGTCCGGCTCTGAATAGATTACGCATTGGTGCATTGTAAAATGCATTAAATCCTCTCTAAGGCGATCATCCACGTTTCTAATTATTTTGGTCTTTGGTGGAAGTGGTCGTCTTAAAGAGATAATGCTCGGTACAAGTGTTAATTTCTACTCTGGGAAATTATTTTGGAAGAGGTCGCCATAAGAGGGTTCATTGCATTTAAATGTTTAAATCCAGATCACGTGGTTATAGGATCCATTTTAATTAGATTTTAAAATTTTAGTAAAATAAAAAATCTGAAAGGTTTGAGATTTTAATTTACGTCCAAAGGGGCCTTTTTTTTTAACATTTTGTGTGTTACCTTTATTTATCATGTTCTTCGCACTTAAACCATAAAATTCAGTTCAAGAGCAGTATCGCAAAATAATTTTAAATTGAGCCCATTTTTAGAGTTTCCGATTCACAGTCTCACGCGCTGGAGATAAAAATGTTTTTTCTGTCCAACCCTGCCATGGCTCGCATTGAAATTCTTGAGTTTTTTAATCAAAAATTCGTTAACGTTTTACAAAATATAAAATCGATAATAAAACAAATTCCAAATTTCAAATTTGGGCTTCCAATTGCCAATACTCGCAGTAGGATTCTGTCATTCGAAACTCGATGGCTCTAGGTACCATTGTTTTATCACAATATTTAGTGGCAACAGTTTGAAAAGTGAAACGGACATTCAGATTGATTCGACGCAAAATCGCAAAATGAAAACAATAGTCCCTAAGGGACTAATAATTTTGAAATAAACCTCTTAATTTTAATAACTGTGGTATTCTTGTTTTCAAACTTAAGTGCAAAATTAAACAATTTTTTCCTGTGCAGATACGTTACTTTTAATTAAAATCAAATGAGAAAAAAATTACGTGAAAATTAATTAGCTAAAAAATTTAGTCCTATTCTTATCGCAAACCGTAACTTGAAATTGCATCTACAACTGTTTATTATACCAAAGCTCAGGATGAATTAGTTTTCTGTTTTGCGTCAATAAATGTTTCACTAAACCGCAGCTTAAGGCTATAACTACATGCGGTGCGAGGAGAGCAATTACTAAAGACCTGACAATGACCGACGCTGGACAACCCGCCTTCCCCGCTGGCTTCCATCGCGAAAGCTTTCCCCGCTAAACACCCCTCTATTTTTAACCTTAACGAAGAAAGCAGCAGCTAACACATCGTCTTGCTTCTACTCGCACATGTTTCCGGTAATCCGAAGTTACGGTTTTTGAGATAAAACTTTTATCGCCCAGCTTGGCGATCTTTCTCAACATGCCTTATATTTCCCATTGCAAACGAAGGGTGACTTTTTTCCGTTCCTTATTTTACGGGGACATTCTTTCCGTTTCCCTTTTTTCCGGGTGACATTTTTTCCTACAACCATTTTACGTAGATTTGTGTATAAAATAAAAGTTGCACTTGTGAAACAAGTGAATAATGTTCTGATAGTCAACAGGAATTAAAATACAGTGGTTAAAAATATAACTACTTGTTAGAAGGTATGCAAAGTTGCCATGGCTAGAGAAATTGAATGATTATAAAAAACTCATAAAGTTGAGCGCTACACTGTGAAAAGAAAATTCTGGTATATACATGTTAAGAAAATTAGATGGAGAAATAATCCTTAATTTATTATAAACTCTATGCTTTTGGAAAAATGTTACATATAATTTGCACCGAGGTATCAATCACCGAAACTGACTTAATTTCTTTCCTTATTTTTTCTTATTAGAGGGATTTGTAAAAAGATATGCTAAGGTAAAGGTGAAAATTTTTGCAATATTTTTAAAGAATAAATTAAAAAAGTATATTTACTTCATGAACTGAAATTTTTACGCTACATTTTGATACAATAAATAAGTACAAAAAAATAAGAGCTGGGGGATCACTGGGACTAGAAACTCGGGTCGAACTACCAATGTTCAGTGACTTTTCCACAAGACCTTTTGAAATTAGGCTGAACAATATATTAAAGAAAATAGAAGGTACAGCACACGTAAGAACAAAAGTGGGCTGAATTAGAGATTTGCATGTTTGGTGAATGAGTTAAACTTACCTGTATGCCATTATGAAATATTAGGAATGTAGCATAAAAGCATGAATGAAGAGGCAATGGCAATCTAAATCATTGTAATCTAAATGTATATCATTATCAGTATCTGCTATTAATTTCAATACTGCTGAAAAAATTATAAATGAATTATATTATAAATCACATGAACTCTTTGCATTGTAAATTACAACAGTTAGAAATATTATTAGCGTGATTTGGCGACCATCTTTGTTAACAAATAATTTCAAGTAATTAATTTTACAAATAATTCAGCCTGAAACTAGGTTGGAAAATAAGCTACATGCTGAAGATTAAGCTTTGCCAAGGTGTTAGAAACATCTTGTGTTAACTAGAGTTGTGATGCAAGAATTTGTAAAAATTATCATTTAAATATAAATTGGCATAAATACAATACAAAGTATATAAATTCTACATGCATGAAAACTTGAGTACAGTGCAACAGTATGTGAAAAAGGAATGGATTAAAAGGGAACTGAAAATCCCAGGATATGAATATAAGAGTTTATTCATTTATTTATTTATTTATTTATTAATTATTTTTTTCTTAATTATGAAAATTCTGCTGACGCTCATAATTATTAATTTATTAATTAAATCTGCATTAGAAACTAAATGTATGCCAAAGTACATCAGATGGAAAACAGAATAAATATTTAAACGTTTCTAGTATTAAAATATGGAATTTGTAACAAATTTAAATAACCTTAAAATAACTTCAATGATTAAAAATGGAAAGCTTAATACTGGAATATATTGTAATAATATTAGTGTGAATTTAGAACGACTTAAGAAGTCCAATTTTTAGATTTAATAAAGATAATTTTTATAATTAAATTAGAACTGTTTACCTAAGATGGTAAATTTGAAAGTTAAAACCATTCTGCTATCTAAGAAGATTTGTTAATATTTATCTAGACAAGAAACTTATTTAAGGTGAGCTACAAATCCGATATTTGATACGTTGATTATGTATCAGTTTTGTGTATGTCATTAATCTATCAATTTTACTATTCAAAACTGATATATATATATATATCAGTAAAATCTACAACTTGGAAAGTTTTTAATTCTTACAGAGAATAAAAAAGATCTGGCTCATCATTCCTTTAAGCATCATAAAACTTTAAAATGAGTGTAAAAGAAATTTATTTTTTAGCACACGCCAGACTTTAAATTAATATTTGTTTTACATGCGCAATTTTTACAATATTGATAAACGAAAATAAAGGCTTGCAGTCTCAATAGAATGTCCCATTAAGGGAGATAAACGACTTTTTGTAGCACCCAATCTTCTTGGAAAGAAATGGGGGACAGGAAACGTCGCGCACTTCGTAGATTAGAAAAGAGGGGGACGGGGATTTTCGATCAAATTTGGCGCAGTTCTTACCCTACCCTTAGATCGATCCCTGTTAAAGGTTTCTTCATCTACCCACTTACATTTTTCTTTATAATATACAGTTGCAACATAACAATAATAATAATTACATATATGTGACTTAAAGATAATAATTAGAACTAAGAACATAAACAAAAATTTTGAAAAAATGCACAGATATGATTCAAAGATAATATTCAGACTAAGAACATACACAAAAGTTTTGAAAAAAATGGTTTACTAGATTTATGTTTTATTATGTTTTGTATAATTATTAAGTTTACAAATATAAAAAGTTTTCAGGAAAAAAATTACAGATTTTAATTTCCTAAAAGTTCGATTTTAATCACTGCGCTTCATATATTGATGCAAATTTTTAAATATTTAGCATAAAATTGCTTATGCCGTATTATTCCTTGTTTCCCGTAATAAGTTGACTAAATCTTTATTCAGTTAAGTAAGAAGATGGGAAAATCAATAGTGCTGGGCTAGATAAAAGCTTTTATTTTGTGATACTTCTTTCGAATGACTTTTATTCCAAGACTTAAAGTTATTATAATTATACTCGAAAATTCAACTTATACGCATGTATTGTGAATAAGTCTTGTCTTCCTGTGATATAGCATTATATGAATAACTAATTAAATATCACTTTTATCAAATAAAGTTTCGTAATTAATGGGATCTTTGTTGTGCCAATTAACTGCCCATGCAAATTCGGCTATCGACTCTCATTGTATTCCTTGATCATTATTTACCTCCTTTAAAAATTTATCGACAACCAGGGGTCAATACCGACCCAGCCGAAAACCTTTCTTCTACACTACAAATACATTATACTTTTAATCACTACAAATACATTATACTTTTACACTACAAATACATTATACTTTTAATCATAATGAAAAATAAAAAAGTGCAATATTAATATTAAAGGGTATCACTGATGTCCTCGGACGGGAATGCAAAAATTTTCTTTGTTTTTTCTGGATTCATCATATAATAGTTTACAAAAACAAATACATTATACTTTTAATCATAATGAAAAACAAAAAAGTGCAATATTAATATTAAAGGGTATCACTGATGTCCTCGGGCGGGAATGCAAAAATTTTCTTTGTTTTTTCTGGATTCATCATATAATAGTTTAGATTTACGTTCTAAAATTTTAATATGAAAGTTATTCATTTTTCGATTCTAGACTTATTTATTATTAAACATTTTTCCCCAGTTATAAAGCTTCTTTTCTTTTTTCATAGAAAGTAAACATTTAAATGTAACAAAAAACGCTTTTTCTATTTAAGAACAAAGGCGTGTGAACGAATAGAAGGAACGCAATTGCGAGAATGACCACAGGAGGCGCAATCAGTCTTAGGGATAAAGGGAGCAGAAGGGGTGCAGCCAACTTGACCCGAGAATGAGAAAGTGAACAGTAAGGATCTAACATCTTCGAAAGATACTTTGAAAGTTTTTATAAAAATTTAGTTGTGTGTTACAAAAATAATGTTTTAATTTGTAACGAGTTACTATAAAAAATTTAATATGGGACATCCTGAATAAAAGTAATTAGAAAAAAAAAAAAAAAAAAAAAAACTTTTATGAGTGTCCTCTAAGAAATTCTACATTTTCTAAATGAATTCTACTCAGTGCACTTCTGTTTTGGAATAGGTAAGCAATTCCCTTTTTTTTTGAAAGTTATGGATATTATATAATTTATAATGAGAAAACTTTTTATGTCATTAAAAGTTCATTGCAGTTGTGTATTTAAGTGTATTTACCTAAGCTGAAAATTTCTATAATGGTAATTTGTTGAATTATTAATTATCTGATTAAGATTGTACTTGAAACTTTTTTTTTTCTTTTGCAGTAATCTCAATTTTATTAAATATGCTATTCAGTGATGCTATTACTCAGAGAGTTATTGATTCCTCGTTGTGCAGTTAGACAAAATCATTGTCTTAACAAAATTATTCCTTTAATGTATGATATTAATAAGAGGATAGTTATTTTAATTCTTATGTAAAAATTTTTCCTCGAAGAGTACCTGATCACAAATGATTGATTGAATTAAGATTTGCTAATAATGCCTGAACTAACTGATTTTATAGAGCTGTAGAGAGATATTATCTTATCTATATGCCGAAACATTTTCATTGTTCCCATATACAGGAATTGAAGTGCTTAAAACACTTATGCTGTATTAAAAATTCTAAGAAATGTGAGAACCGAGTTAGTGATGTGGGAAAAAGAATAAAGCCCCCTTTCTACTTCTTTAACAGTGAAGAATTAACTGTAAACAAGTTATAATCTTTGCTGCTTCTATCAATTAAAAAGAATTAATGTAATTTGACTTTTCACTTAAGAAAGAGTTAAAGTGTAATTGAGCATATTTAAAGTATTATAGAATCTATCGCAAAATTCTAATTCATAAATTAGTAAACTCAGATTTAAAATAAAAGTTTAGAAATAATTTTAACTTAAATTATAATCTCAGTGATTTAAAAGTAAGTTAATAAAAACTATATTATTTTTGAATTTTTTTCATGTTTAATAAAAACAATAAAAGGCAAAAATTTTTACTTCTTTGAACGAAAAAAAATGATATATTGTAATCACGAAGAATTTCGGGTATCATATTTCAATACAAATATTCATTTTGATCTTTCGCGAATCAATTCGGACAATTTTTTTGTATGACGACTGTACGTACGGACAAAATAAAGAATTATTTCTTTCCAAAACGGTTTGTAAAATGGATTTAAAATATACTCAAAAGGGATTTTTTTTCGTGACGTCTGTACGCCGTACATTGTGCACTCACCCCTTTACCCAGCCTTTATTTACTCAATTGTTGGTCTTTTCATATATTTTCTAATTATAGTTGTATTTTAAATGAAGAAAATATTCACCTCTTGTCAAAAAATTATTAAATAAATAAAATGAAATAAAAAGTAATTTTCGTCGAGTATCGAAATCAAACTTTTATTGCGATCTCCAGGTTTCCATACTCGTATTTGATAAAGTTTTATATTTGTTATTAAAAAAAATATATAAGAAGTTTGGCTTCCGTACGATAAAAATTGAAAAAAATATTTTATTTCAAAACTTGAAATTTTTTATATCATTTTCAACTTGATTGAGGGATTGGTTAATTAAGTTAGAATAATTCGAGGAAATAAGTTTAAATAAACTATAGCAAAGAATGTGTATATTTTAATAGGTCGTATAATGTTTACCGCTATATATCCACGTATTAAAATCTATTTATCAAGACAACATGTACGTTTTTAAATAATATAAATAAAACACTTAAATTGTACATTCAAATTAATAAATTCTTTTAAATCGTTTAAATGAAAATTGATGAGTGAAAAATTATAAATCCTTCAGGGTATTACCTGATAGATGGCCGCCATTACCTCCTATGAAGGAACGGACATATACACCCATGCCTTCTCCGATATTCGAACCTGGGCCCTTCGGTCTGCTCCCTTAATCACTATACCGTCTGGGGAACGTAAAAAAAAAAAAAAAAAAAAAAAAAAAAAAAAAAAAAAACTCAAAATTGCGTTTGATAGCTTAACATTTATTCGGTTTGCAGATAAAGCCTTTCCTAAAATCCAGTTTTATTTGAAATACCATTATTTATATTGAGGTAAAAAGTGTGAAGTGAAACTATTATACGATAAGTTTTAAATAGTGTTTTCAGACCTTTCTTATGTTCCTCAATGCAACAAAAAATTATTAAATGGGCCATCTTTTAAGCAAGTTTTCTTTTGAGTAAAGTGAGCTAGTTCCAAATATAAGACTATTTATACATTATTATGTCTTACATTTTGGTGGCTAACAAATTTGCATTCTGGATTACACTAAATTCATAAGATCGCGTCATTCACCAAAGCAAGACATTTTATTTCGTAGATAATTTTTAGTTATTTATAACTGAAAACTGCAAAAAACATTGTAGATATTGCTCTATTATGCAATTGCTTCATTATGCACCGTGATTTATAAATAAAATAAATATTTACAATCATTTAAAGAATTATGTCTGATAATAATAATTTAAGTAATCTGACTTAAAATATGTTTTGTAAAGTATTTTAAAAAGTACATGAGAGAGATTTACTTTTTGAAATTCTTAAATTAAATAGTACAGAAAACCTAGTAGCTATATATTCAAAATGACAGAAAATTCGAAACTTTCGAAAACACATAAATTTTCATATTGAACAGCATGTTGCTATTATTTAATAATTGCTAAGTCATAAAATATTTAAAGAAGCGACAAACAGTGCAGAAGTTGAGAGTATTCCGTCAATAATTAATGCCCAGACGCTGAAGAAATATCGAAAAAATTGATAAATGTTAGTTTTACAAACACATTAAGTAATTTAGTTATATAAAACATCTAACCTCTGTTTTCTATTACGTACCATATTTTATTTTGCATTATATAATAAAAACAGAGTTTCAAAGCTTTACGCATTCTTTCTTCTATTACAAATGCTTATATGCTCATAAATAAAACAGCTGAACACTAGTAGCTCGATCCAGGTTAAATTTCCAGGAACAAGATGACTGAGGCAGAGTCATTTTGCGGTTTGTTAAAGATTTTTAAAGCTCTCGCTGAGTCTTTAGGCTGCTCTTACACTCCCATCTACACTCATGTCCATAAATTAAGGATAATTCGGAGTCATGCGGAAATCGAACTCTAAAATAAATATATCACCTGTAAAATCACTACACACATCTTCAAGAAACATATGCAAATTTCAAGAAGTAACCAGATGACACCGATGGTACGTCACAATGACGAGAGTGTAAGAGAGTGATATATATAAGGAATACAGGCAAAAAAGTAAAATTGTTCGCAGGCGCTTTATAAGCATTTCAGTGCAATAACCGAATAGTTATGACACAAAGGACGCATTTAGATGATTTTTTACGTGGTAGTATTATCGGCCGTCTGGAATGTGAGCGTATCAGACGTATCAGACGGAAAGTATCAGACGAACTTGGAATTGCCCAGAGTGTCATCTCCAGGCTTTGGCAACGATTCCAAGATGATGGTAATGTGAGTAGACGTTACAGCACAGGTCGCCCCAGAGTTACAACGCCGAATGAGGACCGGTATTTGGCAGTTACTGCCAAAAGAAACAGGCGGAGCACAGCCTCAGACCTGTCTCGTCAGTTCTCTTCAGCCACTGGTACGACAATTTCAAGGCAGACCGTGTACAGACGCTTAGGGCAGATTGGTCTATATTCTCGTAGACCTGTCAGATGCGTTCCACTTACTTCAACTCACTGTCGCCTGCGGTTAGCCTGGAGTAGAGAGCATGCATTGTGGACATCACAACAGTGGGCTTGTGTGATGTTTTCCGACGAGTCCAGATTTAGCTTGCAGTCTGATTCTCGCCGGACTTTCAAATGGAGAGCTCTAGGTACCCGTTACCACCAAGAAAACATCATTGAACGACACCGTTACGGTGGTACAGGAGAGCTCGTTTGGGGTGGAATTATTCTGGGTTCCAGAACTGACCTGCATGTTCAAATTGGAACCATGACAAGCAAATCTATAGGGACGTCATTCTGGAACAACATGTACGTTTGTTTCGGGGTGCCATGGGCGCACAATTTGTGTTTATGGATGACAACGCCCGTCCTCACCGTGCAAACATCGTAAGCGAATGCCTTCAATCGGAGGATATCACCCGTATGGACTGGCCAGCATTCTTACCGGACTTGAATTCAGTAGAGCACGTGTGGGACATGCTTGGCCGACGAGTTGCAGCCCGTCAACCTCCTCCTACATGTCTACCGTAACTTCGGAGAGCATTGCTTTTTGAGTGGTGTAATATCCCCCAAGATCAGATCGATAATTTGATACTCAGCATGCCTAGGCGTTGTACGGACTGTATTGCATCGTCTGGGAGACATACAATGTATTAACAATGATACCAATCATGTATTATTGGTTTTTTGTAAATAGGTTTGTTTTTGTAATTTGCTCCAGGGAGAAAAAATCGCTAATTTTTTTAATAATATCAAACATATAGCATCTTTTTTGCTCTTTACCTTTTGTTTAATAATTAGCTTTACAAATAAGTCAAATTTGTTTTGCTAACTGTTCCTTTTCCTGATTTTGCATTATCCTTAATTTATGGACATGAATGTAACTCCTGTTAACTCATATAACTCCCGTCCCTCCTACTAACCCACTTTTATTTGTCTTTTTAGCTGTATTATTAAGCATCGCTTTCATGCACTTAGCCACATACAATTCACCAGCAAAATCACAATTTTTTTTTAAAAGCAGCATATTTTTAGAATTTCCGATGCAGTGTTAAATGTTGCCATATATTTTTATATTTTATTCAGTGTTTTCTCATTTCATATTATCAATGCTCAATATTAGTAAAAGATGGCTTACAAAACTTGTTTCCTGCCTTTTCATTACTAACTTTGTGTATGTTAACTTTATTTATTAAATATAAACTTTCGTTACATAAAATTCAATTCAGCAACAAAATCACAAAATATTTGATATTTAAAGATAAATATGCTACATTTTTCAAGGCACAAGAGGATCAAGCCAAAGTAGAACATAAAACAGGTAAAGCGACAACCTTGTATTTGGTGTAGATATGCAAATTCTCAATAGATGAAAAGGGACCTGTTTGCCTTCGATTGAGAATTTACAAAATCTAAGCTAAAATCAACGTTGTCGTTTTACCTGTTTCTTCTTACATTTTTCCCGAATTGCAGCTGCCTCCCGTGTTGGAACTAAAAATGTTAATGTTAAAATAGAACAGTGTTGCCACTGCTCGCTTTCAAACGTTGATATTGTTAATTAAAAATTAAAGTTTTAAAAAATATGAAAAAATAATAAAACAAATTCTAAATTCAAAGTTCGTGCTTTCAGGTGAAGGATTGAGCGACCGAGCGGTAAAGTCGCTGAACACTGGTAGTTCGGTCTGAGGTTCGAATCCTGCGAACGGGCTGGCTGCGTGGGTGTTTTCGTGGTTTTCCCCATGTGTAACGTGTAAACGAGCTAGTTTCCCTTAGAAAGTTCTCTACGAAGGCATCCCTCCCCTTAGGCAGATAGCCCTTGAGGCTTTGCCGTAATTAAATAACCTAACCTAAATCTAACCAGGTGAAAGATTACATTATTCAAAATTTAATAGCTCTACGTACCATCGTTTTTTTACAATATATGCAGATTCTTCATTATTTAATTTCTTTAAAAATAATACAGAGCGATAACATATTTAGCGTCAACAATCTAAAAAGTTACTCAGACATTTAAGTGTTTCCGAAGTAAAATCCCGAAACGAGATTAATAGCGCTTATGTGTTTTTTACCTGTAAAAATTTAGCACAAAACACACAATTAATTTAACAAAAATACAAAATACACGCATTAACACAAAAATTATAAAAATATATCAATTGAGCAGCACTATGCATCTTCGTTCATTGGTGAACTTAATTATGCAGGACCGGCGCTTGTCGCCCAGTGCAAGCTCCGCAAATCCAAAATTCTGCTGCCCGGTTCGTTTCTAGATCTAAAACTTTTGCCGCCCGAAAATTCTGCCGCACAGCGCCATGTTGCCGGCCTTGTAATTATGACTTCCAAATGAGAGCTGATTTATTTATGTATTGCTTTTATTTATAAATAGAATTTTCAATGATTTTTTAATAACATAAAAAGCCTAGCAGTGGGCAAATAAATAAGAGCGTTGAATACTTTTATTCAACGTGGGTTCGAAGCAAGACAAGTAAGCTGCTTGCATTAATGTTTTAAATTTCCACAATGTGTAACGTAGGTATTAGATAGTTCTCTTAGAAAGCCCGCATAGCCCTTGTGTGCTTCGTTACATTTAAACAAATAATTATAACTGAAGCTTTTTTGCTAAATATCTTCATTAGGATGTATTTACATGGCTGGTATGTACTGGTGGTACATTTCTCTGGGGTTTCAGGTTAACTTTTCTCGGAGCAAAGCATGAACTTTGTTTGAATAATCATCCCTGAGCAACTTAAGTTTTCACTTTTAGAGCTATGCAAATAAATTGCGCTTTTTAACGCAAAATCGTGGCTTCTCAGTTTCAAAAAGTAAGATAAATTATTATAAAAGTTTATCTTTCTTTCACAAATATTCATAAAAGTCGCACCAAATACGTTATTATATTTTAATTTTATCCATTTATTTTGTTCATAATTTAAGTGTTCGAACAAAGTTTATTTTTTCAGAAATAATTATAGTTTCTCCATAAAAACTGTTATCAATTTAACGAAAATCACCGCATGAAATAGCAATAGTAAAATATTGTTTCCAGCATGAATAACTTTCATGCTGGAAATTACATTTTATTTAAAATTCTTCAGTAAAATTTTATATGAAGGTAGGGTACGCTTGTGTAGAATTTTTTGCATCCTTTGTAAATAAAATGTGAAATTTATAAGATGAAGTCGCTTCTCATATGCGTAGATAAAAGATAAACCGAGAAAATTCTAGAGAACAATTCCAATTCTACTTCATTTTCGTCATAACATTCCAATTCTCAACAGAAATTATCTCTTCTTTCTGGTCCTTCATATGCTTTGGACATCAGCACTATATTCCTTCAAAACAAACTACCATTTATTAGCGAAGACACCTAATTCGCATTCTTCACAAATCATTTTCAGCCTCCATACTTTTATGTATTTCCAAAAACAAAAATGTCTGGATGAAAAAAAAATTGAGTTTCTAACATGAGTGGCTTTGATGGTTTACAGTTAAAGTATGGTGCATACTGTTCATCATGCTCTCTTTTCCGTTTATTGTACAGTCGAGAACAGAAAGAAAATTTTGTTTTCCAGCCTTTCAAAAACTAGACGAAGTAAATCTTCATCAAAAGATAATTTATGACAAGTGCAACTAATTTTCTAAAAGTCAGTATACTGTTTGAAATTTCTGTAAATGCTTGGACAGCAAGAAACATTCTTCTATTGAAAAAAATAGCTAAATTCTCTGGTATATTACAAGAGCAATAATAATTTGTGGCAAATAATCTGACTCAGAAGTTCTTCAGCATTATGACTTGTATTTTCCAAAATTATATTTTCTCATTTGCTAATGCTGTAACGCTCGGACGAAAATAACTTACGTAAGTTTTCCACCAATAATAATTTTAGAGCTTTATTATTTTGCCAATCAAAATGATATCGAAATCGAATTTATGTATATTTCAATATTTTACAGATACTCATTAAAATGAAACGAGTACAACAGAAAAAATTAAGTGGAGCAGAAGGAAGAAAACGAAGGAAAGCTCAAAATGAAGAATGTGTGAAGTCAAGCAAAATTCTGACAGCATTTTTGAAAAGTAATAAAGATTTGGAATCATTCACATCAAAATAGGAAGAACATGCATCACCTCCCTGTATTAAAATATTTGAGCAAGAAAACTTAGAAGAGAGGCACAGAAGTGAAATAGACTTGAATAAAAAGGAATGCAAGTATTCATCAAATTCTGAAGAAAATTCGGACAAGGATTCACCTGATCCAACTCAACAAGACAAGCCGAAAGGTATTGAAACGATAGCTGATGTGATTTACCATCGTGACTTTCGATATCTGAATTTTGACCAGGCAAAAGAAAAAGCAATCGTACCAGATGCACTTCGTACAGAAATAGTGGAGAAAGGGTCGATTTATTTTCAGAATAATGTTGGGCCTTTTGCACAAAAAAATAACAGACCGATGACCTCAGCATGGTTTATCAAACAGTTAGGAAAAGGAAAAAAGGTGTGGTGAATAGATCTTGGTTGGTGTACTCTCCTTTAAAAAGAGCAGCATTCTGTTTTTCGTGTCTACTTTTTCCATCAAAAGATGCAGTCAGTAGCTGTTGTTCTTTAGAAACTGAAAGTGGTTTTAATAGTTGGAAAAAACTAGAAAAAAATACTGCACATGAGAATTCTCAAAGGCACCGAAATTCTTTCACAATCTGGAAAGAAATGGAAAGTAGGCTGATAAAAAAAAGGAAGTTTAATAGATGCCCAGCTTCAAAATCAAATTGCTACAGAGAAAGAAAAATGGCAACAAATACTTAAGAGGGTGTTGTGTTGCATTCAGTATTTAGCCAAACAAAATTTGGCCCTAAGAGGCTACAGAGAAAGTATCACTGAGAGTCAAAGAAACGCTGGAAATTTAATAGAACTTCTGAAGCTCATCGCAGAATTTGATCCAATTATGAATTGCCACCTTTCGTATGTGCAGCAAAATCCAGGATCAACTACATACCTTTCGCCAGAAATTCAAAATGAATTTATCCAGTTTCTAGCAGCTGCAGTTAGAGAAAAACTTGTGTGTGATATCCATCGTGCCAAATACTATGGTATACTGTTTGACGCTGACGCTGCTAATCAAGATCAAATGTCGGAAACTATTAGATATGTAGATATTGATTTTGAGGAGAAAACTGTTGTTATAAAAGAGTGTGTTTCCTAGGATTCATTCAAACGCATAAAAAAGATGCAGCAAGTATAGCAGGTATAATATTACAACAACTAGAAAAAGACAAATTACTTTCAAAGATTGTCGATCACAGTGTTATGACAATGCGCTTGTAATGTCCGGCTACAAATCAGGAGTGCAACAAAGACTCACAGCACTTAACCCAAAAGCTATATTCGTTAACTGTGATAATCACACAATTTAGTTGGGGTTCATGCTGCTAATCATGAGGTAGTTTCTTTGACGTTTTTTAGTACCATACAAGCTATCTATGTCTATTTTTCAAGATCAACTTTCCGATGGAAAAGACTGAAAACTGCTCTAGGTGTATCGTTGAAGTCGGAGTCAGAAACTCGTTGGAGTGCCAGAGTAGAAGCTGTTAAACCGGTACATGATCAACTCGAAACCTTAGTAGAGTTATTTGAAAATATTGCAGAGGATCATGATGAAAATGCAGATACAAGAAGTGATGCAATTCAATTGTTGCACCGGATCTTAACTTTTGAGTTTTTTGTTCTCCTTCGATTCCGGAATACAGTACTTGCCAAGATTGACAGGGTTCAGAAAAGGCTTCAAGGCCCCACTATGAATTTCCACAATGCTGCTCGAGATATTCAAGCTTTACAAGACTATCTTCTACAAAACAGATATGAGATATGCATGAAATCTCCTGGAGACGCCAAGGAACTGTGTAATGCTTCTGATGTCCAAGCTGAAAGACGACAGAGAAAGAAGAAGAAAATGCCTGGAGAAATTGCAGAAGATGTAGGACTCACAGCAGAAAATGAAATGCCGCGATTGATGAAAAGTATGCTGGACAAAACACACATAGAAATGGCAGACAGATTCATCAGCTTAAAGACAGTAGACTCTAATTTTGGCTTTCTTTTAGATATAAACGGACTAATGGCTACAGGCAACGAAAGTAGCTTGAAACAGTGCTGCATTTCTATGGAAAACGTTTACGATACAGACTTGGATGGTTTGGAGATGTAGACTGAAATAATGGACTGCCGAATGCTACTCAAGACAAGAGCTGATGTTAAGCTTTCGACGCCAGAGGACCTGCTTCGCTTTATTGTACAGTACAGAGAAGATGTATTTCCCAATCTAAGAGTTGGTTTTCAGATTTTACTGACTATTGGAGCCTCCATCGCCAGCTGTGAAAGATCTTTCAGTAAACTAAAACTTATCTTGCCCTACCTGAGATTATCCATGGTACAGGAAAGATTATCTACCTTAGCTTTGCTCAGTGTGGAGCAGCAGGTTGCCCAGAGTATAAATTTTGATGAACTAATCGATAAATTTGCAGCAGCTAAAGCTAGGAAAATTTCACTTTGAAATTAGTGATTACGTTTGAAGCATTATACATGAAACTGTCATTATACATTTTCAAATTATTATATTATTATATCCAATAAGATGTTTAAGTTTTCGGAATTTATATTTGAATAATATTTTAGAATAATCATATTTTCGAACTATCATTATTGTCTTAATTATTTTACTATGTTCTAAGTTGGTGACTTTAGAGAAACTTTTAAAATATACGCTTAAAAGTACTTTAAAAATTAAAATATTTAATAATTTAAACTATTTAAAATAAAAAAATATTTCATATTTTAGCATATTATTATTATTTTAAACAATTAAAATGTTATTATTTTTAAAGTTTTCTTTTCGTTCCCCACTGTATTTTGGCAGATGGGGGGGGCGCGAAATCTTCACTTGTCTCAGGGCACTGATAACCCTAGCTACGCCTCTGAGTCTAGCATTGTGTACAAAGTTATTTCATTCTGGAGGGATTATTCTTAAAAAAAAAATTTGCACTTTTTGCGAGAAGTTATTTTCAATTTCGTTCTAATTTATTTTTTCATTTACGTAATGTGCATGATCTCCGTCCTGAATCAGTAGGAGTCTATCTTTTGGTCTATCTTTCGGCAGAAATTCATTAACCTATCAACAATTAAGAGAGCATATTGGGGATATATGTGGCATTATATTTCAAAAATTAAAAAATAATTGAAATTAGAATAATTAAAATTTCCTACAGTGCTATCAAATATAATGTAAAGCGCTTAGAAATTAAAAATTTGAAATTTAATTTGCGAAAAATGTACTCGAAATGTCAGTAAATTCAAAAATAGCATGTTCAATAATTTATATGCATATTTATTTTTTATGAAAAGAATATTAATAGTAGTTGATTTGGAAAAATGTTGTATCTGAATTGGTTTTGTCCCAATAATTTGGATAAATGAGATTCTACTTGAATATTTTACTAGATGTACTTAAAAAAAAAAAAAAAAAAAAAAAAAAAAAAAAAAAGTATGCTAAATGTAAAATAAGTTTTTGTTTTAACAATAAGATTTTTGAAAATTAATTGCGCTTCAATGCAATTTTTTGTCATTTGCTTGCTTAAAACTTATTTTTTCGTTTACGTTATTTTATTCATTACCTCTTTTATGCTTTGTAAGTTACGTTTATATCAGTTTAGTTCAAAATTATCTTACACTCAACTATTATACTGATATTGAGCAACAGGATGAATTCGGTTTAGATTTTACTTTTTTTGTCAAGTAAGTGATCAGGCCAAGTATGGTAACCTAAGCAAAATCACGGAATTTCTAAGCAGCCAATGGCGTTGCATAATTAAAGGATTTCGGGTTAAAACGGAGACATACGTGCGCAGACCATTACCCAAAATCGAGTGAAAGTCTAAGTTTCTAAAGATTTCTGGGAGTCACTCATTTTAATTTATAATAAATAATAATCAGAATAAATTTATATATTTTTATAAAGCGTATATATATATATATATATTGATATTTAAAAGTAAGGTATGAATCTAGAAAGCTGTTCGACTGACGAATACATAAATACTAGGGTTTGGCAGGTTTTTCAAACCCGGTTTTAAGAAATGTGTTGCATTCGAAAACCGATTTAAACAATTGATGTTATTATATAAAAATTAAACTTACTTGATTTGCAATTCATTCTATGCAACTGGCAACAAACGCATTTTTGCAATGTTGGCGCATGCGACTAAATTTCAACTTGGCAGGAAATTATGATTGGTTAGCTGTTGTGACGTCATTCTGATGTATTTAAACTCCACCTCCCATATGGTTGACACCATATTTATCCAAGAAATTTTGTGCTTATTTATTCAAGAATATTATTGTGATTATTTTTATGTTCAAAACCAAGATGTGTAGTGAATTTTGCGCTACTAAATTCGAACTTGACAGGCTTACTCGAGTGTATCTATAAATCAAATTTCGACATTCCGTCATGTGACTTAAAAATTTGTGTTACTGATAATTGAACTAATTTAAATTGAACTTTGTGTTTTTGACCAAAATAAACTAAATAAATGAACTTTTGATGTTTTGGTGTATGTTAAGGAACTTACAGCTTATTTGATTGAAAACTTAACTTGTTTTTCTTATATTTCGTAACTAAGTGCTCTCAATCGCTGAATGCTTCTCCATAAAATCTCCTATCTAAATTTTTAGCAGAGACTAAATGCGACCATTTGATTTCCGATAGCTAGTAAATTTCAGAATAGAAAAGGTTGCTCCCCCACGACCAGAATATGCCAGTCCTTAACGTTCAAAGTACATCTTTTCGCTACACAATGTGATTGGCCTATGGCATACTTGATCTATTGGTAAACACTCCAAGTATTTGAAACCAAAAGCGAGAGAAGGCAAAGGTTTACACCAGGGCAAAGAACATGTATTATTCGTTCTTTGACCAGGGTTTCTTAAGTGAGTTGTAGATCGGCCAATATCCAATTCATACTATGATGGGCCCTTGTGGCATATACATCAGAGAGCAGGACATGTCGCGCATCGCGAGATATCCCTGCCATACCCGCATGATTGATTGATTGATCGCCCAATGGGGATAAAGTTCTACTTTTGTATAGTATATTTCTTGGATTATTTTTCACTTTATACTTCTGGGATAAACGAATTTCTCGGAGAAAGAAAAGGCTATGAAATGAAGAATTAAACTTAACAAGTAATATAAAAAATTTGTTTTTAAAATCAATTCCTACTTGGGTCAACAAAAAAAAAAAAAAAAAAAAAAAAAAAATTACAAATAGAAAAAAATCTTTTTAGTATGTTAAAAAACTGTGTTAACATCAAGTGTAATCCACTAAAAGTTTAAAAAAGGGCATTTGAACTTAAGTGGATGAATAAAAAGTATTTTATTAAGGATTGAAAATTAATTAATTAATAATTAATTAAATAAAAAAAATTTAAAGTCAATTCCTACTTAGGTCAACAAAGAAAATTTTTTTAAATACAAAAAAATTTTAAATAAAAAATTTAAAAAAATTTTTATATGTGAAAAAACTGTATTAACATCAAGTATATTAACATCAAGTGACACGGGACCTGCAGCAGGGGGTAGCCAAATATTTTAGTACTTTTAATATTTCTTTAACTTATTATAATAATTTTACAATTACCAAATATTTTTATACAATGTATCTGAAAATATATAAAGATAAGATTGTTTAAGTCACAGACAAAGAAAAACAACGAAAACGTTTCGACGCATTCGACGTATAATATAACGTATAATATAAACGTTATTTTTCCTTGCTTTGCACATGACGCTGTCATTTCGTCTGTTACTTATTTAAAATTTTCACATTGTTCTATGTCTTAAAATTAGAAACTAAATTTAATGACCTAAAACTGCAATGGTATATTACAGTACAAGTGAAAAAATTGACAGTTTCACTCAGGCGTGTGTCGGATTTACTTATGGGGTCCCACAAAATTTTTGCAAATATTATAGGGTCCTGGGAGTCGCGAAAAAATCTCTGTGATAAAAAGGGGTTGCGACTGAAAAAGGTTTAAGAAACCATGGTTTACACTAATCACGGGCCATTTTTGATCATGACCAAAGATTGATTCTTATCTTGCTTTATTGAGGTACAGCTCCGTATAGCGGACCCTGTTATTTTTCTACTATGCTTCCATAGGGATTATGGCAGCCATATACTGGTAAAAAGCTGTAGACCATTTACCAAAGCGAAGATCCGAGATGGTTTATATCTCAAGTAAGAGCGTTCGTAAAGAAGGTTATATACTGTAAGAATTTCGTTTGGTACGAAAATAAAGGAAATTGGATAAAATGAAGATTTTTTTTTTCCAGTGAGAGAAAAGTCTTAAAATTACTTCAGTTGCTTTATTTTGTTAACTGAAGATAAAATATCTCCTGATATGTGCATGCACTAAACAGGACTCCTCATTATTCAGTGAAATAAATAGTGACAAAATACGAAATTTGGAAATGTAGTTTAAAAATTTTAAAAATAGGTTTATTTGATTATGGTAAAACACTCAAGAGCTATCTGCATACGGGGAAGGATGCTTTCGTGGAGAACTTTCTAAGGGATGCCTCGTGTCCAAGTTATAGATGAAGAAAAACACGAAAACACCAGCCCTCTCGCAGGGTTAAAAAATAGGGTGTTTTTTTTTTTTTTTTTTTTTTTTTTTTTTTTAAATCAAGGTTAGAATAAAAATTAATTTGCTAGGCATTATCATTTGTGACCAGTGGTAAAGATATGTCTTATAACAAGTAAGGCAGTTTCGAAATCCATTTAGAGCAAGATTTGCAAAGAAATAAATGCGGAAGAATTAAAATTCTCAGAGAAGATATGCAATTATCTGATTATAATCAGTATGATTTGCCCTAAGTTAATCCATATTATGTGACTAAAAGTATAAAACACTGGTAATTAATTCTTTATTGCTTGATTTGCAATAGTTGAATGAAATGATCATAAGGTAATTTCGCGACAAGGAAGCACATAAAAGTCTATCATGCCTGAAATTAAATGATATCACATATCATTAAATAATCCTGTACAAATGATTATGTGAAGATTTTTTATTAAGTCTTTTGCTATAGTTGATCCATTAGCATTCTAATATAGTCTAACTTCATTCTTATTTCTTACCCTATGTATTAATGATTTCTTATTGCATACAGATAATATTCAATTTTGATCATTATTCATACTGTCAGTAAATAAATATGAAAAATACATTTCTGAATTAAATTGAAAACGATTAGTTCAGTGTCAACAGATTCAAGTGATGTAATGAAAGTTTATGATAAAATTAAGAATATGCTGTTGGTTTATTTTTTTAAATGAAACTTTAATGTTTTTCTTCTGAAAAGAAAAAAAAAAAAAAAAAAAAAAGAATCCAAACAGCTTTACGGAAGACTCATTAAAGAAATCTTCACCAATAACAATGTGTTAATTAATGGAAACTATACTTGTGTGTATATCAACAATATTTTCCTTTTAAATATGTGTATAAGGCTTTAAAATAAATGATCTCAAGGTGTGAGATTTATAATGTCGTAATATTCTGAAAAGTCACTTGACTTTGATATGTATGCAAGTTTCATGAAAAATTAAAAGCTGTATAACTTGCATCCATACATAAAAGCAAGAACTATGTATACATAAATTCTACAGTTTTACTGTATGGAGCAAATCAGCAAAAGCATTATTAAAGCAGCTCTATCAACAGTTTCATCTCAAAACAACTACATTGCAGAGCATGTTTCCACAGTATTTCAATTTTTTTAAGTACGTACTGATTCTACTGAAAATGCATTGTTTACAAGATAAATAGCTCTTGCATGCTTCGTCATTAGATCAATATCTAGATCAGCGGTTCTTAACCTTTTGATTAACACGTACCATCTAAACAAAATTTGAAAACCTCTAGTACCGCCACTACAAATTACTACTACCACCACTACTCTTGAACAAAGCTCAGATCGCATAAATTTACGAGTGTTAGAGGAAAAAACTCAATTAAAATCTTCAATATTATTGTACCAGAAGTTAAGACAGCTACTTATCTTGGTATAGTCCTGAACAAGCAATTCAAATGGAAAGACCATATTATTAAGGTCAGAAACAAAGCTTACACAGTAATGAACAATCTTGCACCCCTGCTGGGTAAATACTCTAAATTGGACCTTTCCCGAAAAAGAAATCTTTATACGGCCATTATCAGGCCAATTTTTTCCTATGCATCCCCTGCTTGGGCTACAGTTACTACTAAAGATCTTCATAAATTGCAAGTACTAGAAAACAAGTTTATGAGACTTATTACAAACGCACATTTTTATGTGTCAAACGACACTCTTCACAGAGATCTTAAACTGGATACCGTTGAAAAATACTTCCATAAAATGAACAAAAACGTTTTCAACAAAGCCATACAATGCGACTTTTTACATCATTTTAAAGTTTTTGACTATCTACCCTTGAGAGAAGACAGTTGCATCAGACCTTACGCGGCGCACCTCACCCGTGACGATAATTTCACTACTTAGTTCGCTTTCACGGATTTTCCTGTAAATAGTGTAAAGTTGCATATAGTGTATATATGTTATATTCCTGTACCACATAGCGTTAAACTAGGATCTTACACTAAAACTAACAGCACCAATGAATTGTTCCAGCATTGTACTAATCTTATGTATTATGTACGTATATGCATAGTGCATCTAATAATTATGTATCCTATGTTAAGTATGCACCTAAAATATTTGTATATTTTTATATATATAGTATTAACAAGTAGAAATATTACTGTATTCATGCGTCAGTATTTAACACTGTGTAACATGAAGCCGTTTCGCATAGTGTTAAACTAGAATTTTACTATAAAATTAACTGCATTTATTACTTTCCATAGCACTGTATTATGAACCATCTGTTTATATATGTATATGTATACCATGTACCTAATGTCTGAGAATCTAGTGATTATTATGTGTCTAAAAGTTGTGTATATGTATATTAGTATATATATTAGTTTATCCATCCAATCGCCTACAGCATCATGTAACATGTAAAAATAACAGCACCAATTACTTGCCCTAGCATTGTATTAAGAAACTAATGTATGAATATGTATATGTATTATGCGCCTATTGTATATGTACCCCATGACAATTATGCACCCTATAATTGCGTATAAATGCATTATTTTTAAAATACTATAAAATTAATTGCATCAATTATCCTCAACGGCACTCTACAATGTACCATCTGCTCATGTATATAAATGTGCCATGTATGGTATTATGAAATCGAATGATATAAGCATTGTAAATAGGTATAGCATTGTAAATAGGAAAACAGTATAGCATTGTAAATAGGAAGCTGTACCCATGCACCCGCATACATTTCTACGTAACGTGACGCAGTAAGGCAAAATATCAACCTAGTGTCCTATTATGAAATTAAATATGCACCTATTACTAGGTATAACATTATTTTATGGATCTAGATTTTAAGTATATGAAGTAAGTACCAAATGCTTATGTCACCAATGACTATTGTGTACCA
Organism: Stegodyphus dumicola; assembly: GCF_044657685.1. Taxonomy (NCBI): domain Eukaryota; kingdom Metazoa; phylum Arthropoda; class Arachnida; order Araneae; family Eresidae; genus Stegodyphus; species Stegodyphus dumicola. Next base: position 84,314,304 of record NC_140781.1, read on the forward strand.
AAATATAAGCGTATATACGCTTTTGTCTATATGTAATTGTGTATGTCCTTGTTTATATGTAATTGTACCCATGTATCTACTAGTGTTATCACATATCTTGGCACTGTATAGTTAATATACATCTATTACGCACTGAATAATCATGTACCTAATGTGTCTGTATATATGTATATGAATTTATGTTCTGTATATATGATAATGTAACTATGCATCTGCACATTTTATCCTGTAACACGGCACCGTATCGCAAAGAACTAACTAGAGCCCCACTCTAAAATTAATTGCACCAAAGACACTGTACTACACAGTACTAATCTAGGGTCTAACTTTTAATTCACTGTACTAATTACTTATTCCAGCATAACATTGCACACCTAATATTTCAGTATGTACATGTCTTCTGTAATCTAATGATAATGCTTCAAAGGGTCATAGTGTACTCAACATATGAGTACACACGTTATGTATATATGCTACCGTATCCATACTTTTGCATACACGTTGTAACATGGCAATATCCAGTGTCTAACATTAATTAGCTTTAACGCCACTGTATGAAGTACCAAATTTGTATGTATGTTTATATATTAGTATATTAGCACAATGAACACGTATGGTTATCTAGATAAAGGTGGACGTGGCGCTATACCGATTAACCGTATTGGTAGAGGAGTGGTGCCCACGTCCTCCGTCGCATGTCGCATATGTTATATTCTATCATTTGTATATCTTTTATTTATGTGTCTTGTATTTGTATTGTACGTTATTTCTTACGATACCTGATTTAGATAATAAAACTTTTCTCAGACTTATTCTCATGTTCTAACCACCCACTTATCATGATACAACACTACCAGACACCCACTTGTCTTTAGCCTCTCCATGCGCGCGGCTTTCTTGGTTTTCTTTCTTCTTTTGACGCTGGTCACTCCCCTTTTCCCATTTCCGACGCTTTCTCACTGCTCGACCAGACTGTTCAACATCTTGTGCCCTATTGGGATACTTAGTCATAGAGCCGGCAACGTCGCGTGCTCTACAGCGACAGCCCGGCATAAGAGTATCCAAAAAAACAAAAACAAAAAACACTCAATCAGGATGTTGGGGTTTTAATTTTTGAATTTAATAGTTAAAAATACTTTGCTTCTTTTCGTACTACCTATTTCTCTCTTGCATACCACCGGTTGAGAACCTCTGATCTAGATCGATTACAAAGGAAGTAACTCTTTTTCCCGCCTTCTTTAAGAGTTATTGAATTTCTCAAAAAGTAAGAAATTTTTTCCTTTCGTTCTTCCTCACTTTTCGATTATAAAAAATCTAAATTTGAAGGGTAAACATTAGACTACATACAATATAAAAGCTCATTATAATTGTGAATTAGTTAATCTTTAAACACAATTACTAATTTAAAGTTAGCCAAAACAACAACCTTATTTTGGCACTGATTTTAAATAGATACTGGTCCCTTTAGCAGAATTTTTTCCTCTTGAAGAAGAGGGACCTGTGTCCAATTGCTCTAAAAACTGACAGTTTTATTTAAAATCTACACTGAAATAAAGCTGCCTAATTTTAAGTTATACATTGCCATATTTTTCTTCCTGTTTGACAGTTACTAATACTAGTGTTCCAGCTAAATAGACTTAAAACATATTCTCCAAAGTTGTATAAAAATGCAAGAAATTTATTCTTAGAGACAAATTATCATGAGAAATTTTCCATAACATGAGTGTCATCTCCCCTATGTCTAATGTAAAAAAAAAAAAAAAAAATAGCATATTTTCTGATAATACAATGTGTACAGTTCATTAAAATTTTAAGACATTGATTAAATTCCTTTATTTCATTTAAGTAGTTTTACAATAACATATAATAAATTTTAAGCTTCATTGATATATAGTGTTACGAATTTGGTATTTAAAAAGCTAATGTTAGTTCAATTATAAATTAAATGGTTTTATTTCCCGCGCAGTGCAGCGCGTGACGAATATTAAAAGAAAGCTAAGCCGGAAAATTGAAAATACAAGAGCGCGTGCATTAAACATTTAATAAATATCTCTTTTTGATTTCGAGAAAGTACTAGAAAATTCTCGCGCGCGATTTTAAAATCTTATAAAAGGAGGAAAACCTCTCAGTTCGTAGTAGTTCTTAGTTTGTTGTTGTTTAGAAAACTGCTCTTGTTGACTGTAGGGAATTCGCGGATTAGCTTTCTTTAGCTGTTTTGAGTTAAGTTCTCTTGAACGTTTGAGTATTTAAAAGATAACTACTGTGAGATATTGTAATACTGCACGAATATTTTAGGAAATTTAAGCATATTTGTTGTGATAATAATAAATTTTTGTTCATTTTTCATCGGACTTGTGCATTCATTTTGTAACGAACCCGTACGCACGCAACAATAGTAAAATATGTGTCTATCATTCTGATGCTAAATTTACGATTGAAGCCTGCCAGTTCTTTAACAAAGGTTTTTAACATTTTTTTATTAGGTCCGCATTATTTTTTATATCTTAATCATACATATACGTTAAGAGAACCGTTTGTGTTTTAAAAGAATGCTCTATTTTTTAATCAAGCACTGACTTACATGCATAAATAATTTTAATTATATAGCAGTACATCACTGAATATGTTTTTATTACTTACAAAATGTTTACTTCATATTTCAAATAGTTGAAAGGTGGAAGAGAAATATTACTTGTAAATATTTTTACTGAAGAATAATAGTGGTTAATCAAGCTAACAGAAAAAAGCAAGACGCTGAAGAAATTACTCTGTTATCAATTATATTCACAAAAATAGATGTATTTTATTTTCCAGCCTGACGAATGAATTTGCAAAAATAATAATTTGTACTTATTTTTGGGTTATTAAAATTAAAAATGTTTATTGCAGAAAATGTAGATGCAATTTTCTAATATCTTACCCTCATATATATTAAATGTCATTTCAACGGAGTTAAGAGTGTATCTATGTTGATCTTTTATGTGGTTTCTTAAATCTTGAAAAGTTCTACATGAAAAATTGCAGAGATTAATGGGACATTTCAAATTTCCTTCAGCCACAACAGGTACTTTATGTACTACTTCCCGAATGTGTTCATATAAAACCTTTTCTTGTTGTACTTCTTGCAGCAGTACATTTAAACTCTTGACATTCCATTGTGAATTTTCCTAAAACGTTATGTACTACAATCAATGTTAAAAAATGAATAAAAACAAAATGGTAGCATATGATATTAAAATATTTAATGTTTGACTGAAACTAATGACTTGGTAACGTGAAACATTTTTCAAAAGCTTGAAGAAAGGGAATTTCAGCTAAAATTATCTGTTCTCAACAGGCAATATATTAAAAATAACTAGATTACAAAAAATTAGTCTAAAAAATAAATACTTTACAATAATCTGTAATAACGTGTTTATTTATAAGCAAACAATACCTAAATTACCAATTAAAATATTTTGTCAAAAAACACTTTTAGCCCGCCAAAAAATACCTCTGCCCAGCTCAGCAAATATGCACCCGAAAATTAGCAGGTATAATCCTTTGGGGTAAAGCTAAAACTAAAGAATTCTTTGGTTCTCTCTACAAATTCTTTGGCTAAAACACGACACTTTTGACGTCACATGTAACGTATATTTTTGATCAATTAAATTTTCCCGCCGAGTCGAAATTTATTTGAAATTATTACTTTAGTTGAAATTTATTAATTTTAATTTGAAACCCTTTCCTTTATTCTCTTGTTTCCCACCTACAACTTCCTGCCAGAATGAGTTTTCAGTATCGCGTTTTATGTAAATAAGGTAGAACCAGTATTTATGGGAAGTCTCCGTTACTTCCATTGAAGAGCTCAGAAGTTCTCACTGGAGCATATTCTACCTTCTGGCCACGTCGTTGCTTTAAGCCCATCTTATTACGTTCGGCCGTATTGTTACGTGCCTGTTAGTATTCGCCGGTGAGGTTTAAATAAGAGCCAACTCGGTTAGTTATTTCTGTAGAGCTTCTGCTAAGTTTTAATTAGAATTAGTTTAGTTTCTTATTTCCTAGCTTAAGTTCAGGCCTAAGTGGAGGCTTCCTGTAAGCCCGAGAGGAGCCGACGGTGAATATTCTCGAGTTAAAATAGAAGGATATTTTAACCCTTCTTTGGGTTTGTTCTTGCAGTTTTAGGAAGTTAGCGATTATTCGCTACATACTTCTCAAGTACTCTAGTTTAAGCACATTCAATTTAACTAGAATCTTATAAAGTAAAAGAGCCTTTTTTTCCCCCTTTAAATCTAAAAATTGTAAGATTAAAAAGAAATTGTGATATTATCTTGATATGTAAATTTCAGTTTAAGACCTGAAATAATTTGAAGCTAAGCAGTTACTACAAGCTGCTAGTCGTAAGAATTAAATAGTCAAGAAATTATATATAAACTGTATAACTGTATACATAAAATGAGTTGTTAAATATGGCAAAGTAAAAGAATAGGGAAAACTTTGTTATGAAATTATTCCATTGCAAATTAGTGTTTCATCATTACTGAAGGCGCAGCTATGCGTTTATTTTACTTGATATTTTATTCACGAAGCTTGCAGCAAATATTTCACTCAATCTGCAATATTTTCTATTTTGCAGACTCAAAATCAGGAAGCTGAAAACAATATACATCTTAAATAAAGCATCTTCGAGATATGTAATTATCATATTATTGTAAGTAAAATGTGCAGTACTCGGTTTTATTCTGAATTTTCATAAAAGGCATATTGCTGAACAGCAAATTCTTAAAAAAATTATATTAATGAATAGAAGTTAGAATTACATGTCCTGAAAAGTTGGTTATAATACTTGAAAATATAAATGCTGTTAAATATTGTATATAATGTAAAATAAAGAAATGCATGTTTACACTGAAAGGTCGTATAAGTTTTACACTGAAATAATTTTGCGTTTCTAAATCAGATGATGGTAGTTCAGTGAGTTTTAACACTTTTACATTTTTAATATTTATTTTAATTCACTATATACAGAGCGTATTCTTAGGCCGCCGCCTTCAACATAAGCAAACTTTATTCTCACAACAAAACGAGCAACAGCGCCCTCTAGCCTTTTCTTCTTTCAAATTAATCAACACTCTCCACCTGAATTCGGTGGAGAGTTCATCTTTCAATAATATATTCTGGAATATTCAATTAACATTTCGACAATCAATCCTAGAGAAATGGTTAAATATAACAAACATGCATACATAATTATAAGCACATAAATTTTACAAAACATTAAATGATACCTATCAGCGAGGTCAGGAGAATCAAACCTAAAAATATAAAATACAAACATTATTTAAGTTCCATATTATATAACAATAGTATAGGCCTTTTTAAGGTACTAGTAGGTGTTTTAATTATGCAAGATCTTATTTTACCATCTTTGCCTGACATTAATTCCAAAATTTTACCTATTATCCAGAGATTTCTGGGATGTTATTTTATTAGCATACAGAGATAGTAATCGTCTACCAACCAGAAAATGAGAGGGTGTTAGTGGAGAAGTTTCATTGGGATCGGTAAACACGTAGGTAATTGGTCTACAAATAATCATTGCCTCGATTTCAATGAGCACTGTTTCAAGCTCTTTCACAGTAAGGGATGATCGACCAATAATTTTGCGTAAGCTGGATTTTATGGTTCGTACCATACTCTCCCAAAACACTCCCCACCATGAACCCCTCTCAATAATAAATTTCCAATTTATGCCTCTAGCAGAAAATAATTCTTTCACAGATAATGAGTCACTCAGAGTTTTGAAAATATGTTTTAGTTCTTTGTCAGTTCTTTTAAAAGTCTTGGCATTATGGGAGTACACGCTGGTACACAGTCTTCGACGAGCTAAAAATCATCGGAAAGCTAGCAAAAAACTTTCAGTGCTGAGATCAGTTACTATCTCTATATGTAAGGCACGAGTGACTGCACACGTTAACAACAGCATGTAAACGTTACCTTGCCTGTCTTTCGTAAAAAATGGACCGGCGAAGTCCAACATGGTCACAATAACTTAATTATTTCCACTTGATATGATTCTCGTTGCGTAATTTTTACCCAATAATGTTCATCCGCTTCAATCTCAAAAGCACTTAAAGGTCCATTCTCTGTAGACCTTTTCAGAAGCCTCCCAGTAAATCTTAATACATAAGCAGTAATTCAAAGTAATTTTCCTAAAGAACTGAATTTTCCTATATCCAGAATTAGGGATTCCTTGTTAATTACAGGTGCAGTCAAAATAATACTTTTCTTGACTCTAGCGTTTCTGAATTTGGTTGAATTTCTTTGTTTCGGAAAGTTTTCAGTAGGGAAACCTAACCAGTGTGGCCCATGCCACCACAGATCATTCTTAACTAGTGATTGAGCACTAATTCCTCGAGTCAGTAAATCTGAAAGATTTTGTTTTCCTTCGCAGTGGTTCCACAATTTTTTGTTGCATATTCCCTGCATTTCTGTAACAGGATTGGCGATAAATGGTTCCCAATTATTTGGCGAACCTTTAATCCAAGTAATGGCAATTTCGAAATATCTCCAAAAATAAACATCCTCAATTAAATCACCAAACATTTTTTTAAAAAATATTTATACATTCGAGCAGCCACGAGTGCTCCCATTAACTCTAAACGAGGAAGCGTGTTGATTTTAAAGGTGAAACCCTGCATTTCGACACGATAAAGGAAGTTTTAATTTCTGAATCACTTGTACAGTATCTGAAATATGCGATGACCCCATATGCTTTAATCTAGCGTCATAAGTTCATCCCGCCAAATGCTGAATTTGTCCTTAATCTCCGCAGGAATAACCTCATCACAGTCAGAACCGAAACACCAGATTTCTTGCATAATAATTTTCGTCCGAATAACAAAGGGTGCAATAAGTGCAAATGGATAGTATATTTGGGTGATACTTTGCAAAAGTTTCCTTTTTGTAGCAAAATCGTTTTCAGTAGAAAAGTCAACTAAATTTTTTTAATTTAACTTTATATTGTCCTCAATGGAATTCCAAATCATGCCTAAAAAATTCAATTCACTAGTTAATTTGTTATCTGATTCCTTAATCCCATTTAAGACCCATAAATCGTTTGATGCTTTAGAATTAGTTCTTAATTTTCTGAAATTCATCCCAGCATCCTTAAATATGTTAACCGCATCTACAGATAACCGATATGCATCTTCAACCGTTCCTGCTCCAAAATATAGGTCGTCGACATAGTCAGAAGAATTTAACATTTCGAAACTGTCCGGCATTTTATCTTTATACTTCCGAATGTGATATTTTATAGTGGCCACCAAAATGAATGGAGATATAGTCAAACCGAAAGCTACGCGACACATTTGCATAATTTTAAAGGAGTCATTATTTTCAGTAAACCAAAGAAATTTTAGAAATTTTCTATCACCTTCAGCAATTCCTATCATCAAAAAGGCTTTTCTAACATCTCCACAAAACTCTTTCTTACGAAAATTTAACATAATGTCTAGTATATTTGGATTTAGATTAGATCCCGATTCAAGGCAGTCATTTAACGAATTCGTGTCCTCTGTCCTTGAGCTAGCATCGTACACAATTCTTACCTTAGTGGTTTCACTAGGTCGCATCCTTCAGGCACACCCTCTTCCTGTTAAAAAAACTGAGACAAAACAGAGCCAATCCTTACTTGAAAAGTTCTCGTGTTCAAGAAATTCTGAATGAAAATTGGTAAGTTGCCGTGCAAGCCACTGTCATGAAGATCCCGAAGTATACCGTATCTCCATGCCTTATCATAAGCTTTCTCATAGTGAGACAAGGTGATTTCTTCTTAAAGCTTTTAATATGGATGTCTCTAAAAGGAGCATATTATCTATGATTGTTCTCCCCCTTTCAAAAATCACTTTGATAAGGTGATATAATATTCTTTTCCAAGAAGAAAAAAAAATATAAACAAAAATATTAGAGTCAAAATATTGTTCAGTCAACATACAGGCTCTGGACGGGAGATGTCCTGAAAGCAACAGAACAAATCTGCAGAGCTTGATGGTGAACAGGATATAGCTTTAACAACACTGAAGATCGAGGGCATCTGTAAACAACTGAGCCATAGTCCAGTCTAGAGCAGACAAGCGCTCTGTAAATGCGAAGCACAGAGCAATGCTCTGCACCCCAAGAGGTTTTTGCCAAGACTTTTAAAATATTTAGTGTTTTCAAACACTTCTTTCTCAGTTTTAAGACATGAGAAAAATTCTCACCAAATTTGTTACCTCAAGAACTATTTATTACTCGGAAATAACTATCTATATCTCTCTAGTTATTTATGACTCTACAATAATTAAATAATTCCTTTACTCATACTCTCAAATGATGAATACAAAAGTTACACTAACTCTCTAAAAAGAAGAACAACATAGTACGTTGCCATTCTCTGAAACATAAACTGTTACAAAACATAGATAATAATAATATGAATAGATAATGAATAAAAAAATCTATAGAGTAAGAAAACGTATACATCTGCTTGAAGCTCGTGCAATATTACTCAGAAGCTGCAGTTAGAAAAAAAAATATAAACAAAAATATTAGAGTCTAAATATTGTTCAGTCAACATACAGGCTCTGGACGGGAGATGTCCTGAAAGCAACAGAACAAATCTGCAGAGCTTGATGGTGAACAGGATATAGCTTTAACAACACTGAAGATCGAGGGCATCTGTAAACAACTGAGCCATAGTCCAGTCTAGAGCAGACAAGCGCTCTGTAAATGCGAAGCACAGAGCAATGCTCTGCACCCCAAGAGGTTTTTGCCAAGACTTTTAAAATATTTAGTGTTTTCAAACACTTCTTTCTCAGGTTTAAGACATGAAAAAGGAAAGTCAATTTTCGGTTGAACAAATCACTCCTAAAAATTTTACTTCAGGTGCAACTAGAACAATTGTACCATTCAGATATAATTCAGGCTCAGGATGGAGACCTCGCTTCCTGTGCATATACAAAGTTTTCTGTTTCGAAAATGTAGTCTGACCATTCTTGGATCTTATTTAAAGTGATCTGCAATTGCCTCTCTACGTATCTCATGCTGTTTCCTCGACAGCTAATCTGTAGATCGTCAACACATAAAGATCCCAAGATGGTGGGAGGAAGTTCTTTTAATACAGAGTTGATTTTTAAGATGAAAAGGCGCACAGAATGGTCAGACTACATTTTCGAAACAGAAAACTTTGTATATGCACAGGAAGCGAGGTCTCCATCCTGAGCCTGAATTATATATGAATGGTACAATTGTTCTAGTTGCACCTGAAGTAAAATTTTTAGGAGTGATTTGTTCAACCGAAAATTGACTTTCCTTTCTCATGTCTTAAACCTGAGAAAGAAGTGTTTGAAAACACTAAATATTTTAAAAGTCTTGGCAAAAACCTCTTGGGGTGCAGAGCATTGCTCTGTGCTTCGCATTTACAGAGCGCTTGTCTGCTCTAGACTGGACTATGGCTCAGTTGTTTACAGATGCCCTCGATCTTCAGTGTTGTTAAAGCTATATCCTGTTCACCATCAAGCTCTGCAGATTTGTTCTATTTTTTAGGCATGATTTGGAATTCCATTGAGGACAGTATAAAGTTAAATTTAAAAAATTTAGTTGACTTTTCTACTGAAAACTATTTTGCTACAAAAAGGAAACTTTTGCAAAGTATCGCCCAAATTTACTATCCATTTGCACTTATTGCACCCTTTGTTATTCGGACGAAAATTATGCTGCAAGAAATTTGGTGTTACCTTAGTGGTTTCACTAGGTCGCATTACTGCTCGGTGCGGCATAAAATATCCCAAATTTGCATCATTATTCGGACATTCCTCCACAATTCCTTCTAATATCTGGTTCTCAATTATATTTTTATATTCCTGAAAAGTCTCCGGAGTTTTACTTAGTTTATTGTTTTTCATTCAGAATTTCTTGAACACGAGAAATTTTCAAGTAAGGATCGGCTCTGTTTTGTCTGAGTTTTTTTAACAGGAAGAGGGTGTGCCTGAAGGCTGTGCGCCTTTTCATCTTAAAAATCAACTCTGTATTAAAAGAACTTCCTCCCACCATCTTGGGATCTTTATGTGTTGACGATCTACAGATTAGCTGTCGAAGAAACAGCATGAGATACGTAGAGAGGCAATTGCAGATCACTTTAAATAAGATCCAAGAATAGTCAGACTACATTTTCGAAACAGAAAACTTTGTATATGCACAGGAAGCGAGGTCTCCATCCTGAGCCTGAATTATATCTGAATGGTACAATTGTTCTAGTTGCACCTGAAGTAAAATTTTTAGGAGTGATTTGTTCAACCGAAAATTGACTTTCCTTTCTCATGTCTTAAACCTGAGAAAGAAGTGTTTGAATACACTAAATATTTTAAAAGTCTTGGCAAAAACCTCTTGGGGTGCAGAGCATTGCTCTGTGCTTCGCATTTACAGAGCGCTTGTCTGCTCTAGACTGGACTATGGCTCAGTTGTTTACAGATGCCCTCGATCTTCAGTGTTGTTAAAGCTATATCCTATTCACCATCAAGCTCTGCAGATTTGTTCTGTTGCTTTCAGGACATCTCCCGTCCAGAGCCTGTATGTTGACTGAACAATATTTTGACTCTAATATTTTTGTTTATATTTTTTTTTCTAACTGCAGGGCGATACTTTGCAAAAGTTTCCTTTTTGTAGCAAAATCGTTTTCAGTAGAAAAGTCAACTAAATTTTTTAAATTTAACTTTATATTGTCCTCAATGGAATTCCAAATCATGCCTAAAAAATTCAATTCACTAGTTAATTTGTTATCTGATTCCTTAATCCCATTTAAGACCCATAAATCGTTTGATGCTTTAGAATTAGTTCTTAATTTTCTGAAATTCATCCCAGCATCCTTAAATATGTTAACCGCATCTACAGATAACCGATATGCATCTTCAACCGTTCCTGCTCCAAAATATAGGTCGTCGACATAGTCAGAAGAATTTAACATTTCGAAACTGTCCGGCATTTTATCTTTATACTTCCGAATGTGATATTTTATAGTGGCCGCCAAGATGAATGCAGATATAGTCAAACCGAAAGTTACGCGACACATTTGCATAATTTTAAAGGAGTCATTATTTTCAGTAAACCAAATAAATTTTAGAAATTGTCTATCACCTTCAGCAATTCCTATCATCAAAAAGGCTTTTCTAACGTCTCCACAAAACTCTTTCTTACGAAAATTTAACATAATGTCTAGTATATTTGGATTTAGATTAGGTCCCGATTCAAGGCAGTCGTTTAACGAATTCGTGTCCTCTGTCCTTGAGCTAGGATCGTACGCAATTCTTACCTTAGTGGTTACACTAGGTCGCATTACTGCTCAGTGCGGCATAAAATATCCCAAATTTGCATCATTATTCGGACATTCCTCCACAATTCCTTCTAATATCTGGTTCTCAATTATATTTTTATATTCCTGAAAAGTCTCCGGAGTTTTACTTAGTTTATTGTGAAGGTTTGCAAATCGTTTCTTAGCTACCTTAAAATTATTTCCCAGACTATTCGGACTGTATTTCCAGATTAAATTTGCCTCATATCTACCGTTTTTAAACTGCAAATTTCTTTCAAACTGGTCTATTATTTCGCAGTCAATATCGGAATAATCATCAGAATCATTAATTCCCATATGTTCTAATTCCCAAAAACCTCTTAAATCTTTCAACACAATTGTGTTTGTCATTACTGCTAAATTTTCAGAACAATTTTTATTCGTTTTATTTTTCTCGATTCCTGCAGCAACCCAACCAAACACAGAACTAACTGCGTACAACCCTTCAGATATTTTAATTCTTTCTAAATAAACTACATTCCAAAATTTATCCCCGCCAATTAATATCTCAACATCTATGTTATTTTTTCTAGAGCCATCTACAACCCCAGATGCTACGAATCCTGCAATTTGTTTACTAGGCACCCGCCGAGGAAATAACATCTGAGATCAAACATTCAGTTTTTATTTTATTATTTTGTTTCCAATTCTGAATTTCGATTTTAAAGACCGGATAGGAATGATTCATTGCCTTGAGCGCACCAAAGGAATAAACAGAAAGTCTTTCATAACGGATTGGAGTAAGTTTTAAATAGTCGGCCAATTTTTTCGTTATAAAGGATCTGTGACTGCCTTGATCAAGAATTATCTAGATTAATTGATCAAGAATTATCTAGATTAATTGATCAAGAATTATCTAGATTAAGATTGAATTAATCTAGTTAATCTTAATTTATATTTAGAACAAGATTAAACTGTACAAGTTTGTATTAATATTTCCCTGGCATTACAGTCATTATTATTATCACATTGAGGAACAGAAGCAATCAATTTTAAGTTTTGAACTTTATTTCTTTCCTCAGAATTCAAAGTCAGAGATTCAGTTTCATTTTTGGAATAACCCGTGGTCCGACTTTTTGATTACAGGGAATTTATTAGTACAAATATTTATTACATTTAGTTTTACTTCTACACTTTTTTTTATGTATGAAATTTTTTAAAACAAGAATAGCAGCGGTTTTCGGATCTTAGTTTCTTTAATTTATCAGAAACATTCACTTCGCATTTAAATGACTCGTGCAAATTATCACAAAAGATGTATTTTCGGTTAACTGCAGTATGAAATGAAGTCGTGGGTATATATTTTACATATTTTCTAGTTTCATATTTTGATTGATCGACTCGCCGAGGCACAGGATTTTTACTTTTATTTAATACTAGATTTGAAACTTCCCTGCATTCTATTTCCGTTTTGATAAATTGTGTTAATTCCGAAACTTTAACTTTCGATCCTCTTTGCCGATTAAATTCCAAAACTAAATCGTCCGGAATTAATTTTAATAATATTGGAATTATTAAATGTCCATATGAGCCAGAAGTTACCTCTAAAGCTTGCAAATTACGAATCGAAACTTCTAATTCGTCATACAATTTACGTAAAGCCTTTACGTTAGCAGAATTTTTAACGGCTTCTAAATTGAGAATTTTATTCATGACGGAATTAATGATCAGGTCTTTTCGACCATATCTGTCCTTTAGTGATGCTACACAACTATCATAATTACTTTCTGTTAATTCAAAGCCTGGAACGACATTCGAATCTTGTCCCGTTAAGAATGTTTTTAAGTATGTAAATTTTTGTACTTTTGAAAGCGTTTCGCTTTTATCTATCGAATTTTCGAAACTATTCCAAAATTCATTCCATTGTTTGGGGTCTCCCCAAAATTTATCAATCATTAATTTTGGTAATTTCAGCTAGAACTGGAACTTACATGCAAAATTTCATTACCGCTAACTGGTTTAAATCAGATCTTTGGAAATTCCTCGCTGGCGGTACTGCGGTAACCGCATCTAGAAACTACTTAATTTGACTACAAGCAATTATACATTTGTCATTATATTGTTCGCTTATACTATAATCTTCTTCAATTAAGTTAACATCAATTAACTCTTGTATTTCATCATCAAGCGTTCTCAAATTATTTTTCTTTTCGTTTAATAATTCAAACAATTCTCGTAATTCTTCAATCGAATTTTCCTCCCCTTCAAATTTTAATTTATCTTCAATCACTTTAACTAACCTTGTAACAGACGATCTCAATGTGGAACGTTTACGTTTTAATCCATCTAATTTAGCTTCCATTTTATTTAATTTAAATACACCCACGACAGCAATAATAAATACTTACTAATTTACTACAAAAAATCACGGCTTTAGTGTAGAATTGGGTGCCCCTTCGATTGGTGACATTTTTTAAAAAAATTTCGCGATGAAACCTCACTTCTGGTTACCACGATAGTTTTAACTTTGTTTTAGCGTCCCGAATTTATTTAAATGAAAATAGATTGATGTGTACATGGACATATTTAAGGCAGTGCGCAATGCCTAGTTTGTGCAATTCTAGGATGTTTTTTTAAGTAAAAACAGATCGATGTGTACATGGACACAGATCTTATGCAATTCTTCAACTTCTTATTTTGGTTTTGTGTAACGGCCATCTTGAAATTGTGACTTCCTGGCGCCGATCTTGGCGTCAAAAAAGAATCGCCAATAAACAAGGGGCACCCAATTGTAAACTTTTACCAAAATCACTAAACAATTAATTTAAGATTTCCCTACCTTTATTTGGAATTCCATTGTCTCTTCAATATGAAATATCCATTGTTAAATCCAAATCGAAACACTCAGATCGAACACCTAAAATCTTCTCAAAGTCTTGATTCCCGTTTTGCCGCATGCACCATTTAACAATTGGGCGTTTCTAAATCAGATGATGATGGTTCAGTGAATTTTAACACTTTTACATCTTTAACATTTATTTTAATTCACTATATACAGAGCGTATTCTTAGGCCGCCGCCTTCAACTTAAGCAGACTTTATTCTCACAACAAAACGAGCAACAGCGCCCTCTAGCCTTCTCTTCTTTCAAATTAATCAACATACACATTACCATGTTCTAACTTACTTTAATATATTTTTAATCGACATTTCAAGTCACCAGCTGGAATGTTGTTTCCGAATGCTCAACTTTCATTCATTAAGTACTCGCTTCGTCATATTTTTACAAATTGCTAACTGTACTAAATTCTCATTACTTTTTCGCACTTTAATGTTCATTGTTATGTCTGCATAATTAAGAACAGCTCAAATTTTTGATCTGGGGTAGGGCCTTCGGCCCAGGCACCCAAGTGTTCTGACCCCGCTCCACAGGAGGTATATGTTTTAAAATACGTGGCCCCAGTAAAAGTGCTTTCGAATAAAAGTAGACAGTTTTTTGGTAATTGATTTAAAAATCTTTACACAGGACTTGGCATACGTCATCTAAAAATGGTACGATATAGATCCCAATCGAATATTGCGAAACTCGTAAATAAGAATACTGTACAAAGTATTAGGCGATACGCTAAGAATTACCACGACCACTGGGACAGCTGTGTCAATGAGTTAGGAACAAACCTTGAGAACAGCAAACCTTGAGACCCTTGAGAAACAGCAAAACTAAAAAAAAAAAAAAAAAAAAAAAAAAAAAAAAAAAAAAAAACAGAACTATTTTTAGGAAGAAAGATTTTTAACGCCTTTGGACAAATTGTTCTTTGTACAGTAAAGGCAAGAAGACTTTAAATTGAAGGATATACAGGCAATTATTAATGAAGCGATTAAAAATTCCAACGTAGCAAGGCAGAAACAAAAAATGTACTATGATATAAATAAACGGGATGCAAAATATGCGGTCGGTCAAAAAGTTTTGATGTTATAACATTCGTTATCATCCGCACCCGAAAACAGGGTAGCGAAGTTTCAGCCCAGGTTTGAAGGGCCTTATATTATCGAAAAGATTAAACACGCCACTTTTTATTTAAAGGCGGTAAATGGCCAGCAAGTAATTGCTAATATTGACCAGTTAAAACCGTACTATACGCGTACTGATTTCCAAGTTCTACAAGATTTATTGCAGAATCCTGGAAGTGAGCAAAGAATATCACCAAGTCAGACGCCGACCTGGAATCCCCCAAAAGCAAAAAGGCAGCAAACCGAGAGAGCGGTTGGTTTGGTTTATTTAATTATTTAATTACGGCAAAACACACTAGGGCTATCTGCCTAAGGGGAGGGATGCTTTCGTGGAGGACTTTCTAATTGAAACTGGCTCGTTTACACGTTACACATGGGGAACCGAGATAGCGGAGGAATCACCTGTCAAGCAGATCCAACCAGCAAAAGATCCAGGTTCAGCGAAAAGGAGGGAAACGATACCCACAAAGGAATCTGCCAAAAGAGTGGATTCACGAACAAGACCAGTACCAGCGGTGAAAAGGAAAAGGACAGCTAGTGACGTTCCAATAAAACGAGCGCAACAACGAGGGCAACGAGTCAACGAAATGTCCCGGAGTCAACCACCACAGCAGAGGTCAAAGGAGCTTCAGATCGAAGAATGGGTTCGGAGATGCATAAACGATCAGCCGACATGGGAGCCGTGCCAGTCCAACAAACAAGAAGACTCAAGCGGAGATGAAAAGATCCTCAGCAACGAACGACCTTTCTAGAGGTGAAACGAAAACTTCAATTTCAAAATCCGCATCCAGTACTGTAGGTCCCCAGGTTTATCGATAAAGGGAAGTAGTGGAAAAGGATCGCCACCGAGAAGAAAGCTGGAACTCCTGAAGTAACCTACATTTGAAGAGTTCTGTCTCATGAGAATGGAGGAGTTCAGAAAAAAAAAAAAAAAAAAAAGATAAGTGAAAATTTCTTTGTTTGCCTATTTTACATTGAAAGTTCAGCTTACGTCATATTTTTTAAAGTTGCTAAATGCTGTTAAAGAAAAGAATTTCAATTCGAAAGTTGCGAGAACTTTGTTGTAATTATCTTTTAAACATAAAGATTTTTGTATTCGCAAGTTGGCGAGAATTTAGTTGTAAGTATTTCTTGTTAAGAATTCGCAAGTTTGCGAGAATTGAGTTGCGGATATCTTTTAGTCGAAAAGACTTCCTTTACTGGTGAAATTTCTTTAAAGTTAAGGTTTTTAGGAAAAGATTGTAAATTGTATATAGCACCTATAACGATGTTGTAAAATGAATTAAAAAAGTTATGTGTTTAAACATGTTGAAATTTTGTGTTGAAAGTAGAAATTTTATATGTCAGTTTTGAAGTGTCTTAAATTTAAATTTGTACAAAAAGTAAATTTTGGCCAACGTGCAAGTGAAAAATGTGGAAGAAAATGAATGATTAGAATGTGTATGTTTAACGTTAGACTCTCCAGCAAACACTGAAAAGTTTAAATAAGGCTCTCGTTTAGCACATTCGGATAGTTTTTGTGTGTAGGGAATCTTCCAAGGTCTAGAAAGTCAAGTTTAACAATGTAAGATGATGTTTAGGGGTAGTGTTGTTCGCGATAACACAACAAGATTACGTTCAGCACAGTGAGAACGAATTTCTAGAGAGCATTGGGGAGGAGAGAAGTTCAAGTATGAATGAATGAAAATTGTGTGAGGGCCAGATGTTAATAAAGAGTAATGGTAAGGGAACTGGAAATATTTGTACAAGATGTACTAATACTGTTTCCTTCCAGATAGTTTGGAAGAACCGAGATCTAAAAATCCTTGACCAAGAAGAAGATGATATATTGTTAACACAGATGAAAAAAAAAATTGTGACATATGTAAATCTTTTATCATAGTTTTAGTCTAGCTTTAGATTTTGTGTAAAGTTGGCTCTAAAAAGAAAAAGTTTAATGTGATAAACTATTTAATGCAAAGTGTTAGGAAGTGTTACAGAAGTTTTTAGAATTTAAAATCTTAAACAAGGTCGTTTTGAGACCTTATTTTTCGAGTATTTAAATTCTGGTGGGAAAGCTGTAAGGTTTATCCTAAGTTGTTGACAGTTATCTTTAGTTAAAGTTACTTTCCTATCCCTTCTAATTTCAGCTTACAAATTTCCGGCCAGAGTGCGTTTTTTAAATCATAGTTAAATGCAAATGAAGGAAGAGCAATATTTAAAGTCGAAGTTTCGAAGTTCTACTGACTTCGTTAGAGAGCCAGAGATTCTGACCAGAACGCGTTCGCCTTTTTGGCTACACTCTCTCTAAGCTATTTCTACGCTCGGCCGTATTTCAGGCCCTTGATAGTTTCGCCCTTTAGTTAGCGTTTAAGGGGCCAACTCCTGTAGAATTTTGATAGCTTCGGCTATATCATTTAGTTACGTTTAGTTAAGTTTTATTTCTTAGTATTCTTGAGTTCCAGCCCAAGTGGAGGCTTTTATGTACGTCCTCAGAAAGGGCCAACTTATTCGCTTACCAGTTCTCAAGGTTCCACACATTTAGCTGTAAATTTTACTAGGTTGGAACATTACAAACTTAAGTGGATTACTTCTCTTTAAGCATATCGAAATGTGTTATGACTTAGCACACTAGAGTGATATGCCGGATATATCACATTTCTGACTTGTGAAAAATCTAGCACCTACCGTTCATTATAAGCAGCCGCGTGCATCCAGAGGATAAGTTGTTAATTTATTAATTATAAGTGTAAAGTCGACAAGAGTGATATAGGAGATAAAACATATTTATTGGAACCAGTTAATGTACTTTAATAGTACATTATTACTTTAATAGTAATTTATTATATCTGTGACAGTACACGGTATGTGTACATTTGTATTAGTGATGACCGTATCAACATATTTAGGACTAGTTAAAAGATTAAAGGTTAGAAGAAAGGTTAGTAGAGTTATAGAGTTAGTTTAAAAGAGTAGGCGTATAAGCATGTTTTTATGCACAAATTTATAGAGTTTGTGACATAATTCGGCAACATGAGGAATTCCTTTTTAGAATGATTGATCAGTTTGCACACAGTGATAATACTTTATAGCCAGCACATTGCTCCTATTCCCTCTCCAAAATGTTACTAAATGTATAGTTCACCTTCCAGTTTTAATTCTTTCATTCGTTTTTTCTTCTAAAGACAGACTTTGTGGAACGTAATCCAAGGCGTTAAAAAGTAATTTGAATCGTCGACGGGACTTAAACAGGCCGGCAAGAACCTTTCCTAAGAGGACCGGCTGTCTCGCCGGCGGAGAAAAGAAATGATTCTATTTTGGAGAGTAAATTTTTCATGGGTGTAGAATACTATAAATGTTTTTGCATGATGTATGAACTTCTCTTAAGAAATTACCTTAATTTGCTTAAATAATGCAATAGAAAAGTGCATTTTGTTTAAATATATGTAGGATTTACAGCATTACTAAATTAAATATCACACTTAAAAAAGCAGTTATTTTTAAGTTAATAAACAACAGCAATTTACATATTTCTGCCCATATTTTCACCTTAAATGTAAGAGTAATTACTTCCATTAGTCATTTATATATTAATCACCAGTCACTGTCTTAAGGATTATTTTATAAGATCACTTTTATCTAAAAGCTCATTAAAATAACTGCATTTTATATAATATTCCTTTTTCTGGGTTAAAAATTGAATTCCACAACTAGGAAATTTGCTAATGCTTATGTTCTTTAAATTAATCAAAAATTATCATCAAGATTAAACCTCTGGTTAAGTTCATATATAAATTGTTCGAAAGGTGGTCATACATGTTAAGGGAAAAAAATAAAGCCGTTAAAATAAGTTTTTCATAAAATCAGCTACATACCAGCAAGCTTCTTTTCTGTATAAATAGCAGTTTTCTTAATTTTTTAAACAAATGGCTTACTAGACACCACTCTTTTTTAATTAGATGAAACAGCAACTTCATACCAGTATCGTTTTTGCTAGTCTCGTGTCAACCGAAATAAAATCAGATCATAGTACTCAGATATTCTTATGAATTATATTAAAGGCTCATTGACGAAAGAAGGATAATGTACACAATGCCGAGTGAAAATTAGGTTTATATGAATGATGAATGAAATGAAATGAAGAATAAATGCAAGCTTCTTGTGTTCCTCTGGCCAAAAAAAGATCGCTGTAGATTAAAAAAAAATTGGTTTATTCGAACCATCATCAGCATTATGGGGGGAAAAGTGGCGGTAGATTAAAAAAAAAAAAAAAAAAAAAATGGCGTATTCGTACCATGATCAAAGGTAGGAAAAAGCAAGGTCCGAACCCGCAATACAATGCCCTACTACCAGCTGAGTTTTCTATATGAGCATGTTACTTCTGCACTAAAAGGTACCTCGCGAGTAAGCATGGTTTTCACACTTCACGTTCAGGAAACTGAAGAAGCATGTGGCTTACTTTGAAATTAACGATAGTAATTTTCTGTTTTTTTTTTTTTTTTTTTTTTTTTTTTTTTTTTTTTTTTTAATACCAATTTCATTACAACACCACTCTTGGTGACGATTGAATCCAAAATCTAACTCAAGATGCCAACGTTTTACCCACTAAACAACAAGAGCAACCTTAAATTGATGTAGAAAAAATTTTAAGAAAAATTCAGAATCTGCGATTTCGAAATCCATCACTATTTTCTTACAATAATCTATTGCGGATTATTCTGTAAAAATTATCAACCATATATAATTTATGGTTGATTATTAAGGTTTATTACTGCTAATAAACTTTTTTTTCCTTTAAATAATTTATAAAGCTATCTATTCTATTAGCATATGCATTTTTTTAATTAATATCTGAAATCTTTATTGAGATTAGTCCATTTGACATTTTTTTTTTCATCAAGAATGAAATTGCACTCATTTAAAAACCATTATACAAACGGGACGTTTGAAACGAAATGCTTGAAACTGACATGTCAAGCGTCAAACTGTTGAAGTTAAGTCAACTCACGCGTTTCCCGGTCGTCCGGAAAATGCCGCATCTGAGCTCGCTTCTGATTGGTCAACGCTTTCCGCCCGAACGCGTGACAGCGTTGGTGTGAATTGAGCTTTACTCCTCCACGCAGCGTCGTAAGAGCATTGAGTGACAGGCTGCCACAGTTAGCTATGTGGCAGACAAAATTCACAATCTGGTCACGTCTTCTCAAATCAGTGCAGCATGCAGTGCATAACTACCTCAAATTTTACCGCCAAAGGCACAAAATGCGCAGCTCAAACAAAAAATGAGTGAATTGGCCGCGAATGTGCATCATCGTAAACTCTCGAAAGATAGCAAATTTAAAAATTTCAAAGGACGCAATCGCAGTAGTTCGACAAACTGCCAATGCTTTAGTCGCACGAATGCTATAAAATGTACTCCCCCATGCTTATTCCGGCACCAGGGAAACAAGTTTGGCGATGGCATTTCGGCCATAATCCCAACCGCCATGTAAATCGCATTCTTTTGGCCGACCTTTCACCTTAATGGGAATTTTTGATTGGCACGGGAGCAGAAATTTCTGTCCTTCCGGTTAATCACACCAAAAATCCTGTTGTGAATGAAGGACTGACTTCTTATGGAATAAATGGAATGTTTCCTGCAAATGGAACAAAATTCCCAATCTCTGGCTCTCAAATTTATGGCAAAAGTTCATTTGGGTTTACGTAATCGCCAGAGATAGCTAACCTATCATAGGCATTGATTTTCTAAAGATTAATTGATTAGTTGATGCTAAAAATAATAATATAATTGATGCCGAGACAATGTTGTCTTCACAGGGAAGGCTTGCTCGTAGCCTGTCGGGTGCAGTACCTTATGCATTCTTTTAGGTCCTTCCGAGTTTGAAAACATTTAAACTGAAAATTCGGAACTTACTAATCCTTCATATATACCTAAAGGGTGACCGTAGCATACTGTCTGTCACCACACTGAGACCAAGGTGTCTCTGGTATTTTATAAACTGCGTCGGCAATAGCCTGAGTTCTTCATGGCTGCCGACTAGGAATTTGAGTTTCTCTTGGCAAAGCGTATAGTGCGTCCATCAAACAATGCTTGGCTCCCTTCTTCCTCTCTCGTACTGCATATACTACTTCATACTTCCAAGATTAGTACATTTAATATTACCTAAACACTGCTCATTATACAAAACTCTATTCCAAAAGAAATTTACGTAAAAGCATTCGAAATTATATTCTTCAAGTTTTAATATTAACCAAAATTAAAATATGCATAAAAATGCTCGATTATATATGTTTTAATAAAATAGCATAAAATATTTAATGTAACAATGTAACTCTAGTGGCATATTTGTGCAGAAAAACGAGTCAGATTGAAAAAGCAACGTAAACACTATAAGCTGATGCATGATCAGCTTAACTTTCACACAATACTTTAGTAATATAAAAAAGATTCCTTGTTTTACCTATTTTGCTTAACTCATTCAATAGCTAATGCGCATATTAAACATTTCAGTGTTGGCTTCATTAAAAACCTTACCTCTTTGTTCAGCGAAATGTAACTAGCACATTTTTAAGACATAAAAAATCTTTTCTGCCTAACCACATCACTTTAGTACGAGTCAAAAAATTCAAAATTGAATCATGCATGAACATTTCTACTTTTAAGTATCTTATGCTCAGATTTATTAGTACATAATATTCAAATGGTAAAACATCAAAAAAGTTTTAAAAAGAATTTCTATTTTATAGTCAGAAAACAAGCTTTTTTTTCTTAAAAAAAAAAAGAAGAAATATTTCATTGATTCAAATTATCAAGTCTCAGAACTATTTAATTGTCAGCAAATAGTAATAACAATTGTTGTGTACCAGAATAGCACTGAAGTATCGAAGTTTACTCAAACATTAGACTTAATTACACGTGCTCTATTGCAGATTATTTCGTATTCACATGTAATGCGGGTATTTGAGTTCTCATCTCATTATAAAAATCTTAAACAGCAAAACATACTAAAATATTATATTGCATTACTGCAGCGTGAGTACCATCCATCAAGATCATAGCAACGCTAACAAGAGCTGCGCTATGTTGTATTGGTACTTCTATTTCTGAAAGAGAGAGGAAGAGAAATTTTTTCTTCACTTCAGCGTTCACAAGGAAAAGACTGGTTTAACTTCCAGAAAAATGTCCAATTCGGTGATAAAATTGAAAGTGTCACTCTTAAGAGACTGAATATACGAATTTTTATCTGAAAAGGAATGCAGAAAAGGTGGTACCTATCCGAAAGCGAAAAACTGTCACATAAAATTTTTACACCGGACAGGTTTATTAATCCGTGCTCTGAGCCCTCTCCTGGCGACCACATCTGAAAATGACCAGTATTTCATAAGCAAATATAAACATAGAATGCTAGCTCATTGAAAAAAATGTTGCGCTTTTATTTTTTACGGTGGAAGGTGGGATACCGTTTGTCCCACCATGCAACTAGCACATGTCTTATAGCATATTGGTGTATAGCAGGAAAAACAAAATCATGTGAAGAATGAATAAACAAAATAAAGCGTGCATTCTAAAATATTCATAATAAACACACTAAAATGCATTTTGTACTTATTTCATATATGCATGACTTTTTGCATATGCACATTTTGCATATAGTATATATTTAATATTTTTAAATTTTAGGAACAAAAGAAAATATTTTATTGAATATTATTTTAAGATTAAAATTTGATACTCGTACATATGATACTAAATAAAATGTTAAAATTGGCACTTGATTCAAAAACATTTATATATGATTAAAATTGAAAAAAGTCATTTTTCATGAAACTTTGAAAAACATGTTGTTTCATTCTTTTGTAAGCATAGAGGCACTTCACATGTTTCACACATCCAAAATGTTCGTCGTTCTTCTTTCGATATGCTGCAATATGCACATCTTCTCCTGCTCGTTCTCTTTGGCATTTTACTTACATTTTTTAGTCTCTTTTCTGGTTGTACGAACGAGTTTTTAGTTTTTATTTGAACTGGGGATTTCAGTTTTCTTTTCAGCTCTTTCTTGCCTGCAAGTGCCATTAGACCTTCTGTAACTGAGAGAAGAAAATCTTTCATTGTTTTTACATCATGATCAGGTTCGCGAACAAACTTGAATAAATGTGTTTACTATACTTGCATCTAAAAAGTTAAAAAAAAAAAAAAAAAAAAAAAAAAAAAAAAAAATTATGTGCCACCATTTCTTGCTTTTGCGGTCTATTTCATATAGTCTTTTCAGTTGATCGACATATCCATATTTTAGTCAGTTTTAGTCGACATATCCCATATTCTTATTGTATGAAATAATGCTGTTTGGGCACAGTAAATTTTTTTTTTTTTTGTCTTTCCATCTCGTTCTTTTCTATTAATTTCTTTCATTTCAGTTGCCTTTTCCAAGCAAGACAGGATAGAAACGGATCTTTTATCCTTCCATTTTATGCAATAAATTGAATTATCGCTAACTGAAAAGTCTATATATTCTCTTGACATAAATTGGTCTTTTAAATTTTTGGGTAGATACTTCCGATCCATATTTACAGTGCCACATGCATAGATGGGTCTGTGTCTTTAAAAAGCGAAACAAATTATAACTACTTCCCTTTCTTCTTCAGCAATAACTTCAACCTCAGTTATTCTCTCCCGGATTTCAATTTCATCTGAATGAGAACTGACATCTGAAGCATTTGAGTCGCAATCGGATGGCAATTCAGCAAAAAGATCCAAAGCTTCCTGAGTTGTTAATTTTTTTCTAGACATTTTAGCACATCAGAGCATACAACGGATGTAAAAACGCGCGCAATCACGAAAAAAGTAGATGCAAAAAAGAAAAGAAAAAATAATCGTGAGTGCTGCCATCTATTGAGCGGAAATTCAAGTGTGTGGTGGGACAAATTTTAACCCACTTATTTCAACTGCAAAATTAATGTTATAAAATATTGAATCCAATTAAGATTTTTGAAAATAAAATACCTTTGAATATTAAAAAGAATCATACATATCATAAATTGTATACCAAAATTTTTAAAATATTAAAAAATGCGAGATACATGGATATCACTCTTGTGATCCTATTTTGAATATTTTTTGCTTATAAACTTAAGCCCTGGTATAGTAGTAACATCTACTGAGAAAAATAATAACTAAAATAGATTATTTTTAAAAGATTAGAAAATTTCTAACGGAAATTGCTAACTGAGAAAATAAATATTAATTAGGTGGGACATATATTGACCCACCATGCCGCAAAGAGTTAACGCAGGGGAAACTGGTTCCCCATTACAAATAAGGTGATAGCATTCGAAGCTGATAGCTGATTGGTTGAAAACGAACAACCTGCAATTTTTTTGGAAAGGAATCAAAAAGTCGCGCGTCTTTCTTTCAATAGTAAACCAGGCAGAAAAATTGCCCGAAACAGTTGTTCGTGTGAAACAAAGGCCGTGGGATATGGGCCTAAGATAACCAACTTTAAAGGTAATCAGTATTTTTAAGAACATAAATACTGGTATTGAATATCACCTCTTTAAGGCGATCACTCCCAAAAAGCCTAAATCGTAAACAATTTTGGTTTTCTGTGGAAGTGGTACTGTTAGAGAGATGATGTTCAATACCCGTGCTTATTTGGACTCTAAAAAATTTTGATATATGCGTACATAAATATGTCTGTGTATGTATCCAGTGGACCAACTCGTGGCGAACACCTCCCTAAGATGACCGCGTCTAAAAGAGACCAGTATTTCTGAGAACATAAGTACATATTAGTATTGAACATCACCTCTCTATGACGACAACCAGCAAAGGAAAGTCTATATCTATGGCTGATTGTCTTAGAGAGACTCATTTTGTGGAGATAAGACTACCTCGAAAAGATATAAATATTTCTGAGAATGTAAGTATGTACTGATGTAGAACATCATCTTTAAAACGATCACTCACACACACACACACACACACACAAAAAAAAAAAAAAAAAATTCTAGATCTGTGACTAGTTGCCCTAGACCTCATTGCATGTGAGTTTATATATATGTAAGTATCGTTTATTGTTTATTCTTTTCAATTAAAGTCATAAAAGTAAACAAGCATATAATGAACCTCCCTCAGACGGCCAATTACGTTTCCAGAGGTTACTCTGATCGTCATAAAAGAGGTAATTTTAATGCTGATGCTTATTTATATTTTTGGAAATACTTATAGCTTTCAAAGGTTGTCGTCTTAGGGAAGTGGTTTTAATGACAGTATGTTTTTTTAATTTAAAACTTCCTATTGCTTACAAAATTGAAATAACTTTAATCTCAGCAGTAGCAAATAAATAAATCATTTAAAGTAATCAATAAACAACATGACTACCAATAAATTTTGGTTTACTGATATCAGTATTATCCCACCAGCGGCAGAGTGGTTAAAGCCGCTGAATAGTGCTAGTTCGGTTTGGACTTCGAGTCCCGGAGAACGGGCTGACTACATGGGCGTTTTCGTGGTTTTCCCATGTGTAGCGTGGATACGAGTTCAGTTTCCTTAAAAAGCCCTCCAGATGGCATCCTTCCCTTTCCGTGTAGAGCCTAATCGCGAATCACGTAATAAAATAAGGAAATAAAAAAGATACTAATATTAATTTCCCTTAGTTTTCATTATTTACAGGAGTCTATTGATTTCAGTTAGAAAACTCGTACAAACCTATATAAACCAATAAAAGATGTAGTGGCATTCATTTCGATAATCAATATAATCCTATTGATACCAGTAAGAAAATAGTAAAATCAGTATAAACCAATACAAACCACTTGAAAGTTCTACGTTGTATGGGTATAAATTGATACTAGTGGGGTGGAGGAACCCACAGGGATCAGCAGAATCCAGTAAAAGTCAGTAGAATTCTATGGGCACCAGTAGAAAGCTGTACTGTTTCTATGGGAAATTTTGATAGTAGTAAGAAAAACAAGTGGATACCAATAGAAACCAGCAAAAGTCAGTAGAAACCCCTCAAATTCTATGGGTACCCATTCAAAGCTTTACTGGTTTCTATTGCGCATTTTTATCAGAAACATACTTAGAGAATCATTGAAAGCAGGCACCAAAAAAATCCTTAGATATTCAGGAAAGGGGGCACCAAAATTTCCCATTACCGGAATAAGCATGAAATGCCTAGTGTTGCTAAATAAATACCGAGAGAGAGAGAGAGAGAGCGAATAAAGAAAACACTGCCGTAAACATATCTAGGGGTACCAAAAATCTTATAAGTGCTTAGGGCCTCTGAAGATAATAAATATCCTCAGAGTATAAAGCAACTTAAATTCAGAGTCGAGAGATTAGACACGCGAATACGCAGGCACTATTTAAGCTGCTTATTTTTACATCAAATGACAGAACACAATGTCATAACTTCAAGTAATTGAAGCTCTTATTCAAATATTATATTGTTACAGAATTTTGCCTTTTTTGGGAAAATCATTTTATGTAACAACACGGAAGGATTAAAAAAGTCATATATATAATATTGTTGCACGCGTACGGGTTCGTAATAAACTGAATGCACAAGTCCGATGAAAACTGAATAAAATTTATTCTTATCACAACAAATAAAACCAAATGCTGAAATTTCCTCAGAGATATTTGTACAATATCGCAATATCCCACAGTAATTATATTTTAAAGTACTAAAACTTTTAATAGGATTCAATTTAAACCAGAAAAACATAGAGAAAGCTAATCCAATCTGGCCGCGAATTCGCTGCAGTAAACAACAACAGTTTTTAAACAACTGAATTGAGATGTTTTCCTCCAGCTTTTATAAGCTTTTTAAATGCATGAGAACATTCTCGTATTTTCTCGATAGCAAAAGAGCACAATAACGAGATATCTATTTATTAAAATGTTGAATGCGCGTGCTCCTGTATTTTAATTTTTTCCAGCTTAGCTTTCTCTCAAATACGTCTCGTGCTGCATTGCACGAGAATCTAAAACAATTTTAATTACAAATTCTACTAAAAATAGCTAAATAAATACAAAAACCGTAGCACTGCTCCTTTCCCAAGGACTGCACTTCCCGGGCAGTACGATACCTGGATAAGAAGCCAAAGTTACAACTAAGGCATCAATGCAACAATAAACATTACATTACAATAACCAAAAACATAAACAATAACTACAATAAGTAACGTAAATCAAATCAAATACAAGTCACATTAGAGCATAAATTTTACAAATTTAGAAACAAAAAGTATAAGGTATTTCTTCCGCCTTCCTAGCGTGCCTTCGTGGTGTAATGGTTCTGCACACTGGGCCGGTATTCCGGAGGTCCGCGGTTCGATTCCCGGCGAAGGCGTTGCTAATTTTTCATCTTTCCTATTTTCAAAATATACCTTGTAAGGATTATGTTAATTTTATTAACAGTTAAATTTTAAATTAAAGTTCCTTTCCTGTCAAATTCTTAACTTCAACTTACTACTTCCGGCCAGAACGTAGTTTTGAAATCGCTCTGAATCGCTACTTAATGAGGAGCGGTATTTAAGCCGCGAAGTCTACTTGCTGAGTTAGAGAGAATCAGAGTTTCTGATTTGCGCGCGTCTGCCTTTTGGCTACTCTCTCTCTCAAAGCTGTTATTACGCTCGGCCGTACTCAGGCCCTTGATAAGCTTCGTAGTCAAATAGAGTTAAGGGGTCAACTAGATTAGAATCTTGATAGCTTCGGCTATATCTCTGTAGTTAATCTTAGTTTTAGTTTAATTTTTAGTCTTTTAAGTTCAAGCCCAAGTGTCGGCTTTTATTGTACACTCCAAGACGGAGTTTTGTTAAATCTTATTGGAATAATAAAGGGTTAGTTACCCTTCCTTCTTGTTGTTTCTTGTCACACGAACTTAAGCGATTATTCGCTAACTAGTTCTTAAGATTCGTCGTTTTCTACAGTAACTGAGAAATACACTAGAGAGAATCTTACATTTGGCGCCCGAAAAATTGATAACGGACCATGTCGTTAAAGTCCGGGAAATTCACGTTGACCCCTCCGACCTTTCAGGTCCCTCAGACGTCCACAAATCCAGTAGAAGGGTTTGGATTTCTCGTGGAAACGTTGCGTGCAGTGATGAAGCCAGCCGCAACATTTGACGGCAAAGGCTCAGTTCTGACATTCTTGGAACAGTTGGACCTATCTTTCACCTTACATTCTGCGAATCAGCTGCAAAAGGTGACCATCGCTACTTCATCCTTAAAAGGTCAAGCCCTCAGCTGGTATAAGGGCATAGGAAAGTTCTTGTTGGGGGACCCAGAATCCGAATTGTACAACTGGGAATATTTTAAGTCGGCATTAGTGAAAGCATTTCCAGTTGTTAAGTATCGTGCGAAGCTAGAATCAGAATTGTACAGTAAATAGCAAAGCAATTTCGATGAGTTGACGGAATTTATTCTACGAAAAATACAAGTTTTTAATTTATTATACGGGATAAGGCCCGATAATGAACTTATCGAAGTAATTCTGTCGCGTCTTCTACTGTCAGCGCAAGATTTCCTCGAAGTGAGTAATCCGCAAACATTAAAAGTTCTATTCCAGCTTTGCGGAGAAATTCCAAAGTAGAAGAAACTCGGAGAAAGCGCGTGAAAGTCAGTTTGGCCAGTACTCAAGATTTATTCCTCAAAAGAAACTGCAAGTTCAGTACAATGCGTATCGGCAGATTGGGAAAAAGTGAAAAGTTCAATAACAAGAGCGCAGATAAATCTAAGGGTGGTGGATATAAAAATCAACGAAAAGAGGCCGCGGGTAACCAGAATTTAAACGCAAACCGGTGATCGAGAAGGGGCAACAGTCACCGAGTGGGAAAGAAGACTCCTCAAAAATTCATTTAAATACAGTGGTGGTACAAAATCTAGCTATACCAGAGATACAGATTCTGGTAAATAATGTGCCAACCACTGCACTCCTGTACACAGAGGCGCTATGTTCATTCCCCTCAGAAGACTTTTACAGAAAGCATTTTCGTCGTTACAGACTGTTTAAAGCCACGGAAGAAAAAGTAATTGCCGCCCAAGGCAAACATTGCGCATGTTTGGGAAAAACCGCACTGTATGTTCAAATTAAAAACGAGGTGTCGAAAGTTAATTTTCTAGTCGTGAAAAATTTACTCACGTCCGTCATATTGGGGGTCGATTTTTTACGTGCATCCGGCGTAAATCTTAATTTTCAGAATTCTACGTTTCAGATGCACATGGACCCTGTAGAAGAAGATGAAGTTTCCATGCCGGAATCGGGCTTAGACCATCTGAAGCTTGAAGAGAAAGAGAAGATAGAAAAATTAGTAAGAAAATTTAATTCTTCGTTTAACGACAAACCTGGCTTTTGTCAGGTAGTTAACCATTCCATTAATACCGGGAATGCCCCTCCAGTCCGGTCGAAGCCCTATAGGTATGATAAGGTGAAAGAAGCAATTATTGAAAAATATATTGAAAAAAAATGCTAGAAAATAAAATTATTGTGCCAAGCACTAGTCCTTACGCAAGTCCGGTGGTCCTTTGTAGAAAAAAGAATGGGCTACCGCATGAACACCCGGACGTGTATAGGTTTGCAGTTGATTATCGTAAACTGAACAGTATACCAAAATATCTCACGTATCCCCTACCAATAATTGACTTATTAATTAAAAACTTTCGCTCGACTAAGTTTATGACAACCTTAGACTTAACTTCGGGTTACTTCCAAATCGCCGTAAAACCAGAAGATGTCCAAAAGACCGCGTTTATTACAAAATCAGGCGTCTATGCCTTCTTAAGAATGCCCTTTGGTTTAAGCGGAGCGCCCGCTACTTTCAAAAAGCAATGGACATAGTCTTAAGGCCAGTTTTAGGTAAAAGTGCAATTATTTATCTTGACGATATCATAGTTCATCGTAGCAAGGAGTACAAGATTGCGCCTGACATTGGCAAGAGCCTTAAGCACCATGCAGGCGACAGTATGATTTTGCTCAGTTCCGCCTCCAATTTTGATGGAGTGCATCCTAGCCGGACGGGTTCCAGGGTCTCTCATTTCTCTTCCCTTATCATCAACCTCTCGAGAGAACTTTCGGCTCGCCGCATATTTGGAGTGCCCTCATGCTGCACAGTCACTATGCATTTACAAACATCCATGCCTTCTCGGGAGTCGAACTCGCATCGTTAGGGTTTGCAACACGGTAGTGTATTATTTAAATTCTAAATATCTGTGAAGGAGAACTCAAAACTAAGTCTAAAAATATACACAGAATTCATGTTCGCGCATGAAAATGAAAGCTTGTCGTCTTTTCCCGATTTGAAATATAAAAATTTCTGAACTGGGCATGTTTTTTGTTCAAACAGTATCACCATATTTTTTTTTTTTTTTTTTTTTATTATTATTTTTATTTTTTTTTTTTTATTTTTGAGTCTCAAAGCTTTTAACATATATATTCTAACTTAAGCTTAAAGAACACTGAACTTTTACAGATTTTGAGAATATCTGAAGCTTAATTTATCATACTTAGCAAATAAAATCATGCATAAGCATCGTAAATAACAGGAAATAGCTATAATGGAAATTAAACAATAATATAGTCAGACAAAACTATTTTAAACAATATTGTTACGAATTTGGTATTTAAAAAGCTAATGTTAGTTCAATTATAAATTAAATGGTTTTATTTCTCGCGCAGTGCAGCGCGTGACGAATATTAAAAGAAAGCTAAGCCGGAAAATTGAAAATACAAGAGCGCGTGCATTAAATAAATAAATATCTCTTTTTGATTTCGAGAAAGTACTGGAAAATTCTAGCGCGTGATTTTAAAATCTTATAAAAGGAGGAAAACATCTCAGTTTGTAGTAGTTGCTTAATTTGTTGTTGTTTAGAAAACTGCTCTTGTTGATTGTAGCGAATTCGCTCTTTTAGAATTACATTCTATTGGACATTTGAGTAGTTAGAAGATAACTACTGTGAGATATTGTAATACTGCATGATAATTTGAGGAAATTTAAGCATTTTTGTTGTGATAATAATAAATTTTTGTTCATTTTTCATCAGACTTGTGCATTCATTTCATAACGAACCGTACGCACGCAAGAATTTTTGGTGTCAGGAGTGGGGTTTGAATGCCAATAACAAGAGCGATGGAAGAACAATTCAGGCAAATGATGACTGCATTTGCTGCTTTCCAAGAAAAGATGGAAGGGGCCGTCAACTCCGTTAAGGAAGAAATGAAATTGGGCCAAGAATCCGTTAAGGACGAAATGAAAGCCGTTCAAGCTGGTCAAGAAAAGATTGAAGCACGTCAAGAAGAAATGAAAAGAGAAATTACCTGCATAATAGAAAATAAATTTGAAGCTACAGAAGGCAGAATTGACACAGTTGAAAATAAAGTTGGACAAATTGAAAAAAAGTTTCTTCCATAAGAGATCAAATTGAAGAAAGAGTTTCTTCGGTGAAAGAAGAAATAGAAGAAAAAGTTTCTTCTGTAAAAGAACATATAGAAGGGAGATTTTCTGCTGTGGAGGAACGAATTGAAGGAAGAGTTTGTGCCGTCCAACACCAAATAGAACAACAAATTGATGATAGGGTTTCTGCAGTAGCCAAAGAAGTGGATATTTTAAAGAAATTCGTAGCGACGGCAGGGAATAATAGCGATGGTTTTAAATTCTTACCGATGCCTGCTCGTCCATCTCTGAAGCTATCCACATATGATGGGAAGACATCCTGGCAAGTGTATAAAACACAATTTGCTATAGTGGCGGATGCGAATGGATGGGATTCCCAAACTAAGGCCTGTCATCTCGCCACTTCTCTGAGAGCAGGCGCAGCGGATATCCTTCAGACACTTCCCGAAAAGAAAAGGTCAGATTTCGAAGCTCTGTCCGGCGCCTTGGAGCTGCGCTTTGGGGAGAAGTGTTTAAAAGACTACAGCAGGCTCCAATTAAAATCTCGTCAACAGAAGCCTACCGAAGCACTTCAGGAGCTCGCCACGGATGTTGAAAGGCTGTCCCAACTCGCCTTTTCCGAATTACCGACAGAAACAAGGGAAATCCTGTCCTTGCAATATTTTATCGACGGCATCCAGGATACTGAAATACAGAAAGCTCTACGAATGGCGGATGTAAAAGATTTAAAAAGCGCTCTAGTGTACGCCATGAAATTCGAGGCAGCCCAGCAAGCCACTCGTCGAGACCGCCACCCAGTCAGAGCTGCTCAAGTCCAAGAGCCAGAGGATCAAGTCACCGCTCGTCTAGACGATTTAACTAGACAACTGAACGCCTTGAGACGGAATATTGGTGAGAAGAAACCGACCGTTAAGTGCTGGAACTGCGGTGCTGAAGGACACATACGACGAAACTGCAGAATACCCCAGGGTACGGATGTTAAGTCCGCTTCTAACAAGCAGCAGGGAAACTAATTAGTGGCCATCTCGCGGGGCGGAGGTTGCCAGATAATGAAAAGCCCCCGTTTAAAGCGCTTCAGATTTTTACAGTGAGAGGCGGCAGTAATGGACTTTTCATAATAGGACATATTAATGGAATTCCGTGCAATATGACTATAGATACAGGAGCCAACGTTACCATCATCCGAAAAGATTTGGCTCAACAACTAGGAAACAAACTTATCTGGACGCCGCCCTGCGTTACCCTCCAGACTGTGTCCGGTGAGAAGATCGACATCGACGGAAAAGTAAATGTTAACATCACGTTTGGAAGTGCCGCTTACCATCACACGGCATATGTAGCAGAGATCACTGATTCTTGCATACTCGGATTGGATTTTCTAAGTAAATACAATTTTTCCTTGGATTTTAAAAATAACGAATTGCATTCTACATCTGAGGACATAGCGTTATTTCTAGTTAATGATGAAGAAGTTAAATCGTTAGATAAAATCATAGCACAAGAAAATATCACAATACCGGCAAGAACAGAAATTTTACTTCCTGGATACATAGCCGAAAACAGAAATTTCCGCTACGGCATCATAGAATATCCCAATAACTGTAATAGCTCAAAAGGAGTACTGGTAGCCTCAACACTCGTCGACCTATCCAAAACGGTTATCCCGGTGAGAGTCGCCAATGTAACTGAGAAAGTGAGAATTATTAAGAAAGGTGAAGTGGTTGCAGCATGTACTCCAGTAACCAGCGTTGAAAGAAAGAGTAACATCCAAGAATCCGTGTCTTCAGAGAGCATTACATCGGAGTTATAGCAGAATACGCAATTAAACGGTGAAGAGAAGAATGCTGCCGATCGCGTCATTAAAGATCTTCAAGTTGTTTTCTCCCGCTTGTCTTCTGACATGGGTCGAACTAGTTTGACACAACATGGAATCGATACCGGCGATCATCCCCCGATCAAGCAACATCCAAGACGTCTACCGTTTGCTAAACAGGAAGAGGTGCAAACACTGTTAAAAGATATGGAAGAAGGCAATGTCATCGAGCCTTCAGCGAGTCCATGGGCCTCTCCCATCTTTCTCGTCAGAAAAAAAAGACGGCTCAACAAGATTTTGCGTTGACTATCGCCGGTTGAATGAGGTTACGAAGAAAGACAGTTACCCTCTTCCTAGAATTGATGACATTCTAGACACTCTTTCTGGAAGCAAGTGGTTCTCAACACTTGATTTAAAGAGTGGGTATTGGCAGGTAGAAATCCATCCTGATGACCGAGAAAAGACGGCATTTACTACGGGACAAGGGCTTTGGCAATTCAAGGTGATGCCGTTTGGACTGTGTAATGCGCCGGCAACATTCGAACGCCTCATGGAGACTGTTTTGAAAGGCCTTTCCTACGAAACCTGCCTGATATACCTGGACGACATCATCATCGTCGGAAAGAGTTTTGAAGAACATTTAGAATATCTTAGGAAGGTGCTTCAGAAACTGAGAGAAGCCAATCTGAAGCTGAGTCCCGCTAAATGCAAATTGTTCCGAAAGGAAGTGAGTGGGGAAGGAAGTGACCTGGGACATGTCATCTCTGCAGAAGGTGTACGCACGGATCCTGAAAAGGTATCAGAGGTTAAATCCTGGAAACGTCCCGAAAATGTCCATCAGCTGAGAAGCTTCCTAGGGCTTTGCACCTACTATAGGAGATTCGTGAAGGACTTTTCTTCCATCGCAAGATTCCTTCACAAGCTGACAGAGAGCGAGCAAACGGACAAAAGAATGCGAGGATGCATTTAGTAACTTAAAGGAAGCTTTAACATCTGCTCCAATCCTGACGTATCCTCAGCTCGACAGACCATTTATTCTCGACACGGACGCGAGCAATGAAAGTGTCGGTGCGGTTTTGTCCCAAGAAATAGACGGCCAAGAATGTGTAGTAGCGTACTGGAGCAAATGCCTGTCTAAGCCGGAGAGGAATTACTGTGTCACCAGGAAAGAGTTGCTCGCCATAGTCAAAGCTGTAGAACATTTCCATCATTATCTATACGGCAGAAAATTCCTCCTCCGCACGGATAATGCCTCATTGGCCTGGCTTCTAAATTTCAAGAATCCTGAGGGTCAAATAGCCAGGTGGATACAGAGACTCCAAGAATATGACATCACTATCCGTTATCGTAAGGGATAATCACACGGGAACGCCGATGCCCTCTCTAGACGACCTTGCCCACAAAGCTGCCGATATTGTTCCAGGGTGGAAGCGAAATACGAGCTGCTGACTCCGGTCGCAAGACAAATTACAACATCAACATCGGCTGATCGAGACCCGTGGAGTGATGATGAAGTCAGGAAAGACCAACTGGAAGACCGCGACATTAAACCCATAATTGATTTAATGGAGTCATTAAACAGAAAACCTACTTAGCAGGACATTTCTATCTGTAGTCCTACAACAAAACAATACTGGGCACTCTGGGATTCACTTCACATTCGAAACGGCGTCTTATACCGGAAATTCGAATCGGATGATGGGAAGACGTTCCGATGGCAACTGATACTTCCAAGATCCCGGATTCCTGATGTCCTTAAAGAACTAGATAACAGCCCTACAGGAGATCACTTTGGAATTATGAAGACCTTACAGAGAGTTCGTGAGCGCTTTTAAAGGAATAATGCAAAGGATGACGTGCAAAAGTGGTGCCGATCTTGCGATGCCTGTGCAGGTCGGAAAGGACCGAGGAAACGCAGCCGAGGCAAGCTGCAACGTTACAACGTAGGTGCGCCATTTGAACGTGTCGCCTTTGACATCTTGGGACCTCTGCCACGAACTGCTGGCACGAATACATACTCATTGATTACTTCAGTATCACGAACTGATGGCAACAAATACATACTCATTGATTACTTCACCAAGTGGCCTGAAGCGTATCCTATTCCTGATCAAGAGGCTTTTACAGTAGCTGAGGTGATATTACAGCACTGGATTTCCAGGTTCGGAGTGCCTCTTCAGTTACATTCCGATCAGGGAAGGAATCTTACCTCGGTAGTAATCAAAGAACTATGCTAACTACTCGGCATTGACAAAACCCAAACGACGCCATTACATCCCCAGTCGGACGGCATGGTAGAGAGGTTCAATCGAACCATCCTTAATAACCTCTCATTAGTGGTTTTCAGAAACCAGGAGGACTGGGACAAGAAATTATCGCTGTTTTTACTGGCTTACCGCAGTGCTGTTCACGAGACTACCGGCTGTTCCTCATCCCAGATGCTCTTCGGTCGTGACCTTCGTCTGCCTTGTGATCTATTGTCTGGTCGCCCTCCGGATGCTCCTTCATCGTCTGAGGAATATATTCAACATCTCCAGGCCCGGTTTAAAGTGATGCACAACTTTGCACGAGAGCGAGTCAACTTGGCGACGGAGAAGATGAAGACCCGATACGACACAAGAGCTACTGAACATCAATTCCACGAAGGAGACAAGGTGTGTTTGTGGAATCCGACTCGACGGAAGGGAATCTGTCCGAAATTGCAGTCACCTTGGGATGGTCCGTACACGGTCCTAAACAGGCTGAATGACGTCGTGGTTCGGATCCGTAAGTCTTCGAACTCTAAACCTGTAAGGATCTTAAGTTTTACTAACGTTTATTTTATTTTAAATCTTTACTATCACTTCTTATTTTCTACTTCCGGCCAGAATTATAAGCGTGAAGGAGTTTATGCAAAGTTGTCTGGCGAACGCCAAGTATTTAAGTGTGGCCTTTTTGCCAAGCAGAAGAGAGGAAGCCGTGAGTTCGAAGCAGGCCGCTTACCTTAGAAGTTACGCAGTTGCTACTTTGCCTTCCAGGCCAGAGGTTTTAATCCTCTTGATAAATTAAACGTATTGTAGTGTTCACAGTCTCTGTGCTACATACGCTTTCTGTTATTATAAGGCCAATTTTATTCTAAAGTTAAATTAGAATTTAGTTTTATTTTGATATCTTTTAAGTTAGACCCCGAGTGGAGGGTCATTGTATTCCGAAGTACGGAAGTCATTGTATATAAAGAAAAAATAAAGGGTTTTGTATACCCTTCGTCTGTATCCTGTCTACTTACTACAATTAGTGAACATAGCTTTAGTAAGCTCTCTGTTCTAGTCAGGTCATTGTATGTTTCCGAAGAAGGTTAGAAGAAACTTTGAACCTGATAAACCTAATGTCGTTCATTACGACAGGTTAGCTCATTACTATGGCCATAGTACGTAATGTAAATAATTGTAAATAGTATAAAACCATGGTCCTTTTTGTTTTTAAATGTGTATTTGATTTGATTTGTATTTAATATTTGATTTGTATTTGATAGCATTTGATTTGTTTTATTTATTGCATTTATTGTTCATGTTGTTTATTATTGTAAAGTAATGCTTATTAATGCATTTATGCCACAGTTGTAAGTTTAGCTTCCTGTCCAGGGATTGTACTGCCCGGGACGTGCAGTCCTTGGGAAGGGGGCAGAGTTACGAATTTGGTATTTAAAAAGCTAATGTTAGTTCAATTATAAATTAAATGCTTTTATTTCTCGCGCAGTGCAGCGCTTGACGAATATTAAAAGAAAGCTAAGCCGGAAAATTGAAAATACAAAAGCGCGTGCATTAAATAAATAAATATCTCTTTTTGATTTCGAGAAAGTACTGGAAAATTCTAGCGCGTGATTTTAAAATCTTATAAAAGGAGGAAAACATCTCAGTTTGTAGTAGTTGCTTAGTTTGTTGTTGTTTAGAAAACTGCTCTTGTTGATTGTAGCGAATTCGCTCTTTTAGAATTACGTTCTATTGGACATTTGAGTAGTTAGAAGATAACTACTGTGAGATATTGTAATACTGCATGATAATTTGAGGAAATTTAAGCATTTTTGTTGTGATAATAATAAATATTTGTTCATTTTTCAGCAGACTTGTGCATTCATTTCATAGCGAACCGTAAGCACGCAACAATATGATTTCCTCAAAAATTGCACCAAATAACTATGTAGACAGAAATTTATATTTCTATTTAAAAAAATGCACATTTTCAAAACACTCACCCTATCGCAAAACGAAAACTATTGATACGCGTAGCAAGTAGATGAATACATTTCTTAAAGTATGAAACACATTTGTATCTTTTAACCTGCAGTATTCTTAGGCAGAAGTGATGCAGCATGAATACTTGGAAATACTCGGTGCCAGTGTTCCTCATTTCTCCAAGAGTTCATCAAAATAAAAATGTAATGACTTTTTAGCTGACTTTAAATGTATTTTAAAGTCAGCTAAAAAGAATTTAAAATACAGGTATTCGAACAGGAATACGTCATAAATTAGGGAAAAGACAGGAAACTGAATGAACTTAATTGATGTTGTTGTTGTTGTCGTGTCCACATTACATGGAACGATGATTGCCAGAGCCTACTCCAAAAAGAGGTTGGACTTCTATTTTCCACCTCCAATTTTGAGAGACAGCACCCCGGTGGGGGGGGGATCCGGGGCTCTCCCACCCTTCTCCTCACCCACCAATCCACACGAGGGGACTTTTCGGCTCGCCGCATATTTAAAGTGCCGCCATGCCGCACCGGCACTATACATTTACAAATATCCATGTCTTACCCGGGATTCGAGCCCGGGCCGTTCGGTACCCTACTAGGTTCGCCTAACCCAGGGATGAGCAAACCTTTTCGGTCGCGGGCCAAAAATCGGAAATTAAAAGTTTGGCCGGCCAAGATAAAATTTTCTAAAATTTAAAAAATAATATACAAGCATTACAAGTTAAATGTGTTAATGAGATGAAGGAAATTGCGATTTCATTTTTAAATGTTCCTTATACTGAGGTTCGAAGTGAGATGTACTGATTCTAAGGAACGACGTTAAATGCTCATCTCTCAGTCAACTTCTGAGATAATTCTTTCTGACGTTCCTAGTTGAAAAAACTTGTTCACATACATAAGATGAAGCAAACATAGCACTGATTTTCTGAGCGTGAGATATTAAATTTGAAAAACTTACTTTCGATAATGATTTGTAAAACTCTAACTTAGAAACAACTGCTTGAGATGATTGTTCGGTTGCAACTCAATTAATTCAAGCTGCAAATCTGACCTCACTGTTTCACAATTTACGTTGAAAGGCATGATAAAAATACACAATTCTGTTTGAATGGCACTGAAATCTTTAAATCTGCTTTCGAACTCAAAATGCAGTTTATTCAAGCCGTCTTCATAATTCTTAAACTTCTCTTCATTTACTGAGGGTATTGAATTTAACCTCGGAAAATGAGACAAGTCGTTCTTAGCTAGCTGCCCAGCAAACAGATTAAGTTTTAGTTTAAGGGGTATCAGCAACCCCTATACCGACAGTGTTAAATTGTCATTTTCGATGTACCTTTTCTCAAAATCTGCTGTAGATAAACGCTTAAAATTTTTTGTGTACTTAAAGTATACTTATCTGATTATACTGAAATGAGCTTTTGAAACATTTTAAATTTTAGAGTAATTTACAGAATATTTTGTTAGGCATAGTAAAATTTAGCACTTTTCTCACACAAATTTTTTTAATTCTTTTTTCTTAGTTTATCACAAAAATCTCATTTCTGTAAATGTAAGGAAACCTAATAAATATGCCATAAAAATTTTAGATACCTGTGAGCAGTAGTTTCTGAAAAATCATCGAGTATAAAGAAATCACGTTTGGAGAAAAACGCGTTCTTATGTAAAAAACCTCATTGATCAAAGCATTCGATCACAAATTCAAACTAGATTTTTTACAGTTCTAGTTTTCATAGAGATTAAAGAATGGTATTTTTAGAAAGATAAAAGTGTAGAAAATTCGAAAATGCAAAATTCCGAAATCACAATTTTTTGAAGATTTTTTTGGGTTCCAACACCCCTTAAAAGCTTTGAGATGGACCCAGATATCGTCGATAAAGTGATTTTTCCTTTGCATCTTGACATTGAAGTTGCTCATATGACAAAGAAAATCTGTAAAAAATGGAAAGCTCGAAATCCATTCTGTATCTTCTAACATTTCGCACTTCGCAGAACACTGTTTCTCATGGAAGAACGACACAGTGTCGTCTTTCAGCTGCCAAACTCGCTCGAAAATATATTCTGCGCTAAGCCACCTTACTTTCGCATCAGAGTATTCAAATTGCACGGACTGAAGAAAATCTCGAAATTACCTGTGAGCAAGCCCACGAGTTGAATAGTTTTTACAGGCTTCCCGACTGCATCAAGCACGGTTTTCATATTCAATGCAGATTTACACAGAGCATCTTGATGTATAACTAAATGTACTTGTAGAAAAACAATATTGTTCCCGGGATAGTTTTGATTAAAGATTCCAGAAAATCCAGATTTTATTCCTGTCATATTTGGTTCTCCATTAATCGTAATATTACATATATTTGTTATAGGCACTTTCAAAGTTATAAGCTCTTCCAGAAATTCAGAAAAAATATCACATTCCGTTGCAATTCCCTTTAAAGAACGCATACACGCCAGCTCCTCGGTAATTTCAAAGTTCTTATCAACACCTCTTATAAATAATACTAATTGAGCAGTATCATTTATATCAGTGCTTTCATCCATAGCTATGGAGCAAAATTTAAACTGGCCAATCTTTGACTCTAATAGTGATGTGAAATTTTTATCGATGTCTTCGATTCTAGAAGTCATCGTTTTTCGAGATAAGCTTACAGTCTCAAAACTATTTTTCTTGACTAGACATAAAACATCACAAATTTGGAGTATGCATTATTTAAAGATTTCCTCATCACTGAGAGCTTCATTATTTTTAGCAATATTGTATGCTACAATGTAACTTGCATGTGTAGCTGCTTCTTGGATACTGTTTACCTTCTTGAAAATATTTTGTCGGTCTTATAATTTTTACCAAGACTTTCTGCATTTTGTTCTCTTTCATATTCGGACATTGCTTCGTAATTGGAATTCTTATGCTTAGATGTGAAATGACGGGAAATGTTATATTCTTTGAAGACTACTACAGCTTCATTGCAGATGAGACACACTGGTTTATCTTTTACAACTGTAAAAAATATTTCCAGGTCCATTCATCATGAAAAGCATGGCACTCTGAATCAACTTTATGTTTTTAGTAGCCATTTTGGGGTTGAAATATTTTACGAACAACTCAAACAAGCACTAGCTACGTTATTTAATAATTTGACCATTATTCACAATGATGCTATACATCCGCTATTTTTAGATTCGCAACCCATAATATTAGAACTCGCGCCAAAAGAAAAAGCTGCTGGCTGGAGCTTAAAATGCGCAGTCTGCCACATGTGAGGTCTAAATCACCTATATTGGATTCCCATATGTCTGCTCCCCGAGAAAGCGATAACGCTTGTTGGCGCCAATCTACAGCTATAACTAACAGAGAACTTCCGCTTTTAACACTTTACCGATTGAAAACTGTCTGTGCTTTCTAGTTCCGTCGATTTATGTTTTGTAGAACAAAAATAGAGAAATTAAAAAGATCATCAGTCCTTTGAAAGAAAGGAAGAAAAAAATAATATTTAAACAAAGTAGAAAAGGAGGTGGATATATAATATATATTTCTTTTAATTTGCCTCGGACCGGCAAATTAAAATTCTATCCGCGGGCCGGATAGAACCTTTTGGAGGGCCGGAGTTGGCCCATCACTTGCGTAACCACTATACCGTCCGGACGAGTACTTAATTGATGCAATTGATTGTATCATGATAATTGATACACTCAAAGAATGTAAAGGACTAAGAAAAAATGCATTCGCGGAGGACATTCTAAGGCAAACTTGCTCTGTTCTGCACATACGCTGCATGCTTCGTCTCAGACTACGTAAATATTCAAGACAATTGTTGTATAATTAGGGATTTTATTCACACTAGTTTGTAATGTAAATTACTAGAACAGTCTCAGACGTAGAGAAGTATGCAATATGCATGGAAAAACTTCTTCCCAAGTCTAAATGTAATGGTGCTATATAAAATGAAATAAGAAAATATCAGATTTACAGCAAAATGTAATGCTACGTTCTACGGGCTCGTGAATTTGGAGTAATTGATGACAACACTTAATGAAGAATTAAAACCCAATTTATTCGCCAGTATTACACATGACAGTTCGAAAGACACGTTTAAATTCGTCGAAAAACTACAAGGAAAACGCTGAAACAATCA
The DNA here is from genome assembly GCF_044657685.1 of Stegodyphus dumicola. Classification (NCBI taxonomy): domain Eukaryota; kingdom Metazoa; phylum Arthropoda; class Arachnida; order Araneae; family Eresidae; genus Stegodyphus; species Stegodyphus dumicola. The sequence continues at coordinate 84,356,163 of NC_140781.1, forward strand.
GCAACATAGCCTTCAAGTTATAATGGTGAAGACAGCTTCACGGCAAAGCACTAAAATACAGCTCCCGACTTGGTAGATCACTCTCAAGCTAACCTTTGAATTCTGCTACTCTGTTACTGAACTCAAGAAACTCTTCTTTCCTCGTACAGGCAGGGTATGTATAGCTTTATCCTACCTTCGACAAAATTCCCAAGGAAAACCACAAAGAATGTGTTCTAGAATGCTCTCGTTTCGTCTGTGGCATATGGCCAATTTTGAGCCAAAATGGGTGATTTAGCGCCAAATCTGGCAACTTTCCACTTTGCTTTCGCCTTGAGACATTTGCATTTGCCATTAGTTCACACGAAACCGCCTGCCTTCTTTTGAACAGCGAACGTAATACAGATTTGTGAAGTTCCGAATTGTACAGAAGCTTCACGTTGGCTCCATTTTGGTAAATCATCCTATTGTTCAAAAGCACGATGTTAGTGGGTGAACAGAACGAACTATATGAATCTTGAATCGTCAATTTCAATAATAGTACCAACTACAAAAGAGTTTTCACCAATAACTCAAGTAGGCCAGTGGCCGCTCGTGAATTTTAAAATAAATCAAAGGTGCATGTGCACCGCGTCCGAAGACGAAGGGTCGCAAAGCCTCGAGGTCAAGCAATCAGTTACTGCAATGGAAGTAGAAAAGTCCTCCGCTAGCAGTAAAAGTCCTCTCTATAAGTGTTGGAAGATCATTCGCCGGAGCCAGTCACGTGGGAGGTCACCCTCCCACGAACTGACCCCGAGAGATGCTGCTTGAAAACAGATGAACTGTATCGAAAAGCCTAAAGAAAATTTTTGAGAAATAAGATAAAGTGTTCAATTCTGCATTTCTTTTTTTGGGGTTAGAAGCACTACTCTTCCTCTTCTGCTATCTTAATCATATACATTGCTGCTTTAAATCCAACGGAAATTTTTTCTGCAGTTTTTTTGGCATTTCTGATGCGATCAAGATGATCGATGATTGTACTGAAAAATTTTCTTAATTTTGCGTCTTGGAACCAAGCTAAGGCTTCGTTCATTTCTTCGGGAGCTGTGCTGAATTGTTTCTTAAGTTTGTCACTGAAGAGAGGTTTCCGGGTATTTGTACTTTCCGTTTCTGCGGTTTTGCTTAGTTGGGGAAAGTCTTCTTGCTTCCTGTTCAATTCTTCAGTTTTCTGAGCTGGTTTTCTTTCAAATTTCTTGCGATATTCCTTGCAACCTCTATAACTCCATACATGATCTTTTTTACAGAACAACTTCTTTGGTTAGGGTACGTGTATTGCTTCGGTGAGATTTTCCGCATTTGCAACATTTTTCTTTATTCGTGCACAGATGTTGGGAGTGACCCCACTCCTGGTATCTGAAACACTGTAGGGGTCTCTTCTTGGGGTTATATTTTTCGATAAGAATGTCTACACTGAACATATTATTTACGTTATGAATAGCGTATCCTGCTTTTGATCTTTTTAGTAACCATATTGGTAGTTTTTCTTCTGTACCTCTGCAGTTTCTCGTAAACTGTTTGACCTTGTTGATTGGGAATTGTCGTCTTTGTAGATCTTCTTAAATTGTTTCTTTTATGTTTCCCGGTAATCCCTTTAAGATGACTTTTATATGGGTTTCTCGTGACTCATAAGGTAAATGGGAAAAGGAACACCTCTCTTTTTCAGTATTTGCGTGGCTTCCCGGTAATCTGTAACTGAGTTTGTATTCATATAAATTGCATTTCCTTTCATTTGTGCATTAATTTCGTCGTTGCATATTTTTCTTAGTTCGTCTTCTTTTTAATCCAGTCTATGTTTTCTTGAAGAAAAACAGCTGTGGGTGGCTTTTCATCAGGATTTGGTCCGAACTCTTCATCCTGTTTATCTAGTTCCAGGTCATCGAAACGATTTTTCTGGGAAACTTCCATAGGTTCTAAGATTTCTTTCGCTTCTGCAGTTTTATTCGGTGTTATCCATCTTCGTTCATCGTTTTGGAGGAATTCGTCTCGCTTTCTGCTTCATCCTTTTCTGCTTCATCCTTTTCTGCTTCTTTTTCTTTCTCCTCAGGTTTTTGTACCCCTTCTTCTTTTTTTCCTCGGTATATTTTTGGATATTTAGACGTAAAGGTGGGGTAAATAATGCTGCAAATTTTTCCGCATCCAAGTTCTTTACCATTTTGGAGAATTCTTCTTTACTAAGTGGTTCTATCTTTTTGCCGTTACTCAATATAATTTCTTGGCTGCGATTTTGATGATCTGAACGATTTATCCAAGTCCGTTTCATCTTCATCCGTCATACTTGTAGGTGCTCTAAAAAAGGACATTTTTGTGTACCCGAGGGTACCTAAATCAGTTAAGATAATTCGTACACAAAATCACTAGGAACTGAACTGTCCGCCTACTGGACTGGGACAGTCTGCTCGAGTGAGTGATGAATCACCTCGCGAACTATATGAGTAAAGAAAGACATTTTTATACAGATTCTCCCTACCTTTTTTTGCTTTTTTTGTTTTCCTTTTCTCCCAACTGGTCTGAGCCAGTTCTAACATATCTTTTGTAATCCACCTCCCATCCATGATTGGTCCAAATAAGAAATTTCTAGCATTTGCAGCTCCTCATGTAAAAGTGAATCGATTGAATTGAATGAAATCACTGACCTTAAAACGTGGGGGTTTTGACAATTTTAGTAAGAAAATTCTAGCATTTGTACTTTCACCTGCGAAAGTGAATCGACTTTGAACACAATCACTAAACTTGAAACACAAACTTGGGGTTTTGACTTTACAATTTTAAAAGCGATTTGATTTTTATAAGCGGTAGGGAGGATTTTATTAAGCTGTTAGTTTATAAAGATATTGTATTTCGTTTGAATTCGTTCCTTGGGTTTTGATTTTAATAAATAGTTGATTTTATAAAGCGATGCCCATTGTATTTACAAATTCATTGATGTAACAAATATGTCTTTCTTACTCTTATGCTTTTAAAAAGTGCATTTGCATTTAAAAAAGTGCAAGTGCAATACTCTATTTTTATAGTACAATTAAATGTATTTATTTATCTTTCAATAATCCATTTTCTCAGTATAAATTGACATTAATTCAAAGAATTCAATTTTTCGTTGACCTTTATCGGTCATTAACATATCGGTAATTATATTTATTGGCCATTTAAATCGGTCATTCTTCTCCTATACATAAATTTTCACAAGGATACTCCGGCATAAAGAGAACCGCACCCTGTACGATGGTTGATTTCTTTATGAAGTAAGTGTTCAGTTTCTGCGCAGCAAGAGGGCGCCCAAAATACACGGCAAATCGAAAGTTCTCTTGAGTGGCTGATGATAGGGGAGAAGGGTGGAAGACCCTCAGATCGCTCGCCTGGATATTCTTCCTCGAAATTAAGGCACACCTGCACAGATAGTGAGGTGGGACTGTACCTGTGCAACCTCCGATGAATTTCTTTTGTCCCTCCCACTTATATCTATAACACAAAAAATAAATTTTTTGAACGCGCGAGAACCTTAGTGAGCTTTTGAAGATCTCTGTTTGGGGAAGTGTGATCCACTCGCGTAAAGCTGCCGGCTAGATTTTATGATAGAGCACCATTAGAATCAATTCAAAGAAGAAAGCCTTCACTAAAAATGGTCTCTATTTCGCTTAGCCACAATTCAAAGACTGAGCAGAAAAGACAGCCGAATAGTGGTAGTTCGGTTCGGGTTAAAATCTTAACGAGCATTGTCGTGGTTTTCTCCGTGTGTAACGTAAATACAAGCCAGTTTCTCTTAGAAAGACTCCCAAGAAGGCATTCTTATCTTTAGGTAACTCCAATAATCCAAAAAGAACGATAAAAGTTAAAATACGTGGTCTATACCTGTGGCTCGCATCAGTTCTAGTAGCTCATATAATCAATATCACGATGTGAAAACTCCTATAATAGTATTTAAGTTGTGAAATATCGACCCCCTCCCCCCCAAAAAAAAGAACCGAATTTTCAGAACACATTTACTTTGAGAGTGCTTTATTATCTTTACTATAATTTTCCCCCAGATTTGTATGCTACATTTTTAATAATTGGATTAAAAAATATCAGTTAAATGTTAAATCTCTGTTTCAAAATAGCTATAAGAAATAAATACGGTCTCAATAATACAGTGTTAAGGAAACGAGAAACAGATTTGTTAAGCAAACTGTTTCTCACCAATAGAAAATGGGATCATTATGTTGCTGTTGTAAACCATACCAAAACTTTCAGTATTTATTGTTTTACTCAATACACGGTGCAATATAACTTTTATACTATTTAAACTGTAGCAAGTGACTGCATTTGTTTTAATATATAAATCTTTTTAAAATCTCAGTTTAAAATCTGTATTAATGCCTCTTTTTATATCTCAACTTTATGGCATTGGAAAGACACATGTATCATTTTAATATCTTACGCCATAATTTAAATAAAACAGTTTGTGCAACTGATACGTAATGCATACTGAGCAGCAATTCTCGCCCACTTTTAGCTTGGTCTGTACCTGTGGCTAAACGTCTTAGGCAAGAACTAGAATATTTTTTCTAATATTTCATAATAGAGGTTATAGTTCATAATAGTTAATTAAGTTTGCTTTCATTTTGTTACATTTATGCTCGAGTTGAATATTATTGCAAAACAAAATATATTGGAAAACCTCCAATTAACAAGGGCCGAAATAACTGCGACCCATCTAAAAATATCTTAAGTTTGTTAAATACGGAACGATGCAAATTATTATCACAAGTGATGGTTTGTGAAAATAACATAAAACAAAATTGTATACAGAAAATACAGGAAAAGAAAAAAAAAAAAAAAAAAAAAAGAGAGAGAGAGAATTGTGACGGATGATAGCAGTGACAGCAGCAAGAAAAATAAGCATTCCAATCGACATTTTTATGTAAATTTGAACGCAGTGACATTGTTCAAGATATTAAATATTCCTCTTAAGAGCAATTTGTAGTTTAGTTTCTTCATTTGTAATGATGTTAATTCTTTTGTTATTTACAGAATGCTCTTTCCTTTTAGAATAGAATATTGATATAATTTACTCAACTAAACGAACTTACTCTTCAGATTAAACAGCCTGAAAATAACGATAAATTGTAAATAGTGTTTCTCTATTAGTTATAATAGGGATTAATTTTCTTTCCCGCATTTTTTAAACTCAGTTGAGCCTTGATTTTTGAGTTAACTGTGCAAGTGGTCCCCGATATTACGCCGATTAATCGGGAATCGGCAATACATTTAATTAATTATTTTTTTAAATACCGTTTATTACTCATCAATGTCTTTAAATTTTAGAGATTGAAATGCTGTTCCATTCTTTCCCTCGCTTTCTCATCCGCTTTTGCTAGTTTATCACAATAAAAAATAGAGCTCCTCCTCTTCCTCCTTAACAAAGAGCCAGTTTTGACCGTGATTGAAAAGGCGGAGCTGTAGCTCTCTGCGCAGCTCCCGAGCCAACACCGTCTCCAGCAGTCTAGAAGGTGTAGCCTGAGGGCAGGCAGACCGCGCTTACCAATCAGCAAACAGCTTCGCGCGCACGTCGCGCGTATTCAGTTTTCAGTTGTGTTTCCGGTCTTAAAAGCGAGAAAGCACTTGGTTTGTTTGAAGTTATTACTCGCTTGTTTATTAAATACCTTTCCCAACAGTTCTAATTAGCAGCACGTAGCGGAATGTAATTGTTCCACCCTTACGTACTTATCATATTTAGCCACTATGTACATATCGTATTTAACATTTTTAAGCTTTAATCTACATTACATTTAAGCTCATATCATATTTAAGTCTTGCATTTATATACATATTATATTTAATGTTTTAAGTATTAATACAGATACATTTTTCAGGGTAAAAGTCAAGATTTTAAGCGAGGAAAAAATACTCTCAACATTCCAGACGATTTATACGGAGGCACGGGTTACAAACTGAAGAAAAAATACTTGATATTAACTTATACAAGAGAAATAGGCTACACCTAAATTTTTATTTGCCTTCATTTAACTTTATGTAGAACACCTTACAAACTTAAATTATATATAAACTATAAATCTAAATGATTATTTAATACTTTCAGGACTCACCTCATTGCATCATCTATCAGGTCATGAATTGCAGTTGGCCTCTCATCATAATGGAAGTCCAATACCTAACTCTCATACTTAACACATAAATTAATTTATCACGTGATTTTAATGCTTAATTTACTGTAATGTTAAATTTTCAATTGCTGAACACACTATTTGCTGAACTATAGGAGTTTCAACTTCCAGAATAAAGTATTTATTCATTATTTTTTGCAGATTTTGCTCGATTAATTTTTTGTTCAAAAATGGTAAAATCTGCAGTCGATAACTTTTTAGTTTTCTTTTGTCAAAAGAAGTTCATTCATCAAAAAAGCTTGTAACTATATTTTAAAACTTTTATTCAGTTACTGGTGAAAATATACCTTCGTTTGCTGCTGATGAGCGAAGGTAGCATAATATAGCTTCAAGCCATTTACCATATTTCCCCCCTTAGCTCTTTAGCGCTATGTTCTGAAAACTTTTAAAATATTCACATAACTTTCCCCTTCCTCTGTTCATATTTCTTCCCTCTGAGGGCTAGTTTCTTTGTAAACTGAGTATTTTTATTTTTACTCATTGTATTCAATTTGTATTTGCATTTTTATATTAGCATTTCATTCATCTTTTCCCCTCGCATTTATTATTTGAAACGTATTTTGAGCAGATTTTTCATTAAGCTACCCGGGCGTAGCAGGTGTTCTCACACATAAGACATTTTCCAAATATTATTATTTCAACTTACTTCTGTTACTTTCACTGGCTCTAACTGTAGCCTTATCTACTGCTGATGCGCTCGATCATTCGAAATGTGGGTCTTTTATTCTCTCCTTCGTTCCTCCGATGTCCCGTTTTGGAACTGCGATCAAGACTCACGTATGTGAAGTGCCCTTGGAAATTTAGAAGGCAATTAAGTCGGACCCGTCGATCATTGCGAAACGAGTCCGGCACGATTACCGTTAGATATCGGATCCAAATCCGTCATATATTTTAATGCCAATATAACTATGTATTCTTTTTGAAATTCAGGTTTATTTTAAAGAAGTAATTTTGTGATAGCTACCAGTAGTTTATCCATGACTACTTTCATTTGTTATGTTCTTACTGTTGCCACGTTGACTGGAAATTAAATAATTTTCCCCTCTCGAGTTTAGGACTATAAAATTAGTTAAAAAAAGATGGGGAAATGGGCGAGAAAATACGGTAATTAGGGAGAATATGTTCTCCTACAGCAACTTTATATCAAAAACTTTGTAAAGTATTTTGTTCCTTGCTTTATCTCGTGCTTTCGTGCTGTGATTGAACAGCATGTCCGACTAGCAATTTGAAGGTCCTGAGTTCGAATCCTGGTGACTGCATTGCATATTTTTCACGTTTCTTTCTTCAAAAGGAAATGCCTAATGTTCTCTATACCGTTATTCCAAAACCAATGAGTTAAACATGTTTTTCCAGTATTTCTGAACCTTTCAAACTTACCATTATCTCTATTGAGCATTTTATAATTTTTTTTTCCAACAACACTAAAAACGCACATCAGGTGTTTTTATGCTGTGAAAACATATTTAAAAAATGTGCATGTCGCAAATCTTGGCTTTTTAATTATCTGTTTCTCTTGTCTTATCTTCTTTTTTATCTTGGCATTTTTATGATGCAGTATTTGCATATCCTGACAATTTCACAAAACTTTGAGCATTAAACTAATTTACTGAATGAATCATGTTAAAAGGAAGTGCCACGACAAGTTTACCGCAAAACGTCTTTATGTAATGATATCCACATCAGACTGTAGCAATAAAAAGTAATTGTTATTATTAAAATACTTATTTATTTTTTTCATTTATTCTCAGAATTATCCTTAGTATTTATTTATTTCCAAGTACAGGAATTATCTCGCAATGCAAGAAAAATGCTTAAATAGCTAGCAATTTATCAGTGCCAGATCCCAATAAAAGAATTATTGGATTAACTGGTCTTTGATGTCAAATAAGAAACGACCTCCTAGGGAAACTTCCTGATATCCATAATCGGGTCTTCCAGCTAACTCAGCTTTCGTTCGAGGGAGAATATTTATTATTAATGAATTTTCAATAACGCTTTCTGTTTCCACAATTTCTGAAATTTTTCCTGTTGCGCGATTTCGGAAAGTGTAATACTCTGCCGTCATACCACAACATTCTTCTCGAACGTCACGATGAGTTATTAAATAGGGCTGTGTTCTTCGTTTGTGAATGGGTTAGTCTACACCTCAATATTTTTAGGATTAAAATGTGTCAGAGTTTGTTTTAGTGTCTTTCTCTAATTTTTAACTTTTGTTCTATTTCTAATTTTGATACAATATTTCATTTGTTGGCCCAAAGAATATGGATGTTAGGACTAAGATTCAAAAACAAATATTTGTAGCAAAAGATGAAGGTATTCTAGTTCCCCAGACTTACAGTAAAGAGGCAGGAAAATTATGCAATTAATGATTTGATATATTGTCTAACATTCCCTGCTTTCAAACGTTAGAACTGTTTTACAGAGTTCTGAGCGACGTGAGTAGTAACCGAAGGTAACCAATCGGCAGAAGTGACGTCACAAGAAAGGGGTGTGGCCACTATCATCTTGGATCACGTGACAACTGTAAGAGACTGAGACGTTTTTGAATGACGTCATATTTGATAATTTTATTTTTTATGATAACACTAATATGTTTTCAAAGTTTATATTTTTTGTAGCAACGACTTTTCGAGCCACGTGTTTGGGCCGAGCTAGCACCGGAGCGTTCAGTTTCACGAACATATCGGGAACGTTCAGACGAAACATTCCGAACCACGTCTGTACGTTACAGCACTAAAATGGACTACAGCACTTGCAGTACCGGTGTTAATGGCACTTTCGTGTAACTTATAAAGAACGTTTTATAAAAACATTCATACTACGCTCTATCAAGAACGTTTTAATTCAAGCCTACGTATTACAATTCTAAAATGGAGTAGAGCACATCCAGTATTGGTGTTAATGACACTCTCATACAGAGTATCATGAATATTCTGTAAAGAATGTCGATATAAAGTTCTACTAAGACGTTTTAAATCACGTCTATATGTTACGGTTCTAATCGTACAAAAGCTCGTCAAATGCCGGTGTTAGTGACACCGTCATATAACGCGTAAAGAATGTTGCATGAAAAGCATTCGTACGATGTTCTACAAGAATGTTTTAAAAATTGCTTGTATGTTACAATTCTATAACGTCCAGTAGCCCAGTACTCTTACTAATAGCACTTTCTAGTAATATACTCATATAAAGAATGTACTATAAAAGTGCACATAAACGTGTCACAGAACAGTATATCTTCACAAAAATATGTTTTTTAATATATTTATATATGATTTTCGTAAATATCTCTCAGGGAACACTTTTTGAATATCAATTTAAAATATGAAATAAATGCAAAAGTTGTATTTATGGATCTGAAATATTTAATCTTGTTTCAAAAAGCATTTTGATATAACAGATATTTATTTTTAATACTTCACAATGTAAAGAAGAAAGGAAACTGGAAAAAAGTTCTTTTTTCTCTTTTTTTTTTACACAAATGGAGAAAACGATAATTAGTGTCATTAATTTCTGGAATTTAATTTTTCCACGTAACCTAAATGTTTCAAACTATAACTCTTTTTTCAGGAACTTTTGTTTAAATGGTCAAACAATTACTACGTATTATGGTATATTACTTTCTCCATTCTTTACAAAAGAAGGCATTTTTAAAATTAAAAACATAGCAAAGTAGCATACCATAAAATGCAGTAGTGAAACATATTTTTTCTGACTATTTAATAAAAGGTTTTGAAAAAGGAATTACATTTTAAAATATTTGTAGTATAAGAAAGCTCTTTAAATGAATCATTCCCTCCCTTCATATTCATGAAATGATTCTTAAAACTACGTATACGGAAAACTTACAACATTTGGATGTCTAATGAAATGAAATAAATTCTATTTTCAGTTTCTTTTTCCATTATATTACAAAACATTAAGAACAGTTACCTTTATTTGTTGCATGATATACTAATATTTCAGATGATCAATAAATAGACCTTTTAAGTGCATATGTGACAAACATGTTAAACAATCTGAAGTTAATTTCATTAATAAAAAAAATATTTACGAAGTTTATAAATAAATATATAAAAAATATAAACGAATTTTTATGAAAATATACAGTTCAATGAGGCATATCCTATGTTCACTTTCTATAATACATTCTTTCTCTATATACCTGATAAAAGTACTATCGATATCAGCATTTGATATGTTGCCTTAGATTATAGAACTGCAACATGAAGATGTAAAAAAAAAAAAAAAAAAAAAAAAAAAAAAAAAAAAAAAGTCTTCTTAGCTTCAAATAATGTTATGATGTTTTGAAATACTGATTATATTATTACAAATTTTGTACATAGATTATTATACTTCATTTACTCGTGAAATTCTTGTATTTTCTGTATAATATTGTAGGGTTTCCCTTAGTTTGAGTAATCAATTATTTTAATTTTGATATATTTTCTTAACTTCTGATTTCCCTTCGCATTTCCTCGCCAGGAACCAAATTAAGTTAAGTCAAGAGAGTGTTTAAGCAGACGGAAATGAGAAGGTTAGACAGAACGTGATTTCGCTACCGTAGTGTACGTTTGCTATTTTTCCTCCAGCTGTTAATCTTAGTAGCGGCTGTTTAGTTAGTCTATCGCCGTTGCAGATTGCTGAATCAACCCGTTAGGTTAAATTAAATTGTTAAAATAAATTAAAGTCTAGCACTACTTTATATCTTTCGAATTTATTGTTAAATTTACCTTAAGTTCTCACCGCAAGTAGTGGGTCACCAGCGGCCGAGCGGTAAAGTCGCTGAACACTGGTAGTTCAGTCCGAGATTCGAATCACGCTAACGGGCTGACTGCATGGTTGTTTTCGTGGTTTTCCCCATGTGTAACGTATATACGAGCCAGTTTCCCTTAGAAAGTCCTCCAGGAAAGCATTCCTCCCCTTAGGCAGATAGCCCTTGAGGCTTTGCCGTAATTAAATAACCTAACCTAACCAAACCTAACACCGCAAGAATAAAAGAGCTATTTACACCCATTCTTCTGTGCCGTTGTTCTTCACGCTTGCGCGGAACGTCACCAAGCTTACTTAAGGAGAGTCACATAAAATAAACTGTCAATAACAATTTTGATGTCAGGAGTAGAGCTGAATGCCAATGGAGCAGAAATTACGACAGCTGGTAACAGCCTTTGCTGCATTTAAAGAAGAGATGAAAACGTGTCAAGAGAGAAGAAAGCGGGCCAGGAAGCGATAAAAGTGTGCCAAGAAAAGATTGAAGCTGGTCAAGAAGAAATAAAAAGAGAAATTCCTGCCATAATAGGAAACAAATTCGAGGCTATGGAAGCCAGAATAGACACGGTTGAAGAAAACGTTTGAAAAATTAAAGAAAGATTGTCTGCCGTGGAACAAGAAATCGAAGAAAGATTTTTTGCCGTCTAACAACAAATCGAACAACAAATTGATGACAGGGTTTCTACGATGGCCAAAGAAGTTGATAAATTAAAGCAATTCGTAGCGACAGCAGGAAGCAATTCTGATGGTTCAAAATTTTTACCCATACATTCTCGTCCCTCTCTAAAGCTATCCACATATGATGGTAAGTCCTTCTGGCATATGTATAAGACAGAGTCTTCTCTAGTGGCGGACGCGAATGCATGGGATTCTCTGCTAAAGCCTGGCAACTTGCCGCTTCTCCGAGAGCAGACACAGGGGATGCTCTGGAAACTCTTCCCGAAAACCAGAAACTAGACTTCGAAGCTCTATCCAGCGCGTTGGAGATGAGATTTGGGAAGAAGTGTTTAAAAGATTACAGCAGGCTTCAATTAAAATCTCGTCAAAAGAAGCCCACGGAAACACTCCAGGAACTTTAGATAGCTACCGATGCTGAAAGCTATTTCATCTCGCCTTTTCGGAGTGCCCGGCAGAAACAAAGGAAATCCTGTCCATGCAGTACTTCATTAGTGGCATCCGGGATCCTGAAATACATAAAGCTCTGCGAATGGTGGATGTCAAGGATTGATAAAGTGCTCTAAATGTACGCCATGATGTTCGAGACTTGCCAGCAATCAGCCCGTAAAGACAGCTACCCAATCAGTGCTGCTCAAGTCCAAGAGCCAGTGGATCAAGTGACTGCTAGTCTAGATGATTTAACTAGGCAAGCCAATGCGTTGATGCGGAATCGGACTGACAGGAAACAAACCCCTAAAGAGAAGCTAATTATTAGCTATCTTGTGGGGCGGAGACTGCCAAATAATGAGAAGCTCAGTTTTAAAGCACTTCAGGCATCTGCAATGAATGGCAACAGTAGTGGACGTTTCATCATGGGACATACCAACGCAGCTCCGTGCAATATGGCCATCGATACAGGAACCCAATGTTACCCATATCTGAAAATATGTAGTTCAATAAATGGAAGTTAAGTCACCCGTCTACACGAAGCGATTTTTTCGGCCGACATTCTTGTAAAGCAATAATTTTAAGGATCTGCGCATGCGCCGAAAATCGGTAATGTTCACTGCTCACTAGCGTACGATAAAATCGGATTCTCTAGCCAATAAGATTGCTTTGAGTGATCATGTGCTTTTCTCCTCATTTGGAATAATAAACATGGCTGCATTTCGTTGGAGCGAAACTCAAATTTTTCAGTTAATAGATTTCTATAGAGAAAATGTTGTGTTGTGGGACACGAGTAATGTAAATTTTAAAAATAAAAAATTAAAGGATTCTCTTATTTTGGTAAGCGTTGTCTTCCCCATTACTTTATGCATTCGATATTTTCTATTCAGGGTGAAAATTATTTTAACTCCCCCAAGAAAAGTTCCAAAAACTATTAATGATGCCATGTCATGGGTACTAGATGAAAATATTCAGAAACTACTTGAAACTGTATTGAAAAAATTCAGAAAGCAAAATCTCCACTCGAAAAATTACGGGCCGATTTAAAGCAGCGCAGAGACTCATTGACTTCACCGAAAATGAGTTAATTAGGTGACGAAGTACATAGCTTTTCGAGACACTTTCTACGCGAGTATTCATAGTCCAGTGGTAAAGAGCAGAGCAGGGTTTCTCTGTACATCGAGATCGTGGGTTCGATCCTCCACGTTAGCTTTGGACTTTCTGCGCCTGCAAGGAATTTCTTCTCCATCACTAAGTTCGAACTGCATGGCATAAAAGTCAATTTTTATTTTTTCGCCTACGGGTGTGGTGTTTCTTGAATTTTAACTCCTTTCTTTTTATTTTTCGAATGGCCGTTGGCCCGTGTTTTAGATCTACTGGTGAAAACTTTAGTAGTTGCCTACCAGCTCAAAAGTTAGTCACAAGTCACAAACTCAGTTTCGTGTTAATTGAGTATTGCGAAAACAAATTGCAGCCCAATTTAATACAATATTGCTAAATTTTATCAGCTGATTAACCGATAGAGTCGTATGATAATAGTTTTCAGACTGTATTAGTTATTTAATTATGCTGATATTAGTTTTTTAATGTTCAATAAATATATTACTTAAGACTTTGCACCTTTATGATATTTTCTTATTTGAAATTTTTGCACTGAAATTACACTGTTGCTTTGGTAATGTAGTAATCTATATTCTTTATTACTACTTCTCACTCATACTGGTTTGATTTTCATAACATTATTGTCTATTTATTCATTAATAAAGGTTCTGATTTAAAGCACAGTAGTTACTTATTTTTCTGAAGCATAGTTATTTTATTATTTCAAGATTTAAGTGCAGAAATAGGAGTGCCAGAAAATGAAATTTAAAAATAAATAAATAAATAAATAAAAAAGGAGTAATCTGTGTACTCAGTACACAAAGGAAAAGCATATTTTTAAAAAATTTTCCTGCAAACTAAATTTAGCAAAAAATCAAAATCATGCGGTATCATCCGTAAATACTTTCCGAATTGAACCGTGTCTTCAATACTGAACTCCCGAAGCAGGGTATTACGAAGACACCATGAATTTCTCGTAGTTTGACCCAATTTCTGGTCCAAACGCATTTTCTCCCCCCCCCTTCTGTAGCAGTAGCTAAGTTCAAAATTGTAGCTGTATATATAGTAGTAATTTAAAGTAAAATAGTCATCCATTATTTTGACAACATCGTAAGCTTTATTTACAAATCGTAGACAGTGTGACGCTGTAGAGAGCGGGAACACTTCCTTTCACAGTGATTGGCTGAGTGAATTCCTGTACTATGGAGAAAATTGTTCCGTGTGGACAGGCGAGCTATCTCAGATATTGTCGGCTGAGGAAATCGCTACGTGTAGACGGGCCTTTAAACTCATCAGGACGCCGCCTGCATTACCCTCCGAATTGTGCCCGGGGGTTAAATTAACATCGAAGTAAAATTAAACGTAAACTTTATGTTTGGAAGTGCCGCTTAACATCACACCGCATATGTAGGAAGTATTACAGATCTCTGCATACTCGGATTAGGCTCTCTACGGAAATATAATTTTTCTTAGCCTTTAAAAATAATGAGCTGCCTTCTGCCTCTGAGGACATAACCCTGTTCGAAATTAATAATGAAGTAGTTAAATCTGTCCATCAAATCATAGCTCAAGTTAACATCAAAGTACCGGGAAGAATAGTATTTCTACTTCCTGGATCCATGGCCGAAAACAGAAATTTTTGGTACGGTGTATTGGAATATCCCAAGGACTCTAACACCGCGATAGAAGTACTAGCAGACTCGGTTCTCTTCGACGTATCGAAGGTAGTTATCCCGGTGAGAGTTGCCAACGTCAATGATTAAGTTAAAATCATTAGGAAAGGTGAAATGCATGCAGCATGTACTCCAGTGACCAGCATTAAAAGAAAGAGTAAACTTCCGAAATCCGCGTCTTCAGAGAGCATTCCATCGGAGTTATTGCAGAATGCACAATTAAGCGATGAAGAGAGGAGTTCTGCCGAACATGTCATTCAAGAACTTCAAGATGTTTTCTCCTGCTCGTCTTCTGACGTGGGTGGAACCAGTTTGATACAGCATAGAATCGATATCGGGGTTTATCCTCCAATCTAGCAACATCCAAGACTTCTACCTTTTGTGTTTGTGTGTGATTATGGCAAAGCCGCGAGGGCTATCTGCCTGAGGGGAGGAATGCCTTCGTGGAGGACTTTCTAAGCGAAACTGGCTCGTATACACGTTACACATGGGGAAAACCACGAAAACACCCATGCAGCCAACCCGTTCGCGGAATCCGAATCTCGGACCGAACTACTAGTGTTCAGCGACTTTACCGCTCGGCCGCTGGTGGGCCCCTTCTACCTTTTGCTAAACAAGAATAGGTAGGAAATCTTCCAAAGTACATGCAAAAAAGCGATGTCATCGAGCCTTCAGTATTACCATGGGAATCTCCCATCATCCGTGTCACAAAAAAAGACGGCTGAACTGGATTTTTGCGTTGACTATCGAGACGAGGTCGTTGACTAAACGAGGTTACGAAGAAAGACAACTACCCTTGTCCTAGAACTGACGACATCTGGAAGCAAGTGGTTTTCGACGCTTGATGTAAATAGTGGATATTGGCAAGTAGAGATACATCTTGAAGACCGAGAAAAGATGGCATTTACTTCTGGATAAGGACTTTGGCAGTTCAAGGTGATGCAGTTCGTGTTATGTAATGAGCCGGCAACGTTCGAATGCCTTATGGAGAAACTATTGAGAGGTCTTTCCTACGAAGCTTGATATGCGTGGATGATACCATCATCGCCGGAAAAAATTTTGAAATAAAAATCTAGAAAATTCTCAGAAAAGTGCTTCAGAAACTGAAAGAAGCTATTCCATAGTTGAGTGGTGCTAAATGTAAACTATTCAGACAGTAAGTGATTTACCTCGGACATGTCATGTCTGCAAAAAGTGTGTGTACGGATCGAAAAAAGTGTCAGAAGTTAAAGATTGGAGAAGCCCCGAAAGAGTCCATCAGCTAAGAAGTTTCCTAGGCCTTTGCACTTAATATAGGAGTTTTGTAAAGAACTTTTCTTCCATCGCAAGACCCCTTGACAAACTAACGGAAAGTAAACAAAAGTTCTCGTGGACAAAAGAATGTGAGGATGCATTTAACAAACTGACGGAGGCTTTAACATCTGCTCCAATCCTGATGTATCCTGAGCTCGACAAACCATTTATACTCGACACAGATGCGAGAAATGAGAGTGTCAGTGCTGTTTACTCCCAAGAAATAAACGGTCAAGAACTAGTCGTGGCCTACTAGAGCAAGTTTCTATCTAACCAGGTGAGGAACTACTGTGTCACCAGGAAGAAGTTGCTTGCCACATTTAAAGCAGTAGAAAATCTCCATCATTATCTCCACGGCAAAAAATTCCTGCTTCACACAGATCATGTATCTTTGAACTGGTTTTTAAATTTCAAAACCCCGAAGGCCAAACAGCCAGGTGGATACAGAGACTCCAGCAATATGACATAGCTATCCGTCATCGGAAGGGATCATCATTAGGAAGTGTCGACGCCTTGTCTAGAAGACTCTGTCCAGAAAGCTGCCGATACTGTTCTAAGGTCGAAGCGAAATACGAGCTGCTGAAGCCGGTCGCATGACAAGTTACACATTCAACATCGGCTGATCGAGACCCATGGAGCGATGAAGAAGTCAGGAAAGATCAGTTTGAAGACTGCGATATTAAACCCATAATTGATTTAACGGAATCTTCAAACAGGAAACCTACTTGGCCAGATATTTCGATCTACGGTCCTACGACAAAACAATGTTGGGCACCCTCGGACGCTCTCTCGGCGTCTTGCACGCACCGGAATTTCGAATCGGATGATGGACAGACATTCCGATGACAGCAGAAACTTCCAAGGTCCTAGACCCTGGACGCCCTTACAGAATTACGTATCAGTCCAATAGGAGGCCACTTCGGAATAATGAAGACGTTTCACAGAGTTCGAGAACTCTTCTACTGGAGTAATGCAAGGGAAGATGAGCAAAAGTGATGCCAATCTTACGACTCCTATGCTGGTCCAAGAGGATCGAAGAAATGCAGCCAAGGGAAGCCGCAACTTTAAGAGCCTCTGTCACGAACTGCTGATGGCAACAATTACATCCTCATTGTCACTGATTATTTAACCAAGTGGTCTGAAGTATATCCTATTCTGGATCATGAGGCTGTCACGGTAGCAGAGGTATTGATAAAGCATCGGATTTCCAGAATCGGAGTGCCTCTTCAGTTACATTCCGATAAAGAAAGAAATTGTACCTCGGCTGTAATTAAAGAACTTTGAGAGCTACTCGGCATCGACAAAACTCAAACGACACCTTTACATCCTCAGTCAGATGGCATAGTACAGAGGTTCAATCGAGCCATCCTTAATAACCTCTCGCTGGTGGTTTCTAGAAACCAAAAGGACTGTAACAAGAAATTACCCCTGTTCTTACTGGCCTATCGCGGAGCTGTCTATTTCCCCATCGCAGATACTTTTTGGTAGTGACCTTCGTCTGCCTTGTGATCTTTTGTTTGGGCGCCCTCCGGATGCGCCTTCATCGCCTGAGGAGTACATCCAAAATCCCCAGGCACGGTTTGAAGTGATGCACAATTTTGCACGATAGAGAGTCAACATGGCAACGGAGAAGATGAAAACGTTGTATGACACGAGAGCTACAGGAAATCGATTCAACGCAGGTGACAAAGTGTGGTTCTGGAATCCGATTCAACGGAATGTATTCTGTCCTAAACTACAGTCACTTTGGGATGGTCGTTACACAGTCGTAAACAGGCTGAACGACGTTATTGTTCTGATCCATAAGTCACCGTGTTCTAAGCCTAAAGTCGTTCATTACTACAGGCTAGCTCCTACAATGCCCGTAGTACGTAGTCGCCATTGTGTATATAATGCAAATAGCTTAATATCATGGTCCTATTTGTTGCTAAATTTGAAATTTATTGCACTCATTTATTGCTTTATTATTTAATCTGTTTATTGCATGTGTTTGCCTTAGTTGTAAGTATGACTTCCTGTCCGGGATTTGCATTGCCCGGACGTGCAGGGAAGGGCTCAATGTTACGAATTTTGTACATAGATGATTTTAGGGCAATTATATGTAAAATTGCTGTATTTTTCTGTGTAATATATAATAGGACAAATTTAAACGAGACAGATTATGCCGGAGAAGTAAGAATACAGGGGCAAGTGCATTTAACATTGGGTAAATGGGTATACAAGTAATTTGTAGATATATCGCCAAGCTGGCGACGGTTTTGGTGACTTATTTTGTCGCCAAATTTGGTGAGAAGTCGCCAAAGGGCGACGATTTGGTCGTTGTCTCCTCATCATGGAGAATTTTCCTTACGGTCGCATCACAGATCAAACCTTAATGGAACTCTTTCAATAACTGGCGAGAAAAAGGAAAACTATCACCTACTGCAGGCCAATATACCGACCAAGTATCAAAGTACCTGCTTTTAGTTAGTTGTTGTTATTGTTGCGAGTTGTTAGTTCAGCGTGAGATGGGAGTATTGAGACATCTCTGGGTTAGCTTTCTCTTTAGATGCTCTTGTATTGCGTTGTATTTAACGTTCTTAGTAGTTTGTAGTGTAAATGCTGATTGTAGTCTGGGATACTGTGAATACCTGTAAGAGTATTTCTGTGGAAAATTCCAAAACTTTGAAGTGTTTCTTTTGATAAAATTAATTATATTAACCTATCATCAGACCTGTATGCATTCAGTACATTACGAACCAGTACACACGCAACAATACTATTTAAATATAAGCAGGTGAAACGAAATACAGTTAAATCAGAAATTCTCATCAGTAGTGAATCCCCCCCTCCAAGGGAACGATTTTATGATCTAAGGGAGAAACTTCTTGACTTCTTCCCGACGTTTTGTGTCTGCTAGAATATTAACCCTTAAATGCATGTAATTACCATTTGGCAACGTACTGATATTTAGTCATGTAAATCAAATCAAAACACAAATTTTAGCTAACTGCATAGTGTAACCAATTGGGTACATACTGTTTACGTATAATAGTTTTGAAAGTTTCGGTGTGGTGGCACCACTAACGGTGTAACGATCATTATTGTAAATTGATGTGTAGGGTGTGGATATCATTTGTGTTTACGAATTTTTGATTTTGTGTTTATTTAATAGTGTTATTTTGGTGTATTCAAAGTTTTAAAATTCTTTGAACAAGTTTATAAGGTATGTATTATTACATTAAATTGTTATACACATTCGTCTATCATATTTTTTGTAAAAGTTAGTAATATTTTTCAAAAACTGGAATAGAAACTTAGTTTACATATTTTTTTTTATGTATTTTTTGTATTTTATTTGATATCAGTTCTAATGTATTTTTGACTTTAAAAAAAATAAAAATTCATGCTTTTAAGGGTTAAAGAGTTACAAAGATTTCATTTTGGAAAAGTTCCGAAACATTATCCATAAGGCTGAATCAAGAAAGAAGCTTTTCCATTCTAAGCTGCTGATATTTGATGATGTACGACTCTTATTTCGAAAAAATATGAAGCTTGTAGAGTTTAGTATTCTTTGCAATCATCCAAAGTGTCCAAACCATTGGTAGACGTTAAACGAATTATCGCTAAGTCTAAAGTAACAACTGAGACTTGGGATGGGTGCAAACGTCACCTTATTAAAATTAAATAAGAACAAAAGGCACACCTTCTGCTTAGAGCTCAACCAACCACTTGTGGTGAGATAACGTAAGTTAGCAATATGTCAAATGTAAAATTTTAATTCAAATATACTAGTAGCCGAAGGCTATATAATTATTTTAACGCGAAGTTGGCTCAAAACTTAAACAGTGTGGAATTCAACTATCGGCAATTATAATGCAAGGCCGAAGACAAGAACTATTATTTAAGATAGTAAGGTAGTAATACGTGGCCACGACAGGCAGAACACGTTCTGTCTTACAATCTCAAACCCCTAACCTTACACACATGAGAACTAATTTGCATTCTCGCGGAGAAACTGAAACAGAGAAGTGACAGTACAGATCCAAAACATAAAATAACTGGTTAATTAACTTAAAGGAGCCTCATAAGCTATCTGAAACAAGTTTTCTAGCCAAATGTGGTGGTAGCCGGGTAAGAGTCTTCTGATTATTTGCATAAAATAGAACATTTTGTGACAAGGACATGTTGATAGGATACTAATACAAATTTTGGACATGTTGTCAAGGTTACTAATACAAATTTTGAAGTTTGCCAAATTTGTAAAAATTTCAGTAAGCCTTCTCTCTCTTTCTCCTTTGTTGTGTTTTATACCATCTAAGCAATGGGGAAAGCAATAAAATTAATATTTCTATGCTTTGGGAATTTAGCTGTACAGAATTATTTAATTTCTTTCGCAGATTTAAAAACAAGAAGACCTTTTGCGTGTAACTTGACTTTAGAGCTGTTATAATTATTTCTTTGTCAAAGAATTCTTAAATGGATGTGCCTATTACACGTACCATGCATAAGTTTTTGTTCTATTGTTTAAAATAAATATAATTTTTCATGCTTTTATGTTTTCATGTCAGAATAGCATGCAAGCACTATTAGAGAAAAGCTATTGCGAATTCTCACGTAATAACTGCTATAACTTTTATTTATCTAGTTTCTGAATGATATATTCTTCCCTCTCTTTCCTAGAATTAATTAACTCATACGATGCAGCTATAAAGTTTTAGCATATAATTTTAACTCGAAAGCAAAAAATACGATTTGAAAACATGCAGTATTGCGTTTTTTGAAAATGTCATGTTTCGAATGAACAAAAGCAGCTGACAGTTTAATAGCGTTATTTTTTTTAACATTAAAAAATCAATCCACTAATAGTCTCACCAACAACTAACAAAAACAGCTCTCATAATAATGAAATTTAAAACAATTGGAGAAAAATTAAATTCATAAATTTAAAAAAATTAATGATCTATCTTCGTAAGTTACGCCAGTCAATGATAAACTTTATATAATGGTGTTATTTCTAGCGTAAAGAATGTAAATGACTGTTAAAATGAAATAGAATGTTTTTCATTGATATCAGGATTTTATAAGCCTTCACTATTCTGTTAAAATAAACGTATTTTTCATTTTTCTTAAACATTTCGAAATCTTTCTCTTATTATCCATTATTTATTTGATGCTTTATTGTGAAAGCCGTTTTCAGAGCTCGTTTCTTCTACAATAGCTAGTTCATTTGCTCCTGGTCTTATTATGAAGCAGTTTATTACCAAGACAAAGGAAGAGAAAGAAAGAAAAGAAAAGACGGGCACAGTTGTTGATAAATAAATTTTTTTGAGGGTGTAGCACCTGTTAAAATTCATCTTCTAATTTGAAAGTAATATTTGTTTATTTCTTTTTTTAGGGCAGTTTTTTGTTTTAATTAATAAAAGATACACAAATTAAGGACGTTTTAGACGAGCAAGTAATGTTTGAATGAGTATTAAGAAGAGCAAGAAATATAATAGTTAGCGACGTATCGTAAGGTCGGGGATCGAATCCCGGTGAAGACTTGGATGTCTGTAAGCGTATACTGTCTGAGCGGCATTTAAAATACCCTAGAGCAGAAAATTTTTATTTTTTATTTCGTATTAAGTTACATTACCTATCATGTATGTGGGAGGTAATAAAAATGTACAGGACATAATTGTAACAGCATTTATATTGTAGTTGAATATAAGCTTATATATACTTAGTTTTATTTACACAGATAATCATAGCATCATCGATTAAAAAGAAATAAAAAAAAAGGAAAGACCCTTACAAAAGAGTGGGTTGTTGAATAATTTTATTATTATTGTGAAATTTAATTTTTGTTGGAAGAGATAATGCACAAGTATAATATTAAAGAGCAAAATGCTGTAGCCAAAATACATAATGTATGGTGACACAAACGTATTTTATTGATTACATTCATTCTATGCATGTTGACTTAAATTATTGAAAAATATCAAAATTTAATAAATAAGTATAAAACATTTTAAAATGGCTGATCTTTGTTACACTCATAAGCAATTAACTTGTTCGATTTCGGAGATGAATGATAACTTTCCGGAGGTAAATGAATGATAGGTGAATGCTAATAGATGCCTATTTTTTCAACATACGAGTTCTTTTCATACGAGACAGGGGGAGGGGTGTTGGATACGCTCAGGAAACCATATCCAATGTTACTAAGCTAATTAAAACACGATAAAATAAAAGAACAGGCTCCTTTACCCCGCCCTCCCCACAATAAAGCTATCAACAGAAGAATAACGCACTAACACACAGGCATGCAAAATATTAGACTATCCCATAAATAATGCGATTTTTTTCAAATGAACTCATTTGGAGGGAAGTGGGATAGACTACCTGCATCAACTTGCTATAAACAGTAGCAGGTAGTAATTTTATTTTATTTTATTTTATTTTTTTTTTTTAGTCTTAGTGCAAGTTTTGAAGAGTGAAGTCAATTTAAACAATTCTGTTTTGTGGACAGAATCGAAAGTCAACGTAAACGATGGTTTCAGAAATCCCGAAATTTCAGAAAATTTTCAAATAATGTTTTCAAATTAAAAAAAAATTCAGAAATTCCGTCGCAGTAAAAACTGCAACCGAAAAGACGAGCTTCTTCCTGCAAGATCTGTAAAGCTAGATGAGATATCCTGCAATCCCTACCAGAATAAAATCTCATCGTAACTATTAAGAAGTAAGTAGCAGAGGATGAAAGGAAATATACTTTAGAGAGGCAGGGAAAAAAAAAAAAAAAACTTATATTAATTCTGAAAAATAAAAGAAGTTCAAAGAAACCACATTATTAATTGGACGACCCAATTAATAAATAAAAAGTATATTTAAATGAAATTATAATGTAATTCAAGAATCCTGCGGGGGGGATAAAATTAACTTGTAGAGTTCTTCACTTTGTAAGTGCTAATTTAAAGTTGAACGTGAAGAATCTTAAGAACTGCTAAGCGAATAATCGCTTAGGGTAACTAACCCTTTATTATTCAAATAAGATTTAACAGAACTCCGTCTTGGAGTGTACAATAAAAGCCGACACTTGGGCTTGAACTTAAAAGGCTAAGAAATAAACTAAAACTAATCTAAAGAGATATAGCCGAAGCTATCAAGATTCTAACCGAGTCGGCCCCTTAACGCTAAATTGACTGCGTAGCTATCAAGGGCCTGAGTACGGCCGAGCGTAATAACAGCTTTGTGAGAGAGTAGCCAAAAAAGGCAGACGCGCCCAAATCAGACACTCTGATTCCAACTCAGCAAGTAGAACTTCGCGGTTAAATACCGCCCTTCCTGATTATGCATTCAGAGTGATTCTAAAACTACGTTCTGGCCGGAAGTAGTAAGTTGAAGTTAAGAATTTGACAGGAAAGGAACTTTAACTTAAAATTTAACTGTTAATAAAATTAACATAATCCTTACAAACTATTTAAAAACCATTTTAATTTTAGCGCCTTATTTAAAGTAAAGAAAATGTGTAATTTATTTACTGTTCCACTAGCTTGGTAATTCTGAGTACTTTTCATAGTTTTGAACATTTAAGACCTTCTTTTAGTATTATGTTATTAATACAGTACTATTATACTATATTTTTTCAGTATTATACTATTAATATAGCATTACTGTTATAACTAGTATTAATATAGTATTAATGTAAGTATAGTATTCTTTTCACTATTACTTTAGTAGCAATAACTGCTATATAAAAAATATACCAGGATGAGTAAGGGAAATACAGAAGAGACACTTTCAAAAATGCAGCACTTATTAGACATTAAAGGAGCTTAAAGACTGATATGCATAATCATCTGGTGCTTAGAAAAGTACATTACGCACTGAATTGGCCTGCCTTACTATGTCAAAGCATGCTAAGACTATCTGCCTGTTACCTATGGGTTGCCTAGGTAAATGACTTTCTAAGAAAAAATAACTTTATTTACATTATACCTAGGGAAAGTGAAAAACTCCCCATTCAGCCAACTCACTCAACTGCCGCATATACAATTCAGTCTAAAATTGCCAGCGCTTTGCCTTCTTATTATTCTAATGGTAACAGAAAACAGTATTATTGTGGTTCACTTTAAATTTAGAATTTATGTTAAGTACAACTTAAAAGTATGAGGAAAATTTTCTGAATGATGAAAGTCTGCTGAAATGTGCTTCATAGCTGATATATAGTAGTGATAAAGGTGACAGACATAATGCTATTCATTCATTAACCACGGATCGCTAATTTATATGCTTATATCAATTACTTTGTTTTATCATTTACTTTGTTGCTTGTACTCTGTCATCAACTTACAAGAAAAGCCTTTCGCTCCAATGCTCGGCTAAGTGACTTTTATTCAAGATAGCCGAAGTCGCCATAATCGCAGTTTATTAGCATCTGCCTGAAGCATAACTGGCTTTCGCGTGAAACTATGAGCATTTTAAATTCTTCTATGAAAGCTCGAGAACATAGCTATTTAGTAAAAGAACAGGAACCAGAACATACGACGAAGTTTCTTTTTCATTATTTTCAAATTTATTTGATTTACAAATTTAAATTTTCAGATGATTAAATCCTATATTTCAGAATTCATGTGTAAAAGAAAGGGGGGTAAGTAAGGTATTTGACAATTTTTATAATTAAAGTATTCCCCATCTTCAAATATCTTGACTTATTTCAGCATTATGGTGGCAGACTACCTGATTTAGACAGTCTATAGTATTGCCAAAAGCTTAAAATATTCCCGAATCCTAAACAAACTTGTAAATATTAGAAGCAGCGTTCACATGAGTAAATATTCCACACATTTATTAACTTCGCAACTACTTTTATGCGCATAAAAAAGAGGTTAAGACTAGATAAATGAATAAAAGCTACATGTTGCTGGAAAAAGTATACTTCCCCCCTTCTCTCTTGTGAAAAGAAGAACTCTTGTAAAACTCTTGTAAAAGAAGAACTTAAATCAGATACTCTTAAATCTTTTGTTGTTTAGAATACTTAAATCAGAACTCTTGTAAAAGAAGAACTTAAATCAGATAGCTCTCGATATCTATAGAGTTTAATTCAAATTCTACACCAATCTAAGGTTTCTTTTGTGCATAATTTGAATTCAGTAATTCATTAAACAATTCTGTTAATAATTCCAACCTTTTATGATTTCAGAAACTGTCTAGTGAAAGAAGTTGATCTTTTCTTCATAGAATTATACCTGAATCATCCATTTTCGAAGTTAAAAGCAATAATTTAACAAAGATTTTGACAGAGTTCGTGATCATTTGTATGATATATGTTAAGACACAATAACACGCCGAATAAATACTAATTCAGAAATCAAACAACAAAAATCAGCGTTATATTTACAAAGTTTTCACAGGACTAGTCCTGTGAAAACTTTGTAAATATAACGCTGATTTTTGATATATGTTACTTAAAAAAAGTAAACAATTAAGGAATGTTAACATCTGGGTAATATTCTTGTATTAAACTGGGGTCTAAAGAAATTTTCCCTAATTTATCCCAATGTTTCTTCCTTTTTTCCGCTGCAACTTGTAAATTTTAATAGTTTATAATTTTCCTCATGTAATGGAGTAAACAAACACCCTGGAAAGTCTTTTAAAAAGTTCTGAAGAGCGTGTACTTATGTTTACCAGCTGCTCTGAGGATTTAAATGAAACGTAGAAATACCAATTTAAAAATAAGAAAAAAAAATTGCTTACACATAACTCTTCGACATAGCTACAAAACATCGGAGTCGAAAGTTTAACATAATGTTGTAGAGACAATAGGTACTTTTTTGGAAGCAGGCAAGATGAAAAATTAGCAACGCCTTCCCCGGGAATCGAACAGCGGACCTCTGGAATACGCGTCCAGCGTGCAGACCACCACACCACGAAGGCATGCCAAGAAGGGGAGAGAAATATCTTATATACTCCTCTTTTAAAGGGCGACTGGGGTTTTTATGGGACCCAGTCGCCAAAATCCTGCGTGGGGAGAATCATCATCCACCACCCTTTTAGTTCGGGCGCCACTTGTAGAGTCATTAGGTTATTTTTAAAGCAGGAATGATGAAAAGTGAGCAACGCCTTCGCTGGGAATCGAACCACGGACCTCTGGAATACGCGCCCAGCATGCAGACCACCACACCACGAAGGCATACCAAGAAGGCGGTAGAAATACCTTATAATGTAACATGCTGTTTGCCTTGCAAATGTTGTTCAAATCAACCTGTTTAAGCACAGCCATTCAAGTTTCCCCCACATTAGCATTTTATAGCTACGAACTTCTTCATAGCTACTTATACTTCATCATAGCTACGAACTTCGATGTCGAAAGGTTAACACAGTCAGTGCTGACAGTTTTCCAGGTGTTTTTCGATCAACATGCCTAAACAGGCCCATTGAATTTTCCTCTAAATTAACATTTTTACCTCTCGAAATTCATAAATTTCGAAATTACACAGCAAGTGAAACGCCAATTTCTGCTGGGCTAAATCGTTTTATAGGGAGCTAAATCTTTTATATTATCATTTTACACTAAGCTACATCATTCACCTTTATGCTGATAAATTAAGGAAAAGAGAAAGTACGTTTTTACTCTCGAATTTTAAATAAAGATCTGTTTGCCTTCTCAATGGTGTAAAAAATTGCTCTCAATGATCATGCAAATCAATTATTTTTTTAATTGGTTTATAGAAACAATGCAGGGGAAGGCTATAAATCTGTCAAACTTGGAAATGTTCCGTGAGTGAAAATCATAAAATATGACGAGGTGCAAAGTGAGCTATGATGGCTCTGAATGTAAGAGAAACGAAAGCCATGCACTTGCTTTTTTTTAAAAAAATTACAGTCGACTGTCTACAAAAAATACCAAAAGGAAAAGAAAATTGTGTGGAATAACAATACTGATAGGAGATGAAGTCACAGTCGTTTATAACTCAGTTCCCCCCCATTTCTAACAATGTTTAATTTTTCTTTATTTATAGTGTGTACTTTTCGAGCACTGAATTGGCTTATATACCCAAATGAATAAGGTTTAAGTCCTTGGAAACACCTGTAAATCCTTGACAGTCCTTCATAGCGAGCCTTCATGGTGTAGTGGTCTGCACGCTCAGCGCGTAATTGAGAGGTCCACGGTTCGATTCCCGGCGAAGGCGTTGCTAATTTTTCAATCTTGCCTGCTTCCAAAATACCTAATGTCTCTACAATGCATTTTCTTCTTTCCCGTGATTTTAATTAAGCATGTTTTCGAGCTGATCGTGGACACCTTCCGTGATATTATCCTGGTAACTCGGAAGTTGATTGCAACATTTGTTAATATCGTAGGAAAGTAAGCTAAAGGGGGGAGGGAGAAATGTTACCAGATACATAAACCAATAAATTTCTGCACAAATTATCAAGCATGTAACTATGCGCATTGTGTACGCAAAAAAGCACTGTGCATTTAAAGCAAACATACAGTATCAATTTATGAACAATCAATACTATTTGCTTGCTTTAAATGCATAATATATTTGCTGAATAGTACACAATATACATAATGGTAAGTAAATAGAAATGTGTTTTATCAGAAAAATAATTTTGTCTATCGCTTTAATGTAATGTTTCATAATGTTAGGATTGTGTAAATTAAATACTCTAATTAAACGAAAGATTAATTAGAATTTCAGGCAGATAGAGGTTTAGATGCAGCATAAAAATGCCAAGCTGGAATGTAAATGTTCACAATATTTAGCCTTTAGTTAATGTTAACTCAATTAAGCGGAAAACTGCTTATGAGGTTTTCCTTGATCTGCTAAAAGTTAATTAGTTCAAAACCCCTAGCAGACGTGAAGCGAATTATCGATGTGTATGAAAGTAACTAGAGAATCAGATAAAGGTTTAAATAAACCTTTTTTATTTGACCAAAACTTAGAACATAAATGTACTTTCTTGTGGTAATAAAATGAATCACAGCTTTATTAGTGATTTCATTGGGGACGGAACTGAGCAAAGTCGCACTGCCACCTGTATGGTGCTCAAGGCTCTTGCCAACAACAGGCTCACACATATCTACGAACCTCTCAAGTTCAGATTACAGATGTTACAGATGTTCAATATGTCCTCTATCAGTGACAGGAACAATATAACATCGATACTCAAATTCCTCCCATACTCGAGGAAGCATGTCCGTCGTCACTGATGTTATGACAGTACGGATCCGGTTCTTCCCCTCTTTCAGGTTCTGTGGGAGTGGTGGTACATAAATGCTGTCTTTAATGAAACCCCATAGAAAGAAGTCACAGGGTGTCAAAACTGGTGACCGTGGAGGCCAGCTGAGGCATTCTAAGTCGCCAGCTCCTTGACGACCAATCGAACGGTTCGGTAGAGTTTCATTCAGATAATCACGCATTTGCCAACACCAGTGAGGGGGTTCCTCGTCTTGTTGAAAAATGAAGTTGTCTTCGTGCAGCCTCGGAAACAACCAGTTTTATAACAAAGAGCGATACTGCTGACCGTTAACCGTGTTTCCATCAAAGAAGAATGGGACGTAAACAAATGATCGAGATATCGCACAAAACACATTGATTTTAGGAGAATCTCGTACATGTTCAATGGCTGCATGTGGTTCTGTAGGCCCCACATTCGAACATTGTGTTTTTTTACATGACCAATAACATGAAAAGTCACTTCATCACTGAACATGATGTGTTGTGCGAAAGTGTTATCATTGTCAATAGCATCAATAATCTCGATACAAAATGTCACACGTTTGCGTTTGTCATCAGGGACCCAGAGCCTGAAACAAATGTAACTTGTACGGCTTCATAACTAACCAATGTCTCAAAACACGCCAAATTGTTGTAGGCAGTTGCAACTCCCGGCTGGCACGACGAGTTGAAGGACTACGTTGGAAACCAGTTTGAATTCGAGCAACATTTGCATCGGGAACACGAGGGCGGCCAGTACTCTTTCCTTTACATACACATCCTATATTTACAAACTGTCATTACCATCTCCAGTAGAACGGTGCGTCGATGCACCAGGGTACCTGGGCCGAAGGCCCTTTCCCTTGTAGAATAATTTAGGAAGTTCTAAGGTTGATGCAAAAAGAACCTGATGATAATCTTGAATGAATGAGTTTTGAAGAGTAGAATAATAACATGTGACACATTAAGCATCAAAAATGGGGAAGCTGTACATGGAACAAATTTAAGATAGTAAATAAACAGTAACTGCAAGTCAGTAAACCGACGAGCTGGTGAGCAATAGCAATAAACCAGTGACAGTTGGATAAATTCTGAAATTAAGGAACAATGTGACTTACTCAGAACAATTCAATTTTCTTCTTCCGCAATTCTCATAAGGTACGTAACAGCTTTGAAACCTGCAGAAAGTTTATCAGCAACAACTTTGCGGATTCTTTCAATAAGCATGATAATGTTTTTCAGAAAATCTTGCACCTTATCACCAAATAACCAGTTCGTAATAGTGCTTGCTTCCTTCGGGATTTGAAATCTCTGACCTTTGACCTTTTCACTATACTTACGTTTTTGCAGTAGCGTTAGCTTCATTGCTATTGCTGTTTTCATTTAAATTTTTCAGGTTTGGAAATTCTTCCTTCGTCCAGCTTGGTGGGGGGGGGTTGGTTCTTAGCTTTTCTTTCGAACTTCTCCTAGTACGCTTTACACCCACGGGAAACTGCTTACATGTCCCTCGGCGCAAAATGAACAGGTGGGGTACCTTCAGGCTTTCTAGGGCAACTCCTGGTACTATGGTTTTCACCACACTTGCAACATCGCTCCTGATTTTTACTTAGGTGTTTTGTATGTCCATAATCATGACAACGGTAACATCGTGTCGGTCACTTCCTAGGGGCGAACTTCTCTACTTTAACATTAAAACTAAATATGTTGTTAAGATTGAAAATAGCGTTTCCGGCTTCGTTTCTCAGTAGTTCCATGAAAAAGATGGGTAGTCTTTCAGTAAATCCACGTCTGGTACGAGTAAATTGCCTGACTTTAACAATCGGGAACTTCCTTCGCTTTAAGTCATTAAGAATTGCCTCCTCAGTTACAGTTTCCGGAATGTTTTTCATCATCGTTTTCACGTTCTTCTCGCTCGGGAGTTGGTGGGTATGAAAAGGGGTACTTTTTTCGTTCAGTATGGAAGTCATTTTCTTGAAGTCTTGCATGTTTTTGACATGAACATATATGCTGTTCATTTTCAGATTAGCTTCGTATTCCTCTGCACAGTGAGTTTGGAAAATTTCATCAAGCTTGAGCCATTCCACAGAGTTTCGCCGGAACACAATGGGTGGAGGCGTTTACAACTGGGTAGCTCCTCCTTCTTTGTTAACTTTTCCACTTTCAAGGTGTTCAAATCGGTTTTCATGCGTGAAATTTGTAGTTTCCGCTTTCTCAGGAGTTTTAACAAGATTCTTGGGTTTTATCTATCCCTCATCAGTATTTTCAGGTTCCTCGTCAGTTTCCATCTGGCTCACAGGTTCGGCCGGGGGGGGGTATCAGTACTTTTCAGCTTCTTAGCGCGTTGAGTGCCGGGTAAATCCATCAGCGCATCTCGAAGTGCAAAACTAGGGTTTCCTATTACTTACTCAACTCCACGTTCTTTTGCTTTCTTCATCAGGCTTGTAAAAATTTGCTTTTGAAATGGAGTCATTTTTTCATAATCTTCATCTTCATCAGTTCTGGGTGAATCTTTTTTCTTTTTCGCCTTTTCACAAAATCCTCCTTGGGCCATTTTGATGGTTGTGACCTCGTGGATGGTGAAGAACATCCGGAGTTTAAATCATCATCATCCGTGCAGTCATCAACATTTCTAAAGAGCGACATTTTTGTCACCCGAAGGTAACAAAAAATATCAGTACGAAAGTAACGATCACTAACCGCCTACGGAACTGGGTTAGTATCAGAGAGTAAGAGCGTCACCATAGTACATGCAACACGTTCAACGTCTCAGCTCAGAATCTCCCTCTCCTCCCTTATTACCATCTGCGAATGTTCCACTCATTTGGAGGATCACTTTGGAACCTCAACTTGAAACGTCTTTGCACTGTCATCAAAGAATTGCACTTCACAAACTCGAGAATACAAAATAATGATTTCTGCTGAGGAGTAGCCATTTTAAACATGTGATGGTTACCACGCAAAACAGAAGACAACTGACATGTAGCGGCTATCAATATAAACTAGACTATGTATTCGTTTCGCAAATAGCCGAGCCGAGGCATAGTGATCGATAGTTTGGCCAAAATAGCACTTTGTAATACGTACTATATTCTTTTTGAAACACGGTGTGTGTGTATATATATATATATATATAATTAAAAAACCGGAAAATATATTTTTTTTATCCAAATATTGGAAGCTTAAGTTAAAGTTTTCTTCCTATTAAAAATGTAATATTTAATTTTTTTTAAAGTCATTAGTTTAAAATTGCAGAAACATAATATAATAACTATTTTTAATTTCCGATGTAAATTTTCTAATTAAAAAATGTAAGCTTATATACTAGCCATCTAAATGCATGCGATCTGTAACGAGATCTGGAAATTTTACTGGAAGGCTGGGATCAGTAGATGACATGTTTATTCAGATAGCAGTTAATGATACTAACGAATTTCAATCGATAAGGGGGTTGACAGAGTCAACTCCCACATCATTGAACAAGGAAATGCATGTTTATGACTCTCTTTCGCTATAGGAAGGCGGGATACGTAAAACTGATCCATTCGAATTCTCCCTGAAAACTTGAGGATTCGCACGATTTCAGACATCCACGAAGACGCCATGCAGCCAGCCTTCTCGCTGAGACTTAAATTCGATAAACAATGTCGTTAGATGAACTTCAGCGGCTTTATTCATCGGCTATTGGCTGGTTACTTGTTAAGTATATCCGAATTTAATATAAATAATTTCAATTTCTTAGTATCAGTATTCAGAATTTTTTAGAACAACCACATGGTGGTAAAAATTTATGGAGCAAACATAATGAATTCCAGATTTTCCCTTTGTTTTGTCCCCCCCCTTTCTTTCTTTCTTTTTTTTTTTTTTTTTTTAAAGAAAATTAAAGCGAAGAGTCTAAATTTATAAGTATTTCTATTTGATATTTTCCGTTATACCGTCCATCAGTGGCCAAGAGGTAAAATCGTTGAAAATTGGTAGCTCGGTCCGGGGGTCGAATCCCGGCCAACGGACTATCTGCACGAGCGTTTACGTGGTTTTTTTCCATGTGTAACGTGTCTACGAGCCAGTTTTCCTTCCTTAGAAAGTCTTCCATGAAGGCATCCCTCCCCTTAGGTAGATAGCCTTCGACTGCTTTGTCATAATCAAACAAACCAAACCAATCATCACTTAGGATACAGCTCAAAGTTCGTTTGAAACAATTGTGTTTGGAGACAGCATTGTAAATATAGAGTCAGTTTTTAGTATTTGGGATGCACTGTGTTTTCTCCTAGTGAAGGAAAAAGTAGAATTGAAAATCTCCTAAAAATAGTATTGATGAAGTTAATGAAGCTGTTATGGAAATCGCAAAAAAAACGTTTAAAGAAAGATACTGATTCTGAAATTCCGGTTCGCAACTGAATTAAAAAAAAATGTGTTCATTTAAATTTATTTGCTGCATTAATATTTTGTAAGATACTTTAAGTGTAATAAATGTTGTAAACAAAGTGCCGTTAATCCGACATTTAATGTGAAAAAATTACGGAAAAATCTAAATCTGTTTGCAATGAATTTGAAGAATCTTATTGGGGATTACGAGTTTAAAATCATTTATTTCTTCTGCGATGGTGGTAGCAAACGATTTCTATGTCGATAACGCTTTTATAAAAAGTTCAAAGAGTACAGAAAGTGTTTCAGTTGGAAACAACAGAGCAATCTGTAAACGATACTTGAAATGTATACTCATGATGTTTATAACTTAAATACTACCCGAAATGTGTCCTCATAATGTTTTTTTACAGTTTTACTTAGAGTGGTTCGTGCACTTTTACTTTTGTGAGACAAATCTGAAAAAACGCCTTTACTGAAACCTTGAAATTCAGTATATGTGTGTTGGGGATGCTAATACAATATTTTACAATATTTCACTACTTTGTTCAAATCTATACATAGACTTCATTTACAAAATGCTGAGGTGATTTTTTATGGATTTTCACGTATACCATTCCTTAACGATCACATTAATTCTTTCAAAATTTTTATCTTTGCAACTTCTGACAGGTCGGAAAATAAACTTCTAAATATAGTTTGTTCGTAATGTCTGATTTGGCCTACTGGATAGATTCGCTGAGAACTACAGTAGCTCGATTGGGTTTCGAATATAAATGAAAGGGTATCGTGAGTATTTTCGTGATTTTCCCTATGGGTAATGTGAATACGTACCAATTTCCTTTATAAAGATACACTTTTCTTCGGGAAAACCGCCTTTGATTGTTTTGCATTAATTTTTTAAACCTTAAAAATTACATAAAAAGGTCTGAAAGAATTAAGATTTTTACGTCGCGCCTGAGGATTGCTCAGGCATTTTATGCTGTCACTTTACTAGTCAGCTCTTGGACTCACTCCTGCTAACGTAACTTTGTCTTTTTTAATTTATTTCTAAATATCGCTTTCTTTGCATTTTATATTACAAAAAATTCAGTAACAAAATCTTTAAAGGAAGCATATTTTTAGAATTTCCGATACGTGTTAAATGTTGTCGTACATTTTCCTATTTTTTTCAGCCTTTTCTCAGTTCATCACATCAATGTTCAGTTTTCTTAACATGAAGGCCTATGCAATTTTTTTTGTTGTCTTTTTAACTTTATTATTGAACATCACTTTCTTTACACTTACGCCAGGTTAAATTCAACATAAAAACCACAAAATTTTTCAAACAGCATATATTTAGAATTTCCGATACAGTGTTCAGTGTTGCCAATAATATTTTAGCAATTTTACCATTAATTCAGTTAGCGTAACTCCAGGCTGAAACTCAAATAACTATTTTAGTTGTTTTAAATCTGTTCTTATTATATGGTGCTCTGAAGGATAAAGACGGGGCGATAGTTAATCCAGCAGTCTGAAAACTTTATTTTTTTATTTCAATCTTCTACCTTAAAAACTTAGATTAAACTTATATACTCAATCGGGTGTGACTTTATATCCTTAGTAGAAATTACTTACCATATATTTCCAGTGTGGAATCTACAATGGTAAGGATAGAAATTATATGCCGAAATTTTAACTCAATAATATGAAAGTTAAATAATGTGAACTAGTTTATACAAAAATTTACAAGTGAACTATTTTACTCCCCCGTCCACTGGAATTACATTTCGCAAGTGAGATATTAAAAAATAGAAAATTTCACGCGCGTGTGCAGCTGTCTCATTTCAATCGAAAATTTTTCATGAAATGTTGCATGAAAAACTGATATTTTTCGTTGTCTTAGATTCTAAGTATGTACAGGCTGAGAAATATTTTGACTTAACTAAAATATAATACATGCAAGCAAAAGCATGTATAGATTTATATTCCAAAAATTTATATTCTGCCTGTCTGTGAGATATTATTTCGCAATGCGCAGATCGTATGCGCAGCTCGCATTTTGTTCTTGCATTCTTGCAAACGCTAATTGTAACTTTTCTCGCTTTACCTTTTGCTTTGTTGTGTTCTAATGTTGAAATCGCTGTTATACTACAGTCCACTCGCAAAGATGTATTCTTATGTTTATTAATTTAAATTTAAGATACCGCTACGCTACATTAATTTGGTCCGTCGAGTCGGAGATTCGGAAAAAAAAAAAAAAAAAAAAAAACCGCGCTTGTGAAAAAGAATTCTACGTCTTCATGAAGTTGTTAAAGAATGCACTTTCGGCTTAGAATTCTCAAGAGTTACGCAATGGATACAATGTACGAGGTGAGTGAAAACGTTAACGCATTTTAATTGTATTTGACATTTCTTTATTGTAATTAAAGTATTAGTAAAATCGAGAATTTAGAATATTTTCAAAATGTCAGATTAATAAAAAAAAAAAAAAAAAAGAAAAAAGAAAAAAAAAAGAAAGAGAGTTTTGAAAACAGTTAACGAAATTCATCGAGAGAATGGATTATGATAACTTAGATAATGCTGAAGCTGAATTAATCTTAGAAAAATGTAAAATTTTTAAGGAAGATTTCAAATCTCTATTTAGCAAAATTTATGCAAATTGTGATGATGATAAAATAGACACTTCCATTGAGGAAGAACAGTCGATATTAGAGAAAATTGAGGATGTTCACTTAAAAATTATTCGTAAGTTAAAGATCGACAAGGTCGTAAATGCAAATGGCGACAAACTTGTCGTACCTGTATCAATCTCTGAGAGTTTAAAGTTACCAAAATTATCTTTACCCACATTTAGCGGAAATTTAACAGAATGGATAACATTTAAAGATTTATTTAACACTAGTGTTCGCAACAATCCAAATCTTTCTGGAGCTCAAAAATTAAAATATTTAAAGAGTTCTTTGAAAAATTATGCTTATCATATTTTTCAGTCAATTCCCATAGCTGATAAAAATTTCAGAATTGCTTGGAGTTTACTAGAAGAGAGATTTTCTAATAAAAGAGAACAGATATTTGCTTTTATTAAAAGAATTCTTAACGTTTCACAAATACAGACGGAATTTGCATCCTCGATATTAAATTTAGAAGATAATGTAAACGAAATAACTCGCTCATTGGAAATATTAGATCAAAGGATAGATAATTTTAGTGATACTTTGTTGCTGTATATTATTTTACAAAAACTTGATGTTTCGGCAAAGTTGTGGTGGGAGCGTCAATTAAAAAAAGACGAAATACCAAAGTTGAATGACTTGATAGAATTTTTGAAGAATTACGCTAGAACATTACAGAACAGTAAACCTTTAATTAATAAAACGCATAAATCATATAAACCAGTGTATAATAAAGTTACTTCTCTAGTTACTACTTGCTTATTTTGTAAAGAAGATAATTTTTTACACAGGTGTTCAAATTTTTTAAACTTACCAGTGCAAAAACGAATAGAGTTTGTTAAGCCTAATAAACTTTGTTTTAATTGCTTGTCTAATGTCCATGAAGTTGAAATGTGTAAGAGTGCAAATACTTGTAAACATTGTTTTAAGTATCATCATAGCATTTTGCATTTAGAAAATAATTTCAAACAAAAAAATGCATCTAGATTCCCTTCACCGAAAGCAGAAGTGTTCCGAAATCACTAATTAAAACAGAAGACAACTTGAGTAAGGTTTCTCCAACTGTTTGTGCAAACAACTATGAAAATCACCATTTTGGAGCTCATGCTAATGGTAAACGTAGTCATGTACTTTTGTGTACTGCTTTAATTAAGGTTCAAAACTCAAAAAATGAATTCATAACTTATAGATGTTTACTAGATTCAGGTAGTGAAAAATCATTCATTCGTGGGGAAACAGCTATTAATTTAGGATTGAGGGTAAAGGATTCGAAGATATTAATGTCATGCTTAGGTACTTTTAATACAACTACTACTGGAGAAGTTGACTTGTTGTTAACACCTCATTTTAATACTAGTTACAGAATTTCAACGTCCGCTTACATAATAGACAAAATTACAGGAAACATTCCAAGTGTAACATTACCTTTGAATTTATACGAAAGCTTCCAAGATCTAACTTTAGCAGATCCTACATTTCATGAATCGAGAGAAATTGACATTTTGCTAGGAGTTAACGTATTTCTTACTTTAATCAATGGCGAGGTAATTAAAAGGGGCAAAAATCTTCCATTTGCATTTTGTTCTAAGTTAGGATGGGTAATTGCTGGAACTACACATTTTGAATTCCCAAACCGTAAGCAGGTTTGAGTCAATACGCTAAACGTGAACACGGAGGAATTAGTTAAATCATTTTGGGATTTGGAATAAATTCCCGCATCGAAACCTTCAACTAAAGAGAAAAGTTTGTGTGAAAACCATTTCGTGGAAAATCACGTCCGTAGTGAAAATGGTCGTTACTCAGTAAAATTGCCATTCAAGCTTAAACGAAATAAGATAATTCCAGATTATCAGCCTTTCGTAACTTTCTTAGTCTGGAACAAAAACTAATAAAATCTCCTGAAGTATATCAACAATATAAAGACTTCATGTCCGAATATTTATCACTTGGACACATGGAAGAATTATCCGATGATAATCCAGATAAAGTAAATTTTCATTATTATATCCATCATCATCACGTGCTAAAGGAATCGAGTT
Source organism: Stegodyphus dumicola (assembly GCF_044657685.1). Lineage (NCBI taxonomy): Eukaryota > Metazoa > Arthropoda > Arachnida > Araneae > Eresidae > Stegodyphus > Stegodyphus dumicola. Next base: position 84,393,523 of record NC_140781.1, read on the forward strand.
TTACCACAAACGCGTCGTTTTCAATGTTAGTGCCAAAACTACATCATGGATACCGCTTAATGACACGCTAATGAATGATCCGAAGGTACAAAACGACTTATTTACTATTCTTTTGAGGTTTAGATGTCCCATAGCCATTACTAGCGACATATTGAAAATGTATCGACAATTTCAAATTCATGATGAAGATCACGATTACCAAAAAATACATATTGTGGAGAGATGATCCATCGAAGCCAATTAAAACTTACAGGTTGTGCACAGTTACATACGGGACTACTTCAGCTTCATACCTGGTTACTCGCGTACTCAAACAACTAACAATTGACGAAGGAGCTAAATTCCCAAAAGCAGCTGAGATAATATTACACAATTGATATATTGGTGATGTCCTATTTGGTTCAGACACAGTAGAGAACGCAGTAGAGTTAATTTCACAACTGAGTGAACTTTTACAAAAGGGGTGGCCTTCAATTGAATAAATGGTGTACAAATGATCACTCGATTTTAAAAACTGCATTGAATGCTCAGAAAGCTAATTTTTCATGTAGAGTAGTTGATACTAAATCAATAAAATTATTGGGTTTGGAGTGGTATCCAACGCAAGACGAGTTTACTTGTCACTTTGAAAATCTCGAAAACAGAGATCATTCTACTAAGAGAATGATTTTGTCTTCTATTTCGAAAATCTCTGATCCACTTGGTTGATTAGCACCTTTCATAATTGCAGCAAAAATCTTGCTTCAAGATATGTGGAAATTACAAATCTCGTGGGATGACCCTTACCAGATGAAATCAATCAAAGATGGAAAATCTATTGTGAAGATATCGCAAATCTTGAATGCATTCGTATTCCTAGTAGAGTATTATTGCCCAAAGCTACAATTGTAGAGCTTCATTGTTTCTGTGACGCATCAGAGAAAGCTTACGCCGCAGTGATTTATTTAAAATCTTCAAATAATTCTTCAGTTTCGGTGCAGCTACTAACATCGAAGACTCGTGTAGCTCGCATGAAAGTAATTTCTATTCCACGTTTAGAACTCTGCTCTGCAGTTCTATTAGTGCATTTGGTTCAAGCTGTGTAGAATTCATTCCAAATTTATGCATGGAGTGATTCAATGATAATTTTGTCATGAATACAATCAGAACCCACACACTGGCAAACCTTCGTAGCCAACTGCGTTTCAGAAATTCAATCAGTCTTACCATCATCGCATTGGAATCACATAAAAGGGAAAGAGAATCCAGCTGATTGCGCATTAAGAGGTCTTTTGCCTTTAGAGCTTTCTACTCATGACTTGTGGTGGACAGGTCCTCAGTGGCTTAATTCAAATAATATTCCGTTCTCTATCAACTTACCATTTTTAGAAGAGTCTTTAAAAGAACAACAAAAAAATGTTTCTTGTTCAATTACAACAGTCGCTTCGCAAATCCCAGTCCTTAATGAAGTTTCATCATTCTTGAAACTTAAAAGAATCATCGCATGGTGTTTTCGGTTTGCGAATAATTCAGCTAAATCTACCGCAACAAGGATTAAGGGTTACCTTAAAACCGAAGAATTTCAATACGCTAGAAATGCAATTGTTAGAGTAGTTCAAGGGAATGAGTTTTTTAATGAATATAATCTTCTGAAGAAGAAGAAACCGTTAAACTCAAATAGTAAAATCTTTTCTTTGAACCCCTTTACAGATAAGAATGGACTTATGCGCGTCAGAGGAAGATTAAGACAATCCAACTTCGCGCAGGACAGAAAATATCCTATTTTGTTGCCCAAGAAACATCACATAACCCAGATTATAGTGAATAATTTTCATGAATCCAATCTTCATGCTGGCCCCCTGCTATTGCTATCAGTGATTAGAAGAGAATATTGGATAATCCATGCTAAGTCAATTATAAGAGAACAGATTTTCAAATGTGTGAAATGTCATCGTGTACGAGCTAAAACATTTGCCCAGATAATGTCTAACTTACCATCGTCTAGAGTCGTTCCGTCAAAGGTTTTCTCCAAGGTTGGAATTGACTAGGCCGGGCCATTTCAAGTGAAGCCCAGGCGAGGTCGAAAAGTAAAACCAATGAAATGCTACATTTGTTTATTCGTGTGTTTTACTACAAGAGCTATACATACTGAATTAGTAGGTAATCTAACATCAGAATCATTTATTGCCGCTTTGAAGCGCTTTGTATCTCGAAGGGGAAAACCAATGGAAGTTTTTCCTAGCTCAGATAATACTGTACGTATCGTGAAGCTCAAAACTGCTAATGGAGTTTTTAAAAGGCTAATTCACAAACTTAGTGTTTTTCCTATCAGTGCTTAAGTTTTTTTTAAAGCATTATATCGTATACTTTACTTTAAATATAATTAAGTTCCCGAATTGTATCAAGGCTTCTGTGCATCTGTTTTGAAAATAATTTAGTTTAATTTCATATTATGTTTTCCTGTTACTATTTTAATGACACATTTTTGCATAATTTAATATTGTTATGACAATTTCATTTTGTAAAAGCTATTTAGATTTGAAACGATGTTTCAACGCCGTGCGGAATGTTTCGGCCACCAGAGTCCTCTGTCTGTCTGTGAGATATTATTTCTCAATGCGCAGATCGTATGCGCAGCTCGCATTTTGTTCTTGCAAACGTTAATTGTAACTTTTCTCGCTTTACTTTTTTCTGTGTTGTGTTCTAAAGTTGAAATCGCTGAATAAAAGTTATACTACAGTCCACTCGCAAAGATGTATTCTTATATTTATTAATTTTAATTTAAGATACCTCTACGCTACAATCAGGCTTCAAATATTTTTTCACTTTTAATATATCGACGTCATTTATTGGCCCTACACCGTTTTCCTCACATAGGATTATCGATTAAAAATAATTTTTTAAGCTAACACTTATATATATATATATATATATATACTTTGGTGCTTGCTAGTTAACTGCTTTGAATTTGAAATTTTTCGGGTCATATATATATATATATATATATATTTTGTGGAGCTCATAGAATACAACTTCTTTTTACCTATACATATGTAAGAAATTTTTTAAATTACCTCTTCGAAGTATAGCATGTTTTAAAATTTTTGTAAAGTTTAACTAAACAATTTTAAGACTCGATTCGGCTCCTCTTTTTCGAATTCAAGACCGAAGTCAAGTGTATTTGACCTTCAGTCTTGAATTACCTGAGATTGGAGACTGCATCGTGATTAGTAGTAGATAAATTTATTAGTTATATATCAAAACTCGGTGAGAGCTTTTTGATTAAAGTTAGGTAGTCCTTTTGATTGAAATCCGAAAACACTAGTATTGAGTTCTGAGTAACTATTCCTGAATTTATAGATAGCTTTCTAATCACTACGGATCAAACAAGATCCTGGGTTTTCATTCAAATATTGAATCAAGACTCGGTGACACCTTTTTGATTAAAGTTAGGTAGTGCTTTTGATTGAAATCCTTAAACATTAGTACTGAGTACTGAGTAACTGTTACTGAATTCATCGATATCATTTCAATCTCTATGGAACAAAAAGGACCTCGGGTTTTCATTCAGATTTTGTTACTGTGTAAGAGCTGCAGATTTTGATAAATATATATTGTTAGTCTTGCTGCATGTTAATGCTATTTCTTCATCTTAAGAGCTAGACCAAATCTACATGATCAGGAAATAAGCTGCGAAAGTCTATTTAGCCAAATTTATTAAAGGTCAAGAAATTACAAATCTTTTGCAACTCAGTGAATAAAGATAATGATAAAATAATAATTGAGATGAATAAAATTATGCCTTTAAATATTTATTTTTAAAGCAATATTATATATGACATCATTGCTTTATAGGTAATATTTGGTGATTACGAGATTTATAAATCATTTCCTTTAAAAAGCCTGTTCTTGATTATCTTCTCTTTCGGGTACACTAACAGCAACGATTGATCCATTGGCTTCCCGGAGGGGAATTGAGTTGGCTACATCTTCCTGTTGAACACGTGTATTTCTTCTTTTATCCAAGCAGTCCAGCATTGCTTTACGAATCTTCGAGCAACAAATGAATGTAATACTACAGAAAGAATAAAAATAATTTCCCCCTGATTTAGTATAGTATCTAGAATATAAAAACATTTATTTAAAGGAAAGGGCTAAAAAAGGCAACTGAACGTGAACTTAATATGTTGCTTACTTACATGTACATATGCATTTAAAAGAGATTTCTAAAGTTTATTTCAACAAACACGTTATTTCTCATGCTGAATCTTTCATGCCCTTCTACTGTCTTGTCTATTCCATTAGAATATATAAATAAAGAGTGTTTTAAATTCGGTTAGTCAGAGTTTCGTCTGACATTTTTCATCGTATTCATCGATCTTTAGAGGTGTATACGGTAGACCAAATTAGTGACATCTGAAGTAATGCTAACCGTGAGAGAACAAATGTATTTCTACCTCCCCCACACTAATTTGTATATATGGAAAACATTCTTATTATAGTTTTTCTATGCCAAACTCACATAAATATTAAAGGTAGGAAAATTGTCGTATTCTAAAAACTTACATTATTCGGTTCATTCCATAAGATAGAGTCCCGGGACTACGATAAAAAGCTCAAAAGATATCTAGTTATATAAGATTTTTGAATCATTCTTTATGTAGTGCATCCAAAAAAGGTGGTTATTGTTCTTCTTTCGTAAACATTGATCCTACGCACTTGATTACAATTAGTTATTTTCTCAAAATAAAGCAGGTAATATAAGTTTCAATTACACAGTTTAAGAGGATAGTTTCGACAAAAAATTCTAAAAGTTTATTTGGTCCCTGCCAAGCTAGATTTCAGATAGTAAAACATTTATTATGGTTTAATAAGTTACAAAGAAAAGGTCAGTACCTTACGCAAAATTTGTGTAAATAAATAAATTTACTAGCTTTTCAAAGTACATTTTAAATAAAAACTTAACATTTTCGAAAATTTTCTCTGCAATGTAGAGAATAAGTAAGAAATAAAAGTTATTTGATTTAGTGATTACAGGTTTCATATTGTTTTATAACTCCTATAGTGTAAAGTAACATAGAACTACTCATCTTAACATTTAATGGCTATCCACAGAAGTTACATCAAAAGCTTGGTGAATTCTGGTATTGCTTAGCTAAGATAAACGAAACGAAACTCAAAGGTCAAATTTAACATAGGCTTTATTAGCCATGATTTATAGATGTTGCAAAACTATAAAATAATAACAACTAAACTCTAAATCTTCTCATTAAACTTTACAACACACTGCTTTTCCTTACGCTTAAGACTACGACTGATTACAACAATGTCCTAAAACAAATCCGCAGTACACTTGGAGTCTGGAAAATTGATTTCCTTTACATTTACCAAGGTCAGCCAACCTTCTCGTCAGCGCTTTCAAAGTTCTCCGAGAGACTTAAAGTCTATGGGCAAGGCTTGTAGACTCACAGGGCAAGCTTCCAAATGCTCACGTTACACGTTAGTTTAAAACTACGCCGCTAACCATAAAATTTGCACAAACTTCTGAACTGATTAGTTATCGTGACGAGCCAAATAACATATGATAAAAATTTACTCAAGATTAATTGTTGATAAAATTTTAATCATAAATAGTTAAACGACAGTAGTTATTAAGCTTGTAGCTGTACCCAAAATATTACTGATTGCAGATATCCCTGCGAATTCCGCATACGTTTTGCAATTAATTTAATAACGCATCAAGATTATTTTAGTTAGCAGGCTTTTTTGCTGTTTCGGAAGTTTTCTAAATGTAGACTTTTATATTTATGGAAGCATCCTATTCCTTGACTGAAACTGCTGTCTTAAAATACTGCTCCTGATTTCAGAGAAAAAATTAGATACCTTATTTTTGAGACTTTATTTCTGAGAAACGTACATGCTTAGGTTTAATATTTTAGGAAAAAAAGCTTATTTTTTCGAACATTTTTTTCGAGTCATTTTTTTCGAACGCCTTCCAGAATGAATACATGTTCAGACCTACCCTGAAATTAAAAGTCCGTCGTTCTGTAAATTTTACGTACTTACTTTTTACTGTGTCTGAGAGATTTTAGATCTATTAGGTTTTATTGGAGCAGGAAACGCATAATAGCTAATTCCCTTGCAGGGATTCGAATATCACATCTTCCGATTGCTAGTCAAACGAGCTACCAATTACTTCACGACAGCAAACAGCTCCTGTGGTGTAACTGGGAATAAGTAGGGTGTAATTAGTGTCAGTGAGGGGCTGAACAGTCCTTACAGTCTTTCGCACTTAAAAGGTGACTGGGGGGGACAGAGGAATAAGACCCAGTTGGCCTAACTAACATGGTGATGAAGTACCGTCCCTTATATTTTAGTTACTTAGCGCTACCGTACGGTTATTAGGTTTTTCGAAGCTGAAAACGTAAAAAAATCAGGTAATGCCTTGGTCGCATTCGAACCTCAGAACTTCCGTTTGCTAGCCGGCTGTGATACCAGTTACACCGCGAGAGCAAATAGGGGTGAAAGAGTATATTTCTTAAGTTAACGAAATCAAAATATTTCATAACTGCTAAATTACCCTGTAGTAACGGCAGAATATGAACAGATGCTATGATTGATAATACTTACAATTTAGCAGCAGCGGCAAATATAAGGCTGATCACAATAATTAATATGATTAGTACAAGTGTTTTTAAATCCCCCATATTTTCAGCAGAAGTCCGATTTTCAGTAACTGGATACACTTTGATTGTTAATTAGGTTTTACTTCAGCTTATCCTAGGAGAGAAATAAAGCAGTAAATACGAATGTTTTGAAAGCAACTAAAAGAATTAAAAATATTTTTGAATGCTTAATTTCTTAATACTAAAGGCATATAAACCTTAACCGGAAGATAAGAATAGCATAATTCAATCATTTTTAAAACAAAAAAATGCACAATTTACAAACATATACGAATAAAGAAACGAGTAACAGAGTGGATATATATACATACATATATTTATATACTTTCGTAACTTTTTTTGCAACTAAAATACGAGGTGAACATCTAAATGTTATAGCAGTCCTATATACAAAATTTCAACGTTCTGAGGCTACTCGTGTTTGAGATATGCGAGATACATACGTACGTATGTACACACATACGTACGTACAGACACCACGAAAGATTCTCTTCAGAATTAATTTTAAATCAGTTTTATAATTTTTGGGGGGGAAAAAAGTCTTTTATTCTGTCCTCACGTTCAGATGTCATGCAAAAACATCGTTAAATTGCATTCGATAGCGCTCAAGATGGATATTTTCGTTGAAATATGATGCCTGAAAATTTTCGCGATTACAATACTTCCTTTTTACTTCGTACAAGGAAGTAAAAAAGGGTAAGTGCAGTTACATATTATTTTAAACTTAGATTAGCTTTTTAATTCAGAAAAGCGACAATTTGAGCATAATTACTTGAAAAACAATTTTTTTTTTACATGAACCATTTTTTTATTAAACTAAAAATCATTATCTTTCGAGAAGAATGGATTGACATATTTACGTAGTACCACTGAATTTAAAAGTATACCTGTTTGAGATCTGAAGTAAAGTAAAAATATACAAGGTATTCTGAAATCAAAAGTTGGCCATTTTCTCATTTTTAGCTATATGGAAAACCGAAGGAAAATGTTTCGTTCTTTCATTACGTCTTAAATACATTTACATTACATAATACGTCTTAAATACTTTTTAAATTTGACTTATTTACTTTAATAAACAAAAAGTACCACCACCTCCTTGAATTATTTGGTAGTTCATATATTTTCCAAGCAATGATTTAAGATGTACTCACTTTCTCAGAAGTAAAGTAAATTATTTCAAACCGTGAATTTTTCGAGTGTTTTTAAGAAGTGTTTTACGCAATAGTCCTTATAATAGTTATTTTCTACTTTTGTTTTAAATTCCGCTTTTTCTGTTTTCATTTTCCCCAGATATCGGAAGAAAAACAGAAAAAAACTGTCCAGGTATCAGAATGTAATGAAGAAAAAAAAAGTGACAGGAAGCCTTAATAAAACACAACTTTAAAATTAATCAGTTTCTCCAAAACCCAAAGAATACCCTAGCTGACGTTTACTAGCACAAGCTGTCCATCAACGTCTCAGCCACCATTGAAATTACCAAAAGAACCTAATAATCAGAAAGAGTTAGGAAGTGTTTTCACCCGGGAATTACCTTTAACTTCAATGTATCCGGTCGAAAAAAACAGCTGAAATACTATTGAAATCTACAATTTCTGCAGTAGATACGTATTTGCCTGTACTGATGATTCCGGATTATGCCGAAGTCCATTATTGCCATCCCGAGTTCAAGCCTTAGTAGAAAAAGGTCCTGAATATTACCAAAACCAGGTTTCGAGTTTCAGTTTTCCAAGATAAAAAGGGACGTAAATATTTTTAGATGTACTTTCATCGAATCGACAAAATCCAAGTTCTGAGAACGATTACGAAAGAATAAACCTGTTGATTTGGAATTTCAATTTATTAAAAAAACAGATTAAGCATTGGCGCGACGTTTTTAAAGAATTATCCATGCCATTCAGCTTTTATCCAAACAAAACTTAGCCTACCGTGGTTCCAGTAACAAATTATTCGACAGAAATAATATTTTTTTCAAGTGTATATATTTTAAAATGATCACAAAATTTGACCCTATCATGTCAGTATATATTAATAAAATTCGAACTAAAAAAAATATGCTTCATTACCTTGGAGATAAAATTCAACAATTAGCTTAATAGGGTATAATATAAAGCAAATTATTTTAAATAAGGGCAAACAGGCAAAGAATTTTTCTATTTTACTTGATTGTACCCCTGATGCCAGTCATCAAGAGCAGTTAACAAATTGTATGAGGTATCTTGTATGTATCTTGTATATTATTGTATGAGGTAGAAAATACAGACATGAGTATTGAAGAAAGGTTTTTTAGTATTTTGTACTACAACAGATACGACCGGAGGAGGACGAACAATATTCTTAATAAAGACTTTAGAGCAGCGATTCTCAACCGGTGGTGCGCGTACCACTGGTAGTATGCAAGAGAAAAATAGTTGAAAAAAAAAGGAAATATAACTATTAAATTCAAAAGTCTCGCGAAGAAAAAGAACAATTGATAGAAATTTCCTGTGATCAAACTCTAACTGAAGATTTTAAAAATAACAGATTTGTTAACTTTTAGCTGAAATGAAAAAAAAAAAAAAAAAAGTTATCTAAAGGCATTAAATTTTTATTGCTTTTTGGAAAACCTATTTGTGTGAACAAAGATTTTCTTCCATGTTGTATTTGCTCTCTTAAACAAGCCCAAATTTCCCACTACATTTTAGAATTAAAGTATTATAACTTAAATTTTGATAATTAAAATGGTAACCAATTTTTAATCGAATATTTTTTATGTGTGTATATTTAATACAAATAGCCAGCAGGTTGTGCAAAATGCAAAATACACTTTTTTTTAACCTTTGAGAAACTAAAAAATAATCATTGTAAAATGTAGTGGTGGTACTAGAGTTTTTCAATTTTTGTTTTAGATGGTACGCGTTAGTCAAAAGGTTGAGAACCTCTGCTTTTGGAGGAAAATGGTTTAGATATTAGTTATTTACGCGGCCAAGAATACGGCAATGGTTCAAACATGAGAGGTAAACAATTTTCGAATAATTATGCTCAAATCGTTGCTTTTCCGAATTAAAAAGTTAACTTAAGTTTAACATAATATGTAACTGCACTTACCTTTTTTAATGTAGAAAACCAATAACAACAAGCAATCACAAAAAAGATTAATGTTACACAAATTACTACGATTGCAACCGTAGACACAAAATAAGGATTAAGCAATTTGTCGAATGCGTCTACTCTTACATACGCATCGGCATTAAGTGTTTTCACGTTCAAATAGACAAAAGAGAACACCAGAGACAAATTCCTGCACTGGTTATGACTTTCGGTCAAATAAAACAGTGTGCTAGGAGGAATAGGCACTCAGACTTGGCAAGCTCCAGGCTGCCGTAACACAGTTAAAAGCTCCAATCCCTAGAGGGGATCCAAGAGGCCGCTAACCTATCGGTCGAGCCGACGGAGCTAAGACTAAGCTGAGTCGACAGGAATATTCAGTAATTCACATTCCGTTTTGGAGGGATGGTAAAAACATGTGTCATCAATAGGGGCCCCAACCCCGGACAGCAGAAAGAAGTCACTTAAACACTGTCAGACAGACCGGACCACCAATCCGGCTTGCTAACACTACGTCATGGTATACAGATGTCGGCTTTAGGCTGTCCCAGGGTGAAACAAAGGAAGAATATAAATATGTAGTTTTGAGGCTCCAGGAGCCCACTGGGAAACTTCAAGTAGTTTTAAAGGTTTCCTGAATTCGCCGACTGCATCGACGGGTGTGTTCGGCCCGGACAATTATGAATATCTGACAATATAGCTCCACCACAACCAACGGGACGGACAAGACAGTACCAGCGGTAACTCCAGTCCTGTGGAAACTGATTTTAAACAGCAGTGGCCGAGACTGCCTAGGTACAGATCTTAATCACTAGCTTCCCAAGTTTTACCTGAGTCGATTCCCGGAGAGGTGTTCACATAAGACAAGAATTTTCCTGTTCAGACAGGCAGCGAGGCGAACTGCTTGTTTCAATGATCGCTCGGCGGCTTTTTGACTTGGCGCCGTCGTGCGCCGCACGACCTTGCACCTATTGTCGGTGTGGGCCTGGATACTGGACACTTTTCTTGGAAACAAATGAATTTATTAATTACAAAATGAATGTGTAAAGGCAAAGATATTTCAACTTTACTGAAGAAATGGTTTTAGGTATTCTGCACAAGACTTATTGGTTTACTTAGACTTTTAATTTCTCATGGATAGAATGATAGAAATAATACGCCTACATTGTTCTGTAAATGCATTTTATATACACGCCAGAAAGGAAGCTTGGGCAGAAAAAAGCAAAATATTTGATTCATAGCTTGTTGATTGGTTAATTGATTAAGACAAAGGATACTATGGCTGTCTGCTTATGTATGACTTCTGGGAAAACTCTCAACGAGAAACTGGTTCGAACTTACGATACAAATGAAGAAAAATAAAAGTTCTTAAACCCAGTCCGTTTAGGTCTATTTAGTTTACGCTTGGAATATCTGATTCTCGACTTCGTAAAGTAGGAAGGTTTTCTTTAGTCTTTTCTTCGATTTTTAGACTTATATATGAAGACTAATTTAACTTACTTTAAACAGTTAGAGAGTTTCAAATATAAAAAATATCAACAGTGTTCAGTATTTTCTTCGGCAGCAAAATTTTGTATTCAGCGACTTAAGGTACCCCCTTTAGTTAATAGTAAACTAAAATACATTAAGATTTAATGACTGATATTTTATCATGCTAAATCAAATACACCAGCTATTGTGTGTTAATTTCAATGTTCAGCTATATTCTAAATTTCTGCAACGCTTGTTTTTCCACAAAATACTTTTTGTGTTTTTTCAAAACTCTCGTTTTGCTTTATCCTTTAATGTAAAAAAAGACTTTTTTAAAATCATTTCCCTTACTGTGAATCGCTTGCAAATCTAGCTTCATAATGATGTTTTGTTTGTTATATTTGAAGATGCGTTACTTTTAAAAATATCTCTAAGACGATAATCGCCGCAGAAAATTAAAATCGCCTGAAACTGTAAGTGATCATATTAGTGAGGCTACCGGGTATTTATACTACAAAACTTTTGAAGCAAGGAGTATTTTCTACTTTCACACTGAATAAGTTATCATACTCCAGTATTTTTTATTAGTTAAGATCATGCTGTTTTATCAACCAGTTTATCTAAAAATCTAATAAATTTTCATTTTAATTCGGACATATCTTCATTTTAAAAATGAACAGGAATTACAATTCGCTTTCTAAAGCTAATTGAGTTGAGTATCTGACCAATCCTTTTGAAAAGAAGGGAACAGATTATTCTTTATATGAAGAAAAATACGTTCATTGCTCACTTTGGGATATTTTCAAGTTTGGAATTTAAAATTTGGAGTTTTGGAATTAAGAGTATCATAAATCTAATAAATATAAGAATAGATCTAAATTTAAACATTGATCGTCATAATTCATATTTGTTGACGTTATAAATACGGCTTTACGAACTGCCTTGCGCCTCCTTGCAAACATGTATTTTAGGCATTTGAATTAATCCAAAGGTAATCGCAATTTAAAATGTAACGCAAAGTATATTTTGAAGAGAATTTTTAATACGTTTTAATGATCATAAGATATCAATATTACTTCAGGTTAAGACCAATGATCAGAAAGTCTTGAGAATTTAGTGCTATCAAATTTTTGTGTCAACATACCTTGAGGTGACTACCTTTAAAAGTAATTAGTAAATCAGTTTAATCGCCGCCAGCGAACATAGAAGGAATAGGTACGAGACAAACGCACAAGGCTTCACTGAGCTACAGGTCACTGGAACAAAAGCTAAAGATCTTTGCAGCCAAAACACCCGCCATAATATAAGGCCCTCGCAAACGACATACATGGGAAACAAACGTCTCATTTTATATGGAGAATCATTTTAAATCAGTACAATGGCCCTTTCTTTTGCACATTGTCGAGGCTTGCAACATTTGCTCCATCAGTGCTCTAACCATCTTTGCAGTATTCCTCTTATACATTTAGTGGCCGAGAGAGAATGCATCAACGCATCCTCAAACTGAAAGTGAATGATCTGGAATATAATGTATGTTTGAATACAGATTATGAAGAAATTAGTCCCCTGCTGCCTCGCCATCCAGCGAAATTTGAATATTATACGTAGCGTATTCGGAAACTAAGTACCGTTTCATTCGAGCGCTGTCGTAGCGCTGTGGTAGGCGTCCCGCGCATGCGCACTAGTCTTTCTTGTTCACTGACTTTCAATTGTCGCCATTTTGGTTGCTCTATGTTGTGTTTTCAGTTTCCTGTGCACATTCAAAATGTTTAAGACAATTAGTTCTCCCGCTGACTGTGAGATTCGTGTCGTGATTAAATTTTTCAACGCGAGGAATGTTAAACCGGCCGAAATTTATCGTCAAGTGACAGAAGTTTACGGTTAATACGCGATAAGTGATGGAATGGTGAGAAAGTGGGTAAGAGTGTTTAATGCAGGTCGAACAAATGTCCACGCCGAGGCTCGGAGTGGTCGGCCTTCTGTTGTCATCGATAATTTGGTAAGGAAAGTTGATGAAGCAATTCATGAGAACAGACGTTTCACAATGACAACTCTTTCAGAGGCATTTCCACAAATTTCACGTACTGTTTTGTTCGAAATTGTGTCTGACCGCTTGAATTATCGCAAACTGTGTTCCCGATGGGTTCCAAAAATGCTCACTGATGTTCACAAAACAAAGCGACTTGGTAGTGCCCTAACATTTCTCACGCGGTACAGTGATGAGGGAGAAAACTTTTTAAACCAAATTGTGACAGGTGATGAAACTTGGGTGTGTCATTTCACACCAGAATCGAAACAATCGATGGAGTGGAGACACACTCATTCTCCGAAAAAACAAGAGTTCAAAGTGACAATGTCATCACAAAAAATTATGTGCACTGTCTTCTGGGATAGGAAAGGCGTTTTGCTTACTGAATTTCTTCCCAGAGGTGAAACCATTAATGCGACACAATACTGTGAGACTTTAACAAACCTAAGGCGTGCCATTCAAAACAAACGAAGAGGAATGCTCAGTAAAGGAATTGTGTTGCTCCATGACAATACTCGGCCCCATACTGCTGGTGTCACTCAATCGTTAATTCGACAGTTTCATTGGAAGCAGTTCGATCACCCGCCATACAGCGCCGTCCGACTATCACTTGTTCCTGCACATGAAGCGCAAGCTTGGTGGCAAGCGCTTTGGATCTGACGATGAGACGAAAAATGCTGTGGAGTCGTGGTTATCGAAACTGGCGGGAAGTTTCTTTGACGATGGTATACAAAACTGGTCACCCGCTATGACAAGTGTTTGATCATTGGCGGAAACTATGTTCAAAAATAGTTTAAGACATGTATTTTCATGTAAAAATAAAATTGGATTCGAAAAAGTTGTTTTACTATTTTTTTTTCAAAACGGTACTTAGTTTCCGAATACGCCTCGTAATTAGAATACACAGCCTCTGTAATACTCATATCAAGGCCCATCTACACTGACGGTTCCAGAAATGAGGTAGGAACGGGAAGTGGCTATCCAATCCTGAATGGCACAAACATAGCAAGTACGTGAGCCAGAAAACTCAACCACAAAAAGCGCACTCTTTCATGTAGCTGTCATACGAGTGGCACTGAGCTTCTGCATCACTGACGGTTCCTACTTCAACATTTGCACGGATTCTACATCAAACCTGATCACAATAAATGGAAGTCGATGCAGAAATCACATTGGGAGATAGATTCAAAAACTATTGTTCTCTTTGCTTAAGAACCAGAGATCGAAGCTGCAGTGGGTACCCACCAGTATTAGAATTTTTGGCAATGACATAGCTGACCAGATAGCTAATTAGTGGCAAATTAAGTGGTAACAGACATTGATATTAGCCCCCTCACTATAAAACTGCTTGTTTCTAATCTAAAATTTTCCACATGCCAACTTCTTTATAATAAACGGCGATTGGATTGGAATGATGAATTTACAGGTAGAAGAGTGCTCTATTTCCTACCCAAAATTAATGCAGTTCTTAAAAGTAGCATCCCAAAGCTCACTCAATTCTTCACTGGGCATGGACCAATTATGAGCTAGCTACCTTGAATTTATGGAAAGTGACCTTTGCTTAATGCTTTCTTTCAAGAAACCGCAACTTTCTAGCACTCAAAATAAACCGTCATCAGCAGTTTTCACTTAGTCTCAACAGCACTGTCCCTAAGAAATACTTTCCTACATTGTGAAGTCGCAGAGACAATGAGCACCTAAAGGAAAGTGTGTCTAACAATGATACTGAATATCACTGACAGTCACAATCTGTGAAGTGTTTACATCCATAAAATATTAAAAGTATCCTGAACCGTGCGTGGTCATGAAGGAAGCATTTATTGTGCTTTTATTTGAATGCGTTAAATTTTATTTTCAGTCAGTTGACTGTCGTTTCAAACAAGAGATTAAAGTTGCGATAAAAATGATTACATATGTAGCCATATGTATTCAAATCTGACCATTCAAATGCGAAATAAATTATCAAATTCTAACTTTGTGCTCTAGACACCTATAGTTATACGTTTCCTATAATTGTAATAAATATGAAGTTATAGTTAAATAGCTATCATCGTTTCTTGTAAAAAATCCCAGTGAATTTCAAAAACTAGATTCCCATAAAGAAAGGGATCTCGTTGCCCAAAAAAAAAAAATGCAGAACTGTTGACTAGGAATTCCCAAGGAATGATTTTCTTCATCGTCTCCTTATATTTTCTTCTAAAATATGCAACATAGTCATAATACAAATAACTGCATATAAATAACTTTAAAATGACATTCTAACTATGAACAAAAGTTTTGGTTAAATGGTTTATTAGTTTTGTTTTTATTATTTTTTTGTATTATAATTATTATTGTTGTTGTTATTATTATTTTCCAAACACAAACAAGTTTTCAGAAGCAAGGTCGCGAATTCTTATTGCATAAATATTCGATTTTAAATAATATGACTGCTGCTCATGATGTAATGACGCAATTTTTTTAATAATCGGCCAAATATTGCTTAATTTAATTTTTAAATAACCTCGTTCAAAAATATTCACTCTCTTTCATGTTTTCCATCCTCCTTTTGTTTTGTTCAAATTATTTTTCTTGCATTTTACTTATTTATATTGCTCTTATTGCATAAAAAATTATATGTTTAAAAAATTGTTGAAGTACATTAAATAAGTTTAGTTATTTTCCCTTTATATTTATTTTATCTATCAGCCTATGGACCACTTGGTCATCACTGACCCCTTTAAAATTTCATCGACTCCCAATGAATAAGCAGACAGACCCTTCTGGTAAATTCTGCTGAAGACTAAGCGCTTATGATGCATGAATACATGCATCAAATTGAGGCGCTTTTGATGCAGAAAGTACTCAGATTAATTTTTGTTAAGCTTAACACTGTTTGTATGGGTGTGCGATTAACCAGCGCGCAAAGCAGAGTTTAAAAAGGAATGCCAATAGTTGCAGTAAACAGTTACATACAAACAATCTGTCTATTTATTCAATAGTAAATAATATAAGTGGAAGCATAGCAATACAAAAACAAGGCAAAAACAAAAGAGAAAGCAAAAGCAATGAGACATGGGTGGGTATAATATATAAAATTAGATGAGATACAATATACATGTTTCAGGTGTTAAGAGATATGTCTTAATGTGGCCTTCGGCCGTTTCCTGTTTTCATGAACACAATAATCATAATTCAATTTTGGAATAGTGACATCATTAACATCCTAGACGGAACATCGCCTTCAGTCGCGCTGGGTTTTCTCGAAACCCTCCCTGTTTAAATCAATGCTACCAGGATCTCGTTTCTCAGAAACGTCCGCGCATCGTTGTACGTGCTGTATAACCCGTGTTTCGTAGTATCAGGAGAAATGGAAATAATAGTTATTGTAATTGATTCAATGCGTTCAGCGAAGTAATTTACTCGGGATTCTTTTTATGTTAGTCATTGAAGTAATGTAGAAAGCTTACGACTTAGATTAGCATTGATAATGGGTTTTTGATATTGTGCTTTAATGTCACAGCTGCGTGTAATTCAGCTCTTAAAAAGTTATTCTTTTTAATAATATATTTAGTACTTGCTCATTCTTCCTCATTTTAAATAAGATCAAGTAAACGTATGAAAGCAGTCAAATTATGTTTTACAGATAGGTTGCTTAAATTTATATTGAATTTGCTACAAAAATTACACGAATTATTAACACGAATCTGTCTTTCGTATAAAATACGTAGATCAGTGCTTTTGAAAAATAATATATTATCGTTGTATTATTAGACTTGTTATGCAGTGACTCAAAAGTACAGTCAAACTTTAGACTTGAACCGCTTAATTTTTTTTTTTTTTTTTTTTAAACGTTGATCTTTAAAATCAGTATGTTATGCATAAAACGAAAGTAAATAAACAAACGTAAATTTTAGATTATTTTGTTTGTTAATATAAATACGTTGCAAAAAATTTGCAGCTTTAGTTGTTCTTATTGAAGGCGCGCTTTTATATATTTTACTTAGAGGGGCCATTTACGCTGTTTGAGTCTACAGTAATCTCTATGCACTGTGCCCACAGAAGTCCCTACACGGCCTTTATTTTTGCAACCGTCAGTCGTAAGCATGTTATTTAATTGCAGAAATTCTTTAAATGACACGAAGTTTCTCATTTTGGCATTTTAAGTTTAAAGATGCCAATTTTGTCTCCCTTCGATCCCTATGCTTAAATTTAGGAAAATTTCGTATTCATCATAAAAATATAAAAAAGGTTTGACTCCCGAACAAGAATAATTGGCCGGCATATTTGATATATAAGTCGAATATCAAAATCAGTGGATAGATGTTCACATGAAAAAAATGTTCACATTTGTACGTAGCTAAAAATAAAATATCAGTTTAGAAAATGTTTTTTATGTTAATAGAGTACATGATAGCATCTCTATGAAAATTATTGTGAAAAAGTATAAATCAATAGAAAAGTTTTCAAAATGGAGATATTATTCACAGAATCTTATAGAATTCATCTTCTAGAAAATACTGGCAGGCTTCGATACTGATATATCGCTAATCAATAATATTATTTGCAGTAATTAAAATGTAAAAATGTTTGCAGATTAAGGAATTTTTTGTATAACTATCAGATTAAGATTCTAAAATGATAAACTTCATGAGAATAATAGTAATGTATTTTAGACTTTGGAAACTTATAAATTACTTGCGTGAAAATTCTTTCGTCATATCGAACAAAAGAAAATTATTAACAAAAGACTTTAGTAAATCGCAAAAGCATATCATCGAATAACATTGCTTGAAAATTGACAGACATTGGCAGAAAAATCAGTCTCGAATTATTCTAGTCTAGTTATTAACCGACCCCTCCGTGAAAGCAGAAAATTGCGTCAGAAATGGACAATTTTGAGATTAAATATCTGGGTCAATATTTTTGTCGCACGTAATCCAAACTTTTTGTATTTAACTTTTTTAAAGAGTACAAGCATTTTTCTATATATCAACATAGAGACCGGAGTAACACATGTAAAATTAATTTTCTTTATTTTTACGTAATTGATTTCTTTCATTCAAAAATTCTAAAACCTGAACATTTTCATCATTTAAAACATTTTTGTAATTGAGAGTAAATATAGTAGCTGAGAAAATAAAGTTTGGGTTTGAAACTTTGTGGACATGGCATAAACAGGTTAAAAAATTGATGGTAATAAATAATAAAGGAAATTTTTAATACTGAAAGAACTAATAATGAACAGCTGTACGGTTCAGTTCATCAAAAAAAAAAACTTGCATGTACAGCGATATAGTTATTTGTGCCCGGTTTAGTTAAAAGATGCTCTCTCTCTCTTTTTTAAATAAAATTTCAAGAAGCTTCATTTACAAATTCTTCACAAGTAATTAGCAAATTAAATAAACGAAAAAAACGGAAGACCGGAATTAAACTATTGACAACTAAAAATCTATTTTCGCATTGACGGACTTTTGGCCGTCAATTCTTAATTATTTTTTTCTGGCATTTGTTAAAATTATTCTTTTTTAATTTTAAGAAAATATGCAACATAGTTTATTAAAGTAATTAGTCACCAAATTGATTTTCTTGTTTTCTCATTGATTTCTTATCTTTTATAGATCACAATTATCACAACAAGAAAAGATTGCAATTGAAGATATAGCAGTTTTTTAAATTATTAGCAAAAATACTATTTTCATAAATTTCTTGAAAGCATGTTTGAGACCATGCAGTTCTTTATTTTAGAAAAGTAAGAGAAAATACTCTCCATATCAGTGAAATATCTATAACAAAACAAGACTTCAGATTTCTTAAGATTTTGCTGCTTCAAATAGCCGGACACTTGCAACTTAATAAAATCGCCGTGAAAGACCAATACCCATTGGTCAGCTAGCAGACTCATTACCCAGATTTTTTGCTGAAAATGCATTACAGGAGGGGTAATTTACAAACGCGAGAACGGTGAAGTTCCATTGCGGTTTTGATGGAGAACATCCTGAGGGACGGGACCAAGAGCCTCCCATCCCTCTTTCCCTATCAGCAAAAATCTCGAAAGCTCTTTTGACTCGGCGGTATTTTGAATGCTCCCATGCTGATTATACACTTACAAACATCCAGACCTTCTCAGGGATTCGAACCTAAGTCTAACGATACAGCAGCCAGAAGCCCAAATCAGTATACTGATTAAGGTGGCTCGTAAGCTGTGATTCCATGACATATAAAACATCTGAATATATATATTTTTAGTCTGAGTAAAATGTTTTAATTGAAAAAAGAAATTATTTTCATTACAAGCATTTACTTCAGAGTGCTTAATGAAATATATTATTAGTAAAATGTTTCCATATTCGAGTTATTTATAACAAGCTTCCGGAATATGCTGTACAAAATAAAGGCAAAGTTTTTAGTGAAATTACTAATCTGTTTTTAACATACATATTTTTCTCAGATATTTTTAGTTTGACTTCAAAATATGTAATAGATGGTAATACTTATTTATTTTCATTATACTAGGAAAGGTTCAATAATTAAAGAAATCCTGCTCGTTTTTAAGAAAAGAAATTTATGGCAAAGTGAAAATATCTTACACATCAAATTAAACTTGCCCCTTGCGCTGCATAAAAAATATACTGTTATTGTTATTGCTCACTTGTTTTACCTACAGTCAGCTCAAGGCCATGAAATTCCTCGTGGCAAGGAGCGCAAGTTTCGTTGGCAACAGCCTTGAGCACCTTAGAGGTGACAATGCGATTTAGCTCTTCCGCCCCCAATTTTGATGGAGAGCACTTTAGGAGGCGGGTCCGAGGGTCTCCCATCCCTTTTCCTATACAACCAACCTCTCAAGAGAACTTTCAGCTCGCCGCATATTTAAGTGCCCCGCATGCTGCATGGGGGCTATACATTTGCAAACATTAATGCCTTCGCCAGGATTCGAACTCGGGGCCTTGGACACGGAAGTCAGTGACGCTAACCATTATACTGGTTGGGCAGCTAAAAATTTGAGCTAGAGCATTTACTTTTTAATGTAAGAAATCCGTAATTTTTATTTTATCATGCAATGTAACAATATCATGCAAGGTAGTAATAAAAAACTGACAATATAATCATAAGGTTTATTAAAAAAAAAGAATGGCGCAATTTAAAATGAAATAAAATTTTGATCAAATAAGCAGGGAATTTGACAAAAAAATAAATTACGTTGAACAAAGGAAATAAAAAACGTTTGAAACGCAACTTATACAAATAAATAAAATGGCAAAAAGGAAAGAAAGATCTTGCTGCACACAGAATACGTTATGAAAGAAGGCAGTGCCAATGCAACATACGTAAAATGCTTTCAAAAGCATTATCTTCATTTTTATTCCATAATAAAATCAACTATTACTTCAACTATTACTAACTGAATATTTTTTAGACCAGATGTCTTCGTTTAGTAAGGTTTATTCAGGTAGGAGATGAACTACATTTTCACGTCTGAAAATTCCTTATCCAGTATCATCTAATTTTAGAATGTGATCGCCATCATAAAGCATTGCATTATACCTCCTTTTTGTATTCATAGAAATTTATAAGGGGGCTCTTATGCTGAAACTACCAAACTAATTTTTCATAGGAAACAAATGCTATCTTACTGATCTTTAACCCAAAATTTTTATTGTGTTCCCTGACGATGAAATCCCGTTGATGCTGAAAATGACAACAGAGCTTTAAAAGACTTTTCGTAATATAAAATTGTACATGAATTTTGTAAAGAGAATTACTTAATCTCTTTAATATCTCTTAATACTTAATTACTTTATGAATTTTTAATAAAAGCTTAATTTATAAAAACTTTATTAATATTATTTTATAATTAAATTAATCATATTAAAAATTTTAAAATACAATTAAGAATTGCCTCTATAGCATTTTTATCACTTAGTTTCTTAATCAGAAACAGACAGACTATATATGAAAGTAAAATATCTTATGCTTTGCCAAATAACAATACACTTGCAGGTGAAGGATAAAAGTATTTTATTTCTGGCAGTGACAACACATTGCTTTTAAATAGCTGAGTTTATTGATCAAATCTGAAAGATAACTGATGAGGAATGAATCTTTAGTGAAATTATTATGAGTGAATTTTTAGATCTTAAGTGAAATTTTACACTTTGCTAAACGGCGACCAACTGCTGCAGAAAAAAATCATAATACTTTTATTTGGAGCAATGGCAACATAATTTTGAAATCACTGATTAGGTTAACCAAAAATCCAATCAATTAGCATAAAATATGAAATATTTAAAAAACAAACTCGAAATTCAAAATTTGGTATTCGAGGTGCACATCATGTTCGACTACGTTTACTCCAAATTTGGTGGCCAGTGTGAGTAGCTTATATCCGTCCATACATGCAGATTCTTCTTTTTTCGGTGATAATTTATTTTGAATGCCATGTAGTAACCAGATTAGATTCTTTATTGTGCTATGTTTGCTACAAATTTTGAAAATATAAAAAACTTATATTTTAAAATTGTTGGGGCATATTGGTCTGTTCGACTGCCCACCGGATGCTCTAGGCGCTGGATCTCGGAGTCATGTGCGAGGCTCTCGTGTGGCCACACCAACTAGCCAACTCTAGATAAGGGTGGACGTGGTGCTGTACTGATTAACCGAATGGCAAAGGAATAGTGCCCACGTCCTCGGTCGCTTATCGCTTATTGAAATGTTATAAATTCATGAAATGTCGTTTACTGAAATATGGTGATTATATCCATCAGCATTACCATAGTTGAAATACACTTTAAAACAACATCCACCTATCAATTTAAATTACTCTGCAAAGAGTAAAATATTTATCAAGCGAAATAATTTTAAAATATTTACCAAGAAACATTAAATATTAAATTTTGTCACATTAAACATTAACTTTTGTCACATTAAACATTAAATTTTGTCACTGAAACATTAAATATAAGACTCAGATTTTTTTCAGATGAACGTTAGTAAATAAAAGAAGAGAAAATATTGACCAAAAAAAAGGGGTATCCATTTGGAATTTTTAACTCAAGTAGATTTCGAATAATTCGAGTAAATTTCAAAAGTATTTGACAAAAGTCCAAACCAAAAATATTCTGCAATAGTATATTTTCCTTGCCTGAAGACGAGACACCTACGCTGAATGCTGTAAACAGGTATACAACATTTCTTTCAAATCAAAACTAACCTGAAGCTAAAATTTGGCTGGTTTTTTTTTTTTTTTTTTTTTTTTTTTTTTTATCAAACTATTGGCTTTCGTTGCATTCAGATTCCTTTTATTTATTTATTTATTTATTTACTGAATTAGGAGGCAAATGCCGGAAACTTCGTGCCTATCCTGCCTGTTACACTGAATTGATTTCATTACACAGCTTATTAATACAATGAGTAATTATTTATTAAACGCAGAATAAAATTAAAAAAGAAAAAAATATTTTAAAAGCCTTTAGCATCATTCTCAAAGAGAAAAAGCATCTCAAACGGGCAAAAGTTCAGGAGTAAATATGTAAGTGAGGAATCCGTTTCGTAACCACCTTGAAATGTAAAAGACTCTTTCGAAATTGAGTAAAATTCCAATTAATCAGATTTAATAGTCACAACACTAATCACGCTTACAGTTCTTAATCAAAAAGTTATTAATCATTTTTATAAAGTTATTAATCAAATTACTGCAACTGGTTTTTGCAAGTCTAAATAGAATTAAAATTATACATAGAAATTCTTACCAACTTCAGAAAAATGACTCAAAATCAATCAAAAAATAGTTTTTGACGGTATCTTTCTGGACGAATAAACGAAATACAAAAGACTACGTTAGTGCAAAAAAATGCAGGAAATGCAAAGATCCTGGAGCTTTTATACTATACGTGAGAATGGTTACCATAATGTGATTGAAGTTTACCAGAATACATTTAAACTCCCACTTAGCAGGGTTTTATTAGAAGCTCTGCGAACAGGATATGTACTTCCTAAACCTAGCCATTAGAGAGTTATTGAAAATAATTTACTAATATTTAACTGAAAAAAAAAGTAGAAATGTAAATTTTTTTATTTTATTTTTTTATTTTATTTTATTAATTATTATTATTATTATTTGCTGTTGTTGTTGTTAAAAGCATAGATGGTGAAGATGCTACTAAACTAATAGTCAAATTCAAAATTTAAAACGTAGACTAGCAGTCAAAGGCTACACAATTAAATTTAAATATAACTTGGTTCAAACCTCTATCCGGCGTAACAGTGCACAAGTCGGCAGCAATAATACAAAGCCGAATAATTAGAAACTTAACAAAGACGGCAGGAAATAAGTAACTTAGCCATGAGGGACAGAAAAAAGCTCGGTCTTTCAGTCAAAAATCTTCAGCTTGAATACTTTTGTCTCAGTTTACATTCTGGTGAGGAAACGGAAAAGAAAAGTTACAGTAAAGATCTAAATCATAACAACTAGTTAGTTTCCAATAATAACTCTGCATATTTAATAAAAGCCTATTTCATAGCTAATGTCGTACTGCAAATTGAGTTTACTAGATAATTATGCAGGATGGTCTCTTATAGAAAATAATTCCATTTTTCTGCTGGCAGTTGTCATCTTCAGACGGTTCTGTTTAATAATATTATGCTTGTTTATTTCTGCCTGAAGCTGTAGAAACTAGTTAAATCATGTGCCTCCACCAGTAAAAAATTATATTTTAACTATTTATTGAAAATATGGGTTATATTTAATAAAAGCCTGTTTCATGGTTGTTATTGTTGCTGTTGTGACTAATCTCCCTTTTCTGATATTAGAGCAAGTCCGCGAAATTCATCGTGGCAAGGAGTCAAGACTGCGCCTATCGTTGGCAAGAGTCTTGGTGACAACAAGAGGTGACCTTGCTCAGTTCCACCCCCAATTTTGAAGGAGAGCATCCCGCAAGGGACGTGTCCGAGCGTTTTCCACCCCCTCTCCCCATTCTTGCTCACCTACCAACCTCTCGAAAGGACTTTTCGGCTCACCGCATATTTAGGGTGCCGCAATACCACACATGTACTATACATCTACAAATATCCATGACTTCTTCGGGATTCGAACCCGGACCCTTCGTAACTAACTACTGCCTTGTTTCATAGTTGTTATCATTACTGCAAGTTGGAGTTCATTCAATAATTATGCAGAACGGTGTCGGTTAGAAAATTATTCCATTTTTCCGTTGGTAACCATTATCTCCACACACTTCTTTTCAATAACGTTATGTTTGTTTTTTTAATCTGATATACTATGGGGACTAGTTCGGGGAGGGGCATCCACTTGTATAAAAATAATGTGTTTTAACTATTTATTGAAAATATGGGCTGTATTTAAGGAAGATCTATTTCATAAGCAATATCATTACTGAAAGTTAGACTTCACTCAATAATTATGCAGGATAATCTCGGAGGGAAAATAAGGCCCTTTTCTTTTTCCCCCACTTAGTTGTCTACCAGCGGCCGAGTGATATGACAGCTAACATTTTTAGTTTGACCCTGGTTTAAATCACGACGAGCAGGCTGGCTTTATAGACCTTTTTGTGAATTTTCCCTTGATAAGGGGAATACCAGCATCTTTCTCCTTAGGCAGATAGCCTTTGTATGCTTTACCGTTATCCACATAATCTAATCTTCTGCTGGAACAGTAATATACAGGCAATAAAATTATCCTTTTTTATTTTTACCTGAAGCTCTAGTAAATAGATCGTACAGGTGCAATCACTTGCAAGTAAAATAATATTTTTAACTAATTATCAATCAATAGCGCTACTAAATATTTTAGTATACATAGCAGTTAAGCAAAATAATTTTGATCAGAGTCATGTTTCTAACAGCTAAGGTAAGAAAAGGGAATTCAAGCGGGAAGACTAAATGAAATTTTCGTGATTTACTTCCCGTGTAATATTGGGGGAAAAAAAGCTTTTCTTTAATCAAATAATTCAGATACACATATCTGTGTGCTAACATCATAAATACGCATATTTCTTTAAGAAAGTTTAGTTCTACATGAAACAGTCGAAATTAGTTCGTGTAAACAAATTTTGCTTTAACTACCGTATTTGACGGCATATAAGACGCACTTTTTTTCATAAATTTGGCCTCAAAAAAGTTACCTGTGTCTTATACGTGAAGGACACAGTCTTATTCGTGAAGATAATTGCATTCAATAATTGTTTATTTGGCTTTTATGAAACGTGAGAACTAAAAGAAACCACGCTATTGAAACTTTTTTTCCTTGTGTGTGGCCGTCTAAATAAGGGTGCGTCTTATATGCCGTCAAATACGGTATATACCTTTTACATACTTTACTGAAAATATCTCTAGTATTTAACAAAGGATTAGTTAATAAACTACGTTATTATTGCAAGCTGTAGTACTGCAAAAATTAAGCAAGATGATTCCAAATGGAACATACTAATAATTTCCTTATATGCGATTTTCCCATTATATTACTTAACAATTCCCTATATAAAATGGTGAATTATTTTGGATATACTGTCAATTACTATCATTTCCAAATGTGATCACGATTTCCCTAGACTCTATAATCGAAATTATCACAGACAATTACTTTCGCAATTATGTAACTGTAATTATCTTCTGCAATTACAATTACATTGTAATTTCGATTATATTCATGATCACGTTGTAACTGTAATTAGATTATACAATTTTAATTGTAATCAGATTATACAGTTACAATGGACGTGTCATTATATTATAATTGTAATCAGATTTCACAATAACTATGTGATTGTAATTAGATTATAAAAATACTTTGTGACTATAATTAAAATGTAATTGCAGTTACGTTATAATTGTAATTGGATTTCACAATTACAATGTAATAACAATTACAGTTTAACTGAAGTTGCATTGTAATTGTAATTGAAAAAGCAATTACAACATAATTGTATAATCTAATTACAATTACAACGTAATTGCAATTGCACGCTTCAATTACAATTACAGATTAATTGTAATTATAATTGCAATTGCATTTTGCCCAACTCTGAGCTGCCTTATGGAGGGCTGCCTTCCTGAAAGACTTTCTTTGGCTTTCTAAGGCTTTCTTATGCTGGCTTTTATTCGCGTTACAGGTAGTAGTACAGTAGGGAAAACATATTTTAGTTCTTTATATTTTATTCCCAGGTTTCTTCTTGAGCTATCATATTTTTCAGCTTCCATTATGCATATATAAATCTTAAAAGATTTCAATGAGTTTATTACAACCTATACTTAAAGCTACATTTCAATATTTTATTAATTGCTTAAGCCATATATTTAAGCCTCGACAGCATTTCATGTTTCCTATAAAGGAATTATGAAGACATACAACATGAATGCTTAAAACGATTTCGTTCAGATAATGCTCTTTATGCAAGATGTAAGAACTTCCCATGCTTTACTTGAAGCAATAAATGAAAGTTAAAAAAAATCCCCCTGTATTATCAGACTAAATAAATATTTAAGCAAGTATTTTTCTTGAAAATTTCATTCAGTATGAGGTCTGTAAAACTCCTTTATGGAATAGGGCTGCAAAAACATCCTCTTTTTCACTACCAAGCATGCTAATCGGAAACACAAATAGAAAATTCGGGGAAAAAAGCAAACGTATTTCTTCTCCCTCCACCTCTTTTTCTTTCTAATCTTTGAAAAATGTTAATAAATAGTATTTATGTACAGATTCCGCAAAGCCATCAAAGTTTAATTTGAATGTTTCCGGTATTTGAGAGTTTAATCTAGCTTTACGTATCATTTATGACACATTGATTTGACGCAGTTATCTTTCTAGTTATGAAATAATCCATCGTTAATATTTTCAGGACTTTTTGTACTTTTTCGTAAGTCTCCTTACTGCAACAGCCGGATGTGCTTTTTCTATTTTCACAGGAAATAACTACAGTTTCTAAAAAAAGACGGGGTTTTCTTTTCTTTTTACGGTACTCGAATTATGATTTGCAAAGTTAATTTGAATGTGAGAGTACACACACACACGCATTTATATATATATATATATAAATGCATTACATATATATATATATGTGTGTGTGTGTGTAAGATAAAAAATTCAAATCAAAATTATAATTTAAAATGCCTCTTAATTTCTTATTTTTAATTTGGGTGCTTTGTCTCTAGTAATAACTTTCTCTAAGCTGTGTCATATCTAAAAACGCATTCCGCATTATGTCATCTTGAAACTTCTGCATCGCCTATAAGTTTTAAGCTAATCAGATTAACAAAAAATTTTACTATAAGTATTAGTGCAATCCTAACCCACCCTCTCTCTCTTTGAACTATAGTTCAAAATTGCTTTTCTCGTCCAAGCTGAATTGAAAAATGGGAATGATTTTTCTTGAACGATTTATTCATCAACTTCTGATTCCTAAGTTTTGTGATATGGACTTTTTTTTTTTAACAAAAGTTTTATTTAGTGCAACTAAAAATATCATTTTTTAAAAATATCTAATTGTTAATCAATGTTATTATATTAAAAATCTAGATATGCTGTTTTTCGTATTGTACAGAATTTTTAAAATGTTGCATCCTTTTATGAAGAGTAGAATTTTATGGTATCAAAAATTTGATTTTTCATAATTATGTTTAATAACGAATTTAAAAGATTAGTAAACATTTTATTTATGGAAGGTTAGTAACATAAATAATATATTTTGCATTATTATTTAAATACCTTTGAAATAATATTTTGATTTTTTTATTATTATTTTAACAAAGAAATTTTTGTTTAAAATTTTGATTTCTAAGAAGGAATTTTCTGATCATTTTAAGAATGAAGTGACATAAACTTTGAAGGCTCCCACTTTTTTTTTTTCGTGTATAATAATAATTATTTTTTAATATAATGGAGTGTAGTTAATTTTTTAAGTAATAGAATGATATAGCAGTTCAAAAAGGCCAGTTGCCTCTATCCAAGGAACGGAGGCCTTTTATATTGTAACTGCCAATTTGGCATTCTTTTGACCACTGTTGCAGAATAAATACACCAGTTTTCTCAATTGGATATGCCAATATGATGGATATGTTAGTATTTAGAGAAAGCTGTGGGGTCTTCAGGTTTTGTAAAGAATAAGTAAACTATAAATATCTAATAATAGTAAAAAGCATAATTTCAACAAAGTATTTCTAATTATGTTTCGAATGATGAATTAATTACATTATAGTATTTTGAAATTTCTTGTAATTTTGCAACGTAATTTATAGATGTATTTTAAATTTTTATATTTGAATAGTTAAAAAAAACCTTCCCTAAGCAGGTAAAACTATTAAGTTTGTTTAATCTGTAAAAGAAAATTTTGGTTTTATTTTGACAACAACAATTTTAACCGAAGATTTTCAAGCCAAGGATTGCAAAATAGGATTATGATACTCAAGTAAATATTACAAGAACTGGGAACTTTTTATCGTTATTTAATGAAAAAATTAGGACTTTTTTTACAGTAGGTTTACAGAAAAAGGATCTTGCAGACTTTCAAAATTTCAGTATCATTTCTAATTTACATTTCTTGTTAAAAATGATGTCTACAAGATTTTGTTATTTTAAAACATTCAGATCAAAATTTTATAATTATTTTTTTTAAATTGTATTTCCTTTGTTTCGCTACTATTGTAAGAAATTTTATGTGGAAATATATTTTAATTGCCAAAGAGGGCGTAAATCTTTCATGATGTATACGTCTTGTTCTTGGATCTGGCTCCGCCAGTTGAATGTGTGTTAGACTTGAATAAACTTGGCAGTTTAGAAACCTGATTTGTAGTACTCATGTATTTTGATATTATGTGTGATTCGAATTAATGTTTTTTGAACTAAGATATCTTGCAATTCTTGACAGTTAATATAATATTTTATACTTTTGGCGCCCAACGTGGGGCACGAACAATTTTTTATTTAGAATGCGGTGTTTTTCGTATTACTGAAAAATTATTCCTTTGTACTGAACGTGGCGGGATTAACGTTCGGAATACATGTGAATGTTTTTCACCAGGAAAGTGAGTTACCAAATTTGGATTATACCATTTGAAGCCTGCACCAGGTAAGAGAATAAAAATTACTTTTGTTGTTATTATGGCAGACGATATTGTTAAATTGAAATCTGCTAGAAAAGTCCTGAGACAAGCTATTTCTAGAATAATAAATGTTGTAGAACCTGAAATTAAAAAAGACATTTTGGATAAGAATATTGTAGAAGAAAATGTGTTTTTACTTACTTCTAAACAGTCTGCGTTAAAAGAAATTAATGAAAAAATATTGGATTGTTTTAAAGGGTATGAGTCTGAAATTGAGAAAGAATGTAATACTGTGTTAGAGTATGATGAAAAAATAATTTTATGTATTTTTAGGGCTAAAAAGAAACTTAATTTAAATTCTCAGATAGTGAGCATTGAAAGTGAATCCCCTGGTAACCATACTGCTGCCGTAAAGGTCGAAAACAAAACTAACATTCTATTACCTAAAATTTCAATTCCTAAATATTATGGTGATCCTAGTTTATTTTTGGAATTTTATAATTCCTTTGAAAATGCTATTGGTAATAATAATGAGTTAACAAAGGTCGAGAAGTTTATCTATCTTAAATCCTTACTCGCAGGACCTGCTTTAAGTGCAGTATCCGGGTTTGCACTATCTAATGAAAATTATGACGCTTCTATAAGTTTAATTAAAGAAAGATTTGGACGAACAGATTTGGTAATATCTTCGCACATGAATAAACTCTTGAATCTTGAATCGGTTAGAAGTTCGTCCAATGTGAAAGCACTAAGAACACTATACGATTCCTGTGAAATCAATATAAGAAGATTAAATTCATTGGGTATTGTGTCGGAAGCTTACAGAACCCTTTTAGGACCCGTTATTTTAAAACTTTTACCAAACGATATGAATCTGGAGTTTAATAGAAAAAGAAACTCTAAACAGCAATATAGCCTAACAGAACTTCTCGAATTCATTAGATTGGAAGTTGAGAGTCGGGAAGCTTCTAATTTAATAATAAACTCAAAGAAAAGGGACACAAATTACGGTGTTAAACAGAATAAAAATAATTACTTAAAAGAAGCAAGTGTTCCTACTGTTTCGGCGTTAGCTACAGTGACTAAGCCGTATTGTTCCTATTGTAATCAAAATACACATGATGTAGGAAAATGTGAGAAAACTAATAAGCAAAAAAGAGCGATATTAAAATACGATGGACGTTGTTACAAATGTTTTAAGAGAGATCATGTAGCTTCCAGATGTAAAATGAAACTTCAACCTTGTGAGTTGTGTAATGGTTTAAATCATAATAAGCTATTTTGTAAAAATATTCTTCCTAAAGTGGAAGCAGTTTCAGATGTTAAACAGAAAGTAGTTACAGTATCAGATTCTAAGCAGAATGTAGTTGCATCCCTGTCGTTTAACTCTGAGACTGTTTCTGAAACTGCTGATAAAGGTGTATATTTACAAACTTGCACTGTTAACGCTTCAGATACAGATAATACTAGAAGCCAAATAGTAAAAATCTTAATTGATGGTGGATCACAGAGGTCATTTATTAGATCTGATTTGGCTAAAGAACTAAAATTAAGGACTTTAAGGAAAGAAAGGTTATATATTTATTCATTTGGGTATAGCCAAGGTAGACTAATAGAATATAATGTTGTTCAAATTACCCTGAAAAGTATGCATTTCCCTAATGACTCAATCACTATTGAAGCTCTTGTTACAGATACAATTTCTGAAGCGATCATAAAAATTCCCTCCAAAAACATTTTAGAAATGTTAAAATCAGAAAATCTAAAATTAGCCGATAGTGGTGAAGCAGCTGAAATAAAAATATTGTTAGGATCTGATTCATGTTGGGAAGTGCAAACAGGCGAAAAGAAAAGAGTAACTAATAAATTATTTGCGGAGTCTTCTATATTTGGTTGGTCCTTAGTTGGATCTTTAGAAGGTGATCAGTCTAGTGCCTTTATTTTTACAACAATTTTTACAACTTCAAGCTTCTCATTGCTTGAAGGAAGATAAAAATTCAGTTAATGACTGTTTGCGAAGGTTTTGGACTCTGGACCATTTGGGTTTTGAGGAGAACGAGAATCCTGACGATAAATCAGTCATTGAGAAATTTGAAAAAGAATTGCATTTTACTAATGGTAGATATGTAGCTCGTTTGTTATGGAAATCACATCATGCAAACTTGGGTAATAATTTAGAAAATTCCAAGCGACGTCTAGTATCTTTGGTTAATAAACTAAAAGGTGATGAATGGCTTAGGGCGAATTATGATAGCATAATAAACGAACAGTTAAAAAATGAAATAATTGAAGAGTGCGAAATTGAAAGTTGTGGTAGTAGTAAAATGTATTACATGCCACATTCTCCAGTTGTAAGAAAAAATGTATCAAAAACTAAAGTCCGTATCGTGTTTGACGCATCTTCGAAGTGTAATGGGGTATCTCTGAACAATTGTTTGATGCCTGGCCCAAATTTGAATCCTTCTTTTGTTTTGGACTTGATATTGCGGTTCAGACAATACAAACATGCGTTCTCAGCAGACATTGAAAAGGCCTTTCTCCAGATTGGAATCTCTGAAATTGATAGAGATGTATTACGGTTTTTATACTTTGATAATAATTACAATTTGAAACATTATAGAATGACTTGCGTTCCTTTCGGTGTATCATCTAGCCCTTTCATTTGGCGTGCACTATAAAAAAGCATATAAAGAAAATAGAGTTAGAAAATCCAGATATTTTTGAGATGTTGAACTGTTCTATCTACGTAGATGATGTTTTCTATGGTGCAGATTCTATGGAACAGGCTTTTAAGTTAAGTACTGGAGCCTGTTGCGTGCTTAAAGATGCCGGAATGAATTTGTGTCAGTTTAATACAAATTCCGAAAGACTAAAGAAACTTTGGGATGATTGTGGAATAATTAAATCAGAAAATGAACTAAATAGTTCTTTAAAAGTATTAGGGCTTAACTGGTGTACGAGTAAGGATGTAATTTCCTTGAACATAGACAACTTGTGCGAAACATTAAATAGTTGTAGAAAAACCACAAAAAGAAATATATTAAAGGTGACTGCTACTATTTTCGATCCAGTAGGTTTCTTGGAGCCATTTGTATTACGTGCAAAATTGATAATGCAAAACCTTTGGCAGTTGGGTTTAGAATTTGACGATGAAGTTCCAACTGAATGTAAGCAATTGTGGTCCGAGTGGAGCGGTGAAATTGAAAAGTTAAAGAAATTTGAAATTTCTCGAGAATATTTCCTCGGCAAATTGAATCAAAATAAGGATATCGAACTTCATTTATTTTGTGATGCATCTATTAAAGCGTATGGTTCAGTTGCATATTTTAGGTCAGTTGAAGAAGGACAGGTAGCATTCATTATGGCAAAATCTAGAATTGCGCCAATAAAACAAAAACTAACACTTCCAAGGTTAGAGTTGCTAGGAGCATTAACATCAGCAAGACTTGCTAAACATTTAAAAGAGCTGTTTTCAATTCATGAAGAAAATATTTATCTGTGGACTGACAGTATGATAGTGGTTCACTGGATTCATAGTGCTCCCGAACGATGCAAAATGTTTGTAAAAAATCGAGTATCTGAAATACAATCATTAACTTGCCCAAATAACTGGAGACATTGTAATGGGAAGTCCAATCCAGCGGACATTTTATCTCGAGGATGTTCAGCCGAATATTTGTTGTCTTCAAGATTATGGCAGTCTGGGCCAGACTGGTTAGTTGAATCAGTGAGTGCTTGGCCTAGTAAATTTATCGATGCTGAATTAGAGCGCAAAAAGTGTATAAATGATACGACAATACTACCGTCTATTGCAGAAAAATCTAATTCTCTGTTGAATCTTGAAAATTATAGTAAATTAATTAGAGCTATTAGAGTAACTGCATGGATATTTAGGTTTATTCACAATCTGAAAAATAAAACTGACAAGAAAACAGGACCCTTGATAGGGGAAGAACTTTTTGCCGCAGAATTATATTTGATAAAAGAAGTTCAATATGAACATTTTTCTGATGAAATTAATATTTTAAAGTCGGGACAGTTGATTTCAAAAAGCTCAAACATTTATGAAATGATTTTCTTTTCTAAGTGGGGAAAGAGTTTTGTTAGTAAGAGGAAGACTACAAAAATCAACTTTAAGTTTTCATGAAAAGCATCCTATAATTATTCCTTCAAAAACTCATTTTACAGATCTTCTAGTAAGTGATGCACATGAACGAGTTCTTCATACAGGTGTAGCTAGTACTCTCATGTTCCTCCGTGAAAAGTACTGGATAATTAGATCCAGACAAAATGTGAAACGTGTTATAAGAAACTGTGTACTGTGTCAGCGTTATAACTCCCGACCAATGCGACAAGTCAAAGCACCATTACCTCCATCTAGAATTGAAAAAGCAAACCCTTTTGATGTTATAGGACTAGATTATGCAGGTCCACTTTTCGTGAAAAATGAAGATACGAAGTATTATATCCTATTATTTACCTGCGCAGTAACTAGAGGCATTCATCTTGAACTAACAAAAGATCTCACAACTAAATCTTTCCTACTTGCGTTTCGTCGATTCATATCAAGAAGAGGGTTGTGCTCTCTAATATACTCAGATAACGCGCGTACATTCAAGGCAGCTGATGCAGAGCTCAAAAAGATGTGGCAGGTATTAAGCCATCCCGATGTAAAGAATTATTATGCAGCAAAGGGCATTCAATGGAGGTATATCATTGAAAGAGGAGCCTGGTGGGGCGGATTTTACGAGAGACTTCTGCGATCCGTCAAAACAATATTAAGAAAAATTCTTGGTAGAACATCACTGCTACCTGAAGAATTGGAAACTGTACTGACTGAAACTGAAGCGGTGATAAATCGTCGACCCTTGACTTACGTCCAAGATAATGAGCCCCAAGTTCTGTCACCTGTTCATTTTCTGCTAGGGCAGAAACTTGCTAATTTGCCTCCTGTCAAATACACTCATGAAGTGTGCAGTACTAAAGAAATTCTTTTAAAAGCGCATCTATATCGTGAAAAATTGTTAAATAAATTTTGGAAAATCTTTTATAAAGATTATTTGTTGAATCTGAAATCTGCAAATTGTGTGAACAATCACCGTGAAAAACACGACTTAAGTGTGAACGATATCGTGATTTTACAGGATGAACATTTACCACGTAACATGTGGAGATTAGGAAAGGTTCTCAAAATATTTACCGGTAGAGATGGACTAATTCGCAGTTGTGAAATAAAGACTGAAAAAGGCATTATAAAGAGACCTTTACAATTATTAGTTAAGTTAGAATGCTAAGAGTATTAATATTATATGATAGTACGAGGGCTATCCAGAAAGTAGATTACGTTTTGGAATAAAAAAATAAACAAAGTATAGGAAACAAATTTTATTATATACAGATGAAAGCCACACTCAAATACTACTTTTCTACATAGTCACCATACAAATTAAGGCATTTATCGTAGCGATGTACGAGCTTGGAAATTCCTTCGTCGAAAAATTCGGCCGCCTGCGCCTTCAACCACTTCGTTACCTCTTCTTGCCTTCCATCTTGCACAAAACTTGTGGTAACCAAGCTTTTCGCTGATGATTTCGTGCAACAAACTTCGCGAAATTTGTGGAAAACTCAAAGAAAGTTCCGTTATTGTGAAATTTCGATTTTCACGGACTTTAGCATCGACTTTTTCGAGAAGTTCGGCGGTCACTATGCTGGGTCTCCCACTTCGATCTTCGTCGTGAACATTGGTTCGGCCATTTTGAAATCTTATGACCCACTGACGCACTCCACCTTCAGTGATAATGTTGTCCCCATACACTTCACGAAGCTGCCGATAGATTTCTATCGGTTTACAGTTTTTTGCAGTCAGAAACCTTATTACTGAGCGCACCTCGCAGCTCGCGGGATTTTCAATTAACGCAGACATTTCAAACCGTCACAGTATCTGAACGGAGCACAGCACGAACCTCTCACTAGCACGGCTAGATGCAGACTGAGCTGCGCAACGCTCTGACCCCAAGATGGTCGCGCTAGCCCCGCCCCTAGCGGACACAGACGGAAACGTAATCTACTTCCTGGATGGCCCTCGTATATTTCTTCCTGAAAATGTAATCGTAATGCTACTAATGTTGTATCTATTTTATTTAATTGCTATTTAAAGTACTGTATATTTAATATTTAAAGAAATGTATATATTAGAAAATTTTAAGGTTGTAGAAATGTATAAGTGTATTTAAAATTTTAATTTAATTCTGGAAAAAGAAAGACAGGTTTCTTGTAATAATTCTAGTATTTTAGTTGAATTATGATAATCTTGATCTTGAAATCATTTGTTTAATATTATCTTGAGTTATATAAATTCTTGATTTAAATCCTGATGCTTGAATAGGAATGTTATGACAATAATTCTTGATGAAATTTACTTGAAAATTTACTTGATATTCTTGAAACATATGGTAAGTTTTACATGTTCTTGAGATTTCTGTGACATTTCTTTATTACAAAACTTGAATTTGTATTGAAATGCATAATGATTCTTGAAAATAATTCTTGAAAATGTTCATGTAACACTGATAATCTTGATTGTTCTGAACTACAGTTCAGCCGGGCCCAGTGTGTAAGAAATTTTATGTGGAAATATATTTTAATCGTCAAAGAGGGCGTAAATCTTTCATGATGTATACTTCTTGTTCTTGGATTTGGCACCGCCAGTTGAATGTGTGTTAGACTTGAATAAACTTGGCAGTTTAGAAACCTGATTTGTAGTGTTTATGTATTTTGATGTTATGTGTGATTCGAATTAGTGTTTTTTGAACTAAGATATCTTGCAATTCTTGACAGTTAATATAATATTTTATAACTATATTAATGCTTTCTTCTAAAAAGGCTTTTCTGTCGCCAAGCCTTTTTCTCTTTGAAGGGGGGGGGATCTATAAGATAAAAAAATGCAAATCAAAATTATAATTTAAAATGCCTTTTAATTGCTCATTTTTAATTTGGGTACTTTGTCTCTAGTAATAACTTTCTCTAAACTGCGTCATATCTGAAAACGCATTCCGCATCATGTCATCTTGGTACTTCTGCATTGCCTATAAGTCTTAGCCAATCAGATTAACGAAATGTTTTACTATAAATATTGTTGCAATCCTACCCCACCCTCTTTCTCTGCTTGTGCTTGCTGGCTGAAGGACGTCTCTTGTTTTGCTGCTTTTGTTTAAAATGTAATGCTCCATCATCAAAATTGTGGGGTGCAGATTGCCCCCATTGTGAAGTGTCACATGCAATAAAGGCATATTTGGAATATCAAGTGATTTTTGTGATTCTTCGAAAGTTCCTGACTGCCAAACTAAATTTTATCATCACATACAGTACACTCCCGATTATCCACGTAATTGAGTGGCGCGGCCGCCGCGGATAACAAAAATCGCGGATAATCCGAAAAAAGCTAAAAACGGCTATTGCAAAAGAGAGAACAGTGCTTCCAACTTTGAAAAATCGCTTTATGTACAATAAAACGTAAAATAAACAGCAGGACATGTTTAACTAACGCATAATATTTTAGTATATCACTTAAAACTAACCTAAAATGCATTTTGTTAATGGAAACAAAAAAGTGCTTTGTACTTACAAGAGGCATCAAGGATACACAGAAAAATTAATACATATGTACTGTTTTAATACTGTAATGTATTATGTAATTACAAAAGCATAACTGTTAAACTACACCTTTTTGGAGAAATCAATCATTTGTGTTTGCTTCTTGCTTTGGAAGCATTTTCTCTTGATCCGAGATTGCATTTTTCGTAGCATAAGTTTCTCGGCCAACACCGCATCGTCTTGTTCTTCCAAATAGCTCAGCAGTCCGTCGACTTGTTGCAAAGCCGCTTCGTGAATCTTCCGCATCTGCACAATGGGCTCTTCTTCGCCTTCACTTCGCTGTCCTTCATTCTCGGTCTCTCCCCTTGCTTTCTTCACAATTTCGTCATCTGTCAAGCGTTCGAAGCCAGGTTCGTTGACGTCACACTCCAATCACTCGTTAATGTTCTCAGAATCGACGTTCTCACCACCAGGAAGTGTTTTCACCATATCGGCAAGAGTCGCCGTGGGCGTGTCTACATCTTCATTCACTTCTTCACAACTCAAAGGGGTTAGGTTGTTGTTGGCTTCAACATTAGGCATGAGTTTTCTCCATGATTTTATGAGGGTTGACAGTTTCACTGAGTCCCATGCAGATGCAATATTGTAGATGCTGTCGAAGATTGTGTAGTGTTTCCAAAACTCTTTCAGATCATAACCTTCTTCAATTTTGGTCATTAGCAGCTTGGTTCGGTATGTTCTCTTCATTGTTGCAATGACTCCTTGGTCCATGGGTTGGATTAGCCCAGTAACGTTTGGGGGGAGAAACTTTGCAAAAATTTGTCCATCTGAAGACTTTAGCACGCTTGTTGCTGGGTGAGACTACTATACAAAAGAACTTTCAGATTTATCTTTTCATTTTATCTCGTTTTAAATTCTGCGAATGTACTAAGCAAAATCCACTCTATTAAACGTTACCTACTAAGCTTAATGTCACTCTATTGAGCTTTGCTTTCTTTCTTTTACTTTCATTCAGTATTCTTTGTTCACGTCTATATCTTACTGTAAAAATAATGTTTAAAGAGTTCATAAGCTATTTATTTTAGATAACCAGTTTTATGTTCTGAATCTATACTGTCATTTCTCCCTTTCCGTTTTCCTTCCAGAATGCAAATTTTAGCTCAAACGCATTTAAGTGAGAGTCTGAGATTGCTTTAGTCAGAGCGTGTTCCGCTCGCTGAAAGTCACGTTGCTAGTTGATATTCTGCGATAGTATTCCTGTGCTTTAATTTTACAAATAGTGCTGTCACGCGGTATAGGTTAGAGCCAACCTGCGCGTTTAATATTTCTGTGTAGCCTTTGACTAATTAAAACTTAGACTTAATTTTAATTTAAAGTGCTACTTTTTGAGTTTACACCATAACTGCTGGTTGGTTTTGTGAGCACTAAGAGTGCCTTCTGTTCAACTTACTCGAATTCTTAATAAAAGGGTCTTTTACACTCTTCTTACGTTTCCGTTTGCTGAACTAGCCATAACGATAAGTCACTTAGTTCTATTTAGAGTCTTGACTTAGTGCATGTTACTAAAACGAGTGAGACTCCACAGGTTATTTGGTTTCGCTCTCTCAACTTTAAATTACTGTTAAGTATATCGGGAACTGAATGGAGGAAACCATTGAACGCTGATAGATTGGTTTTAGAGTAATTAAAGGGTTGGCAATTCAAATTTTTGCATTTTATCCTCGTTTGATGCAAATAAGAGGCAAATCTTATATGAGCGCTTACGCATACCTCATGTCTGCAGCA
Source organism: Stegodyphus dumicola (assembly GCF_044657685.1). Lineage (NCBI taxonomy): Eukaryota > Metazoa > Arthropoda > Arachnida > Araneae > Eresidae > Stegodyphus > Stegodyphus dumicola. The sequence continues at coordinate 84,432,181 of NC_140781.1, forward strand.
ATTTATTAAGTTTTCTGAAGCCAGAAATCATGAAAACTCAGCTACGCCCTCACCAGTAACGGTGCCACTGGTCACTGAATTGCTAACTAGATGGGCTAACCATTTACATTACGAGAGAATGTATGAGGAAATACGAAAATTTCTCACATTCTTATCTATTTAACGAGTGACTGTGGAGCGACACAAGATCCAGTCGGCTACATCCAAGTGGTGATGAATTATCGTCCAGCACATTTTAGTTTAGGCGCCATTGTAGAAATGAACCTTTTTACTGCTAGCTGGATGTGCTAACAGCTTACACAACGAGACCACGTACGGAAGAATACCATAGTTTCTTGGAGAACATGCCATCGTAGAGTGTTCTCCAAGGAAAACTGGCTCATATTCACATTAAATTCGAGGAAAACTATGGAAACTCTTGTGCAGCCAAAACGTTCGCAGAGTTTTGAGTTCGAATCAAACTAAAAGAGTTTAGCCTTTATATCTGTCGGCCAGTGGTTGCACTTCTAAAAGCGAAGTAATAATATAATGGTTCTTTCATCTATATTGACATTTCGAGCAATTTTTCAATGTTTATTTTGCATAAACTCTCCACAACACTTGACCATTTAAGATATCCCCTCTAGGCCATCAACGCAAATTAAAATTCGGTGATTTTACTAAATTACTAGTCCTCTGAATAATCTAGTCTATAATAATTCAAATTATAAGAAATTATCACACCCCTTGGAAGCTCTAGTAATAGAATGTCCGTCTAGCAAATGGATACGTGTAATTTAATAATATTAATAACGTGGTTTAATATTAATATTATATATTCAGTAAATATCATTGCATGTAAAGTACTTTTGTGTTTACGTAAGTTATGTGTGCGTATACACTGCATTCTTATTTATTTTGTTTTTCTAAGTTTAATTAAATATAATAACTTTAGAATCCTTAAAAAATTGTTTTAGATACTGTTAGAAGAAATTATCACGTTCTTTCGTATATGGTCTCGTAGTGTAGGTGGTAGCACATCCACTTAGCACATGAAAAACACATATTTTGAATCCTGGTGAGGACATAGCTGATTTTTCATGTTTTCTGCTCCGAAAAGAGTAACATTTCGACAAAATTACCTCCTGAATTGTTTTTTAAATAGCCCTTTTATGCAAAATAAGTCATAAAGGGATTCATAAAGCCAGAGTGCAGAAATTTATCAGTACGATGTTCGAGGCCTCTAAGCCAAATGAAACTTGAAGGGACTAAAGTTTATAATCGCCTTATATAAGAGGTGTTGAGTTAGGATACACCAATATTAATTCACTGGCATTTTTTTTTCGTACGCTATATTCTGAAGCCAGAATAAAATCTATTTGTTTCGATGAAATTTTCTGTAGAACGATATAGATTACAAACCTCAGTTTTTATTTCTGATTTTAATTTTGTTCAAATAGTAACATACGTTTTTATTATTTTGATATTTTTAACTTTATACCATTTTATTCTCAAGATGAAAAGGAGAAACAAATGGTGTTTTTAAAATTGAAATTCTTTTTGAGTTGACTTTTAATTTTACTGAACACCAAGAAGTGAGTTTCATGAGTTGGCAGCAGTAGTTATTATTTTCACTTAGAAAAGAAAACAAACCTACGTACGTGTCTTCCCAGTTTTATTTTTCTATATTTATAAAAAATGATTTATTATCAGAACATCACAGATTTATTTACTTATTATCAGAATAGTTCAAAACCATTGCGCCACTTACCAGGTCCTTCATATAAATGATACAGCCTAATATTTTAATTCCAAAATCCTCACGAGCGCACTTTTCTTGGATAAAGCTAAGCTATTTGACAGAGGATAACGCAACAGCATCATCATTTACAAGCTCACAGAACTCAAAGTTCCAGATTATAGTTTCAGCTTAGTTGTTTATTTCCTAAGAAATGGCAAATTCTGCTTCAACTTTGAAGCCTCTGTGATCCGAAAGATGGTTATCCTGTTGGCTTAGAATTAGGATTATAACAAAGCACGAGAAGTTTATTTACCTAAGAGGGACGAGTTTCGTGTTGTCCTGTACGCATTTAGTGTTACTTAGTATATTTAGATAGCATTTTTTAAAAATTGTGTGAATTAACTATAGTAGCAGCAAAAAATATTATATTTTACTGTATGTATGTAAAAATTTTATTATTAATTGTATTTGTATGAATACATTTAAATGCTTGCAAATACGCCATGCTGTCAAAATAATGGTTTAATCACATTTAATCAATAGATACTGGAGACTCACAACCAGTTAGCCATAAGCTTGTTGTTACGATAAATCTAAAGAAAAAATTATTGAATGGCGTATCAAAGATATGCTAAGTAAGAAGATAATTATGCATATTCCCAGTTGTTATGCCAGTTCGGTGGTTCTATGTAAGAAAAATAATGAATATCCGGTTACACATCCGAAAAGGTGGCGATTTGCAATAGACTATCGCAAACTTAACAACGTCACAAAATATCCAGTGTACCCATTAACCATTATTGAGGAAATCTTAAGAAATATAACTTCCACTAGATATATTATTACTCTAGATTTAACATCTGGTTATTTTCAAATAGGCATAAAACCTGAAGATGTACCTAAAACGGCTTTCATAACTAAGTCCAAGCACTTATGCATTTTTGCGTATGCCCTTTGGCCTGTCGGTCCCGCCAGCAACATTTCAACGTTGTATGGACATTGTTTTTTAAGACTAGTCCTAGAAAAGAGCACTTTTATATATTTGGATGATATCATTATCACCAGTGATAATTTGCAACAACATATTAGAGACTAAAGAGACGTGTTTTTGTTGTTAAATGACGCCGGTCTAAAAGTTAATGTTGATCAGTGTAAATTTGCAGCAAAAGAATTAAGTTATTTGGGGCAAAAAATTTCCCAGAAAGGAATTGAAACAGATAATTAAAAAAATAATTGCCATTCAGAATTACCCGCCGCCAAATACTGAGAAAACATTGCCTTCTTATCTAGGAATGCGTTCGTACTATAGATCCTTTATAAAGGATTTCGCAATTATTGCCGAACCACGATTAAAATTAAAACGAAAGAAGACAAGATTCTCTTGGACAGCCGAAGTTAACTTCGCTTTTGAAAAAGTAAAACAAGCGTTAACACAAGCCCCTATTTTTAAATTTCGCGAAAGTGATGAAAATTTAGAGATTGCGGCACACGCGTCGGATTACGCTGTAGGGCGGGGCTTTCTCAAAATGGGCAGCTCGTGGCATTTTTTAGTCGTACTTTAAATGATACTCCAAGTAATCATTCGGCCACTGAAAGAGAAACACTTACGGTACTATAAGCGGTTCAGAAGTCCCGAGTCTCTTTTGGTAACAGTCTCCAATAACAGTCTATTCCGATCTATATTGTAGTTTCCCGCATTCTGCTCACTATATACGTAAAGTTTAAAAGGCCAATCCTCGCATTGCCTTTTAAACTTTACGTATATAGTGAGTATTTAGTCTTTGTAAAGTATCTGAGTTTAGTTCTTATTTTTTACATTTCGGACCATAAGTACTGGTCTTTGTATCCCGAAGTGCGGGAACTGCTGTAAACTGTGAGAAATAAAGGGTAATTAAATACTTCCCATTTGTGTCGTATCTTCTACACTTGCACAACATGTAGTTTTAAATAAACTCCCTGTTCCTACTCAGGACTCCAGTTATGTTTTCAAAGGCAATTAGAAGAAATAGTAGTCCTGATAGTGGCGCCCGAAGAAGGAGACCTGAGGCTAACGATCAGGAGGAATTTGATGTACCTGCAGCATCGGCTCAGAATCCCAAACTGCCAGCCGCCAGCCTAGAAGGATTCGGGTACATCGTCCAGACCATGCAAGCAGCAATGAAGCCATCGGCAACCTTCGATGGACATTCAGTAGTGAACAACTTCTTGGATAAATTAGACGCCCAAATTTTATGCTGTATCCTGTCCACGAATTTCAAAAAGTCATCTTGGCGACGAGCGCTTTGAAGGGTCAAGCGCTTTATTGATTCAAGTGCATCGGAAAATATCTTTTGGGTGAACCAGGAAGTCACACTCATACGTACGAAAATTTTAAAGTTGCTTTAGTAAAGGCCTTCCCGGTAGTAAGAAATCGAGCCAAGTTGGAGGCGGAAATCTTTAGTGTATATCAGCAAAGAATTGAGGAGCTGTCCAATTTTGTTTTGAGAAAAATACAAGTATTTAAATTGCCCTATGGAAGCCGGCTGGATCCTGAAATAATCCAGGTGATTTTGTCGAAAGACTACTAGTCCAGGTACAAGACTTCATTGGTTTAAGGAACACTACGACACTGGAGAAATTATTCAAGCTCGCAATCCAGTTTAAAAGCAGAAGAACAGCGGACAACGAACGAAGACACCAGTATGAGAAAAGAAGCCAATTTGGTGTGCCAAGGCCACAGTGGAGGCAAGAACAAGGATACGGGAGCAAGTCAAATCAGCGGTTTAAGAAACCCGAAAATTCAAAAGCAACCGGCGAACGTCGAACAGTTCAAAAGTAAACCATACAGAAAGTACGAAGGTCAGCGGAAGAAGAAAGAAGCCCTGAAAAGAATAAAAACGAGGATTTCAACCGAAACGGATTTCTGCTGATGCGAGGGTGCAGAAATCCCAAGGCCAAGAAAATCCCTCTACCATCAAGCTTAATACAGTCATTGTGAAAAATTTCATTCTACGTAAAATTTAAGTTCTTGTGAACAATATCCCAGTCACCGCGCTCCTCGATACAGGCGCTCAGTGTAGCTTCGTGTCAAAAGATTTAAAAAAAATACTTTCGCAGATATAGGATCCACAGTACGGATAGTTCGACGGTTATAGCTGCCCAGGGAGAAAGATGTAAGTGCACTGGTAAAGTACCTAATCTATCCGGATTGAAGACGAGCACGTAAAAATAATGTTTATTCCAGTAAAAAATCTTCAGGCTTGCATTATTTTGGGGATTTATTTTCTTTCAGTAGTTGAAGCCGAACTAGATTGTACCTGCCATGTGAAGAACAAGAAACGTTGTGGCAAGCGGTGAGTTTTCTACTTTTTTCAGCAATATCCGGTTTTACACAAGTGACATATCATTCAATAGATACTGGAGACTCATAACCAGTTAGGCATAAGCTTGTCGTTACGATAAATCTAAAGAAAAAATTATTGAATGGCGTATCAAAGATATGCTAAGTAAGAAGATCATTACGCCTATTACCAGTTGTTATGCCAGTCCGGTGGTTCTGTGTAACAAAAATAATGAATATCCGGTTACACATCCGAACAGGTGGCGTTTTGCAATAGACTATCGCAAACTTAACAACGTCACAAAATATCGAGTGTACCCATTCACCATTATTGAGGAAATCTTAAGAAATATAACTTCCACTAGATATATGATTACACTAGATTTAACATCTGGTTATTTTCAAATAGGCATAAAACCTGAAGATGTACCTAAAACGGCTTTCATATCTAAGTCCATGCACTTATGCATTTTTGCGTATGCCCTTTGGCCTGTCGGGCCCGCCAGCAACATTTCAACGTTGTATGGATATTGTTTTAAGACCCGTCCTAGAAAAGAGCACTTTTTTATATATTTGGATGATATCATTATCACCAGTGATAATTTGCAACAACATATTAGAGACTAAAGAGACGTGTTTTTGTTGTTAAATGACGCCGGTCTAAAAGTTAATGTTGATCAGTGTAAATTTGCAGCAAAAGAATTAAGTTATTTTGGGGCAAAAAATTTCCCAGAAAGGAATTGAAACAGATAATTAAAAAAATAATTGCCATTCAGAATTACCCGCCGCCAAATACTGAGAAAACATTGCTTTCTTATCTAGGAATGCGTTCATACTACAGATCCTTTATAAAGGATTTCGCAATTATTGCCGAACCACGATTAAAATTAAAACGAAAGAAGACAAGATTCTCTTGGACAGCCGAAGCTAACTTCGCTCTTGAAAAAGTAAAACATGCGTTAACACAAGCCCCTATTTTGAAATTTCCCGAAAATGATGAAAATTTAGAGATTGCGGTCCACGCGTCGGATTACGCCGTAGGGCGGTGCTTTCCCAAAATGGGCAGCTTGTGGCATTTTTTAGTCATACTTTAAATGATACTCCAAGTAATCATTCGGCCACTGAAAGAGAAACACTTACCGTACTATTAGCGGTTCAGAAGTCCCGAGTCTCTTTTGGTAAAACAGTCTCCAATAACATTCCATTCCGATCTATATTGTAGTTTCCCGCATTCTGCTCACTATATACGTAAAGTTTAAAAGGCCAATCTTCGAGTTACTAGACTTTGTAAAGTATCTGAGTTTAGTTCTTATTTGATAAAGTTAGTTTTAGTTCTTATTTTTTACATTTCAGACCCTTCGGGATTGGTCTTTGTATCCCGAAGTGCGGGAACTGTTGTAAACTTTGAGAAATAAACGGCAATTAAACCCTTCCCATTTATGTCTTATCTTCTGCCACTTGCGCGAACGTAGTTTTAAGTAAACTCCCTGTTCCTACTCAGGACTCCAGTTATGTTTGCAAAGGCAATTAGAGAAAATAGTAGTCCTGATAAGGCATTCTGTTGTTAATAATATTTAGATTTACATATTTTTTATACTTACTGTGCTTGTTTATACATGCACCGCCACACTACTTAGGGAAAAAGTACGGCCTGCTCCCTCAACTTGAAACCTCCTTATTAAGCGGGAGGCCGGAATCAGGCAAAGCGCCACCTTGGAAAGCTCAAAAACATTCTTTTGCTACCGACCAAACCCACACTTACTAGAATGAAAAACTTCTAGAAGTGCTCACTTAAGAGTAACTGAGTAAAACCTTAATATGCAAATTAGTGGCACTCGGAATACGTCATCTGCGAGGAGCATAAAAGTCCATGTTTGAGAGCAAGCCCACATATTTCACTGTGATAGTGGCATCAGAAATCTGAGATAGCCAATTCGTAACAATCATCTCTAGGCATCATCTGCCTGCAGAACTACGACAGAAAGCCATTGGGATACTAGAAGCAGGACAAAGTCAAACAGAAGTGGCCAGATGACTAAATGTGAGTCCTTCTGTGGTTCATAGACTTTGGAGGCAATTTCATATCACAGATTCGGCCCCTAGGAGGTTCAGCCAAGACGGCCAACTGCTACGACGAGCGCCGATGACCGATATTTGACATTTTGTGCACTCAGGAATAAATCGCTACTCCGACTTAGATCCTCCTTTGCTGCAGCCACCGGAAGGTTGGTGTCAACGTCAACTGTGCGTAGAAGGCTTCACGAAGGTGGTCTGTATGCGAGGCGAACAACCATTTGCGTGCTTCTCAAGTCACGCCATAGGAAGGACCGTTTGCAGTGGGCACAACAACATGTCCACTGGACGCCTGAGCAATGGAGGGCTATTCTCTTTACGGATGAGTCCAGGTTTAGTCTAGAACGCGATAGTAGGCATTATTTGATATGTAGAGAACCTAGAACCCATTATCATCCTTCAAACATCCGTGAAATAGATGCATACGGAAGAGGCAGTGTCTGTGTTTGGGGTGGCATTTCTTTGGGTGGATGCACAGGCCTACATGTTTCTCCAAGGGGAACCGTGAATACCCATGTTTATAGAGATGACATCCTTGATGCTTAGGTGCGCCGATATGCCGGGGCAATAGGTGATGCTTTCCTGTTACAGGACGACAATGCAAGTCCACACGGGGTTCGCATCGTATATGATTATCTTCAACAGGAAACAATTATGGGCATGGAGTGGCCAGCTCGATCCCCGGACTTGAATCCTATCGAGCACGTTTGGGATGCTTTAGGGAAACGTTTAGCTGCTCTCAATCCGCCCCCTTAGACCCTTGTCGCGCTTGCAACTGCTTTGCAAGAGCAATGGCTCTCGCTTCCTATGGAACTGATAGACCGCATAATTGAAAGCATCACACATCGCTGAATGTGCTGCATTACTTCTAGAGGCGATTATATTCCATATTGAAGGTACTTTTACTATAGCAAACTGGCATCTTCGATTTGTTCATTTTATACATGTGCTAATTTCTATACTACCATAATTGTCTGGTAATTTCTTTTTATGTTATTTGATACCTTACTATGTGTTGTATAGTGTGGGTAAGTTTCATAAAATTCTACATGTAACTTTTTCAGTAATCGTGATTTTTGTGATTTTTCCTTACTTTATGATAACCAGTGTAGAATGGCTTTTATACCTATCATCCCTTGAAATAGTACGTTATATAGTATAGTCAGACCTTATATTGAGTAGAAGGCCGGCTGAGTTATTGAGTAAAACTGTAATTCCAGCCGCAGCCCGAAATAAGACGAAGTCCGATATTTAATTCTTTTATTTATTTATCATTAATTTAACAATTTATTAAGTTTTTATCTATCTCATTACATTTTATTCAATTTTAATTATTTTATTAGTTATTTTGTCTCTTCTTCCTTAATTTCCATAGGGCTCGGGCATTTCTAATCTTAGAAATGAAATTTCGGTATTCAACAGCTGAAACTTAAACAGGTCACGTTTTGGTCCACCGACCAAAATGTGACCTGTTTAAGATTTACGCATTACCCTTACTCATCCAGATTCATCTGACATGTATGAAAACAGACTTTCTAAACGAGAAAACCACTATACACATGAAAAATCTAGTAACTGTGCAATCCCAATAATATTAATGACTTACAAGAGCGTCAAAAGTGGAAATGTTTAAAATACAAAGCTCAGATAGGAACTTTTGCATTAATAAAAGATGAAATTTTACCCTCAGCCAAATAGCTAAGTGGAGAAAAAAGCTTCGATTTTTTATGGTGGAGATCCCAGGGTAAGGGTAGCAACAATAAAGTTGCTTAACCAAAATTTGTTAAAACGAAACGTTCGGGATATTTGTACACTTCCTGTATAATGATTCTTTGTAGATCTATGTTATAAACACTTATTAATTGCTAAATCTGAGTAATTATTAGCAGGCAGTTGCTGAAGATTTGTACTGTATATGATTTAAGTGTTTCTTATTTAGAATTATAATTGGTTATTGTTAGTATTTTATTATAGTACATTTACATTTAAAATGCTATCTATTAATAGTTTTGAAACTGTTATTTTCCTCGGCGGAAGTTTTACGCACTGTAGCAAAGTCTGCACTCCGTGCATTCATTGTCAAAAGTCATCTGAAATTCCATGATAACGGTTCTTTTCATTTGTTTACTTTCTTTTATGTATTGCTTGAATTCTGTTATTGTATTTGCATCCAGTGAGTGGAAATGGTATTTATAAAGTGATCTGATGCTATATTATATATTTTTGTATTATATTCTGAATGTAAGAAGTTGAATACGCTCTGATAATAGCGCCAAAGCGTCACTAAAGCGAAAATAAACAAGAAATAAAAAGTAATACGTGATTACTCTAATTTATAATGTGTTTATGAGTGAATTTATCGACGAAGCTCAGCCAAGAGAAATATGGAAGAATATTAAAAATAAAAATCCTGAAGTTTTAAGACTGTCTCTGTTTTTCTTTCCCGATATTAAACTTGACATCCCTGAAGAGGGTTTTGTTAAAGTTATGCATCGACGTGTATGAACCTGTAATTAGCCTTCAGTATTTGGACACAGCGAGCGATAGCACCTAGCATGTTTTGTCGTGGTGCGTGAGAAAGACGATTTTATGATTACGCCATGAATGTGAAGAATTTCATGTTGAAATTGGGAAGAGTATAACAATATACTTGAAATATTACAGCATGCATATAGTGGTGAAACATTTAGCCGTGCTTCAATATTTCAAAGACAGAGGCTCCTCAATGCGATAACACGCGAATGATAGACAAAGCTCATGCTGGCTGATTATCCACTGCAGTTAAGTATGTCAATATTGCATACCGATGGACGATGGACAACTACTAAATGATGACTATTATATAAACGTCTTGGAAACCATTTACGTTGAGCTATGAGGAAATGACAGGATCAACTCAAACAACGGTTTTGCCCCTGGGACCATTGCCGGGCTGTAATGTTCTTGCTGTGGCATTAGTAGCATAATTTGAAATCGATTTATCAACACTAGAATATTTTGCATATAACGCACAGTTAGTGACATGTGATTTCAAAGCGGTGTCAGCACTGAAAAAGCAACTACATTGGTATAAAATTATCTTCAAATTAGGAAATGATTAACGCCCCGTCCACACTGCTAAAGTCACAAACGAAACAGTTATTTCATGCTTCTGAATAATTTACAAAACGATGTGAAAAGTATAATTCAATATGAAGGGCTCAGATTTGAAAAGAAAAATATAGGGCCCGTACAACCATGTGATCCAAAATAAGAGAATCAATCTGAACACCTTTTCATCTACAACACTTTTACACAAGAAGGGAAAAGAAGCCTGAAATATAGTCAAAATTGCAGCACATTTTATTTAGGTTATTTTACAATGATGATGCATATATATACAGTTTCCAAGGTAATTGAAATAATGTTTATAATAACAAAGTTCCTCTACAAACAATTATAGCCATATAAATATTACATAATGAAATCATATAAAAATACAAATTTTGATGAAAACATATAGAATTTCTCAAGATTTCACATTGTTTGCTCAATTTCCTGTATTATATAATGGAAAGCCAACAATAGTTAGAAGGCTGACATCTAAAATTTTAATTAATATTTTAAGGTATTTCTCTCGCCTTCTTAGCATGCCTTCGTAGTGTAGGGGTCTGCATGCTGGGCGCGTATTCCAGAGGTCCCGAACTAAAAGAATGGTGGATCATGATTCTCCACACCCAGGATTTGGCGATTGTGTCCCCTAAAATCCCCAGTCGCCCTTTAAAAAGGGGAGTATATAAGGTATTTCTCCCGTCTTCTTAGTGTGGCTTCGTGGTGTAGTAGTCTGCACGCTGGGCGCGTATTCCAGAGGTCCGTGGTTCGATTCCCGGCGAAGGCGTTGCTCATTTTTCACATCTCCTGCTTCCAAATACCTAATGTCTCTACAATATACAACACTAAATTTAAGATTACCAACAAACAGATAAATGCATTGAAACGCATATGCGATTGCATAAATATTGCACGCAAAATCTCAGACAGGCTGGAGTAATTCTCAGCTACCATCCTCGTCACCAGCACAGCCCCTGTATGCTCTGTACCTGTAATGAACTAATTTTATCTTATGTTAGCTTATTCGGCTTTTCTTATTCCCCGTATATATTTATCTCCTTGAACTGTAAACCTTAAATTATGTATTTTTTCTTATTTTATGTATTGTTTTCCCTTTTTTTATTTTATGTATTATTTCACTTTTTAGTATTTTACTTCTTATTACTTTTAGTATTGCTATTTAATAGTTAGCCCTATTTTAGATATTATTATTACTGTTTTATCAGTCACTTTGTTAATTGCTCATATATTGCACTGTACTCATTTATTGTTAACGTTGTGGATGTCTTTTGTAACCACCTATCCATAACTCTGTAAATATTAACTGAAATTGTTTTTCTCACCCGCAATGCACCCTTCTTCCATCACTGCACTATCGTCTTCGTCCAGCATTTGTTTGCACTACCCCCAGCAGTCGTCTTGAGCACAATATGTATATATAAGTGTGTTATTTTAATCAAGTTATTTCCGTCAGCGGGGCTACCTGGCCGATATGCTAACTACCCAGTGACCGGCTGCCTCGCTGTCGGTGGAAAGAAAGAAAGATAAGCATACTAAGTATTCATTCCTTTGTTAATCTCCTAACTACACACTTTTGACTTTGCTTACAAATAGAAAAATACAGTCATTACACACGGAATACTCTATTCATCTGACGTGTAATAAATGAAGCAAAAATTAAGGATTTAATGTGAAAGTGCAAGAATATGTATAAAAATGTAAAACTGGCACACAGTAACATTTTTTTAAGCTTTACTATAAATATATTGTTACGAATTTGGTATTTAAAAAGCTAATGTTAGTTCAATTATAAATTAAATGGTTTTATTTCCCGCGCAGTGCAGCGCGTGACGAATATTAAAAGAAAGCTAAGCCGGAAAATTGAAAATACAAGAGCGCGTGCATTAAACATTGAATAAATATCTCTTTTTGATTTCGAGAAAGTACTAGAAAATTCTCGCACGCGATTTTAAAATCTTATAAAAGGGGGAAAACCTCTCAGTTCGTAGTAGTTACTTAGTTTGTTGTTGTTTAGAAAACTGATCTTGTTGACTGTAGCGAATTCGTGGATTAGCTTTCTTTAGCTGTTTTGAATTAAGTTCTTTTGAACCTTTGAGTAGTTAGAAGATAACTAATGTGATATATTATGATACCGCACAATTATTTGAGGACATTTAATCATATTTGTTGTGATAATAATAAATTTTTGTTAATTTTTTTCATCGGACTTGTGCATTCATTTCGTAACGAACCCGTAAGCACGCAACAATTTTTGGTGTCAGAAGTGGGATTTTGAATGCCAATTACAAGAGCGATGGTAGAACAATTCAGGCAAATGATGACTGCATTTACTGCTTTCCAAGAAAGGATGGAAGGGGTCGTCAACTCCGTTAAGGAAGAGATGAAATTGGGCCAGGAATCCGTTAAAGGAGAAATGAAATTGCGCCAGGAATCCCTTAAGGAAGAAATGAAAGCAGCACAGGAATAGATGAAATTGGGCCACGAATCCCTTAAGGAAGAAATGAAAGTAGCACAAGAACAGATGAAATTGGGCCAGGAATCCGTTAAGGAAGAAATGGAAGCGGTACAGGAAGAAATGAAAGCGGGACAAGAAGAAATGAAAGAAAAGATGGAAGCCAGTCAGGAAAAAATGGAAGAATCCGTTAGAAGAGAGATGAAATCTGTTAAATAGGAAATGAAGAGAGAAATTACTTGCATAATAGAAAACAAGTTCGAAGCTATGGAAGGAAAAATAGATACAGTTGAAGACAAAGTTGGAGAAATTCAAGAAAGAGTTTCTGCGGTAGAGCAACAAATTGAACAAAGAGTTTCTGCGGTAGAGCAACAAATTGACCAAAGAGTTTCTGCCGTCCAACAACAAATTGAAGAAAGGGTTTCTGCTGCTGTTGCCAAAGAAGTTGACACTTTAAAGAAGAGCATAGCGACAGAAGGAAGCAATTCTGAGGGTTTTAAATTCTTACCGATGCCTGCTCGTCCATCTCTGAAGCTATCCACATATGATGGGAAGACATCCTGGCAAGTGTATAAAACAGAATTTCCTATCGTTTCGGATGCGAATGGATGGGATTCCCAAACTAAGGCCTGTCATCTCGCCGCTTCTCTGAGAGCAGACGCAGCGGATATCCTGCAGACGCTTCCAGAAAACCAAAGACCTCACTTCGAAGCTTTATCCGGCGCATTGGAGCTGCGCTTTGGCGAGAAATGTTTAAAAGACTACAGCAGGCTTCAATTAAAATCCCGTCAACAGAAGCCCATTGAATCACTCCAGGAACTCGCTACAGATGTTGAAAGGCTGTCCCACCTTTACGGAGTGCCCGAGAGAAACGAGGGAAATCCTGTCCCTGCGATACTTTATCGATGGCATCCGGGATCCCGAAATACAGTAGGCTCTACGAATGGCGGATGTTAAAGATTTGAAAAGCGCTTTAGTGTACGTCATGAAATTCGAGGCAGCCCAGCAAGCCACTCGTGGAGACCGCCACCCAGTCAGAGCTGCTCAAGTCCAGGAGCCAGGGGATCAAGTCACCGCTCGTCTAGACGATTTAACTAGACAACTGAACGCCTTGAGACGGAATATTGGTGATAAGAAACCGACCGTTAAGTTATGGAACTGCGGTGCTGAACCAACCGTTAAGTTGGCTCCTGTATCTATCGTCATATTGCAGGGAACTCCATTAATATGTCCTGTTATGAAAACTCCATTACTGCCGCCTCTCAGTGCAGAAATCTGAAGCGCTTTAAACTGGGGCTTTTCTTTATCTAGCAACCTCCGCCACGCAAGATGGCCACTAATTAGTTTCCCTGCTGTTTGTTAGGAGCGGTCTTAACATCCGTACCCTGGGGTATTCTGCAGTTTCGTCGTATGTGTCCTTCAGCACCGTAGTTCCATAACTTAACGGTCGGTTTCTTATCACCAATATTCCTTCTCAAGGCGTTCAGTTGTCTAGTTAAATCGTCTAGACCAGCGGTGAATTGATCCCCAGGCTCCTGGACTTGAGCAGCTCTGACTGGGTGGCGGTCTCCATGAGTGGCTTGCTGGGCTGCCTCGAATTTCATGACGTACACTAAAGCGCTTTTCAAATCTTTAACATCCGCCATTCGTAGAGCCTTCTGTATTTCGGGATCCCGGATGCCATCGATAAAGTACCGCAGGGACAGGATTTCCCTCGTTTCTCTCGGGCACTCCGTAAAGGTGGGACAGCCTTTCAACATCTGTAGCGAGTTCCTGGAGTGATTCAATGGGCTTCTGTTGACTAGATTTTAATTGAAGCCTGCTGTAGTCTTTTAAACATTTCTCGCCAAAGCGCAGCTCCAATGCGCCGGATAAAGCTTCGAAGTGAAGTCTTTGGTTTTCTGGAAGCGTCTGCAGGATATCCGCTGCGTCTGCTCTCAGAGAAGCGGCGAGATGACAGGCCTTAGTTTGGGAATCCCATCCATTCGCATCCGAAACGATAGGAAATTCTGTTTTATACACTTGCCAGGATGTCTTCCCATCATATGTGGATAGCTTCAGAGATGGACGAGCAGGCATCGGTAAGAATTTAAAACCCTCAGAATTGCTTCCTTCTGTCGCTATGCTCTTCTTTAAAGTGTCAACTTCTTTGGCAACAGCAGCAGAAACCCTTTCTTCAATTTGTTGTTGGACGGCAGAAACTCTTTGTTCAATTTGTTGCTCTACCGCAGAAACTCTTTCTTGAATTTCTCCAACTTTATCTTCAACTGTATCTATTCTTCCTTCCGTAGCTTCGAACTTGTTTTCTATTATGCAAGTAATTTCTCTCTTCATTTCCTCTTTAACAGATTTCATCTCTCTTCTAACGGATTCTTCCATTTTTTCCTGACTGGCTTCCATCTTTTCTTTCATTTCTTCTTGTCCCGCTTTCATTTCTTCCTGTACCGCTTCCATTTCTTCCTTAACGGATTCCTGGCCCAATTTCATCTGTTCTTGTGCTGCTTTCATTTCTTCCTTAAGGGATTCGTGGCCCAATTTCATCTATTCCTGTGCTGCTTTCATTTCTTCCTTAAGGGATTCCTGGCCCAATTTCATTTCTCCTTTAACGGATTCGTGACCCAATTGCACTTCTTCCTTAACGGAGTTCACAGCTCCTTCCATCTTTTCTTGGAAAGCAGTAAATGCAGTCATCATTTGCTTGAATTGTTCTTCGATCGCTCTTGTAATTGGCATTCAAAATCCCACTTCTGGCACCAAAAATTGATACAGTTACCATCATCTGAAAAGATTTGGCTGAACAACTGGGAAACAAACTTATCTGGACGCCGCTCTGCGTTACCCTCCAGAATGTATCCGGTGAGAAGATCGACATCAACGGAGAAGTAAATGTTAACATCACGTTTGGAAGTACTGCTTACCAATACACGGCATATGTAGCAGAAATCACTGATTCTTGCATACCCGGATTGGACTTTCTAAGGAAATACAATTTTTCCTTGGACTTTAAAAATAACGAATTGCATTCTACATCTGAGGACATAGCGTTATTTGGAGTTAATGATGAAGAAGTTAAATCTATCCACAAAATTATAGCTGAAGACGATATAACAATACCCGCAAGAACCGAGTTTTTGCTTCCTGGATCCATAGCTGAAAATAGAAATTTCCGCTACGGCATCATAGAATATCCCAATAGCTGTAATAGCCCGAAAGGAGTACTAGTAGCCTCAACACTCGTAGACCTATCCAAAACGGTTATTCCGGTGAGAGTCGTCAATGTAACTGAGAAAGCGAGAGTTGTTAAGAAAGGTGAAGTGGTTGTTGCATGTACTCCAGTAACCAGCGTTGAAAGAAAGAGTAACATCCAAGAATCCGTGTCTTCAGAGAGCATTACATCGGAGTTATAGCAGAATGCGCAATTAAACGGTGAAGAGAAGAATGCTGCCGATCGCGTCATTAAAGATCTTCAAGTTGTTTTCTCCCGCTTGTCTTCTGACATGGGTCGAACTAGTTTGACACAACATAGAATCGATACCAGCGATCATGCCCCGATCAAGCAACATCCAAGACGTCTACCGTTTGCTAAACAGGAAGAGGTACGAACACTTTTAAAGGATATGGAAGAAGGCGAAGTCATCGAGCCTTCAGCAAGTCTATGGGCATCTCCCATCGTCCCAGCCAGAAAGAAAGACGGCTCGACAAGATTTTGCGTCGACTATCGCCGGTTGAATGAGGTTACGAAGACAGTTACCCTCTTCCTAGAATTGACGACATTCTACCCAGGCAGCACGTCTCCAAAAATATACGTATAATTTTGGTGAAATAAGGGTATGGTATTTTTTGCACGTTACTTTTACGAAATTTATACGAATGAGAAAGGCTAAAGTTACTTTTGACTCTTTATCGTTATTTTCCACACGTTATTTTTACGAAAATTGTACGAATCCGAATATACTGAAAAAACTACCGCCATAATGGTATATTTTATTCGTCACTTTTACGCATATTATACGAATCCAAATGTTCTGAAAGAAACTACTACCTTTATGGTGTATTTCATTCGTCACTTTTACGGATATTATACGAAGTCTAAAAAGATTGAAAATGAAATTTTTAATTCAAAATATTTAGTGCATTTTTGGCATTTCACTTTGTTTTCCGTTTCCACGAACATGAAAAAAGGGGCATTCATATATGAGGCTAAAATTTTTCTATGAATTTTAACATGTGAGCTAAATCTTTACGTGCATTTTTGCAAAAAATTATATTTTCTTAATTTAAAGATCTTCAAAATAACTTATTTATTTTCTTATATCAAATTTGTTATTTTTATTCATATCAAAACTTACATTAATTTACACAATTTAATTTCTTTTATGAAAATCCTATTACCCATTTAACTGGAATAACCTGTATAATAAATTTGTGTACTTACTGAGTTTGGTACAATACTCGCCTTATTTAATTTATCAAATGTGGGCAATTAAATTGGAATAAGACTAGCAAATCTTTCATGTCGAGAAATAGCATAATAAATTGTAGGGTTTATATTTATTTTAACTAACATTTATTTTAAGTTTAAACTATCTTTCCTGTCAAGCCTTACTTTCCCCTGGAACTGCCAATGCCAGAATATGTAAATTTGAGTAGAACGCGCAAGGATTCAAATTATCAGCGGAAGTATTCTGATTTAAATAGAAGGAAACAAGTTCGGTGTGGGAGATTCTCTTACTTAGCGAGCGCGGAGGTAGTTAGCGAGAATTGAAGAACCCCGCGTTGCGGCCTATGTGCTTGGCGGGAAGTAGTGGAAATTGTTCCAGTGAGCTTCAAGTCTGCTGAATTAGCAGCGGTATTGTAAAACGCGGTGAGTTAGTTATTTTAGAGAGCCTCGTAGTTAGAATCTTGTCTTTATTTTCTTTTCAGGTTATTATTTTTATTTGACTGCCAAGTTGGCACCGTCTGTAAGCGTCAAGAGAACGCAATTGTAATTTATTACGTTGAATAAAAAGGGACTTAAACCCTTCACAAGCTTCTATCTTTTATACAAGTTTTCACAGTCACCTCTTGGTTGCGTGCAAGTTGGAGGCGCGCAACGTTATATTGGCGCCCGAACACTTATCGAACTGAAATGGCCGAAAACTGGATGGAAGCCGCTGGACAACACCAAGAAATGACAACGCAGTTAGAAGGATTTGGATACCTGGTCCAGACTTTGAGAGCATCAATCAAGCCAAACGTCTATTTCGACGGAAAAAATTCGGTGTCCGTATTTTTAGAAGGTATAGAAAACCACTTTCAGCTCTACCCTGTGCATGAAAGACAAAAAGTTGCCATCGCCACATCAGCACTAAGAGGACAGGCCGCGCTATGGTGGCAAAATATAGGCAAATTTCTTTTAGGTGAATTTGGAAGCCCGACGTATACATTTGAAAATTTCAAAAAATCGTTAGTAAAGGCCTTCCCCATAGTGAAAGATCGCGCACGGCTGGAAGCCGAGCTATATAGTTTCTATCAACGGGATACAGCAGATTTGACGGACTTTATTTTACGAAAAATCAAGCTAACGGATATGCTGTATGGGAAAAAACCCGATGCGGAGATTATTGAAATAATATTACCAAGATTATTACCCGCTGTCCAAGACTACTTTGAAATTAGAAACCCAAACACATTGCAGGAACTTTTCGAATTGGCGGTGAAGTTTCAAAATCGCAGAATAGCGGAAAAAGCGAGAGGGGAAACATATTCTCAACATACCCGAAGGAAGGAGGAAACCAGAAATGGAAATCGCTCATATGGGGGAAAGAACTATCAAGCTAACGCATCGAAACTCGAAGGTCAAGGCCCAAAAAGAAAATTTGAAAATAAGCATCCGCGTACCCAGAAGACACAGATTGAAAGGAAAGCTTTAAACGACTAGAGGGGCCTGTGAAAGGGAGGGTCCAGACCCCGGAAGTTTTAAAAAAACCCTCAAATAGACATTTAAACACGGTCATCGTAAAAAACTCACAGCTACCAATTATACAAGTCCTGGTTGGCGATGTACCAGTAGAAGCCCTCATCGATACAGGAGCAGAAGGAAATTTCATGAGTGAAAGGTTCTTCAAAAAGAATTTTTATAGGATACGACTATTTAAAACCAGAAATACGGAAATTATAGCGGCGCAAGGAAAAACATGTCACTGCATCGGGAAAGTATCATTAAACGTACAGGTAAAAGAGGAAAATCTCAAAGTATTAATTTTTGTGGTGAAACACCTGCAACACTCTCTTATTTTAGGTATGGACTTTTTAAGGGCCGCGAGGGCGAAATTAAATTTTCAAGATAGTTCCGTGGTGCTGGAGATGGACCAGAGGGTGGTGGAACCTGTGGAGACACCTGAATTGGACCTTAGCCATTTGAATGACCAGGAAAGTAAAGCAATACAGCAAGTGGTGAGTAATTTTTCTCATTTGTTTTCAGAAAAACCAGGAAACTGTCAAATCGTGACTCACAAGATTCAATTAAATGCCGAAAAACCTTGTAGGACTAAACCGTATCGCTATGATAAACAAAAAGACTTAATCATCGAAGAACATATTCAGGAGATGTTAAAGAATAAAATAATAACGCCCATAAATAGTGAGTAAGCGAGTCCAGTCGTGCTATGTAGGAAAAAGAACGAGTTTCCTCCTTCAGATAAAAGGGCTTGGAGGTTTGCTATCGATTATAGAAAACTAAATAGTATCACTAAATTTCCAGTTTACCCTTTGCCGGTTATAGACGAGATCATTAGACAGATCAAATCGACAAGATATATGTCTACTTTGGACTTAACGTCTGGCTACTATCAAATAGCTATGAGACCCAAGATATACACAAAACCGCGTTTATAACAAAATCGGGCACTTATGCATTTTTACGCATGCCCTTTGGGTTGTGTGGGGCCCATCAACATTCCAGAGAGCTATGGACATTGTTCTAAAGCCTGTCCTAGGAAAATCAACTTTAATTTATCTAGATGATATAATTATAACGAGTAGTACGTTGGAACAACACATTAATGACCTCGAACAAGTTTTTAAATTATTAAAAGAGGCCGGTCTTACAATTAACGCCTCAAAATGCAAGTTCGCAACTAAAGAACTTAAATATCTCGGTTATAAAATTTCGCAAAAGGGTATAGAAACGCAAGATTCAAAAATAAAAGCTATTAAGAATTTCCCACCGCCCAACACCGCCAAGAAACTTTCGTCTTTCCTTGGATTATGTTCTTACTATCGATCTTTCATAAAAGATTTCGCTAATATTGTTGAACCACTCTTAGTAATCAAAAGAAAAAAGAGTAAATTTACGTGGACAGCGGAAGCTAACACAGCTTTTGAAAGATTAAAAGAAGCGCTTATTAATGCCCCTGTTTTAAAATTCCCTGAGGGGGACGAAAACCTGGAAATTGCGGCAGATGCGTCAGACTATGCGGTGGGTGCGGTTCTTATGCAAAATAACCATCCGCTGGCATTTTTTAGTAAAACATTGAATCAAACACAAAGGAATTATACAGCTACAGAAAGAGAAACATTAGCCGTATTAATGGCTGTACACAAATTTCGAGTTTATTTCGGCAAATCGCCAGTAACAGTCTTTTCGGATCATGCGGCTGTTGGTAGACTTTACTCGGGAAAAAACCTAACGCCCAGGTTAATAAGATGGGCTTTAAAACTCCAAGAGTATAATATCACAATAAAATATAAACCGGGTAAGGAAAACAATGTAGGTGACGCACTTTCTCGTATAAAACTGGACGACGAAGGAAATGAACTTAAATGCGCTGTGTTGACTTCAAAAATTTTAGATTCTAGAGATACGGTTATTACTGAACTGAAAGCTGATCCTGAATTTGGAAATATCTATGCTTATTTGAAAGACCCCGAAAGCTTTGAGCATACAGATATCGATGCGATAAGAAATAGAGCAAAAAACTATGAAATAATGGATAATTTATTATTCTATACGAAAACAACAAACGAAAATCTTGAGTATAAGCCAGTCATCCCAGCCTCGCTTCGATTGAGCATTTTGAGGGAGTTGCACGAAGAAAAAACAGCGGGCCACCTCGGGGTCAGAAAGACTATAAAAAGGGTACGCGAGGCGGTATATTTCCCGCAATTATACAAAATAGTAACGGCGTATGTCAGGTCCTGCAATCAATGTCAGTTAATAAATGATATTAATTACAGCCCGGCCGAGTACTTAAATAGCATTCGCGCTACATTTCCGAATGAAATTTTAGGAATAGATCTCCTTGGTCCCTTCCCCCAGAGCGAGTTAAATAAAAATCGTTTTCTTTTAGTAATAGTAGATCATTTTTCAAAATGGATAGAAATTGTTCCTTTTAAACGCGCGTCAGCCAAAAAAGTCGCAGATGCATTCTTACACAGATACATTTTAAAATACGGTGCACCAATAAAAGTCATTAGCGATAACGGAAAACAATTCATTAGTCAAATATTTGAAAACATATGCAATGGACTTGGCATACGCCATATCAAAATGGTTCCGTATAGACCACAGGCTAACATAGCAGAACGAGTTAATAAAAACATAGTAAAAATAATTCGCAGTTGCGTGAGCACACATCACAAGCGCTGGGATGGCTACATAAATGAATTAGCTTATGCTTTAAGAACGGCACATCATGATACTACGGCAAAAACTCCAGCAGAATTATTTTTAGGCAGAAAGTTAATTACGCCTTTAGATAAATTATTCTTTGTGCAACAAAGAGAGCAGGAGTTTAAACAACAAGATGTGCAAAAGTTGATTGATCAGGCGCTTAAAACCTCGGATACGGCAAGAAATAGACAAAAGTTATATTATGATAGAAAACGCCGTGAAGCAGATTTTAAAGTTGGGGATAAAGTATTGAAGCGGAAATTTTCTTTATCAAGTGCCCCAGACAATTTTATGGCAAAGCTAGCTCCAAAGTTTGAAGGCCCCTATGTAATTCAGGAAATCAAAGGGGTAGTATTATATCTTAAGAACGACAGAGGGGAAATCTGTAAAGCAAGTCCCGACCAGGTGAAAAAATACTATAATCCAAATGATTTTGAAATCCTTAAAAGTTTCTTGCAGGACTCAAGTCTAAACGAAATAGAAGGGCCAGAGACTGCAACAACTATGCCACCACCCAAGAAACGGAGAACTGAAGAGAGACCTAGCACTTCTACAACCCGGACGTCGGTATCAAAAAGAAAAAATGATTTTCAAACTCCGGCGTTTAAGAAAAACAAAAATACAGATGAACCGGGTAAAGAAACCGTGGTAAAGACGAAAACACCACCTACAAAGGATGGCAGGAGAAATTACACATCAAGGAGAACGCGCACACGGCCACAGAGTCAGGTGCCAGCAAGGCCGCCGTTCCGGAAACTGAAACGCCAGCAGGAGGCACAAAAATACGAGGAACAGAAGAAATTTAAGAAGGACTCCAGACCGGAGGACGTCAAGACCAGCCGTCCCAGGCAGAAACGCAAAGGCCAACAACCAGGCGATTACTCCGTCAAGAGGCCAGCATGTAGAGGACGCAAAAGAAAGAGCAACGTGGACGACACTCGGAGATCAATAAGGAGAAGATTGACATCCATGAAACCTCTAACTTGGGATCAATTTTGTCAAAAACGGATGACGGAGTTTCAAGCATCGAAAACTCAAAGATAAGTTAAAACCTTCTATAATTTTTTTTCTCTTTTGTTCCGAAATGTTATGCATAAGTACGAAGTTCTATGTTTTGACGAAAGTCAATATGTCTCGGTTGAGACTTAGTTTTGTTTTACTTTATTTAGCTAAGGCAAAAGTATTATTTTCTTTAAGTGTAAAAGCTAAAAACAAGCAGTTTCTGTTGGTCGAAAGACTAATTCTGTTATGTTAAAGCCAAAATTTGGCCGAAGATAAAAATAACTTCGTATTCTTGTATTAATAAGAATTTTAGTTTCAGTGCCGCCAGCTTGGCGAAGAATGAGTAAAGTAAAAATTTATTTTCTCTTATTTTATGGTAAATTGTAAAAAGCATATGTATTAAACTTTTGTAAATGTATGTAAATACTTGCATGTTATGTAAAAGTAGAATTTAGTCTAGAAGCATAAAATTGTAGATGCTAAAAGTGAATGCTTAAAAGCAATGAAGTCAAAATTTAAGTAGTAAATTGTAGATAAAGTCATGCTTTAGAGCGAAAGCCTGCATGTTTAAAGATGAATGAGGGGGAAGTTAGAATGAATGTGTTTTGTAGGGTTCTCCACCTACATTTGAATTTTTAAGAATATTAAAGTAGCTCATTGAGTTGTAGAATGTCGAGTAAGGTGTGTCTATTTGGTTGTTGAATTCTAACAAATCATGGTGGTTAGGGGAAGTGTTGTAAGACTAAAACACGAATATTTCCGTTTGACACCACACACGGTGGAGAGCCAGGGTAAAGTTAAATTAATGCTTGAAAAATTGAATGAATGTGAAGTAAGCAATAACTAAGAAAAACGAATCGTTTAAAAACAAAAATTTATTGTGTCAAGAAAGTGTAAATTATAATGTATGTAGAAAGATACTGATACTTATTCCTTCCAGATGCTGGAAGGAAAGACCAAGATTGATTGATGAAGTCCAGGAAAAGTTGCTGTAAGAAGAAAGCTTTGTAACGAGCAACAGAATTTTAGTATAATTGTTACATAAGATTTTTTTTTTTTTTTTTTTTTTTGTGTGTGTGTAAACGAGGTTCTCGCCAGTTAGTTCAGAATTAGATAAACTTACAACAGGTCGTTTGTAGGACCTGCTTCCAAGTTTTCCAAATTCTGGCAGCGGCAAATGTAGGGTTTATATTTATTTTAACTAACATTTATTTTAAGTTTAAACTATCTTTCCTGTCAAGCCTTACTTTCCCCTGGAACTGCCAATGCCAGAATATGTAAATTTGAGTAGAACGCGCAAGGATTCGAATTATCAGCGGAAGTATTCTGATTTAAATAGAAGGAAACAAGTTCGGTGTGAGAGATTCTCTTACTTAGCGAGCGCGGAGGTAGTTAGCGAGAATTGAAGAACCCCGCGTTGCGGCCTATGTGCTTGGCGGGAAGTAGTGGAAATTGTTCCAGTGAGCTTCAAGTCTGATGAATTAGCAGCGGTATTGTAAAACGCGGTGAGTTAGTTATTTTAGAGAGCCTCGTAGTTAGAATCTTGTCTTTATTTTCTTTTCAGGTTATTATTTTTATTTGACTGCCAAGTTGGCACCGTCTGTAAGCGTCAAGAGAACGCAATAGTAATTTATTACGTTGAATAAAAAGGGACTTAAACCCTTCACAAGCTTCTATCTTTTATACAAGTTTTCACAATCACCTCTTGGTTGCGTGCAAGTTGGAGGCGCGCAACGTTATAAAATAGAGCAGAAGATGCTTGGAAATGTTTAACTTCTTGAACAATAGTTGAATGTAGACCAAAGGATCATTAATTATAATCAAAGATATACTAATATTTTTATTTAATAATAATAATAATAACTCTACGAAATTGCAAGCTGAATCCTGATATTTTGCACATATTTCAATTCCTTTAATCTTTGTTATAAAAAATCACATGAGGCTAACATTTTTTAATTTTGTTTAATGTATGGGGAAAATGATATAGCGATTTTAATAATTTTTATATGAGGGAAAAATAAATAAATAATGTAAATAAATAATTATATTATATTTTATATTTTTCCTGAAACAGTTAAAGACATTCTTAATATGGAGATCTACAGAATAAGTACAAGGGTTCAGATAAATGAACTCAAAATTTGCATAGCTAATTTTAGGCTAACTTATAAAAATTAACCGGATTTACGATTATACACTGAGCATGCGCATACACAGACATTTCTATTTTTCGTAGAAAAATTGAATTATTACCTTAATACAGAGATGTTGTGAATATAAATTTATATAATGCAAAAGAAAGTTTATTTCATATGCTAATTTAGAGGCTTTCTTAATATGTTTAATTATACAGAAAAAAAAAAAGGCGTTGCAATTCTTGTTCACTGACCAATGGCAAAGCAGACACTTTCTACTTCCGGTTGTGGCGGGATATTTGTGAAGTCAGCAATGGCGGTCGAAAAGAATGGTAAAGTCGCAAAGAATACTGTTTGTTCGTGGATTGGCGTTTGTGACTGAATCCATCGATGTTACTAATTATTTGAAGAAAGTAAGTGAATATTTTATATTTTCAGTGTTTAATACTCGTACTTTCTTCACCTATATAAAATTTTATAAATAGCGTTTGTGTAGGAAATGTGATTTTCCATGTGTTGTTCTTTTGTGTATGTGCCTAATGATTCATTTTCAGGATTTGGTACTGTTAATGACATAGAATACCAAATCAATAAATTGAAAAAATTCTGCATTAGTCTGTTTCTTACTGTTTGTGTCACTCCTGTTCGTATGTGTCTCACCTCTTTATAGTTATATTATTTTTACTCAAACGTTTTAATATTTATCTTAAAGCATACTGTAATTAAGCAGGAAATAGCTTTTAATGGAAAAAGGAAGGCAATCTTAGCATGACTAATTATTCAGAAAGCTTTTCTGGAAATATTATCTACCTTATGCCAAAAAAATAAAGCATGCAACTTTCATTTATTTATGAAATTCAAAATTTTTTTTATTTGCTAGTGTTTTCCCTAAAAATAATTTAATTTCTTATTTTTGAATTTAGTTTTATAAATTTGCTTTAATATATAATCTTTAACTCAAAGATATTGTGCTATTAAAACAGGAAATTTTATGCGATAGAAACACAGGTACTTTGTTCCAAATCTACTGAATTTTCAGAAATATATTCTTTCATGAATAATAAGTAAGTCCTAAGTCCTTTCATGAATGCATTTCTTTTTTGTTTGTTTGATTTTGTTGTTTTAAAAGATTTAAAAAAAAAAAGAAAATAATAGATAAAGAAAGAAAATAAAGTAAGAATGCTTTACTTTCAGTTTTGAATAAATTTATTACTATTTACTGCAGCTTCAGGTTACTCTAAACATAATTTTCGAAGTCAAAACTTGATAGTTATGTTGATTATTAGACTTGCAGGAAAAAATTTATTGAAAAGTTAGTATTTGATCTAAAATACCTTAAATTATTTGAATTATATTTTACTAAATCATGTATTTTGATATAACTAGAGAGTTAAAAAAATGAAAATTATAAATGTGCAGAAATGCTTATATAAAACCAAGAAATTGCTTATATTTTTGTTCCTTTTTCCCTTGTAAATTAAATATATATATATATTACAGTCTGGGGAGTCAGCACCCTGCTGAATTGTAGTAAACGAGATGTCCAATCTACTAGACCATCAAAGACGCAGATTTGGATTTTCTATTTCATAGTTATTGAAATTATAATGGTATGTTTGTTTAAATTAGTACTGTTTATGAATGTGATAAAAATAAATTCTGATAAGCTAAGAAATGATTTATTTTCTATTAATTATGAACTGTAAATAATGTAACCAATTTTCTTCATAGTATTTACTAAACATTTTTTTTAAAAGGGAGGTAGTCTTATTTATATAATTCTTGCGCAGTGAGATACCAAGAAATAAAAGATTTCAGGAATTTTCACTTAGTATATCTTGATGTGTAAAATCATGTTGTTCAACGCCATATTACTTTTTCACAGGAAAGTAATTTTATTGATCTAACATCTGCATAAATCAAACTTTTTTAAGAATGATTACAGTTTCTAAGCTAACTTAAAATTTTCAGATTTAGAAAATATATGTTTAATGTAGCATTAGTTTTCCATGGAATAGAAAAGGTTTTAAAAATGTTCAGTTGTTAGAGGGAAATAATATAAATGAGATTGTCCTGATATAGTTTCAGCTGGAAATGAAACTGAATTTTCGGATAGTGAAGATTAAATTCTCTGCATTTAAGAATTCTAATAAAACTGATTAATGTAAATCCTATGATTCATGTAGGTATTCTGTTATCAGGACCAGATTCAGAAATGTGTGTCTATATGCATGCATTTTTAAATGTAGGTGCTTGTGTGTGCATGTGCATATTCTTTATGTATGTATGTGTATCTCATACACATATATGCGCATACATGCATATACACATGCTTACATATCTACAGTGGAACCTTGAGATACGAGTTTAATTCGTTCCAGCATTCAACTGGTATAGCGAATTTCTCGTATCTAGAAACAAGCTTCCCCATTGAAAATAATGGAAATTCAGTTAACCCGTTCCACACCCCAAAAAATATCAACATTTTAATATCAAGGCAATTTTTCCTAATAAATAACACTGGTAAATAATATAACCATAGTTTAACTTTCTTACCAACCTTTTAACTCCTTTTCATTAATCCACACCAACAACAGCTTCTCAACATCTAGGAGTACTTTTATGGTGCTTGGAAGCAACGATAATTCCTTTGGCTAAATCAAGTTTCTTAATTTCTTCCTGCTTCTTCAGAATAGTGTAGATTTTCGATGTTGAAAGGCCGCAAGTCTTCGCCAATTCCGTCACCATGCTTATGTTTATCTATTTCTTTCTTGATATCGACGGCTATGGTCTTCTTATTTTTCTTTGCAGCACTATCTGAGGCAACAATCTTCTTGCGAGGCATCTTGAAATAATTATTTTCACGTTAAATGTCAAAACAATTAACTTGCAAGTGCACAAACACGTATATAAAAGAACATTGAATGATCTGACGAGGGGATTCCTTGAGTTGAGCCGGATAATGAAATGGCGCCACCCATACCAATAGCCTGGCTCATTGCTCGTTACTCGAGTCAATGCTCGTATTTTGCTCATACTTTTCTCGTATCTCGAGGTTTCATTGTACAATTCTGAATCCCATCCTAATAACATAAAAGTACCTTTGCCAGTATTGCAACAGAGCTAGAATGAATTATTGTGTTAAATATGTGGAAAATGCATGCTTAAAGTACTGTTATTTTCTAAAAATATTCTGTATGTCTATTTTTTACAAGAAGAAAAAATAGCTAAAAGCTGTTAATTTATTTATTAGTCCAAAGGGGCTTTGTCTCTAAAGGACTATTGTTTTTGTTTTGCGTTGGTTCACTATAAATATCCGTTTCACTTTTCAAACTGTTCCCACCAAATGTTAGAGTCCCTAGTGTGGGATTAATACTTTCTATCTTAGTGCCCTCTATAACCTATGTTAGGGTTAACCTGTATAACCTTCAAGGATTGCCAATTTAGGCGAGATATCTAGGTAGTCATCATAATACGTACCTTATTTTTTATTATTTTTAAATTAAATTGAAAGTAATAAACTAGTTTTCAAGAATGGAGTTAAACTAGATTTGCATTCAACTCTGGTTTATTGTGTTAATGATGTTTTGCTGTAACAAATATGAATTTTTATTTAAGTATAATAATTTAAAATGTTTTTTTCTAGAGAATGAAGTACTGCCACTAAGTCGTATTGGATATGTTGCAAGGTAATTTTCTATTCTACATTAACTCAATCTTTATGTCCTGTTACAGATATATTGGCAGAAATAATGAAAACCTGACATTCGAAAAGAAAAATAATAACGCTGAATGTAGTACATTAGATGGTTAACTGCGATTTGGCAGCTCATTAATAATCTTACACATATTGAATACGAATAATTTTGACAATTACCGGTATTTTCAATAGTATAAAATTAGGCAAGAAAGCAGCTTTAGTTTAGCACCGATTTTAAATACAACTCTCTTAATTTCGAAGGTGATCCTGCACACACAGGTCCTGTGTAATAGAAGGCTCGCCAACAGCCCAGCGGTAAAGTAGCTGAACACTGGTAGTTCAGTTCGATGTTCGAATCCCGCGAATGGTCTGGCTGCATGGCCGTTTCCGTGGTTTCACCCATGTGTAACATGTATACGAGCCAGTTTCCCTTAGAATGTCCTTCACGAAGGCATTCCTCACCTTAGGCAGATAGCCCTATTGTGCTTTGCAGTAATCAAATAAACCTAAACCAAACCTGTTACAGATGTATTTTTATGTTACTAAAATAGTAAAACTTAAAACTAAACTGGATGGCACAAACAGCCCTTAGACAGCCATGGCTGGCAATGCCTTGATATCTACTTTCTAGATGGTGAGCTCTGTGGTGTTTGTGCATAAGTGGTCAGCTTGTTGCAGGCCCCCCTGGCATTAAGTCCCAAATGGAACTTGGTACTAATTTTATCGACCCACTCAAGGGATGAAAGGCTATTTCAACCTTGCCCGGCCTGGAAATCAAACGCCGGACCTCTGGTGCTGCTGCGTGATACACAAGCCACTGTGCTACGGAGCCTCCCTAAAATAGTAAATTTATGAAAATTCAAAATATCAGGGTACTTTTCTGTTTCGCCGGCGCAAATCTTGTCAAGCAGACTTTATTGGCGACAACACACAGTATACACTTAAGAAATGTTAGTTCTAAGAAATTTTTATTTTAAAAACATAAACACTTTAATATCGTTTAAAATTTTGTAAAATGATAATAAATAAAGACAATGAATTTGTAGAAAGACATTAATTTGTATTTACAAAAAGAGATTAATTTAAGAATATACTATGCTTTCATGGTACAACATTCTGATTCGCCGTTTCATATCACGTTACCTCAAGTGATCTCATGTTAAACTACGCTAATTCTCTCAGTAATTATCTACATTAATTTCAAGTTAAATCTTAATTTGGAATACAAGTTTAAATGCAAGAATTATTTCATTTCGTATGAATAGCTTACTCAGAAATTATGTAAAATCGCAGTGCTTTACTTTGCTAGTGCGTTCTCATTAGAATTGATGAATTTGACTTTTCTATATTTTTGGGTGAGCGTGTGATTGCATCCTAATCGATTTAATTACCACGAATGGCCTTAAGACATAAAATTGAACTATCTGGTAAAAATTCGATGTAATTCTATCCCAGTATTGAAAGAAACATTCAATCTGATAGAAATAGCTGCAACGTGTTTTGAAAATGAAACGTAAAAGGTTACCAGCGAGGATATTCTGTTTGGCATCGGTTGTACCATTTTGGGCGACTTTATCGCTTGCAACGGCAAAATGGAAAAGTACCAATATTGGTTTGACAAAGGTAAGATGAAATTGAATTTAATTAGTTGGAAATACTGTCTGTCTTTCCATGATTAAAAAATAATTTCAAATAAAATTTCTTTTTTCAGTTTTTCATGTTATTTGTTTAATGTTATTGTAATCTAATTTATCATATTTAGTCACATATTCCATCCCTCTTTGCACTATAGTATATAATTCAAAGGACTTATCATATCCTGAAAAATTAAGGAGTAAAGTACACAAAGAAGGAAAATATGCAAGTAAATAATGGCGTTTAGTGTTGTTTATGTGTCTAATATTTGTACTAGATTGTAATTAGTGTTGTTTATGTGTCTAATATTTGTACTAGATTGTAAAAGTTATAAAATTCTATTAGCTTTTATTCTTTTTTAAATTGAGATGCTTCTTTGCTTCCAAATGGTTAAAGCCTTCCAGAACTGGTACTTTGATCTAACTTCTATTCCTAATAAATAATCGAGCTGCATACAGTTTACTCAATTTCTGCCATGTGTAAGGTAAACAGTATTAGCTTTTTTAAATATATCTTTTACAACTATTACATCAGTTAGATTTCTTTCATATTTTGCCTTAATTGAATCATCCTGCTAATTAAGAATTTATTAAAGTTAATATGTTACGTTAAGTTTTTGTGTGTATAATTCATTTTAAGTATTTGCAAGCAAATGCATACATTAACAGTTACGTAGAATTATGTTTTGGGTATCAAATTCAGAAATTTTTGGGCTGTTTTTAGAAGAAATGATTTATACCATATTAATATTGGTAAAAAAATTCTGTGGCTTTTATATGAGAGTATATATTTTAAAATAGCTGCATGATATGGTAGAGGTAAAAAGCTTCATGTGGATCATAAATTAATATTACGTGGGAATTTTTCATTTATTTAATAAAGAAAATATTCAAGCCACAGTTAAATTTTTTTCACTGGATTAGTTGCATACAAAGTTTGCAGCAAATATTTCCTGCAACAGAAGTGACAATTTTTATTTTGCCAAGACAGGAAATTTAGTTAGTGAAAGCAATAACCCTATTTTGGGATGTTAAATAAGAAGGCAAATTTTTTAATTTAAATTGATTTTTGAAGGAAGACTTCATTTAGTCTTGCTACGTGGCTTTTAACTTTTTAATCGTATTTATAATTTTATTGTTATTCAGCTTTCTGTTATCATATGCCATTGTTATATAATTAAAGATTTATGTTCTGATTAATCTTAATAATTAAAGATTTATGTTCTGATTTTGGAGGAATTTACTGATAACACTTTTGATTGTGTATTGGTTTCTGGTTTATTGAAATGTGTAAAATAGCCTGTTAATGCATATACGTATGTTAATGACATGTATAAGTTTTTGAAATATTCTGTTTATATGTATATAGTGTTGTGATTAGTTTTCTGCTTACTCTTTATTTAAGAAAAAGTTATCTGTAAGAAAGCGAATATTCTTTACTATATGTAGGAGTAAAATTGGAAAGGCTAATGCAATATAATTAATACAAAATTAAGTTTTTTCTCGTGTACTTAAATACAAACATAGCCATAAAAGACTTTCTTAACCTTGCAATTCTAAACAAGTCTTTAGATATTTTTTACTTGAAAGTATAGGCATTGTGTAAGGTATATAATTGAAGTTTACTGTGTGATAGTATGAACTTAAATTTTTAATTACTGAAATGTAAATTTTTAAATATGAAATACTCAGTGCATTTTATATGCATCTTTTAATACTTCAACTCTATTTAAAAACTGAAAACATCTGAAGTTTGAAATTATTACAAATTTTTCTTTTTCTTTTTTAGGAGCTGTTTTCAAAACATTGGGTGACAAAGAATTCACTTTTACAAAAATCGAGCAGGATATTAAAGACAGCGAACTATAGAACAAATATGGCGAAGCTGAATGAAATTTATGTTGAATTTATTATTGGAAAAAAATTATGCTCTTCAGATTTAATGTTGGTTTTTATTGTTTAACAGTAATTGCAGTTTTCGAATACATATAAAATTAACCTAATTCTTAAATTAATTTCATGTATATTTCTTTTGCAAGTATTACAGT
The DNA here is from genome assembly GCF_044657685.1 of Stegodyphus dumicola. Classification (NCBI taxonomy): domain Eukaryota; kingdom Metazoa; phylum Arthropoda; class Arachnida; order Araneae; family Eresidae; genus Stegodyphus; species Stegodyphus dumicola. The sequence goes on from NC_140781.1 coordinate 84,464,031, forward strand.
TCATAATACTTCAAACAACTTGAAATTTGATACTTGTTAATTTATGTGGGATATGTTAATAATAATTTTATAATTTAAATAACTCATTGTCATCATATGAGTATAATCTAAAATGCACAGCATTTGACAACAAATTAATAAAATATTAGCCAACTTCTAATTGCTTTCTTTTGTCCAGTTGCCTCCTTTTAAATCATTTAATATCATAAAGCTATTTGATGAAAAAAAAATAATTGGTATATCCACATCAACATGTACTCGTACATTTATAATAATGTTATAGAAAAAGTCACATGAGATAAATATTAAAAAATTCAATATTCCTAAACAAATTAACTTTTTAAAATTTTATCTGGTATATAAGATAAAATAAAGAACATATTTAGGTAATTTTGAATTTGCATAATTTTATGAACGTATTTATGAAATTAACAGTTACATTGTAAAAGGGAACTTTTTAAAAATGCTTCGATAAAGCATTTCTTTTGTAGAGGTGAACTTTTAGTACTGATCTAATATATTTATAAGATTTTAAACTGAGAAAGACAACAATAATAGATTACAATACATTGCAAGATTGGTTGATAAATGTAAAATTTTTACATATCATAATTATGTGTGTAATTAAAACAGAAGTTACTCGATTAACTTACATGAAAATTAATATTTTCTTTAACATGTTTTGGATAAACTTAATTTTAATAAATAAATATGTATATATTTGTGTATTATCTGAAGATATGAATGCAATATTTGTGACATTAAACATTCATCTTCAAGGAAAATAACAAAGTGAACTTCATAACTATTGGAAAAGGTAAGTTTTCTACAATTTCCTGATCTATATTTAACAATTTTAAAATTTAGCACACTCATTCAAATAATCTAAATGTACGATGTTTACTGAATTTGGTAATTAACTATATTGTACTTTAGATAGAAATTAACGTAGATATTCCCCATATTTTACGGTACAAAAACTTATATATATGATAATAATTGACCTAAATCTTCCCTATGTTTTCTTTGCATATGTGAATAACTGGTAAAAATTTAGTCCGATGTCTTCTCCTCTTTACTGTGTATAAGTGCACATTTTTGGTAAAAAAATTTGCATAAATCTCCAATTACCTATTTACTGCATTTTTCATAAAATGTGCTTATTTTAATCTCATATTTTTTTATATAAATCTATGCAAAAATGTTCTGCATGTTATGATTAAAAGATAAAATGTTAATTTGATATCAAATTTTTACATATCCACCTTTTAGGTATGTACAGCAATATGGAATATATATAACTGGAAAATTTAAATGCAAAAAAATTAATTTCTATTCAAAAATTATGTAACACTTAAAGGCTGAAAATCACTTTTAATATTTCATTTCAAAGTGACTACAAAATATGCAATAAAGTTTGTAAACCTGAGTTCTATGTTTTAAATCAATTAATGCTATCGTTCATTTACATGGCATAAGAAAGTGTCCTTCGGAAAAGCAAATAATTTATTTAAAGTGTTATTTAGTAATAATGAATTTAGTAAACAACTGTTTGCTACAGTTTTTTACTAAATTTAAATTTATGAAATGAATTTAGTAAACAAAAATGTAAATGAACGATAGCATTAATTGATTTAAAACATAGAATTGATGTTTATGATATTTATTGCATATTTTGTAGTCACTTTGAAATGAAATATTAAAAGTGATTTTCAGTTAACTTTAAGTGTTACATAATTTTTGAATAGAAATTTAATTTTTTCTTTTGGTATTTATTAGTGCATTTAAATTTTCCAGTTATATATATTTCATATTGCTGTACATAACTAAAAGGCAGATATGTAAGAATTTGATATAAAAATGACATTTTACCTTTTAATCATAGCATGCAGAAAGTTTTTGCATAGATTTATATAAAAAATATGAGATTAAAATAAGTACATTTTACGAAAAATGCAGTGAAAAGGTAACTGGAGATTTATGCAAATTTTTTACGAAAAAATGTGCATTTATACACAGTAAAGTGGAGAAGACATCGGATTAAATTTTTACCAGTCATTCGCATATGCAAAGAAAACATAGGGAAGATTTAGGTTAATTACTATACGTTTTTGTACCGTAAAATACGGGAAATATATACGTTAATTTCTATCAAATATATACGCTTTTGTACCGTAAAATTCGGGGAGTATCTACCTTAATTTTTACCTAATATATACGTTTATATACAGTAAAAAATCGGGGAAATTTACGTAAATTTTTACTAAAAATATACGTAAATCACTGAAATTTACGTATATTATACGTAATTTCGAATGGACAGCAGTCTCTCGCGTAAATATACCTAAATTTTACGTAAAATTTACGTATTGTATAACGTAAATATATAGTAATTGCCACTGGACACTTTTTATGATATTTTTACGTTCAACTTGAACGTTTTTTATACGAAAGGCCATTCGTAAATTGCACGTATTTTTCTCGTTCAATTTACGAATGCATGCTGCCTGGGTAGACACTCTTTCTGGAAGCAAGTGGTTTTCAACACTTGATTTAAAGAGTGGGTATTGGCATGTAGAAATACAGCCTGAAGACCGAGAAAAGATGGCATTTACAACGGGACAAGGGCTCTGGCAATGCAAGGTGATGCCGTTTGGACTGTGTAATGCGCCGGCAACATTCGAACGTCTTATGGAGACTGTTTTGAAAGGCCTTTCCTACGAAGCTTGCCTGATATACCTGGACGACATCATCATCGTCGGAAAGAGTTTTGAAGAACATTTAGAAAATCTTAGGAAGGTGCTTCAGAAACTGAAAGAAGCCAATCTGAAGCTGAGTCCCGCTAAATGCAAATTGTTCCGAAAGGAAGTGACTTACATGGGACATGTCATCTCTGCAGAAGGTGTACGCACGGATCCTGAAAAGGTATCAGCGGTTAAATCCTGGAAACGTCCCGAAAATGTCCATCAGCTGAGAAGCTTCCTAGGGCTTTGCACCTACTATAGGAGATTCGTGAAGGACTTTTCTACCATCGCGAGACCCCTTCACAAGCTGACAGAGAGCAAGCAAACGTTCTTGTGGACAAAAGAATGCGAGGATGCATTTAACAACTTAAAGGAAGCTTTAACATCTGCTCCAATCCTGACATATCCTCAGCTCACAGACCATTTATTCTCGACACGGATGCGAGCAATGAAAGTGTCAGTGTGGTTTTGTCCCAAGAAATAGACGGCCAAGAACGTGTAGTGGCGTACTGGAGCAAGTGCCTGTCTAAACCGGAAAGGAATTACTGTGTCACCAGGAAAGAGTTGCTCGCCATAGTCAAAGCTGTAGAACATTTCCATCATTATCTATACGGCAGAAAATTCCTCCTTCGCACGGACCATGCCTCATTGGCCTAGCTTTTAAATTTCAAGAATCCTGAGGATCAAATAGCCAGGTGGATACAGAGACTCCAAGAATATGACATCACTATCCGTCATCGTAGGAGATCATCACACGGGAACGCCGATTCCCTCTCTAGACGACCTTTCCCAGAAAGCTGCCGATATTGTTCCAGGGTGGAAGCGAAATACGAACTGCTGACTCCGGTCGCAAGACAAATTACAACATCAATATCGGCTGATCGAACCCCTTGGAGTGATGATGAAGTCAGGAAAGACCAGCTGGAAGACCGCGACATTAAACCCATAATTGATTTAATGGAGTCATCAAACAGAAAACCTACTTGGCAGGACATTTCTATCTGTAGTCCTACAACAAAACAATACTGGGCACTCTGGGATTCACTTCACATTCGAAACGGCGCCTTATACCGGAAATTCGAATCGGATGATGAGAAGACGTTCCGATGGCAACTGATATACTTCCAAGATCCCGGATTCCTTATGTCCTTAAAGAACTATATAACAGCCCTACAGGAGGTCACTTTGGAATTATGAAGACCTTACAGAGAGTTCGTGAGCGCTTTTACTGGAATAATGCAAAGGATGACGTGCAAAAATGGTGCCGATCTTGCGATGCCTGTGCAGGTCGGAAAGGACCGAGGAAACGCAGCCGAGGCAAGCTGCAACGTTACAACGTAGGTGCGCCATTTGAACGTGTCGCCTTTGACATCTTGGGACCTCTGCCACGAACTGCTGGCACGAATACATACTCATTGATTACTTCAGTATCACGAACTGATGGCAACAAATACATACTCATTGATTACTTCACCAAGTGGCCTGAAGCGTATCCTATTCCTGATTAAGAGGCTGTTACAGTAGCTGAGGTGATATTACAGCACTGGATTTCCAGGTTCAGAGTGCCTCTTCAGTTACATTCCGATCAGGGAAGGAATCTTACCTCGGTAGTAATCAAAGAACTATGCTAACTACTCGGCATTGACAAAACCCAAACGACGCCATTACATCCCCAGTCGGACGGCATGGTAGAGAGGTTCAATCGAACCATCCTTAATAACCTCTCATTAGTGGTTTTCAGAAACCAGGAGGACTGGGACAAGAAATTATCGCTGTTTTTACTGGCTTACCGCAGTGCTGTTCACGAGACTACCGGCTGTTCCTCATCCCAGATGCTCTTCGGTCGTGACCTTCGTCTGCCTTGTGATCTATTGTCTGGTCGCCCTCCGGATGCTCCTTCATCGTCTGAGGAATATATTCAACATCTCCAGGCCCGGTTTAAAGTGATGCACAACTTTGCACGAGAGCGAGTCAACTTGGCGACGGAGAAGATGAAGACCCGATACGACACAAGAGCTACTGAACATCAATTCCACGAAGGAGACAAGGTGTGTTTGTGGAATCCGACTCGACGGAAGGGAATCTGTCCGAAATTGCAGTCACCTTGGGATGGTCCGTACACGGTCCTAAACAGGCTGAATGACGTCGTGGTTCGGATCCGTAAGTCTTCGAACTCTAAACCTAAAGTCGTTCATTACGACAGGTTAGCTCATTACTATGGCCATAGTACGTAATGTAAATAATTGTAAATAGTATAAAATCATGGTCCTTTTTGTTTTTAAATGTGTATTTGATTTGATTTGTATTTAATATTTGATTTGTATTTGATAGCATTTGATTTGTTTTATTTATTGCATTTATTGTTCATGTTGTTTATTATTGTAATGTAATGCTTATTAATGCATTTATGCCACAGTTGTAAGTTTGGCTTCCTGTCCAGGGATTGTACTGCCCGGGATGTGCGGTCCTTGGGAAGGGGGCAGTGTTACGAATTTGGTATTTAAAAAGCTAATGTTAGTTCAATTATAAATTAAATGGTTTTATTTCCCGCGCAGTGCAGCGCGTGACGAATATTAAAAAAAAGCTAAGCCGGAAAATTGAAAATACAAGAGCGCGTGCATTAAACATTTAATAAATATCTCTTTTTGATTTCGAGAAAGTACTAGAAAATTCTCGCGCGCGATTTTAAAATCTTATAAAATGAGGAAAACCTCTCAGTTCGTAGTAGTTACTAGTTCGTAGTAGTAAAAGACAATATGTTGCCAATTTAAGAAAACTATAAAGACATAAATAGTTGCAGTTGCAGTATTTCTAAATTACACAGCCCTATTGAAGAATGATGAATCCTACAGAGCATTATGCTATGTTGATAATACTGTACTATACCAGAATATATTACAATACAATATATAAAATACAAAAGAATGCCATGCAGATTTTACAATATATGCCATTCTATGTTTGCATACTATACAATAGTAATTAAATACATAATTTGCACACGATTATGATACTATACAATAAAATATACTATACAATACACAAAATTATACTATACACAAGATATACTATACATAAGATTATGATACTATACTATACAAGAATTCTAGGCTATTAAATTGTGCGGTACTTAATTACATGATACTAACACAATTTCTAAACAAAGAGTACAGCACGATATGAAAATAGGTTTATATAATAATGCCATACCAAATCGTTACAGTATAGTGCAATGCGTTTATATAGTTGCGCTAGGATAGTTATCTATATGTAAATAAGATACAATATGTGGTCATTAAAATAGATTACATTCAAACAGAGAAGACAATAAAAAGGTGCAATTGCAGTATTTCTAAATTACATGACCTTGTTAAGAGAAGATGAGTTTACAATTCAGTATTACATTATAACGTTGCGCGCCTACAACTTGCACGCAACCAAGGGTGACTGTGAAAGCTTGTATAAACCACAGAGTCTTGTAAAGGGTTTAAGTCCCTTTTTATTCAACGTAATGAATTACAATTGCGTTCTCTTGACGCTTACAAACGGTGCCAACTCGGCAGTCAAAATAAAAATAAGAACCTGAAAAGAAAGTAAAGACAATATTCTAACTACGAGGCTCTCTAAAATAACTAACTCACCGCGTTTTACAAAAGCCGCAGCTAATTCAGCAGACTTGAAGCTCACTGGAACAATTGCAACTACTTCCCGCCAAGCACATAGGCCGCAACGCGGGGTTCTTCAATTCTCGATTTCTACCTCCGCGCTCGCTAAGTAAGAATAATTCTCACCGAACTCGTTTCCTTCTATTTAAATCATACTACTTCCGCTGATAATTTGAATGCTTGCGCGTTCTACTCAAATTTACATATTCTGGCATTGGCAGTTCCAGGGGAAAGTAAGGATTGACAGGAAAGATAGTTTAAACTTAAAATAAATGTTAGTTAAAATAAATATAAACCCTACATTTGCCGCTGCCAGAATTTGGAAAACTTGGAAGCAGGTCCTAAAAACGACCTTTTGTAAGTTTATCTAATTCTGAACTAACTGGCGAAAGCCTGGTTTACACAAAAAAATCTTATGTAACAATTATATATTAAAATTCTGTTAGTCGTTACAAAGCTTTCTTCTTACAGCAACTTTTCCTGGACTTCATCAATCAATCTTGGTCTTTCCTTCCAGCATCTGGAAGGAATAAGTATCAGTATCTTTCTACATACATTATAATTTACACTTTCTTGACACAATAAATTTTTGTTTTTAAACGATTCGTTTTTCTTAGTTATTGCTCACTTCACATTCATTCAATTTTTCAAGCATTAATTTAACTTTATCCTGGCTCTCCACCGTGTGTGGTGTCAAACGGGAATATTCGTGTTTTAGTCTTACAACACTTCCCCTAACCACCATGATTTGTTAGAATTCAACAACCAAATAGACACACCTTACTCGACATTCTACAACTCAATGAGCTACTTTAATAGTCTTAAAAATTCAAATGTAGGTGGAGAACCCTACAAAACACATTCACTCTAACTTCCCCCTCATTCATCTTTAAACATGCAGGCTTTCGCTCTAAAGCATGACTTTATCTACAATTTACTACTTAAATTTTGACTTCATTGCTTTTAAGCATTCACTTTTAGCATCTACAATTTTATGCTTCTAGACTAAATTCTACTTTTACATAACATGCAAGTATTTACATACATTTACAAAAGTTTAATACATATGCTTTTTACAGTTTACCATAAAATGAATAAGAGAAAATAAATTTTTACTTTACTCATTCTTCGCCAAGCTGGCGGCACTGAAACTAAAATTCTTATTAGTACAAGAATACGAAGTTATTCCGGCCAAATTTTGGCTTTAACATAACAGAATTAGTCTTTCGACCAACAGAAAATGCTTGTTTTTAGCTTTTACACTTAAAGAAAATAATACTTTTGCCTTAGCTAAATAAAGTAAAACAAAACTAAGTCTCAACCGAGACATATTGACTTTCGTCAAAACATAGAACTTCGTACTTATGCATAACATTTCGGAACAAAAGAGAAAAAAAATTTATAGAAGGTTTTAACTTATCTTTGAGTTTTCGATGCTTGAAACTCCGTCATCCGTTTTTGACAAAATTGATCCCAAGTTAGAAGTGTCATGGATGTCAATCTTCTCCTTATTGATCTCCGCGTGTCGTCCCCGTTGTTCTTTCTTTTGCGTCCTCTACATGCTGGCCTCTTGACGGAGTAATCGTCTGGTTGTTGGCCTTTGCGTTTCTGCCTGGGACGGCTGGTCTTGACGTCCTCCGGTCTGGAGTCCTTCTTGAATTTCTTCTGTTCCTCGTATTTTTGTGCCTCCTGTTGGCGTTTCAGTTTCCGGAACGGCGGCCTTGCTGGCACCTGACTCTGTGGCCGTGTGCGCGTTCTCCTTGATGTGTAATTTCTCCTGCCATCTTTTGTAGGTGGTGTTTTCGTCTTTACCACGGTTTCTTTACCCGGTTCATCTGTATTTGTGTTTTTCTTAAACGCCGGAGTTTGAAAATCATTTTTTCTTTTTGATACCGACGTCCGGGTTGTAGAAGTGCTAGGTCTCTCTTCAGTTCTCCGTTTCTTGGGTGGTGGAATAGTTGTTGCAGTCTCTGGCCCTTCTATTTCGTTTAGACTTGAGTCCTGCAAGAAACTTTTAAGGATTTCAAAATCATTTGGATTATAGTATTTTTTCACCTGGTCGGGACTTGCTTTACAGATTTCCCCTCTCTCGTTTTTAAGATATAAGACTACTCCTTTGATTTCCTGAATTACATAGGGGCCTTCAAACTTTGGAGCTAGCTTTGCCATAAAATTGTCTGGGGCACTTGATAAAGAAAATTTCCGTTTCAATACTTTATCCCCAACTTTAAAATCTGCTTCACGGCGTTTTCTATCATAATAAATTTTCTGCCTATTTCTTGCCGTATCCGAGGTTTTAAGCGCCTGATCAATCAACTTTTGCACATCTTGTTGTTTAAACTCCTGCTCTCTTTGTTGCACAAAGAATAATTTATCTAAAGGCGTAATTAACTTTCTGCCTAAAAATAATTCTGCTGGAGTTTTTGCCGTAGTATCATGATGTGCCGTTCTTAAAGCATAAGCTAATTCATTTATGTAGCCATCCCAGCGCTTGTGATGTGTGCTAACGTAACTGCGAATTATTTTTACAATGTTTTTATTAACTCGTTCTGCTATGTTAGCCTGTGGTCTATACGGAACCATTTTGATATGGCGTATGCCAAGTCCATTGCATATGTTTTCAAATATTTGAGTAATGAATTGTTTTCCGTTATCGCTAATGACTTTTATCGGTGCACCGTATTTTAAAATGTATCTCTGTAAGAATGCATCTGCGACTGTTTTGGCTGACGCGCGTTTAAGAGGAACAATTTCTATCCATTTTGAAAAATGATCTACTATTACTAAAAGAAAACGATTTTTATTTAACTCGCTCTGGGGGAAGGGACCAAGGAGATCTATGCCTAAAATTTCATTCGGAAATGTAGCGCGAATGCTATTTAAGTACTCGGCCGGGCTGTAATTAATATCATTTATTAACTGACATTGATTGCAGGACCTGACATACGCCGTTACTATTTTGTATAATTGCGGGAAATATACCGCCTCGCGTACCCTTTTTATAGTCTTTCTGACCCCGAGGTGGCCCGCTGTTTTTTCTTCGTGCAACTCCCTCAAAATGCTTAATCGAAGCGAGGCTGGGATGACTGGCTTATACTCAAGATTTTCGTTTGTTGTTTTCGTATAGAATAATAAATTATCCATTATTTCATAGTTTTTTGCTCTATTTCTTATCGCATCGATATCTGTATGCTCAAAGCTTTCGGGGTGTTTCAAATAAGCATAGATATTTCCAAATTCAGGATCAGCTTTCAGTTCAGTAATAACCGTATCTCTAGAATCTAAAATTTTTGAAGTCAACACAGCGCATTTAAGTTCATTTCCTTCGTCGTCCAGTTTTATACGAGAAAGTGCGTCAGCTACATTGTTTTCCTTACCCGGTTTATATTTTATTGTGATATTATACTCTTGGAGTTTTAAAGCCCATCTTATTAACCTGGGCGTTAGGTTTTTTCCCGAGTAAAGTCTACCAACAGCCGCATGATCCGAAAAGACTGTTACTGGCGATTTGCCGAAATAAACTCGAAATTTGTGTACAGCCATTAATACGGCTAATGTTTCTCTTTCTGTAGCTGTATAATTCCTTTGTGTTTGATTCAATGTTTTACTAAAAAATGCCAGCGGATGGTTATTTTGCATAAGAACCGCACCCACCGCATAGTCTGATGCATCTGCCGCAATTTCCAATTTCTGCCCCTGTATCGATGAGGGCTTCTACTGGTACATCGCCAACCAGAACTTGTATAATTGGTAGCTGTGAGTTTTTTACGATGACTGTATTTAGATGTCTATTTGAGGGTTTTTCTAAAACTTCCGGGGTCTGGACCCTCCCTTTCACAGGCCCCTCTAGTCGTTTAAAGCTTTCCTTTCAATCTGTGTCTTCTGGGTACGCGCATGCTTATTTTCAAATTTTCTTTTTGGGCCTTGACCTTCGAGTTTCGATGCGTTAGCTTGATAGTTCTTTCCCCCATATGAGCGATTTCCATTTCTGGTTTCCTCCTTCCTTCGGGTACTTTGAGAATATGTTTCCCCTCTCGCTCTTTCCGCTATTCTGCGATTTTGAAATTTCACCGCCAATTCGAAAAGTTCCTGCAATGTGGTTGGGTTTCTAATTTCAAAGTAGTCTTGGACAGCGGGTAACAATCTTGGTAATATTATTTCAATTATCTCCGCATCGGGTTTTTTTCCATACAACATATCCGTTAGTTTGATTTTTCGTAAAATAAAGTCCGTCAATTGTGCTGTATCCCGTTGATGGAAACTATATAGCTCGGCTTCCAGCCGTGCGCGATCTTTCACTATGGGGAAGGCCTTTACTAACGATTTTTTGAAATTTTCAAATGTATACGTCGGGCTTCCAAATTCACCTAGTAGAAATTTTCCTATATTTTTCCACCATAGCGCGGCCTGTCCTCTTAGTGCTGATGTGGCGATGGCGATTTTTTGTCTTTCAGGCACAGGGTAGAGCTGAAAGTGGTTTTCTATACCTTCTAAAAATACGGACACCGAATTTTTTCCGTCGAAATAGACGTTTGGCTTGATTGATGCTCTCAAAGTCTGGACCAGGTATCCAAATCCTTCTAACTGCGTTGTCATTTCTTGGTGTTGTCCAGCGGCTTCCATCCAGTTTTCGGCCATTTCAGTTCGATAAGTGTTCGGGCGCCAATATAACGTTGCGCGCCTCTAACTTGCACGCAACCAAGGGTGACTGTGAAAGCTTGTATAAACCACAGAGTCTTGTAAAGGGTTTAAGTCCCTTTTTATTCAACGTAATGAATTACAATTGCGTTCTCTTGACGCTTACAAACGGTGCCAACTCGGCAGTCAAAATAAAAATAAGAACCTGAAAAGAAAGTAAAGACAATATTCTAACTACGAGGCTCTCTAAAATAACTAACTCACCGCGTTTTACAAAAGCCGCAGCTAATTCAGCAGACTTGAAGCTCACTGGAACAATTGCAACTACTTCCCGCCAAGCACATAGGCCGCAACGCGGGGTTCTTCAATTCTCGATTTCTACCTCCGCGCTCGCTAAGTAAGAATAATTCTCACCGAACTCGTTTCCTTCTATTTAAATCATACTACTTCCGCTGATAATTTGAATGCTTGCGCGTTCTACTCAAATTTACATATTCTGGCATTGGCAGTTCCAGGGGAAAGTAAGGATTGACAGGAAAGATAGTTTAAACTTAAAATAAATGTTAGTTAAAATAAATATAAACCCTACAATATATCAGAATACATTACAATACTTTATATGATTGCCAATAAGAAAGATTACCATCATACGGTAGAAATACAAGTAAATGCAATTGAAACATTTCTAAAGTACTGAACCCAATTGTTAAATGATGCCGTACAAATTTTACGAAATATGCCATACATTATTTGCATACAATACAGAAAGATTTGCATGAGATTATAGTACTCCATAATAGATCTAGGGTATTAGATTATACTATTCTGGACTAAATGATTTCAATACATTTTCAATACAGATAATATTATGCAGTGTGGAAATAGATTTACATAATAGTACCCTATTAATGAATTAACAATCAATCAAGAAGGACATAAGTAGTTGCTATTGCAGTATTTCAAAATTACATAACACTATTAAAGAGTGATGAAAACTATATAGAACATTACTCTATGTTAATATTACCGCACCATACCAGGCTATATTACAATGTAATATATAAGAACACATAATGATGCCATGCAGATTATATAATATATGCCATACAATGTTTGCATACAATAGTAATAAAATATAACATACACAAGATTATGATTATGATGCTATACAATACACAAATTATACTATACGGAAGATATACTATTACAATAATTAATTCTAGGCTGTTAAATTGTACGGTACTTGCCTAAATGGTACTAATACAGTATTGATACTAAGAGTGTAGCACGATATGATACAAAAAGGACATAAATAGATGCAATTGCAGTATTTCTAAGTTACATAACATTATTAAGGGATAATGAGTACTATAGGATATTATGCTATGGATACAATTCTGTACTATGATAAAATAAGTGGATAAATATAGATACAAATGCATTATACAATACACACCATTCAATTCTATATATGCAATACAAAGAATATATACAATAAAAGACTTTTATAAAGTTATGTTACTATATAATAAGTTTGTGCTGTAAAATTATCCTATATCGAACCAATTGTTACAGATGTAATGACCATACATAAGATAGTAAACAGCATGAGTATGGGTTTTCAGTATATTATCATACATGATCATTATAGTACATTACAATACCCTTATACAATTGCACGAGAAAAATTATTTATATATTAAAGTAATTACGTAAATCCAAAACATTATAGTATCTGTCATATTAGCTTTCTATATTGCAATGAATAAATCGGAGTGCCATTTTTCCAATCAATATAGGCCAAAAAAAAAATAAATAAATAAATAAATACTAGAATAACGTAGTTATATAATATAGTAAATACTATAAATATCTTTTAAGTCCTATAGAAATAATACATATACAAACTATAACGTGAAGAACAATAAATACATAATATACCTTGCGGTAAATTGTACTATAGCAAGAATATATAAATATATAATAATGCAAATGCGATATAAAACTGTGGCACTGTGCAATAGAACTGTGCCATTAAATTATACAAGACAATAATACAATATGCAGAGTGAAAATAATATAAAATTGCTTAATAGTAGTTTTTGACATGGCTATGCCATAAATGTGCATACTATATATGTGCTATGTATAATGATAATTATTGGTACTTGTCACAAAATCTGAGTGCCAACAATTAACAGTACTTGTCACAAATCTAAGTTCAATCATATAATGTTACAGAGGTATGCAACACACTTACAGAAAGCCTAATAATTGCATGGGAATTCAACAGATGTGTCAAACAACTTGACAAAGATCTGTCCCATATGAGAATAAAAGGTCCATAATTTTAGTAAGCTTTTGAATTAGATATTTCTGTTGAACCATATATTTGCAGAAGGCCCTTGTATTATTAGTAGGAATGGGGATGTGGAGACCTTGGGTAAGCTGACACTGAGTAACGTAATGTTCAGGAGTGCCCAAGTCTCCACAGATACATAAATCTGTTGGCATTGTGCCATGCCTGTAGAAATAAACAGGAAATGTCCCATGGCCAGAAATGTACCGTACCAGTTGCGGATTGATAATTTGTCGATTAGGATCAACATATGACAGATGGTAATGAGTGTGGCGTCCAGTGTCAGCATTATCCCATTCCATCTGCCATTGTGAAACTGTATTGAGGAAAATGGATCGCTTGAGATGCGATATGGGCCAGCGGACAGATATTGTTTCTGCAGTAGAAGAGGAGGCTGCTTCTTTGGCCATTTGATCTGCTAAATTGTTACCTTCATCATCTGCATGACCTTTGGTCCATACCAGAGAAATGTTTACATGTAAATTAGCACGTAATATTTGCTGTATGTTAGCTATAATTGGTGATGAGTGGCGAGAGTTTTTAACTGCATAAAGTGATGATAGACTATCTGTTATTATTGCTCCCTCTGTCTCAGTAGTTGATGTAATATATTGTAAGTCTTTTAAAATAGCGGTGGCCTCCGCCTGAAAAACACTGTTGTTGTTTTGCAGACGACCCAACCAGCCAGAGACCTGTTGAGTATGAGAGAGAACTACATAGGCACATCCTACTTGATTGTCAAATTTAGAACCATCAGTATATACACAAAGAGATGGAGGAGTTGGAATACATTCATCTTTGAGATATACTTTAACACCAGCTCCATGCAAGGCAGGATGCGTTTCCAAGTAATGGATAGCTGGTTCATAGTCAGCAGGAGAATAAACCTCATCGAATAAAGAGCAAGATTGTTGAAGCTGCTTCACTCTTTGTATAGTAGCCTCTTGTTGGACTCGTAGATGTAAAGGAATAAGGCCCGCAAGAACATTTAAGGCATTGTAGAGGTTGTACAATATGCCTTAGTAATTTGCAAGGCAAATGGGCGTTGTAAACTGAGTAACATTCTAATTTTCCTGCTTTGCATGGGCTCTGCCCATATTGCTGCAGCATACAAGATAATCCGTTCTACAACTGTCTGATATAATATTTTAAGAATATGAGGATTAATTCCCCATTTGAAACCTTGCATACGACGTAATTTAGTTGATATAGCAAGAGTTCTCCTTTTGATATCTTGAACATGTCCTATCCAATTAAGTTTTTCATCTATTGTAAGGCCTAGGAATTTAATTTGAGAAAAGATCCGTATACGTTTGCCACTAATGGTGATACGGGGTCTTCTTCTGAGTGACCCGCCCTTTTTAGGAATTAAAAGTATCTTTGATTTTGATTCCGAAATGGATAGCTTCAATTTGGTACAATGGGTATTGTCGCGTTTGTTTACTAGAACTTTACTTCCACGAACGTCCTCTGGCGAAAGAGACTAAAAGTAGTCAGTTGAACGGCTGACGCGTCTAACAGATGTATAACGATAGACCGTCTCCGTATAAATTATGCTTGTAATCATTATAACTTGTAAATATTTTGTAGATATCATACGAATTAAAATTTCTTAAAAAGTTTATAACTGTGTTGCGCAGTGAATCGAAGTTCATCATAGAGACGGATACCGACAAGAAGGAAAGAAGGCAGTTCAGGGCAGCCCTATTTAGAAGGTAAGTGAACTTTCACTTATCTATTTACTGATCAAAAAATTTTAATAGTACAAAGTTGATAAAAAATTTTAACATGGCGCCCGAACAGGGACTGCCAGTAACTGCGGTTTTCCTAACTATTGAAACTGTCTAAATTGATATCAGTTATATAGATGATACATAAGCATAAATAATTAGTGATTGCTGATAGTTGTTGAATTATTGAATATTAAATAATGACGGAATTCATCGATACATTGAAAAGGAAACGCGGCCACATAAGGGCTGCCGTTACAAAATTAATTGGCCAAATCGAAACTGAATTACCAAAAACAGAAGTGAATGCAGAGGAACTAGAAATTTCCTTAGAACTCTTAAATGAAAAATCGAACGAGTTAAAACAAATAAATGCCGATATAGAAAAATTAATAGACATAAAGGATCTAGACCAGGAATTAAACGGTATTGACGAATATCGTCAAAGAATAACTACATTTAAATACAAAGCTAACAAAAAATTGAAAGAAATTAATATAGAACAACAAAAATTGAGTGTGGTAAGAAGCACTGAACAGTTAAGTGAAAGTATTATAGAAAACGTTAAAGTCGAAAATCATAATGTGAAGCTTTCTAAACTTACGATTCCGAAGTTTCATGGCGAGAGCTGCGAATGGCTGACATTTTGGAACACTTTTTCATCAGCCATACACCAAAATAAAACGCTTGACGCTATAAGCAAATTTAATTATTTTAAATCCTTTTTGGGAGGTACTGCTTATAACACCATTGATGGTTTCGATTTAACCGAAGAAAATTACGAAACTTCAGTTAAACTCCTCACAGAAAGATTTGGAAATAAAGATGTACTGATAAACGCCCATATAGATAAATTACTGAAAATAAGACCTCTAAAGGATTCTAATGACATTCAAAATTTCCGTAAGTTATTCAATTATATACAGAAACATATTCGATGTCTTGAATCATTAAATATGACCTCAGAAACATATGGAGCTTTATTAACACCTATTTTGCTTAAAACATTGCCCGCAGATTTGGTTTTGGAGTATAATAAAACAGTTCGGAAATCAAATTACGATTTGAATCACCTAGTGGAATTTCTTTCTGAACAGTTAGTTGCGCGGGAACGTACATTCCAGACGGTCCAGCCAAAGGCGGCGCCGCAAAAGCATAACAAACTGAGTGAAACCAGACCTATTGCGAAACACACAGCTTCGGAGTTGACGAACGCAAGTTTGCGGGGGGGGACAAACACCATGTGTTTTCTGCGACTCTTCTGATCACGAGTTTATAACGTGTAAACAAGCATCTTTATGGTCTACTGATAAAAAAAGGGAGAAATGCAAAGCGAAAGGATTATGTTATCGCTGTTTACACCCACGGCATCTTAGTTTTAATTGCACTTCTAGAATAAGATGTGAATTATGTAAACAATGACATGCCACTATAATGTGTTTTAAAAACCAAAACGGAGAAATTAAGGAAGAACAAATTGAAAATAAGGCCTTAACGAATAATTCATCCTATGAAAGTGTAATCTTGCAAACTTTCATTGTCAATGTTTACGGAGATGGTGAAAGCAATTTTATACGAATAATTCTGGATACCGGAAGTAGCAGATCATATATCAGCACATTTCTTGCGGAGAAATTAAAACTAAAATCTTTAGGTCAGGAAAGTGTGACTCATGGGCTTTTTGGAGGGATAGAAAAAAGGGAAAATCACAACAAGTATCTGATTAAGTTGAATAATCCAGAAACAGGATTCACATGCGGAATGGAAGTTTTGAGCCAAAAAACCATATGCTCACATATTTCAAAATTGGAGGATAATAGAATCCTTGCAGAAAAGCGTCTGAAGTCTTGCGTGAAAACCCTTCAGACTAAGAATTCCTTAGAAGCCTACGAAACTGTTTTAAAGGATTGGGTAGAAGAGGGAATAATTGAACCTATCGATATTTCGGAGGCAGAAAAGATCAAAGGGCATTATCTGCCACAT
Source organism: Stegodyphus dumicola (assembly GCF_044657685.1). NCBI lineage: Eukaryota > Metazoa > Arthropoda > Arachnida > Araneae > Eresidae > Stegodyphus > Stegodyphus dumicola. The sequence continues at coordinate 84,481,150 of NC_140781.1, forward strand.
AGAGCAGTGTTTCGGGAAAATTCGACTACCAAAATTCGACCAGTGTTCGACGCATCTGCAAAGGAGAAAAATTCGGTATCTCTGAACGACTGCCTGGAAAAGGGTCCTAATTATCTTGAATTGATCCCCAAAATTTTGACAAAATTTCGAGAGGGGAAGTATGGAGTAATTTCGGATATAAAAAGAGCATTTCTTCAGATAGGTGTGAACCCAGCGGATCGAGATTTTCTCCGGTTCCTATGGTGGGAGAAAGGACAGCCTGAAAAACTGACTCTATATCGGCACCGAAGGGTTGTATTCGGCGTAAACGCCAGCCCCTTTTTACTCGCTGCCACGATTAACTACCATTCGGAAAATGTACCAAAACATCATCAGGAAATAGCTTCAAAGCTAAAGAAAGCCATGTATGTGGATAACTGCGTAGCGAGCGTGGAATCAATTGAAGAATTAAACTCATTTATCAAAGGATCAAGAGAAATAATGGCTACTGCAAAATTTGACCTAGGAGGTTGGAAACATAATAGACTTAAAAATGAAACTTCAATTCTAAACCTTTCTGATAAAGATTATGAAGATGTTGTGTCAGTATTGGGATTGAAATGGGACTTGTTTGACGATACTTTGTCTTGTCACGTAAAATATGAAGAAAACCCTGTATTGAGCAAAAGATCTGTTCTTTCCGAATTGAGTAAAATCTTTGACCCAATTGGGTTTACTAGTCCAGTTACTCTCATGCCTAAATTGATTCTGCAAGAGTGCTGGAAACAGAAAATTAACTGGGATACTAATCTGCCGAATGATCTAGCAAGGAAATTTTTCACATGGTCATCTCAGTTAAAATATTTGAAAGACATCAAAATTCCTAGATTGCTTCCCAAAATACACGAAAGTACCACTCTGCATGTATTTTCGGACGCAAGCAAGGACGCGTATGTGACCTGCATTTTCCTTAGACACAGCGGTGAGAGTGGAGTCACTTGTCAATTGATACAATCTAAAGCGAGAGTTGCTTCCCTAAAAGCACTCACCATACCTCGACCAGAGATACTCGCTTGCACTATTGGAGCCAGACTCTCTCATACAATAAGAGAAGACTTGAAACTACAAAAGGTTCCAGTTTTTTACTGGACGGATTCCACAAATGCTCTCTTTTGGATAAAACAGAAAGAAAATTGGTCCACTTTTGTAGCCAATCGAGTAAATGAGATTCGAAAATTGAGTAACCCAGATCACTGGCATCACATTCCCGGAAAGTTTAATCCTTCGGATTTGCCATCTCGCGGTTGCTCCGCAAAAGAATTGAAGAAATCCGAATGGTGGAAAGGACCAGATTGGATTTATCGACCTCCAGAAGAGTGGCCTATTGCAGATGGAGAACATCCTGACTTCGATATAGTAAATGGAGAGAGAAAACGAACTGTGGTTTCAGCCAGCAATAACACGAATACAGATAAATTTAAACTTTTTGACAATATTTCAAAATTCGAAAAGATCATAAAGGTCGTATCTTGGATCTTTAGATTCATTAAAAATGCTACAACACCACCATCTGAAAGAACTCATGGGAGAATTTCAGTCGAAGAACTAAAAGGAGCTGAAACAGTGGTTTTCCGACTCATCCAACGAGAATCTTTCGAAGGATTGAAAGATAAAAGAATACGTGCTCTAGAACCTATCATGGACTCCAATGGCCTTATAAAAGTGAAAACACGTATCTTTCAGAGAGACGATGACGCTGACTTTCGTTACCCAGTTTTACTTCCCTCAGAACATCCATTAGTCTTAAAACTGATCAAATCTGAACATGAAAGGCTAAGTCACGCTGGAGTACAATTCGTTATGTGCGCTTTACGTGAAAAATATTGGATCATAAAGAATAGGAATACAGTACGCAAGGTTATCCAAAACTGTGTACGATGTCGAAGGTTCGACTCTGATTCATATAAGATTCCTCAAGCGCCACTACCTGAAGACAGAATAAGAGATGCTTTAATTTTTGAGATTATTGGTGTTGATCTGACGGGTCCCTTAATTTTAAAAGGAGGCCAAAAAACATGGATCGTCATTTTTACTTGCGCAATATATAGAGCAGTTCACTTAGAGCTAGTCTCATCTCTATGAACCGAAAGTTTCCTGCACGCGTTCAGGCGATTCATCGCTCGAAGGGGTAGACCTGTCACTGTATACTCCGACAATGGAACCAATTTTGTTGGATCAAATAATTTGTTTAAGACCATAGATTGGAATTCTATTTTAGAAAATGCAACAGTTAAGAAAATTGAATGGAAATTTATTCCCCCCTTCCTCGCCATGGTGGGGAGGGTGGTGGGAAAGATTAATTGGAGTATTAAAGAGAATTCTTCGAAAGATACTAGGAAAATCTTCTCTGAACTACGAAGAATTGTTGACAATCATTTGTGACTGCGAGAGCATTATGAACAACCGTCCTCTCACGTATTTGTCAGAAGACGTAAAGAATTTAAGAGCTCTCACCCCAGCAATGTTTCTAACAGAAATTCCAGAGACTGGAGTTCCTGAATTAGATCTTTTGGATTCTAAATCCATCAATAAAAGATACCTTTACAGAGCCAAATTGAGAAAAGGTTTACGAAAAAGATTTCGATCAGAATATTTAGGGCAACTAAAACAAAGCTCAAAATTCATCCGCGAACCATCTTCTGTGAAAGTTGGTGATCTTGTAATTGTGTCCAACAACGAAAAAAGGATAAACTGGCCCTTAGCTAGAATCCTGGAAATTTTTCCATCCCACGACGGACACATTAGATTAGTGAAACTGAAAACTGCACAAGAGGAGATTATAAGACCTACTAAGAACCTCATACCTCTTGAACTCAACTTTTCACCTGAGTCGGATATGCTAGTGAGGTACAGAACTCGACGTATGACGAAATCTCAAAAGACTTGGAACTACAGGTCAGTTGTGGTCCATCCTCTGCTGATACTGGACCTCAAGGTGGGAGTGTCGCGTTTGTTTACTAGAACTTTACTTCCACGAACGCCCTCTGGCGAAAGAGACTAAAAGTAGTCAGTTGAACGGCTGACGCGTCTAAGATGTATAACGATAGACCGTCTCCGTATAAATTATGCTTGTAATCATTATAACTTGTAAATATTTTGTAGATATCTTTCATACGAATTAAAATTTCTTAAAAAGTTTATAGCTGTGTTGCGCAGTGAATCGAAGTTCATCATAGAGACGGATACCGAAAAGAAGGAAAGAAGGCAGTTCAGGGCAGCCCTATTTAGAAGGGAAGTGTACTTTCACTTATCTATTTACTGATCAAAAAATTTTAATAGTACAAAGTTGATAAAATTTTTTAACAGGTATAAAATAGGTCACATGTTTCAGTAGAATTTTTTTCAAGTTCTTCTCGAGTGCGTCCGGTAACAACGAATGCTGTATCGTCAGGATAAGAATATACTCGGGTGTGTGCGGGCCAGGGAGCATTTAAGATGGAATTAAAAGTTAAATTCCAAAGATCTGGCCCCGCACAGGAACCCTGTGGGCAGCCTCTATTTTGTGGTTTATGAACAATTCCTGTTGATGTAGCATAGATGAGTTCTCGCTCAAATAAGTAACTTTGTAGAATCAAGAATATATTTTTAGGGCATTGGGCAGCTCTTAATGCTTCAAGAATGGCTGGCCACCACAGTGTATCGAAGGCTTGTTGGAGATCAATAGAGATCAACGCACTGTGGTGATCATGATTACGATTATAATATATATTTTCTATTATTTTGGAAAGAATTTGAAGAGTTGACTTTCCGGAACGCAAGCCGTATTGGTTGTCATTTAAGATATGATTACTTTGGAAATGATATTTGAGGCGTTGCATTATGAGGCGCTCAAATATTTTGCCTATTGAAGATAGCAAACAGATAGGTCGAAAAGAAGATGGCAGTTGTGGATCTTTATCTTTTTTAAGGAAGAGTACTACTCTTCCAACTTTAAAAGCTCTTGGAAATATGCCATGATGTAGTAATTTATTGAAGTTGTCGCAAAAGAAAAATAGTGAGAGTATAGCGACTTTTACTATCTGGTAATCTAGCTCATCAGGGCCAGGTGCCCGTTTCTTTGGAAGGTTAGATAAAATGGTTTTGATTTCATGAATTGTAATATCCAAATCATTAGCTGTATTTGGAATTGATTGATCGTCACGTATAGCTGCTTGTAAAGTAGTGTCGGAAGTAGGGTCATCAACAGGAAATACTGCTTCCAGTATGGTATGTATAGCAGCAGCAGTAGGGCTAAAATTATCGGCTGTATCCATAACATGAAGAGGTGTTGGTTGAAATAATTTCTCTCTAGTAATCTTATAATGGATGCCATAAATTTCGGTATTTAAGCTGCAATATTCTTTCCAAGCCATAATTTTTTATGTTATTATTAGGCGTTTATATTGAGCTCTCTCCCTTTTGTAGATCTGCAAGGCATTATAGGATAAGTTTAGACGTCTCTCCGTTTTCAGCCGGCGACGAAGTGCACGACACTTTTTCTACTGGGAACGTATATTAGGTGTCCACCAGTGGATTGAGTGAAGTTTTTTAGAATTCCTTGTTGGCAGTGTATTTTGACAAATATCCTGCAGAGTTGTAAGTAGTGAGTTTGTGAAAAGCTCTATCTCCTCTGAAGTATTCACAGTATTTAGTTGTTTGCGCAGGGGACGAAGCGCAGTCCGAACCTTACGACTGAATTGTTTTATTTTGCGGCCAGGGAGATTATATCTAACCAGAATAGGTATATCACTATTGGGCATAAGATCAAAAGTAATATACTTATGATCAGATAAAGATTCATCCTCCCGAACTGTCCAATTTTGTAGAAGAGATACTAAGGAAACTGTAGTAAACGTTAGATCTGGTCAGCCTTTTGCGTGAATACGATCAAATGTTGGGTGAGAATCTGGTGTATTAAAAAGAATGAAGTTATTGGAAGCTATATAATCTTCGAGAAGACGTCCTTTTGGATCTGTATCTCCATAGCCCCACGCCACTGAATGAGCATTAAAGTCACCACATATTAACATATGCTTATTGCCAAGTGCTGTTGATAGATGATCCAAAAAATTAATAGCAGTGAAAAGATCCTCCGTGGGACTTGAATATATGGAAGTTATTGCAACGGTAAAGTTGTTTAGTTCCAACAGAATGGCAACTTGATCTCTATTGAGTTGGAGGATTGAGGGTGAAAGTTGTTGGTTACATAAAATAATAGCTGCTCGAGGAAAGTTAGTAGGATCTTCTTTATAAAATGTTTTCCATAAAAGTGGATAACCAGTAATCTTGCCATTACGAACATAGGGTACCTGAGCTATTATAATATCAATATTATTATCAAATGCAAAAGCAATGACTTGGGTAGTAGCGGCCTGTGCTTTTTGGACATTAATTTGTAAGCATTTAAGATATGGTTGTAGAGTTGCGCGCCTCCAACCTGCACGCAACAAAGTGGTGACTACTGAAACTGGAAATTAGACAGAGTCTTGAGAAGGGTTTAAGTCCCTTTTTATTCAACTTTAGAAATTACAAATGCGTGCTCTTGACGTTCACAAACTACGCCGACCCGGCGGTAAAATAAAAATAAGAAACTAAAAAGAGATACTAACAAGTAACTAACTACGAGGCTCTCTAAACGTAACTAACCTCACCGCGTTCTAAAGTACCGCTGATAATTCAGCAAACTCTGAAGATTACGTTGAAAGATTAACAATTTGCCTAGCCAAGCACACAGGCCGAAACGCGTGGTTCTTCAATTTCTGACTAACGCTCGTGAAGTAAGAAAAGCACACTTCGAACTCGTTTCCTTTCTATTTAAGGGGACTCATACACCTTAAACCCCTCATGATCTTCGAATTTGTGACTGTTGCAAGAATTGGGATATTTTATTTACTTTAAAAGCAATTACTTCCAACTTTTTACAGCTGACTACATAATATAGCTGCTTTGGAAACTGGTAAACAGAAATGTTGTGTTGCCACAAATATTTTTGTAATTTAATCCTCTTTGTGACAAAATATTTCGACATGTTTCCACCTTGCGCGCAAGATATTTTAAAAATGGCTAATGGTACATACTTGAAATTCGATGGAATTCTTTATATGGGCACTATTTTCTAACTGAACCAACAATCTGAAGAATATTTTAATATTAAAAAATTTTATGGACGGAAACATTACAAATTTTATTAATAAAATACATTTTATAAACTCGACTCAAATAAAATAAAAATTTAACATGAAATTTTTAGAATTTTAGGTTCACAGTAGTTTTTATATGTTATAAAAGCTATATATTAAATATGGAATTAAATTATGAAACAGAATGTTTTAAACTGTGCGCGCAAGTTGGAAACATGACGAAAAATGTTGTCACAAAGCGGATTAAATTATAAAAATATTTGTGACAACACAAACTTTCTGATTACTATTTCAGAAAGCAACTATATTATGTAGTCAGCTGTAAAAAGTTGGTAATAATTGCTTTTAAAATAAATAAGTTATCCCAATTCTTGCTACAGTCACCTATTCGAACATCTTATGGGTTTTAAGGTGTATGAGTCCCCTTAACTCAGAATACTTCCGCTGATAATTTGAATCCTTACGCGTTCTACTAAAAATTTACATACTCTGGCATTGGCAGTTCCAGAGGAAAGTAAGGCTTGACAGGAAAGATAGTTTAAACTTAAAATAAATGTTAGTTAAAATAAATATAAACCCTACATGGTAAAAGAGGCTGGGAGGAGAAGTGGATAGGACCTTTACTGATATGTCGTGGTTCGGCGGATGCGTTCAACTTGTGCCTGGTAGCAAGGACATTCATTTGAGAAGGCTGCGTGTTCAATTGGGAGCATGGTTCTGGCACTGTTGTTTCTGTCAATGCAGTTGATACAGTTATATAAGTTGGCGGTGCAGTCACGGGTATCATGATTTCCGGCGCAGTTTGCACAATAGGAATAGCTTCTACAGTCTTGTTGTAAATGCCCGAAACGTTGACATTTGAAGCAACGTTTAATATTGAGGTGCTCTGTAATGAGATGGGTTTGCCATCCCATATAGAGTTTGGGACTGCGCATGAAGATGTTGAAGGCATTAGGCTGGCATTCTGCCACCCATTTGACATTTTCCCGTTGTTTTAAACAGAACAGTAATCTAACTTCACCTAGCTCAAAGCCAAATTCAGAAAGGATTAAATCTTGTAGATCTTCCTGTTGTACGTTAGGTGAAATGTTGTGAAAAGCAACGAGTGCATTTTTTGTTGCTGGTTGTTTAACCTCTACTAAGTTTGTCGCTTTCTCAGTTGTCAAGGTATTAACTATCTTCTGACGATCAGCTTCAGACTCACAAACAACTGCTAGGCCCCCTCGTTGGATTGGCCTAATCGTAGTAACTTGTGCTCCAATACTTGGTAATGGGAATTCCTTAGCTAACTTTTCCTTGAGTTTACGGCTAGTAGTTTGCTCTTTTGGATAAATAAGAAGAGTAGGTTTAGGAGCTGGAGCTGGATGAGAATGCGGGGACTGTAAAGCCGCTGCGTATGAAAGATCTACCACAGGAAGTGAAGGAGATATGAAACTACGATCCTCAGAAGAGTGCAGAGGAGTATCTATAGTAGTAGTTTTATGAATTAAATCACAACAAACAAGTGTGGAAGTATTCACTCCTACTTCTGTAGAGGTGGGGGGAACAGAATTAGGACCTTCCAAAGCTAATTGCTTGAATGCTTCTAGTGTTTTTAGTAAAGGTTCCCTTAGATTAGCAGGAAGAGTGCTTTTTCCACCTCGAAACGTAGTAGAGATAGTACGTATATTTTCGTACAGAACACTAATTTTATCAGCATAGGTAAGATCCGAATGTAATAAAGCAAAGGGATCTAATTCTTTACTATGTTCATCAGAATTAGCATCAGTTAGTAGTACTGAGGGGCGTGACATGATACAAATACATTATCCACAAACTAATATTAGAATTGTACAAATAAATGATGACAATAATAATATATACAACACAGCAATACCAGGATAATGTTAAATTATAATGCAAAGTATACAAGATTTATACAAGTTATATTATCAGCAAATAATCAGAAAATACATATATAAATAAATGCAAAATAGTAGGAACAAATAGGTATTGCAATCAATATTATATCAATCAAAGTAATTATTTGACAGAGTTCTAACATTTATCGTAATCCAGAACAAATCGTCGTGATAGGATTCGACACCGAAAGCTATTTGGTCGTAACATGAAAAGAATACGACAAAAGTGAAAACATAGTTTTTCTAAGTTACTGAGCTCAATGGACAAACCCTATGGAGCTCTGTTTTAATACAGAATTTACACTTCAAAAAATCCGTTAAAGTTGGTCAAATCTAGTTAGTGAAATAATACAATTTAAGATGATAAGTCTATTTTCGTTATTAATGCATTTGAGACATAACATATAGTATAATATGATAGAAAACAATAAACTAGTCTTTTACTTTCGAATCCGGAGTTCCTGTAATAATTTGGCGCAAAGATATTGATTTTTTAAAAAGAATTCATTAATTTCAAGACAATATTTTCGATGAAAACACCCCTACTAGGGTCGCCACGTGGTAGCCTTGTGGCACCCTTCCGTCGGTTAGGCGGCAGACGAAGTGGGCAAAAGTCCGCTGAAATTGCAGCAGCCTGAAATCTTTTGTTTGCAGCACAAAATCACAATTATTGAGGAAAATACTTGTCACACATACACAAGAGTAGTATCATTCGATGTGTCGAGTATTCACTAACACTTTAACACCAAATTTACACTTGAGACTCCAAAAAATCCACGAAAAATTGGCGAAAAACTCGGAGCTCAGACGAACAGCGTCCTACCTGGTTGAATGTCCACAAGGCTCTGGCTCAGTAGGATAAGCGATAAGCGATAAGCAACGGAGGACGTGGGCACTGTCCCTTTACCAAAAGGTTAATCGGTATAGCACCACGTCCACCTATATCTAGAGCCTTAAGAGGAATCACCAGACGCCACGCACCAGGCGCCCAAACCCAGAGCCAAATTCAACCCGGGGACAGTCCAACAGACCAAATGCCCACGAAAGACAGTCCCAACAATCGCCCAGGCCCCACATTTATTAAATAAAATAACAAAAGCATGCGGGGCCAAAAAGGGCGAGTTTTGACAATAAGCAAAAATTTTACAAAGGTGTAATACACACAAATATAGAATATACATAAGCTAAAGTACAGTCTGATGTTGGGCAGCCCAATAATATACAATGAGTAAAATATAGACAGTAGAATTAGACTTAATGACAATATAACATAAAAATAGAGAACATAGTGACATAATGAATGTAAATGATTACAGCAATACACAATAAATAATATACCAAAAGAAATAAAAAATAAAAGAATACAATAGCCATCAGTGTGTGACTGGAAGTACTGATACATGGGAAATGCGTAAAGCATTCAGAATTCGACTTAATTCAGAAGACTAACAACTGGATCGGGATATATTGCATAGCCAAGTACATATATTTGACAAAGCAACATATTGGAAGTCAGTGTAATAAACTAGATATTCGCTATGACAAAGTCATGTTACAATACCGCAGGTAGTGATGTGATACAGAAGAAGTAGGTAGCGTACAATATAATTTGATCTCGATAAGCATTCAATCCCTATAGTACAACAATAGTTAGGAAAAAGGAATATGTTATACAAAATATATTTAGCATGCAACTGTGTTTAACTCTTTCGCCCGTAACGCCCGTTGATTCAGGCAACGGCAAACCGCCCCAACGCCTCGTTTATTTTCTACCTAGTTCTTTCCCCTCCACGTTAGTGTATGGCTCATTGGTTTCGTGAGTTGTTAAAAGACATGTCAATCATTCTTTTGAAGCAAATAAAGGAGAAATACGGAAAGCTATTGACGTTCGCAGGTACAATGACGTTCGCAGGTGCAATCCGGCCCTAAGGTGAAACTGCACACAATGGAAGAAACCGCAAAAAAACCTCCAAGAGCAGCAAAGGGGAAAGGAAAACTATTCAAGACAAATTCGTAAACACGGGCGTTTTCGATGTTTGTTGAAAACAGATTTGGTCGTCTCTCGATGCGAAAGAGTTAAGATATACAAAGGTCGATACATTGGTTACTAGCAATTATGGTACAGGATTCGTACCAAACTTAGTAACAGAATGCAATAGCGGTACAATACAATTGATCACGTGGTATTGTGGGAAAAACATGCAATAAGGCTAATTATACGATTATGAGGAATAAAAATAACATATTTAGCCTGCATAAAAGTTAACGAATATAGGATACCATACAATACTATACAATATTACAATACAATACAATACAAAAAATTAACATATTTAACCTGTACTAAAAGCCAACTGATATAAGATACTATACAATACCACAATACAATACGATACAGTAGATACAATACCACAATACAATACGATACAGTAGATGCTACACAATACTATACAATGAAAATACAAAATACATTCAGTGTTGGTGACACAAAAATATATTTAAAATTGTCATGACACCAGTGATCCTAATGCAGCAAATAAATTGATGCAGTTACCTGCATAAAAGATAACCTATATAAGATACCATACAATACTATACAATACTACAATTCAATACAATGCAAAAGCTAATTAAACGATTATAATGAATAAAAATTAACATATTTGACCTGTATAAAGCCAACTGATATAAGATACTATACAATACTAAACAATACCACAAGACGATACGATACAGTAGATACTATACAATACTATACAACAAAAATATAAAATACATTCAGTGTTGATAACACAAATATACATTTGAAATTGTCATGACACCTGTGATCCTTATGCAGCAAATAAATTGATGCAGACAGTTAAATGTGTTACTATACAGTTGCAAAGGATGAAATATAGACTTAAGTATGCCACAAATTATAAACATATATTATACCGTGAAAAACACAAAATACATACAATGTTGGTATAAATACAAAGGATATATTTAAAACAATGGATACTGGTTGGATATATTATACAATGAAAATCTCTAGCGACCCCAATACATTCAGTGTTATTATTACACAGAGAATTAAATGTATGATATTACATGGGCAATTGATGAAAAGAAGACAGTAACAGTATAATGTATAGCCAAATATGCAAGTATATGGTATACCGATGTTTAACAGCAACTGGCAAACAATGTATCATTAATACGCACAACTAGATATGCCAAGATATTATATACTATTATACAGTGAAAAACGCAAAATACGTTCATGTAGATATTATCATAGTGCATTATGAGGGAATACAGACAGTTATATGTATGATAATACATGGGCAAAAGATAAAAATATAGACAATAACATTATTATTCATAGGTAAATATGCAGATTTAATATATTCAGATATTTAACAGCACCTGGTAAAAAATGTACCATAAGTACATTGATAGCTGCTATGGACAGCAAAGAGATTGTTAGGACGGGACGCATATAAGCAAAATGTACACTGCTAGGACAACAGCTTAAGTTTGGCCAATGACAATCCAGATAAGGGTCACCATTAACTCCGCCTACAGGAGTGATGTCACATTTCTGACGTTTGTTTACATTCTGTTATTCGGCGTTACGAAGTGCGTTGTTTGAATGAAAAACATTTTTACTTTGCAACGTAAATTTGTTCTAGTGACACTATTTTTAAAATTTTCTTTAAAGTATTATTTCCTTACTGTTCCAGAAAGAATATAAATTTATGTCTCAAACATTACAAAATTTCTCACTATATGCGTGAGTGTGTATACACACGCATGCTCACATACATATATTTTCAATATATAATTAATCATATGTGAATTATATCTATCAATATGTGTGTGTTTTATGCATATAAATATGAGTGAGTGTGTGTGTATGCGTGTATTCATTTTTCAGAATGTCAGATTTCCTAGCAAATAGTCTACAAAGCTCTTTTCTCTTAATTTTTCCCATCTTCACATTCAGTTTTTTTAAATAATTAAGATTAATGTATTCATATTTAATATTTCTGCACAACTTGATTTATCAATTAAAAATGAATTTATTTAATTTTCGATAAAGTGAGATGTTAATTCCAGTAGTATATGATTTTTAATAGTAGAATAATTTCTCTAAAGAAGCTTTTGTTTGTTTTTATTAATTCCTTTATAAGAAAATTACTTAATAATATTAGAAATAATTAATCTGTTACTCCTTACACATGTCTGATATATGTTAACAGAAAATTTCATTCAATAGCTTTATAAATTTATTTTAAGCAGTATTTTAATTTATTTAATTTTCGATAAAGTGAGATGTTAATTCCAGTAGTATATGATTTTTAATAGTAGAATAATTTCTCTAAAGAAGCTTTTGTTTGTTTTTATTTTTTAATTCCTTTATAAGAAAATTACTTAATAATATTAGAAATAATTAATCTGTTACTCCTTACACATGTCTGATATATGTTAACAGAAAATTTTCATTCAATAGCTTTATAAATTTATTTTAAGCAGTATTTTAATTTAATAAGAACTACTGTTGATAAGTGAATTTCCATTGCTTTCTTTATACATTTAGTTTAAAATTCAGTTTTCAGTGCATGTAATTATTTTCCTTCATGGCCCTCGAGCCCAACAGCGCGAGCGGTAAAGTCGCTGAAAATTGGTAATTCGGTCCGAGGTTTGAATCCCGTGAGTGGGCTGGCAGCATGGGCGTTTTTGTGGTTTTCCCCATGTGTAACATGTATACGAGCCAGTTTCCCTTAGAAAGTCCTCCACGAAGGCATCCCTCCCCTTTGGCAGTTAGCCTTCGAGGCTTTCCTGTAATTAAATAACCTAACCTTCATGGCCCTCCCCACACAGCCCAACAGCGGCTGAGTGGTAGTGACTGGAACGCTGATACTTTGATCTGAGTTTGATTAGTTTGATTTCAGTTGGACAGGCTGGCTACATGAGCACTTACCTGGTTTTCCTATGCGTAACATGGATATGAGAGTTTTCCCTTAGAAAATCCTCCACAAAGACATCCCTTCCACATAGACCTTGTATGCTTTCCATAATCAAACAAACTAAACCAACCCTCCAAGAAAAACAGCTCCTCAAAAGAAATTCTTCATATCTGTCAAGCAAATGACATTCGTTAATGTAATAAACTGTAATCATACATACTAAATTAAACTCGGAAGTTGTTATTAATTATGCTTACAAAGTACTTAATACCAGATTTTGTTGATTAATTTGCATTTTTAGAAATAGTTGAATAAATTTCTGACCTTTAATAAAATACAGTGAACCCTCTCTACGATGACCACCAGCAGTTCTACATGATTTTAATTTTGTGTAAATCTTGTCATTTCAAAAAGATGTTCAGTACCAGAATTTGTATATTGAGGAGAAGTAGTGTTTCAGAAGTGATCACAAAGAAAAAGTTTATTGTGTTAAAATGATAATCTGTTCCTAACTTTTTTCAGGGTTTGATTTGGTTTATGTGATTTATAGCAATTTATAGCTTGAGGGCTATCTGCCTAAGCAGAGGGATGCCTTCATGAAGGACTTTCTAAGGGAAACTGGCTTGTATATATGGGGAAAACCATGAAAACATCCATGCAGCCAGCCTGTTCGCGGGATTCGAACCTCAGACCGAACTACCAGTGTTCAGCGACTTAACCGCTTGACGCTGGTAGGCCCCTTTTTTTGTAGGGAAGGAAGTGTAGGACATAACATATCTAAATAGTCCATGTTAAGATTTAATCTAGGAAATGAATAATGTTGAAGCTGAAATTAAAATTATATAAATTTGAATATCATGTAGTGTTAATTTCAAATTTCGTTTCCTGTGATGTGATTTTTTTTTAATGTAAAGATCAGGCTCTAGTTTATTGATATATATATATATAAACTTTAAATATAGTATGAAGTCTTATATTTGAGTATAATACTGAAAAAGGTTCGACATATGAGAAAATAAATATATGTTTTCTTCACATGTTATGGAATATTCATCCTTGACTTAAGGGAACGTGAAGTTACACAGTTTTAAATTAAAGTTTACAGAAAAATGTATGATAGTCACAAGTTTGACAAAAGATCCTTTGCTCAAATGATAAAAGGCTTTGGGGAACATAGATGCTAATTAGAAATGTGTGCTAAATATGAGGCAATTGGCATCCACAAAATTGCAGTGTATTAATTTTAATACTGTTTTAGGTTCTTACATTATCCCTTTGACCGGCCAAGTAGCATGATTTAGTGCCCTTGATTTAGTGATTTTTTTGCCCTCGGTTTGGTTTGGTTTATTTAATTATGCAAAGCACTCGAGTGCTATCTGCTTTTAACAGGAGGGATGCTTGTATGGAAGACTTTCAAAGGGAAACTGGCTCTTAAACACATTACACTTGAGGAAAACCATGAAAGCACCCATGCATTCGGCAAAATTGGAACCCTGAGCTAAATATCTAGTATTCAGTGACTTTACCACTCAGGTGCTGGTGGTCTGGCCTCGGTTCTATTAAACTAAAATTCATCTATATTTATAAACGGCTTATCAAAAAAAATGCACATACTTTAATAATAAAAGAAAATTTGGTTAATCTTCGGATTATGGTAACTTGGTGAAAATTTGGTGACCAACTCTGATACAGCAACCTGCTAGTTTTTTTTCGGGGGGGGGGGACGCCATTTTGTTTTCAGAAAGTAAATGCTTTTTTTTTTTTTTTTTTTAACTCAACATTTTTTTCCAACAATCTGCTAGCCGAATTACGCTTATGCTAGAACTTTAAAAGTGCTTAATCATGACGAAGATTAGGTGGTGCGAAATTGGGAAAAAGTGCAGAATCGCTTGCCGCGTTTTTAAGAATTGCACATACACGGTATCCATGTACACGTTGACCTATTTTCACTTAAAAAAACATCCCAGAATTACACAAAAATGGCATTGACTTTATCCATGTACACTGCTAAAGTCGTAGCTAGTAACATTTATCACCTTACCAAAATGTCGCCAAACTACTTGTTACCATATTCCAAAGATTAGCCAAAAATTCTTGTGCTTTAGTATTGAACTTAATTATAATTAAATCATACATATCAGAGGCTATGCTAGGTTTAATAAAAATATTTATGAATATGTACCTGTACAGTTACTTAGATTGCTCAGTCACAGCAGTAGCCATTAACAGCTAGAGTTATAGCACAATACTGAGCAGCTATTTGAACAATGTTTAGTCGATGTGCCTGAGGCGACTGCTGCACATTCTGCGATAATTTTCTGATGAAGGACCTCTAGCCTAACCGATTTCTTGTACTACACAACATCCCTCAGAGTCCTCCAAATCTATTTTGATTCACTGTCATGTATTACATATATGCGAGAGTACGTACACGTTAAGGAAATATCATACTACATATTATAAAGATAATTCAACTTAGAAACCAATATATAGATATCATCTATTAAAGTTTCTATGTATTTTTCTGACAGATCCTGTATGTGAAGTTGTACGTTTCATTAGTTTCACCTATTAATTAACTTAGGTATTTATTGTACGGAATATCTATGAAACTGAACTGATAAATTTTCATATCTGTTCATTTGTTTGCTTTTCATATATTTTTTAATAGTTTTATTTTTTATGTTGCTTTACATGACGTCAATTTAAACATAAGAAAGCAGAGAAGAAAAGAAATTCACACTGAAACTAAATTTAAAATTAGTCTGAAGATTACTGATGTAAAATGAATAGTGTCTAATTTATCAAAATTACATAAGAGGGCAAATAAATAATTAGCATATTCAGATATTTATTATAAGCAAAAATTTTATATTCTTAACAGTAAAAATGCACATATTACAATGCAATTAATTTATTACTTGCAACCACCTCAGTAGAACTCGTCAAATTTTTAAAATGTGCCAAACTCTAGCAACCATGCTCATAACAATCCTTTAATAGAACAATGTTGCCATTTTTGTATACATTCTTTGTGTTGTATTTCAAGTTTCAACATTTTTTATGAACAAATTGTGATATTTTTTGCCTTAATTTTAAAATATGCTCTTTGGAATTTATCAACAATGGAAAAAACTACAGTGGAAACTCTACAGGAATACAAAATTTCTAAAAGAAAGAAAAAGGAAATGCATTTGGTAGATAGCCGATGCTGCTGAAGTTTATGTAATGCCGAGTCTCAGAAATTATTTAATTTTTTTTCCAAGCAAAAACAAACCGCTTGGGGAAAAGAATAGGGCAAACCAATTACAGAAAGATTTGGAGATGAACATGCTTTATTTCCTAATTTAATAATTAAAATTTATATTTCAAATTCTAAAGTATGTTTTCTTTTCATAATTTGATAATCTTAGCCAACTTATGATAAATATCAATAATTTGGGTATCTATTTAAGAAAAGTTGTGAAAACCATCAACTTGAACCCAATGAATAATTTTTACATTTTCATGTGTTAAATCCAAATTGAGCTAAGGTGGTTGTGTTAATCTGTAAGTATCATTAATTTTACAGGCAATACACTGTATTCTTTTATATACTGTAATATTTAGTTCGTGCTGAAATTATGTAGTGGCAATAATTTTACTTAAGAGAGAAATTTTTCAATATTACAAGTTTACATTTTGGTTAATTTTTTTATGTGATAAAAAGCAGCATGTTAAAAGTTGGAGTTCTTAAATTTTGTAATAGTACTAAGTATTATATTTTAAATTACTCGATGACTAATCCAGAAATAAATAATTTAATTCTGTATACTCGAAGAAAATCATTTCTGACTGGCATAAAAATCAGAATTTTGAAACAGTAGTAGAAAAATCATTAAAAATACTTAGTTTTAAAACTCGAATGCAATAAAAACAGGTTAGCATGAAATGTCTGAATAAAAGATAACTTGTTATCATTATGTATATGTTACCGTGAAATACCGAAATTGGAGAATGTCAACATTCACCAAATGCGTTGGTGAAAGATCAAATATTGCACTACATTCTTGTACTTTCAGACCCTCACCGGTGTATGTCGACAATCACAGATATGCTCTGGTGTAGGTCAAAAAGAGAGGAGTATATGTACATGCTGTCATTGCAAAAGAAAGTGTTCCATAAATAAATGCAGTTGTAAAAGCAAGGACCTCTTGTGCAATTCAAAGGGTAATAATAGTTTATGTTGTTGCAATAAATAAGATTGGAATCACATAATTTATAAAGTTTTTAACTTCTATTATTTTCCTTTCTCATTTTGAATGTACTGTGTGTTTTAAGTTCTTATTTTAAGTCTCAAGTGCGTTTTTTCGAGACTGAATTACGGAAGAAAATATAATATTCTTATATGTTCAACATTCACCATTGGCACATGGTGAATGTCGACATTTACCGGTGTAAGTCAGAAATAAGAGTATTTGCAAAATATTTCGGACATACACCAAGCGACTATGTGAATGTTGACATTCACCGGTGAATGTCGACATTCTCCAGATTTCGGTGTTTCACCGTAACATATATACAGTCATTTTTATGTAAAATAAATGTTACACAATTTCTTAGACCCCTGCTTTTCAAACTTTATCTATTAATCTGAGAATTTGATTATTTCAGTGTAGTAAATAAATAAGTTTTAATAACTATGTTATAGATGTCAATATGTTTGTTTTTTGTAACATATACTTTGAAAATTTTAATTAAATAATTTTTCATCAATAATGTGTGCATATATTTTACTTATGATGAAGAGAAATTAACATTTAAAAAAGGAATTATAGACTGAAAGTATTTTGTAAAAGAAGATATTGGAAAAGGAAATTATTGCAATTCATAGAACTTGTAAATGAATAAATGTAATAATTAGTATCATATTGTTTTTATTTATTAAGAATGGATATTAAATTATTGATAATAGAATGGAGTTATAAATGTGAAGCATTTATGTGAACAATAATACTAATTCATAACATTCTGATCTTGATTTCAGTACTTAATGTAAAGCATTATTGACAGCTTAGTGGAACTCATATTAAATAGTTACAGTGCAATCTTAAGTCCAATGTATTTATTACAAGATAATGAAATTATAGTCTGGATTTTAATTCAAAACTCTTTTCACAATCTTTAAAAGCCCAATTTTAACCGGTACTTTTCTGTTATCGGGACAGGATTCAGACATGTAATGTATGTATCCATGAGTGGTTTGGGTTTTATTTTAGTTTAGTATGGCAAAGTACACTAGGTCTATCTGCCTGTGGGAAGGGATGCCTTTGTGGAGGACTTTCTAAAGGAAACTGGCTGGTATACACTTTACAAATGGAGAAAACCACGAAAACGCGCATGAAGCCAAAGAATTTGCCTGGATTCGAATTCAGCGTTCAAAGATTTTACCACTCTGCCACTGGTGAGCCTATGCACGTGTGTATAAGTGTGTGTGTATACAGACACGTAACATGAATACATCCATCCATCCATACAAAATCTGGTTCCGAAAATAAAATAGTACCTTTTAACCATATATCTTACAGTTTTAATTAATTTTATGTACTGTCATCAATAATACATCTTATTAGATACATCAATGCATCTTATTATCATTAATTTCTTACTAACAATTCAATTTCAATTGCCATGAGTTAATGCATGACTCATACATATATAATATATAAGTTGTTTCAATATCAAGATCACAATATAAGTTACATAGCATATTTACAATAATTATTTATTACTCATACATGTAATGTATAAAATCAGGCAATAAATTGTAAAAAAATACTTTTAATGAAATTGGAAATAAATGAAAATATAATAATTTGCATGTCATTACAATTTTTAAATGCACAAACTTCACAGTTAAAAATACATACTAATGTAAGAAAATCAATATTAAATGCTTTTTCTCAAAAGAAAAAAAAAATTTTTTGCCTGTTCAAGACATATTTTATCAAGTCCAACCATCAGTGGAAACCCAGGTAATCAGTCTTTAATATGACAAAATGTAAAATTTGAAATACAACTTTAAGTTATTTTTTTTAATCCATTCAGTTTTGGCTTATGTAAGTTTCACTGTATTTAACTAGATGTAAAGAACTGTAAACACACATTCACACAATTCACTTGAAGGTATGTTTCCAGGAAATAAAAGTATACTTATTGGAATCAATTCAACATTACACCTTAGAACACGTAATGATACCTCATTGTTAGGCATTTTCGATACTCTTGAAATAGCATAACATATCTTTCTAAATTCAGTTCTTGTTAAATTATGATCAGCATTTGCAGTTTTATAACTAAATTAGATTTCAGTAGGTCTATTACACTAAGCACTTACAGTTATTCACTATTATTTTCTTAACATTTCAACAAAACAATGAACTTCCTTTCTAAGAATGCATACTGAACAATGAAAATTCCAAATATTATATATGCTTTATCAGAACTATAATGTCAGTTAATAGTGATTTTATTAAATTGAATTTGATTAATTCAAGCAATTCACTTGAAGATATGTTTCCTGGAAATAAAAGTATACTTATTCAATTCAGCGTTACACCTTAGAACAGGTAATGATACCTCATTGTTAGGCATTTTCGATAGTCTTGAAATATCATTACTGGTAGTATATCTTACTAAATTTTGTTCAGCATCATTTAGCATTTGCAGTTTTATAGCTAAATTAGATTTCAGTAGATCTATTACACTAAGCACTTACAGTTATTCAGTATTATTTTCTTTACATTTCAGAAAAACAATGAACTTCCTTTCTACGATTCCAGATATGATATATGCTTTACCAGAACCATAATTTGTCAGTTAATAGTGATTTAATCTTCATAGATAAGCATATCCAACAGTCTTGAAATATCAGAGCTGGTAGCACATCTTAAATATATTCAGTTCTTATTAAATAACATGTTCATCATTTAACTTCAGTAGTTTCACAGTTAAATTACATTCCAATATGTTCATTAGAGTGGACACTCTTTTTCATCTTTTATACTCTCAACATTCTAATAATGAAATGAAGTTTATTTCTAAGAAAGCATATTGAATCCTGTAAAGCATATTGATTTCTTAATCAAAGCACAATTAATGTTGTAAATATTCAGATAGATATATGTGAAATGTATTTTAAGTATTTCTTGACCCACACTATGTCAATTCATTGCAATAGTTACTGGTGGCATTTTGATTCAAAATATTTACTGCATTAATTACTGACACAAAATAGCACTTGCATTCACTAACTTAACATTAACTTCACTTGGTTTAATTCCCGCAGGTACATTTTATATAGTAGATGATTTAAGTCATTATCACTTAAAAGTTTCTGATTATCAATATGCAGAATAATTTGTAAACCACACTTTACATGCATCTTCCAGCCATCAGTAACTTCTATCTGACTAGACCTAATTTTGTATTGGAACAGTAGAATAATCCGAACAAACATTAAATCGGTTATATACAAATATATACGCATATATATACACTTTTATTCCGAAAAACTAAATGTACATTCAAAAAACGCACTTCGTAACTCTGAACAGTAGAATGTAAACAAACGTCAGAAATATGACGTCACTCATGTGGGCGGAGTTAATGTAACCCTCATCTGGACTGTCATTGGCCAAATTCAAGCCGTTGTCCTAGCAGTGTACATTTTGCTTATATGCGTCCGGTCAAGTACGAGTTAATAATTTTAATGAAATGAGCCGAAAAACCAAGCCGCATGAACTTGTAAATAATCCCGTCATGCCAAGTCCTGTCAAAGGCTTTGGCAACGTCCAGATAGACAATTCCAGTTTTCTCTCGCTTACGAAAGCCTTCATGAATGAATTCCACTACACGGAGTAACTGGTGTACCGTGGAGTGTTTAGGTCGGAAGCCGAATTGTTCCGGGATTAGTAAATTTTGATCCCGACAGAATTCATTCAGGCGATTAAGTAAGACAAATTCATAGATCTTAGAGAGAGAAGATAACAGACTTATGGGTCTGTAATTGACAGGTAAGTTTAAATTTTGTCCCGGTTTTGGAATGGGGACGACTGCTGCAATTTTCCAGCAGTCGGGGAAATAGCTTCTCCTGAGCATTAAATTTATGAGTACCGTGATCCATACGATAAACATAGGGGGGAAGTTTTTGATCATGCGATTCGAAATAGAATCTATGCCAGGTGCCTTGTCAGGTTTCAATTTATCAATGAAAACCATGACTTCAGTAGGGTCCGTTGGTCTAAGTTCAGTTGTGATAGGTTGTGCTGAAAAATTTTTAACTCGTGCTTGTATGCGCCCCTGTGTAACCGGGCGGTTACAGTAGGAGTCGTGGTTTGGTGTGAATTGAGTTGCAAGGCTGTCAGCTATGACATTAGCCTTTTCTGAGTCAGTATAGGCCATCTGTGCGCCATCGGCCGTTTGAAGGGGCGGAATGTATGCTCTATGTTTGCGTAATCGGGCGGCTGCGCGCCAAATCGATTTGTCTTCAGTCGTTAGGGACTCAATGTATGTTTTCCACTCCGCTTGTTTTAATAAGCGGGTTTCGGTCCTTATCTCATTCTGTATCTTGCGAAACTGGGCACGGATATTGGGATCTCGTGACCTTTGCCAAATTCTTCGCAAGTAGATCCGCTGCTTAATTTTGAATTTAGTCTCAGGTGGGAGCCTAGCACCTGGGTGTTTGCGTGGTTTTGAAGCCGCAGCTCTCGCTTCCTTCAGTAAAGACTCCAAACTTTTAATATGCCTGTCAAAGTCCGAATTGCTGGAAATTTTGATGGGAAGGAGTGAAGTTTTTTCCAAAATAAATCTAAAGTCGTCCCAATTTGTTGAGACTTGCTCCTCTAATTTTGAGTAGCGATTTTGAATGTCTAGGGTTATCAAAACGGGGTAGTGATCAGAGTCCAATTCCTGAATCACTTTTATCTCATGCCGAAAAAATATATTATAAAAGGCAGCCAGATCAAGAACTGCAGGGGACCCTCTAACAGGGTAAAAAGTCGGGAGGGTAGGAGCTATGATCTGTACATGGTTACTCTGGCACCTTGAATTTAAACTAATATCATACCTGTTCCTATTAGAACAAAACCATGCGGTATGGCGTGAATTTAGATCACCAACAATAATTAGGTGATTTGAAATATTCAAAAGTTTATCAAAATCACTGACAGGAAAAGCTGGCCTTCCACGTGCTGTAGACTGTGGAGGTAGATAAGCTGAGACTATTGTCAGCGAGGAGGAATTTTGAAGGAAAATTTTGATAATTGTCGCTTCCAAAAAATTTAAATCGGGGGACGATATCATGTGGTGCTTTAACGAACGCTTCACATAGATAGAAGTGCCACCACTGGGATTTCTGCCCTGTGACACCCTGTCAGTACAATAAATGTCATAATTTCCAATTCTGGGAGTATTCCCTGGGGTAAGGTGAGTCTCTTGGACTAAAAACACGTCAATATCGTGCTCTACTACAAAATCACGAACTTCGTGAATTTTAGATGTCAATCCATTGGCATTCCACGTGCAAATGGTCAGTTCTCTGGTGGTGTTTGAACTGTCATTGATAAAGTTGAATTTTAGGCCGTTATTAGAGGTTCATCACTGAAAAACAGAAGACATGGGTCTAAAAATGCCAAATTAGGTTGAAAGCTCAACATAGCTTTCATAAATATAAAACGCCCTCATTAAAGCATCTGCTTGCCTGAGTTTAGGCATTGCTTTTTTGAAGGCAAGGAGCAGAATATGCTTGTCTACCACTGGGTCGCGGGAGATTTCGATTAAGCATTTTAGTGTAGATGAATAGACGTCGTCGGAATCATTGCTACACTCTGCTGTGGCTGACACTGCTGGGGCTTCTGCAACCGGCAGTCTTGGATTCGTGGATTTGAATCCGTGCTCGGTGGTGTTCTTCACCATCTGTGCATAAGATGGTGAATTGACGTTGATGCAGGCATGGGACGTCTTGTCTCAGCAGTTGCTGGGGGCTTAGAAGAACCCTGCGGGGGGGCTGTCTGAGCAGCAGCCCTAGTCTTAGGCGCGGAATTTTTACCGCGAGCCCGTTTGTTACCTGGGTAGCGGGGACAAGATTTATATGAAGCAGGATGGTCTCCACCGCAGTGGCAGGTACATCTAAGCCTTTGGTACACTCACGTGCCCAATGGGGTCCAGAGCATCTGACACAACGGATTGGAAGGGTGCAGAGTTCCGAAGAATGGAAAAAGCCCTGGTACCGAAAGCACTGAGTAGGGCCCTTGCGGCCGCGGTAACGCTCAATGCTGATCTCTGTGCCCCACATGTCAGTGACGGCAAACAGATGATCGAGGAAGGGGTGTGGGATGACTTGTAAATAAACAAGTGGCATTGGGTGTCTGGAGCCAGGCTGAGTAAGCCGAACGATGCGATGCACTTTAACTCCCATCGCCTGAACTTCCTCTTTGATGTCCCCGACGTCAGTTTCCACAGGGAGGCCTCTGATGACAATTTTGACTGGCCGATCCTGCTTGAGGTCGAAAGTTTTGAACTGGATGCCGGCTTGCTTCATCCAGCGGGTGACCTCCCTGAACTCCAGCTCTGTTTGAAGAAAAATTTTGAGATAGGGTTCAGTCAGGATGCTCCGTAAATTAGGGGCAATTTCTCTCATGAAAGACACTTGGGTCTTCCAGTTCTTGCTGCTTTTGAGATGAATTGCCGGAATCTCAGGCTGCGGTGGGGGGATACGTTCCGTGCCTGCTCGGAATTAACTCCCTCGGTAGTACTTTCAGTAGCCATTTCTGCGTCATTGGTTTAATCATTGATTATGGAATTTTTAATTTTTTCGTACTTGTTAGTAAACCTCTCCTTTTTAGGAGTAGCATTTTTTGAACTAGTTAGCAATTTAGAATTTGGAATAGTGGTATTTGTTTCTTTAGCGTTTTGTGCCAAATCATCTATTGTGAGATCCACAATAGGCGCCTTCCCTTGCTTTCGAGCCGCAGGGGTGATAAACCCGTCAGAGTCGATTGTCTGCGTCTTTCGCTTCCGCGATGACATCGACTGGACCGGTTTCCCCCGCACCTCGTGCGTAGGAATAGATGCCTCTTGCTTACGAGGATCATCTGTGGATTGAGCGGCAGCCATTTTGGTTAAGCGCTCGCTCTCCAGAATATTAAGAAATTCTTCCCTGGTCGAGGGAAGGTGGAAAATTGGGACAGGTGACGGAGGACGGGGACGCCTGGTGTTTAACGGAGGTAAACAGGCATATGTCCCACGTCCTCCCCTATATAGATACAAGAACTCCCTGGGGTCCCACAAGGGCGCACCGGGAGTTACTGAGCCTTCATGAAAAAGTTTACATGGCCATACAGGGGCTATTACAGTTTTACATTGGTTCTGTACAGATTCTTATGTTAATGGTTGACTTGGGTGTTCATAGGCTATAATGCATACATGAAACATAACATTACATACATGATATATGACATGACATTAAACTTATACATAATACTTGCATGAATTAGTACATACATACTTTACACTTCACATGACATTAGACTACACATACATAATGCATGACATTAATCTACACTTATTAGAGTTATAACCTGACTGTATACTACGTTAAGCTAATTGTATTGCGAACTTGCTAAGTTACTTTATAACTGGATTACTTATAGTTTACATTATTACTATTACTTCTTAAATGACATTATACTATATAACAAGATAGGCACACATACTTTGCCTTATAATCATATATGCGTTACTTAAAATAATACACATGGGGCACGCGTTACACGCGCTAATGACTACATTACCGATTACGTTATGTTAAAAGTACACATAGTACGACGTATTACACTCATTGATTAAATTACTTACGTTACACTATTACTTACATTACTTACATTAAACAGTTACTTATACACTTACATATTTACAATTTTAGACATAAAACCTGCTAAGTGGAAAATTGGGACATCTAAGATGTTAGCAATATCGTTGATTTTATGAAAAAGGGTCTTACCCGCTTGGTCTAGTTGTTCATATCCACTTGAGTCCAGGGGCGAAGGCGTCCTTTTCATGAAGTTCTTCTGGCGCTGGATTGCCTCGAACTGTTGCTTGAGGTCATAGAATTGAATGATAAGTTGCATTCGCTCGTCATCTGGTGACGCAGATTGCACAGGGGGAGCCTGATCCCTAGCTTCACACATATTCGCATCAATAATATCGTTATTGATATTCAAATTCCCTGAATTAAGCTGAGTTGGCGGGAACTCGTCACGCGAGCGACCGTCACTCTTGCCGTCCATCCTCGGAATCCCAACTACGTAATTTGGGCACTGCCCCCTACAACCAATCATGTGCGGCGATTACCAAGAGCAACCCAAAGACGGTTAACGACAGGAAATCCCTCAAGAATAATAAGAAATCTATAAATAACGATAAAGAAGACAAATCCTCCAAAAATAAACGAAAATCAGTAAACAGAGACATAGAAGAACAAACATTTGAAGAATTCTTCGGGTTCATTACTGAAATTTACAATATTTACCAGCAATACAAGCAGGCTTCTAACCCCGACTTCAGGCTCAAGACTGCAATGGCAGCACTAAAGATATTCATCCAGAACGAGCATGAATAATTACGCTTATACGGCTAATCGAAATACCATGCAACATATTTATTATGCCTAGTTTATGTTTTATAATAGTAATGGTATTAAAAATCAAAAAATTGAAATTCAAAACTACATCAACCAGCACAATCTGGATGTAATTTTATTAAGCGATAAGCAAGGGAGGACGTGGGCACTGTCCCTTTAACAAAAGGTTAATCGGTATAGCACCACGTCCACCTATATCTAGAGCCTAAAGAGGAATCATAAGACGCCACGCACCGGGCGCCCAAACCCAGAGCCAAATTCAAACCGGGGGCAGTCCAACAGACCATATGCCCACGAAAGACAGTCCCAACAACCGCCCAGGACCCCCATTTATTAAATAAAATAACAAAAGCATACAGGGCCAAACAAGGGCGAGTTTTGACAATAAGCAAAAATTTTACAAAGGTGTAATACACACAAATATAGAATATACATAGGCTAAAGTACAGTCTGATGTTGGGCAGCCCAATAATATATAATGAGTAAAATATAGACAGTAGAATTAGACTTAATGACAATATAACATAAAAACAGAGAGCATAGTGACATAATGAATGTAAATGATTACAGCAAGACACAGAGGATATACCAAAAGAAATAAAAATAAAAGAATACAATAGCCATCAGTGTGTGACTGGAAGTACTGATACATGGGAAATGCGTAAAGCATTCAGAATTCGACTTAATTCAGAAGACTAACAACTGGATCGGGATACATTGTATAGCCAAGTACATATATTTGACAAAGCAACATATTGAAAGCCAGTGTAATAAACTAGATATTCGCTATGACAAAGTCATGTTACAATACCGCAGGTAGTGATGTGATACAGAAGAAGTAGGTAGCGTACAATATAATTTGATCTCGGTACGCATTCAATCCCTATAGTACAACAATAGTTAGGAAAAAGGAATATGTTATACAAAATATATTTAGCATGCAACTGTGTTTAAGATATACAAAGGTCGATACATTGGTTACTAGCAATTATGGTACAGGATTCGTACCAAACTTAGTAACAGAATGCAATAGCGGTACAATACAATTGATCACGTGGTATTGTGGGGAAAACATGCAATAAGGCTAATTATACGATTATGAGGAATAAAAATAACATATTTAACCTGCATAAAAGTTAACGAATATAGGATACCATACAATACTATACAATATTACAATACAATACAATACAAAAAAAATTAACATATTTAACCTGTACTAAAAGCCAACTGATATAAGATACTATACAATACCACAATACAATATGATACAGTAGATACAATACCACAATACAATACGATACAGTAGATGCTATACAATACTATGCAATGAAAATACAAAATACATTCAGTGTTGGTGACACAAAAATACATTTAAAATTGTCATGACACTAGTGATGAAAATACAAAATACATTCAGTGTTGGTGACACAAAAATACATTTAAAATTGTCATGACAGTAGTGATGAAAATGCAAAATACATTCAGTGTTTGTGACACAAAAATACATTTAAAATTGTCATGACACCAGTGATCCTAATGCAGCAAATAAATTGATGCAGTTACCTGCATAAAAGATAACCTATATAAGATACCATACAATACTATACAATACTACAATTCAATACAATGCAAAAGCTAATTAAACGATTATAATGAATAAAAATTAACATATTTAACCTGTATAAAGCCAACTGATATCAGATACTATACAATACTAAACAATACCACAATACGATGCGATACAGTAGATATTATACAATATTATACAATGAAAATATAAAATACATTCAGTGTTGGTAACACAAATATACATTTAAAATTGTCATGAGACCTGTGATCCTTATGCAGCAAATAAATTGATGAAGACAGTTAAGTGTGTTACTATACATTTGCAAAGGATGAAATATAGACTTAAGTATGCCACAAATTATGAACATATATTATACCGTGAAAAACACAAAATACATTCAATGTTGGTATAAATACAATGGATATATTTTAAACAATGGATAATGGTTGGATATCAGAGACAAAGCACAATGTGCCTTAATGAGCATATACCCTCTGATGTGCAAATATTCGAAGTTAAATGTCAACGCTAAAAGAACAATCTATCTACAGGCAATCCGACCCATAATTCTATATGCCGCTTGGGCGTGGGCAGCTACTGCACGTTCAATCCGAGCAAGGCTTCAAAGTTTTCAGAGTAAAACTCTCAGATTCCTATCGAACTCTCCGTAGTTCGTTAGGAACACTGTCATCCATAATTCTCTAAAGATTTTACCATTACACGCCGAATTACTAAAGATTACATTCAAATTATACGAAAAGAAGTTATTAAAAACATAGGGAAGTACGACTATCTAATCGAACAGCCGCATAAACGACCCAGAACTATACATCATAATGTTAGATGGTAGTTCTTGTATATATTTTATTTTCAACTATTTAATCTAGATTTTGTTCCCTCTTTATCATCATTTTCATCTTACTATGGACTTTGCCCGGTAGGTACCAAGACTGCTGACGACTCAGGCGAACGCAGCTCGCATAAAACGCCTCCCGCGCTAGGTGCGATATCCCTGGCTAATAAACTGTTGGCGAATTTCGAACAAATATGCACATAACGTACGTGAAACATCCGAAAAACCAGTCTGCAGTTCATGAAGGTGGCGAAAAGTTCCTGAAGGTGGAGAAACATTAGCATAAGTAATAAAATCCAAATAAATGAACAAGTCAGTCCAGAGACGATAGACAATTTCCGCAGCCCGGGATGTAGTACCCCAGCATGGAAGGCTGCTGACTTTATCATCATTAAATTCGTATATCACGTGACAGTCTACTTCCCTATGAGTATTAAGATATAGGTACTTTCGTCTGAGACGAAAGCAAAAAAAAAAATTCTGGGACTTGTATATATTATTTTCCATTTTTACTGTATGATACTGTGTCAAATCTACGATAATGTGTAATAGATATGCCATTGCGAAAAGATATGCCAAAATTATTAGTTGCTATTATAGCTTATCCAACGAAGACTTCATCTGTGGCCGATATGTGGCGTCACCCCTGATCAACTTCTTCACTACTGAAGACTTTGCACTTTTATTACAAGTGCACAGAACTTTTCCAGTTTATGGAATTTAACGAACTTTTACAGGTCGTTAGGGGATTTATAAACATGTAGTGGTATAGGCTTTCGGGTCGAACACCACTTAACGAATGATGATCTCCGATCTCTCCGACAAAACGTTTCTTCTTTTACTTTTTGCAATAATTTAGACTCAGATTTTTGCACTTTTTCTTTGGGGGGGTGGACTCAAAATGACTAACCTATTAATTTAATTTAATTGCGCGAAAAAATATTTTCTTTTCCTTCAAAGTTTAAAGAAAATTATAACGATATTCGTTTTATGGACTCTTGATAAACGTGACCTTCGAACTTCGATGCCGGCTTCGAACTTTGGCGCTTTGGAGACAGATATTTCGCTCATGGGCAGCAGAGCCACTTTTGCTGCGAAGAAGTTTTCCTTCTTAACCAAGGAGGTTAGAATAGCCTCCTCCATGTTCTATTCTAACTAACTTGTTTTTAATAATACATATTCTTTGCCAATACCTTCGAGTGTAAAGTCATTTAATCTTTTCTTCCAGTCCCTTGAGAAAGCGTTTAAACCAGATGAGCTAAAATCGGAAATTATTTTGAATATTCTGGGTGAGAGCGAATAATTGAATATTTTATTTGACTGAAGAAGACATGCGCAATTATGATAAGCTTAGAACAATAGTGTTGAAAGAATTTCAGACAACGCCACAAGAGTGTTATACAGTTTTCAAAAAGGGCAAAAATTACATTCAGAAAGGTATGTTTAATTTGCGTCAAGATGAAATGTGATATTTGAGTATTATTGTCAGATGCGCTAAGGAGTGATTTTAAATTATTATGTGAATTAATTGTATCAGATGAAATATTCGGTTTATTTGATTGCGAATTGATGACACATATTGCAATTAAACAAGGAGAATTATCACGTGAGGACTTGAAGTAGGTTCTGAAACACAAACAGACTTGAAGCAGGTTCTGAAACACAATCAGCCTGACCATTCGTAGGGTTGTTTCTATCTCGAGATGTTCTGCCTTGGAACAGAGGACCGGCAGATTCGGGAGTAGAGATCTCCGACGGGAAAAGCCGGGCCACTGGAGGAAGAAGAGTTCATTTCTTATCTTGACCCTCGTTAGTCTAACTTTTCCGTCTATACTGGGGAAAAGCTCGATTATCTTGGGTAAACACTAATGAGTGCGGCGTCTCTGGCTATCTTCCAACAGAACGACATCACCTACTTGACACTGTTGATATTTTTTCCTCTTTATCGTATGTTGTCTCAACTCACCAAGATATTCACTACGAAATCTGTTTCTTAGATCACGTCTTATTCTCTGTCGATATTTAGCTGGGCGGTTTAGTTCTTGGTAGTCTACGTAGTCAATATCAGGAACTCCTGATGACTCCAGTTCATGGAGGAACATCACAGGGGTCAATGGTGAAGGATCTTGATTATCCTCTGATACGTATGTGATATGTCGTGTATTAATCATTTGTTCACAGTTACATAATATAGTATATAACTCTTCGTAATTTAAGAAAGTTTGGCCTTATATTCTTCTAAAAAATTTTCTTTCATCATTCGCACAAGCCTCTCCCACCAGGCAGCAGTCGGAGGTTTGAATTTCCATCGTGTCCTTTAATAGAAAGAGCTGAACATATGGCGTTCTACTTCACTTTCTTAAGAACACTGATAGTCCTTACCAAATTAGTTCCGTTGTCGGAATATATTACATAAGGTCTACCTCTTCTAGCAATGAATCTAGACTATTGAAGCTTTAGATCCATCACGGAGATAGAGAGGATCCGCTAGATCTACACCGAGGACTTCAAAAACGGCCCTTTCTCTTAAGTCTGAATTCGGGTGGAAATCCTGGCTCGACTATTACTCTTTGTGTAGCAAATCTTTTACATCTTACACATTTCCTGATAATATTTGATAATATTTCGAACAGTTTTTCTGGATTTTATATCCAAAACTTTTCTCTAAAATTTGTCATTAAAATGCTGCAACAGCATGCTGGAGTTCTAAATGTGTCTCGTCTCATAAATTAGTCTCTAAACAAGAGGGTGTTTTGAAGGTAAAATGAGAGGATATTGGAAATTTTCTTCATCTTGACGCTGTAGGACGTCCGTATTCGCTCTGAAAATTCCATTTCGTCTACAATTAGTCTCAACGCACGAACAGTGGGGTCTTTTATGCATGTAAATGATTCTTTCTGTTCCAAACCTACAAAGTGTCTTTTCAGCATTCTCAAATTCATCAACTGAGATATCAGGGATTAGGTTTTTGACGGCTGTCTTTTGATGGCTTTACTGTCGAAGACGACGTATTTTGGGACAACTCGATTTGATATTCGCGATTTGAAGTTCTTTCTCCAACTGCGCTAGTTTGATTTTATCTAACTCTACCTTTGTTTCGTTTTCAAGTTTTTGTAACGCAATTTTTGACTTGTTTTTGGCTTTGAGTTTTTCCCCCTTCCTTAAGCGCGTAATCAACTACGCTTTTACTAACTCTTCATAAGTTTTCAAAACTTTATTATTTCTTTATAAAAGGTTTTAAAATAACAATTTTCACATCTTTCGCAACGGTTAGATCTAACTCCGCAGCGAAGGGTTTAAACTCTTCTTTCCTTAATTTAGCTCCGATGTTAATGAGAGTGACAGAGTGGACACTACGAGGATACACGAAGAAAGCATGGAATTTTGAGATAAGTATCCTTCTTTCATCTAAACTAAATCAAATCTACGTGCTTTTAAATTAATTAATATATTTTTTCACTAGTTTTTAGCGTGAAATTGCTCACTGCTTGCGTCTCTTTTTGTGGAAACAATTCCAAACAGGCGCTAACTTCGTTATCAGTTCCCCTTTGTCAATGATTCTCCCTTCTGAGCCCGCCCTACTGTACAGGTTAAGTCCTATCCTTAGCCCTGTCTTGTTTTGAGGAATTTCCAGTTTCCAGAGAGAGGGAAAATGGAGATTTTGCGGAGCGACGTGTATATTAGGTTGCGCTATGCGCTACTTCGCTCTCCGATCTCCCCCCCCCCCCGAGATCCCTTAAATATTTTTTTGCCTTTAAATATTTTACCTCATCGATTTTTTTCCCCTCAAACTGTTGCTTGCTATCTGTTTAATGTCTAAATGTGAGGGATCTATTATTCTTCATTGCTTTAAATAAATTCTTAGAATTATGAGATAATATAAACACTGTTTCTTCAATGTGTTAAACTAACATTAATTAACAAGTAATAAATTATGATAGCAAACTGACAATAAATAAACTTGATTATAATAAATATATTAATAAATACCACCGATCTATGCTTATTGTTTTTAGTTATTTTAGTTAAAGTAATATATATTTTTGTCTGATGTTATGGGTCTTTTGCTGTGTGCCTCAGGATGAAAGCATACATATTGCCTTGTATTCCATGCTAAATACCTTGAATACTAAGCATCTCAACACTATCCATCCCCCCCCCATCATCACATCTACTCAGCCTTACCAAACATACTCACTACACACAACTGTGAGACACTATTTATTGTAAATGATCACAGCTTCCTCTCCTTTTGACTACACCCATGGACACAATAATATTTTTAGGATATTTTCTACTACTTTTCCTTTTCTTTTCATCCGCGATTAAATTCACATATAGTAGGTATGGCGGATAAAAACCGGTATTTTGATTTGTGATCTGACTTCGTCCATCCAAAATGGAGTTGCTTAGCTTTTGCGAAATGTTTGATTTTGTTCAAGAAGGCGTAAATTCTCGCTATATAACTGAAGCAGAGAGAATTTTAAAAAGCGCCTCATTTATTAAAGCACGGAATTTTACTTGAAAAACCCAATGTACAAATTTTGACTTCCTATTGAAGGTTAAGTTCTGTAGCGTAATGATCGCATGAAATCAAAGGATATTTTATTGTTGAAAAAGGAGAAATAATTTTTTTTTTTTTTTTAAATTTCTTGTTCATGTAAAGAAGGAACTGCTGGCTGTTGTAAGCATTGTGTCGCTGTTTTGATTTTAACGTTCACTGATTGTAAACAAATGATTTCATATGTATTTAACTTGGGATTTCCAGAAAATCTTTGCAGTCAAAAGTGTCTTTTTTTTTCTATAAAATTTATTTTGAATCATTATATACTAAAAATATATTGATCTATATATGCGTTTATTGGGTTTATACATACATAATAGCACACATAATACATAGCATTATATGTTATACATTATATTATAATTTATACATAATATATAACTATTATATACATAATAGCACTACTTATCAGATGCAATTTTGAGAATATCAACAAGCAAAGCACTTAAAAATGAAAAAAAGACACTTGTAATAGAAATATTAGTGTTCTATATGTATTACAGAAAATACATGAAATGAATAATACCATTACCGAACACTTTAAAAAAAAAAAAAAAAAAAAAAAAAAAAAAAAAAGCAGATTAAGTATTCTCTACCTCAGTACTTGACAAAGCAATCCTGCCATATAAGAACGAGTTTCCCCTATAAAGTTCTTCATAAAGGCATTCTTCTTCAGGCTGATAACCAATGTGCTTAGTCATATTCAAAGACCCTAATCTAACCTTACCTTTCCTTTAGATTCTATATTCACATGTTATATCTTCATCTGTTAAGATTTGTTCATAACAGGATCACCAAGCTTCTACCAATCCAGCAGGAGCATACTCAATACATGTCAAAACCATGTGATTTATAACAAAATCAATTATGTTTTCACCTTGCAAACCTTTATAAATATTCCAAATTTTCTTAAGGATTCTTAATAACCTTATTATTTAGAAATGTGTTTATTGTTGTTTTTATATTAACAAAAGCATTTAAATACAAAATATCAATTTTAAAAATAACTGAAGTTTTCTTTTAACCAGTTTTGCTTTTCTAATGCTGTTTTTAATTAGTAACATTATGTCTGAACAAAAAATTTAAGAATAAGTCTATTAAAATGGTCTGTGTAATAAGTCTATTAATTAATTACATTGTATGAACTTCATCATCTTTGAATATGAAACACTGAACTAACTCTTTGAATATGAAACATCCTAAATGAAAACACAAGAGTCCATTCCAATCCAATACAAGAATAAATTATACGTATCAAAATTCACAGTAAGAGCTTCTCCGTATTATATTACACAAAGATTAGAAACCAAGTCTCCACTTACGAAATCTTACACTGACATGATGGTCTTGTACTGAAACAGAATTGTAGCAACATAGATGATATAAATTACATTATGCCAAAGAATTATTTGAATTTCCTGAAGAAATTATAGCATTTAGAGTAACCAAAGACACACACAAAAAAATTTCAGATTTGTTGTAAAATTGGTGCCATGTCTTTCCCTATCCTATAATAACTTCACACATTATCTACACATTTTCCTGTCAGTCAAGAAGACTGATGAAAATATTGTCCTTACAAAAATTATTGTGACACATATTTGGAGAAACAGATATTTCTTTTTGAGTTACATGATCAACAGAAACTATTCAGATATAGTATATAAAAGACTTCGAAAAATTATATGTTGAAACTTGTGGAAATTTGGGGAAATTTATTTGGTGCAGTAATCAAGAGATAAAAGTGGTTTATTAAAGATTTCTCAGTGCTATAAGAAACCAACGAGAATTTATGAGTATGTTTTGATATCATGTTTATCCATTATTAGGGCTAACATACATTGTTATCAGTTTTTATTTGCCCAAAATAGTCAAAGGTTGAGTAAAAATATTAGGAGTTTGAAGATAATCATCAATATACCATAATATCTTTGCAATAGAAATATAATACCCAACAACCAAAAAAAAAAAAAAAAAAAAATTATATTTATCAAATGAATTTTTGTATGCCATAACGGTTTCATGGAAAAATATAGCACACCTCTTAGATAAACAACTACAATCATTATATACAACAGCCATTTCATTAAAAAAAAGGCATAAATTATATTAATCAGATAAAATTTGTTCTAAGAGCTTCATTATCTCGTTATAATTCTTAAGCAAACAAGAAACCATTTCAAGTACCATAACATAATTTTCATAAGAGAATTCCATCCATCACAGAATATTAAAAGCACTTTGATAGAAACAAGAAATTTTACCGTAATTTTCCAACCATATTCTAATATTCAGATTGTAGATTTTAAAATTATATCATTTAAAAAGTACAATATTATAGAATGCACATTTTTGATTCTTTATTCTTAGGGAAAACATTGTATTTTTAAAGAAATCCAATGCTTTCTTTCTTATAAATACATAGAATTCAGAATTCTAATGTAATTCATTATGATAAAAAAGGTATTTGCCAGCGAAACGACGGTTAACTATAAAATAATAACCATTTGTATAATATAACCATATAACCATTTGTATGCACTGCCTTTGGTCGCATGTGTACCAGGAATGCATAAAAAAAAAAAAAAAAAAAAAAAAAAAAAAAAAAAAAAAAACGAACACTTTTATAAAATGCTGCATCAAGGGGTTGGATAATCAGAAAATACTTAAATATTTAGTATTTGAATGAGGCTGATTGTGTATGCTTCATATAGCTTTGTCCAAAAACAATGTACTATTCGTATGTAACACAGAATAAAGTATATTAAATTACTGTTGACAATTTCAATTTCTTGGTGCATATTTTATAGCTGATTATACACATGTAATATTAATGTGTGCCAGTTTTCAATCGAAAGTACTACACAAGAGCATCATCTACACCCTTAGGTATAGATGAGCCTGAGCAAGCTTTGATGTAATCAAATAAACCAGAACCATTTTACTTTAGAATATTCATTTAATAACTGCGGCAAAATTTGGTACACTTCTGTTATCAGGACCGAATTCAGAAATGTATGTATGAATGCGTTCACATATGCACGTATATATGTACATATGCATGTATTTTTGTGTATAAACACACATATAAAAGTACATACACACATACATACATTTCTGAATCCAAAGTCCCTATAACAGAAGAATTCATAGATTTTTCTATATATAAAACATAAAATTTATGTGTGTATT
The DNA here is from genome assembly GCF_044657685.1 of Stegodyphus dumicola. Classification (NCBI taxonomy): domain Eukaryota; kingdom Metazoa; phylum Arthropoda; class Arachnida; order Araneae; family Eresidae; genus Stegodyphus; species Stegodyphus dumicola. Next base: position 84,517,025 of record NC_140781.1, read on the forward strand.
TTTTTATAAGGAACAATATTTCTGACATGAATCAGTTGTCATCAACTAATGTCAAGGGCAAGTGAAAAACAAAAGAATAATTATATAGAATTAGGATGTAATGTATATTTAAAAAAATTTCTTTAGTGTAACTGTTCTTTTATTCATAGAACTTTATACTTGTATTTTCTTTTATTCAGTTAGTAACAGTTAGAAGTGAATAGTGATTGGCTAAATATGGATATGTTCTTGTGTATTTCATGCAGTTCTACTTCTGGTACTTACTCTGCGACATACTGAATTTAATTTTTATTTGGAAACTGATTAAATTTAATGAGATGGTGTGTGTGCTGAGAAATGGAATTTTGTGAAGAATATTTAATACTTGCCAATAAAAATAAGAATAATTTAAAAGTTTCTATCAACATTTTTTATATTGTTATAAAATGTGACTTTAAAAAATTCTTTTTTTTTTTATGGCAAAATGTGAATTACATTAAAAGGGTATGATTTTATTTTAATTCCTTTATTAAAATAATTAACCTAAAAGACACATACATCACATTAACATATGAAAAACATAATAGTTCTATTAGCAATTCGAAATATATATTGTGATAGATTCTAAAAGCAAAATCATATAATACATAATGATATAAATTAAATATATATAATAAATATATAAAACTCTATAATGAATAATGATCATAACTGTATAATAAATGCGAACACACATTATATCACTGTGCTGTGAATGGAAGAATATTTGATTAGAAATTTACCTTTTATATATATTTGATAACATGGAACAGTAAAACATAAAGAAGACAGGAAGTTATGAAAAAAGGTTATGCAACTTAAGAAACAACAAGTTCTATGAAATGCACTTTAAATTACTGCAATATCATGAGACACCATAAATAACCATAAGATGTGATAACTTAGGACAATATCATAAGACATATTATCAAGATAAATATAATTTGTTCCTTCTATTACATCAATAATTAGTTTTCTTTAAAAATTTAACCAGTGAATGCCAAAACAAATTTATGATCGGTGCCTTTTATGCAAGGTCACACAAAGATAAACCCGATTTAGCAAATTCCTGAAAACATTAAAGTGTTAAATTACAACATCTATTAAACTATTTTTAGTTTAATGGATGTTAAGAAAGCAACTGTCTGGCAAATTTTAATTCTTATATGGAAACTGAACTAAATTTCGAATAAGTGACTAGGCTTGTACAGTATTTTAGAAGATATTTCATGTTCATACACTGAAAATAAATTGCACTTTAATGAAAGAGCTGGAAATATAGTCTGCATGATGCATAAAATATGATCAAATCTATTTGTTAAATACTTAATGCTTACTTTCAGGAATGTAGCTAGAGGGGGACAGTTTTTATATATTATTCTGAGAAATAACTTAAGATTGATTTGTAACACTTGGTATCAATAAAGATATTTTTCACCAAAGAATTAATATTATTTCCAGACTTTTTACTGTCAAACTAAATGTAGAAGCTAGACGATTTGAATATTTCATCTAGCCTCTGAAATCTCAGTGAAATGATAGAAATTTTCAGTCAGGGAAGGGACATTTTGTCTAGCTGCCTGGGTTCCATACCAGCTTCTGTTATAAAAGTTTCATAGAAAAATTTTAAAAATCCAGAAATAAAACTTATCAAGAAATTATTGACCATAATTGGTTCTATGATTTAGTCATTCTTACAGACATAATAACTAAAATCTTAAACTAGAGGGGGGCAGAGAACTAAACTAAAGTCTTTGAATTCAAGGGTACTTAAAATTCATTTTAAATCAAAATTAATTTTGTGAAAATATTACAGAAATATAAGGAATATACATTTTTACCATAATGTAATGTACGTTTTGCCACTTTGAAAATCTGGAGAACTAAAGCGTGAAATATAAGAAAACTGAAACAATCATTTGGAAAATCTCATCGAGCTTAAATTAGTTTCTAAATTAGATGTTTTGGGTGTTTTAAAAATTAGGCCAACTACTTCATTCACTTCAAACCCATTACATAATACTAGTATTAAGGAAAAATGGTAAAAGGTTGCAAATATGTTAAATAACAATTCTACTGATCTACAAATGGAAATAACTGATTTTCAACCTAATTACGATCAAGAATATCACAAAAAGCCATTTGAATAGTCCTAGATCAGAAAAATCATGAACTGTTAAACTTTTGAAAAGATAAATTCCTGCTTTCGATCCACTTAAAAATGTGAAAGAGGATTTTCAACAACAAACTTGTTAAAATTAATGTTAAGATACAGAATAACAGACAAACATACGAACGACTGCATGGATTTAGCCATAACATCGCATGTACCCGAAGAAGAAAAGAAACTCTCTGAAGAAATGCAGTGCTAAATTCACATTAAACTATGATTTCCCTGTATTTAATTTTCATCTTGCTGAATTTTTTGTACATAATACAAAGAGTATACCTTTACTTTAACATATTATACCACACATTTTTATACTTTGTGTATTGCACTTATAACTGAAATATTAAAAGTGCAATACATAATTGCAGCTAGCCAAAATTTTAAAAAATTAAAATTGATTCCCATTAAGTTAAAGTTGCGAATAACTGCACCAAGGGAAGAAATACAATTTTATTTCTTTGTCTGTATTTGGTTTTATTTTCATATAGAAAGAGTTAAAAATAGGTTATCTAGGTAACAAAATTTAAACACACGTTTTCAAAAAAAATTACTGAATAACAGATTTTGTTTCCCTGAAGATGCAACACCTCGCTATTCCAGCTATGATACAAACTGCATACTGTCATAGAGAAATTCCTTTCTTTAACGGGGAATTCATATACTTGTAATCAGTTTTTACACAAGTACTGTTTACGACTAGTCCATAGTCCAGGAGTAAAATACTTTATAGTACACCCATCTGAATTTTTATTACTTCGGGTCATCCGTATAGTCTGTTTACCTATCACAAAACCTAATAAATTAATGCATAAATGTTACCAAAAAAATTAAAACGTAATATGAAACGTTCATGTAAAATAAATAACTAGTAAAACTCCAATATAAAGCAACATGTGAAGAGGTACGTACAAATTAGAACATTCAAGCATTTCTAGTGGAAATAAAGTTAATATAAAACAAGAATTACCAGCCACAGATGTCTTTTTGCTCTGCACTATTTATCCATTCTTTTTCTTTCACGATATCATGATCTGCAATCCAAGAGAGCACAAAAATGATGACAAATTACAACAGAAGAGGCCAAGGGGGAAAAAAAGGAATCATTAGATTTTAACTACTTTGAAATTAAAGAATAATTATACAAAAAGAGAAATATCTAATATTGTTTCTTAATATATAAAACTTCAAAAGTAGCTTCTTTGTTTCAAAATCTAGCCATGTGCTACATTGTTACTAAATCATGACTGCAGTCGATAAAAAAGGAAATGATTTCCCTAATATGACAGAAGTACACTAAGCAAAAGGGGTTTTTAATGTATGGGTACAACATGAACAATGAAAGAAAAAATATTTAGACAGTTATAACGGATAATGATCTTCGAGAAGAGTAAATAATTTCAGCGCTGGTAGAAAGGTGGCACCAAAAGACAATAAGCAGGTAATTTTAAATGACAAGTAAACAAAATAAACTTTACTGTTAGCTTTGAAGCAGATGTTATATATTAAACTATCTTAATTAACACACAGAATTTGTGACATAACAGATCAAAAAAGAGTAAGAATAAAACTCGCAATATATTAATATTAAAAGAGCTATACATATATACTTTTAAAGATTTTATTTTTTAAAAAAGGGGACAAAAACACCACTCTAAAAACAGACTTCGAAGAACATCTTGGAAACAAAAGTCATATACCATAAAAGAAATATTTCATTCCGAATTTTAACGTAAAAACCGTTTCTAATTTCAAGTTCTTTACTTCAGTACTCTCATTCATGAGAGAGGACAGCTTAGTCAAATGTACAAGAAATTATCCTGAAATATTCCCAGGTCACTTTAATGAAATTAAAGCAATATTTTACTCAGGGAAAGAACATATTGTCTAGCTGCCCAGGTTTGAGCCCAGCTTTAATACAGCAAGCCAAAACACATCAAATGCCATTGAAAGATACAGCATTTTGAGATGTGGCAAAAAATTTCAATGAAATTTCGTGGAAGAGCTATTGCAATTACCTACAAACTAAAATTTTGACCAAAAATTCAAGAAAACAAAGATACTCCTTTTTCTTTCAAAGGAATCAAAGTCATATACTAATGTAGGGATGCTGAACTTATTGTACTATAAAACCTAAACATAGGAATGAAATTTTGTCAGCTATGTGAGATGCCCAATACCGAGAAATTCCAAAATTGTAGAATAGAACCTGCGTCTGAAAACAGACGAAAGGTAAAACATAATTCAAATACTTTACTTTTAGCCTTGAAGCAGGTCTTCTATATTAACTGTGTAAATTCACATACAGAATTAGTAATATAAAAGCTCAAAATATTGTAAGAACCAAACATGCATTATATAAACATTAAAAAATCTATATACATTTAATTAGTGTTACGAGGGTTTATTCTTAAATATTATAAGGTCACTTTCAAAGAAATGATAGAAATTTTCACTCAGGGCAGGGACATTCTGTCTGGCTGCCCGGGTTCCATCCCAGCTTCTGTTACAAAAGTTTCATAGAAGAATTTTAAAAATCCAGAAACAAAACTTATGAACAAATTATTGAACATAACAGTTTCTATGATTTAGCCATTCTTACAGACATAATAACTAAATCTTAAACTTGAGGGGAGGGGAGAAAACTAAAGTCTTTGAATTAAAGGGTATTATAAATTCATTTTAAATCAAAATTAATTTTGTGAAAATATTACACATATATAAGGAATATACATTTTTACCATAATGTAATGTACGTTTTGCCACTTTGAAAATCTGGAGAACTAAAGCGTGAAATATAAGAAAACTGAGACAATCATCTGGAAAATCTCATCGAGCTTAAATTAGTTTCTAAATTAGATGTTTTGAGTGTATTTAAAATTAGGCCAACTACTTCGTTCACTTCAAACCCATTACATAATACTAGTACTTAAGAAAAATGGTAAAGGATTGCAAATATGTTAAATAACAATTCCATTAACCCTTTAACTGTCAAGTTATTTTGATGATTTGGGTACACAAATTGTCAAATTTTTTTATTGGAAAAACCAAATGTAGCCGAAATAAACATCTCCCGATATGTATTCAGGTATGATAATACGATGCACTCAAAAAAAAAAAAAAAATTACCTCAAGAGATACTCGGGCGTGACATTTTCGAACACCAGTGCTGTGCAAGAGATAATCTGGGGCATCACAGTTAAAAGGTTAATCTAGATATGGAAAAACCAGATTTTCATCCTAATTAAGATCAAGAATATCACAAAAAGCATTTGAATAGTCCTAGATCAGAAAAATCATGAACTGTTAAACTTTTAAAAAGATAATATTCCTGCTTTCGAGACACTTAAAAATGTGAAAGAGGATTTCCAACAACAAACTTGTTTAAATCAATGTTAAGATACAGAATAAAAGACAAACATACGAACGACTGCATGGATTTAGCCATAACATCGCATGTACCCGAGGGAGAAAAGAAACTCTCAGAAGAAATGCAGCGTTAAATTCACATTTAACTATGATTTCCCTGTATTTAATTTTCATCTTGCTGAATTTTTTCTAAATAATACAAAAACTATACCTTTTCTTTAACATATTATACCACACATTTTTATACTTTGTCTAACGCGTTTATAACTGAAATATTAAAAGTAGGTAATTGTAGCTAGCCAAATTTTATAAACTCAAAACTGGTTCCCAGTAAGTTAAAGCTGCGCATAACTGCACTAAGGTAAGCAATGCAATTTTATTTCTTTGTCTGCATTTGGTTTCATTTTCATATAAAAAGAGTTAAAAATAGGGTTATCTAGGTAACAAAATTTCAACACACATTTTCAGTAAAAATTGCAGAGAAACAGATTTGGTCTTCCTGAAGACGCAAATCCTTGCTATTCCAGCTATGATACAGACTGCATACTGTCAGAGAGAAATTCCTTTTTTAAACAGGGAATCCATATACTTTAATCTGTCTTGACACAAGTACTACTTATAACTAATCCATGGTCCAGGAGTAAAATACTTTATAGTAAATCCACCTAAATTTTTATGATTTCCGATCATCTGTATAGACTGTTTATTTATCACGACTAAACTCTCAATCTGCATTCTGCATACCTCATGATGATTCTTCAAGTCACGTTTTGCAGCCTATAATTTTTAATACAGCAGGTACTTGCTGAGCGCAGACTGGTAAAGCATGATTTTTCGTATAGCAGTACCTTAAAGGATTCCATTTAATTTGTCCACTGCTAGAATTACATTCATACGTGGTTCAACATTCATCCATCCACAACGGAAAGAATTTATCTGCTTCTTTAAACAATTTCCATCGACAGAAAATGAAGAGCAAAAAAATCTTACAAACCTCAAAAGCAAAGTATGCCGAAGAATTTTCACATATGGAACATAAAGAAGTCAAACAATGAATCAGAAAATTACAAAAGAAGAATTGGGTTCTTATAAAACCCCCTGATAATAAAAGCGCTCATTACGAAGAAAAGGTTTTAACTGAAGATATAATGAAGGAATTGTTAAATAACACAAAAGCAACGTCTGATCTTCTAGCGGAGATTGACGCAATTAAAGAAAAAAACAAGACACTTTAAAAGAGACACTTGGGAAACATGTGCTCCTTTACAGCGACAGGGTTACAGTTGCATCAGTCATTTTTATGAGCAAAAGACATCAGCTTTTTCATAAAATAATTCTGTCATGCATTTGCCAAGAGAACGGAATGAAGTCCAAGAGAAACTTCAGAGTGCTTTTCAAAACAAAGTTGAAAGTTAATCTGCAGAATTTTACTTCGATAATAATAAAACATCTCTGGTTTGATTACAAAATGAATTTTTATTTATGGAATCAATTTTAAATAGATCTTCGCAAATTGGTTCAGAAAACTTCAAAATATGCCAAAATAGTTCAGATTAAGGGGGAAATATAATAAAGTATGCTTAAAACAACTAAGAAAAAGCGCCTTTTGAGCAACTTTAACAGAAGACAATTTAGCTCCACTAACTTTCTTTACAAGTATTCATTAAATTTTTATTTACATTTATTTTTTGTTCAACATTTAACTTTCAATAGTTTTAAGAGAAACAGCACTTGATAGAGAGACTCTAAATTCGGAAAAATCTGAAACAAAAGTGGTTTATACACAGGCAGTTCAATTACACCGACCTGTTGGGAAGAGAAGATTCTGTTGGACAGGGAAAATATTAGGCCACACAGAGAGGAAAATGTTTAGTCTCCTCCTCGTAATGTGAAAGGAGGCCACTTGGAAAAAAACTACACAACAGCAGTAATTTTGAAACCACTACGAAGCAACAAATCTCAGACTTCTGATAATTATACAGTGATTAACAGTTCAACCTCACTTCGAATATTACAATACAATATAAAGAAAGTACCAATTCAGACACTTCAATATGGAATTCAAAACCTAAGAAATTAATGCATAAATGCTACCCTGAACATTAAAACATAATGTGAAGTGTTCATGTAAATCAAATAACTAATAAAACTCCAATATAAAGCAACATGTGAAAAGAGACGTACAAATTATAACATTCAAGCATTTCTAGTGGAAATAAAGTTGATATAAAACAAGAATTACCAGCCACAGATGTCCTTTTGCTCTGCATTATTTCTCCGTTCCTTTTCTGTCACGATCTCATGTTCTGCATTCCAAGGGTGCACAAAAATGATGACAAATTACACTAGAAGAGGCCAAAAAGGGAAAAAAGTAATCATTAGATTTTAACTACTTTGATATTAAAGAATAATTATACAGAAAGAGAAATATCTAATATTGTTTCTTAATACATAAAACTTCAAAAGTAGCCTTCTTTGTTTTAAACTCGAGTAATGTGCTACATTGTTACTAAAATCCTGACTGCAGTCGATAGAAAAGCAAAGATTTTCCTAATACGACAGAAGTACAGTAAGCGAAAGGGGTTTTTAATGCATGGTTACAACATGAATAACAAAAGAAAAAACAAATTAGACAGTTATTATGAATACACAGAATAAAAGAGATAATGAGCTTCGAGAAGAGTAAATAATTTCAGCGCTGGTAGAAAGATGGCACCAAAAGACAATAAGCCGGTAATTTTAAATCACAAATAAACAAAATAAACTTTACTGTTAGCTTTGAAGCAGATGTTATATATTAAACTATCTTAATTCACACACAGAATTAGTCACATAACAGATCAAAATAGAGTAAGAATCAAACTCGCAATATATTAACATTAAAAAAGCTGTACATATATACTTTTAAAGATTTTATTTATTAAAAAAGGGCACAAAAACATCACTCTAAAAACAGACTTCGAAGAACATCTTGAAAACAAAAGTCATATACCATAAAAGAAATATTTCATTCCGAATTTTAACGTAAAAACCGTTTTTAATTTAAGTTCTTTACTTAGGTACTCTCATGCATGACAGAGGACAGCTTAGTCCAATGTACAAGAAATTATCCTGAAATATTACCAGGTCACTTTAATGAAATTATAGCAATATTTTACTCAGGGAAAGAACATATTGTCTAGCTGCCCAGGTTCGAGCCCAGCTTTAATACAGCAAGCTAAAACACATGAAATGCCATTGAAAGATACAACATTTTAAGATGTGGCAAAAAATTTAAATGCAATTTCGTGGAAGAATTATTGCAATTACCTACAAATTAAAATTTTGACCAAAAATTCAAGAAAACCTTTTTCTTTCGAAGGAATCAAAGTCATATACTAATGTAGGGATGCTCAACTTATTGTACTATAAAACCTAAACATAGGAATGAAATTTTGTCAGCTATGTGAGATGTCCAATACCGAGAAATTCCGTAAATTGTAGAATAGAACTTGCGTCTGAAAACAGACGAAAGGTAAAACATAATTCAAATACTTTACTTTTAGCCTTGAAGCAGGTGTTCTATATTAAATGTGTTAATTCACATACAGAATTAGTTATATAAAAGCTCAAAATATTGTAAGAAACAAACATGCATTATATAAATATTAAAAAATCTATATACATTTAATTAGTGTTATGAGCGTGTATTCTTAAATATTATAAGGTCACTTTCAAAGAAATGATAGAAATTTTCACTCAGGGCAGGGATATTCTGTCTGGGTGCCCGGGTTCCATCCCAGCTTCTGTTACAAAAGATTCATAGAAGAATTTTTGAAATCCAGAAACGAATCTTATGAAGAAATTATTCAACATAACACATTCTATGATTTAGCCATTCTTACAGACATAATAACTAAATCTTAAACTTGAGGGGGGGAGAGAACTAAAGTCTTTGAATTAAAGGGTATTATAAATTCATTTTAAGTCAAAATTAATTTTGTGAAAATATTACACAAATATAAGGAATATACATTTTTACCATAATGTAATGTACGTTTTGCCACTTTGAAAATCTGGAGAACTAAAGTGTGAAATACAGTCAAAAGTCGTTAATTCGGACACCCATAATTCGGAATGATCTATAATCCGGACATCAAAACTAAAAACTTTCTGCGCATGCGCCGCGCTGACACATGCGCAGAGGCGTTCACGCGTGCGCGTAAGACCTTTTACGACTGCGCATATGAGTGTGCGCAAGTGCAGAATATGTTTTCGCGTGCGCATTTTATGTATAATGGACGTATAAGCTAAATAATTATCTATTTCACTTAATGTTGATGATTGCGTTGTTCCTTAATTTTCGAATTGCATCCGGCTTATTATTTTTTGCAGACTGTAAGAGCAATTTTATAAAAGTAAGCTTAAACTTTCGATTATATCAAATAGAATTTTCGATATATATTTGTTAATATGTAAAGGATCTAAAGCGAAAGTATGTTTTGAAATCCGAAATCTGTTTATCATTTTCACGCTGCTCGGTGGCGGGCGCGTAATGAATTGGAAGTTGATTTGTCAGCACTATCCTTATCTTCAGCGCAGATGTTTTTATTTTATTTGGCTTATAATTCCTTACCAAATGTAGTATTTCATCTCGATATGCTCCGTCTTTGATATGATTTAAAACAAGTTCCTCGTCATTATAATTCGCTTCCAATAGCGAAGAAAAGTGACAGAGGTTATTGAAAACAAAAAAATTTCGATTGACAAATTAGTCGGTGTTCTTGACACAGCAATTATAGGGCTTGAACGGCAGAACTTTGTAACTGAACAAGAAATTATGTCTGTTTAATAGAATTAAAGAGAAAGTATTATCACATGAAACGAAGCAAAACTTAAATAACTTACATTGAAAGAAATGTTTAATAAAGTAAACAAATAAATATTAAGCTTTTTCTTTTTGCAAATTTTGATACCCTTTAGATCATAATTGTTCTTTATTTCATAAATTATGGTTTCATATTTTTAATTTTGGAATTTCTGGATGCCATCTTACGAGATTTAAACTGATGATCTATAATCCGGAAAAATCGATAATCCGGAATCGCCGAAGTCCCGACGAGTCCGGATTAACGACTTTTGACTGTATAAGAAAACTGAAACAATCATTTGGAAAATCTCTTCGAGCTTAAATTAGTTTCTAAATTAGATGTTTTGAATGTATTTAAAATTAGGCCAACTACTTCATTCACTTCAAACCCATTACATAATACTAGTATTAAGGAAAAATGGTAAAAGGTTGCAAATATGTTAAATAACAATTCTACTGATCTAGAAATGGAAATAACTGATTTTCATCCTAATTAAGATCAAGAATATCACAAAAAGCCATTTGAATAGTCCTAGATCAGAAAAATCATGAACTGTTAAACTTTTAAAAAGATAAAATTCCTGCTTTCGATCCACTTAAAAATGTGAAAGAGGATTTCCAACAACAAACTTGTTAAAATCAATGTTAAGATACAGAATAAAAGACAAACATACGAACGACTGCATGGATTTAGCCATAACATCACATGTACCCGAGGGAGAAAAGAAACTCTCAGAAGAAATGCAGCGTTAAATTCACATTTAACTATGATTTCCCTGTATTTAATTTTCATCTTGCTGAATTTTTTCTAAATAATACAAAGACTATACCTTTTCTTTAACATATTATACCACACATTTTTATATTTTGTGTAACGCATTTATAACTGAAATATTAAAAGTAGGTAATTGTAGCTAGCCAAATTTTATAAACTCAAAACTGGCTCCCAGTCAGTTAAAGCTGCGCATAACTGCACTAAGGTAAGCAATGCAATTTTATTTCTTTGTCTGTATTTGGTTTCATTTTCATATAAAAAGAGTTAAAAAAAGGGTTATCTAAGTATCAAAATTTAAATTTAAAGTTGCGTATAACTGCACTAAGGTAACAATTCTATTAATCTAGAAATGGAAAAAACCGATTTTCATCCTAATTAAGATCAAGAATATCACAAAAAGCCATTTGAATAGTCCTAGATCAGAAAAATCATGAACTGTTAAACTTTTAAAAAGATAAATTTCTGCTTCCGATCTACTTAAACATGTGAAAGAGGATTTTCAACAATGAACTTGTTAAAATCAATGTTTAGATACAAGATAACAAATCAACATCCCAACGACTGCAAGGATTTAGCCATAACATCGCATGTACCAGAGGGGAAAAAAACTCGCAGAAGAAATGCAGTGTTAAATTTCACATTAAAATATGATTTCCCTGTATTTAACTTTCATCTTGCTGAATTTTTTGTAAATAATACAAAGAGTATACCTTTTCTTTAACATATTATACCACACATTTTTATACTTTGTGTAACGCATTTATAACTGAAATAATAAAAATGCACTAGTTAATTGTAGCTAGCCAAAATTTTATAAACTCAAAACTGGCTCCCAGTAAGTTAAAGCTGCGCATAACTGCACTAAGGTAAGCAATGCAATTTTATTTCTTTGTCTGTATTTGGTTTCATTTTCATATAAAAAGAGTTAAAAAAAGGGTTATCTAAGTAACAAAATTTAAATTTAAAGTTGCGTATAACTGCACTAAGGTAACAATTCTATTAACCTAGAAATGGAAAAAACCGATTTTCATCCTAATTAAGATCAAGAATATCACAAAAAGCCATTTGAATAGTCCTAGATCAGAAAAATCATGAACTGTTAAACTTTTAAAAAGATAAATTTCTGCTTCCGATCTACTTAAACATGTGAAAGAGGATTTTCAACAATGAACTTGTTAAAATCAATGTTTAGATACAAGATAACAAATCAACATCCCAACGACTGCAAGGATTTAGCCATAACATCGCATGTACCAGAGGGGAAAAAAACTCGCAGAAGAAATGCAGTGTTAAATTTCACATTAAAATATGATTTCCCTGTATTTAACTTTCATCTTGCTGAATTTTTTGTAAATAATACAAAGAGTATACCTTTTCTTTAACATATTATACCACACATTCTTATACTTTGTGTAACGCATTTATAACTGAAATAATAAAAGTGCACTAGGTAATTGTAGCTAGCCAAAATTTTATAAACTCAAAACTGGCTCCCAGTAAGTTAAAGTTCCGCATAACTGCACTAAGGTAAGCAATGCAATTTTATTTCTTTGTCTGTATTTGGTTTCATTTTCATATAAAAAGAGTTAAAAATAGGGTTATCTAGGTAACAAAATTTCAACACACATTTTCAGTAAAAATTGCAGAATAACAGATTTTGTCTTCCTCAAGACGCAACTCCTTGCTATTCCAGCTATGATACAGACTGCATACTGTCAGAGAGAAATTCCTTTTTTAAACAGGGAATCCATATAATTTAATCTGTCTTGACACAAGTACTACTTATAACTAATCCATGGTCCAGGAGTAAAATACTTTATTAGTAAATCCACCTAAATTTTTATGATTTCCGATCATCTGTATAGACTGTTTATTTATCACGACTAAACTCTCAATCTGCATTCTACATACCTCATGATGATTCTTCAAGTCACATTTTGTAGCCTATAATTTTTAATACAGCAGGAACTTGCTGAGCGCAGACTCGTAAAGCGTGATTTCGCGTATAGCAGTACCTTAAAGGATTCCATTTAATTTCTCCACTGCCAGAATTTCATTCATACGTGGTGCAACATTCATCCATCAACACCGGAAAGAATTTATCTGATACTTAAACAATTTCCATCAACTGAAAATGAAGCCCAAAAAAATTTTACAAACCTCAAAAGCAAAGGATGCCGAAGAATTTTCACATATGGAACATAGAGAAGTCAAACAATGAATCAGAAAATTACAAAAGAAGAATTGGGTTCTTATAAAACCCCCGGATAATAAAAGCGCTCATTACGAAGAAAAGGTTTTAACTGAAGATATAATGAAGGAATTGTTAAATAACACAAAAGCAACGTCTGATCTTCTAGCGGAGATTGACGCAATTAAAGAAAAAAAACAAGACACTTTAAAAGAGACACTTGGGAAACATGTGCTCCTTTACAGCGACAGGGTTACAGTTGCATCAGTCATTTTTATGAGCAAAAGACATCAGCTTTTTCATAAAATAATTCTGTCATGCATTTGCCAAGAGAACGGAATGAAGTCCAAGAGAAACTTCAGAGTGCTTTTCAAAACAAAGTTGAAAGTTAATCTGCAGAATTTTACTTCGATAATAATAAAACATCTCTGGTTTGATTACAAAATGAATTTTTATTTATGGAATCAATTTTAAATAGATCTTCGCAAATTGGTTCAGAAAACTTCACAATATGCCAAAATAGTTCAGATTAAGGGGAAAATATAATAAAGTATGCTTAAAACAACTAAGAAAAAGCACCTTTTGAGCAACTTTAACAGAAGACAATTTAGCTCCACTAACTTTCTTTACAAGTATTCATTAAATTTTTATTTACATTTATTTTTTGTTCAACATTTAACTTTCAATAGTTTTAAGAGAAACAGCACTTGATAGAGAGACTCTGAAACAAAAGTGGTTTATACACAGGCAGTTCAATTACACTGACCTGTTGGGAAGAGAAGATTCTGTTGGACAGGGAAAATATTAGGCCACACAGAGAGGAAAATGTTTAGCCTCCTCCTCATAATGCGAAAGGAGGCCACTTGGAAAAAAACTACACAACAGCAGTAATTTTGAAACCACTACGAAGCAACAAATCTCAGACTTCTGATAATTATACAGTGATTGACAGTTCAACCTCACTTCGAATATTACAATACAATATAAAGAAAGTACCAATTCAGACACTTTAATATGGAATTCAAAACCTAAGAAATTAATGCATAAATGCTACCCTAAACATTAAAACATAATGTGAAGCGTTCATGTAAAATAAATAACTAATAAAACTCCAATATAAAGCAACATGTGAAAAGAGACGTACAAATTATAACATTCAAGCATTTCTAGTGAAAATAAAGTTGATATAAAACAAGAATTACCAGCCACAGATGTCCTTTTGCTCTGCATTATTTCTCCGTTCCTTTTCTGTCACGATCTCATGTTCTGCATTCCAAGGGTGCACAAAAATGATGACAAATTACACTAGAAGAGGCCAAAAAGCAAAAAAAGTAATCATTAGATTTTAACTACTTCGATATTAAAGAATAATTATACACAAAGAGAAATATCTAATATTGTTTCTTAATACATAAAACTTCAAAAGTAACCTTCTTTGTTTTAAACTCGAGCAATGTGCTACATTGTTACTAAAATTATGACTGCAGTCGATAGAAAAGCAAAGATTTTCCTAATACGACAGAAGTACAGTAAGCGAAAGGGGTTTTTAATGCATGGGTACAACATGAATAACAAAAGAAAAAACAAATTAGACAGTTATTACGAATACAAAGAATAAAAGAGATAATGAGCTTCGAGAAGAGTAAATAATTTCAGCGCTGGTAGAAAGATGGCACCAAAAGACAATAAGCCGGTAATTTTAAATCACAAACAAACAAAATAAACTTTACTGTTAGCTTTGAAGCAGATGTTATATATTAAACTATCTTAATTCACACACAGAATTAGTCACATAACAGATCAAAATAGAGTAAGAATCAAACTCGCAATATATTAACATTAAAAAAGCTGTACATATATACTTTTAAAGATTTTATTTTTTAAAAAAGGGCACAAAAACATCACTCTAAAAACAGACTTCGAAGAACATCTTGAAAACAAAAGTCATATACCATAAAAGAAATATTTCATTCCGAATTTTAACGTAAAAACCGTTTTTAATTTAAGTTCTTTACTTAGGTACTCTCATGCATGACAGAGGACAGCTTAGTCCAATGTACAAGAAATTATCCTGAAATATTACCAGGTCACTTTAATGAAATTATAGCAATATTTTACTCAGGGAAAGAACATATTGTCTAGCTGCCCAGGTTCGAGCCCAGCTTTAATACAGCAAGCTAAAACACATGAAATGCCATTGAAAGATACAACATTTTAAGATGTGGCAAAAAATTTAAATGCAATTTCGTGGAAGAACTATTGCAATTACCTACAAATTAAAATTTTGACCAAAAATTCAAGAAAACCTTTTTCTTTCGAAGGAATCAAAGTCATATACTAATGTAGGGATGCTCAACTTATTGTACTATAAAACCTAAACATAGGAATGAAATTTTGTCAGCTATGTGAGATGTCCAATACCGAGAAATTCCGTAAATTGTAGAATAGAACTTGCGTCTGAAAACAGACGAAAGGTAAAACATAATTCAAATACTTTACTTTTAGCCTTGAAGCAGGTGTTCTATATTAAATGTGTTAATTCACATACAGAATTAGTTATATAAAAGCTCAAAATATTGTAAGAAACAAACATGCATTATATAAATATTAAAAAATCTATATACATTTAATTAGTGTTATGAGGGTTTATTCTTAAATATTATAAGGTCACTTTCAAAGAAATGATAGAAATTTTCACTCAGGGCAGGGATATTCTGTCTGGGTGCCCGGGTTCCATCCCAGTTTCTGTTACAAAAGATTCATAGAAGAATTTTTGAAATCCAGAAACGAATCTTATGAAGAAATTATTGAACATAACACTTTCTATGATTTAGCCATTCTTACAGACATAATAACTAAATCTTAAACTTGAGAGGGGGAGAGAACTAAAGTCTTTGAATTAAAGGGTATTATAAATTCATTTTAAATCAAAATTAATTTTGTGAAAATATTACACAAATATAAGGAATATACATTTTTACCATAATGTAATGTACGTTTTGCCACTTTGAAAATCTGGAGAACTAAAGTGTGAAATATAAGAAAACTGAAACAATCATTTGGAAAATCTCTTCGAGCTTAAATTAGTTTCTAAAATAGATGTTTTGAGTGTATTTCAAATTAGGCCAACTACTTTATTCACTTCAAACCCATTACATAATACCAGTATTAAGGAAAAATGGTGAAAAGTTGCAAATATGTTAAATAACAATTTTACTGATCTAGAAATGGAAATAACTGATTTTCATCCTAATTAAGATCAAGAATATCACAAAAAGCCATTTGAATAGTCCTAGATCAGAAAAATCATGAACTGTTAAACTTTTAAAAAGATAAAATTCTGCTTTCGATCTACTTAAAAATGTGAAAGAGAATTTTCAACAATGAACTTGCTAAAATATATAATTAGATACAGGATAACAAATCAACATCCCAACGACTGCATGGATTTAGCCATAACATTGCATGTACCAGAGGGGAAAAAACCTTGCAGAAGAAATGCAGTGTTAAATTTCAGATTAAAATATGATTTCCCTGTATTTAACTTTCATCTTGCTGAATTTTTTGTAAATAATACAAGGAGTATACCTTTTGTTTAACATATTATACCACACCTTTTTATACTTTGTGTAACGCATTTGTAACTGAAATAATAAAAGTGCACTAGGTAATTGTAGCTAGCCAAAATTTTATAAACTCAAAACTGGCTCCCAGTAAGTTAAAATTTGCACATAACTGCACTAAGGTAAGCAATGCAATTTTATTTCTTTGTCTGTATTTGGTTTCATTTTCATATAAAAAGAGTTAAAAATAGGGTTATCTAGGTAACAAAATTTCAACACACATTTTCAGTAAAATTTGCAGAATAACAGATTTTGTCTTCCTGAAGACGCAACTCCTTGCTATTCCAGCTATGATACAGACTGCATACTGTCAGAGAGAAATTCCTTTTTTAAACAGGGAATCCATATAATTTAATCTGTCTTGACACAAGTACTACTTATAACTAATCCATGGTCCAGGAGTAAAATACTTTATTAGTAAATCCACCTAAATTTTTATGATTTCCAATCATCTGTATAGACTGTTTATTTATCACGACTAAACTCTCAATCTGCACTCTACATACCTCATGATGATTCTACAAGTCACATTTTGTAGCCTATAATTTTTAATACAGCAGGTACTTGCTGAGCGCAGACTCGTAAAGCGTGATTTTGCGTATAGCAGTACCTTAAAGGATTCCATTTAATTTCTCCACTGCCAGACTTTCATTCATATGTGGTGCAACATTCATCCATCAACACCGGAAAGAATTTATCTGCTACTTTAAACAATTTCCATCAACTGAAAATGAAGCCCAAAAAAATTTTACAAACCTCAAAAGCAAAGGATGCCGAAGAATTTTCACATATGGAACATAGAGAAGTCAAACAATGAATCAGAAAATTACAAAAGAAGAATTGGGTTCTTATAAAACCCCCTGATAATAAAAGCGCTCATTACGAAGAAAAGGTTTTAACTGAAGATATAATGAAGGAATTGTTAAATAACACAAAAGCAACGTCTGATCTTCTAGCGGAGATTGACGCAATTAAAGAAAAAAACAAGACACTTTAAAAGAGACACTTGGGAAACATGTGCTCCTTTACAGCGACAGGGTTACAGTTGCATCAGTCATTTTTATGAGCAAAAGACATCAGCTTTTTCATAAAATAATTCTGTCATGCATTTGCCAAGAGAACGGAATGAAGTCCAAGAGAACTTCAGAGTGCTTTTCAAAACAAAGTTGAAAGTTAATCTGCAGAATTTTACTTCGATAATAATAAAACATCTCTGGTTTGATTACAAAATGAATTTTAGTTTATGGAATCAATTTTAAATAGATCTTCGCAAATTGGTTCAGAAAACTTCACAATATGCCAAAATAGTTCAGATTAAGGGCAAAATATAATAAAGTATGCTTAAAACAACTAAGAAAAAGCACCTTTTGAGCAACTTTAACAGAAGACAATTTAGCTCCACTAACTTTCTTTACAAGTATTCATTAAATTTTTATTTACATTTATTTTTTGTTCAACATTTAACTTTCAATAGTTTTAAGAGAAACAGCACTTGATAGAGAGACTCTAAATTCAGAAAAATCTGAAACAAAAGTGGTTTATACACAGGCAGTTCAATTACACCGACCTGTTGGGAAGAGAAGACTCTGTTGGACAGGGAAAATATTAGGCCACACAGAGAGGAAAATGTTTAGCCTCCTCCTCGTAATGCGAAAGGAGGCCACTTGGAAAAAAACTACACAACAGCAGTAATTTTGAAACCACTACGAAGCAACAGAACTCTAACAAATCTCAGACTTCTGATAATTATACAGTGATTAACAGTTCAACCTCACTTCGAATATTACAATACAATATAAAGAAAGTACCAATTCAGACACTTCAATATGGAATTCAAAACCTAAGAAATTAATGCATAAATGCTACCCTAAACATTAAAACATAATGTGAAGCGTTCATGTAAAATAAATAACTAATAAAACTCCAATATAAAGCAACATGTGAAAAGAGACGTACAAATTATAACATTCAAGCATTTCTAGTGGAAATAAAGTTGATATAAAACAAGAATTACCAGCCACAGATGTCCTTTTGCTCTGCATTATTTCTCCGTTTCTTTTCTGTCACGATCTCATGTTCTGCATTCCAAGGGTGCACAAAAATGATGACAAATTACACTAGAAGAGGCCAAAAAGCAAAAAAAGTAATCATTAGATTTTAACTACTTCGATATTAAAGAATAATTATACACAAAGAGAAATATCTAATATTGTTTCTTAATACATAAAACTTCAAAAGTAACCTTCTTTGTTTTAAACTCGAGCAATGTGCTACATTGTTACTAAAATTATGACTGCAGTCGATAGAAAAGCAAAGATTTTCCTAATACGACAGAAGTACAGTAAGCGAAAGGGGTTTTTAATGCATGGGTACAACATGAATAACAAAAGAAAAAACAAATTAGACAGTTATTACGAATACAAAGAATAAAAGAGATAATGAGCTTCGAGAAGAGTAAATAATTTCAGCGCTGGTAGAAAGATGGCACCAAAAGACAATAAGCCGGTAATTTTAAATCACAAACAAACAAAATAAACTTTACTGTTAGCTTTGAAGCAGATGTTATATATTAAACTATCTTAATTCACACACAGAATTAGTCACATAACAGATAAAAATAGAGTAAGAATCAAACTCGCAATATATTAACATTAAAAAAGCTGTACATATATACTTTTAAAGATTTTATTTTTTAAAAAAGGGCACAAAAACATCACTCTAAAAACACACTTCGAAGAACATCTTGAAAACAAAAGTCATATACCATAAAAGAAATATTTCATTCCGAATTTTAACGTAAAAACCGTTTTTAATTTAAGTTCTTTACTTAGGTACTCTCATGCATGACAGAGGACAGCTTAGTCCAATGTACAAGAAATTATCCTGAAATATTACCAGGTCACTTTAATGAAATTATAGCAATATTTTACTCAGGGAAAGAACATATTGTCTAGCTGCCCAGGTTCGAGCCCAGCTTTAATACAGCAAGCTAAAACACATGAAATGCCATTGAAAGTTACAACATTTTAAGATGTGGCAAAAAATTTAAATGCAATTTTGTGGAAGAACTATTGCAATTACCTACAAATTAAAATTTTGACCAAAAATTCAAGAAAACCTTTTTCTTTCGAAGGAATCAAAGTCATATACTAATGTAGGGATGCTCAACTTATTGTACTATAAAACCTAAACATAGGAATGAAATTTTGTCAGCTATGTGAGATGTCCAATACCGAGAAATTCCGTAAATTGTAGAATAGAACTTGCGTCTGAAAACAGACGAAAGGTAAAACATAATTCAAATACTTTACTTTTAGCCTTGAAGCAGGTGTTCTATATTAAATGTGTTAATTCACATACAGAATTAGTTATATAAAAGCTCAAAATATTGTAAGAAACAAACATGCATTATATAAATATTAAAAAATCTATATACATTTAATTAGTGTTATGAGGGTTTATTCTTAAATATTATAAGGTCACTTTCAAAGAAATGATAGAAATTTTCACTCAGGGCAGGGATATTCTGTCTGGGTGCCCGGGTTCCATCCCAGTTTCTGTTACAAAAGATTCATAGAAGAATTTTTGAAATCCAGAAACGAATCTTATGAAGAAATTATTGAACATAACACTTTCTATGATTTAGCCATTCTTACAGACATAATAACTAAATCTTAAACTTGAGGGGGGGAGAGAACTAAAGTCTTTGAATTAAAGGGTATTATAAATCCATTTTAAATCAAAATTAATTTTGTGAAAATATTACACAAATATAAGGAATATACATTTTTACCATAATGTAATGTACGTTTTGCCACTTTGAAAATCTGGAGAACTAAAGTGTGAAATATAAGAAAACTGAAACAATCATTTGGAAAATCTCTTCGAGCTTAAATTAGTTTCTAAAATAGATGTTTTGAGTGTATTTCAAATTAGGCCAACTACTTTATTCACTTCAAACCCATTACATAATACCAGTATTAAGGAAAAATGGTGAAAAGTTGCAAATATGTTAAATAACAATTTTACTGATCTAGAAATGGAAATAACTGATTTTCATCCTAATTAAGATCAAGAATATCACAAAAAGCCATTTGAATAGTCCTAGATCAGAAAAATCATGAACTGTTAAACTTTTAAAAAGATAAAATTCTGCTTTCGATCTACTTAAAAATGTGAAAGAGGATTTTCAACAATGAACTTGCTAAAATATATAATTAGATACAGGATAACAAATCAACATCCCAACGACTGCATGGATTTAGCCATAACATTGCATGTACCAGAGGGGAAAAAACCTTGCAGAAGAAATGCAGTGTAAATTTCAGATTAAAATATGATTTCCCTGTATTTAACTTTCATCTTGCTGAATTTTTTGTAAATAATACAAGGAGTATACCTTTTGTTTAACATATTATACCACACCTTTTTATACCTTGTGTAACGCATTTGTAACTGAAATAATAAAAGTGCACTAAGTAATTGTAGCTAGCCAAAATTTTATAAACTCAAAACTGGCTCCCAGTAAGTTAAAATTTGCACATAACTGCACTAAGGTAAGCAATGCAATTTTATTTCTTTGTCTGTATTTGGTTTCATTTTCATATAAAAAGAGTTAAAAATAGGGTTATCTAGGTAACAAAATTTCAACACACATTTTCAGTAAAATTTGCAGAATAACAGATTTTGTCTTCCTGAAGACGCAACTCCTTGCTATTCCAGCTATGATACAGACTGCATACTGTCAGAGAGAAATTCCTTTTTTAAACAGGGAATCCATATAATTTAATCTGTCTTGACACAAGTACTACTTATAACTAATCCATGGTCCAGGAGTAAAATACTTTATTAGTAAATCCACCTAAATTTTTATGATTTCCAATCATCTGTATAGACTGTTTATTTATCACGACTAAACTCTCAATCTGCACTCTACATACCTCATGATGATTCTACAAGTCACATTTTGTAGCCTATAATTTTTAATACAGCATGTACTTGCTGAGCGCAGACTCGTAAAGCGTGATTTTGCGTATAGCAGTACCTTAAAGGATTCCATTTAATTTCTCCACTGCCAGACTTTCATTCATATGTGGTGCAACATTCATCCATCAACACCGGAAAGAATTTATCTGCTACTTTAAACAATTTCCATCAACTGAAAATGAAGCCCAAAAAAATTTTACAAACCTCAAAAGCAAAGGATGCCGAAGAATTTTCACATATGGAACATAGAGAAGTCAAACAATGAATCAGAAAATTACAAAAGAAGAATTGGGTTCTTATAAAACCCCCTGATAATAAAAGCGCTCATTACGAAGAAAAGGTTTTAACTGAAGATATAATGAAGGAATTGTTAAATAACACAAAAGCAACGTCTGATCTTCTAGCGGAGATTGACGCAATTAAAGAAAAAAACAAGACACTTTAAAAGAGACACTTGGGAAACATGTGCTCCTTTACAGCGACAGGGTTACAGTTGCATCAGTCATTTTTATGAGCAAAAGACATCAGCTTTTTCATAAAATAATTCTGTCATGCATTTGCCAAGAGAACGGAATGAAGTCCAAAAGAAACTTTCAGAGTGCTTTTCAAAACAAAGTTGAAAGTTAATCTACAGAATTTTACTTCGATAATAATAAAACATCTCTGGTTTGATTACAAAATGAATTTTTATTTATGGAATCAATTTTAAATAGATCTTCGCAAATTGGTTCAGAAAACTTCACAATATGCCAAAAATAGTTCAGATTACGGGGAAAATATAATAAAGTATGCTTAAAACAACTAAGAAAAAGCACTTTTTGAGCAACTTTAACAGAAGACAATTTAGCTCCACTAACTTTCTTTACAAATATTCATTAAATTTTTATTTACATTTATTTTTTGTTCAACATTTAACTTTCAATAGTTTTAAGAGAAACAGCACTTGATAGAGAGACTCTAAATTCGAAAAATCTGAAACAAAAGTGGTTTATACACAGGCAGTTCAATTACACTGACCTGTTGGGAAGAAAAGAGTCTGTTGGACAGGGAAAATATTAGGCCACACAGAGAGGAAAATGTTTAGCCTCCTCCTCGTAATGCGAAAGGAGGCCACTTGGAAAAAAACTACACAACAGCAGTAATTTTGAAACCACTACGAAGCAACAGAACTCTAACAAATCTCAGACTTCTGATAATTATACAGTGCTTAACAGTTCAACCTCACTTCGAATATTACAATACAATATAAAGAAAGTACCAATTCAGACACTTCAATATGGAATTCAAAACCTAAGAAAGTAATGCATAAATGCTACCCTAAACATTAAAACATAATGTGAAGCGTTCATGTAAAATAAATAACTAATAAAACTCCAATATAAAGTAACATGTGAAAAGAGATGTACAAATTATAACATTCAAGCATTTCTAGTGGAAAAAAAGTTGATATAAAACAAGAATTACCAGCCACAGATGTCCTTTTGCTCTGCATTATTTCTCTGTTCCTTTTCTGTCACGATCTCATGTTCTGCATTCCAAGGGTGCACAAAAATGATGACAAATTACACTAGAAGAGGCCAAAAAGGGAAAAAAGTAATCATTAGATTTTAACTACTTTGATATTAAAGAATAATTATACACAAAGAGAAATATCTAATATTGTTTCTTAATACATAAAACTTCAAAAGTAGCCTTCTTGGTTTTAAACTCGAGCAATGTGCTACATTGTTACTAAAATCATGACTGCAGTCGATAGAAAAGCAAAGATTTTCCTAATACGACAGAAGTACAGTAAGCGAAAGGGGTTTTTAATGCATGGGTACAACATGAATAACAAAAGAAAAAACAAATTAGACAGTTATTACGAATACACAGAATAAAAGAGATAATGAGCTTCGAGAAGAGTAAATAATTTCAGCGCTGGTAGAAAGATGGCACCAAAAGACAATAAGCCGGTAATTTTAAATCACAAATAATCAAAATAAACTTTACTGTTAGCTTTGAAGCAGATGTTATATATTAAACTATCTTAATTCACACACAGAATTAGTCACATAACAGATCAAAATAGAGTAAGAATCAAACTCGCAATATATTAACATTAAAAAAGCTGTACATATATACTTTTAAAAATTTTATTTTTTAAAAAAGGGCACAAAAACACCACTCTAAAAACAGACTTCGAAGAACGTCTTGGAAACAAAAGTCATATACCATAAAAGAAATATTTCATTCCGAATTTTAACGTAAAAACCGTTTTTAATTTAAGTTCTTTACTTAGGTACTCTCATGCATGACAGAGGACAGCTTAGTCCAATGTACAAGAAATTATCCTGAAATATTACCAGGTCACTTTAATGAAATTATAGCAATATTTTACTCAGGGAAAGAACAGATTGTCTAGCTGCCCAAGATCGAGCCCAGCTTTAATACAGCAAGCTAAAACACATGAAATGCCATTGAAAGATACAACATTTTAAGATGTGGCAAAAAATTTAAATGCAATTTCGTGGAAGAACTATTGCAATTACCTACAAATTAAAATTTTGACCAAAAATTCAAGAAAACTAACATACTCCTTTTTCTTTCGAAGGAATCAAAGTCGTATACTAATGTAGGGATACTCAACTTATTGTAATATAAAACCGAAACATAGGAATGAAATTTTGTCAGCTATGTGAGATGTCCAATACCGAGAAATTCCGTAAATTGTAGAATAGAACTTGCGTCTGAAAACAGACGAAAGGTAAAACATAATTCAAATACTTTACTTTTAGCCTTGAAGCAGGTGTTCTATATTAAATGTGTTAATTCACATACAGAATTAGTAATATAAAAGCTCAAAATATTGTAAGAAACAAACATGCATTATATAAATATTAAAAAATCTACATACATTTAATTAGTGTTACGAGGGTTTATTCTTAAATATTATAAGGTCACTTTCAAAGAAATGATAGAAATTTTCACTTCAGGGCAGGGACATTCTGTCTGGGTGCCCGTTCCATCCCAGCTTCTGTTACAAAAGATTCATAGAAGAATTTTAAAAATCCAGAAACGAATCTTATGAAGAAATTATTGAACATAACACTTTCTATGATTTAGCCATTCTTACAGACATAATAACTAAATCTTAAACTTGAGAGGGGGAGAGAACTAAAGTCTTTGAATTAAAGGGTATTATAAATTCATTTTAAATCAAAATTAATTTTGTGAAAATATTACACAAATATAAGGAATATACATTTTTACCATAATGTAAAGTACGTTTTGCCACTTTGAAAATCTGGAGAACTAAAGTGTGAAATATAAGAAAACTGAAACAATCATTTGGAAAATCTCTTCGAGCTTAAATTAGTTTCTAAAATAGATGTTTTGAGTGTATTTCAAATTAGGCCAACTACTTCATTCACTTCAAACCCATTACATAATACCAGTATTAAGGGAAAATGGTAAAAGGTTGCAAATATGTTAAATAACAATTGTACTGATCTAGAAATGGAAATAACTGATTTTCATCCTAATTAAGATCAAGAATATCACAAAAAGCCATTTGAATAGTCCTAGATCAGAAAAATCATGAACTGTTAAACTTTTAAAAAGATAAAATTCCTGCTTTCGATCCACTTAAAAATGTGAAAGAGGATTTCCAACAACAAACTTGTTAAAATCAATGTTAAGATACAGAATAAAAGACAAACATACGAACGACTGCATGGATTTAGCCATAACATCGCATGTACCCGAGGGAGAAAAGAAACTCTCAGAAGAAATGCAGCGTTAAATTCACATTTAACTATGATTTCCCTGTATTTAATTTTCATCTTGCTGAATTTTTTGTAAATAATACAAAGAGTATACCTTTTCTTTAACATATTATACCACACATTTTTATACTTTGTGTAACGCATTTATAACTGAAATAATAAAAGTGCACTAGGTAATTGTAGCTAGCCAAAATTTTATAAACTCAAAACTGGCTCCCAGTAAGTTAAAGTTGCGCATAACTGCACTAAGGTAAGCAATGCAATTTTATTTCTTTGTCTGTATTTGGTTTCATTTTCATATAAAAAGAGTTAAAAATAGGGTTATCTAGGTAACAAAATTTCAACACACATTTTCAGTAAAAATTGCAGAATAACAGATTTTGTCTTCCTGAAGACGCAACTCCTTGCTATTCCAGCTATGATACAGACTGCATACTGTCAGAGAGAAATTCCTTTTTTAAACAGGGAATCCATATAATTTAATCTGTCTTGACACAAGTACTACTTATAACTAATCCATGGTCCAGGAGTAAAATACTTTATTAGTAAATCCACCTAAATTTTTATGATTTCCAATCATCTGTATAGACTGTTTATTTATCACGACTAAACTCTCAATCTGCACTCTACATACCTCATGATGATTCTACAAGTCACATTTTGTAGCCTATAATTTTTAATACAGCATGTACTTGCTGAGCGCAGACTCGTAAAGCGTGATTTTGCGTATAGCAGTACCTTAAAGGATTCCATTTAATTTCTCCACTGCCAGACTTTCATTCATATGTGGTGCAACATTCATCCATCAACACCGGAAAGAATTTATCTGCTACTTTAAACAATTTCCATCAACTGAAAATGAAGCCCAAAAAAATTTTACAAACCTCAAAAGCAAAGGATGCCGAAGAATTTTCACATATGGAACATAGAGAAGTCAAACAATGAATCAGAAAATTACAAAAGAAGAATTGGGTTCTTATAACCCCCCCCCCCGGATAATAAAAGCGCTCATTATGAAGAAAAGGTTTTAACTGAAGATATAATGAAGGAATTGTTAAATAACACAAAAGCAACGTCTGATCTTCTAGCGGAGATTGACGCAATTAAAGAAAAAAACAAGACACTTTAAAAGAGACACTTGGGAAACATGTGCTCCTTTACAGCGACAGGGTTACAGTTGCATCAGTCATTTTGAGCAAAAGACATCAGCTTTTTCATAAAATAATTCTGTCATGCATTTGCCAAGAGAACGGAATGAAGTCCAAGAGAAACTTCAGAGTGCTTTTCAAAACAAAGTTGAAAGTTAATCTGCAGAATTTTACTTCGATAATAATAAAACATCTCTGGTTTGATTACAAAATGAATTTTTATTTATGGAATCAATTTTAAATAGATCTTCGCAAATTGGTTCAGAAAACTTCACAATATGCCAAAATAGTTCAGATTAAGGGGGAAATATAATAAAGTATGCTTAAAACAACTAAGAAAAAGCGCCTTTTGTGCAACTTTAACAGAAGACAATTTAGCTCCACTAACTTTCTTTACAAGTATTCATTAAATTTTTATTTACATTTATTTTTTGTTCAACATTTAACTTTCAATAGTTTTAAGAGAAACAGCACTTGATAGAGAGACTCTAAATTCGGAAAAATCTGAAACAAAAGTGGTTTATACACAGGCAGTTCAATTACACCGACCTGTTGGGAAGAGAAGATTCTGTTGGACAGGGAAAATATTAGGCCACACAGAGAGGAAAATGTTTAGTCTCCTCCTCGTAATGTGAAAGGAGGCCACTTGGAAAAAAACTACACAACAGCAGTAATTTTGAAACCACTACGAAGCAACAAATCTCAGACTTCTGATAATTATACAGTGATTAACAGTTCAACCTCACTTCGAATATTACAATACAATATAAAGAAAGTACCAATTCAGACACTTCAATATGGAATTCAAAACCTAAGAAATTAATGCATAAATGCTACCCTGAACATTAAAACATAATGTGAAGTGTTCATGTAAATCAAATAACTAATAAAACTCCAATATAAAGCAACATGTGAAAAGAGACGTACAAATTATAACATTCAAGCATTTCTAGTGGAAATAAAGTTGATATGAAACAAGAATTACCAGCCACAGATGTCCTTTTGCTCTGCATTATTTCTCCGTTCCTTTTCTGTCACGATCTCATGTTCTGCATTCCAAGGGTGCACAAAAATGATGACAAATTACACTAGAAGAGGCCAAAAAGCAAAAAAAGTAATCATTAGATTTTATCTACTTTGATATTAAAGAATAATTATACACAAAGAGAAATATCTAATATTGTTTCTTAATACATAAAACTTCAAAAGTAGCCTTCTTTGTTTTAAACTCGAGTAATGTGCTACATTGTTACTAAAATCCTGACTGCAGTCGATAGAAAAGCAAAGATTTTCCTAATACGACAGAAGTACAGTAAGCGAAAGGGGTTTTTAATGCATGGTTACAACATGAATAACAAAAGAAAAAACAAATTAGACAGTTATTACGAATACACAGAATAAAAGAGATAATGAGCTTCGAGAAGAGTAAATAATTTCAGCGCTGGTAGAAAGATGGCACCAAAAGACAATAAGCCGGTAATTTTAAATCACAAATAAACAAAATAAACTTTACTGTTAGCTTTGAAGCAGATGTTATATATTAAACTATCTTAATTCACACACAGAATTAGTCACATAACAGATCAAAATAGAGTAAGAATCAAACTCGCAATATATTAACATTAAAAAAGCTGTACATATATACTTTTAAAGATTTTATTTTTTAAAAAAGGGCACAAAAACATCACTCTAAAAACAGACTTCGAAGAACATCTTGAAAACAAAAGTCATATACCATAAAAGAAATATTTCATTCCGAATTTTAACGTAAAAACCGTTTTTAATTTAAGTTCTTTACTTAGGTACTCTCATGCATGACAGAGGACAGCTTAGTCCAATGTACAAGAAATTATCCTGAAATATTACCAGGTCACTTTAATGAAATTATAGCAATATTTTACTCAGGGAAAGAACATATTGTCTAGCTGCCCAGGTTCGAGCCCAGCTTTAATACAGCAAGCTAAAACACATGAAATGCCATTGAAAGATACAACATTTTGAGATGTGGCAAAAAATTTAAATGCAATTTTGTGGAAGAACTATTGCAATTACCTACAAATTAAAATTTTGACCAAAAATTCAAGAAAACCTTTTTCTTTCGAAGGAATCAAAGTCATATACTACTGTAGGGATGCTCAACTTATTGTACTATAAAACCTAAACATAGGAATGAAATTTTGTCAGCTATGTGAGATGTCCAATACCGAGAAATTCCGTAAATTGTAGAATAGAACTTGCGTCTGAAAACAGACGAAAGGTAAAACATAATTCAAATACTTTACTTTTAGCCTTGAAGCAGGTGTTCTATATTAAATGTGTTAATTCACATACAGAATTAGTTATATAAAAGCTCAAAATATTGTAAGAAACAAACATGCATTATATAAATATTAAAAAATCTATATACATTTAATTAGTGTTATGAGGGTTTATTCTTAAATATTATAAGGTCACTTTCAAAGAAATGATAGAAATTTTCACTCAGGGCAGGGATATTCTGTCTGGGTGCCCGGGTTCCATCCCAGTTTCTGTTACAAAAGATTCATAGAAGAATTTTTGAAATCCAGAAACGAATCTTATGAAGAAATTATTGAACATAACACTTTCTATGATTTAGCCATTCTTACAGACATAATAACTAAATCTTAAACTTGAGGGGGGGAGAGAACTAAAGTCTTTGAATTAAAGGGTATTATAAATTCATTTTAAATCAAAATTAATTTTGTGAAAATATTACACAAATATAAGGAATATACATTTTTACCATAATGTAATGTACGTTTTGCCACTTTGAAAATCTGGAGAACTAAAGTGTGAAATATAAGAAAACTGAAACAATCATTTGGAAAATCTCTTCGAGCTTAAATTAGTTTCTAAAATAGATGTTTTGAGTGTATTTCAAATTAGGCCAACTACTTTATTCACTTCAAACCCATTACATAATACCAGTATTAAGGAAAAATGGTGAAAAGTTGCAAATATGTTAAATAACAATTTTACTGATCTAGAAATGGAAATAACTGATTTTCATCCTAATTAAGATCAAGAATATCACAAAAAGCCATTTGAATAGTCCTAGATCAGAAAAATCATGAACTGTTAAACTTTTAAAAAGATAAAATTCTGCTTTCGATCTACTTAAAAATGTGAAAGAGGATTTTCAACAATGAACTTGCTAAAATATATAATTAGATACAGGATAACAAATCAACATCCCAACGACTGCATGGATTTAGCCATAACATTGCATGTACCAGAGGGGAAAAAACCTTGCAGAAGAAATGCAGTGTTAAATTTCAGATTAAAATATGATTTCCCTGTATTTAACTTTCATCTTGCTGAATTTTTTGTAAATAATACAAGGAGTATACCTTTTGTTTAACATATTATACCACACCTTTTTATACCTTGTGTAATGCATTTGTAACTGAAATAATAAAAGTGCACTAAGTAATTGTAGCTAGCCAAAATTTTATAAACTCAAAACTGGCTCCCAGTAAGTTAAAATTTGCACATAACTGCACTAAGGTAAGCAATGCAATTTTATTTCTTTGTCTGTATTTGGTTTCATTTTCATATAAAAAGAGTTAAAAATAGGGTTATCTAGGTAACAAAATTTCAACACACATTTTCAGTAAAATTTGCAGAATAACAGATTTTGTCTTCCTGAAGACGCAACTCCTTGCTATTCCAGCTATGATACAGACTGCATACTGTCAGAGAGAAATTCCTTTTTTAAACAGGGAATCCATATAATTTAATCTGTCTTGACACAAGTACTACTTATAACTAATCCATGGTCCAGGAGTAAAATACTTTATTAGTAAATCCACCTAAATTTTTATGATTTCCAATCATCTGTATAGACTGTTTATTTATCACGACTAAACTCTCAATCTGCACTCTACATACCTCATGATGATTCTACAAGTCACATTTTGTAGCCTATAATTTTTAATACAGCAGGTACTTGCTGAGCGCAGACTCGTAAAGCGTGATTTTGCGTATAGCAGTACCTTAAAGGATTCCATTTAATTTCTCCACTGCCAGACTTTCATTCATATGTGGTGCAACATTCATCCATCAACACCGGAAAGAATTTATCTGCTACTTTAAACAATTTCCATCAACTGAAAATGAAGCCCAAAAAAATTTTACAAACCTCAAAAGCAAAGGATGCCGAAGAATTTTCACATATGGAACATAGAGAAGTCAAACAATGAATCAGAAAATTACAAAAGAAGAATTGGGTTCTTATAAAACCCCCTGATAATAAAAGCGCTCATTACGAAGAAAAGGTTTTAACTGAAGATATAATGAAGGAATTGTTAAATAACACAAAAGCAACGTCTGATCTTCTAGCGGAGATTGACGCAATTAAAGAAAAAAAACAAGACACTTTAAAAGAGACACTTGGGAAACATGTGCTCCTTTACAGCGACAGGGTTACAGTTGCATCAGTCATTTTGAGCAAAAGACATCAGCTTTTTCATAAAATAATTCTGTCATGCATTTGCCAAGAGAACGGAATGAAGTCCAAGAGAAACTTCAGAGTGCTTTTCAAAACAAAGTTGAAAGTTAATCTGCAGAATTTTACTTCGATAATAATAAAACATCTCTGGTTTGATTACAAAATGAATTTTTATTTATGGAATCAATTTTAAATAGATCTTCGCAAATTGGTTCAGAAAACTTCACAATATGCCAAAATAGTTCAGATTAAGGGGGAAATATAATAAAGTATGCTTAAAACAACTAAGAAAAAGCGCCTTTTGTGCAACTTTAACAGAAGACAATTTAGCTCCACTAACTTTCTTTACAAGTATTCATTAAATTTTTATTTACATTTATTTTTTGTTCAACATTTAACTTTCAATAGTTTTAAGAGAAACAGCACTTGATAGAGAGACTCTGAAACAAAAGTGGTTTATACACAGGCAGTTCAATTACACTGACCTGTTGGGAAGAGAAGATTCTGTTGGACAGGGAAAATATTAGGCCACACAGAGAGGAAAATGTTTAGCCTCCTCCTCATAATGCCAAAGGAGGCCACTTGGAAAAAAACTACACAACAGCAGTAATTTTGAAACCACTACGAAGCAACAAATCTCAGACTTCTGATAATTATACAGTGATTGACAGTTCAACCTCACTTCGAATATTACAATACAATATAAAGAAAGTACCAATTCAGACACTTCAATATGGAATTCAAAACCTAAGAAATTAATGCATAAATGCTACCCTAAACATTAAAACATAATGTGAAGCGTTCATGTAAAATAAATAACTAATAAAACTCCAATATAAAGCAACATGTGAAAAGAGACGTACAAATTATAACATTCAAGCATTTCTAGTGAAAATAAAGTTGATATAAAATAAGAATTACCAGCCACAGATGTCCTTTTGCTCTGCATTATTTCTCCGTTCCTTTTCTGTCACGATCTCATGTTCTGCATTCCAAGGGTTCACAAAAATGATGACAAATTACACTAGAAGAGGCCAAAAAGCGAAAAAAAGTAATCATTAGATTTTAACTACTTCGATATTAAAGAATAATTATACACAAAGAGAAATATCTAATATTGTTTCTTAATACATAAAACTTCAAAAGTAACCTTCTTTGTTTTAAACTCGAGCAATGTGCTACATTGTTACTAAAATTATGACTGCAGTCGATAGAAAAGCAAAGATTTTCCTAATACGACAGAAGTACAGTAAGCGAAAGGGGTTTTTAATGCATGGGTACAACATGAATAACAAAAGAAAAAAAAAATTAGACAGTTATTACGAATACAAAGAATAAAAGAGATAATGAGCTTCGAGAAGAGTAAATAATTTCAGCGCTGGTAGAAAGATGGCACCAAAAGACAATAAGCCGGTAATTTTAAATCACAAACAAACAAAATAAACTTTACTGTTAGCTTTGAAGCAGATGTTATATATTAATCTATCTTAATTCACACACAGAATTAGTCACATAACAGATCAAAATAGAGTAAGAATCAAACTCGCAATATATTAACATTAAAAAAGCTGTACATATATACTTTTAAAGATTTTATTTTTTAAAAAAGGGCACAAAAACACCACTCTAAAAACAGACTTCGAAGAACATCTTGAAAACAAAAGTCATATACCATAAAAGAAATATTTCATTCCGAATTTTAACGTAAAAACCGTTTTTAATTTAAGTTCTTTACTTAGGTACTCTCATGCATGACAGAGGACAGCTTAGTCCAATGTACAAGAAATTATCCTGAAATATTACCAGGTCACTTTAATGAAATTATAGCAATATTTTACTCAGGGAAAGAACATATTGTCTAGCTGCCCAGGTTCGAGCCCAGCTTTAATACAGCAAGCTAAAACACATGAAATGCCATTGAAAGATACAACATTTTAAGATGTGGCAAAAAATTTAAATGCAATTTCGTGGAAGAACTATTGCAATTACCTACAAATTAAAATTTTGACCAAAAATTCAAGAAAACCTTTTTCTTTCGAAGGAATCAAAGTCATATACTAATGTAGGGATCCTCAACTTATTGTACTATAAAACCTAAACATAGGAATGAAATTTTGTCAGCTATGTGAGATGTCCAATACCGAGAAATTCCGTAAATTGTAGAATAGAACTTGCGTCTGAAAACAGACGAAAGGTAAAACATAATTCAAATACTTTACTTTTAGCCTTGAAGCAGGTGTTCTATATTAAATGTGTTAATTCACATACAGAATTAGTTATATAAAAGCTCAAAATATTGTAAGAAACAAACATGCATTATATAAATATTAAAAAATCTATATACATTTAATTAGTGTTATGAGGGTTTATTCTTAAATATTATAAGGTCACTTTCAAAGAAATGATAGAAATTTTCACTCAGGGCAGGGATATTCTGTCTGGGTGCCCGGGTTCCATCCCAGTTTCTGTTACAAAAGATTCATAGAAGAATTTTTGAAATCCAGAAACGAATCTTATGAAGAAATTATTGAACATAACACTTTCTATGATTTAGCCATTCTTACAGACATAATAACTAAATCTTAAACTTGAGGGGGGGAGAGAACTAAAGTCTTTGAATTAAAGGGTATTATAAATTCATTTTAAATCAAAATTAATTTTGTGAAAATATTACACAAATATAAGGAATATACATTTTTACCATAATGTAATGTACGTTTTGCCACTTTGAAAATCTGGAGAACTAAAGTGTGAAATACAGTCAAAAGTCGTTAATTCGGACACCCATAATTCGGAATGATCTATAATCCGGACATCAAAACTAAAAACTTTCTGCGCATGCGCCGCGTTGACACATGCACAGAGGCGTTCACGCGTGCGCGTAAGACCTTTTACGACTGCGCATATGACTGTGCGCAAGTGCAGAATATGTTTTCGCGTGCGCATTTTATGTATAATGGACGTATAATCTAAATAATTATCTATTTCAGTTAATGTTGATGATTGCAATGTTCCTTAATTTTCGAATTGCATCCGGCTTATTATTTTTTGCAGACTGTAAGAGCAATTTTATAAAAGTAAGCTTAAACTTTCGATTATATCAAATAGAATTTTCGATATATATTTGTTAATATGTAAAGGATCTAAAGCGAAAGTATGTTTTGAAATCCGAAATCTGTTTATCATTTTCACGCTGCTCGGGGGCGGGCGCGTAATGAATTGGAAGTTGATTTGTCAGCACTATCCTTATCTTCAGCGCAGATGTTTTTATTTTATTTGGCTTATAATTCCTTACCAAATGTAGTATTTCATCTCGATATGCTCCGTCTTTGATATGATTTAAAACATGTTCCTCGTCATTATAATTCGCTTCCCATAACGAAGAAAAGTGACAGAGGTTATTGAAAATAAAAAAATTTCGATTGACAAATTAGTCGGTGTTCTTGACACAGCAATTATAGGGCTTGAACGGCGGCACTTTGTAACTGAACAAGAAATTATGTCTGTTTAAAGAATTAAAGAGAAAGTATTATCACATGAAACGAAGCAAAACTTAAACAACTTACATTGAAAGAAGTGTTTAATAAAGTAAACAAATAAATATTAAGCTTTTTCTTTTTGCAAATTTTGTTAGCCTTTAGATCATAATTGTTCTTTATTTCATAAATTACGGTTTCATATTTTTAATTTTGGAATTTCTGCATGCCATCTTACGAGATTTAAACTGATGATCTATAATCCGGAAAAATCGATAATCCGGAATCGCCGAAGTCCCTACGAGTACGGATTAACGACTTTTGACTGTATAAGAAAACTGAAACAATCATTTGGAAAATCTCTTCGAGCTTAAATTAGTTTCTAAATTAGATGTTTTGAGTGTATTTAAAATTAGGCCAACTACTTCATTCACTTCAAACCCATTACATAATACTAGTATTAAGGAAAAATGGTAAAAGGTTGCAAATATGTTAAATAACAATTCTACTGATCTAGAAATGGAAATAACTGATTTTCATCCTAATTAAGATCAAGAATATCACAAAAAGCCATTTGAATAGTCCTAGATCAGAAAAATCATGAACTGTTAAACTTTTAAAAAGATAAAATTCCTGCTTTCGATCCACTTAAAAATGTGAAAGAGGATTTTCAACAACAAACTTGTTAAAATCAATCTTAAGATACAGAATAAAAGACAAACATACGAACGACTGCATGGATTTAGCCATAACATCACATGTACCCGAGGGAGAAAAGAAACTCTCAGAAGAAATGCAGCGTTAAATTGACATTTAACTATGATTTCCCTGTATTTAATTTTCATCTTGCTGAATTTCTTCTAAATAATACAAAGACTATACCTTTTCTTTAACATATTATACCACACATTTTTATATTTTGTGTAACGCATTTATAACTGAAATATTAAAAGTAGGTAATTGTAGCTAGCCAAATTTTATAAACTCAAAACTGGCTCCCAATCAGTTAAAGCTGCGCATAACTGCACTAAGGTAAGCAATGCAATTTTATTTCTTTGTCTGTATTTGGTTTCATTTTCATATAAAAAGAGTTAAAAAAAGGGTTATCTGAGTAACAAAATTTAAATTTAAAGTTGCGCATAACTGCACTAAGGTAACAATTCTATTAATCTAGAAATGGAAAAAACCGATTTTCATCCTAATTAAGATCAAGAATATCACAAAAAGCCATTTGAATAGTCCTAGATCAGAAAAATCATGAACTGTTAAACTTTTAAAAAGATAAATTTCTGCTTCCGATCTACGTAAAAATGTGAAAGAGGATTTTCAACAATGAACTTGTTAAAATCAATGTTTAGATACAAGATAACAAATCAACATCCCAACGACTGCAAGGATTTAGCCATAACATCGCATGTACCAAAGGGGAAAAAAACTCGCAGAAGAAATGCAGTGTTAAATTTCACATTAAAATATGATTTCCCTGTATTTAACTTTCATCTTGCTGAATTTTTTGTAAATAATACAAAGAGTATACCTTTTCTTTAACATATTATACCACACATTCTTATACTTTGTGTAACGCATTTATAACTGAAATAATAAAAGTGCACTAGGTAATTGTAGCTAGCCAAAATTTTATAAACTCAAAACTGGCTCCCAGTAAGTTAAAGTTGCGCATAACTGCACTAAGGTAAGCAATGCAATTTTATTTCTTTGTCTGTATTTGGTTTCATTTTCATATAAAAAGAGTTAAAAATAGGGTTATCTAGGTAACAAAATTTCAACACACATTTTCAGTAAAAATTGCAGAATAACAGATTTTGTCTTCCTGAAGACGCAACTCCTTGCTATTCCAGCTATGATACAGACTGCATACTGTCAGAGAGAAATTCCTTTTTTAAACAGGGAATCCATATAATTTAACCTGTCTTGACACAAGTACTACTTATAACTAATCCATGGTCCAGGAGTAAAATACTTTATTAGTAAATGCACCTAAATTTTTATGATTTCCGATCATCTGTATAGACTGTTTATTTATCACGACTAAACTCTCAATCTGCATTCTACATACCTCATGATGATTCTTCAAGTCACGTTTTGTAGCCTATAATTTTTAATACAGCAGGTACTTGCTGAGCGCAGACTCGTAAAGCGTGATTTCGCGTATAGCAGTACCTTAAAGGATTCCATTTAATTTCTCCACTGCCAGAATTTCATTCATACGTGGTGCAACATTCATCCATCAACACCGGAAAGAATTTATCTGATACTTAAACAATTTCCATCAACTGAAAATGAAGCCCAAAAAAATTTTACAAACCTCAAAAGCAAAGGATGCCGAAGAATTTTCACATATGGAACATAGCGAAGTCAAACAATGAATCAGAAAATTACAAAAGAAGAATTGGGTTCTTATAAAACCCCCGGATAATAAAAGCGCTCATTACGAAGAAAAGGTTTTAACTGAAGATATAATGAAGGAATTGTTAAATAACACAAAAGCAACGTCTGATCTTCTAGCGGAGATTGACGCAATTAAAGAAAAAAACAAGACACTTTAAAAGAGACACTTGGGAAACATGTGCTCCTTTACAGCGACAGGGTTACAGTTGCATCAGTCATTTTTATGAGCAAAAGACATCAGCTTTTTCATAAAATAATTCTGTCATGCATTTGCCAAGAGAACGGAATGAAGTCCAAAAGAAACTTTCAGAGTGCTTTTCAAAACAAAGTTGAAAGTTAATCTACAGAATTTTACTTCGATAATAATAAAACATCTCTGGTTTGATTACAAAATGAATTTTTATTTATGGAATCAATTTTAAATAGATCTTCGCAAATTGGTTCAGAAAACTTCACAATATGCCAAAAATAGTTCAGATTACGGGGAAAATATAATAAAGTATGCTTAAAACAACTAAGAAAAAGCACTTTTTGAGCAACTTTAACAGAAGACAATTTAGCTCCACTAACTTTCTTTACAAATATTCATTAAATTTTTATTTACATTTATTTTTTGTTCAACATTTAACTTTCAATAGTTTTAAGAGAAACAGCACTTGATAGAGAGACTCTAAATTCGAAAAATCTGAAACAAAAGTGGTTTATACACAGGCAGTTCAATTACACTGACCTGTTGGGAAGAAAAGAGTCTGTTGGACAGGGAAAATATTAGGCCACACAGAGAGGAAAATGTTTAGCCTCCTCCTCGTAATGCGAAAGGAGGCCACTTGGAAAAAAACTACACAACAGCAGTAATTTTGAAACCACTACGAAGCAACAGAACTCTAACAAATCTCAGACTTCTGATAATTATACAGTGCTTAACAGTTCAACCTCACTTCGAATATTACAATACAATATAAAGAAAGTACCAATTCAGACACTTCAATATGGAATTCAAAACCTAAGAAAGTAATGCATAAATGCTACCCTAAACATTAAAACATAATGTGAAGCGTTCATGTAAAATAAATAACTAATAAAACTCCAATATAAAGCAACATGTGAAAAGAGATGTACAAATTATAACATTCAAGCATTTCTAGTGGAAAAAAAGTTGATATAAAACAAGAATTACCAGCCACAGATGTCCTTTTGCTCTGCATTATTTCTCTGTTCCTTTTCTGTCACGATCTCATGTTCTGCATTCCAAGGGTGCACAAAAATGATGACAAATTACACTAGAAGAGGCCAAAAAGGGAAAAAAGTAATCATTAGATTTTAACTACTTTGATATTAAAGAATAATTATACACAAAGAGAAATATCTAATATTGTTTCTTAATACATAAAACTTCAAAAGTAGCCTTCTTGGTTTTAAACTCGAGCAATGTGCTACATTGTTACTAAAATCATGACTGCAGTCGATAGAAAAGCAAAGATTTTCCTAATACGACAGAAGTACAGTAAGCGAAAGGGGTTTTTAATGCATGGGTACAACATGAATAACAAAAGAAAAAACAAATTAGACAGTTATTACGAATACACAGAATAAAAGAGATAATGAGCTTCGAGAAGAGTAAATAATTTCAGCGCTGGTAGAAAGATGGCACCAAAAGACAATAAGCCGGTAATTTTAAATCACAAATAATCAAAATAAACTTTACTGTTAGCTTTGAAGCAGATGTTATATATTAAACTATCTTAATTCACACACAGAATTAGTCACATAACAGATCAAAATAGAGTAAGAATCAAACTCGCAATATATTAACATTAAAAAAGCTGTACATATATACTTTTAAAAATTTTATTTTTTAAAAAAGGGCACAAAAACACCACTCTAAAAACAGACTTCGAAGAACGTCTTGGAAACAAAAGTCATATACCATAAAAGAAATATTTCATTCCGAATTTTAACGTAAAAACCGTTTTTAATTTAAGTTCTTTACTTAGGTACTCTCATGCATGACAGAGGACAGCTTAGTCCAATGTACAAGAAATTATCCTGAAATATTACCAGGTCACTTTAATGAAATTATAGCAATATTTTACTCAGGGAAAGAACAGATTGTCTAGCTGCCCAAGATCGAGCCCAGCTTTAATACAGCAAGCTAAAACACATGAAATGCCATTGAAAGATACAACATTTTAAGATGTGGCAAAAAATTTAAATGCAATTTCGTGGAAGAACTATTGCAATTACCTACAAATTAAAATTTTGACCAAAAATTCAAGAAAACTAACATACTCCTTTTTCTTTCGAAGGAATCAAAGTCGTATACTAATGTAGGGATACTCAACTTATTGTAATATAAAACCGAAACATAGGAATGAAATTTTGTCAGCTATGTGAGATGTCCAATACCGAGAAATTCCGTAAATTGTAGAATAGAACTTGCGTCTGAAAACAGACGAAAGGTAAAACATAATTCAAATACTTTACTTTTAGCCTTGAAGCAGGTGTTCTATATTAAATGTGTTAATTCACATACAGAATTAGTAATATAAAAGCTCAAAATATTGTAAGAAACAAACATGCATTATATAAATATTAAAAAATCTACATACATTTAATTAGTGTTACGAGGGTTTATTCTTAAATATTATAAGGTCACTTTCAAAGAAATGATAGAAATTTTCACTTCAGGGCAGGGACATTCTGTCTGGGTGCCCGTTCCATCCCAGCTTCTGTTACAAAAGATTCATAGAAGAATTTTAAAAATCCAGAAACGAATCTTATGAAGAAATTATTGAACATAACACTTTCTATGATTTAGCCATTCTTACAGACATAATAACTAAATCTTAAACTTGAGAGGGGGAGAGAACTAAAGTCTTTGAATTAAAGGGTATTATAAATTCATTTTAAATCAAAATTAATTTTGTGAAAATATTACACAAATATAAGGAATATACATTTTTACCATAATGTAAAGTACGTTTTGCCACTTTGAAAATCTGGAGAACTAAAGTGTGAAATATAAGAAAACTGAAACAATCATTTGGAAAATCTCTTCGAGCTTAAATTAGTTTCTAAAATAGATGTTTTGAGTGTATTTCAAATTAGGCCAACTACTTCATTCACTTCAAACCCATTACATAATACCAGTATTAAGGGAAAATGGTAAAAGGTTGCAAATATGTTAAATAACAATTGTACTGATCTAGAAATGGAAATAACTGATTTTCATCCTAATTAAGATCAAGAATATCACAAAAAGCCATTTGAATAGTCCTAGATCAGAAAAATCATGAACTGTTAAACTTTTAAAAAGATAAAATTCCTGCTTTCGATCCACTTAAAAATGTGAAAGAGGATTTCCAACAACAAACTTGTTAAAATCAATGTTAAGATACAGAATAAAAGACAAACATACGAACGACTGCATGGATTTAGCCATAACATCGCATGTACCCGAGGGAGAAAAGAAACTCTCAGAAGAAATGCAGCGTTAAATTCACATTTAACTATGATTTCCCTGTATTTAATTTTCATCTTGCTGAATTTTTTGTAAATAATACAAAGAGTATACCTTTTCTTTAACATATTATACCACACATTTTTATACTTTGTGTAACGCATTTATAACTGAAATAATAAAAGTGCACTAGGTAATTGTAGCTAGCCAAAATTTTATAAACTCAAAACTGGCTCCCAGTAAGTTAAAGTTGCGCATAACTGCACTAAGGTAAGCAATGCAATTTTATTTCTTTGTCTGTATTTGGTTTCATTTTCATATAAAAAGAGTTAAAAATAGGGTTATCTAGGTAACAAAATTTCAACACACATTTTCAGTAAAAATTGCAGAATAACAGATTTTGTCTTCCTGAAGACGCAACTCCTTGCTATTCCAGCTATGATACAGACTGCATACTGTCAGAGAGAAATTCCTTTTTTAAACAGGGAATCCATATAATTTAATCTGTCTTGACACAAGTACTACTTATAACTAATCCATGGTCCAGGAGTAAAATACTTTATTAGTAAATCCACCTAAATTTTTATGATTTCCAATCATCTGTATAGACTGTTTATTTATCACGACTAAACTCTCAATCTGCACTCTACATACCTCATGATGATTCTACAAGTCACATTTTGTAGCCTATAATTTTTAATACAGCAGGTACTTGCTGAGCGCAGACTCGTAAAGCGTGATTTTGCGTATAGCAGTACCTTAAAGGATTCCATTTAATTTCTCCACTGCCAGACTTTCATTCATATGTGGTGCAACATTCATCCATCAACACCGGAAAGAATTTATCTGCTACTTTAAACAATTTCCATCAACTGAAAATGAAGCCCAAAAAAATTTTACAAACCTCAAAAGCAAAGGATGCCGAAGAATTTTCACATATGGAACATAGAGAAGTCAAACAATGAATCAGAAAATTACAAAAGAAGAATTGGGTTCTTATAACCCCCCCCCCCCCGGATAATAAAAGCGCTCATTATGAAGAAAAGGTTTTAACTGAAGATATAATGAAGGAATTGTTAAATAACACAAAAGCAACGTCTGATCTTCTAGCGGAGATTGACGCAATTAAAGAAAAAAACAAGACACTTTAAAAGAGACACTTGGGAAACATGTGCTCCTTTACAGCGACAGGGTTACAGTTGCATCAGTCATTTTGAGCAAAAGACATCAGCTTTTTCATAAAATAATTCTGTCATGCATTTGCCAAGAGAACGGAATGAAG
The DNA here is from genome assembly GCF_044657685.1 of Stegodyphus dumicola. Taxonomy (NCBI): domain Eukaryota; kingdom Metazoa; phylum Arthropoda; class Arachnida; order Araneae; family Eresidae; genus Stegodyphus; species Stegodyphus dumicola. The sequence continues at coordinate 84,559,016 of NC_140781.1, forward strand.
TCCAAGAGAAACTTCAGAGTGCTTTTCAAAACAAAGTTGAAAGTTAATCTGCAGAATTTTACTTCGATAATAATAAAACATCTCTGGTTTGATTACAAAATGAATTTTTATTTATGGAATCAATTTTAAATAGATCTTCGCAAATTGGTTCAGAAAACTTCACAATATGCCAAAATAGTTCAGATTAAGGGGGAAATATAATAAAGTATGCTTAAAACAACTAAGAAAAAGCGCCTTTTGTGCAACTTTAACAGAAGACAATTTAGCTCCACTAACTTTCTTTACAAGTATTCATTAAATTTTTATTTACATTTATTTTTTGTTCAACATTTAACTTTCAATAGTTTTAAGAGAAACAGCACTTGATAGAGAGACTCTAAATTCGGAAAAATCTGAAACAAAAGTGGTTTATACACAGGCAGTTCAATTACACCGACCTGTTGGGAAGAGAAGATTCTGTTGGACAGGGAAAATATTAGGCCACACAGAGAGGAAAATGTTTAGTCTCCTCCTCGTAATGTGAAAGGAGGCCACTTGGAAAAAAACTACACAACAGCAGTAATTTTGAAACCACTACGAAGCAACAAATCTCAGACTTCTGATAATTATACAGTGATTAACAGTTCAACCTCACTTCGAATATTACAATACAATATAAAGAAAGTACCAATTCAGACACTTCAATATGGAATTCAAAACCTAAGAAATTAATGCATAAATGCTACCCTGAACATTAAAACATAATGTGAAGTGTTCATGTAAATCAAATAACTAATAAAACTCCAATATAAAGCAACATGTGAAAAGAGACGTACAAATTATAACATTCAAGCATTTCTAGTGGAAATAAAGTTGATATGAAACAAGAATTACCAGCCACAGATGTCCTTTTGCTCTGCATTATTTCTCCGTTCCTTTTCTGTCACGATCTCATGTTCTGCATTCCAAGGGTGCACAAAAATGATGACAAATTACACTAGAAGAGGCCAAAAAGGGAAAAAAGTAATCATTAGATTTTATCTACTTTGATATTAAAGAATAATTATACACAAAGAGAAATATCTAATATTGTTTCTTAATACATAAAACTTCAAAAGTAGCCTTCTTTGTTTTAAACTCGAGTAATGTGCTACATTGTTACTAAAATCCTGACTGCAGTCGATAGAAAAGCAAAGATTTTCCTAATACGACAGAAGTACAGTAAGCGAAAGGGGTTTTTAATGCATGGTTACAACATGAATAACAAAAGAAAAAACAAATTAGACAGTTATTACGAATACACAGAATAAAAGAGATAATGAGCTTCGAGAAGAGTAAATAATTTCAGCGCTGGTAGAAAGATGGCACCAAAAGACAATAAGCCGGTAATTTTAAATCACAAATAAACAAAATAAACTTTACTGTTAGCTTTGAAGCAGATGTTATATATTAAACTATCTTAATTCACACACAGAATTAGTCACATAACAGATCAAAATAGAGTAAGAATCAAACTCGCAATATATTAACATTAAAAAAGCTGTACATATATACTTTTAAAGATTTTATTTTTTAAAAAAGGGCACAAAAACATCACTCTAAAAACAGACTTCGAAGAACATCTTGAAAACAAAAGTCATATACCATAAAAGAAATATTTCATTCCGAATTTTAACGTAAAAACCGTTTTTAATTTAAGTTCTTTACTTAGGTACTCTCATGCATGACAGAGGACAGCTTAGTCCAATGTACAAGAAATTATCCTGAAATATTACCAGGTCACTTTAATGAAATTATAGCAATATTTTACTCAGGGAAAGAACATATTGTCTAGCTGCCCAGGTTCGAGCCCAGCTTTAATACAGCAAGCTAAAACACATGAAATGCCATTGAAAGATACAACATTTTGAGATGTGGCAAAAAATTTAAATGCAATTTTGTGGAAGAACTATTGCAATTACCTACAAATTAAAATTTTGACCAAAAATTCAAGAAAACCTTTTTCTTTCGAAGGAATCAAAGTCATATACTACTGTAGGGATGCTCAACTTATTGTACTATAAAACCTAAACATAGGAATGAAATTTTGTCAGCTATGTGAGATGTCCAATACCGAGAAATTCCGTAAATTGTAGAATAGAACTTGCGTCTGAAAACAGACGAAAGGTAAAACATAATTCAAATACTTTACTTTTAGCCTTGAAGCAGGTGTTCTATATTAAATGTGTTAATTCACATACAGAATTAGTTATATAAAAGCTCAAAATATTGTAAGAAACAAACATGCATTATATAAATATTAAAAAATCTATATACATTTAATTAGTGTTATGAGGGTTTATTCTTAAATATTATAAGGTCACTTTCAAAGAAATGATAGAAATTTTCACTCAGGGCAGGGATATTCTGTCTGGGTGCCCGGGTTCCATCCCAGTTTCTGTTACAAAAGATTCATAGAAGAATTTTTGAAATCCAGAAACGAATCTTATGAAGAAATTATTGAACATAACACTTTCTATGATTTAGCCATTCTTACAGACATAATAACTAAATCTTAAACTTGAGGGGGGGAGAGAACTAAAGTCTTTGAATTAAAGGGTATTATAAATTCATTTTAAATCAAAATTAATTTTGTGAAAATATTACACAAATATAAGGAATATACATTTTTACCATAATGTAATGTACGTTTTGCCACTTTGAAAATCTGGAGAACTAAAGTGTGAAATATAAGAAAACTGAAACAATCATTTGGAAAATCTCTTCGAGCTTAAATTAGTTTCTAAAATAGATGTTTTGAGTGTATTTCAAATTAGGCCAACTACTTTATTCACTTCAAACCCATTACATAATACCAGTATTAAGGAAAAATGGTGAAAAGTTGCAAATATGTTAAATAACAATTTTACTGATCTAGAAATGGAAATAACTGATTTTCATCCTAATTAAGATCAAGAATATCACAAAAAGCCATTTGAATAGTCCTAGATCAGAAAAATCATGAACTGTTAAACTTTTAAAAAGATAAAATTCTGCTTTCGATCTACTTAAAAATGTGAAAGAGGATTTTCAACAATGAACTTGCTAAAATATATAATTAGATACAGGATAACAAATCAACATCCCAACGACTGCATGGATTTAGCCATAACATTGCATGTACCAGAGGGGAAAAAACCTTGCAGAAGAAATGCAGTGTTAAATTTCAGATTAAAATATGATTTCCCTGTATTTAACTTTCATCTTGCTGAATTTTTTGTAAATAATACAAGGAGTATACCTTTTGTTTAACATATTATACCACACCTTTTTATACCTTGTGTAATGCATTTGTAACTGAAATAATAAAAGTGCACTAAGTAATTGTAGCTAGCCAAAATTTTATAAACTCAAAACTGGCTCCCAGTAAGTTAAAATTTGCACATAACTGCACTAAGGTAAGCAATGCAATTTTATTTCTTTGTCTGTATTTGGTTTCATTTTCATATAAAAAGAGTTAAAAATAGGGTTATCTAGGTAACAAAATTTCAACACACATTTTCAGTAAAATTTGCAGAATAACAGATTTTGTCTTCCTGAAGACGCAACTCCTTGCTATTCCAGCTATGATACAGACTGCATACTGTCAGAGAGAAATTCCTTTTTTAAACAGGGAATCCATATAATTTAATCTGTCTTGACACAAGTACTACTTATAACTAATCCATGGTCCAGGAGTAAAATACTTTATTAGTAAATCCACCTAAATTTTTATGATTTCCAATCATCTGTATAGACTGTTTATTTATCACGACTAAACCCTCAATCTGCACTCTACATACCTCATGATGATTCTACAAGTCACATTTTGTAGCCTATAATTTTTAATACAGCAGGTACTTGCTGAGCGCAGACTCGTAAAGCGTGATTTTGCGTATAGCAGTACCTTAAAGGATTCCATTTAATTTCTCCACTGCCAGACTTTCATTCATATGTGGTGCAACATTCATCCATCAACACCGGAAAGAATTTATCTGCTACTTTAAACAATTTCCATCAACTGAAAATGAAGCCCAAAAAAATTTTACAAACCTCAAAAGCAAAGGATGCCGAAGAATTTTCACATATGGAACATAGAGAAGTCAAACAATGAATCAGAAAATTACAAAAGAAGAATTGGGTTCTTATAAAACCCCCTGATAATAAAAGCGCTCATTACGAAGAAAAGGTTTTAACTGAAGATATAATGAAGGAATTGTTAAATAACACAAAAGCAACGTCTGATCTTCTAGCGGAGATTGACGCAATTAAAGAAAAAAAACAAGACACTTTAAAAGAGACACTTGGGAAACATGTGCTCCTTTACAGCGACAGGGTTACAGTTGCATCAGTCATTTTGAGCAAAAGACATCAGCTTTTTCATAAAATAATTCTGTCATGCATTTGCCAAGAGAACGGAATGAAGTCCAAGAGAAACTTCAGAGTGCTTTTCAAAACAAAGTTGAAAGTTAATCTGCAGAATTTTACTTCGATAATAATAAAACATCTCTGGTTTGATTACAAAATGAATTTTTATTTATGGAATCAATTTTAAATAGATCTTCGCAAATTGGTTCAGAAAACTTCACAATATGCCAAAATAGTTCAGATTAAGGGGGAAATATAATAAAGTATGCTTAAAACAACTAAGAAAAAGCGCCTTTTGTGCAACTTTAACAGAAGACAATTTAGCTCCACTAACTTTCTTTACAAGTATTCATTAAATTTTTATTTACATTTATTTTTTGTTCAACATTTAACTTTCAATAGTTTTAAGAGAAACAGCACTTGATAGAGAGACTCTGAAACAAAAGTGGTTTATACACAGGCAGTTCAATTACACTGACCTGTTGGGAAGAGAAGATTCTGTTGGACAGGGAAAATATTAGGCCACACAGAGAGGAAAATGTTTAGCCTCCTCCTCATAATGCGAAAGGAGGCCACTTGGAAAAAAACTACACAACAGCAGTAATTTTGAAACCACTACGAAGCAACAAATCTCAGACTTCTGATAATTATACAGTGATTGACAGTTCAACCTCACTTCGAATATTACAATACAATATAAAGAAAGTACCAATTCAGACACTTCAATATGGAATTCAAAACCTAAGAAATTAATGCATAAATGCTACCCTAAACATTAAAACATAATGTGAAGCGTTCATGTAAAATAAATAACTAATAAAACTCCAATATAAAGCAACATGTGAAAAGAGACGTACAAATTATAACATTCAAGCATTTCTAGTGAAAATAAAGTTGATATAAAATAAGAATTACCAGCCACAGATGTCCTTTTGCTCTGCATTATTTCTCCGTTCCTTTTCTGTCACGATCTCATGTTCTGCATTCCAAGGGTTCACAAAAATGATGACAAATTACACTAGAAGAGGCCAAAAAGCGAAAAAAAGTAATCATTAGATTTTAACTACTTCGATATTAAAGAATAATTATACACAAAGAGAAATATCTAATATTGTTTCTTAATACATAAAACTTCAAAAGTAACCTTCTTTGTTTTAAACTCGAGCAATGTGCTACATTGTTACTAAAATTATGACTGCAGTCGATAGAAAAGCAAAGATTTTCCTAATACGACAGAAGTACAGTAAGCGAAAGGGGTTTTTAATGCATGGGTACAACATGAATAACAAAAGAAAAAAAAAATTAGACAGTTATTACGAATACAAAGAATAAAAGAGATAATGAGCTTCGAGAAGAGTAAATAATTTCAGCGCTGGTAGAAAGATGGCACCAAAAGACAATAAGCCGGTAATTTTAAATCACAAACAAACAAAATAAACTTTACTGTTAGCTTTGAAGCAGATGTTATATATTAATCTATCTTAATTCACACACAGAATTAGTCACATAACAGATCAAAATAGAGTAAGAATCAAACTCGCAATATATTAACATTAAAAAAGCTGTACATATATACTTTTAAAGATTTTATTTTTTAAAAAAGGGCACAAAAACACCACTCTAAAAACAGACTTCGAAGAACATCTTGAAAACAAAAGTCATATACCATAAAAGAAATATTTCATTCCGAATTTTAACGTAAAAACCGTTTTTAATTTAAGTTCTTTACTTAGGTACTCTCATGCATGACAGAGGACAGCTTAGTCCAATGTACAAGAAATTATCCTGAAATATTACCAGGTCACTTTAATGAAATTATAGCAATATTTTACTCAGGGAAAGAACATATTGTCTAGCTGCCCAGGTTCGAGCCCAGCTTTAATACAGCAAGCTAAAACACATGAAATGCCATTGAAAGATACAACATTTTAAGATGTGGCAAAAAATTTAAATGCAATTTCGTGGAAGAACTATTGCAATTACCTACAAATTAAAATTTTGACCAAAAATTCAAGAAAACCTTTTTCTTTCGAAGGAATCAAAGTCATATACTAATGTAGGGATCCTCAACTTATTGTACTATAAAACCTAAACATAGGAATGAAATTTTGTCAGCTATGTGAGATGTCCAATACCGAGAAATTCCGTAAATTGTAGAATAGAACTTGCGTCTGAAAACAGACGAAAGGTAAAACATAATTCAAATACTTTACTTTTAGCCTTGAAGCAGGTGTTCTATATTAAATGTGTTAATTCACATACAGAATTAGTTATATAAAAGCTCAAAATATTGTAAGAAACAAACATGCATTATATAAATATTAAAAAATCTATATACATTTAATTAGTGTTATGAGGGTTTATTCTTAAATATTATAAGGTCACTTTCAAAGAAATGATAGAAATTTTCACTCAGGGCAGGGATATTCTGTCTGGGTGCCCGGGTTCCATCCCAGTTTCTGTTACAAAAGATTCATAGAAGAATTTTTGAAATCCAGAAACGAATCTTATGAAGAAATTATTGAACATAACACTTTCTATGATTTAGCCATTCTTACAGACATAATAACTAAATCTTAAACTTGAGGGGGGGAGAGAACTAAAGTCTTTGAATTAAAGGGTATTATAAATTCATTTTAAATCAAAATTAATTTTGTGAAAATATTACACAAATATAAGGAATATACATTTTTACCATAATGTAATGTACGTTTTGCCACTTTGAAAATCTGGAGAACTAAAGTGTGAAATACAGTCAAAAGTCGTTAATTCGGACACCCATAATTCGGAATGATCTATAATCCGGACATCAAAACTAAAAACTTTCTGCGCATGCGCCGCGTTGACACATGCGCAGAGGCGTTCACGCGTGCGCGTAAGACCTTTTACGACTGCGCATATGACTGTGCGCAAGTGCAGAATATGTTTTCGCGTGCGCATTTTATGTATAATGGACGTATAATCTAAATAATTATCTATTTCAGTTAATGTTGATGATTGCAATGTTCCTTAATTTTCGAATTGCATCCGGCTTATTATTTTTTGCAGACTGTAAGAGCAATTTTATAAAAGTAAGCTTAAACTTTCGATTATATCAAATAGAATTTTCGATATATATTTGTTAATATGTAAAGGATCTAAAGCGAAAGTATGTTTTGAAATCCGAAATATGTTTATCATTTTCACGCTGCTCGGGGGCGGGCGCGTAATGAATTGGAAGTTGATTTGTCAGCACTATCCTTATCTTCAGCGCAGATGTTTTTATTTTATTTGGCTTATAATTCCTTACCAAATGTAGTATTTCATCTCGATATGCTCCGTCTTTGATATGATTTAAAACATGTTCCTCGTCATTATAATTCGCTTCCCATAACGAAGAAAAGTGACAGAGGTTATTGAAAATAAAAAAATTTCGATTGACAAATTAGTCGGTGTTCTTGACACAGCAATTATAGGGCTTGAACGGCGGCACTTTGTAACTGAACAAGAAATTATGTCTGTTTAAAGAATTAAAGAGAAAGTATTATCACATGAAACGAAGCAAAACTTAAACAACTTACATTGAAAGAAGTGTTTAATAAAGTAAACAAATAAATATTAAGCTTTTTCTTTTTGCAAATTTTGTTAGCCTTTAGATCATAATTGTTCTTTATTTCATAAATTACGGTTTCATATTTTTAATTTTGGAATTTCTGCATGCCATCTTACGAGATTTAAACTGATGATCTATAATCCGGAAAAATCGATAATCCGGAATCGCCGAAGTCCCTACGAGTACGGATTAACGACTTTTGACTGTATAAGAAAACTGAAACAATCATTTGGAAAATCTCTTCGAGCTTAAATTAGTTTCTAAATTAGATGTTTTGAGTGTATTTAAAATTAGGCCAACTACTTCATTCACTTCAAACCCATTACATAATACTAGTATTAAGGAAAAATGGTAAAAGGTTGCAAATATGTTAAATAACAATTCTACTGATCTAGAAATGGAAATAACTGATTTTCATCCTAATTAAGATCAAGAATATCACAAAAAGCCATTTGAATAGTCCTAGATCAGAAAAATCATGAACTGTTAAACTTTTAAAAAGATAAAATTCCTGCTTTCGATCCACTTAAAAATGTGAAAGAGGATTTTCAACAACAAACTTGTTAAAATCAATCTTAAGATACAGAATAAAAGACAAACATACGAACGACTGCATGGATTTAGCCATAACATCACATGTACCCGAGGGAGAAAAGAAACTCTCAGAAGAAATGCAGCGTTAAATTGACATTTAACTATGATTTCCCTGTATTTAATTTTCATCTTGCTGAATTTCTTCTAAATAATACAAAGACTATACCTTTTCTTTAACATATTATACCACACATTTTTATATTTTGTGTAACGCATTTATAACTGAAATATTAAAAGTAGGTAATTGTAGCTAGCCAAATTTTATAAACTCAAAACTGGCTCCCAGTCAGTTAAAGCTGCGCATAACTGCACTAAGGTAAGCAATGCAATTTTATTTCTTTGTCTGTATTTGGTTTCATTTTCATATAAAAAGAGTTAAAAAAAGGGTTATCTGAGTAACAAAATTTAAATTTAAAGTTGCGCATAACTGCACTAAGGTAACAATTCTATTAATCTAGAAATGGAAAAAACCGATTTTCATCCTAATTAAGATCAAGAATATCACAAAAAGCCATTTGAATAGTCCTAGATCAGAAAAATCATGAACTGTTAAACTTTTAAAAAGATAAATTTCTGCTTCCGATCTACGTAAAAATGTGAAAGAGGATTTTCAACAATGAACTTGTTAAAATCAATGTTTAGATACAAGATAACAAATCAACATCCCAACGACTGCAAGGATTTAGCCATAACATCGCATGTACCAAAGGGGAAAAAAACTCGCAGAAGAAATGCAGTGTTAAATTTCACATTAAAATATGATTTCCCTGTATTTAACTTTCATCTTGCTGAATTTTTTGTAAATAATACAAAGAGTATACCTTTTCTTTAACATATTATACCACACATTCTTATACTTTGTGTAACGCATTTATAACTGAAATAATAAAAGTGCACTAGGTAATTGTAGCTAGCCAAAATTTTATAAACTCAAAACTGGCTCCCAGTAAGTTAAAGTTGCGCATAACTGCACTAAGGTAAGCAATGCAATTTTATTTCTTTGTCTGTATTTGGTTTCATTTTCATATAAAAAGAGTTAAAAATAGGGTTATCTAGGTAACAAAATTTCAACACACATTTTCAGTAAAAATTGCAGAATAACAGATTTTGTCTTCCTGAAGACGCAACTCCTTGCTATTCCAGCTATGATACAGACTGCATACTGTCAGAGAGAAATTCCTTTTTTAAACAGGGAATCCATATAATTTAACCTGTCTTGACACAAGTACTACTTATAACTAATCCATGGTCCAGGAGTAAAATACTTTATTAGTAAATGCACCTAAATTTTTATGATTTCCGATCATCTGTATAGACTGTTTATTTATCACGACTAAACTCTCAATCTGCATTCTACATACCTCATGATGATTCTTCAAGTCACGTTTTGTAGCCTATAATTTTTAATACAGCAGGTACTTGCTGAGCGCAGACTCGTAAAGCGTGATTTCGCGTATAGCAGTACCTTAAAGGATTCCATTTAATTTCTCCACTGCCAGAATTTCATTCATACGTGGTGCAACATTCATCCATCAACACCGGAAAGAATTTATCTGATACTTAAACAATTTCCATCAACTGAAAATGAAGCCCAAAAAAATTTTACAAACCTCAAAAGCAAAGGATGCCGAAGAATTTTCACATATGGAACATAGCGAAGTCAAACAATGAATCAGAAAATTACAAAAGAAGAATTGGGTTCTTATAAAACCCCCGGATAATAAAAGCGCTCATTACGAAGAAAAGGTTTTAACTGAAGATATAATGAAGGAATTGTTAAATAACACAAAAGCAACGTCTGATCTTCTAGCGGAGATTGACGCAATTAAAGAAAAAAACAAGACACTTTAAAAGAGACACTTGGGAAACATGTGCTCCTTTACAGCGACAGGGTTACAGTTGCATCAGTCATTTTTATGAGCAAAAGACATCAGCTTTTTCATAAAATAATTCTGTCATGCATTTGCCAAGAGAACGGAATGATGTCCAAGAGAAACTTCAGAGTGCTTTTAAAAACAAAGTTGAAAGTTAATCTGCAGAATTTTACTTCGATAATAATAAAACATCTCTGGTTTGATTACAAAATGAATTTTTATTTATGGAATCAATTTTAAATAGATCTTCGCAAATTGGTTCAGAAAACTTCACAATATGCCAAAATAGTTCAGATTAAGGGGAAAATATAATAAAGTATGCTTAAAACAACTAAGAAAAAGCACCTTTTGAGCAACTTTAACAGAAAACAATTTAGCTCCACTAACTTTCTTTACAAGTATTCATTAAATTTTTATTTACATTTATTTTTTGTTCAACATTTAACTTTCAATAGTTTTAAGAGAAACAGCACTTGATAGAGAGACTCTGAAACAAAAGTGGTTTATACACAGGCAGTTCAATTACACTGACCTGTTGGGAAGAGAAGATTCTGTTGGACAGGGAAAATATTAGGCCACACAGAGAGGAAAATGTTTAGCCTCCTCCTCATAATGCGAAAGGAGGCCACTTGGAAAAAAACTACACAACAGCAGTAATTTTGAAACCACTACGAAGCAACAAATCTCAGACTTCTGGTAATTATACAGTGATTAACAGTTCAACCTCACTTCGAATATTACAATACAATATACAGAAAGTATCAATTCAGACACTTCAATATGGAATTCAAAACCTAAGAAATTAATGCATAAATGCTACCCTAAACATTAAAACATAATGTGAAGCGTTCATGTAAAATAAATAACTAATAAAACTCCAATATAAAGCAACATGTGAAAAGAGACGTACAAATTATAACATTCAAGCATTTCTAGTGAAAATAAAGTTGATATAAAACAAGAATTACCAGCCACAGATGTCCTTTTGCTCTGCATTATTTCTCCGTTCCTTTTCTGTCACGATCTCATGTTCTGCATTCCAAGGGTGCACAAAAATGATGACAAATTACACTAGAAGAGGCCAAAAAGCGAAAAAAGTAATCATTAGATTTTAACTACTTCGATATTAAAGAATAATTATACACAAAGAGAAATATCTAATATTGTTTCTTAATACATAAAACTTCAAAAGTAGCCTTCTTTGTTTTGAACTCGAGCAATGTGCTACATTGTTACTAAAATTATGACTGCAGTCGATAGAAAAGCAAAGATTTTCCTAATACGACAGAAGTACAGTAAGCGAAAGGGGTTTTTAATGCATGGGTACAACATGAATAACAAAAGAAAAAACAAATTAGACAGTTATTACGAATACACAGAATAAAAGAGATAATGAGCTTCGAGAAGAGTAAATAATTTCAGCGCTGGTAGAAAGATGGCACCAAAAGACAATAAGCCGGTAATTTTAAATCACAAATAAACAAAATAAACTTTACTGTTAGCTTTGAAGCAGATGTTATATATTAAACTATCTTAATTCACACACAGAATTAGTCACATAACAGATCAAAATAGAGTAAGAATCAAACTCGCAATATATTAACATTAAAAAAGCTGTACATATATACTTTTAAAGATTTTATTTTTTAAAAAACGCACAAAAACACCACTCTAAAAACAGACTTCGAAGAACATCTTGGAAACAAAAGTCATATACCATAAAAGAAATATTTCATTCCGAATTTTAACGTAAAAACCGTTTTAAATTTAAGTTCTTTACTTAGGTACTCTCATGCATGAGAGAGGACAGCTTAGTCCAATGTACAAGAAATTATCCTGAAATATTACCAGGTCACTTTAATGAAATTATAGCAATATTTTACTCAGGGAAAGAACATATTGTCTAGCTGCCCAGGTTCGAGCCCAGCTTTAATACAGCAAGCTAAAACACATGAAATGCCATTGAAAGATACAACATTTTAAGATGTGGCAAAAAATTTAAATGCAATTTCGTGGAAGAACTATTGCAATTACCTACAAATTAAAATTTTGACCAAAAATTCAAGAAAACATTTTTCTTTCGAAGGAATCAAAGTCATATACTAATGTAGGGATGCTCAACTTATTGTACTATAAAACCTAAACATAGGAATGAAATTTTGTCAGCTATGTGAGATGTCCAATACCGAGAAATTCCGAAAATTGTAGAATAGAACTTGCGTCTGAAAACAGACGAAAGGTAAAACATAATTGAAATACTTTACTTTTAGCCTTGAAGCAGGTGTTCTATATTAAATGTGTTAATTCACATACAGAATTAGTAATATAAAAGCTCAAAATATTGTAAGAAACAAACATGTATTATATAAATATTAAAAAATCTATATACATTTAATTAGTGTTATGAGGGTTTATTCTTAAATATTATAAGGTCACTTTCAAAGAAATGATAGAAATTTTCACTCAGGGCAGGGATATTCTGTCTGGGTGCACGGGTTCCATCCCAGTTTCTGTTACAAAAGATTCATAGAAGAATTTTTGAAATCCAGAAACGAATCTTATGAAGAAATTATTGAACATAACACTTTCTATGATTTAGCCATTCTTACAGACATAATAACTAAATCTTAAACTTGAGGGGGGGAGAGAACTAAAGTCTTTGAATTAAAGGGTATTATAAATTCATTTTAAATCAAAATTAATTTTGTGAAAATATTACACAAATATAAGGAATATACATTTTTACCATAATGTAATGTACATTTTGCCACTTTGAAAATCTGGAGAACTAAAGTGTGAAATATAAGAAAACTGAAACAATCATTTGGAAAATCTCTTCGAGCTTAAATTAGTTTCTAAATTAGATGTTTTGAGTGTATTTAAAATTAGGCCAACTACTTCATTCACTTCAAACCCATTACATAATACTAGTATTAAGGAAAAATGGTAAAAGGTTGCAAATATGTTAAATAACAATTCTACTGATCTAGAAAGGGAAATAACTGATTTTCATCCTAATTAAGATCAAGAATATCACAAAAAGCCATTTGAATAGTCCCAGATCAGAAAAATCATGAACTGTTAAACTTTCAAAAAAATAAAATTCCTGCTTTCGATCCACTTAAAAATGTGAAAGAGGATTTTCAACAACAAACTTGTTAAAATCAATGTTAAGATACAGAATAAAAGACAAACATACAAACGACTGCATGGATTTAGCCATAACATCGCATGTACCCGAGGGAGAAAAGAAACTCTCAGAAGAAATGCAGCGTTAAATTCACATTTAACTATGATTTCCCTGTATTTAATTTTCATCTTGCTGAATTTTTTCTAAATAATACAAAGACTATACCTTTTCTTTAACATATTATACCACACATTCTTATACTTTGTGTAACGCATTTATAAGTGAAATAATAAAAGTGCACTAGGTAATTGTAGCTAGCCAAAATTTTATAAACTCAAAACTGGCTCCCAGTAAGTTAAAGTTGCGCATAACTGCACTAAGGTAAGCAATGCAATTTTATTTCTTTGTCTGTATTTGGTTTCATTTTCATATAAAAAGAGTTAAAAAAAGGGTTATCTAAGTAACAAAATTTAAATTTTAAGTTGCGCATAACTGCACTAAGGTAACAATTCTATTAATCTAGAAATGGAAAAACCGATTTTCATCCTAATTAAGATCAAGAATATCACAAAAAGCCATTTGAATAGTCCTAGATCAGAAAAATCATGAACTGTTAAACTTTTAAAAAGATAACTTTCTGCTTCCGATCTACTTAAAAATGTGACAGAGGATTTTCAACAATGAACTTGTTAAAATCAATGTTTAGATACAAGATAACAAATCAACATCCCAACGACTGCAAGGATTTAGCCATAACATCGCATGTACCAGAGGGGAAAAAAACTCGCAGAAGAAATGCAGTGTTAAATTTCACATTAAAATATGATTTCCCTGTATTTAACTTTCATCTTGCTGAATTTTTTGTAAATAATACAAAGAGTATACCTTTTCTTTAACATATTATACCACACATTCTTATACTTTATGTAACGCATTTATAAGTGAAATAATAAAAGTGCACTAGGTAATTGTAGCTAGCCAAAATTTTATAAACTCAAAACTGGCTCCCAGTAAGTTAAAGTTGCGCATAACTGCACTAAGGTAAGCAATGCAATTTTATTTCTTTGTCTGTATTTGGTTTCATTTTCATATAAAAAGAGTTAAAAATAGGGTTATCTAGGTAACAAAATTTCAACACACATTTTCAGTAAAAATTGCAGAATAACAGATTTTGTCTTCCTGAAGACGCAACTCCTTGCTATTCCAGCTATGATACAGACTGCATACTGTCAGAGAGAAATTCCTTTTTTAAACAGGGAATCCATATAATTTAATCTGTCTAGACACAAGTACTACTTATAACTAATCCATGGTCCAGGAGTAAAATACTTTATTAATAAATCCACCTAAATTTTTATGATTTCCGATCATCTGTATAGACTGTTTATTTATCACGACTAAACTCTCAATCTGCATTCTACATACCTCATGATGATTCTTCAAGTCACGTTTTGTAGCCTATAATTTTTAATACAGCAGGTATTGCTGAGCGCAGACTCGTAAAGCGTGATTTCACGTATAGGAGTACCTTAAAGGATTCCATTTAATTTCTCCACTGCCAGAATTTCATTCATACGTGGTGCAACATTCATCCATCAACACCAGAAAGAATTTATCTGCTACTTAAACAATTTCCATCAACTGAAAATGAAGCCCAAAAAAATTTTACAAACCTCAAAAGCAAAGGATGCCGAAGAATTTTCACATATGGAACATAGAGAAGTCAAACAATGAATCAGAAAATTACAAAAGAAGAATTGGGTTCTTATAAAAACCCCGGATAATAAAAGCGCTCATTACGAAGAAAAGGTTTTAACTGAAGATATAATGAAGGAATTGTTAAATAACACAAAAGCAACGTCTGATCTTCTAGCGGAGATTGACGCAATTAAAGAAAAAAACAAGACACTTTAAAAGAGACACTTGGGAAACATGTGCTCCTTTACAGCGACAGGGTTACAGTTGCATCAGTCATTTTTATGAGCAAAAGACATCAGCCTTTTCATAAAATAATTCTGTCATGCATTTGCCAAGAGAACGAAATGAAGTCCAAGAGAAACTTCAGAGTGCTTTTCAAAACAAAGTTGAAAGTTAATCTGCAGAATTTTACTTCGATAATAATAAAACATCTCTGGTTTGATTACAAAATGAATTTTTATTTATGGAATCAATTTTAAATAGATCTTCGCAAATTGGTTCAGAAAACTTCACAATATGCCAAAATAGTTCAGATTAAGGGGAAAATATAATAAAGTATGCTTAAAACAACTAAGAAAAAGCACCTTTTGAGCAACTTTAACAGAAGACAATTTAGCTCCACTAACTTTCTTTACAAGTATTCATTAAATTTTTATTTACATTTATTTTTTGTTCAACATTTAACTTTCAATAGTTTTAAGAGAAACAGCACTTGATAGAGAGACTCTGAAACAAAAGTGGTTTATACACAGGCAGTTCAATTACACTGACCTGTTGGGAAGAGAAGATTCTGTTGGACAGGGAAAATATTAGGCCACACAGAGAGGAAAATGTTTAGCCTCCTCCTCATAATGCGAAAGGAGGCCACTTGGAAAAAAACTACACAACAGCAGTAATTTTGAAACCACTACGAAGCAACAAATCTCAGACTTCTGATAATTATACAGTGATTAACAGTTCAACCTCACTTCGAATATTACAATACAATATAAAGAAAGTACCAATTCAGACACTTCAATATGGAATTCAAAACCTAAGAAATTAATGCATAAATGCTACCCTAAACATTAAAACATAATGTGAAGCGTTCATGTAAAATAAATAACTAATAAAACTCCAATATAAAGCAACATGTGAAAAGAGACGTACAAATTATAACATTCAAGCATTTCTAGTGGAAATAAGGTTGATATAAAACAAGAATTACCAGCCACAGATGTCCTTTTGCTCTGCATTATTTCTCCGTTCCTTTTCTGTCACGATCTCATGTTTTGCATTCCAAGGGTGCACAAAAATGATGACAAATTACACTAGAAGAGGCCAAAAAGCGAAAAAAGTAATCATTAGATTTTAACTACTTCGATATTAAAGAATAATTATACACAAAGAGAAATATCTAATATTGTTTCTTAATACATAAAACTTCAAAAGTAGCCTTCTTTGTTTTAAACTCGAGCAATGTGCTACATTGTTACTAAAATCATGACTGCAGTCGATAGAAAAGCAAAGATTTTCCTAATACGACAGAAGTACAGTAAGCGAACGGGGTTTTTAATGCATGGGTACAACATGAATAACAAAAGAAAAAACAAATTAGACAGTTATTACGAATACACAGAATAAAAGAGATAATGAGCTTCGAGAAGAGTAAATAATTTCAGCGTTGGTAGAAAGATGGCACCAAAAGACAATAAGCCGGTAATTTTAAATCACAAATAAACAAAATAAACTTTACTGTTAGCTTTGAAGCAGATGTTATATATTAAACTATCTTAATTCACACACAGAATTAGTCACATAACAGATCAAAATAGAGTAAGAATCAAACTCGCAATATATTAACATTAAAAAAGCTGTACATATATACTTTTAAAGATTTTATTTTTTAAAAAAGTGCACAAAAACATCACTCTAAAAACAGACTTCGAAGAACATCTTGAAAACAAAAGTCATATACCATAAAAGAAATATTTCATTCCGAATTTTAACGTAAAAACCGTTTTTAATTTAAGTTCTTTCCTTAGGTACTCTCATGCATGACAGAGGACAGCTTAGTCCAATGTACAAGAAATTATCCTGAAATATTACCAGGTCACTTTAATGAAATTATAGCAATATTTTACTCAGGGAAAGAACATATTGTCTAGCTGCCCAGGTTCGAGCCCAGCTTTAATACAGCAAGCTAAAACACATGAAATGCCATTGAAAGATACAACATTTTAAGATGTGGCAAAAAATTTAAATGCAATTTCGTGGAAGAATTATTGCAATTACCTACAAATTAAAATTTTGACCAAAAATTCAAGAAAACCTTTTTCTTTCGAAGGAATCAAAGTCATATACTAATGTAGGGATGCTCAACTTATTGTACTATAAAACCTAAACATAGGAATGAAATTTTGTCAGCTATGTGAGATGTCCAATACCGAGAAATTCCGTAAATTGTAGAATAGAACTTGCGTCTGAAAACAGACGAAAGGTAAAACATAATTCAAATACTTTACTTTTAGCCTTGAAGCAGGTGTTCTATATTAAATGTGTTAATTCACATACAGAATTAGTTATATAAAAGCTCAAAATATTGTAAGAAACAAACATGCATTATATAAATATTAAAAAATCTATATATATTTAATTAGTGTTATGAGGGTTTATTCTTAAATATTATAAGGTCACTTTCAAAGAAATGATAGAAATTTTCACTCAGGGCAGGGATATTCTGTCTGGGTGCCCGGGTTCCATCCCAGTTTCTGTTACAAAAGATTCATAGAAGAATTTTTGAAATCCAGAAACGAATCTTATGAAGAAATTATTGAACATAACACTTTCTATGATTTAGCCATTCTTACAGACATAATAACTAAATCTTAAACTTGAGGGGGGGAGAGAACTAAAGTCTTTGAATTAAAGGGTATTATAAATTCATTTTAAATCAAAATTAATTTTGTGAAAATATTACACAAATATAAGGAATATACATTTTTACCATAATGTAATGTACGTTTTGCCACTTTGAAAATCTGGAGAACTAAAGTGTGAAATACAGTCAAAAGTCGTTAATTCGGACATCCATAATTCGGAATGATCTATAATCCGGACATCAAAACTAAAAACTTTCTGCGCATGCGCCGCGTTGACACATGCACAGAGGCGTTCACGCGTGCGCGTAAGACCTTTTACGACTGCGCATATGAGTGTGCGCAAGTGCAGAATATGTTTTCGCGTGCGCATTTTATGTATAATGGACGTATAAGCTAAATAATTATCTATTTCAGTTAATGTTGATGATTGCGTTGTTCCTTAATTTTCGAATTGCATCCGGCTTATTATTTTTTGCAGACTGTAAGAGCAATTTTATAAAAGTAAGCTTAAACTTTCGATTATATCAAATAGAATTTTTGATATATATTTGTTAATATGTAAAGGATCTAAAGCGAAAGTATGTTTTGAAATCCGAAAACTGTTTATCATTTTCACGCTGCTCGGGGGCGGGCGCGTAATGAATTGGAAGTTGATTTGTCAGCACTATCCTTATCTTCAGCGCAGATGTTTTTATTTTATTTGGCTTATAATTCCTTACCAAATGTAGTATTTCATCTCGATATGCTCCGTCTTTGATATGATTTAAAACAAGTTCCTCGTCATTATAATTCGCTTCCCATAGCGAAGAAAAGTGACAGAGGTTATTGAAAATAAAAAAATTTCGATTGACAAATTAGTCGGTGTTCTTGACACAGCAATTATAGGGCTTGAACGGCGGAACTTTGTAACTGAACAAGAAATTATGTCTGTTTAACAGAATTAAAGAGAAAGTATTATCACATGAAACGAAGCAAAACTTAAACAACTTACATTGAAAGAAGTGTTTAATAAAGTAAACAAATAAATATTAAGCTTTTTCTTTTTGCAAATTTTGATAGCCTTTAGATCATAATTGTTCTTTATTTCATAAATTACGGTTTCATATTTTTAATTTTGGAATTTCTGCATGCCATCTTACGAGATTTAAACTGATGATCTATAATCCGGAAAAATCGATAATCCGGAATCGCCGAAGTCCCGACGAGTACGGATTAACGACTTTTGACTGTAAAAGAAAACTGAAACAATCATTTGGAAAATCTCTTCGAGCTTAAATTAGTTTCTAAATTAGATGTTTTGAGTGTATTTAAAATTAGGCCAACTACTTCATTCACTTCAAACCCATTACATAATACTAGTATTAAGGAAAAATGGTAAAAGGTTGCAAATATGTTAAATAACAATTCTACTGATCTAGAAATGGAAATAACTGATTTTCATCCTAATTAAGATCAAGAATATCACAAAAAGCCATTTGAATAGTCCTAGATCAGAAAAATCATGAACTGTTAAACTTTTAAAAAGATAAAATTCCTGCTTTCGATCCACTTAAAAATGTGAAAGAGGATTTTCAACAACAAACTTGTTAAAATCAATCTTAAGATACAGAATAAAAGACAAACATACGAACGACTGCATGGATTTAGCCATAACATCACATGTACCCGAGGGAGAAAAGAAACTCTCAGAAGAAATGCAGCGTTAAATTCACATTTAACTATGATTTCCCTGTATTTAATTTTCATCTTGCTGAATTTTTTCTAAATAATACAAAGACTATACCTTTTCTTTAACATATTATACCACACATTTTTATATTTTGTGTAACGCATTTATAACTGAAATATTAAAAGTAGGTAATTGTAGCTAGCCAAATTTTATAAACTCAAAACTGGCTCCCAGTCAGTTAAAGCTGCGCATAACTGCACTAAGGTAAGCAATGCAATTTTATTTCTTTGTCTGTATTTGGTTTCATTTTCATATAAAAAGAGTTAAAGAAAGGGTTATCTGAGTAACAAAATTTAAATTTAAAGTTGCGCATAACTGCACTAAGGTAACAATTCTATTAATCTAGAAATGGAAAAAACCGATTTTCATCCTAAGTAAGATCAAGAATATCACAAAAAGCCATTTGAATAGTCCTAGATCAGAAAAATCATGAACTGTTAAACTTTTAAAAAGATAAATTTCTGCTTCCGATCTACGTAAAAATGTGAAAGAGGATTTTCAACAATGAACTTGTTAAAATCAATGTTTAGATACAAGATAACAAATCAACATCCCAACGACTGCAAGGATTTAGCCATAACATCGCATGTACCAGAGGGGAAAAAAACTCGCAGAAGAAATGCAGTGTTAAATTTCACATTAAAATATGATTTCCCTGTATTTAACTTTCATCTTGCTGAATTTTTTGTAAATAATACAAAGAGTATACCTTTTCTTTAACATATTATACCACACATTCTTATACTTTGTGTAACGCATTTATAACTGAAATAATAAAAGTGCACTAGGTAATTGTAGCTAGCCAAAATTTTATAAACTCAAAACTGGCTCCCAGTAAGTTAAAGTTGCGCATAACTGCACTAAGGTAAGCAATGCAATTTTATTTCTTTGTCTGTATTTGGTTTCATTTTCATATAAAAAGAGTTAAAAATAGGGTTATCTAGGTAACAAAATTTCAACACACATTTTCAGTAAAAATTGCAGAATAACAGATTTTGTCTTCCTGAAGACGCAACTCCTTGCTATTCCAGCTATGATACAGACTGCATACTGTCAGAGAGAAATTCCTTTTTTAAACAGGGAATCCATATAATTTAACCTGTCTTGACACAAGTACTACTTATAACTAATCCATGGTCCAGGAGTAAAATACTTTATTAGTAAATCCACCTAAATTTTTATGATTTCCGATCATCTGTATAGACTGTTTATTTATCACGACTAAACTCTCAATCTGCATTCTACATACCTCATGATGATTCTTCAAGTCACGTTTTGTAGCCTATAATTTTTAATACAGCAGGTACTTGCTGAGCGCAGACTCGTAAAGCGTGATTTCGCGTATAGCAGTACCTTAAAGGATTCCATTTAATTTCTCCACTGCCAGAATTTCATTCATACGTGGTGCAACATTCATCCATCAACACCGGAAAGAATTTATCTGATACTTAAACAATTTCCATCAACTGAAAATGAAGCCCAAAAAAATTTTACAAACCTCAAAAGCAAAGGATGCCGAAGAATTTTCACATATGGAACATAGAGAAGTCAAACAATGAATCAGAAAATTACAAAAGAAGAATTGGGTTCTTATAAAACCCCCGGATAATAAAAGCGCTCATTACGAAGAAAAGGTTTTAACTGAAGATATAATGAAGGAATTGTTAAATAACACAAAAGCAACGTCTGATCTTCTAGCGGAGATTGACGCAATTAAAGAAAAAAACAAGACACTTTAAAAGAGACACTTGGGAATCATGTGCTCCTTTACAGCGACAGGGTTACAGTTGCATCAGTCATTTTTATGTGCAACAGACATCAGCCTTTTCATAAAATAATTCTGTCATGCATTTGCCAAGAGAACGGAATGAAGTCCAAGAGAAACTTCAGAGTGCTTTTCAAAACAAAGTTGAAAGTTAATCTGCAGAATTTTACTTCGATAATAATAAAACATCTCTGGTTTGATTACAAAATGAATTTTTATTTATGGAATCAATTTTAAATAGATCTTCGCAAATTGGTTCAGAAAACTTCACAATATGCCAAAATAGTTCAGATTAAGGGGAAAATATAATAAAGTATGCTTAAAACAACTAAGAAAAAGCACCTTTTGAGCAACTTTAACAGAAGACAATTTAGCTCCACTAACTTTCTTTACAAGTATTCATTAAATTTTTATTTACATTTATTTTTTGTTCAACATTTAACTTTCAATAGTTTTAAGAGAAACAGCACTTGATAGAGAGACTCTGAAACAAAAGTGGTTTATACACAGGCAGTTCAATTACACTGACCTGTTGGGAAGAGAAGATTCTGTTGGACAGGGAAAATATTAGGCCACACAGAGAGGAAAATGTTTAGCCTCCTCCTCATAATGCGAAAGGAGGCCACTTGGAAAAAAACTACACAACAGCAGTAATTTTGAAACCACTACGAAGCAACAAATCTCAGACTTCTGATAATTATACAGTGATTAACAGTTCAACCTCACTTCGAATATTACAATACAATATAAAGAAAGTACCAATTCAGACACTTCAATATGGAATTCAAAACCTAAGAAATTAATGCATAAATGCTACCCTAAACATTAAAACATAATGTGAAGCGTTCATGTAAAATAAATAACTAATAAAACTCCAATATAAAGCAACATGTGAAAAGAGACGTACAAATTATAACATTCAAGCATTTCTAGTGGAAATAAGGTTGATATAAAACAAGAATTACCAGCCACAGATGTCCTTTTGCTCTGCATTATTTCTCCGTTCCTTTTCTGTCACGATCTCATGTTTTGCATTCCAAGGGTGCACAAAAATGATGACAAATTACACTAGAAGAGGCCAAAAAGCGAAAAAAGTAATCATTAGATTTTAACTACTTCGATATTAAAGAATAATTATACACAAAGAGAAATATCTAATATTGTTTCTTAATACATAAAACTTCAAAAGTAGCCTTCTTTGTTTTAAACTCGAGCAATGTGCTACATTGTTACTAAAATCATGACTGCAGTCGATAGAAAAGCAAAGATTTTCCTAATACGACAGAAGTACAGTAAGCGAACGGGGTTTTTAATGCATGGGTACAACATGAATAACAAAAGAAAAAACAAATTAGACAGTTATTACGAATACACAGAATAAAAGAGATAATGAGCTTCGAGAAGAGTAAATAATTTCAGCGTTGGTAGAAAGATGGCACCAAAAGACAATAAGCCGGTAATTTTAAATCACAAATAAACAAAATAAACTTTACTGTTAGCTTTGAAGCAGATGTTATATATTAAACTATCTTAATTCACACACAGAATTAGTCACATAACAGATCAAAATAGAGTAAGAATCAAACTCGCAATATATTAACATTAAAAAAGCTGTACATATATACTTTTAAAGATTTTATTTTTTAAAAAAGTGCACAAAAAAACCACTCTAAAAACAGACTTCGAAGAACATCTTGAAAACAAAAGTCATATACCATAAAAGAAATATTTCATTCCGAATTTTAACGTAAAAACCGTTTTTAATTTAAGTTCTTTACTTAGGTACTCTCATGCATGAGAGAGGACAGCTTAGTCCAATGTACAAGAAATTATCCTGAAATATTACCAGGTCACTTTAATGAAATTATAGCAATATTTTACTCAGGGAAAGAACATATTGTCTAGCTGCCCAGGTTCGAGCCCAGCTTTAATACAGCAAGCTAAAACACATGAAATGCCATTGAAAGATACAACATTTTAAGATGTGGCAAAAAATTTAAATGCAATTTCGTGGAAGAATTATTGCAATTACCTACAAATTAAAATTTTGACCAAAAATTCAAGAAAACCTTTTTCTTTCGAAGGAATCAAAGTCATATACTAATGTAGGGATGCTCAACTTATTGTACTATAAAACCTAAACATAGGAATGAAATTTTGTCAGCTATGTGAGATGTCCAATACCGAGAAATTCCGTAAATTGTAGAATAGAACTTGCGTCTGAAAACAGACGAAAGGTAAAAGATAATTCAAATACTTTACTTTTAGCTTTGAAGCAGGTGTTCTATATTAAATGTGTTAATTCACATACAGAATTAGTTATATAAAAGCTCAAAATATTGTAAGAAACAAACATGCATTATATAAATATTAAAAAATCTATATACATTTAATTAGTGTTATGAGGGTTTATTCTTAAATATTATAAGGTCACTTTCAAAGAAATGATAGAAATTTTCACTCAGGGCAGGGATATTCTGTCTGGGTGCCCGGGTTCCATCCCAGTTTCTGTTACAAAAGATTCATAGAAGAATTTTTGAAATCCAGAAACGAATCTTATGAAGAAATTATTGAACATAACACTTTCTATGATTTAGCCATTCTTACAGACATAATAACTAAATCTTAAACTTGAGGGGGGGAGAGAACTAAAGTCTTTGAATTAAAGGGTATTATAAATTCATTTTAAATCAAAATTAATTTTGTGAAAATATTACACAAATATAAGGAATATACATTTTTACCATAATGTAATGTACGTTTTGCCACTTTGAAAATCTGGAGAACTAAAGTGTGAAATACAGTCAAAAGTCGTTAATTCGGACACCCATAATTCGGAATGATCTATAATCCGGACATCAAAACTAAAAACTTTCTGCGCATGCGCCGCGTTGACACATGCACAGAGGCGTTCACGCGTGCGCGTAAGACCTTTTACGACTGCGCATATGAGTGTGCGCAAGTGCAGAATATGTTTTCGCGTGCGCATTTTATGTATAATGGACGTATAAGCTAAATAATTATCTATTTCAGTTAATGTTGATGATTGCGTTGTTCCTTAATTTTCGAATTGCATCCGGCTTATTATTTTTTGCAGACTGTAAGAGCAATTTTATAAAAGTAAGCTTAAACTTTCGATTATATCAAATAGAATTTTCGATATATATTTGTTAATATGTAAAGGATCTAAAGCGAAAGTATGTTTTGAAATCCGAAATCTGTTTATCATTTTCACGCTGCTCGGGGGCGGGCGCGTAATGAATTGGAAGTTGATTTGTCAGCACTATCCTTATCTTCAGCGCAGATGTTTTTATTTTATTTGGCTTATAATTCCTTACCAAATGTAGTATTTCATCTCGATATGCTCCGTCTTTGATATGATTTAAAACAAGTTCCTCGTCATTATAATTCGCTTCCCATAGCGAAGAAAAGTGACAGAGGTTATTGAAAATAAAAAAATTTCGATTGACAAATTAGTCGGTGTTCTTGACACAGCAATTATAGGGCTTGAACGGCGGAACTTTGTAACTGAACAAGAAATTATGTCTGTTTAACAGAATTAAAGAGAAAGTATTATCACATGAAACGAAGCAAAACTTAAACAACTTACATTGAAAGAAGTGTTTAATAAAGTAAACAAATAAATATTAAGCTTTTTCTTTTTGCAAATTTTGATAGCCTTTAGATCATAATTGTTCTTTATTTCATAAATTACGGTTTCATATTTTTAATTTTGGAATTTCTGCATGCCATCTTACGAGATTTAAACTGATGATCTATAATCCGGAAAAATCGATAATCCGGAATCGCCGAAGTCCCGACGAGTACGGATTAACGACTTTTGACTGTAAAAGAAAACTGAAACAATCATTTGGAAAATCTCTTCGAGCTTAAATTAGTTTCTAAATTAGATGTTTTGAGTGTATTTAAAATTAGGCCAACTACTTCATTCACTTCAAACCCATTACATAATACTAGTATTAAGGAAAAATGGTAAAAGGTTGCAAATATGTTAAATAACAATTCTACTGATCTAGAAATGGAAATAACTGATTTTCATCCTAATTAAGATCAAGAATATCACAAAAAGCCATTTGAATAGTCCTAGATCAGAAAAATCATGAACTGTTAAACTTTTAAAAAGATAAAATTCCTGCTTTCGATCCACTTAAAAATGTGAAAGAGGATTTTCAACAACAAACTTGTTAAAATCAATCTTAAGATACAGAATAAAAGACAAACATACGAACGACTGCATGGATTTAGCCATAACATCACATGTACCCGAGGGAGAAAAGAAACTCTCAGAAGAAATGCAGCGTTAAATTCACATTTAACTATGATTTCCCTGTATTTAATTTTCATCTTGCTGAATTTTTTCTAAATAATACAAAGACTATACCTTTTCTTTAACATATTATACCACACATTTTTATATTTTGTGTAACGCATTTATAACTGAAATATTAAAAGTAGGTAATTGTAGCTAGCCAAATTTTATAAACTCAAAACTGGCTCCCAGTCAGTTAAAGCTGCGCATAACTGCACTAAGGTAAGCAATGCAATTTTATTTCTTTGTCTGTATTTGGTTTCATTTTCATATAAAAAGAGTTAAAGAAAGGGTTATCTGAGTAACAAAATTTAAATTTAAAGTTGCGCATAACTGCACTAAGGTAACAATTCTATTAATCTAGAAATGGAAAAAACCGATTTTCATCCTAAGTAAGATCAAGAATATCACAAAAAGCCATTTGAATAGTCCTAGATCAGAAAAATCATGAACTGTTAAACTTTTAAAAAGATAAATTTCTGCTTCCGATCTACGTAAAAATGTGAAAGAGGATTTTCAACAATGAACTTGTTAAAATCAATGTTTAGATACAAGATAACAAATCAACATCCCAACGACTGCAAGGATTTAGCCATAACATCGCATGTACCAGAGGGGAAAAAAACTCGCAGAAGAAATGCAGTGTTAAATTTCACATTAAAATATGATTTCCCTGTATTTAACTTTCATCTTGCTGAATTTTTTGTAAATAATACAAAGAGTATACCTTTTCTTTAACATATTATACCACACATTCTTATACTTTGTGTAACGCATTTATAACTGAAATAATAAAAGTGCACTAGGTAATTGTAGCTAGCCAAAATTTTATAAACTCAAAACTGGCTCCCAGTAAGTTAAAGTTGCGCATAACTGCACTAAGGTAAGCAATGCAATTTTATTTCTTTGTCTGTATTTGGTTTCATTTTCATATAAAAAGAGTTAAAAATAGGGTTATCTAGGTAACAAAATTTCAACACACATTTTCAGTAAAAATTGCAGAATAACAGATTTTGTCTTCCTGAAGACGCAACTCCTTGCTATTCCAGCTATGATACAGACTGCATACTGTCAGAGAGAAATTCCTTTTTTAAACAGGGAATCCATATAATTTAACCTGTCTTGACACAAGTACTACTTATAACTAATCCATGGTCCAGGAGTAAAATACTTTATTAGTAAATCCACCTAAATTTTTATGATTTCCGATCATCTGTATAGACTGTTTATTTATCACGACTAAACTCTCAATCTGCATTCTACATACCTCATGATGATTCTTCAAGTCACGTTTTGTAGCCTATAATTTTTAATACAGCAGGTACTTGCTGAGCGCAGACTCGTAAAGCGTGATTTCGCGTATAGCAGTACCTTAAAGGATTCCATTTAATTTCTCCACTGCCAGAATTTCATTCATACGTGGTGCAACATTCATCCATCAACACCGGAAAGAATTTATCTGATACTTAAACAATTTCCATCAACTGAAAATGAAGCCCAAAAAAATTTTACAAACCTCAAAAGCAAAGGATGCCGAAGAATTTTCACATATGGAACATAGAGAAGTCAAACAATGAATCAGAAAATTACAAAAGAAGAATTGGGTTCTTATAAAACCCCCGGATAATAAAAGCGCTCATTACGAAGAAAAGGTTTTAACTGAAGATATAATGAAGGAATTGTTAAATAACACAAAAGCAACGTCTGATCTTCTAGCGGAGATTGACGCAATTAAAGAAAAAAACAAGACACTTTAAAAGAGACACTTGGGAATCATGTGCTCCTTTACAGCGACAGGGTTACAGTTGCATCAGTCATTTTTATGTGCAACAGACATCAGCCTTTTCATAAAATAATTCTGTCATGCATTTGCCAAGAGAACGGAATGAAGTCCAAGAGAAACTTCAGAGTGCTTTTCAAAACAAAGTTGAAAGTTAATCTGCAGAATTTTACTTCGATAATAATAAAACATCTCTGGTTTGATTACAAAATGAATTTTTATTTATGGAATCAATTTTAAATAGATCTTCGCAAATTGGTTCAGAAAACTTCACAATATGCCAAAATAGTTCAGATTAAGGGGAAAATATAATAAAGTATGCTTAAAACAACTAAGAAAAAGCACCTTTTGAGCAACTTTAACAGAAGACAATTTAGCTCCACTAACTTTCTTTACAAGTATTCATTAAATTTTTATTTACATTTATTTTTTGTTCAACATTTAACTTTCAATAGTTTTAAGAGAAACAGCACTTGATAGAGAGACTCTGAAACAAAAGTGGTTTATACACAGGCAGTTCAATTACACTGACCTGTTGGGAAGAGAAGATTCTGTTGGACAGGGAAAATATTAGGCCACACAGAGAGGAAAATGTTTAGCCTCCTCCTCATAATGCGAAAGGAGGCCACTTGGAAAAAAACTACACAACAGCAGTAATTTTGAAACCACTACGAAGCAACAAATCTCAGACTTCTGATAATTATACAGTGATTAACAGTTCAACCTCACTTCGAATATTACAATACAATATAAAGAAAGTACCAATTCAGACACTTCAATATGGAATTCAAAACCTAAGAAATTAATGCATAAATGCTACCCTAAACATTAAAACATAATGTGAAGCGTTCATGTAAAATAAATAACTAATAAAACTCCAATATAAAGCAACATGTGAAAAGAGACGTACAAATTATAACATTCAAGCATTTCTAGTGGAAATAAGGTTGATATAAAACAAGAATTACCAGCCACAGATGTCCTTTTGCTCTGCATTATTTCTCCGTTCCTTTTCTGTCACGATCTCATGTTTTGCATTCCAAGGGTGCACAAAAATGATGACAAATTACACTAGAAGAGGCCAAAAAGCGAAAAAAGTAATCATTAGATTTTAACTACTTCGATATTAAAGAATAATTATACACAAAGAGAAATATCTAATATTGTTTCTTAATACATAAAACTTCAAAAGTAGCCTTCTTTGTTTTAAACTCGAGCAATGTGCTACATTGTTACTAAAATCATGACTGCAGTCGATAGAAAAGCAAAGATTTTCCTAATACGACAGAAGTACAGTAAGCGAACGGGGTTTTTAATGCATGGGTACAACATGAATAACAAAAGAAAAAACAAATTAGACAGTTATTACGAATACACAGAATAAAAGAGATAATGAGCTTCGAGAAGAGTAAATAATTTCAGCGTTGGTAGAAAGATGGCACCAAAAGACAATAAGCCGGTAATTTTAAATCACAAATAAACAAAATAAACTTTACTGTTAGCTTTGAAGCAGATGTTATATATTAAACTATCTTAATTCACACACAGAATTAGTCACATAACAGATCAAAATAGAGTAAGAATCAAACTCGCAATATATTAACATTAAAAAAGCTGTACATATATACTTTTAAAGATTTTATTTTTTAAAAAAGTGCACAAAAACACCACTCTAAAAACAGACTTCGAAGAACATCTTGAAAACAAAAGTCATATACCATAAAAGAAATATTTCATTCCGAATTTTAACGTAAAAACCGTTTTTAATTTAAGTTCTTTACTTAGGTACTCTCATGCATGAGAGAGGACAGCTTAGTCCAATGTACAAGAAATTATCCTGAAATATTACCAGGTCACTTTAATGAAATTATAGCAATATTTTACTCAGGGAAAGAACATATTGTCTAGCTGCCCAGGTTCGAACTCAGCTTTAATACAGCAAGCTAAAACACATGAAATGCCATTGAAAGATACAACATTTTAAGATGTGGCAAAAAATTTAAATGCAATTTCGTGGAAGAATTATTGCAATTACCTACAAATTAAAATTTTGACCAAAAATTCAAGAAAACCTTTTTCTTTCGAAGGAATCAAAGTCATATACTAATGTAGGGATGCTCAACTTATTGTACTATAAAACCTAAACATAGGAATGAAATTTTGTCAGCTATGTGAGATGTCCAATACCGAGAAATTCCGTAAATTGTAGAATAGAACTTGCGTCTGAAAACAGACGAAAGGTAAAAGATAATTCAAATACTTTACTTTTAGCTTTGAAGCAGGTGTTCTATATTAAATGTGTTAATTCACATACAGAATTAGTTATATAAAAGCTCAAAATATTGTAAGAAACAAACATGCATTATATAAATATTAAAAAATCTATATACATTTAATTAGTGTTATGAGGGTTTATTCTTAAATATTATAAGGTCACTTTCAAAGAAATGATAGAAATTTTCACTCAGGGCAGGGATATTCTGTCTGGGTGCCCGGGTTCCATCCCAGTTTCTGTTACAAAAGATTCATAGAAGAATTTTTGAAATCCAGAAACGAATCTTATGAAGAAATTATTGAACATAACACTTTCTATGATTTAGCCATTCTTACAGACATAATAACTAAATCTTAAACTTGAGGGGGGGAGAGAACTAAAGTCTTTGAATTAAAGGGTATTATAAATTCATTTTAAATCAAAATTAATTTTGTGAAAATATTACACAAATATAAGGAATATACATTTTTACCATAATGTAATGTACGTTTTGCCACTTTGAAAATCTGGAGAACTAAAGTGTGAAATACAGTCAAAAGTCGTTAATTCGGACACCCATAATTCGGAATGATCTATAATCCGGACATCAAAACTAAAAACTTTCTGCGCATGCGCCGCGTTGACACATGCACAGAGGCGTTCACGCGTGCGCGTAAGACCTTTTACGACTGCGCATATGAGTGTGCGCAAGTGCAGAATATGTTTTCGCGTGCGCATTTTATGTATAATGGACGTATAAGCTAAATAATTATCTATTTCAGTTAATGTTGATGATTGCGTTGTTCCTTAATTTTCGAATTGCATCCGGCTTATTATTTTTTGCAGACTGTAAGAGCAATTTTATAAAAGTAAGCTTAAACTTTCGATTATATCAAATAGAATTTTCGATATATATTTGTTAATATGTAAAGGATCTAAAGCGAAAGTATGTTTTGAAATCCGAAATCTGTTTATCATTTTCACGCTGCTCGGGGGCGGGCGCGTAATGAATTGGAAGTTGATTTGTCAGCACTATCCTTATCTTCAGCGCAGATGTTTTTATTTTATTTGGCTTATAATTCCTTACCAAATGTAGTATTTCATCTCGATATGCTCCGTCTTTGATATGATTTAAAACAAGTTCCTCGTCATTATAATTCGCTTCCCATAGCGAAGAAAAGTGACAGAGGTTATTGAAAATAAAAAAATTTCGATTGACAAATTAGTCGGTGTTCTTGACACAGCAATTATAGGGCTTGAACGGCGGAACTTTGTAACTGAACAAGAAATTATGTCTGTTTAACAGAATTAAAGAGAAAGTATTATCACATGAAACGAAGCAAAACTTAAACAACTTACATTGAAAGAAGTGTTTAATAAAGTAAACAAATAAATATTAAGCTTTTTCTTTTTGCAAATTTTGATAGGCTTTAGATCATAATTGTTCTTTATTTCATAAATTACGGTTTCATATTTTTAATTTTGGAATTTCTGCATGCCATCTTACGAGATTTAAACTGATGATCTATAATCCGGAAAAATCGATAATCCGGAATCGCCGAAGTCCCGACGAGTACGGATTAACGACTTTTGACTGTAAAAGAAAACTGAAACAATCATTTGGAAAATCTCTTCGAGCTTAAATTAGTTTCTAAATTAGATGTTTTGAGTGTATTTAAAATTAGGCCAACTACTTCATTCACTTCAAACCCATTACATAATACTAGTATTAAGGAAAAATGGTAAAAGGTTGCAAATATGTTAAATAACAATTCTACTGATCTAGAAATGGAAATAACTGATTTTTATCCTAATTAAGATCAAGAATATCACAAAAAGCCATTTGAATAGTCCTAGATCAGAAAAATCATGAACTGTTAAACTTTTAAAAAGATAAAATTCCTGCTTTCGATCTACGTAAAAATGTGAAAGAGGATTTTCAACAATGAACTTGTTAAAATCAATGTTTAGATACAAGATAACAAATCAACATCCCAACGACTGCAAGGATTTAGCCATAACATCGCATGTACCAGAGGGGAAAAAAACTCGCAGAAGAAATGCAGTGTTAAATTTCACATTAAAATATGATTTCCCTGTATTTAACTTTCATCTTGCTGAATTTTTTGTAAATAATACAAAGAGTATACCTTTTCTTTAACATATTATACCACACATTCTTATACTTTGTGTAACGCATTTATAACTGAAATAATAAAAGTGCACTAGGTAATTGTAGCTAGCCAAAATTTTATAAACTCAAAACTGGCTCCCAGTAAGTTAAAGTTGCGCATAACTGCACTAAGGTAAGCAATGCAATTTTATTTCTTTGTCTGTATTTGGTTTCATTTTCATATAAAAAGAGTTAAAAATAGGGTTATCTAGGTAACAAAATTTCAACACACATTTTCAGTAAAAATTGCAGAATAACAGATTTTGTCTTCCTCAAGACGCAACTCCTTGCTATTCCAGCTATGATACAGACTGCATACTGTCAGAGAGAAATTCCTTTTTTAAACAGGGAATCCATATAATTTAACCTGTCTTGACACAAGTACTACTTATAACTAATCCATGGTCCAGGAGTAAAATACTTTATTAGTAAATCCACCTAAATTTTTATGATTTCCGATCATCTGTATAGACTGTTTATTTATCACGACTAAACTCTCAATCTGCATTCTACATACCTCATGATGATTCTTCAAGTCACGTTTTGTAGCCTATAATTTTTAATACAGCAGGTACTTGCTGAGCGCAGACTCGTAAAGCGTGATTTCGCGTATAGCAGTACCTTAAAGGATTCCATTTAATTTCTCCTCTGCCAGAATTTCATTCATACGTGGTGCAACATTCATCCATCAACACCGGAAAGAATTTATCTGATACTTAAACAATTTCCATCAACTGAAAATAAAGCCCAAAAAAATTTTACAAACCTCAAAAGCAAAGGATGCCGAAGAATTTTCACATATGGAACATAGAGAAGTCAAACAATGAATCAGAAAATTACAAAAGAAGAACTCTTATGTAATTTTCTGGGAAATAAGAAAATTTCTGGGGAATAAGAAAATTACAAAAGAAGAATTCTTATGTAATTAT
The DNA here is from genome assembly GCF_044657685.1 of Stegodyphus dumicola. Lineage (NCBI taxonomy): Eukaryota > Metazoa > Arthropoda > Arachnida > Araneae > Eresidae > Stegodyphus > Stegodyphus dumicola. The sequence continues at coordinate 84,592,090 of NC_140781.1, forward strand.
ATGGGTTCTTATAAAACCCCCGGATAATAAAAGCGCTCATTACGAAGAAAAGGTTTTAACTGAAGATATAATGAAGGAATTGTTAAATAACACAAAAGCAACGTCTGATCTTCTAGCGGAGATTGACGCAATTAAAGAAAAAAACAAGACACTTTAAAAGAGACACTTGGGAATCATGTGCTCCTTTACAGCGACAGGGTTACAGTTGCATCAGTCATTTTTATGTGCAGCAGACATCAGCCTTTTCATAAAATAATTCTGTCATGCATTTGCCAAGAGAACGGAATGAAGTCCAAGAGAAACTTCAGAGTGCTTTTCAAAACAAAGTTGAAAGTTAATCTGCAGAATTTTACTTCGATAATAATAAAACATCTCTGGTTTGATTACAAAATGAATTTTTATTTATGGAATCAATTTTAAATAGATCTTCGCAAATTGGTTCAGAAAACTTCACAATATGCCAAAATAGTTCAGATTAAGGGGAAAATATAATAAAGTATGCTTAAAACAACTAAGAAAAAGCACCTTTTGAGCAACTTTAACAGAAGGCAATTTAGCTCCACTAACTTTCTTTACAAGTATTCATTAAATTTTTATTTACATTTATTTTTTGTTCAACATTTAACTTTCAATAGTTTTAAGAGAAACAGCACTTGATAGAGAGACTCTGAAACAAAAGTGGTTTATACACACGCAGTTCAATTACACTGACCTGTTGGGAAGAGAAGATTCTGTTGGACAGGGAAAATATTAGGCCACACAGAGAGGAAAATGTTTAGCCTCCTCCTCATAATGCGAAAGGAGGCCACTTGGAAAAAAACTACACAACAGCAGTAATTTTGAAACCACTACGAAGCAACAAATCTCAGACTTCTGATAATTATACAGTGATTAACAGTTCAACCTCACTTCGAATATTACAATACAATATAAAGAAAGTACCAATTCAGACACTTCAATATGGAATTCAAAACCTAAGAAATTAATGCATAAATGCTACCCTAAACATTAAAACATAATGTGAAGCGTTCATGTAAAATAAATAACTAATAAAACTCCAATATAAAGCAACATGTGAAAAGAGACGTACAAATTATAACATTCAAGCATTTCTAGTGGAAATAAGGTTGATATAAAACAAGAATTACCAGCCACAGATGTCCTTTTGCTCTGCATTATTTCTCCGTTCCTTTTCTGTCACGATCTCATGTTTTGCATTCCAAGGGTGCACAAAAATGATGACAAATTACACTAGAAGAGGCCAAAAAGCGAAAAAAGTAATCATTAGATTTTAACTACTTCGATATTAAAGAATAATTATACACAAAGAGAAATATCTAATATTGTTTCTTAATACATAAAACTTCAAAAGTAGCCTTCTTTGTTTTAAACTCGAGCAATGTGCTACATTGTTACTAAAATCATGACTGCAGTCGATAGAAAAGCAAAGATTTTCCTAATACGACAGAAGTACAGTAAGCGAACGGGGTTTTTAATGCATGGGTACAACATGAATAACAAAAGAAAAAACAAATTAGACAGTTATTACGAATACACAGAATAAAAGAGATAATGAGCTTCGAGAAGAGTAAATAATTTCAGCGTTGGTAGAAAGATGGCACCAAAAGACAATAAGCCGGTAATTTTAAATCACAAATAAACAAAATAAACTTTACTGTTAGCTTTGAAGCAGATGTTATATATTAAACTATCTTAATTCACACACAGAATTAGTCACATAACAGATCAAAATAGAGTAAGAATCAAACTCGCAATATATTAACATTAAAAAAGCTGTACATATATACTTTTAAAGATTTTATTTTTTAAAAAAGTGCACAAAAACATCACTCTAAAAACAGACTTCGAAGAACATCTCGAAAACAAAAGTCATAAACCATAAAAGAAATATTTCATTGAGAATTTTAACGTAAGAACCGTTTCTAATTTTACGTTCTTTACTTAGGTACTCTCATGCATGAGAGAGGACAGCTTAGTCCAATGTACAAGAAATTATCCTGAAATATTACCAGGTCACTTTAATGAAATTATAGCAATATTTTACTCAGGGAAAGAACATATTGTCTAGCTGCCCAGGTTCGAGCCCAGCTTTAATACAGCAAGCTAAAACACATGAAATGCCATTGAAAGATACAACATTTTAAGATGTGGCAAAAAATTTAAATGCAATTTCGTGGAAGAATTATTGCAATTACCTACAAATTAAAATTTTGACCAAAAATTCAAGAAAACCTTTTTCTTTCGAAGGAATCAAAGTCATATACTAATGTAGGGATGCTCAACTTATTGTACTATAAAACCTAAACATAGGAATGAAATTTTGTCAGCTATGTGAGATGTCCAATACCGAGAAATTCCGTAAATTGTAGAATAGAACTTGCGTCTGAAAACAGACGAAAGGTAAAAGATAATTCAAATACTTTACTTTTAGCTTTGAAGCAGGTGTTCTATATTAAATGTGTTAATTCACATACAGAATTAGTTATATAAAAGCTCAAAATATTGTAAGAAACAAACATGCATTATATAAATATTAAAAAATCTATATACATTTAATTAGTGTTATGAGGGTTTATTCTTAAATATTATAAGGTCACTTTCAAAGAAATGATAGAAATTTTCACTCAGGGCAGGGATATTCTGTCTGGGTGCCCGGGTTCCATCCCAGTTTCTGTTACAAAAGATTCATAGAAGAATTTTTGAAATCCAGAAACGAATCTTATGAAGAAATTATTGAACATAACACTTTCTATGATTTAGCCATTCTTACAGACATAATAACTAAATCTTAAACTTGAGGGGGGGAGAGAACTAAAGTCTTTGAATTAAAGGGTATTATAAATTCATTTTAAATCAAAATTAATTTTGTGAAAATATTACACAAATATAAGGAATATACATTTTTACCATAATGTAATGTACGTTTTGCCACTTTGAAAATCTGGAGAACTAAAGTGTGAAATACAGTCAAAAGTCGTTAATTCGGACACCCATAATTCGGAATGATCTATAATCCGGACATCAAAACTAAAAACTTTCTGCGCATGCGCCGCGTTGACACATGCCCAGAGGCGTTCACGCGTGCGCGTAAGACCTTTTACGACTGCGCATATGAGTGTGCGCAAGTGCAGAATATGTTTTCGCGTGCGCATTTTATGTATAATGGACGTATAAGCTAAATAATTATCTATTTCAGTTAATGTTGATGATTGCGTTGTTCCTTAATTTTCGAATTGCATCCGGCTTATTATTTTTTGCAGACTGTAAGAGCAATTTTATAAAAGTAAGCTTAAACTTTCGATTATATCAAATAGAATTTTCGATATATATTTGTTAATATGTAAAGGATCTAAAGCGAAAGTATGTTTTGAAATCCGAAATCTGTTTATCATTTTCACGCTGCTCGGGGGCGGGCGCGTAATGAATTGGAAGTTGATTTGTCAGCACTATCCTTATCTTCAGCGCAGATGTTTTTATTTTATTTGGCTTATAATTCCTTACCAAATGTAGTATTTCATCTCGATATGCTCCGTCTTTGATATGATTTAAAACAAGTTCCTCGTCATTATAATTCGCTTCCCATAGCGAAGAAAAGTGACAGAGGTTATTGAAAATAAAAAAATTTCGATTGACAAATTAGTCGGTGTTCTTGACACAGCAATTATAGGGCTTGAACGGCGGAACTTTGTAACTGAACAAGAAATTATGTCTGTTTAATAGAATTAAAGAGAAAGTATTATCACATGAAACGAAGCAAAACTTAAACAACTTACATTGAAAGAAGTGTTTAATAAAGTAAACAAATAAATATTAAGCTTTTTCTTTTTGCAAATTTTGATAGCCTTTAGATCATAATTGTTCTTTATTTCATAAATTACGGTTTCATATTTTTAATTTTGGAATTTCTGCATGCCATCTTACGAGATTTAAACTGATGATCTATAATCCGGAAAAATCGATAATCCGGAATCGCCGAAGTCCCGACGAGTACGGATTAACGACTTTTGACTGTAAAAGAAAACTGAAACAATCATTTGGAAAATCTCTTCGAGCTTAAATTAGTTTCTAAATTAGATGTTTTGAGTGTATTTAAAATTAGGCCAACTACTTCATTCACTTCAAACCCATTACATAATACTAGTATTAAGGAAAAATGGTAAAAGGTTACAAATATATTAAATAACAATTCTACTGATCTAGAAATGGAAATAACTGATTTTCATCCTAATTAAGATCAAGAATATCACAAAAAGCCATTTGAATAGTCCTAGATCAGAAAAATCATGAACTGTTAAACTTTTAAAAAGATAAAATTCCTGCTTTCGATCCACTTAAAAATGTGAAAGAGGATTTTCAACAACAAACTTGTTAAAATCAATCTTAAGATACAGAATAAAAGACAAACATACGAACGACTGCATGGATTTAGCCATAACATCACATGTACCCGAGGGAGAAAAGAAACTCTCAGAAGAAATGCAGCGTTAAATTCACATTTAACTATGATTTCCCTGTATTTAATTTTCATCTTGCTGAATTTTTCTAAATAATACAAAGACTATACCTTTTCTTTAACATATCATACCACACATTTTTATACTTTGTGTAACGCATTTATAACTGAAATATTAAAAGTAGGTAATTGTAGCTAGCCAAATTTTATAAACTCAAAACTGGCTCCCAGTCAGTTAAAGCTGCGCATAACTGCACTAAGGTAAGCAATGCAATTTTATTTCTTTGTCTGTATTTGGTTTCATTTTCATATAAAAAGAGTTAAAGAAAGGGTTATCTGAGTAACAAAATTTAAATTTAAAGTTGCGCATAACTGCACTAAGGTAACAATTCTATTAATCTAGAAATGGAAAAAACCGATTTTCATCCTAAGTAAGATCAAGAATATCACAAAAAGCCATTTGAATAGTCCTAGATCAGAAAAATCATGAACTGTTAAACTTTTAAAAAGATAAATTTCTGCTTCCGATCTACGTAAAAATGTGAAAGAGGATTTTCAACAATGAACTTGTTAAAATCAATGTTTAGATACAAGATAACAAATCAACATCCCAACGACTGCAAGGATTTAGCCATAACATCGCATGTACCAGAGGGGAAAAAAACTCGCAGAAGAAATGCAGTGTTAAATTTCACATTAAAATATGATTTCCCTGTATTTAACTTTCATCTTGCTGAATTTTTTGTAAATAATACAAAGAGTATACCTTTTCTTTAACATATTATACCACACATTCTTATACTTTGTGTAACGCATTTATAACTGAAATAATAAAAGTGCACTAGGTAATTGTAGCTAGCCAAAATTTTATAAACTCAAAACTGGCTCCCAGTAAGTTAAAGTTGCGCATAACTGCACTAAGGTAAGCAATGCAATTTTATTTCTTTGTCTGTATTTGGTTTCATTTTCATATAAAAAGAGTTAAAAATAGGGTTATCTAGGTAACAAAATTTCAACACACATTTTCAGTAAAAATTGCAGAATAACAGATTTAGTCTTCCTGAAGACGCAACTCCTTGCTATTCCAGCTATGATACAGACTGCATACTGTCAGAGAGAAATTCCTTTTTTAAACAGGGAATCCATATAATTTAATCTGTCTTGACACAAGTACTACTTATAACTAATCCATGGTCCAGGAGTAAAATACTTTATAGTAAATCCACCTAAATTTTTATGATTTCCGATCATCTGTATAGACTGTTTATTTATCACGACTAAACTCTCAATCTGCATTCTACATACCTCATGATGATTCTTCAAGTCACGTTTTGTAGCCTATAATCTTTAATACAGCAGGTATTGCTGAGCGCAGACTCGTAAAGCGTGATTTTGCGTATAGCAGTACCTTAAAGGATTCCATTTAATTTCTCCACTGCCAGAATTTCATTCATACGTGGTGCAACATTGATCCATCAACACCGGAAAGAATTTATCTGATACTTAAACAATTTCCATCTACTGAAAATGAAGCCCAAAAAAATTTTACAAACCTCAAAAGCAAAGGATGCCGAAGAATTTTCACATATGGAACATAGAGAAGTCAAACAATGAATCAGAAAATTACAAAAGAAGAATTGGGTTCTTATAAAACCCCCGGATAATAAAAGCGCTCATTACGAAGAAAAGGTTTTAACTGAAGATATAATGAAGGAATTGTTAAATAACACAAAAGCAACGTCTGATCTTCTAGCGGAGATTGACGCAATTAAAGAAAAAAACAAGACACTTTAAAAGAGACACTTGGGAAACATGTGCTCCTTTACAGCGACAGGGTTACAGTTGCATCAGTCATTTTTATGTGCAAAAGACATCAGCCTTTTCATAAAATAATTCTGTCATGCATTTGCCAAGAGAACGGAATGAAGTCCAAGAGAAACTTCAGAGTGCTTTTCAAAACAAAGTTGAAAGTTAATCTGCAGAATTTTACTTCGATAATAATAAAACATCTCTGGTTTGATTACAAAATGAATTTTTATTTATGGAATCAATTTTAAATAGATCTTCGCAAATTGGTTCAGAAAACTTCACAATATGCCAAAATAGTTCAGATTAAGGGGAAAATATAATAAAGTATACTTAAAACAACTAAGAAAAAGCACCTTCTGAGCAACTTTAACAGAAGACAATTTAGCTCCACTAACTTTCTTTACAAGTATTCATTAAATTTTTATTTACATTTATTTTTTGTTCAACATTTAACTTTCAATAGTTTTAAGAGAAACAGCACTTGATAGAGAGACTCTGAAACAAAAGTGGTTTATACACAGGCAGTTCAATTACACTGACCTGTTGGGAAGAGAAGATTCTGTTGGACAGGGAAAATATTAGGCCACACAGAGAGGAAAATGTTTAGCCTCCTCCTCATAATGCGAAAGGAGGCCACTTGGAAAAAAACTACACAACAGCAGTAATTTTGAAACCACTACGAAGCAACAAATCTCAGACTTCTGATAATTATACAGTGATTAACAGTTCAACCTCACTTCGAATATTACAATACAATATAAAGAAAGTACCAATTCAGACACTTCAATATGGAATTCAAAACCTAAGAAATTAATGCATAAATGCTACCCTAAACATTAAAACATAATGTGAAGCGTTCATGTAAAATAAATAACTAATAAAACTCCAATATAAAGCAACATGTGAAAAGAGACGTACAAATTATAACATTCAAGCATTTCTAGTGGAAATAAAGTTGATATAAAACAAGAATTACCAGCCACAGATGTCCTTTTGCTCTGCATTATTTCTCCGTTCCTTTTCTGTCACGATCTCATGTTTTGCATTCCAAGGGTGCACAAAAATGATGACAAATTACACTAGAAGAGGCCAAAAAGCGAAAAAAGTAATCATTAGATTTTAACTACTTCGATATTAAAGAATAATTATACACAAAGAGAAATATCTAATATTGTTTCTTAATACATAAAACTTCAAAAGTAGCCTTCTTTGTTTTAAACTCGAGCAATGTGCTACATTGTTACTAAAATCATGACTGCAGTCGATAGAAAAGCAAAGATTTTCCTAATACGACAGAAGTACAGTAAGCGAACGGGGTTTTTAATGCATTGGTACAACATGAATAACAAAAGAAAAAACAAATTAGACAGTTATTACGAATACACAGAATAAAAGAGATAATGAGCTTCGAGAAGAGTAAATAATTTCAGCGCTGGTAGAAAGATGGCACCAAAAGACAATAAGCCGGTAATTTTAAATCACAAATAAACAAAATAAACTTTACTGTTAGCTTTGAAGCAGATGTTATATATTAAACTATCTTAATTCACACACAGAATTAGTCACATAACAGATCAAAATAGAGTAAGAATCAAACTCGCAATATATTAACATTAAAAAAGCTGTACATATATACTTTTAAAGATTTTATTTTTTAAAAAAGTGCACAAAAACATCACTCTAAAAACAGACTTCGAAGAACATCTTGAAAACAAAAGTCATACACCATAAAAGAAATATTTCATTCCGAATTTTAACGTAAAAACCGTTTTTAATTTAAGTTCTTTACTTAGGTACTCTCATGCATGACAGAGGACAGCTTAGTCCAATGTACAAGAAATTATCCTGAAATATTACCAGGTCACTTTAATGAAATTATAGCAATATTTTACTCAGGGAAAGAACATATTGTCTAGCTGCCCAGGTTCGAGCCCAGCTTTAATACAGCAAGCTAAAACACATGAAATGCCATTGAAAGATACAACATTTTAAGATGTGGCAAAAAATTTAAATGCAATTTCGTGAAAGAATTATTGCAATTACCTACAAATTAAAATTTTGACCAAAAATTCAAGAAAACCTTTTTCTTTCGAAGGAATCAAAGTCATATACTAATGTAGGGATGCTCAACTTATTGTACTATAAAACCTAAACATAGGAATGAAATTTTGTCAGCTATGTGAGATGTCCAATACCGAGAAATTCCGTAAATTGTAGAATAGAACTTGCGTCTGAAAACAGACGAAAGGTAAAACATAATTCAAATACTTTACTTTTAGCCTTGAAGCAGGTGTTCTATATTAAATGTGTTAATTCACGTACAGAATTAGTTATATAAAAGCTCAAAATATTGTAAGAAACAAACATGCATTATATAAATATTAAAAAATCTATATACATTTAATTAGTGTTATGAGGGTTTATTCTTAAATATTATAAGGTCACTTTCAAAGAAATGATAGAAATTTTCACTCAGGGCAGGGATATTCTGTCTGGGTGCCCGGGTTCCATCCCAGCTTCTGTTACAAAAGATTCATAGAAGAATTTTTGAAATCCAGAAACGAATCTTATGAAGAAATTATTGAACATAACACTTTCTATGATTTAGCCATTCTTACAGACATAATAACTAAATCTTAAACTTGAGGGGGGGAGAGAACTAAAGTCTTTGAATTAAAGGGTATTATAAATTCATTTTAAATCAAAATTAATTTTGTGAAAATATTACACAAATATAAGGAATATACATTTTTACCATAATGTAATGTACGTTTTGCCACTTTGAAAATCTGGAGAACTAAAGTGTGAAATATAAGAAAACTGAAACAATCATTTGGAAAATCTCTTCGAGCTTAAATTAGTTTCTAAATTAGATGTTTTGAGTGTATTTAAAATTAGGCCAACTACTTCATTCACTTCAAACCCATTACATAATACCAGTATTAAGGAAAAATGGTAAAAGGTTGCAAATATGTTAAATAACAATTCTACTGATCTAGAAATGGAAATAACTGATTTTCATCCTAATTAAGATCAAGAATATCACAAAAAGCCATTTGAATAGTCCCAGATCAGAAAAATCATGAACTGTTAAACTTTCAAAAAAATAAAATTCCTGCTTTCGATACACTTAAAAATGTGAAAGAGGATTTTCAACAACAAACTTGTTAAAATCAATGTTAAGATACAGAATAAAAGACAAACATACAAACGACTGCATGGATTTAGCCATAACATCGCATGTACCCGAGGGAGAAAAGAAACTCTCAGAAGAAATGCAGCGTTAAATTCACATTTAACTATGATTTCCCTGTATTTAATTTTCATCTTGCTGAATTTTTTCTAAATAATACAAAGACTATACCTTTTCTTTAACATATTATACCACACATTTTTATACTTTGTGTAACGCATTTATAACTGAAATATTAAAAGTAGGTAATTGTAGCTAGCCAAATTTTATAAACTCAAAACTGGCTCCCAGTCAGTTAAAGCTGCGCATAACTGCACTAAGGTAAGCAATGCAATTTTATTTCTTTGTCTGTATTTGGTTTCATTTTCATATAAAAAGAGTTAAAAAAAGGGTTATCTAAGTAACAAAATTTAAATTTTAAGTTGCGCATAACTGCACTAAGGTAACAATTCTATTAATCTAGAAATGGAAAAACCGATTTTCATCCTAATTAAGATCAAGAATATCCCAAAAAGCCATTTGAATAGTCCTAGATCAGAAAAATCATGAACTGTTAAACTTTTAAAAAGATAACTTTCTGCTTCCGATCTACTTAAAAATGTGAAAGAGGATTTTCAACAATGAACTTGTTAAAATGAATGTTTAGATACAAGATAACAAATCAACATCCCAACGACTGCAAGGATTTAGCCATAACATCGCATGTACCAGAGGGGAAAAAAACTCGCAGAAGAAATGCAGTGTTAAATTTCACATTAAAATATGATTTCCCTGTATTTAACTTTCATCTTGCTGAATTTTTTGTAAATAATACAAAGAGTATACCTTTTCTTTAACATATTATACCACACATTCTTATACTTTGTGTAACGCATTTATAAGTGAAATAATAAAAGTGCACTAGGTAATTGTAGCTAGCCAAAATTTTATAAACTCAAAACTGGCTCCCAGTAAGTTAAAGTTGCGCATAACTGCACTAAGGTAAGCAATGCAATTTTATTTCTTTGTCTGTATTTGGTTTCATTTTCATATAAAAAGAGTTAAAAATATGGTTATCTAGGTAACAAAATTTCAACACACATTTTCAGTAAAAATTGCAGAATAACAGATTTTGTTTTCCTGAAGACGCAACTCCTTGCTATTCCAGCTATGATACAGACTGCATACTGTCAGAGAGAAATTCCTTTTTTAAACAGGAAATCCATATAATTTAATCTGTCTTGACACAAGTACTACTTATAACTAATCCATGGTCCAGGAGTAAAATACTTTATTAATAAATCCACCTAAATTTTTATGATTTCCGATCATCTGTATAGACTGTTTATTTATCACGACTAAACTCTCAATCTGCATTCTACATACCTCATGATGATTCTTCAAGTCACGTTTTGTAGCCTATAATCTTTAATACAGCAGGTATTGCTGAGCGCAGACTCGTAAAGCGTGATTTCACGTATAGCAGTACCTTAAAGGATTCCATTTAATTTCTCCACTGCCAGAATTTCATTCATACGTGGTGCAACATTCATCCATCAACACCGGAAAGAATTTATCTGCTACTTAAACAATTTCCATCAACTGAAAATGAAGCCCAAAAAAATTTTACAAACCTCAAAAGCAAAGGATGCCGAAGAATTTTCACATATGGGACATAGAGAAGTCAAACAATGAATCAGAAAATTACAAAAGAAGAATTGGGTTCTTATAAAACCCCCGGATAATAAAAGCGCTCATTACGAAGAAAAGGTTTTAACTGAAGATATAATGAAGGAATTGTTAAATAACACAAAAGCAACGTCTGATCTTCTAGCGGAGATAACGCAATTAAAGAAAAAAACAAGACACTTTAAAAGAGACACTTGGGAAACATGTGCTCCTTTACAGCGACAGGGTTACAGTTGCATCAGTCATTTTTATGTGCAAAAGACATCAGCCTTTTCATAAAATAATTCTGTCATGCATTTGCCAAGAGAACGGAATGAAGTCCAAGAGAAACTTCAGAGTGCTTTTCAAAACAAAGTTGAAAGTTAATCTGCAGAATTTTACTTCGATAATAATAAAACATCTCTGGTTTGATTACAAAATGAATTTTTATTTATGGAATCAATTTTAAATAGATCTTCGCAAATTGGTTCAGAAAACTTCACAATATGCCAAAATAGTTCAGATTAAGGGGAAAATGTAATAAAGTATCCTTAAAACAACTAAGAAAAAGCACCTTTTGAGCAACTTTAACAGAAGACAATTTAGCTCCACTAACTTTCTTTACAAGTATTCATTAAATTTTTATTTACATTTATTTTTTGTTCAACATTTAACTTTCAATAGTTTTAAGAGAAACAGCACTTGATAGAGAGACTGTAAATTCGGAAAAATCTGAAACAAAAGTGGTTTATACACAGGCAGTTCAATTACACCGACCTGTTGGGAAGAGAAGATTCTGTTGGACAGGGAAAATATTAGGCCACACAGAGAGGAAAATGTTTTGCCTCCTCCTCGTAATGCGAAAGGAGGCCACTTGGAAAAAAACTACACAACAGCAGTAATTTTGAAACCACTACGAAGCAACAAATCTCAGACTTCTGATAATTATACAGTGATTAACAGTTCAACCTCACTTCGAATATTACAATACAATATAAAGAAAGTACCAATTCAGACACTTCAATATGGAATTCAAAACCTAAGAAATTAATGCATAAATGCTACCCTAAACATTAAAACATAATGTGAAGCATTCATATAAAGTAAATAACTAATAAAACTCGAATATAAAGCAACATGTGAAAAGAGACGTACAAATTATAACATTCAAGCATTTCTAGTGGAAATAAAGTTGATATAAAACAAGAATTACCAGCCACAGATGTCCTTTTGCTCTGCATTATTTCTCCGTTCCTTTTCTGTCACGATCTCATGTTCTGCATTCCAAGGGTGCACAAAAATGATGACAAATTACACTAGAAGAGGCCAAAAAGGGAAAAAAGTAATCATTAGATTTTAACTACTTTGATATTAAAGAATAATTATACACAAAAAGAAATATCTAATATTGTTTCTTAATACATAAAACTTCAAAAGTAGCCTTCTTTGTTTTAAACTCGAGCAATGTGCTACATTGTTACTAAAATCATGACTGCAGTCGATAGAAAAGCAAAGATTTTCCTAATACGACAGAAGTACAGTAAGCGAAAGGGGTTTTTAATGCATGGGTACAACATGAATAACAAAAGAAAAAACAAATTAGACAGTTATTACGAATACACAGAATAAAAGAGATAATGAGCTTCGAGAAGAGTAAATAATTTCAGCGCTGGTAGAAAGATGGCACCAAAAGACAATAAGCCAGTAATTTTAAATCACAAATAAACAAAATAAACTTTACTGTTAGCTTTGAAGCAGATGTTATATATTAAACTATCTTAATTCACACACAGAATTAGTCACATAACAGATCAAAATAAGAGTAAGAATCAAACTCGCAATATATTAACATTAAAAAAGCTGTACATATATACTTTTAAAGATTTTATTTTTTAAAAAAGTGCACAAAAACATCACTCTAAAAACAGACTTCGAAGAACATCTTGAAAACAAAAGTCATATACCATAAAAGAAATATTTCATTCCGAATTTTAACGTAAAAACCGTTTTTAATTTAAGTTCTTTACTTAGGTACTCTCATGCATGACAGAGGACAGCTTAGTCCAATGTACAAGAAATTATCCTGAAATATTACCAGGTCACTTTAATGAAATTATAGCAATATTTTACTCAGGGAAAGAACATATTGTCTAGCTGCCCAGGTTCGAGCCCAGCTTTAATACAGCAAGCTAAAACACATGAAATGCCATTGAAAGATACAACATTTTAAGATGTGGCAAAAAATTTAAATGCAATTTCGTGGAAGAATTATTGCAATTACCTACAAATTAAAATTTTGACCAAAAATTCAAGAAAACCTTTTTCTTTCGAAGGAATCAAAGTCATATACTAATGTAGGGATGCTCAACTTATTGTACTATAAAACCTAAACATAGGAATGAAATTTTGTCACCTATGTGAGATGTCCAATACCGAGAAATTCCAAAAATTGTAGAATAGAACTTGCATCTGAAAACAGACGAAAGGTAAAACATAATTCAAATACTTTACTTTTAGCCTTGAAGCAGGTGTTCTATATTAAATGTGTTAATTCACATACAGAATTAGTAATATAAAAGCTCAAAATATTGTAAGAAACAAACATGTATTATATAAATATTAAAAAATCTATATACATTTAATTAGTGTTATGAGGGTTTATTCTTAAATATTATAAGGTCACTTTCAAAGAAATGATAGAAATTTTCACTCAGGGCAGGGATATTCTGTCTGGGTGCCCGGGTTCCATCCCAGTTTCTGTTACAAAAGATTCATAGAAGAATTTTTGAAATCCAGAAACGAATCTTATGAAGAAATTATTGAACATAACACTTTCTATGATTTAGCCATTCTTACAGACATAATAACTAAATCTTAAACTTGAGGGGGGGAGAGAACTAAAGTCTTTGAATTAAAGGGTATTATAAATTCATTTTAAATCAAAATTAATTTTGTGAAAATATTACACAAATATAAGGAATATACATTTTTACCATAATGTAATGTACGTTTTGCCACTTTGAAAATCTGGAGAACTAAAGTGTGAAATACAGTCAAAAGTCGTTAATTCGGACACCCATAATTCGGAATGATCTATAATCCGGACATCAAAACTAAAAACTTTCTGCGCATGCGCCGCGTTGACACATGCACAGAGGCGTTCACGCGTGCGCGTAAGACCTTTTACGACTGCGCATATGAGTGTGCGCAAGTGCAGAATATGTTTTCGCGTGCGCATTTTATGTATAATGGACGTATAAGCTAAATAATTATCTATTTCAGTTAATGTTGATGATTGCGTTGTTCCTTAATTTTCGAATTGCATCCGGCTTATTATTTTTTGCAGACTGTAAGAGCAATTTTATAAAAGTAAGCTTAAACTTTCGATTATATCAAATAGAATTTTCGATATATATTTGTTAATATGTAAAGGATCTAAAGCGAAAGTATGTTTTGAAATCCGAAATCTGTTTATCATTTTCACGCTGCTCGTGGGCGGGCGCGTAATGAATTGGAAGTTGATTTGTCAGCACTATCCTTATCTTCAGCGCAGATGTTTTTATTTTATTTGGCTTACAATTCCTTACCAAATGTAGTATTTCATCTCGATATGCTCCGTCTTTGATATGATTTAAAACAAGTTCCTCGTCATTATAATTCGCTTCCCATAGCGAAGAAAAGTGACAGAGGTTATTGAAAATAAAAAAATTTCGATTGACAAATTAGTCGGTGTTCTTGACACAGCAATTATAGGGCTTGAACGGCGGAACTTTGTAACTGAACAAGAAATTATGTCTGTTTAATAGAATTAAAGAGAAAGTATTATCACATGAAACGAAGCAAAACTTAAACAACTTACATTGAAAGAAGTGTTTAATAAAGTAAACAAATAAATATTAAGCTTTTTCTTTTTGCAAATTTTGATAGGCTTTAGATCATAATTGTTCTTTATTTCATAAATTACGGTTTCATATTTTTAATTTTGGAATTTCTGCATGCCATCTTACGAGATTTAAACTGATGATCTATAATCCGGAAAAATTGATAATCCGGAATCGCCGAAGTCCCGACGAGTACGGATTAACGACTTTTGACTGTATAAGAAAACTGAAACAATCATTTGGAAAATCTCTTCGAGCTTAAATTAGTTTCTAAATTAGATGTTTTGAGTGTATTTAAAATTAGGCCAACTACTTCATTCACTTCAAACCCATTACATAATACTAGTATTAAGGAAAAATGGTAAAAGGTTGCAAATATGTTAAATAACAATTCTACTGATCTAGAAATGGAAATAACTGATTTTCATCCTAATTAAGATCAAGAATATCACAAAAAGCCATTTGAATAGTCCTAGATCAGAAAAATCATGAACTGTTAAACTTTTAAAAAGATAAAATTCCTGCTTTCGATCCACTTAAAAATGTGAAAGAGGATTTTCAACAACAAACTTGTTAAAATCAATCTTAAGATACAGAATAAAAGACAAACATACGAACGACTGCATGGATTTAGCCATAACATCACATGTCCCCGAAGGAGAAAAGAAACTCTCAGAAGAAATGCAGCGTTAAATTCACATTTAACTATGATTTCCCTGTATTTAATTTTCATCTTGCTGAATTTTTTCTAAATAATACAAAGACTATACCTTTTCTATAACATATTATACCACACATTTTTATACTTTGTCTAACGCATTTATAACTGAAATATTAAAAGTAGGTAATTGTAGCTAGCCAAATTTTATAAACTCAAAACTGGCTCCCAGTCAGTTAAAGCTGCGCATAACTGCACTAAGGTAAGCAATGCAATTTTATTTCTTTGTCTGTATTTGGTTTCATTTTCATATAAAAAGAGTTAAAAAAAGGGTTATCTGAGTAACAAAATTTAAATTTAAAGTTGCGCATAACTGCACTAAGGTAACAATTCTATTAATCTAGAAATGGAAAAAACCGATTTTCATCCTAATTAAGATCAAGAATATCACAAAAAGCCATTTGAATAGTCCTAGATCAGAAAAATCATGAACTGTTAAACTTTTAAAAAGATAAATTTCTGCTTCCGATCTACTTAAAAATGTGAAAGAGGATTTTCAACAATGAACTTGTTAAAATCAATGTTTAGATACAAGATAACAAATCAACATCCCAACGACTGCAAGGATTTAGCCATAACATCGCATGTACCAGAGGGGAAAAAAACTCGCAGAAGAAATGCAGTGTTAAATTTCACATTAAAATATGATTTCCCTGTATTTAACTTTCATCTTGCTGAATTTTTTGTAGATAATACAAAGAGTATACCTTTTCTTTAACATATAATACCACACATTCTTATACTTTGTGTAACGCATTTATAACTGAAATAATAAAAGTGCACTAGGTAATTGTAGCTAGCCAAAATTTTATAAACTCAAAACTGGCTCCCAGTAAGTTAAAGTTGCGCATAACTGCACTAAGGTAAGCAATGCAATTTTATTTCTTTGTCTGTATTTGGTTTCATTTTCATATAAAAAGAGTTAAAAATAGGGTTATCTAGGTAACAAAATTTCAACACACATTTTCAGTAAAAATTGCAGAAAAACAGATTTTGTCTTCCTGAAGACGCAACTCCTTGCTATTCCAGCTATGATACAGACTGCATACTGTCAGAGAGAAATTCCTTTTTTAAACAGGGAATCCATATAATTTAATCTGTCTTGACACAAGTACTACCTATAACTAATCCATGGTCCAGGAGTAAAATACTTTATTAGTAAATCCACCTAAATTTTTATGATTTCCGATCATCTGTATAGACTGTTTATTTATCACGACTAAACTCTCAATCTGCATTCTACATACCTCATGATGATTCTTCAAGTCACGTTTTGTAGCCTATAATTTTTAATACAGCAGGTACTTGCTGAGCGCAGACTCATAAAGTGTGATTTCGCGTATAGCAGTACCTTAAAGGATTCCATTTAATTTCTCCACTGCCAGAATTTCATTCATACGTGGTGCAACATTCATCCATCAACACCGGAAAGAATTTACCTGCTACTTTAAACAATTTCCATCAACTGAAAATGAAGCCCAAAAAAATTTTACAAACCTCAAAAGCAAAGGATGCCGAAGAATTTTCACATATGGAACATAGAGAAGTCAAACAATGAATCAGAAAATTACAAAAGAAGAATTGGGTTCTTATAAAAACCCCGGATAATAAAAGCGCTCATTACGAAGAAAAGGTTTTAACTGAAGATATAATGAAGGAATTGTTAAATAACACAAAAGCAACGTCTGATCTTCTAGCGGAGATTGACGCAATTAAAGAAAAAAACAAGACACTTTAAAAGAGACACTTGGGAAACATGTGCCCCTTTACAGCGACAGGGTTACAGCTGCATCAGTCATTTTTATGAGCAAAAGACATCAGCTTTTTCATAAAATAATTCTGTCATGCATTTGCCAAGAGAACGGAATGAAGTCCAAGAGGAACTTCAGAGTGCTTTTCAAAACAAAGTTGAAAGTTAATCTGCAGAATTTTACTTCGATAATAATAAAACATCTCTGGTTTGATTACAAAATGAATTTTTATTTATGGAATCCATTTTAAAAAGATCTTCGCAAATTGGTTCAGAAAACTTCACAATATGCCAAAATAGTTCAGATTAAGGGGAAAATATAATAAAGTATCCTTAAAACAACTAAGAAAAAGCACCTTTTGAGCAACTTTAACAGAAGACAATTTAGCTCCACTAACTTTCTTTACAAGTATTCATTAAATTTTTATTTACATTTATTTTTTGTTCAACATTTAACTTTCAATAGTTTTAAGAGAAACAGCACTTGATAGAGAGACTGTAAATTCGGAAAAATCTGAAAAAAAAGTGGTTTATACACAGGCAGTTCAATTACACCGACCTGTTGGGAAGAGAAGATTCTGTTGGACAGGGAAAATATTAGGCCACACAGAGAGGAAAATGTTTAGCCTCCTCCTCGTAATGCGAAAGGAGGCCACTTGGAAAAAAACTACACAACAGCAGTAATTTTGAAACCACTACGAAGCAACAAATCTCAGACTTCTGATAATTATACAGTGATTAACAGTTCAACCTCACTTCGAATATTACAATACAATATAAAGAAAGTACCAATTCAGACACTTCAATATGGAATTCAAAACCTAAGAAATTAATGCATAAATGCTACCCTAAACATTAAAACATAATGTGAAGCGTTCATGTAAAATAAATAACTAATAAAACTCCAATATAAAGCAACATGTGAAAAGAGACGTACAAATTATAACATTCAAGCATTTCTAGTGGAAATAAAGTTGATATAAAACAAGAATTACCAGCCACAGATGTCCTTTTGCTCTGCATTATTTCTCCGTTCCTTTTCTGTCACGATCTCATGTTCTGCATTCCAAGGGTGCACAAAAATGATGACAAATTACACTAGAAGAGGCCAAAAAGCGAAAAAAGTAATCATTAGATTTTAACTACTTCGATATTAAAGAATAATTATACACAAAGAGAAATATCTAATATTGTTTCTTAATACATAAAACTTCAAAAGTAGCCTTCTTTGTTTTAAACTCGAGCAATGTGCTACATTGTTACTAAAATCATGACTGCAGTCGATAGAAAAGCAAAGATTTTCCTAATACGACAGAAGTACAGTAAGCGAACGGGGTTTTTAATGCATGGGTACAACATGAATAACAAAAGAAAAAACAAATTAGACAGTTATTACGAATACACAGAATAAAAGAGATAATGAGCTTCGAGAAGAGTAAATAATTTCAGCGCTGGTAGAAAGATGGCACCAAAAGACAATAAGCCGGTAATTTTAAATCACAAATAAACAAAATAAACTTTACTGTTAGCTTTGAAGCAGATGTTATATATTAAACTATCTTAATTCACACACAGAATTAGTCACATAACAGATCAAAATAGAGTAAGAATCAAACTCGCAATATACTAACATTAAAAAAGCTGTACATATATACTTTTAAAGATTTTATTTTTTAAAAAAGTGCACAAAAACATCACTCTAAAAACAGACTTCGAAGAACATCTTGAAAACAAAAGTCATACACCATAAAAGAAATATTTCATTCCGAATTTTAACGTAAAAACCGTTTTTAATTTAAGTTCTTTACTTAGGTACTCTCATGCATGACAGAGGACAGCTTAGTCCAATGTACAAGAAATTATCCTGAAATATTACCAGGTCACTTTAATGAAATTATAGCAATAATTTACTCAGGGAAAGAACATATTGTCTAGCTGCCCAGGTTCGAGCCCAGCTTTAATACAGCAAGCTAAAACACATGAAATGCCATTGAAAGATACAACATTTTAAGATGTGGCAAAAAATTTAAATGCAATTTCGTGGAAGAATTATTGCAATTACCTACAAATTAAAATTTTGACCAAAAATTCAAGAAAACCTTTTTCTTTCGAAGGAATCAAAGTCATATACTAATGTAGGGATGCTCAACTTATTGTACTATAAAACCTAAACATAGGAATGAAATTTTGTCACCTATGTGAGATGTCCAATACCGAGAAATTCCGAAAATTGTAGAATAGAACTTGCATCTGAAAACAGACGAAAGGTAAAACATAATTCAAATACTTTACTTTTAGCCTTGAAGCAGGTGTTCTATATTAAATGTGTTAATTCACATACAGAATTAGTTATATAAAAGCTCAAAATATTGTAAGAAACAAACATGCATTATATAAATATTAAAAAATCTATATACATTTAATTAGTGTTATGAGGGTTTATTCTTAAATATTATAAGGTCACTTTCAAAGAAATGATAGAAATTTTCACTCAGGGCAGGGATATTCTGTCTGGGTGCCCGGGTTCCATCCCAGCTTCTGTTACAAAAGATTCATAGAAGAATTTTTGAAATCCAGAAATGAATCTTATGAAGAAATTATTGAACATAACACTTTCTATGATTTAGCCATTCTTACAGACATAATATCTAAATCTTAAACTTGAGGGGGGGAGAGAACTAAAGTCTTTGAATTAAAGGGTATTATAAATTCATTTTAAATCAAAATTAATTTTGTGAAAATATTACACAAATATAAGGAATATACATTTTTACCATAATGTAATGTACGTTTTGCCACTTTGAAAATCTGGAGAACTAAAGTGTGAAATATAAGAAAACTGAAACAATCATTTGGAAAATCTCTTCGAGCTTAAATTAGTTTCTAAATTAGATGTTTAGAGTGTATTTAAAATTAGGCCAACTCCTTCATTCACTTCAAACCCATTACATAATACTTGTATTAAGGAAAAATGGTAAAAGGTTGCAAATATATTAAATAACAATTCTACTGATCTAGAAATGGAAATAACTGATTTTCATCCTAATTAAGATCAAGAATATCACAAAAAGCCATTTGAATAGTCCCAGATCAGAAAAATCATGAACTGTTAAACTTTCAAAAAAATAAAATTCCTGCTTTCGATCCACTTAAAAATGTGAAAGAGGATTTTCAACAACAAACTTATTAAAATCAATGTTAAGATACAGAATAAAAGACAAACATACAAACGACTTCATGGATTTAGCCATAACATCACATGTACCCGAGGGAGAAAAGAAAATCTCAGAAGAAATGCAGCGTTAAATTCACATTTAACTATGATTTCCCTGTATTTAATTTTCATCTTGCTGAATTTTTTCTAAATAATACAAAGACTATACCTTTTCTTTAACATATTATACCACACATTTTTATACTTTGTGTAACGCATTTATAACTGAAATATTAAAAGTAGGCAATTGTAGCTAGCCAAATTTTATAAACTCAAAACTGGCTCCCAGTCAGTTAAAGCTGCGCATAACTGCACTAAGGTAAGCAATGCAATTTTATTTCTTTGTCTGTATTTGGTTTCATTTTCATATAAAAAGAGTTAAAAAAGGGTTATCCAAGTAACAAAATTTAAATTTTAAGTTGCGCATAACTGCACTAAGGTAACAATTCTATTAATCTAGAAATGGAAAAACCGATTTTCATCCTAATTAAGATCAAGAATATCCCAAAAAGCCAATTGAATAGTCCTAGATCAGAAAAATCATGAACTGTTAAACTTTTAAAAAGATAACTTTCTGCTTCCGATCTACTTAAAAATGTGAAAGAGGATTTTCAACAATGAACTTGTTAAAATGAATGTTTAGATACAAGATAACAAATCAACATCCCAACGACTGCAAGGATTTAGCCATAACATCGCATGTACCAGAGGGGAAAAAACTCGCAGAAGAAATGCAGTGTTAAATTTCACATTAAAATATGATTTCCCTGTATTTAACTTTCATCTTGCTGAATTTTTTGTAAATAATACAAAGAGTATACCTTTTCTTTAACATATTATACCACACATTCTTATACTTTGTGTAACGCATTTATAAGTGAAATAATAAAAGTGCACTAGGTAATTGTAGCTAGCCAAAATTTTATAAACTCAAAACTGGCTCCCAGTAAGTTAAAGTTGCGCATAACTGCACTAAGGTAAGCAATGCAATTTTATTTCTTTGTCTGTATTTGGTTTCATTTTCATATAAAAAGAGTTAAAAATATGGTTATCTAGGTAACAAAATTTCAACACACATTTTCAGTAAAAATTGCAGAATAACAGATTTTGTCTTCCTGAAGACGCAACTCCTTGCTATTCCAGCTATGATACAGACTGCATACTGTCAGAGAGAAATTCCTTTTTTAAACAGGGAATCCATATAATTTAATCTGTCTTGACACAAGTACTACTTATAACTAATCCATGGCCCAGGAGTAAAATACTTTATTAATAAATCCACCTAAATTTTTATGATTTCCGATCATCTGTATAGACTGTTTATTTATCACGACTAAACTCTCAATCTGCATTCTACATACCTCATGATGATTCTTCAAGTCACGTTCTGTAGCCTATAATCTTTAATACAGCAGGTATTGCTGAGCGCAGACTCGTAAAGCGTGATTTCCCGTATAGCAGTACCTTAAAGGATTCCATTTAATTTCTCCACTGCCAGAATTTCATTCATACGTGGTGCAACATTCATCCATCAACACCGGAAAGAATTTATCTGCTACTTAAACAATTTCCATCAACTGAAAATGAAGCCCAAAAAAATTTTACAAACCTCAAAAGCAAAGGATGCCGAAGAATTTTCACATATGGGACATAGAGAAGTCAAACAATGAATCAGAAAATTACAAAAGAAGAATTGGGTTCTTATAAAACCCCCGGATAATAAAAGCGCTCATTACGAAGAAAAGGTTTTAACTGAAGATATAATGACGGAATTGTTAAATAACACAAAAGCAACGTCTGATCTTCTAGCGGAGATAACGCAATTAAAGAAAAAAACAAGACACTTTAAAAGAGACACTTGGGAAACATGTGCTCCTTTACAGCGACAGGGTTACAGTTGCATCAGTCATTTTTATGAGCAAAAGACATCAGCCTTTTCATAAAATAATTCTGTCATGCATTTGCCAAGAGAACGGAATGAAGTCCAAGAGAAACTTCAGAGTGCTTTTCAAAACAAAGTTGAAAGTTAATCTGCAGAATTTTACTTCGATAATAATAAAACATCTCTGGTTTGATTACAAAATGAATTTTTATTTATGGAATCAATTTTAAATAGATCTTCGCAAATTGGTTCAGAAAACTTCACAATATGCCAAAATAGTTCAGATTAAGGGGGAAATATAATAAAGTATGCTTAAAACAACTAAGAAAAAGCACCTTTTGAGCAACTTTAACAGAAGACAATTTAGCTCCACTAACTTTCTTTACAAGTATTCATTAAATTTTTATTTACATTTATTTTTTGTTCAACATTTAACTTTCAATAGTTTTAAGAGAAACAGCACTTGATAGAGAGACTCTGAAACAAAAGTGGTTTATACACAGGCAGTTCAATTACACTGACCTGTTGGGAAGAGAAGATTCTGTTGGACAGGGAAAATATTAGGCCACACAGAGAGGAAAATGTTTAGCCTCCTCCTCATAATGCGAAAGGAGGCCACTTGGAAAAAAACTACACAACAGCAGTAATTTTGAAACCACTACGAAGCAACAAATCTCAGACTTCTGATAATTATACAGTGATTAACAGTTCAACCTCACTTCGAATATTACAATACAATATAAAGAAAGTACCAATTCAGACACTTCAATATGGAATTCAAAACCTAAGAAATTAATGCATAAATGCTACCCTAAACATTAAAACATAATGTGAAGCGTTCATGTAAAATAAATAACTAATAAAACTCCAATATAAAGCAACATGTGAAAAGAGACGTTCAAATTATAACATTCAAGCATTTCTAGTGGAAATAAAGTTGATATAAAACAAGAATTACCAGCCACAGATGTCCTTTTGCTCTGCATTATTTCTCCGTTCCTTTTCTGTCACGATCTCATGTTCTGCATTCCAAGGGTGCACAAAAATGATGACAAATTACACTAGAAGAGGCCAAAAAGCGAAAAAAGTAATCATTAGATTTTAACTACTTCGATATTAAAGAATAATTATACACAAAGAGAAATATCTAATATTGTTTCTTAATACATAAAACTTCAAAAGTAGCCTTCTTTGTTTTAAACTCGAGCAATGTGCTACATTGTTACTAAAATCATGACTGCAGTCGATAGAAAAGCAAAGATTTTCCTAATACGACAGAAGTACAGTAAGCGAACGGGGTTTTTAATGCATGGGTACAACATGAATAACAAAAGAAAAAACAAATTAGACAGTTATTACGAATACACAGAATAAAAGAGATAATGAGCTTCGAGAAGAGTAAATAATTTCAGCGCTGGTAGAAAGATGGCACCAAAAGACAATAAGCCGGTAATTTTAAATCACAAATAAACAAAATAAACTTTACTGTTAGCTTTGAAGCAGATGTTATATATTAAACTATCTTAATTCACACACAGAATTAGTCACATAACAGATCAAAATAGAGTAAGAATCAAACTCGCAATATACTAACATTAAAAAAGCTGTACATATATACTTTTAAAGATTTTATTTTTTAAAAAAGTGCACAAAAACATCACTCTAAAAACAGACTTCGAAGAACATCTTGAAAACAAAAGTCATACACCATAAAAGAAATATTTCATTCCGAATTTTAACGTAAAAACCGTTTTTAATTTAAGTTCTTTACTTAGGTACTCTCATGCATGACAGAGGACAGCTTAGTCCAATGTACAAGAAATTATCCTGAAATATTACCAGGTCACTTTAATGAAATTATAGCAATAATTTACTCAGGGAAAGAACATATTGTCTAGCTGCCCAGGTTCGAGCCCAGCTTTAATACAGCAAGCTAAAACACATGAAATGCCATTGAAAGATACAACATTTTAAGATGTGGCAAAAAATTTAAATGCAATTTCGTGGGAGAATTATTGCAATTACCTACAAATTAAAATTTTGACCAAAAATTCAAGAAAACCTTTTTCTGTCGAAGGAATCAAAGTCATATACTAATGTAGGGATGCTCAACTTATTGTACTATAAAACCTAAACATAGGAATGAAATTTTGTCACCTATGTGAGATGTCCAATACCGAGAAATTCCGAAAATTGTAGAATAGAACTTGCCTCTGAAAACAGACGAAAGGTAAAACATAATTCAAATACTTTACTTTTAGCCTTGAAGCAGGTGTTCTATATTAAATGTGTTAATTCACATACAGAATTAGTTATATAAAAGCTCAATATATTGTAAGAAACAAACATGCATTATATAAATATTAAAAAATCTATATACATTTAATTAGTGTTATGAGGGTTTATTCTTAAATATTATAAGGTCACTTTCAAAGAAATGATAGAAATTTTCACTCAGGGCAGGGATATTCTGTCTGGGTGCCCGGGTTCCATCCCAGCTTCTGTTACAAAAGATTCATAGAAGAATTTTTGAAATCCAGAAATGAATCTTATGAAGAAATTATTGAACATAACACTTTCTATGATTTAGCCATTCTTACAGACATAATATCTAAATCTTAAACTTGAGGGGGGGAGAGAACTAAAGTCTTTGAATTAAAGGGTATTATAAATTCATTTTAAATCAAAATTAATTTTGTGAAAATATTACACAAATATAAGGAATATACATTTTTACCATAATGTAATGTACGTTTTGCCACTTTGAAAATCTGGAGAACTAAAGTGTGAAATATAAGAAAACTGAAACAATCATTTGGAAAATCTCTTCGAGCTTAAATTAGTTTCTAAATTAGATGTTTAGAGTGTATTTAAAATTAGGCCAACTCCTTCATTCACTTCAAACCCATTACATAATACTTGTATTAAGGAAAAATGGTAAAAGGTTGCAAATATATTAAATAACAATTCTACTGATCTAGAAATGGAAATAACTGATTTTCATCCTAATTAAGATCAAGAATATCACAAAAAGCCATTTGAATAGTCCCAGATCAGAAAAATCATGAACTGTTAAACTTTCAAAAAAATAAAATTCCTGCTTTCGATCCACTTAAAAATGTGAAAGAGGATTTTCAACAACAAACTTGTTAAAATCAATGTTAAGATACAGAATAAAAGACAAACATACAAACGACTTCATGGATTTAGCCATAACATCACATGTACCCGAGGGAGAAAAGAAAATCTCAGAAGAAATGCAGCGTTAAATTCACATTTAACTATGATTTCCCTGTATTTAATTTTCATCTTGCTGAATTTTTTCTAAATAATACAAAGACTATACCTTTTCTTTAACATATTATACCACACATTTTTATACTTTGTGTAACGCATTTATAACTGAAATATTAAAAGTAGGCAATTGTAGCTAGCCAAATTTTATAAACTCAAAACTGGCTCCCAGTCAGTTAAAGCTGCGCATAACTGCACTAAGGTAAGCAATGCAATTTTATTTCTTTGTCTGTATTTGGTTTCATTTTCATATAAAAAGAGTTAAAAAAGGGTTATCCAAGTAACAAAATTTAAATTTTAAGTTGCGCATAACTGCACTAAGGTAACAATTCTATTAATCTAGAAATGGAAAAACCGATTTTCATCCTAATTAAGATCAAGAATATCCCAAAAAGCCATTTGAATAGTCCTAGATCAGAAAAATCATGAACTGTTAAACTTTTAAAAAGATAACTTTCTGCTTCCGATCTACTTAAAAATGTGAAAGAGGATTTTCAACAATGAACTTGTTAAAATGAATGTTTAGATACAAGATAACAAATCAACATCCCAACGACTGCAAGGATTTAGCCATAACATCGCATGTACCAGAGGGGAAAAAAACTCGCAGAAGAAATGCAGTGTTAAATTTCACATTAAAATATGATTTCCCTGTATTTAACTTTCATCTTGCTGAATTTTTTGTAAATAATACAAAGAGTATACCTTTTCTTTAACATATTATACCACACATTCTTATACTTTGTGTAACGCATTTATAAGTGAAATAATAAAAGTGCACTAGGTAATTGTAGCTAGCCAAAATTTTATAAACTCAAAACTGGCTCCCAGTAAGTTAAAGTTGCGCATAACTGCACTAAGGTAAGCAATGCAATTTTATTTCTTTGTCTGTATTTGGTTTCATTTTCATATAAAAAGAGTTAAAAATATGGTTATCTAGGTAACAAAATTTCAACACACATTTTCAGTAAAAATTGCAGAATAACAGATTTTGTCTTCCTGAAGACGCAACTCCTTGCTATTCCAGCTATGATACAGACTGCATACTGTCAGAGAGAAATTCCTTTTTTAAACAGGGAATCCATATAATTTAATCTGTCTTGACACAAGTACTACTTATAACTAATCCATGGCCCAGGAGTAAAATACTTTATTAATAAATCCACCTAAATTTTTATGATTTCCGATCATCTGTATAGACTGTTTATTTATCACGACTAAACTCTCAATCTGCATTCTACATACCTCATGATGATTCTTCAAGTCACGTTCTGTAGCCTATAATCTTTAATACAGCAGGTATTGCTGAGCGCAGACTCGTAAAGCGTGATTTCACGTATAGCAGTACCTTAAAGGATTCCATTTAATTTCTCCACTGCCAGAATTTCATTCATACGTGGTGCAACATTCATCCATCAACACCGGAAAGAATTTATCTGCTACTTAAACAATTTCCATCAACTGAAAATGAAGCCCAAAAAAATTTTACAAACCTCAAAAGCAAAGGATGCCGAAGAATTTTCACATATGGGACATAGAGAAGTCAAACAATGAATCAGAAAATTACAAAAGAAGAATTGGGTTCTTATAAAACCCCCGGATAATAAAAGCGCTCATTACGAAGAAAAGGTTTTAACTGAAGATATAATGAAGGAATTGTTAAATAACACAAAAGCAACGTCTGATCTTCTAGCGGAGATAACGCAATTAAAGAAAAAAACAAGACACTTTAAAAGAGACACTTGGGAAACATGTGCTCCTTTACAGCGACAGGGTTACAGTTGCATCAGTCATTTTTATGTGCAAAAGACATCAGCCTTTTCATAAAATAATTCTGTCATGCATTTGCCAAGAGAACGGAATGAAGTCCAAGAGAAACTTCAGAGTGCTTTTCAAAACAAAGTTGAAAGTTAATCTGCAGAATTTTACTTCGATAATAATAAAACATCTCTGGCTTGATTACAAAATGAATTTTTATTTATGGAATCAATTTTAAATAGATCTTCGCAAATTGGTTCAGAAAACTTCACAATATGCCAAAATAGTTCAGATTAAGGGGAAAATATAATAAAGTATGCTTAAAACAACTAAGAAAAAGCACCTTTTGAGCAACTTTAACAGAAGACAATTTAGCTCCACTAACTTTCTTTACAAGTATTCATTAAATTTTTATTTACATTTATTTTTTGTTCAACATTTAACTTTCAATAGTTTTAAGAGAAACAGCACTTGATAGAGAGACTCTGAAACAAAAGTGGTTTATACACAGGCAGTTCAATTACACTGACCTGTTGGGAAGAGAAGATTCTGTTGGACAGGGAAAATATTAGGCCACACAGAGAGGAAAATGTTTAGCCTCCTCCTCATAATGCGAAAGGAGGCCACTTGGAAAAAAACTACACAACAGCAGTAATTTTGAAACCACTACGAAGCAACAAATCTCAGACTTCTGATAATTATACAGTGATTAACAGTTCAACCTCACTTCGAATATTACAATACAATATAAAGAAAGTACCAATTCAGACACTTCAATATGGAATTCAAAACCTAAGAAATTAATGCATAAATGCTACCCTAAACATTAAAACATAATGTGAAGCGTTCATGTAAAATAAATAACTAATAAAACTCCAATATAAAGCAACATGTGAAAAGAGACGTTCAAATTATAACATTCAAGCATTTCTAGTGGAAATAAAGTTGATATAAAACAAGAATTACCAGCCACAGATGTCCTTTTGCTCTGCATTATTTCTCCGTTCCTTTTCTGTCACGATCTCATGTTCTGCATTCCAAGGGTGCACAAAAATGATGACAAATTACACTAGAAGAGGTCAAAAAGCGAAAAAAGTAATCATTAGATTTTAACTACTTCGATATTAAAGAATAATTATACACAAAGAGAAATATCTAATATTGTTTCTTAATACATAAAACTTCAAAAGTAGCCTTCTTTGTTTTAAACTCGAGCAATGCGCTACATTGTTACTAAAATCATGACTGCAGTCGATAGAAAAGCAAAGATTTTCCTAATACGACAGAAGTACAGTAAGCGAACGGGGTTTTTAATGCATGGGTACAACATGAATAACAAAAGAAAAAACAAATTAGACAGTTATTACGAATACACAGAATAAAAGAGATAATGAGCTTCGAGAAGAGTAAATAATTTCAGCGTTGGTAGAAAGATGGCACCAAAAGACAATAAGCCGGTAATTTTAAATCACAAATAAACAAAATAAACTTTACTGTTAGCTTTGAAGCAGATGTTATATATTAAACTATCTTAATTCACACACAGAATTAGTCACATAACAGATCAAAATAGAGTAAGAATCAAACTCGCAATATATTAACATTAAAAAAGCTGTACATATATACTTTTAAAGATTTTATTTTTTAAAAAAGTGCACAAAAACATCACTCTAAAAACAGACTTCGAAGAACATCTTGAAAACAAAAGTCATACACCATAAAAGAAATATTTCATTCCGAATTTTAACGTAAAAACCGTTTTTAATTTAAGTTCTTTACTTAGGTACTCTCATGCATGACAGAGGACAGCTTAGTCCAATGTACAAGAAATTATCCTGAAATATTACCAGGTCACTTTAATGAAATTATAGCAATATTTTACTCAGGGAAAGAACATATTGTCTAGCTGCCCAGGTTTGAGCCCAGCTTTAATACAGCAAGCTAAAACACATGAAATGCCATTGAAAGATACAACATTTTAAGATGTGGCAAAAAATTTAAATGCAATTTCGTGGAAGAATTATTGCAATTACCTACAAATTAAAATTTTGACCAAAAATTCAAGAAAACCTTTTTCTTTCGAAGGAATCAAAGTCATATACTAATGTAGGGATGCTCAACTTATTGTACTATAAAACCTAAACATAGGAATGAAATTTTGTCAGCTATGTGAGATGTCCAATACCGAGAAATTCCGTAAATTGTAGAATAGAACTTGCGTCTGAAAACAGACGAAAGGTAAAACATAATTCAAATACTTTACTTTTAGCCTTGAAGCAGGTGTTCTATATTAAATGTGTTAATTCACGTACAGAATTAGTTATATAAAAGCTCAAAATATTGTAAGAAACAAACATGCATTATATAAATATTAAAAAATCTATATACATTTAATTAGTGTTATGAGGGTTTATTCTTAAATATTATAAGGTCACTTTCAAAGAAATGATAGAAATTTTCACTCAGGGCAGGGATATTCTGTCTGGGTGCCCGGGTTCCATCCCAGCTTCTGTTACAAAAGATTCATAGAAGAATTTTTGAAATCCAGAAACGAATCTTATGAAGAAATTATTGAACATAACACTTTCTATGATTTAGCCATTCTTACAGACATAATAACTAAATCTTAAACTTGAGGGGGGGAGAGAACTAAAGTCTTTGAATTAAAGGGTATTATAAATTCATTTTAAATCAAAATTAATTTTGTGAAAATATTACACAAATATAAGGAATATACATTTTTACCATAATGTAATGTACGTTTTGCCACTTTGAAAATCTGGAGAACTAAAGTGTGAAATATAAGAAAACTGAAACAATCATTTGGAAAATCTCTTCGAGCTTAAATTAGTTTCTAAATTAGATGTTTTGAGTGTATTTAAAATTAGGCCAACTACTTCATTCACTTCAAACCCATTACATAATACCAGTATTAAGGAAAAATGGTAAAAGGTTGCAAATATGTTAAATAACAATTCTACTGATCTAGAAATGGAAATAACTGATTTTCATCCTAATTAAGATCAAGAATATCACAAAAAGCCATTTGAATAGTCCCAGATCAGAAAAATCATGAACTGTTAAACTTTCAAAAAAATAAAATTCCTGCTTTCGATACACTTAAAAATGTGAAAGAGGATTTTCAACAACAAACTTGTTAAAATCAATGTTAAGATACAGAATAAAAGACAAACATACAAACGACTGCATGGATTTAGCCATAACATCGCATGTACCCGAGGGAGAAAAGAAACTCTCAGAAGAAATGCAGCGTTAAATTCACATTTAACTATGATTTCCCTGTATTTAATTTTCATCTTGCTGAATTTTTTCTAAATAATACAAAGACTATACCTTTTCTTTAACATATTATACCACACATTTTTATACTTTGTGTAACGCATTTATAACTGAAATATTAAAAGTAGGTAATTGTAGCTAGCCAAATTTTATAAACTCAAAACTGGCTCCCAGTCAGTTAAAGCTGCGCATAACTGCACTAAGGTAAGCAATGCAATTTTATTTCTTTGTCTGTATTTGGTTTCATTTTCATATAAAAAGAGTTAAAAAAAGGGTTATCTAAGTAACAAAATTTAAATTTTAAGTTGCGCATAACTGCACTAAGGTAACAATTCTATTAATCTAGAAATGGAAAAACCGATTTTCATCCTAATTAAGATCAAGAATATCCCAAAAAGCCATTTGAATAGTCCTAGATCAGAAAAATCATGAACTGTTAAACTTTTAAAAAGATAACTTTCTGCTTCCGATCTACTTAAAAATGTGAAAGAGGATTTTCAACAATGAACTTGTTAAAATGAATGTTTAGATACAAGATAACAAATCAACATCCCAACGACTGCAAGGATTTAGCCATAACATCGCATGTACCAGAGGGGAAAAAAACTCGCAGAAGAAATGCAGTGTTAAATTTCACATTAAAATATGATTTCCCTGTATTTAACTTTCATCTTGCTGAATTTTTTGTAAATAATACAAAGAGTATACCTTTTCTTTAACATATTATACCACACATTCTTATACTTTGTGTAACGCATTTATAAGTGAAATAATAAAAGTGCACTAGGTAATTGTAGCTAGCCAAAATTTTATAAACTCAAAACTGGCTCCCAGTAAGTTAAAGTTGCGCATAACTGCACTAAGGTAAGCAATGCAATTTTATTTTTTTGTCTGTATTTGGTTTCATTTTCATATAAAAAGAGTTAAAAATATGGTTATCTAGGTAACAAAATTTCAACACACATTTTCAGTAAAAATTGCAGAATAACAGATTTTGTTTTCCTGAAGACGCAACTCCTTGCTATTCCAGCTATGATACAGACTGCATACTGTCAGAGAGAAATTCCTTTTTTAAACAGGAAATCCATATAATTTAATCTGTCTTGACACAAGTACTACTTATAACTAATCCATGGTCCAGGAGTAAAATACTTTATTAATAAATCCACCTAAATTTTTATGATTTCCGATCATCTGTATAGACTGTTTATTTATCACGACTAAACTCTCAATCTGCATTCTACATACCTCATGATGATTCTTCAAGTCACGTTTTGTAGCCTATAATCTTTAATACAGCAGGTATTGCTGAGCGCAGACTCGTAAAGCGTGATTTCACGTATAGCAGTACCTTAAAGGATTCCATTTAATTTCTCCACTGCCAGAATTTCATTCATACGTGGTGCAACATTCATCCATCAACACCGGAAAGAATTTATCTGCTACTTAAACAATTTCCATCAACTGAAAATGAAGCCCAAAAAAATTTTACAAACCTCAAAAGCAAAGGATGCCGAAGAATTTTCACATATGGGACATAGAGAAGTCAAACAATGAATCAGAAAATTACAAAAGAAGAATTGGGTTCTTATAAAACCCCCGGATAATAAAAGCGCTCATTACGAAGAAAAGGTTTTAACTGAAGATATAATGAAGGAATTGTTAAATAACACAAAAGCAACGTCTGATCTTCTAGCGGAGATAACGCAATTAAAGAAAAAAACAAGACACTTTAAAAGAGACACTTGGGAAACATGTGCTCCTTTACAGCGACAGGGTTACAGTTGCATCAGTCATTTTTATGTGCAAAAGACATCAGCCTTTTCATAAAATAATTCTGTCATGCATTTGCCAAGAGAACGGAATGAAGTCCAAGAGAAACTTCAGAGTGCTTTTCAAAACAAAGTTGAAAGTTAATCTGCAGAATTTTACTTCGATAATAATAAAACATCTCTGGTTTGATTACAAAATGAATTTTTATTTATGGAATCAATTTTAAATAGATCTTCGCAAATTGGTTCAGAAAACTTCACAATATGCCAAAATAGTTCAGATTAAGGGGAAAATGTAATAAAGTATCCTTAAAACAACTAAGAAAAAGCACCTTTTGAGCAACTTTAACAGAAGACAATTTAGCTCCACTAACTTTCTTTATAAGTATTCATTAAATTTTTATTTACATTTATTTTTTGTTCAACATTTAACTTTCAATAGTTTTAAGAGAAACAGCACTTGATAGAGAGACTGTAAATTCGGAAAAATCTGAAACAAAAGTGGTTTATACACAGGCAGTTCAATTACACCGACCTGTTGGGAAGAGAAGATTCTGTTGGACAGGGAAAATATTAGGCCACACAGAGAGGAAAATGTTTAGCCTCCTCCTCGTAATGCGAAAGGAGGCCACTTGGAAAAAAACTACACAACAGCAGTAATTTTGAAACCACTACGAAGCAACAAATCTCAGACTTCTGATAATTATACAGTGATTAACAGTTCAACCTCACTTCGAATATTACAATACAATATAAAGAAAGTACCAATTCAGACACTTCAATATGGAATTCAAAACCTAAGAAATTAATGCATAAATGCTACCCTAAACATTAAAACATAATGTGAAGCATTCATATAAAGTAAATAACTAATAAAACTCGAATATAAAGCAACATGTGAAAAGAGACGTACAAATTATAACATTCAAGCATTTCTAGTGGAAATAAAGTTGATATAAAACAAGAATTACCAGCCACAGATGTCCTTTTGCTCTGCATTATTTCTCCGTTCCTTTTCTGTCACGATCTCATGTTCTGCATTCCAAGGGTGCACAAAAATGATGACAAATTACACTAGAAGAGGCCAAAAAGGGAAAAAAGTAATCATTAGATTTTAACTACTTTGATATTAAAGAATAATTATACACAAAGAGAAATATCTAATATTGTTTCTTAATACATAAAACTTCAAAAGTAGCCTTCTTTGTTTTAAACTCGAGCAATG
Source organism: Stegodyphus dumicola (assembly GCF_044657685.1). Lineage (NCBI taxonomy): Eukaryota > Metazoa > Arthropoda > Arachnida > Araneae > Eresidae > Stegodyphus > Stegodyphus dumicola. The sequence continues at coordinate 84,626,007 of NC_140781.1, forward strand.
TGCTACATTGTTACTAAAATCATGACTGCAGTCGATAGAAAAGCAAAGATTTTCCTAATACGACAGAAGTACAGTAAGCGAAAGGGGTTTTTAATGCATGGGTACAACATGAATAACAAAAGAAAAAACAAATTAGACAGTTATTACGAATACACAGAATAAAAGAGATAATGAGCTTCGAGAAGAGTAAATAATTTCAGCGCTGGTAGAAAGATGGCACCAAAAGACAATAAGCCAGTAATTTTAAATCACAAATAAACAAAATAAACTTTACTGTTAGCTTTGAAGCAGATGTTATATATTAAACTATCTTAATTCACACACAGAATTAGTCACATAACAGATCAAAATAAGAGTAAGAATCAAACTCGCAATATATTAACATTAAAAAAGCTGTACATATATACTTTTAAAGATTTTATTTTTTAAAAAAGTGCACAAAAACATCACTCTAAAAACAGACTTCGAAGAACATCTTGAAAACAAAAGTCATATACCATAAAAGAAATATTTCATTCCGAATTTTAACGTAAAAACCGTTTTTAATTTAAGTTCTTTACTTAGGTACTCTCATGCATGACAGAGGACAGCTTAGTCCAATGTACAAGAAATTATCCTGAAATATTACCAGGTCACTTTAATGAAATTATAGCAATATTTTACTCAGGGAAAGAACATATTGTCTAGCTGCCCAGGTTCGAGCCCAGCTTTAATACAGCAAGCTAAAACACATGAAATGCCATTGAAAGATACAACATTTTAAGATGTGGCAAAAAATTTAAATGCAATTTCGTGGAAGAATTATTGCAATTACCTACAAATTAAAATTTTGACCAAAAATTCAAGAAAACCTTTTTCTTTCGAAGGAATCAAAGTCCTATACTAATGTAGGGATGCTCAACTTATTGTACTATAAAACCTAAACATAGGAATGAAATTTTGTCAGCTATGTGAGATGTCCAATACCGAGAAATTCCGTAAATTGTAGAATAGAACTTGCGTCTGAAAACAGACGAAAGGTAAAACATAATTCAAATACTTTACTTTTAGCCTTGAAGCAGGTGTTCTATATTAAATGTGTTAATTCACATACAGAATTAGTAATATAAAAGCTCAAAATATTGTAAGAAACAAACATGTATTATATAAATATTAAAAAATCTATATACATTTAATTAGTGTTATGAGGGTTTATTCTTAAATATTATAAGGTCACTTTCAAAGAAATGATAGAAATTTTCACTCAGGGCAGGGATATTCTGTCTGGGTGCCCGGGTTCCATCCCAGTTTCTGTTACAAAAGATTCATAGAAGAATTTTTGAAATCCAGAAACGAATCTTATGAAGAAATTATTGAACATAACACTTTCTATGATTTAGCCATTCTTACAGACATAATAACTAAATCTTAAACTTGAGGGGGGGAGAGAACTAAAGTCTTTGAATTAAAGGGTATTATAAATTCATTTTAAATCAAAATTAATTTTGTGAAAATATTACACAAATATAAGGAATATACATTTTTACCATAATGTAATGTACGTTTTGCCACTTTGAAAATCTGGAGAACTAAAGTGTGAAATACAGTCAAAAGTCGTTAATTCGGACACCCATAATTCGGAATGATCTATAATCCGGACATCAAAACTAAAAACTTTCTGCGCATGCGCCGCGTTGACACATGCACAGAGGCGTTCACGCGTGCGCGTAAGACCTTTTACGACTGCGCATATGAGTGTGCGCAAGTGCAGAATATGTTTTCGCGTGCGCATTTTATGTATAATGGACGTATAAGCTAAATAATTATCTATTTCAGTTAATGTTGATGATTGCGTTGTTCCTTAATTTTCGAATTGCATCCGGCTTATTATTTTTTGCAGACTGTAAGAGCAATTTTATAAAAGTAAGCTTAAACTCTCGATTATATCAAATAGAATTTTCGATATATATTTGTTAATATGTAAAGGATCTAAAGCGAAAGTATGTTTTGAAATCCGAAATCTGTTTATCATTTTCACGCTGCTCGGGGGCGGGCGCGTAATGAATTGGAAGTTGATTTGTCAGCACTATCCTTATCTTCAGCGCAGATGTTTTTATTTTATTTGGCTTATAATTCCTTACCAAATGTAGTATTTCATCTCGATATGCTCCGTCTTTGATATGATTTAAAACAAGTTCCTCGTCATTATAATTCGCTTCCCATAGCGAAGAAAAGTGACAGAGGTTATTGAAAATAAAAAAATTTCGATTGACAAATTAGTCGGTGTTCTTGACACAGCAATTATAGGGCTTGAACGGCGGAACTTTGTAACTGAACAAGAAATTATGTCTGTTTAATAGAATTAAAGAGAAAGTATTATCACATGAAACGAAGCAAAACTTAAACAACTTACATTGAAAGAAGTGTTTAATAAAGTAAACAAATAAATATTAAGCTTTTTCTTTTTGCAAATTTTGATAGGCTTTAGATCATAATTGTTCTTTATTTCATAAATTACGGTTTCATATTTTTAATTTTGGAATTTCTGCATGCCATCTTACGAGATTTAAACTGATGATCTATAATCCGGAAAAATTGATAATCCGGAATCGCCGAAGTCCCGACGAGTACGGATTAACGACTTTTGACTGTATAAGAAAACTGAAACAATCATTTGGAAAATCTCTTCGAGCTTAAATTAGTTTCTAAATTAGATGTTTTGAGTGTATTTAAAATTAGGCCAACTACTTCATTCACTTCAAACCCATTACATAATACTAGTATTAAGGAAAAATGGTAAAAGGTTGCAAATATGTTAAATAACAATTCTACTGATCTAGAAATGGAAATAACTGATTTTCATCCTAATTAAGATCAAGAATATCACAAAAAGCCATTTGAATAGTCCTAGATCAGAAAAATCATGAACTGTTAAACTTTTAAAAAGATAAAATTCCTGCTTTCGATCCCCTTAAAAATGTGAAAGAGGATTTTCAACAACAAACTTGTTAAAATCAATCTTAAGATACAGAATAAAAGACAAACATACGAACGACTGCATGGATTTAGCCATAACATCACATGTCCCCGAAGGAGAAAAGAAACTCTCAGAAGAAATGCAGCGTTAAATTCACATTTAACTATGATTTCCCTGTATTTAATTTTCATCTTGCTGAATTTTTTCTAAATAATACAAAGACTATACCTTTTCTATAACATATTATACCACACATTTTTATACTTTGTCTAACGCATTTATAACTGAAATATTAAAAGTAGGTAATTGTAGCTAGCCAAATTTTATAAACTCAAAACTGGCTCCCAGTCAGTTAAAGCTGCGCATAACTGCACTAAGGTAAGCAATGCAATTTTATTTCTTTGTCTGTATTTGGTTTCATTTTCATATAAAAAGAGTTAAAAAAAGGGTTATCTGAGTAACAAAATTTAAATTTAAAGTTGCACATAACTGCACTAAGGTAACAATTCTATTAATCTAGAAATGGAAAAAACCGATTTTCATCCTAATTAAGATCAAGAATATCACAAAAAGCCATTTGAATAGTCCTAGATCAGAAAAATCATGAACTGTTAAACTTTTAAAAAGATAAATTTCTGCTTCCGATCTACTTAAAAATGTGAAAGAGGATTTTCAACAATGAACTTGTTAAAATCAATGTTTAGATACAAGATAACAAATCAACATCCCAACGACTGCAAGGATTTAGCCATAACATCGCATGTACCAGAGGGGAAAAAAACTCGCAGAAGAAATGCAGTGTTAAATTTCACATTAAAATATGATTTCCCTGTATTTAACTTTCATCTTGCTGAATTTTTTGTAGATAATACAAAGAGTATACCTTTTCTTTAACATATAATACCACACATTCTTATACTTTGTGTAACGCATTTATAACTGAAATAATAAAAGTGCACTAGGTAATTGTAGCTAGCCAAAATTTTATAAACTCAAAACTGGCTCCCAGTAAGTTAAAGTTGCGCATAACTGCACTAAGGTAAGCAATGCAATTTTATTTCTTTGTCTGTATTTGGTTTCATTTTCATATAAAAAGAGTTAAAAATAGGGTTATCTAGGTAACAAAATTTCAACACACATTTTCAGTAAAAATTGCAGAAAAACAGATTTTGTCTTCCTGAAGACGCAACTCCTTGCTATTCCAGCTATGATACAGACTGCATACTGTCAGAGAGAAATTCCTTTTTTAAACAGGGAATCCATATAATTTAATCTGTCTTGACACAAGTACTACCTATAACTAATCCATGGTCCAGGAGTAAAATACTTTATTAGTAAATCCACCTAAATTTTTATGATTTCCGATCATCTGTATAGACTGTTTATTTATCACGACTAAACTCTCAATCTGCATTCTACATACCTCATGATGATTCTTCAAGTCACGTTTTGTAGCCTATAATTTTTAATACAGCAGGTACTTGCTGAGCGCAGACTCGTAAAGTGTGATTTCGCGTATAGCAGTACCTTAAAGGATTCCATTTAATTTCTCCACTGCCAGAATTTCATTCATACGTGGTGCAACATTCATCCATCAACACCGGAAAGAATTTATCTGCTACTTTAAACAATTTCCATCAACTGAAAATGAAGCCCAAAAAAATTTTACAAACCTCAAAAGCAAAGGATGCCGAAGAATTTTCACATATGGAACATAGAGAAGTCAAACAATGAATCAGAAAATTACAAAAGAAGAATTGGGTTCTTATAAAAACCCCGGATAATAAAAGCGCTCATTACGAAGAAAAGGTTTTAACTGAAGATATAATGAAGGAATTGTTAAATAACACAAAAGCAACGTCTGATCTTCTAGCGGAGATTGACGCAATTAAAGAAAAAAACAAGACACTTTAAAAGAGACACTTGGGAAACATGTGCCCCTTTACAGCGACAGGGTTACAGCTGCATCAGTCATTTTTATGAGCAAAAGACATCAGCTTTTTCATAAAATAATTCTGTCATGCATTTGCCAAGAGAACGGAATGAAGTCCAAGAGGAACTTCAGAGTGCTTTTCAAAACAAAGTTGAAAGTTAATCTGCAGAATTTTACTTCGATAATAATAAAACATCTCTGGTTTGATTACAAAATGAATTTTTATTTATGGAATCCATTTTAAAAAGATCTTCGCAAATTGGTTCAGAAAACTTCACAATATGCCAAAATAGTTCAGATTAAGGGGAAAATATAATAAAGTATCCTTAAAACAACTAAGAAAAAGCACCTTTTGAGCAACTTTAACAGAAGACAATTTAGCTCCACTAACTTTCTTTACAAGTATTCATTAAATTTTTATTTACATTTATTTTTTGTTCAACATTTAACTTTCAATAGTTTTAAGAGAAACAGCACTTGATAGAGAGACTGTAAATTCGGAAAAATCTGAAACAAAAGTGGTTTATACACAGGCAGTTCAATTACACCGACCTGTTGGGAAGAGAAGATTCTGTTGGACAGGGAAAATATTAGGCCACACAGAGAGGAAAATGTTTAGCCTCCTCCTCGTAATGCGAAAGGAGGCCACTTGGAAAAAAACTACACAACAGCAGTAATTTTGAAACCACTACGAAGCAACAAATCTCAGACTTCTGATAATTATACAGTGATTAACAGTTCAACCTCACTTCGAATATTACAATACAATATAAAGAAAGTACCAATTCAGACACTTCAATATGGAATTCAAAACCTAAGAAATTAATGCATAAATGCTACCCTAAACATTAAAACATAATGTGAAGCATTCATATAAAGTAAATAACTAATAAAACTCGAATATAAAGCAACATGTGAAAAGAGACGTACAAATTATAACATTCAAGCATTTCTAGTGGAAATAAAGTTGATATAAAACAAGAATTACCAGCCACAGATGTCCTTTTGCTCTGCATTATTTCTCCGTTCCTTTTCTGTCACGATCTCATGTTCTGCATTCCAAGGGTGCACAAAAATGATGACAAATTACACTAGAAGAGGCCAAAAAGGGAAAAAAGTAATCATTAGATTTTAACGACTTGGATATTAAAGAATAATTATACACAAAAAGAAATATCTAATATTGTTTCTTAATACATAAAACTTCAAAAGTAGCCTTCTTTGTTTTAAACTCGAGCAATGTGCTACATTGTTACTAAAATCATGACTGCAGTCGATAGAAAAGCAAAGATTTTCCTAATACGACAGAAGTACAGTAAGCGAAAGGGGTTTTTAATGCATGGGTACAACATGAATAACAAAAGAAAAAACAAATTAGACAGTTATTACGAATACACAGAATAAAAGAGATAATGAGCTTCGAGAAGAGTAAATAATTTCAGCGCTGGTAGAAAGATGGCACCAAAAGACAATAAGCCGGTAATTTTAAATCACAAATAAACAAAATAAACTTTACTGTTAGCTTTGAAGCAGATGTTATATATTAAACTATCTTAATTCACACACAGAATTAGTCACATAACAGATCAAAATAGAGTAAGAATCAAACTCGCAATATATTAACATTAAAAAAGCTGTACATATATACTTTTAAAGATTTTATTTTTTAAAAAAGGGCACAAAAACACCACTCTAAAAACAGACTTCGAAGAACATCTTGGAAACAAAAGTCATATACCATAAAAGAAATATTTCATTCCGAATTTTAACGTAAAAACCGTTTTTAATTTAAGTTCTTTACTTAGGTACTCTCATGCATGACAGAGGACAGCTTAGTCCAATGTACAAGAAATTATCCTGAAATATTACCAGGTCACTTTAATGAAATTATAGCAATATTTTACTAAGGGAAAGAACATATTGTCTAGCTGCTCAGGTTCGAGCCCAGCTTTAATACAGCAAGCTAAAACACATGAAATGCCATTGAAAGATACAACATTTTAAGATGTGGCAAAAAATTTAAATGCAATTTCGTGGAAGAACTATTGCAATTACCTACAAATTAAAATTTTGACCAAAAATTCAAGAAAACCTTTTTCTTTCGAAGGAATCAAAGTCATATACTAATGTAGGGATGCTCAACTTATTGTACTATAAAACCTAAACATAGGAATGAAATTTTGTCAGCTATGTGAGATGTCCAATACCGAGAAATTCCGTAAATTGTAGAATAGAACTTGCGTCTGAAAACAGACGAAAGGTAAAACTTAATTCAAATACTTTACTTTTAGCCTTGAAGCAGGTGTTCTATATTAAATGTGTTAATTCACATACAGAATTAGTAATATAAAAGCTCTAAATATTGTAAGAAACAAACATGCATTATATAAACATTAAAAAATCTATATACATTTAATTAGTGTTATGAGGGTTTATTCTTAAATATTATAAGGTCACTTTCAAAGAAATGATAGAAATTTTCACTCAGGGCAGGGACATTCTGTCTGGGTGCCCGGGTTCCATCCCAGCTTCTGTTACAAAAGATTCATAGAAGAATTTTAAAAATCCAGAAAAGAAGCTTATGAAGAAATTATTGAACATAACACTTTCTATGATTTAGCCATTCTTATAGACATAATAACTAAATCTTAAACTTGAGGGGGGAGAGAACTAAAGTCTTTGAATTAAAGGGTATTATAAATTCATTTTAAATCAAAATTAATTTTGTGAAAATATTACACAAATATAAGGAATATACATTTTTACCATAATGTAATGTACGTTTTGCCACTTTGAAAATCTGGAGAACTAAAGTGTGAAATAGAGTCAAAAGTCGTTAATTCGGACACCCATAATTCGGAATGATCTATAATCCGGACATCAAAACTAAAAACTTTCTGCGCATGCGCCGCGTTGACACATGCGCAGAGGCGTTCACGCGTGCGCGTAAGACCTTTTACGACTGCGCATATGAGTGTGCGCAAGTGCAGAATACGTTTTCGCGTGCGCATTTTATGTATAATGGACGTATAAGCTAAATAATTATCTATTTCAGTTAATGTTGATGATTGCATTGTTCCTTAATTTTCGAATTGCATCCGGCTTATTATTTTTTGCAGACTGTAAGAGCAATTTTATAAAAGTAAGCTTAAACTTTCGATTATATCAAATAGAATTTTCGATATATATTTGTTAATATGTAAAGGATCTAAAGCGAAAGTATGTTTTGAAATCCGAAATCTGTTTATCATTTTCACGCTGCTCGGGGGCGGGCGCGTAATGAATTGGAAGTTGATTTGTCAGCACTATCCTTATCTTCAGCGCAGATGTTTTTATTTTATTTGGCTTATAATTCCTTACCAAATGTAGTATTTCATCTCGATATGCTCCGTCTTTGATATGATTTAAAACAAGTTCCTCGTCATTATAATTCGCTTCCCATAGCGAAGAAAAGTGACAGAGGTTATTGAAAATAAAAAAATTTCGATTGACAAATTAGTCGGTGTTCTTGACACAGCAATTATAGGGCTTGAACGGCGGAACTTTGTAACTGAACAAGAAATTATGTCTGTTTAATAGAATTAAAGAGAAAGTATTATCACATGAAACGAAGCAAAACTTAAACAACTTACATTGAAAGAAGTGTTTAATAAAGTAAACAAATAAATATTAAGCTTTTTCTTTTTGCAAATTTTGATAGCCTTTAGATCATAATTGTTCTTTATTTCATAAATTACGGTTTCATATTTTTAATTTTGGAATTTCTGCATGCCATCTTACGAGATTTAAACTGATGATCTATAATCCGGAAAAATTGATAATCCGGAATCGCCGAAGTCCCGACGAGTACGGATTAACGACTTTTGACTGTATAAGAAAACTGAAACAATCATTTGGAAAATCTCTTCAAGCTTAAATTAGTTTCTAAATTAGATGTTTTGAGTGTATTTAAAATTAGGCCAACTACTTCATTCACTTCAAACTCATTACATAATACTAGTATTAAGGAAAAATGGTAAAAGGTTGCAAATATGCTAAATAACAATTCTACTGAACTAGAAATGGAAATAACTGATTTTCATCCTAATTAAGATCAAGAATATCACAAAAAGCCATTTGAATAGTCCTAGATCAGAAAAATCATGAACTGTTAAACTTTTAAAAAGATAAAATTCCTGCTTTCGATCCACTTAAAAATGTGAAAGAGGATTTTCAACAACAAACTTGTTAAAATCAATCTTAAGATACAGAATAAAAGACAAACATACGAACGACTGCATGGATTTAGCCATAACATCACATGTACCCGAGGGAGAAAAGAAACTCTCAGAAGAAATGCAGCGTTAAATTCACATTTAACTATGATTTCCCTGTATTTAATTTTCATCTTGCTGAATTTTTTCTAAATAATACAAAGACTATACCTTTTCTATAACATATTATACCACACATTTTTATACTTTGTCGAACGCATTTATAACTGAAATATTAAAAGTAGGTAATTGTAGCTAGCCAAATTTTATAAACTCAAAACTGGCTCCCAGTCAGTTAAAGCTGCGCATAACTGCACTAAGGTAAGCAATGCAATTTTATTTCTTTGTCTGTATTTGGTTTCATTTTCATATAAAAAGAGTTAAAAAAAGGGTTATCTAAGTAACAAAATTTAAATTTAAAGTTGCGCATAACTGCACTAAGGTAACAATTCTATTAATCTAGAAATGGAAAAAACCGATTTTCATCCTAATTAAGATCAAGAATATCCCAAAAAGCCATTTGAATAGTCCTAGATCAGAAAAATCATGAACTGTTAAACTTTTAAAAAGATAAATTTCTGCTTCCGATCTACTTAAAAATGTGAAAGAGGATTTTCAACAATGAACTTGTTAAAATCAATGTTTAGATACAAGATAACAAATCAACATCCCAACGACTGCAAGGATTTAGCCATAACATCGCATGTACCAGAGGGGAAAAAAACTCGCAGAAGAAATGCAGTGTTAAATTTCACATTAAAATATGATTTCCCTGTATTTAACTTTCATCTTGCTGAATTTTTTGTAGATAATACAAAGAGTATACCTTTTCTTTAACATATAATACCACACATTCTTATACTTTGTGTAACGCATTTATAAGTGAAATAATAAAAGTGCACTAGGTAATTGTAGCTAGCCAAAATTTTATAAACTCAAAACTGGCTCCCAGTAAGTTAAAGTTGCGCATAACTGCACTAAGGTAAGCAATGCAATTTTATTTCTTTGTCTGTATTTGGTTTCATTTTCATATAAAAAGAGTTAAAAATAGGGTTATCTAGGTAACAAAATTTCAATACACATTTTCAGTAAAAATTGCAGAAAAACAGATTTTGTCTTCCTGAAGACGCAACTCCTTGCTATTCCAGCTATGATACAGACTGCATACTGTCAGAGAGAAATTCCTTTTTTAAACAGGGAATCCATATAATTTAATCTGTCTTGACACAAGTACTACTTATAACTAATCCATGGTCCAGGAGTAAAATACTTTATTAGTAAATCCACCTAAATTTTTATGATTTCCGATCATCTGTATAGACTGTTTATTTATCACGACTAAACTCTCAATCTGCATTCTACATACCTCATGATGATTCTTCAAGTCACGTTTTGTAGCCTATAATTTTTAATACAGCAGGTACTTGCTGAGCGCAGACTCGTAAAGTGTGATTTCGCGTATAGCAGTACCTTAAAGGATTCCATTTAATTTCTCCACTGCCAGAATTTCATTCATACGTGGTGCAACATTCATCCATCAACACCGGAAAGAATTTATCTGCTACTTTAAACAATTTCCATCAACTGAAAATGAAGCCCAAAAAAATTTTACAAACCTCAAAAGCAAAGGATGCCGAAGAATTTTCACATATGGAACATAGAGAAGTCAAACAATGAATCAGAAAATTACAAAAGAAGAATTGGGTTCTTATAAAAACCCCGGATAATAAAAGCGCTCATTACGAAGAAAAGGTTTTAACTGAAGATATAATGAAGGAATTGTTAAATAACACAAAAGCAACGTCTGATCTTCTAGCGGAGATTGACGCAATTAAAGAAAAAAACAAGACACTTTAAAAGAGACACTTGGGAAACATGTGCTCCTTTACAGCGACAGGGTTACAGCTGCATCAGTCATTTTTATGAGCAAAAGACATCAGCTTTTTCATAAAATAATTCTGTCATGCATTTGCCAAGAGAACGGAATGAAGTCCAAGAGGAACTTCAGAGTGCTTTTCAAAACAAAGTTGAAAGTTAATCTGCAGAATTTTACTTCGATAATAATAAAACATCTCTGGTTTGATTACAAAATGAATTTTTATTTATGGAATCAATTTTAAAAAGATCTTCGCAAATTGGTTCAGAAAACTTCACAATATGCCAAAATAGTTCAGATTAAGGAGAAAATATAATAAAGTATCCTTAAAACAACTAAGAAAAAGCACCTTTTGAGCAACTTTAACAGAAGACAATTTAGCTCCACTAACTTTCTTTACAAGTATTCATTAAATTTTTATTTACATTTATTTTTTGTTCAACATTTAACTTTCAATAGTTTTAAGAGAAACAGCACTTGATAGAGAGACTGTAAATTCGGAAAAATCTGAAACAAAAGTGGTTTATACACAGGCAGTTCAATTACACCGACCTGTTGGGAAGAGAAGATTCTGTTGGACAGGGAAAATATTAGGCCACACAGAGAGGAAAATGTTTAGCCTCCTCCTCGTAATGCGAAAGGAGGCCACTTGGAAAAAAACTACACAACAGCAGTAATTTTGAAACCACTACGAAGCAACAAATCTCAGACTTCTGATAATTATACAGTGATTAACAGTTCAACCTCACTTCGAATATTACAATACAATATAAAGAAAGTACCAATTCAGACACTTCAATATGGAATTCAAAACCTAAGAAATTAATGCATAAATGCTACCCTAAACATTAAAACATAATGTGAAGCATTCATATAAAATAAATAACTAATAAAACTCGAATATAAAGCAACATGTGAAAAGAGACGTACAAATTATAACATTCAAGCATTTCTAGTGGAAATAAAGTTGATATAAAACAAGAATTACCAGCCACAGATGTCCTTTTGCTCTGCATTATTTCTCCGTTCCTTTTCTGTCACGATCTCATGTTCTGCATTCCAAGGGTGCACAAAAATGATGACAAATTACACTAGAAGAGGCCAAAAAGGGAAAAAAGTAATCATTAGATTTTAACTACTTTGATATTAAAGAATAATTATACACAAAGAGAAATATCTAATATTGTTTCTTAATACATAAAACTTCAAAAGTAGCCTTCTTTGTTTTAAACTCGAGCAATGTGCTACATTGTTACTAAAATCATGACTGCAGTCGATAAAAAAGCAAAGATTTTCCTAATACGACAGAAGTACAGTAAGCGAAAGGGGTTTTTAATGCATGGGTACAACATGAATAACAAAAGAAAAAACAAATTAGACAGTTATTACGAATACACAGAATAAAAGAGATAATGAGCTTCGAGAAGAGTAAATAATTTCAGCGCTGGTAGAAAGATGGCACCAAAAGACAATAAGCCGGTAATTTTAAATCACAAATAAACAAAATAAACTTTACTGTTAGCTTTGAAGCAGATGTTATATATTAAACTATCTTAATTCACACACAGAATTAGTCACATAACAGATCAAAATAGAGTAAGAATCAAACTCGCAATATATTAACATTAAAAAAGCTGTACATATATACTTTTAAAGATTTTATTTTTTAAAAAAGGGCACAAAAACACCACTCTAAAAACAGACTTCGAAGAACATCTTGGAAACAAAAGTCATATACCATAAAAGAAATATTTCATTCCGAATTTTAACGTAAAAACCGTTTTTAATTTAAGTTCTTTACTTAGGTACTCTCATGCATGACAGAGGACAGCTTAGTCCAATGTACAAGAAATTATCCTGAAATATTACCAGGTCACTTTAATGAAATTATAGCAATATTTTACTAAGGGAAAGAACATATTGTCTAGCTGCTCAGGTTCGAGCCCAGCTTTAATACAGCAAGCTAAAACACATGAAATGCCATTGAAAGATACAACATTTTAAGATGTGGCAAAAAATTTAAATGCAATTTCGTGGAAGAACTATTGCAATTACCTACAAATTAAAATTTTGACCAAAAATTCAAGAAAACCTTTTTCTTTCGAAGGAATCAAAGTCATATACTAATGTAGGGATGCTCAACTTATTGTACTATAAAACCTAAACATAGGAATGAAATTTTGTCAGCTATGTGAGATGTCCAATACCGAGAAATTCCGTAAATTGTAGAATAGAACTTGCGTCTGAAAACAGACGAAAGGTAAAACTTAATTCAAATACTTTACTTTTAGCCTTGAAGCAGGTGTTCTATATTAAATGTGTTAATTCACATACAGAATTAGTAATATAAAAGCTCTAAATATTGTAAGAAACAAACATGCATTATATAAACATTAAAAAATCTATATACATTTAATTAGTGTTATGAGGGTTTATTCTTAAATATTATAAGGTCACTTTCAAAGAAATGATAGAAATTTTCACTCAGGGCAGGGACATTCTGTCTGGGTGCCCGGGTTCCATCCCAGCTTCTGTTACAAAAGATTCATAGAAGAATTTTAAAAATCCAGAAAAGAAGCTTATGAAGAAATTATTGAACATAACACTTTCTATGATTTAGCCATTCTTATAGACATAATAACTAAATCTTAAACTTGAGGGGGGAGAGAACTAAAGTCTTTGAATTAAAGGGTATTATAAATTCATTTTAAATCAAAATTAATTTTGTGAAAATATTACACAAATATAAGGAATATACATTTTTACCATAATGTAATGTACGTTTTGCCACTTTGAAAATCTGGAGAACTAAAGTGTGAAATAGAGTCAAAAGTCGTTAATTCGGACACCCATAATTCGGAATGATCTATAATCCGGACATCAAAACTAAAAACTTTCTGCGCATGCGCCGCGTTGACACATGCGCAGAGGCGTTCACGCGTGCGCGTAAGACCTTTTACGACTGCGCATATGAGTGTGCGCAAGTGCAGAATACGTTTTCGCGTGCGCATTTTATGTATAATGGACGTATAAGCTAAATAATTATCTATTTCAGTTAATGTTGATGATTGCATTGTTCCTTAATTTTCGAATTGCATCCGGCTTATTATTTTTTGCAGACTGTAAGAGCAATTTTATAAAAGTAAGCTTAAACTTTCGATTATATCAAATAGAATTTTCGATATATATTTGTTAATATGTAAAGGATCTAAAGCGAAAGTATGTTTTGAAATCCGAAATCTGTTTATCATTTTCACGCTGCTCGGGGGCGGGCGCGTAATGAATTGGAAGTTGATTTGTCAGCACTATCCTTATCTTCAGCGCAGATGTTTTTATTTTATTTGGCTTATAATTCCTTACCAAATGTAGTATTTCATCTCGATATGCTCCGTCTTTGATATGATTTAAAACAAGTTCCTCGTCATTATAATTCGCTTCCCATAGCGAAGAAAAGTGACAGAGGTTATTGAAAATAAAAAAATTTCGATTGACAAATTAGTCGGTGTTCTTGACACAGCAATTATAGGGCTTGAACGGCGGAACTTTGTAACTGAACAAGAAATTATGTCTGTTTAATAGAATTAAAGAGAAAGTATTATCACATGAAACGAAGCAAAACTTAAACAACTTACATTGAAAGAAGTGTTTAATAAAGTAAACAAATAAATATTAAGCTTTTTCTTTTTGCAAATTTTGATAGCCTTTAGATCATAATTGTTCTTTATTTCATAAATTACGGTTTCATATTTTTAATTTTGGAATTTCTGCATGCCATCTTACGAGATTTAAACTGATGATCTATAATCCGGAAAAATTGATAATCCGGAATCGCCGAAGTCCCGACGAGTACGGATTAACGACTTTTGACTGTATAAGAAAACTGAAACAATCATTTGGAAAATCTCTTCAAGCTTAAATTAGTTTCTAAATTAGATGTTTTGAGTGTATTTAAAATTAGGCCAACTACTTCATTCACTTCAAACTCATTACATAATACTAGTATTAAGGAAAAATGGTAAAAGGTTGCAAATATGCTAAATAACAATTCTACTGAACTAGAAATGGAAATAACTGATTTTCATCCTAATTAAGATCAAGAATATCACAAAAAGCCATTTGAATAGTCCTAGATCAGAAAAATCATGAACTGTTAAACTTTTAAAAAGATAAAATTCCTGCTTTCGATCCACTTAAAAATGTGAAAGAGGATTTTCAACAACAAACTTGTTAAAATCAATGTTAAGGTACGGAATAAAAGACAAACATACGAACGACTGCATGGATTTAGCCATAACATCACATGTACCCGAGGGAGAAAAGAAACTCTCAGAAGAAATGCAGCGTTAAATTCACATTTAACTATGATTTCCCTGTATTTAATTTTCATCTTGCTGAATTTTTTCTAAATAATACAAAGACTATACCTTTTCTATAACATATTATACCACACATTTTTATACTTTGTCGAACGCATTTATAACTGAAATATTAAAAGTAGGTAATTGTAGCTAGCCAAATTTTATAAACTCAAAACTGGCTCCCAGTCAGTTAAAGCTGCGCATAACTGCACTAAGGTAAGAGATGCAATTTTATTTCTTTGTCTGTATTTGGTTTCATTTTCATATAAAAAGAGTTAAAAAAAGGGTTATCTAAGTAACAAAATTTAAATTTAAAGTTGCGCATAACTGCACTAAGGTAACAATTCTATTAATCTAGAAATGGAAAAAACCGATTTTCATCCTAATTAAGATCAAGAATATCCCAAAAAGCCATTTGAATAGTCCTAGATCAGAAAAATCATGAACTGTTAAACTTTTAAAAAGATAAATTTCTGCTTCCGATCTACTTAAAAATGTGAAAGAGGATTTTCAACAATGAACTTGTTAAAATCAGTGTTAAGATACAGAATAAAAGACAAACATACAAATGACTGCATGGATTTAGCCACAACATCGCATGTACCAGAGGGGAAAAAAACTCGCAGAAGAAATGCAGTGTTAAATTTCACATTAAAATATGATTTCCCTGTATTTAACTTTCATCTTGCTGAATTTTTTGTAAATAATACAAAGAGTATACCTTTTCTTTAACATATAATACCACACATTCTTATACTTTGTGTAACGCATTTATAAGTGAAATAATAAAAGTGCACTAGGTAATTGTAGCTAGCCAAAATTTTATAAACTCAAAACTGGCTCCCAGTAAGTTAAAGTTGCGCATAACTGCACTAAGGTAAGCAATGCAATTTTATTTCTTTGTCTGTATTTGGTTTCATTTTCATATAAAAAGAGTTAAAAATAGGGTTATCTAGGTAACAAAATTTCAATACACATTTTCAGTAAAAATTGCAGAAAAACAGATTTTGTCTTCCTGAAGACGCAACTCCTTGCTATTCCAGCTATGATACAGACTGCATACTGTCAGAGAGAAATTCTTTTTTTAAACAGGGAATCCATATAATTTAATCTGTCTTGACACAAGTACTACTTATAACTAATCCATGGTCCAGGAGTAAAATACTTTATTAGTAAATCCACCTAAATTTTTATGATTTCCGATCATCTGTATAGACTGTTTATTTATCACGACTAAACTCTCAATCTGCATTCTACATACCTCATGATGATTCTTCAAGTCACGTTTTGTAGCCTATAATTTTTAATACAGCAGGTACTTGCTGAGCGCAGACTCGTAAAGTGTGATTTCGCGTATAGCAGTACCTTAAAGGATTCCATTTAATTTCTCCACTGCCAGAATTTCATTCATACGTGGTGCAACATTCATCCATCAACACCGGAAAGAATTTATCTGCTACTTTAAACAATTTCCATCAACTGAAAATGAAGCCCAAAAAAATTTTACAAACCTCAAAAGCAAAGGATGCCGAAGAATTTTCACATATGGAACATAGAGAAGTCAAACAATGAATCAGAAAATTACAAAAGAAGAATTGGGTTCTTATAAAAACCCCGGATAATAAAAGCGCTCATTACGAAGAAAAGGTTTTAACTGAAGATATAATGAAGGAATTGTTAAATAACACAAAAGCAACGTCTGATCTTCTAGCGGAGATTGACGCAATTAAAGAAAAAAACAAGACACTTTAAAAGAGACACTTGGGAAACATGTGCTCCTTTACAGCGACAGGGTTACAGCTGCATCAGTCATTTTTATGAGCAAAAGACATCAGCTTTTTCATAAAATAATTCTGTCATGCATTTGCCAAGAGAACGGAATGAAGTCCAAGAGGAACTTCAGAGTGCTTTTCAAAACAAAGTTGAAAGTTAATCTGCAGAATTTTACCTCGATAATAATAAAACATCTCTGGTTTGATTACAAAATGAATTTTTATTTATGGAATCAATTTTAAAAAGATCTTCGCAAATTGGTTCAGAAAACTTCACAATATGCCAAAATAGTTCAGATTAAGGAGAAAATATAATAAAGTATCCTTAAAACAACTAAGAAAAAGCACCTTTTGAGCAACTTTAACAGAAGACAATTTAGCTCCACTAACTTTCTTTACAAGTATTCATTAAATTTTTATTTACATTTATTTTTTGTTCAACATTTAACTTTCAATAGTTTTAAGAGAAACAGCACTTGATAGAGAGACTGTAAATTCGGAAAAATCTGAAACAAAAGTGGTTTATACACAGGCAGTTCAATTACACCGACCTGTTGGGAAGAGAAGATTCTGTTGGACAGGGAAAATATTAGGCCACACAGAGAGGAAAATGTTTAGCCTCCTCCTCGTAATGCGAAAGGAGGCCACTTGGAAAAAAACTACACAACAGCAGTAATTTTGAAACCACTACGAAGCAACAAATCTCAGACTTCTGATAATTATACAGTGATTAACAGTTCAACCTCACTTCGAATATTACAATACAATATAAAGAAAGTACCAATTCAGACACTTCAATATGGAATTCAAAACCTAAGAAATTAATGCATAAATGCTACCCTAAACATTAAAACATAATGTGAAGCATTCATATAAAATAAATAACTAATAAAACTCGAATATAAAGCAACATGTGAAAAGAGACGTACAAATTATAACATTCAAGCATTTCTAGTGGAAATAAAGTTGATATAAAACAAGAATTACCAGCCACAGATGTCCTTTTGCTCTGCATTATTTCTCCGTTCCTTTTCTGTCACGATCTCATGTTCTGCATTCCAAGGGTGCACAAAAATGATGACAAATTACACTAGAAGAGGCCAAAAAGGGAAAAAAGTAATCATTAGATTTTAACTACATTGATATTAAAGAATAATTATACACAAAAAGAAATATCTAATACTGTTTCTTAATACATAAAACTTCAAAAGTAGCCTTCTTTGTTTTAAACTCGAGCAATGTGCTACATTGTTACTAAAATCATGACTGCAGTCGATAGAAAAGCAAAGATTTTCCTAATACGACAGAAGTACAGTAAGTGAAAGGGGTTTTTAATGCATGGGTACAACATGAATAACAAAAGAAAAAACAAATTAGACAGTTATTACGAATACACAGAATAAAAGAGATAATGAGCTTCGAGAAGAGTAAATAATTTCAGCGCTGGTAGAAAGATGGCACCAAAAGACAATAAGCCAGTAATTTTAAATCACAAATAAACAAAATAAACTTTACTGTTAGCTTTGAAGCAGATGTTATATATTAAACTATCTTAATTCACACACAGAATTAGTCACATAACAGATCAAAATAGAGTAAGAATCAAACTCGCAATATATTAACATTAAAAAAGCTGTACATATATACTTTTAAAGATTTTATTTTTTAAAAAAGTGCACAAAAACATCACTCTAAAAACAGACTTCGAAGAACATCTTGAAAACAAAAGTCATACACCATAAAAGAAATATTTCATTCCGAATTTTAACGTAAAAACCGTTTTTAATTTAAGTTCTTTACTTAGGTACTCTCATGCATGACAGAGGACAGCTTAGTCCAATGTACAAGAAATTATCCTGAAATATTACCAGGTCACTTTAATGAAATTATAGCAATATTTTACTCAGGGAAAGAACATATTGTCTAGCTGCCCAGGTTCGAGCCCAGCTTTAATACAGCAAGCTAAAACACATGAAATGCCATTGAAAGATACAACATTTTAAGATGTGGCAAAAAATTTAAATGCAATTTCGTGAAAGAATTATTGCAATTACCTACAAATTAAAATTTTGACCAAAAATTCAAGAAAACCTTTTTCTTTCGAAGGAATCAAAGTCATATACTAATGTAGGGATGCTCAACTTATTGTACTATAAAACCTAAACATAGGAATGAAATTTTGTCAGCTATGTGAGATGTCCAATACCGAGAAATTCCGTAAATTGTAGAATAGAACTTGCGTCTGAAAACAGACGAAAGGTAAAACATAATTCAAATACTTTACTTTTAGCCTTGAAGCAGGTGTTCTATATTAAATGTGTTAATTCACGTACAGAATTAGTTATATAAAAGCTCAAAATATTGTAAGAAACAAACATGCATTATATAAATATTAAAAAATCTATATACATTTAATTAGTGTTATGAGGGTTTATTCTTAAATATTATAAGGTCACTTTCAAAGAAATGATAGAAATTTTCACTCAGGGCAGGGATATTCTGTCTGGGTGCCCGGGTTCCATCCCAGCTTCTGTTACAAAAGATTCATAGAAGAATTTTTGAAATCCAGAAACGAATCTTATGAAGAAATTATTGAACATAACACTTTCTATGATTTAGCCATTCTTACAGACATAATAACTAAATCTTAAACTTGAGGGGGGGAGAGAACTAAAGTCTTTGAATTAAAGGGTATTATAAATTCATTTTAAATCAAAATTAATTTTGTGAAAATATTACACAAATATAAGGAATATACATTTTTACCATAATGTAATGTACGTTTTGCCACTTTGAAAATCTGGAGAACTAAAGTGTGAAATATAAGAAAACTGAAACAATCATTTGGAAAATCTCTTCGAGCTTAAATTAGTTTCTAAATTAGATGTTTTGAGTGTATTTAAAATTAGGCCAACTACTTCATTCACTTCAAACCCATTACATAATACTAGTATTAAGGAAAAATGGTAAAAGGTTGCAAATATGTTAAATAACAATTCTACTGATCTAGAAATGGAAATAACTGATTTTCATCCTAATTAAGATCAAGAATATCACAAAAAGCCATTTGAATAGTCCCAGATCAGAAAAATCATGAACTGTTAAACTTTCAAAAAAATAAAATTCCTGCTTTCAATCCACTTAAAAATGTGAAAGAGGATTTTCAACAACAAACTTGTTAAAATCAATGTTAAGATACAGAATAAAAGACAAACATACAAACGACTGCATGGATTTAGCCATAACATCGCATGTACCCGAGGGAGAAAAGAAACTCTCAGAAGAAATGCAGCGTTAAATTCACATTTAACTATGATTTCCCTGTATTTAATTTTCATCTTGCTGAATTTTTTCTAAATAATACAAAGACGATACCTTTTCTTTAACATATTATACCACACATTTTTATACTTTGTGTAACGCATTTATAACTGAAATATTAAAAGTAGGTAATTGTAGCTAGCCAAATTTTATAAACTCAAAACTGGCTCCCAGTCAGTTAAAGCTGCGCATAACTGCACTAAGGTAAGCAATGCAATTTTATTTCTTTGTCTGTATTTGGTTTCATTTTCATATAAAAAGAGTTAAAAATAGGGTTATCTAGGTAACAAAATTTCAACACACATTTTCAGTAAAAATTGCAGAATAACAGATTTTGTCTTCCTGAAGACGCAACTCCTTGCTATTCCAGCTATGATACAGACTGCATACTGTCAGAGAGAAATTCCTTTTTTAAACAGGGAATCCATATAATTTAATCTGTCTTGACACAAGTACTACTTATAACTAATCCATGGTCTAGGAGTAAAATACTTTATTAGTAAATCCACCTAAATTTTTATGATTTCCAATCATCTGTATAGACTGTTTGTTTATCACGACTAAACTCTGAATCTGCATTCTACATACCTCATGATGATTCTTCAAGTCACGTTTTGTAGCCTATAATTTTTAATACAGCAGGTACTTGCTGAGCGCAGACTCGTAAAGCGTGAGTTCGCGTAAAACAGTACCTTAAAAGATTCCATTTAATTTCTCCACTGCCAGAATTTCATTCATACGTGGTGCAACATTCATCCATCAACACCGGAAAGAATTTATCTGCTACTTTAAACAATTTCCATCAACTGAAAATGATGCCCAAAAAAATCTTACAAACCTCAAAAGCAAAGGATGCCGAAGAATTTTCACATATGGAAGATAGAGAAGTCAAACAATGAATCAGAAAACTACAAAAGAAGAATTGGGTTCTTATAAATCCCCTTGATAATAAAAGCGCTCATTATGAAGAAAAGGTTTTAACTGAAGATATAATGAAGGAATTGTTAAATAACACAAGAGCAACGTCTGATCTTCTAGCGGAGATTGACACAATTAAAGAAAAAAACAAGACACTTTAAAAGAGACACTTGGGAAACATGTGCTCTTTACAGCGACAGGGTTGCATTTGCATCAGTCATTTTTATAAGCAAAACACATCAGCTTTTTCATAAAATAATTCTGTCATGCATTTGCCAAGAGAACGGAATGAAGTCCAAAAGAAAGTTTCAGAGTGCTTTTCAAAACAAAGTTGAAAGTTAATCTGCAGAATTTTACTTCGATAATAATAAAACATCTCTGGTTTGATTACAAAATGAATTTTTATTTATGGAATCAATTTTAAATAGATCTTCGCAAATTGGTTCAGAAAACTTCACAATATGCCAAAATAGTTCAGATTAAGGGCGAAATATAGTAAAGTATGCTTAAAACAACTAAGAAAAAGCACTTTTTGAGCAACTTTAACAGTAGACAATTTAGCTCCACTAACTCTCTTTACAAGTATTCATTAAATTTTTATTTACATTTATTTTTTGTACACCATTTCACTTTCAAGAGTTTTAAGAGAAACAGCACTTGATAGAGAGACTCTAAATTCGGAAAAATCTGAAACAAAAGTGGTTTATACACAGACAGTTCAATTACACCGACCTGTTGGGAAGAGAATATCCCGTTGGAGAGGGAAAATATTAGGCCACACAGAGAGGAAAATGTTTAGCCTCCTCCTCGTAATGCGAAAGGAGGCCACTTGGAAAAAAACTACACAACAGAAGTAATTTTGAAACCACTACAAAGCAACAGAACTCTAACAAATCTCAGACTTCTGATAATTATACAGTGATTAACAGTTCAACCTCACTTCGAATATTACAATACAATATAAAGAAAGTACCAATTCAGACACTTCAATATGGAATTCAAAACCTAAGAAATTAATGCATAAATGCTACTCTAAACATTAAAACATAATGTGAAGCGTTCATGTAAAATAAATAACTAATAAAACTCCAATATAAAGCAACATGCGAAAAGAGACGTACAAATTATAACATTCAAGCATTTCTAGTGGAAATAAGGTTGATATATAACAAGAATTACCAGCCACAGATGTCCTTTTGCTCTGCATTATTTCTCCGTTGTTTTTCTGTCACGATCTCATTTTCTGCATTCCAAGGTGCACAAAATTGATGACAAATTACACTAGAAGAGGCCAAAAAGGGAAAAAAGGAATCATTAGATTTTAACTACTTTGATATTAAAGAATAATTATACACAAAGAGAAATATCTAATATTGTTTCTTAATACATAAAACTTCAAAAGTAGCCTTCTTTGTTTTAAACTCGAGCAATGTGCTACATTGTTACTAAAATCATGACTGCAGTTGATAGAAAAGCAAATGATTTTCCTAATATGACAGAAGTACAGTAAGCGAAAGGGGTTTTTAATGCATGGGTACAACATGAATAACAAAAGAAAAAACAAATTAGACAGTTATTACGGATACACAGAATAAAAGAGATAATGAGCTTCGAGAAGAGTAAATAATTTTAGCGATGGTAGAATGATGGCACCGAAAGACAATAAGCAGGTAATTTTAAATCACAAATAAACAAAATAAACTTTACTGTTAGCTTTGAAGCAGGTGTTATATATTAAACTACCTTAATTCACACACACAATTAGTGACATCTTGGAAAGTTAAGTCATATACCTTAAAAGAAGTATTTCAATCAGAATTTTAACCTAAGAAACGTATCTAAAATTTTAAGTTCTTTACTTAGGTACTCTCATCCATGAGAGGTGACAGCTTAGCCCAATGTACGAGGGTTTATCCTGAAATATTACCAGGTCACTTTCAATGAAATGATAGCAATATTTCACCAAGGAAAAGAACACGCCTAGCTGACCGGATTCCACCCCTACTTAAATACAGCAAGCCAAAACATATCAAATGCCGTTTTTCCAAGACGCAGTCGCCGCTTTTTCCCAAAATGGCGTCCCAATTCAAAAAGAGGAAGAGGCGTGGTGAGCGGTCATTTCCGTTCTCCAAGGTGGGGTCGTCCGCTTTTCTCAAAATGGCTTCCCAATTCAAAGAGAGATCGTGACCATTTTTCAGTCTTTTCCAAGATGGGGAAAGAAGAAAACCTAGGATGGAATAACACGAGAGAGAGAAAAAAAAACGCCATCTTGTCATTTTCTGATAGGGTACCGGTGTTCGAATACTTTTGTGACCGACTGTACAGGAATTTGAGGAACACGTGTTAAGAAGAAACGTTCGTTGACAAAACGTCAGATGCGCCGAGAATCACTAACCCTTCCAGTGCCCTCAAAAAGGTAAAGAATTTCCTGCGAAATGTGTCCTCTGTGGAGGACGACATGCATCCTGTAGTAAGGAATGCCCCCAAAGACCAGAAAATACAGATATTGAAAAAACGTCCGAAGTTTTCAATGAAAATTTTTACGGCAGACATTAAACGATCCATGGTTCATAAGGAACGATGGCATTCATAACGACCTCAAAATTATGCCCATTAATCGTTTTATACAGGGA
Source organism: Stegodyphus dumicola (assembly GCF_044657685.1). Lineage (NCBI taxonomy): Eukaryota > Metazoa > Arthropoda > Arachnida > Araneae > Eresidae > Stegodyphus > Stegodyphus dumicola. The sequence goes on from NC_140781.1 coordinate 84,650,027, forward strand.
CTTTAGAAAAGATTTTTCAAAAATATCCATCTTGTTAGAAATCCAGTATTACATACACTGCTGGCATATGATCCTGAGGTTGCCTCTTTTAAAAAGCGACCCAGAGCAATCTTACCACCTGATTATGCTCAACTACCTTTTAAACGGCGCCGGTATTGGAATACAGACGCCCAAGGAGATGCTTACCTCTCGTTCCTAAACCCCAATCGCCCCCGCGTTAACAATACGTAAGGGTACTGACCGGAGGAACCCTATTCTTTAACTCTTTAAGAAGAGTCTTCTAATGTTTCTTTAACAAGGGACAACTTATCTCCGCAGCCGCACGCGACTGCACTTTATTTCTCAATAGCTTCTTAAAAGCTTCTTTTCCACTCGCTAAACGGGTTGCTTTGGAAACTAAATAGCGACCAATCACGTAAGTATCAAGGATCAAGGAAGTGCAATTTACGGAGTTCATAGGCAATTACGCCTTTACCTCCACATCTTCAAAGGAAATTAAATCATCAAAAAGAGGGGATTGTCAAATAGGGTAAAATTTTGATAAGCCGAATGACTTCGAATAAGTGCCTTCACACTGAGTCAAAAAAAGGCATAAACTCAGGTCTTAATTTTGCGCCGAAAAAGGGCCAGAATAATTTAGATAGGGGCAGCCATAAAATTTTGACTAGAAAAATAAAAGGTGAAGTTTCCTTGAACCTTGATAATCATGTTTTGCATACGTCAGAGGTGAAGAGCACGCAGGGGAGATTTTCCGATGCGCATTCTTCAGGGGTGGGGGGAGGGGGGAACCTGTTTACAGGTCGAAAAAGTAGTTCTGCCAGTGATCAGCTGGGAGGGAGAAGTTCCGTTTTTGACCGCTGTTCTATGCGGTGTTTAAAGGCCAAAAAGGACGCTATTAAGCGCCTAAGAAAGTTCCCTTTTAAAGGAAGAAAGAAGCTATAATTTAGAAATCTTTTACGGTTGATTCAATTGATAAGTTAAAAATATTATAAATCAGTCCTATTTGACTGTGATGTTTCTTATTAAAGAAACGTTAAAGGAGGTTCCTCGAGTTAATGCCATGTGCATTAAACATCTTTAGAGGCGGGGGGGTTAAGGAACGAGAGGTAGTTATTCACGTGGCTATCAGTGTGCTCATATCTAGCCCGTTTAAATGGAAGAGCTGAATATTCCCTGTTAAGAACCGCTCTGGGTCTTTTCCGGGAAGAAGCAACAGCAGGATCGTATACGGGTAGCATATGAAGCACAGGATTTGCAACACGTTTTTCCGAAACATTTTTCCGAAAGTCGCTGTATATAGCGATTAATGGGCATAATTTTGAGGTCATTATGAATCTCTTTGTTCCGTACGAACCACGGAGCTTTTAAAATTTGCCGAAGCATTTTAGATTGAAAAATTTGGACATGTCTTCTGTTAGTCAGTGCAGATGGGCCCCAGACGGGACACGGATACGTAAGAACCGGCCTAATCATTGATTTGTAGAGCAAGATTTTGTTATCCGTTGACAGGTCGCTATTACTAGCTAAAAGAGGGCGTAGGGCAGTTTTGACAGCTGTCGCACCCGCTATGATTTTGCGGATGTGAGGCTGCCAAGTTAATTTTGAGTCTAGTAAAACACCTAGATATTTGTAAGAAGAGACCCAGGAAATGGGTTCACCGAAGAGCATTAAATTAGGTAAACTTGGGATATTTCTTCGGATGAACATAGTGGCAGCACATTTTGCGACATTAATTTTGATTTTATACAGACCAATCTAGAGTTCTAAGGTCGAAAGGTAACTCTGCAATTGTGAGATTACCTGGAGGGTGTTGGAGTGTTGTGAAATGATGGCTGTATCGTCTGCATATAACGCAAGATCGATATTTGGGGCCTTAGGAATATCATTTACATAAAAGTTAAAGATTGAAGGGCCAAGTTAAAGATTGAAGGGCCCTTTGGCAGTTAGCCTTCGAGGCTTTCCCGTAATTAAATAACCTAACCTTCATGGCCCTCCCCACACAGCCCAACAGCGGCTGAGTGGTAAAGTGACTGGAACGCTGATACTTTGATCTGAGTTTGATTTCAGTTGGACAAGCTGGCTACATGAGCACTTACCTGGTTTTTCTATGTGTAACATGGATATGAGAGTTTTCCCTTAGAAAATCCTCCACAAAGACATCCCTCCCACATAGACTTTGTATGCTTTCCATAATCAAACAAACTAAACCAACCCTCCAAGAAAAACAGCTCCTCAAAAGAAATTCTTCATATCTGTCAAGCAAATGACATTCGTTAATGTAATAAACTGTAATCATACATACTAAATTAAACTCGGAAGTTGTTATTAATTATGCTTACAAAGTACTTAATACCAGATTTTGTTGATTAATTTGCATTTTTAGAAATAGTTGAATAAATTTCTGACCTTTAATAAATACAGTGAACCCTCTCTACGATGACCACCAGCAGTTCTACATGATTTTAATTTTGTGTAAATCTTGTCATTTCAAAAAGATGATGTTCAGTACCAGAATTTGTATATTGAGGAGAAGTAGTGTTTCAGAAGTGATCACAAAGAAAAAGTTTATTGTGTTAAAATGATAATCTGTTCCTAACTTTTTTCAGGGTTTGATTTGGTTTATGTGATTTATAGCAAAAGCTTGAGGGCTATCTGCCTAAGCAGAGGGATGCCTTCATGAAGGACTTTCTAAGGGAAACTGGCTTGTATATATGGGGAAAACCATGAAAACATCCATGCAGCCAGCCTGTTCGCGGGATTCGAACCTCAGACCGAACTACCAGTGTTCAGCGACTTAACTGCTTCACGCTGGTGGGCCCCTTTTTTTGTAGGGAAGGAAGTGTAAGAGATAACATATTTAAATAGTCCATGTTAAGATTTAATCTAGGAAATGAATAATGTTGAAGCTGAAATTAAAATTATATAAATTTGAATATCATGTAGTGTTAATTTCAAATTTTGTTTCCTGTGATGTGATTTTTTTTTTAATGTAAAGATCAGGCTCTGGTTTATTGATATATATATATAAACTTTAAATATAGTATGAAGTCTTATATTTGAGTATAATACTGAAAAAGGTTCGACATATGAGAAAATAAATATATGTTTTCTTCACATGTTATGGAATATTCATCCTTGACTTAAGGGAACGTGAAGTTACACAGTTTTAAATTAAAGTTTACAGAAAAATGTATGATAGTCACAAGTTTGACAAAAGATCCTTTGCTCAAATGATAAAAGGCTTTGGGGAACATAGATGCTAATTAGAAATGTGTGCTAAATATGAGGCAATTGGCATCCACAAAATTGCAGTGTACAGTCAAAAGTCGTTAATTCGGACACCCGTAATCCGGAATAATCTATAATCCGGACCTCAAAGCTAAAATCTTTCTGCGCATGCGCCGCATTGACGCATGCGCATAGGCGTTTTACTCGTGCGCGCAAGACACGACTGCGCATATGCGTCTGCGCAAGTGCAGAATACGTTTTCGCGTGCGCGTTTAATGTATAACGGACGGTATAAGCTAAAATTATCTAATTATCTATTTCAGTTAATGTTGATAATTGCGTTGTTCCTTAATCTTCGAATTGGATCCGGCTTATTATTTTTTGCAGACTGTAAGAGCAGTTTTCTAAAAGTAAGCGTGAACTTTCGATTATGTCAAATAGAATTTCCGATGCTGGAGCTCCCAAAGGATCTAGAAAACGAAAGTATGTTTCGATGTCCATCAAACAAAAAACGAATTGCTACAAAAAATGGATAAAAGCATATCCTTTGTTTATCTAACCGTTCCGAAATCTGTTTATCAATTTCACGCTGCTCTGCGCGGGGGGGGGGGGGACGTCGCGGCGCGCAATGGACTGGAAGTTGATCTGTCAACACTATCGTTATCTTCAGGGCAGATGTTTTTATTTTATTCGGCTTATAATTCCTTACTAAATGTAGTATTTAATTTCGATGTACTCCGTCTTTGATATGATTTAAATCAAATTCCTCGTCATTATAAATATCACGAATACAAATCAAATAGTTTTCTGGTTGCAATTTTCTAATTTCGGCTATGCGTAAGGTATGCTTTACGCATCCGCGCGTTGAAAGAAATGTTTAATAAAGTAAACAAATAAATATTAGGCTCCTTTTTTGGTAAATTTTGATACCCTTTAGATCATAATTGCTCATTATTTTATAAATTACGGTTTCATATTTTTAATTTTATAATTTCTGCATGCCATCTTACCAGATTTAAACTGATGATCTATAATCCGGAAAAATCGATAATCTGGAATCGCCGAAGTCCCGACGAGTCCGGATTAAAGACTTTTGACTGTATTAATTTTAATACTGTTTTAGGTTCTTACATTATCCCTTTGACCGGCCAAGTAGCATGATTTAGTGATTTTTTTGCCCTCGGTTTGGTTTGGTTTGGTTTGGTTTATTTAATTATGCAAAGCAATCGAGTGCTATCTGCTTTTAACAGGAGGGATGCTTGTATGGAAGACTTTCAAAGGGAAACTGGCTCTTAAACACATTATACTTGAGGAAAACCATGAAAGCACCCATGCATTTGGCAAAATTGGAACCCTGGGCTAAATATAGAAAATCAATATTAAATGCTTTTTCTCAAAAGAAAAAAAAAATTTGCCTGTTCAAGACATATTTTATCAAGTCCAACCATCAGTGGAATCCCAGGTAATCAGTCTTTAATATGACAAAATGTAAAATTTGAAATACAACTTTAAGTTATTTTTTTTAATCCATTCAGTTTTGGCTCATGTAAGTTTCACTGTATTTAACTAGATGTAAAGAACTGTAAACACACATTCACACAATTCACTTGAAGGTATGTTTCCAGGAAATAAAAGTATACTTATTGGAATCAATTCAACATTACACCTTAGAACACGTAATGATACCTCATTGTTAGGCATTTTTGATACTCTTGAAATAGCATAACATATCTTTCTAAATTCAGTTCTTGTTAAATTATGTTCAGCATTATTTAGCATTTGCAGTTTTATAACTAAATTAGATTTCAGTAGGTCTATTACACTAAGCACTTACAGTTATTCACTATTATTTTCTTAACATTTCAACAAAACAATGAACTTCCTTTCTAAGAATGCATACTGAACAATGAAAATTCCAAATATTATATATGCTTTATCAGAACTATAATGTCAGTTAATAGTGATTTTTTTAAATTGAATTTGATTAATTCAAGCAATTCACTTGAAGGTATGTTTCCTGGAAATAAAAGTATACTTATTCAATTCAGCGTTACACCTTAGAACAGGTAATGATACCTCATTGTTAGGCATTTTCGATAGTCTTGAAATATCATTACTGGTAGTATATCTTACTAAATTTTGTTCAGCATCATTTAGCATTTGCAGTTTTATAGCTAAATTAGATTTCAGTAGGTCTATTACACTAAGCACTTACAGTTATTCAGTATTATTTTCTTTACATTTCAGAAAAACAATGAACTTCCTTTCTACGATTCCAAATATGATATATGCTTTACCAGAACCATAATTTGTCAGTTAATAGTGATTTAATCTTCATAGATAAGCATATCCAACAGTCTTGAAATATCAGAGCTGGTAGCATATCTTAAATATATACACTTCTTATTAAATAACATGTTCATCATTTAACTTCAGTAGTTTCACAGCTAAATTACATTCCAATATGTTCATTAGAGTGGACACACTTTTTCATCTTTTATACTCTCAACATTCTAATAATGAAATGAAGTTTATTTCTAAGAAAGCATATTGAATCCTGTAAAGCATATCAATTTCTTAATCAAAGCACAATTAATGTTGTAAATATTCAGATAGATATATGTGAAATGTATTTTAAGGATTTCTTGACACACACTATGTCAATTCATTGCAATAGTTACTGGTGGCATTTTGATTCAAAATATTTACTGCATTAATTACTGACACAAAATATCACTTGTATTCACTAACTTAACATTAACTTCACTTGGTTTAATTCCCGCAGGTACATTTTATATAGTAGATGATTTAAGTCATTATCACTTAAAAGTTTCTGATTATCAATATGCAGAATAATTTGTAAACCGCACTTTACATGCATCTTCCAGCCATCAGTAACTTCTATCTGACTAGACCTAATTTTGTATTGGAACAGTAGAATAATCCTTAATATTCCGAAACAAACATTAAATCGGTTATATACAAATATATACGCATATATATATACACTTTTATTCCGAAAAACTAAATGTACATTCAAAAAACGCACTTCGTAACTCTGAACAGTAGAATGTAAACAAACGTCAGAAATATGACGTCACTCATGTGGGCGGAGTTAATGAAACCCTCATCTGGACTGTCATTGGCCAAATTCAAGCCATTGTCTTAGCAGTGTACATTTTGCTTATATGCAGATGGGACATATGCAACAGATAAATATGCGAATTCAATATATTCAGATATTTAACAGCACCTGGTAATAAATGTACCATAAGTACATTGATAGCTGCTATGGACAACAAAGAGACTATTAGGACAATACATATGCAAGAGATAAATATGCAAATTCAATATATACAGATATTTAACAGCACTTGATAATAAATGTGCATATGCAAAAGATAACATTATTATTCATCGGTAAATAGGCAAATGCAAGATATACAGATACTAAACAGCACCTGGTATTAAATGTACCATAGGTACAGGGACAGCTGTTATAGACAATATTACCTGATTGCACTTAGAAAAGATGCTGAGAGAGAATATACAAATATTTGATTGCTGCTATACACAGCGACTTATAACAGATGGATTATAATAGATTACAATGGTTACAAACACTTCAGAGCATAAAAGTAGATGGGTTATAATATATACAAGCAGTTGAAGAAGTTGAATCATATGTCGATATTATAAGGCACAAAGATCAAGTCCCAGATTCATCAGTTTGTCAATTAAACGGACTATCTTTTTGACTTGATGCCGTTGCTTAATCAAAAAACGACCAAAGGCAGTCCTATCCGTTGGTGGAAAAGGAATATGGAATTCAGTAATAAGTGGACAATCGATTAAATAGTGTTCTGGATTGCCCAGTTGTCCACAACTACAGAGTGCTGAGGACGAGAGTCCATGTCTCTCGAAATATAAGGGAAAAGGCCCGTGGCCCGTAATGTAGAAGATCAGCTGTGGTGGCATGATTAATCGGTCTAAATCTACTTTAGGGACATGGGCAAATGCTCGGCGACCAGTTTCCTCCGAACTCCATGCATTTTGCCACAAGGAGATGGCTGTGAGAAGTAAGTGACACTTTAGATTAGATACTGGGCGTGAAACCGTCAAGGTCTGTGTTATCTCGTGATTCTGTGCTGCTTCTTTAGCAAGCCTATCGACAGTTTCATTACCGTAGTTCCTCACATGAGCTTTTGTCCATTCTAAACAAATGTGTAGATTTTTATGTCGAGACAAGCTAGTTTGAATGTCCACAATAATGGGGGATGAATGTAGAGGATTTAAAATGGCATACAATGTGGAGAGACTATCGGTAAGAACATAGGAATGTGAATATCGATGATTAATGATTGTTTGTATGACTTGTCGAATAGCAATAGCCTCACTCTGGAAGATGCTGTTAAAAGAAGACAGATGACATTTCCACTGGTGAAGAGTTGTCTGATCTTGCAGTATGGCTATATATGCACAGCCAACCTGATCTTCCAATTTAGAGCCATCAGTATAAAAAACCAGATCAGCATGAGAAACTTGATGACTCGGTTTGAGATTAACTTTAACTCCCGTTCCATAGAGGGAGGGGTGTTGATCTTCTCTGTTTATTGCTGCTTTGTAATCATAGGAGGAGAAAGAGTGATCTCCAAACTGAACTGAACAGCCAAGTTGTCTAATCAACTGATAAGCTGCGTCCTTTTCAACCTCAATAGGTAAAGGCAAGACTCCAGCTGCAACTGCAAGGGTGTTAGTTGGTGATGTGCAGAAGGCACGAGTGATATTTAAGAGAAATGGTCTCTGTATACTATTTAAATGTCGGACTTTGCGTCCTTGCATTGGTGCTGTCCAAATTGCAGCACCATATGAAACAATCTTTTCAGTTACTGTTGCATATAAAACTTTAAGAAGATGTGGATTTAAGCCCCAGTGGATTCCCTTCATAAGTTTAAGGCGTTGAGCAATCACAGCAGTACGCTTCTTGAGATCTAACACATGGGGAATCCAATTGAGTTTGTCGTCGAAAATAATTCCAAGGTATTTAAGTTCACGTTTAATACGAAGACGTTTGCCATTTATGGTTATTATCGGCTAACGAGTCATAGAACCACCCTTCTTATGAATGATCAGAATTTGCGATTTCTCTTCAGAGATTTGCAATTTAAAAATCTTCACATCTAGTCTGAAACAAAGAACAGGTCTCCTGTGAGTTTGCTTGAAGTTGATCACGAGTCCTACCTCGCACTATGAACGCGGTATCATCAGCATAAGTAACCACATTTGTATGTTCAGGCCATGGCTGCTTAAGGATAAGATTGTATGTTACATTCCAGAGAAAGGGGCTCGCACATGAACCCTGCGGGCACCCTCGAGTCTGACATCTATGTACCAGGCCTCCATTATAGGAAATGATCAAATGTCGATCGGGCAGATAATGTGCAAGAGTATTATATAAATTGCGGGGACAATTGGCATCTCTTAATGCATATAGAACTGTCGGCCACCACAGCGTATCGAAGGCGCTCTTTAAATCCACTGAGATAAACGCTGTGTGGTGGCCGGAGAACTTATTGCGCAGGATGGTATCTTGAACTTCCTTTAAAGCATGCAGTGTTGATCTTTTGGTGCGAAAACCGTATTGAAAAGGACACAGATAATTTGTTGAGTGCAAATGAAATCTCAGTCGTCCCATAAGAAGTTTTTCAAAAGTTTTGCCAAAAGCTGACAGCAAACAAATAGGGCGATAAGAATCGGCTCGAGCTGGATCACGGTGTTTCTTTAAAAATAAGATCACCTGGCCAATTTTAAAACATTGAGGAAAAGTTCCACTATTGAATAGCTTATTAAACAGGCTTTGGAAGAGACTGAGATTGGTGCTAATAATCAATTTGACAATACGATAGTCAACACCATCTGGACCCGGTGCGTGCTTATTAGGGAGTTGGCGTAAGACTTGCCGAATTTCTTGAGTAGTAAAAATAACATCGTCTGGTGTTTGAAGACTAGAAGTTTGATTTCGAATAGTCTGATGAAAGGAGGAATCAGTTGAATTATCATCTGTAGAAAAAACCGTGTCAAGGACTTCTGATAGAGTTGATTCAGTCAGATGACTATTAGGACTAACTGTAGGTAAAAGATGGAAAGTTGCTGGCTTAAACAGCTCGTCGGTCGCAATCTTATGATGAATACCATAAACAGATGTTGTCTCAGAACAAAATTTGCGTCAGCTAGTTAATTTGGCACGTATAATCATTTGTTTGTAACATGCTCTTTGGCTCAGTAGGATGTAGGACCACCGCGGACAGCAATGCACGAAGAAACACGTCTAGGCATAGAGTGCAGATGGTGTCCTGAGGGATGGCTCTCCATTCCCTTTCAACCATTTGCCACAGTTCGTCTTCTGAACGAGGCAGGGGCAGAGTCTGCAAACGCTGTCCAATCACATCCCCTACATGTTCGATTGGTGATAGGTCAGGAGAGTACGGTGGCCAGGGAAGCATCTGTGTACCTCGCAGAGCATGTTGGCATTTGCGAGCACTGTGTGGTCGGACGTTATCCTGCTGAAAAATTGCATTAGGCAGCCCCTGAAGGTAGGGAATTGCCACCGGCCCCAGTACATTATCAAAGTATCGTTGGGTCGTCATAGTGCCCTGAATACGAACTAAAAATGACCTGGAATCGTAGGCAATAGCGCCCCCAAAACATTATATCCCGTTGTCGCGCGGTGGGGCGTTGCACAGTTACTGCCGGATTAGATCTGTCTCCACGTCGACGCCACACACGTATGCGGCGACTGTCACTGGGTAAACAGAAACATAACTCATCTGAGAACACGACGTTTCGCCATTTTGTCATCCACATCGCTCCAGTCCGGCACCATTCTAAACGTTGGCTAGCTAAAGAAATGTCACCCTGATTATCAACAAATAAGTTTTGTGGAAAATTTAAGAAATTTTCTCCCACAACTTCACTTAAAAAATTTTGGAACCACATTGAAAATGCAACACCAAGAAGGCGTGGTCAGAAAGTGATGAAATTTGGAAAAAAGAGACAGCAAGCAGCAATAAGTGATCTTTATTTCAAAATGATAGCCAGAATACAGAGCGAAACGGCGTCGGCTCAGTAGGATGCGACATGCGACGGAGGACGTGGGCACCACCCCTTTACCATATGGTTAATTGGTGTAGCGCCACGTCCACCAGTTGCTATATAAATATCAAGGACTCGGACGCTAGGTGCATTAGATTTCACTTATTGCGCCTGACCGGCGTAAGATAAAATATTCTACTGTACAAGGTTATATACATGCAGGGGTAGGATATGGAAACAGAAAGATGATAATGCATAAAACAATTATATGTGGAGACATGCTGAAATATAGCATACAAACACAGATATTATTTATACATTAAACATACGTTACATGAAAATCAATAACTAACATACTATTATACCTACATTAATCAAACATTACCTAAATATCAAGGACTGATGCACTAGTTGCATTAAAATTTCACTTACTACTCCACACGGGCGCGTTAAAATATTCTATGTACATAGTTATTTACATGCAGGGGTAAAACATGGAAAAAGTTACTTAACAATTATTAACACCAATATCATAAATACATTAAACTTTTGTTACGTAAACATTAATGACTTGGATACTATGTTTACATTGGACAGACATTGCATAGATATCACAGACTCAGACGCTGTGCATTAAGCTTCACTTATTGCGCTACACAGCCACATATTAAAGTATTCTATGGTACAAGGTTATATATGTGCAGGGGTAAGTAAGGCATAGAAAACAGTTAGATAATAATGCATAATACAATCATATGTGGAGACATGCTGAATTATAAGATACAAACACAGATATCATAGATATATTACACATACATTACATGAAAACATCTTAGATACATTACACACACGTTACATGAAAATTAATGTCTAAAATACTATATCTACATTAAAAAGGCGTAGCCTAAATATCAAAACTGAAGGCACTGGTTGCATTAAATCTTCACTTAACTGCACCACACAGGGGCACGTTAAATAATCTATGTACATAGTTACTTACATGCAGGGATGAAACTTGTGGAAAGTTACATAACGATTATGGAAACAATATTATATAAAAACTAAACATATGTTACATAAAAATTAGTGACTGAGATACTATGTTTACATTAACCAGACATATATCAAAGACTCAGATGCTGGGTGCATTAACTTCACTTATTGCGCTACTCTGGAGCATGTTAAAATATTCCATGGTACATAGCCATGTACATGCAGTTACATATTAATGCATAATACAGTCATATGTAGAGACATGCTTAAATATAAAATACAAACACAGATATCATATATACATTACATGAAAATCAGTGACTGAGTTTGTCTACATTAAACAGACATTATATATATATATATCAAGGACTGAAACTCTGGTTGCGTTAAAACTTCACTTACTGCGCCTCACAGGTGTGTGTTAGAATATGCTATGGAACATAGTTATATACATACAGGGGTAAAGCATGGAAGACAGTTACACAAAATTGCATAGGATAACCACATGTGGGAGCATGCTACTATACAGAATACAGTCCCTGATATCGTGGGTACAGTAAGCACATAAAATCGGTACAATAAACCATTGGACAGTTATATGGAGGAACCATGCTAAAATATAAAAAACATACTCAAATATCATAAATATAAATAACATATACTGAGTACAATTAATAGTTTAGACACTATATTTACATTAAACACACATTACATATAAATCAATGACTTGAACACTGGTTGCATTATAGCTTCGCTTACTATGTTGGAGTTACATCAGTACATTTGAACTGTAGTACTAGTAGTAGTAGTAGTAGTAGATTGCTGTTATTCATTTCCATCATGACTTTTATTTCAAGAAATTTAGGATCAAGTAACTAAATTTTGTGTAATCTTGCTCATTTGAAGTCCTTTAGGCAGTTTTAAGTTTTTTAATCTAAGATGGACAATTTTTTTTCAGTTTATCATTCTGCCTGATTCATACAAAATATTTTAGTTTAGATCAGGTTAATTATGTTTAATTAGGTCAGTGAATTTAGGTCAGGTTTATACACTTTTTGGTTACTTAAAAATATCTACGTATTTTTAAACAGATCTCAGAATAGAAATTCGATTATTTATAGTTTTCATGAACAGGTTGAATGAACAGGGTTGTTTGCTTGATTGCTATTTGAATCTATTTGTGTTCAATAGAATGATTCATGTGCTTGGAAAAACAGAAGCAGATGTTCAAGTAATATGTTATTGGAATTGGCAAATGTGAAAAAGATTATGTTAAAATCTGAAACCTTTCAGATTTTTTTTTTTTCTGCGCATTGATTTCTTTTAATTGTAAATAATATGTAAAAATTTTTAAAAAATTAAATAAAAATATGTTAAAACTGTCATTTATTTTTTATCGATTAAAGGAAGGCCCTAAAGAATTATCATTTTGTAATAATCCTATATATATATTAAACGTTAAGGCTTACGCAGAGGAAATATTTCGAGTGTTATTTCGAATTTCATCTGCGACAACAAAGTTTAATCATTTTCAAAGCAACATTGTTTTTGTTTTTTCTTTATTTCACGTACACATAGGTTCAGTATTTACCATTTATTTTTTCAGTTACCTTCATATATATTATGTAGTAAAATTGTGTTTTTAATCTTACCCACGAAATACTCTGATAAAGTGATAGTAGTGGGAAAATTAAAAGACTTCTACTATCATTTATATTACATACATCTATCTTTATTTTAAATACTGAAGGACTGAGTATTAAGTATGGTTAAAATATGGCACTAGCGTCCGAAATTTTGAACACACATGACCTCTAACAACTAATTTGGCTTTGCTGATAAACAGATGTGCAAGAATACATCTCTTTAAAAGCCATCTTCTACAATAAATTAGAGGTATTTGAACTAATTTGTAAAGTTTATATGAAACATATTATTAGGATAGCAAAGCATTTGGCTTCCGATTTGTAGAGTTGTAACGAAAAACAGTAGTATCATACATTTCAAAGCCTTGTTTTTGAAACAAAATAGAAAGGTTCGTCGAATTAGGTCGTATAGCAGTTTATTTCAATGATTAAATATTACAGCTGAGCGTAGCGCAGGACTATAGAACACAGTATAATAACTGAACTAAATATTTCTTTTTTTCTTCGTTTACCAACATTATATTAGGTATGTAATTCACTTGTAGTGCATGCTATGCAATGGGGTTAAGAAGAATTTCAGGGCTCTGATTTTTTCATTTTCTTATTTTTATTGAAGAATTCGATGACGCGGATATTGTAATTTCCCACTGTTGTTCAACATGCTAAAAGGAGGGATTAACGATGACATCGTCTTGGTGGTGAATGGAGAAATTTCTATCCTTTTGATTTAATTAAATTAATTTGAAGGTGAGCATATTTTAGTATACTAATCGTATGGGAAAAACCTAACAATTTTTATACAAGAACCTGGGAAGCTGATTTAAACTATTTTTGGTAACTCATTTGCAACTTCTACGCACACTGCACTGTCCATCTCACCTTTGTTTATATTTTTTCCTGAAAAGTGCACAAAAGTAAAGAACGTCGATTCTACTTCTCTCATTTGTACATTTTTTACCTTCGAATTAAAAACTGTTACATTACAGACAATTATGTCTTTTTTAAAAGATCAGGTTACTCCTTTAAAATTCAAATCATTCATTCAACTCCAATAAACTCATTTTAAAGGTTACTCCTTTAAAATTCAACTCATTCATGCAACTCCAATAAGCAGAAAAAAACTGGAAATCGTAACAAAATGCCCCCCATTTGTTTCCAAAAAAGTGTTTTTAATATAGCAGAGACAAATCTAATAATTACATAGTGTAGAAAAATATTTACCTTAACACAGAAAAAATTCAAGGGTCATTTATTTGTACGTGAATATTTATGTTAAAATAACAACAATGATTTAAAACTATTAAATCCTTGTTAGTTCATTTGAAATATTTCTTATGTTCACAAGTCCTTTTACGTTTTCAGAAATGATATAAATTATGGACTGATCTAAAGACAGTTTAAAACGTCATACCCGATTTTATTCAAATGAACTTAATCACAACGAAGAATGCTACAAACGTTAATACGTAAATGTTTAAGAAACTATCGATGGATTTGTGAATATACGGCTTGTTTTTTAAAGAAAAAAAGAATTCGTTTCTAAAAAATACACTAGCACTGTGTATTGCTTGCTGCCTTGGATTCGTGATTAATTTGTTTTCAATTTTCGGTTTTATCTATATCGATAATTTAAAAATTGTTTCGCTTCCTTACTAATCAATAAATGTAATCTAATTATCTAAAATACTAATTTATTTTACTATGTTATATTTAACATACTGATTATGGATATTCACAAAATATATTTTGCAACATATAAGATTGTGTAAATACATGCTTAAAAATTTAGTATATATCTATGCTACTTTACACATAAAAACATGTCAAAGATTGAATCTAACTTGGTTAGCCCCTTCTTAAACAAAATCTGACACTTTGCTCTGAATTAATCAAAGGCTAATTAGAAAATATATGTCTTTTTTAATATACTTTTATGTCGATTGTTTTTTCTATTCCTTCTTGACTGAATAGTTGACTATATGGCTTCAGTATTTAAAAAAATAAAATCTAGAGCCCATATGAAAAGGTTATGATTATTTTCTCATAAGTAACCTAAGTAAGTTCTCTTTAGAACGCCCTCTTTGAAAGAAGTCCCTCTCATAATCTTAATGTGTTATTCCGTAATTTACGGATCTAATCCAACCCAACTGATTTGGGAACTTACCTCAAATTTTTACAGCATCCTTCATTAATTTATCCTTTTAGCTCACCTCGAGATTTGAGCAACTTTCTGCATCTAACATATATATAAGTAATGCTTCTAGCCCTAATTGCTATTTGTATGAGCCTCCTCTTCAGTTCAAGGTTTGTTACGATATCAAACTTGTTAATAAAGAATAACATTAAGGCTTTAAAAAAACTCAGCTTAATAATTTAGTTGCCTTTTTTCGTTGATTTAGAAATGTATTTTCAAGGAAATGCAAGCGAAGAATTAATACGCTAATATTTGTTATTTAACAAAACCTCAAAATCATAATTCAAAGAATGTTTACGAATGTGCAAAACAATTGTTACTTAGGCTGCTACCTTTCCTTTTAAGTTCCAACAAATGAAAAAAAAATTCTGAAGCATTTTAATAGCAGTCAAATATAGTAGTTCTGGCTTCTAATTAGTATAAAATTCCCTTCATGCAGATTTTTCGGATTACAATTCGTTAAATAAGTGTTAAATGTAAAAAATACCGCGAAATACTTAATGTAGCCATTCCGCTTTACCAGGAATAGAGTTCTGACACGATACAGTTATTATTTAAGTATTATATCTCTTTGAGTGTCTAAAAATATTAAGTATCATACATAGGCAGATTTTGCTTAATATAATGAAAAGTTTTCTTATGTTTCATTAGATTAGTATTTGCAATTGTAAATATGGTGAAATGACTTTTAATTAAAATGAAAATGCAAAGCATTTCTAAAATATAATGCAAAAATTAATTTAATATTTTTATAACGTAAATATCAAAGACAAAGAATGAAATATTTTTAATGATGACACTAAAAATAAATTTAAAATGAAGTAAAAAATTATATAGGGAACAAAAATACACTTCAGCAAAATCTAAGGCAAACTAAGTACATTCAATGAGTACAATGATATGAAATATATTGTGAATTAAAAATAAAATGGGAAAATAAATAGTTATTCTTTAACTAGCAAAAGCATAAGTTCTTACTGTTGTACGTAGCTTTGACTCATATTTCTTGAAAATTTAAAGCTTGACAATATTCTACAATAATCTTTAAATTTACGATATAATTAATACATACATTCAAAATTAAAATATTTTACACTCAGATTCACTTAATGTAGCCATTCCGCTTTACCAGGAATAGAGTTCTGACACGATACAGTTATTATTTAAGTATTATATCTCTTTGAGTGTCTAAAAATATTAAGTATCATACATAGGCAGATTTTGCTTAATATAATGAAAAGTTTTCTTATGTTTCATTAGATTAGTATTTGCAATTGTAAATATGGTGAAATGACTTTTAATTAAAATGAAAATGCAAAGCATTTCTAAAATATAATGCAAAAATTAATTTAATATTTTTATAACGTAAATATCAAAGACAAAGAATGAAATATTTTTAATGATGACACTAAACATAAATTTAAAATGAAGTAAAAAATTATACAGGGAACAAAAATACACTTCAGCAAAATCTAAGGCAAACTAAGTACATTCAATGAGTACAATGATATGAAATATATTGTGAATTAAAAATAAAATGGGAAAATAAATAGTTATTCTTTAACTAGCAAAAGCATAAGTTCTTACTGTTGTACGTAGCTTTGACTCATATTTCTTGAAAATTTAAAGCTTGACAATATTCTACAATAATCTTTAAATTTACGATATAATTAATACATACATTCAAAATTAAAATATTTTACACTCAGATTTGATACTTAATGACAGGGTTTCACCACTAATTAAAAGTTCTTTTCACTGAATTCGCATACATCTAACCAAAATTTTTTTAAAGATTTTCTAAAAAGACAAAGTTCTTTATCTAAATATCTGAGTTATGGTAATGAAAATGATAAGATGAATTTAAAATATAATAGCATTTTCACTTTAAAAGTAAAAGTAATGAAGAAACATACCATAATTTAGAAGTCCTGAACAGTGTGATATGTTTTAAAACATGGGTGAACACATAGTCCTACATTACATTCTTCGCACTAGTATCTGGTTTCGCGTCTAATTCTTTTTCCTTTATCATTTCTTTGTTTGGAAGCACTTCCGCAGAGAACCCGGTAAATGTAAACATGGCCAACTTTGGCGATAATAGTTCAAACCTGGTAACCTAGCTAATTCATCCTATTTGCTTATGCGAAGGTCGTCGTTGTTCGCATTTGGAGATTTATATTATTTTTCTCTTATTTATTATTATTTTTCTGAATTTTTTAACAACGAATAGATAGAAATATTTTCGCATAATTAAAGAAGTTTTCGTCGAAAGATGCCGGTTCTCGGGTCGTCAGTTCGGGATCAAAGGAAGAAATTATGGCGGGAGGGGTGAATGCTAATTTGTAACATGGCTGTTCACGTTATGTTCTTAATTATTAACAGCTGTAAGCACGTAGAACCATGAGGTTTCCAACCCCTATAATAATTTTAAAATGTATAAAGTTCTAGTTTTATTAAAAATGCTACTGAAGAAAATTTGATTACTGTTGAAGGTTATTTGTATTGTGAAATATATTATGAAAAAGGATAGGTATTTGTTTCAACGTAAAATGCTTTAAGCTGTATGCAAGTAACTTGAAAAAAAAAATACTTAAAACTATGTAAAATGGATATATTAAAGGTCATGCATTCATTAATTTATTACATGGGCATGGCTCTTACCGAAATTCATCAATCAACAGGCAAAGTACTTAATAGTGAAAAAAGACATTTGTAATAGAAATATTAGTATTTTATATGAATTAGAGAAAATACATATAAGTATATTGTAAACGTAAGTATAAGAATACTAATTGTTATTTTTTAAATGAATTTTTACATCCCGTTATGTTTAATACATTGTTTTCTGTGCTAACTTGAATTTAATAGAAATTTATTTTCGTATATCACGTTTAACCTGTTAGTTTTATATCTACATACTTATTATCTGTGAATTTTTACTACCATTGTCTGCTAACTTGAATTTACATCACTAAAAACCACGTTTACAAAATATCACGCTTACGGCTCGGCTCATCCTTGGCGAGTAAAACTGCAACGGCGCCAAAGGGTTCTTTCCCGAAGCGCCAACGGGTTCTCTGCGGATGAAAACCCCTTTGTTTATTGCACACAACACATCTACGCGAAGGATTGTTTCGAGTAGCACCAGTATGAGGAATAACAGAAGGAAAATGTCTTCCAGTTAAACGTACGATGCTACCATATTGTGATGCGTCATTTGGGTGCGATAACTGTGTTAAATGCTCTTCAATTAATCTCTCTATCAGTCTCAGTCTAAATTCAAGATGCCTGTTAAGGCCTCCACACTTCGTATAAATGACGAAAGCATTCCATACGGCTTGATCTAAGAGATGCTGAAAAATCTTTTTATAATACTTTCGTTGTTGGTTTCTTATGACTGGATAATACGCTAGACACTGGTCAGCTTTATCCACTCCTCCCATTTTTTTATTGTAGTCAATTATAGCAGTAGGTTTTCGTATGAGTTTATCATTTTTTGAAAGAGTTTCGAAATCTGTACCATGGTAGGTACTTAAAAATGAAATGGGTTTTTTTGTCTTTCCATTTCAGAACGTATATTTTGCCTTTCTGAAAAACCATAATTTCGCCCTTCTTCAATCTTTCTGATTTCAGTTCTTGAGGAAAACCTTTCCTATTTGCACGCAAAGTGCCACATATATCTGTTTTTCCCGCGATAAGTAATTCCGAAAGTTCAAGTGAAGTATAAAAGTTGTCTAGCGTTAAGCTATAGCCTTTGTTTAGTAAATCATGTATCAGCGTCATTGCGCTTTTCGTTGCAACTCCAAATTGTTCGTATCGCAAATCAACTTTAGTACCTTTACCGGTATAAAGTACGAAATTCCAAATATATCCACTTGACGATTCGCATAATTGGAATATTTTAATTCCGAATCTAGCTCTTTTAGTAGCTATATATTGTTTCCAACCTAGGCGGCCTTTATAACCCAGCAGAGATTCATCTATAGCTATATCCCTGTCAGGGATATATGCGTTTTTGAATTTTTGTCGCAGCCTTTCAGAAAAGGTATAAATTTTTTTCAGTTTAGGCTGAGGATGTACACTTTGGTCGAAAGTTTCGTTATTTTCAAAATGTAAGAACTTCATAAGGAGACTGTATCGCCTCTCTGTCATTATTTTGCCTATAGATGGAGTGCTTATTATTGGTCTTTGAGTCCAAAACCATTTCTCCACTGGCTTCTGCATAATTCCTTGCAATAACAGCAATGCAAAAAACACTTTTATTTCACTTGAATTTGTTTCCGTCCATGCGCGTGTTCTTGCTCGTGGACTTAATATAGTTGCGGCCAAATACTGGGAGGCATATCTATTCGTTTCTTCAACTACAATGTTTACAACTTCGTCATCGATAAAGAGAAGAAGGAATTGTAAAGGATCATTCGCATCCTTTATGGTCATTTTTAAACCTGGGCAAGCGCTGAATGGAAATTTAGGAGGAACAGGTTGAGTTTTAGAAGTGTCTATCTTGCACCAATCCCGCACTTTGCTTAATTGTTCTTCATCTGAATCACTTTCAGTTTCAGATGAAGATAAAAACTCGCTTTCTGAGCTAGATAATAAACTTTCTTCTTCAGATTCACTAGCCATGTATGCTTCTTTTCAAACAGCACGAAATAGCAGCAGCAGATAACACAACAGCAGAATAGATGAAGTGGCTGATGAATGAGATCAGGCAGTTCGGCTTTTATAGAGTAAAATCACTTTGGGAGTAGAAAACAAGTAAATAGCTTGGTCAAAGGAGCTTCTTGAGAAAATAAATGTATTTTCGAGTTACAATGCAATTTCCTTGTAATTAACTATATAAGAGTTACAATGCAAGTATTTATATATTAAGTGCATTATCGAGATGTTAATAGAAACCCCCCTCCCCAAAAAAAATTCTTTGTAGCAAAATTGTTAACGATATTATTTCTCCAAGACATTTAAGCAGGTGTGTATTCTTTTCATGAATGATGAAAAATAAGTTGACAGTTTTCCGAGCAGATGCTCCAAATTATACAGCTTTGAAGATTAAGTAATGAAAACATAAACTCTTATTTCTGGTTATGTGCTGAAAAAGATATTAGCCTTTTCAAAGAAAACACCTAATAGCGGAATCTCCAAGTTGACTGCAACGTAAATATACCTCCAGGGGGTACTGAACTAAAAGCTTACCACCTTTGTACATTTTCTACCTTGTATGGGAGACCATTACCTTTGTGCAAGGACAAAAGAGCATCCGCTATCTATAACTCTGATCTTTCTCAGTTTGTTCCTTTTGTTAGCTATGACGAGAAATGGAGCTACCGTAAATTCTAAATTTATTGCTTCTTCCAAAGACTCTGATTTCAAGTTGTGTATTTGCCGTCTGTTAGTAATTTAAGCTACCCTGGCTTTAAATTCAGAAACATCCTTTCATCAGTAATTACAATACATATAAACACAATATCATTACTTAAATTCAGACTTTAAAATCTTCATCTATGTTAAACTATAGAAAGCGCAAGCAGTTTATTTCGTGAAAATTTATCACATTTTTCGTAGGAATTATTAAAACGGTTTTGTATGTAAACTATATATATGTAAACACAGATACAAAACACTGTGTATACATATGGTGATGTATGTTTGTGAGTGCGCGTGTATGTTATATTTCCCTATTATATATCAGTATTTTATTGAAAGTAGTTGTAGATGACATTTAATAAAAAAAAAACTGAAAAGTATAGTAAATCTCAAAATGCCATTATGAAACTGAATATTACGTGAAATCGAAAATTTATGTGAAGCAACTATGGAATGAAAATAAATTCTAGTTAGGTTTCACAGCATACAAAATAACACTTTAATCTAACCACTTGAGTAAAACGAATGCCAAGAAAATATCCTGAAAATGTATATCGATCAAAAAAATCTCCGGAAAATGCCTCACGGAAAATATGCATCTGGTTAAAAATATCACTAGAATAATAAACAATGTAAATCTTTTTATCAGGTACATATACACATGCACCTTGAAAAATATTTGTAATTTTTATACTTTGTAGAGATATATGGAGGATTCTTTAATATTAAATATATCTTTCATTTATTTATTACAAAATATTCTTTCTTACTAAAAATATGCTTAATGATTACATCGTTTATATATCCTAATTAATTATGAATATTTTTTAGTTTCTTGTTATTTGTGTTTCGTTTCTGAGAATTGTTAAAATTCAGGCAATCTGAATTTTACACAAAAATAAATTATTTCCTTAGTAACAAGTATAACTTTTGCATTAGAAATTATTCACGATAAATGCAATCTTGCTTTTTCACCAACAGAATGTTTTGGCTTATTTGACTACATCAAAGCATACTAGAGCTGTCTGCCTAAGAGGGAGGGTCTCTTCGTGGAGAACCTTTTAAAGGTTAGGTTATTTAATTACGGCAAAGCCTCGAGGGCTATCTAAGGGGAGGGATGGCTTCGTGGAGGACTTTCTAAGGGAAACTGGCTCGTATATACGTTACACATGGTGAAAACCACGAAAACAGCCATGCAGCCAGCCCGTTCGCGGGATTCGAACCTCGGACCGAACTAACAGTGTTGTTCAGCGACTTTACTGCTCGGCCGCTGGTGGGCCCCAGGACTTTTTAAAAAAACTGCTCGTATATATGTTATATATGCGGAAAACTATGAAAACGCCCATGCAGCCAGCCCGTTCTCCTAGAATCGAACTTAAGTCAGAACTCGGTATTCTGCGACTA
Source organism: Stegodyphus dumicola (assembly GCF_044657685.1). Lineage (NCBI taxonomy): Eukaryota > Metazoa > Arthropoda > Arachnida > Araneae > Eresidae > Stegodyphus > Stegodyphus dumicola. The sequence continues at coordinate 84,671,951 of NC_140781.1, forward strand.
TTCAGCGACTTTACCGCTCGGCTGACAGTGACAGAATGTCTGCTACCTATACATTAATCTACTACAGAGGTAGATTTGTTTCCGAGAAAGAGATACGAAACAGAAAAGAGATGCGAATGTGCCAATTGGTAGTGCTCTATTTAAATGGTCAACGTGTATGTTAAGTGGGTGGCCAAATCAAGTAAATGTTTTAATGATATGTCTAGCATCTAGATATGATTCGGAATTTTTTTGAATTGGAAAGGCAACGATCAGTTTACAAACAAACTTAAAAATAATTGAACATAATATTCATTTTCAAATACTATTCTATCTAATTTTCGAAGTTAAAATGCTCAACAATTCATATAATTAATGCTGTCGTGCTAGTACATTTATAAAGACTTACTGGTTTACCTTGCGTCCTGTGGTGGTGCAAGTAGTAGCAGATCCAGCTAGTAAAATTGGAAGATCTGTGGTTCGAATCCCGGTCCTTAAGGGAGGAGAATATAAGGAATGATCTTTTTTTGGGGGGGTGTGCTCTTGTAAGGTAAATTGACAGCACGTCTAGATGAATAAGTTTGAAGATTCATGATTCTGATCCAAGCCTCATCAGTGGTTAAGATACACCTCTGAATACTGGCAGTTCGACCTGTTTTGGGTTCGATCACAAGCGAACTGACCGGCTGCATGGTTGGTTCTTGTAGTTTTCCCCCTGTATAATATGTTAGTTTCTTTCAGAATATCCACCACGAAAGCATCCTTCCTCATAGGCAGGTAGTCCTCGCATCTTTGCGTTATTTAAATAACTGAATCGATCATGATTTTGATCCTTCCAAGGACGTTTTGAGTTTACCTGTTTCATGGCTTTACTATTATTAATGAATTCCTCTCAGGATGTTATACAAAAATATATTAACAACTCAGATTATTCGAGATTTTTTTTTTTCTATCCGAATACCCAGTAAAACACCTTTGTTATGCATGAACTATTATTCATCAGTTTCCACTGAGGGATGGTAATTGAAAGAAATATGATTATTTTCTAAAGCTTAAATGTGAGCTTTAGTATGGAAGAAGAAAGATACTAGGATGCTGAAACAATGACATTTTTATTAATTATATAAGAATAAACTGGCGGTTCTAGCTTCATTAATCGTTCACATTATGCTATTTGTAATTATTCAACTTAGAGTGGATCACTTAGTTTTAAAAAACAAGTGATTTATGCATTTACAATTACCAGACAAGGCATAAAGATAATTAAATGTATTTTAAAAATTAAGTTTGTAATCAAGCTTCGCTATCTAGGAATAAGATATAGCGCTGCAGTTAAGTTATATTCTTTCTTAAAAAAATATTTCTTTTGTTCACCTATTAAAAATAACAATCAGCAGCGTGTGTTTTTGAAAATATCCCTAAATGCAACATAAATGCAAGGCAGATTTCTTTAGGGAATCCTTTACGAAGACATTTTACCACTTAGGTGGAAAACGTTTTGCTAAATTAAACTAAATTTACAAAGGCGATTTTATGAGGAAACTGAAGGAGGACTCTACATTGGACTAATAATTAGCAAGTTGCTCATCAGTGAAAAATAATGGCAATCTTGGATAAAATGAAAATCAGAACGATATTATTACAAATTCTTCAATAAATCATCTAACATATTGCAAATTAAAAATTTTAAATTTGTGAGTTTATTTGTGAAACTATGTGAGAAATAACCTCATTTTATCTTGTAATATTGGAAAATGTTTCCAGCTGTCATTATCTATCACAAATTAAATACTTTGAAATTGGATTCATTTTAAGCTGTTTAAAATATTATTTGTGTTCGTGCTTAGGTGAAGAAATGTTTGTGTGCTGTGTTCATTCATAAGTATATGTATTTCGCCAGGATTTTGATTTTGCACTTCCCAGTTTTTATCAAATAACATAAAATTAGCATTTAATGGGGGGGGAAACAACATCTTTTGTTTATCTTTAATTTAAACAGCAAAGGGATTAGAATTTTTGTTACTTTGCAAAAAGTACTTAGTAAAAAGATGGATTTCGAATTTGAAATGTTTTTGCTATTTGGTTAGTAAATTAATTAATATAATGTAGTATACTACTTAGTTAACTATGTTCTTATTGGAAACCATTTAAGGACATATTATAACGATGGAAATTACTTTTGTTCTTTTTGAAGTTCCTCTATACATTATAAAATTAACCAATTGATCAAAATTTGCATTATACAATAAAATAAGTACTGTAACACAACAACAACGCTAAATAGCCTTCTTATATAACAGCCCCAATTAAAATTGCTAACTAACTAAAAACAACGAACGCGGAGACATTTCTATTATGTAGTAAAGTAAGCTTTAAAATATTTTGGAAGAACTGGTCATAAATTATGTGAAAGAAAGTGAATCCAATTTTCATTTAAAAAAATTTTTCTTATAATGTGTCAGCTTATTTTAGCCATTTTATCTAGTAATAACAACATGATATTGTTTCAGATTAAAAATAATGAATGCAATATCATCCATATTTCGAAATGGGCTTATTTAGTTATGCTGTTATAACTACTTATAACTGTTGATGAAACATTTCCACAGCAACATAATTTTGATCTGCTATGCAAGTTTATTTATGTGTTTATTTTTTAATAAATATTGAATCGCCGAATGTAAAAGAAAGCATTAATAAAATCTTTAAATGCCTGTCTTTGAGTCTGAGTTCGAACACAGCATATTTAAAACGAGAGACTATTACAAGACTTTGCTAGGATCCTGCTAGCCGCGCAAGACGCTTTGTTAGAAGGAAACAACTGATTGAAAGCATGTGTTCAAATATCACATCTGTCATTTATCTGTCGAAGAAAAGGTAGGACTTTTTTTTATATGAGTATGTTTCAAAGCTTGTTTTTCCGTTCCCTACGCCAATCCCCAGGGGTGTAATTAGTCTTTTACGACAAATCTGAACTACTACAGTTCTTCCGAAACGTGAAGAGAATATACTTAGGATGACATTACTGAATGATCTGAAAGCCATCTGCTATTCTGAACTATTTTGTACTTTCTTTAAAAATGCAGAAGGTTATAAGTACAGGTTTTTTGCGCATCTACAGTTATTGTTTTCAAATTACTGTCATGTAACATAAATGCAAAAGCATTTAATATTTATTTAGTCTTTCACATAATATGTCAAAACAAATTTCTCTTAAGTCATCTGTTTATGGCTGAAGTTGCTATGTGTATTTCTTTAATTTATGCTATGGAAGTTAAAAATACAGCGATCAATAAAAAATATAAAAATTCTGCACATGTGAAAATAAAATTATGGTAAAATGCTTGAACACCATCTCCAAAACAAGAGACTAAATTTAAAAAAATCATGTTTGTGCTAAAATATTAATGTCTTGCAAAATCTTTTCTAACATACGTGACAATTTTCTTATAGAGGGACAAGCTTTTTTTTACTGCTTAGACCTAGAGTACTATTTTTTTACTTCTTACTAAACAATCATAGATCCTTTCCCAGATTTTACTAATCAAGTCTTGCTGGCCTAAGATGTAATACTTTGATAAAGAAATTCTAAAAAGGTTAGCTTTTTTTATTTCAGTAATTCTAAATAATTTTAAAAATTCGGACTACTACAAATTTTATTAAAACTCATACTATGATTCAAAAAGGTGCTTCAGACCGAAGTTTTTTAAATTAAAAAGAAACTGTGTTTGATATGGTAATGAAGTTAAAATATCATTGCACCTGCTTAGACAATATTCAATCTAAGAATGCTACTATTTTAGAGAATTCTATGCATTTCAAATAAAAAATAGCACAAATAATTATTATATATTCAAATTATACACGACTACTGCGTCATTCGCCAACAACATATATTCAAAAAACAATAAAAATTAAAAAAAAAAAAAAGTCCAAAAGGACATTTCTTTAACGTTTTGTGTGCTACCTTTATTTATTAAATATCATGTTCTTTGCACTTACACCATAAAATTCAGTTCAATAGCAATGTCGATAATTAATTTTAAAATGAGCATATATTTAGAATTTCCGGTACACAATTCCGCGCGCTGGAGATAAAAAGGTTTCCACCCCCGTAGAGTGTTGCTATTGCTTGAGTTTGTTACTCAAAAATTCGTTAAAGTTTCACGAAATATGAAATATATAATAAAACAAATTCCAAATTTCAAATTTGGTCTTCCACATGCCCATATTCGTAGGAGGATTACGTCATTCAAACTTGGATGGCCTTTTTTCAAACCTTTTTTTTATCACAATGCGAGAAATATACATACATTTACGCAGATTTTCATTATTTAATTACTTCAAATGTAATGCAGGACTAATAACATTTGGTGGCAACAGTCTGAAAAGTGATTCGCCGTTTCTAGTGATTCAACGCAAAATCGCAAAAACGAAAACTGTATTTTTTAACGTTTTGTGTGTTATCTCCTTAAATATCATGTTCTACGTACTCAAACCATAAAGTTCAGTCCAACAGCAATATCTCAAAATTATTTTAAAATGACCGTATCTTAGAGTCTCTCGCGCTGGAGATAAAAATAGGATTTTTTTCGTACGGTGTTGACATTACTCGCTTTGAAATCGTATAGTTTTTTAATCAAAAACTCGTTGAAGTGTTATAAAATATGAAATCGATAATAAAACAAATTTCAAATTCAAATTAGGGCTTCCACATGCCCATACTGTATGGAAGATTACGTTATTTAAATTTTGATAGCTCTAGGTACCGTTGTTTTATCACAAAACGAGAAATATGCGTACATTCATGCAGATTCTTCAATATTTAATTTCTTTAAGTATAATACAGAGAGATAATATTTAGTGGCAACAATTTGAAAAGTGATTCGCCGTTTATAGTTTTCAATGAAAAATGCCAAAGCAAAATTAAAAGTCCTTCAGGGCAAATTGTCCCTTTAAACTAAAAATAAAGTAAGTAAATATAAAAAAATAAATTTTCGTGCTTCTTTTCTTAATAGTATTTCGTTTTATTTATTTACTGCGGTTTTTTTTAACTGAAATTTTTTACTTTTAGAAAAGTTGCGAGTTATATTTCGGACATTCAGTTGTTAGGCTGTAGGTTGGTTATTTTAATAATTTATATAGCAAAATACAGAAATTTTAACACACCTTTGCCTTTCTGCTTGTAGTTATTTCGCGTTGAACAATGTAATTACAATTATGTAAGAAAATCAAATTCATTGAATTTTTTTCTAAAAAAAATCGCATTGAAATCAATGTACATAAAAAGATTTGGAATATTTGAAATGAATTTGAACAGAACTTCATCAAACCAGTATAAGCCACGAATATTGTTCCAAAATGAATAAATAATTCGCCATTATTATTTTTACTATCAAATTATATTATGCTTCATAAACCCGTTCAAAATACGCTTATTATAAATTACTGTTGATGGCTAATTTTTATTTGAATTATTGCTTAATTATGTTATTCTTTACATGTAATTATATATAATTCATATTAAATGCAGTATTAAATTAAATGCAGTAATTAAATGCGCTATTCGTTTCGCTCGAATAATTAAAACTTATAACTTGTCGGTTTTAATTATGTATCTATATATCCATAAGTAAATTTGTTTAAATATTTCCTAATGCTATTTTTTAATTGAATTCTCGAGCATTTCGCATATTTCTGAACATTCAATTTAAAAACTAAAGGATATTTTATGAAAATGTTATCTGTTTAAAGAGAGTATTGAAAAAACATGCTTACATGCTACTTTATTATTTCGCGAAGAATGTCCACGTTTGTTTGTTGTTTATAAACCACTACATAGTCAAGCGTTTTCTTGGCGATTAAACATATCGGTCTAAAACGAAAAACAGCACTCCTCTTTGCCTCCTACTTAGAACTGTCATTTAGAGATCTCCAGGGTTCCAGAAATAAGGGGGGCAGGAGACATCTGCACGGCCGCTTTAATGCGGTCATAACGCTTTCGAGGTCTTCACCACTGACCGCCTAGAACCGTCAGTAACGCTTTCGAGGTAGGCCGTCTTGACCGCCTAAACCCGGTCATAACACTCAGAGGGTTAATATGTTGTTCCAACGTACTACTCGTTATAATTATATCATCTAGATAGATTAAAGTCGATTTTCCTAAGACAGGCTTTAGAACAATGTCCATAGCTCTCTGGAATGTTGACGGGGCCCCACACAACCCAAAGGGCATGCGTAAAAATGCATAAGTGCCCGATTTTGTTATAAACGCGGTTTTATGTATGTCTTCGGGTCTCATAGCTATTTGATAGTAGCCAGACGTTAAGTCCAACGTAGTCATGTATCTCGTAGATTTAATCTTTCTAATAATTTCCTCTATAACTCGCAAAGGGTAAGCTGGGAATTTAGTAACACTATTAAGTTTTCTGTAATCGATAGCAAACCTCCAAGCCCTTTTATCTGAATGAGGAAACTCTTTCTTTTTCCTACATAGTACGACTGGACTCGCGTACTCACTATTTATGGGCGTTATTATCTGGTTCTTTAACATTTCCTGAATGTGTTCTTCGATGATTTGTTCTTTCTGTTTATCATAGCGGTAAGGTTTAGTCCTACAGGGTTTGTCGGCAGTTAACTGTATATCATGCGTAACAATTTGACAACTACCAGGCCGTTCTGAAAACAAATTTGAAAAAGTACTCACCACTTGCTGGATGGCTTGGCTTTCATGGTCATTCAAATGGCTAAGGTCAACTTGCAGTTGTTCCACTGGTTCCACCACCCTCTGATCCATCTCCAGCACAATAGAACTTTCCTGAAAATTCAGTTTGGCCTTCACGGCTTTTAAAAACTGCATACCTAAAATAAGTGGACTTTGCAAGTTTTTTACTACAAAAATTAATACTTTAAGGCTCTCGTTTTGAACCTGTATTTTTAAAGATAATTTTCCAATACATTGACAAGTTTGTCCTTGCGCTGCTATGATTTATGTGTTTTTATTTTTAAATAATCGTAACCTATTAAAATTCTTCTTAAAAAAAGTATTACTCATAAAATTACCTTCTGCTCCTGTATCGATGAGGGCTTCTACTGGTACATCGCCAACCAGGACTTGTATAAGCGGCAATTGTGAGTTTTTTACGACGACCGTATTTAAGTATCTTCTTGAGGGTTTTTTCGAAACTTCCGGGGTCTGGACCCTCGCTTTTGCAGGCCCCTCTACTCGTTTACAGCTTTCCTTTCAACTTCTGCCTTCTGGGTACGCGGACGGTTGTTTTCAAATTTCCTTTTTGGGCCTTGACCTTCGAGCTTCGATCAGTTAGCTTGATAGCTCTTTCCCCCATAAGAGCGATTTGCGTTTCTGGTCTGCTCATTTGAAGATTGCCTTCGGATACTTTGAGAATACGATGCCCCTCTAGCTTTTTCCGCTATTCTGCGATTGTGGAACTTGACCGCCAATTCGAAGAGTTCCTGCAATGTGCTTGGGTTTCTAATTTCGAAGTAATCTTGAACAGCAGGTAGCAATCTTGGTAAGATTATTTCAATAACCTCCGCGTCGGGTTTCTTCCCATACAGCATATCCGTCAGCTTAATTTTTCGCAGAATAAAGTCCGTCAACTCTTCTATATTCCGTTGATAAAAACTATATAGTTCGGCTTCTAGCCTTGCTCTGTCTTTCACTATAGGGAAGGCCTTTATAACGATTTTTTGAAATTTTCAAATGTATATGTTTGGCCTCCGAATTCCCCTAATAAAAATTTGCCAATATTCTTCCACCATAGCGAGGCCTGTCCTCTTAGTGCAGATGTGGCAATGGCAACTTTTTGTCTTTCAAGCACAGGGTAGAGCTGGAAATGATTTTCGAGGCCTTCTAGAAATATCGCCACCGAATTTTTTCCGTCGAAATTGACGTTTGGCTTGATTGACGCTCTCATCGTCTGCACCAGGTATCCAAATCCTTCCAATTGGCTTGCCATTTCTTGTTGTTGTCCAGAAGCTTCCATCCAGTTTTTGGCCATTTCAGTTCGACAAGTGTTCGGGCGTCAATGTAATGTTGCGCGGCCCCAACCTGCACGCAACAATAGTGGTGACTGCTATGAACTGGAAAATACACAAAGTCTTGAGAAGGGTTTAAATCCCTTTTTATTCAACTTTAGAAATTACAGATGCGTGCTCTTGACGCTCACAAACTACGCCGACCCGGCGGTAAAATAAAAATAAGAAACTAAAAATGAATAATAACAAGTTACTACCTACGAGGCTCTCTAAACGTAACTAACCTAACCGCGTTCTAGGATATCGCTGATATTTCAGCAAACTTCTGAATATTAAGTTGAAAGATTCAACTATCTGCCGAGGCAAGTACACAGGTCGAAACGCGTGGTTCTTCAATTTCTACCTAGCCACCTCCACGCTCGTGAAGCAAGAAAACACCCTTTCGAACTCGTTTCCCTTCTATTTAACTCAAATTACTTCCGCTTGCAATTTTAATACTTTGCGCGTTCTACTAAAATTTACATACTCTGGCATTGGCAATTCCAGGGGAAAGTAAGGCTTGACAGGAAAGATAGTTTTAACTTAAAATAAATGTTAGTTAAAATAAATATAAACCCTACAGCCTTAACAAATAGTTTTTTTCATGTTCCGGTGGAGGAAAACTGCACTAAATATTTGGTATTTATTACTCATGCAAGCTTGTACGAATTTCTAAAAGCACCTTTTGGTTTCTGAACGTCCCCTAGTGTGTTCCAAACATTTATTTATAATGTGTTTAGAGACTTAATTCGGGATGACACTGTTGTTACTTACATGGACGATTTTATTATTCCAACACGAAGCGAGAAAGAAGGTTTAGAAAAGTTGAAACGCGTTTTAGAAGTAGCCAAAGAATACGGTTTGGAGATCAATTTTAAGAAATGCCAATTTTTGAAAAGAAAAATAGAATTTCTCGGGTATGTTATTGAGGATGGTACAATTCGCCCCTCTACTGAAAAAACCAGGGCTGTTCAAAATTTCCCGGAATCCAAAAACCTTAAGCAGATTCAAAGTTTCTTGGGTCTTACTGGGTATTTTAGGAAATTTATTGCCAACTATTCAAAAATAGCGAAACCACTAAGTGATCTTCGTAGCGGGGCAGAATTCAAATTTGGCCCTGAATAAAAAGGAAGCATTTAATAAATTGAAAGAACTTTTATCGAAAAGTCCGGTTCTTCATATTTTTAAACAAGGAGCACCATTAGAATTGCATACAGACGCAAGCAGTCATGGTTTCGGCGCTGTATTGCTACAAATGTCAGATGATGGACAGTTACACCCCATTTACTTAATGAGTAAAAAAACTAGTCTGCAACAAGAGAAGCTATCTAGTTATGAGCTTGAAGTTTTAGCTATAGTAGAAGCTCTAAAGAAATTCAGGAATTACATTTTAGGATCTAAGGTCAGAATAATTACGGATTGTGACGCTTTCCAGAAAACTACGTTCAAGAAGGATTTATTTCAATAAAGTGGCGAGATGGGAATTACTTTTATAAGAATTTGACTATGAAATTGTTCACAGATCTGAGCATCAAATGAAGCATGTGGATTCGTTAAGTAGAAACGCCATCATGATGGTTACTTGTTCTCATACAGAAGTTACAGCCAAAATTGCAGCTGCGCAAAGAAGTGATGAGCGTCTCCAGTTGCTAAATTCCTTAGTCGAACAAGGACTAAAGAAAGACTTCCTAGTGAAAAATGGAGTATTATACAAGTTCGACAGTGGTCGCGAGCTACTTGTGGTACCCGAAGCATTAGAGCTAGAAATCATACGTAGTGTTATGTTACGTAATGCGTTACGTTCGAACAATGGCTAGCTCAGAAGGGATTCATAAGTCATCTACCCGATGAAATAACAGCTATCTTATCATAGATGGAGCAGTTCAAATCATTTAAACTTAAGGAAAAAGGTTTATTTACACATAAGTACAAGTTAAATGAATAAGAAATATTTATTTAGCTACAATATCTAACTAGCTACATCATGCAAACATCGTCCTTAGCTATCTCAACCGCAACTGTTCGTTTTTTTCTGGCGTCCCATGACGTCAGTCTCTATCTGGCCTTTGATTCGCTGTTGTAGTGGTGCCATTCCCAACATCCTCCCCCCTTTGAGTTGCTGGATAGCTACTCAAAACATTCAAGTCTATCAAGCTCAATCTAAGTGGCATCTTAACAGTTCTACCAGATCTTGTCTTTGTTGTCTTAAAACTGTCACATACATCGGAAACATCAGTGGGGTCCGGAGATCGGGATGACCCAGAAATTTCTGAATGATGATAGATACACAAGTTGTCTCCACGATGAGAAACTGAAGACTTTACAGGAGATTGATATTTTTGAGGATCACTTGGATGACTTGAACCTGACAAATCATCATCTTGGATTTCTAGAGGAAACACTCGTTGTATCGGACGTACTTAAATTGTTAGTTTGCGTTCTTAATCTAATTGTTCTCACTTTACCGTCTTTTCCTGGAATCAGTTCCGTAACCCTGGCTAAAGGCCAATTCAATCTCTTCTTGATATCATCTCTTATCAACACAAAGTCATTCACTCGAATATTTGGAAATTGGGAATTTTGCTGTCGTTTCTGAATAAGTAGTCCTAAATATTCCTTTCGAAAACGTACTCGGAGATCTTCCATTAATTTTGCACGAAATCTGATTCTTTTCCTGAGATGACTGGTGTCTACTGTGTCTATATCAGTTACATCTAAATTGGATCTATCGGTCAAAAACATAGCAGGTGTAAGTGGAACTAAGTCTTCTGTATCTTCGGACAAATATGTCAGGGATCGCAAATTCACTACCCTTTCACATTCGCACATAACTGTTTCCAGTTCTTCATAGGTAAGAACAGCTCTGTCCAATGTTCTCCTAAGGAGTTCTTTGACTACTCGAACAAGTCTTTCCCACCATCCACCCCACCAAGGCAGCAGTGGGGGGATGAATTTACATTCGATCTTCTGTATTTCTGTTTGTCGAGTTACTTTACTCCAATCAATTTTTAACAAATTATTATATGCTCTCCTAAAGTTTGTACCGTTGTCTGTATAAACCACTCTAGGTCTTCCTCTTCTAGCAACAAAACATCTGAATGATAACAGAAAAGCATCAGTGGAAAGCGATGTTATTCACTCTAAATTAATTGCTCTATAAAGAGCACATGTGTAGAGAACCATCCATACTTTGTACCCACGTTTTACAAATAGGGGACCAGCCAAGTCAATACCAACTACTTCGAAAACTGCTGCATTTTCCACTCTATCAGCAGGTAAAGAAACTGGTTCAGTGATTAGAGATTTAGTTTTGTATCGTCGACATTTAATAAAGTCCTTCAGAACAGTACGTATCGCTCTTCTTCCTCTGGTAATCCAGTACTTTTCACGCAATATACTTAGTAATATCTGGGTTTCAGCATGACAGTTTTCTCGGTGAAAATATTCAATCAGTCTTTGAGTAAAGATACATTTATCAGGAAGCATAGGTGAAATGAAGAAAGGCTTATCTATGCGTTCAGTAAATCGAGTTTTAACTCTGATAATTCCGTTCACATCTTTGAAAACACACAAGTTCCGAATAGAGGTTTCACTAGGAAAAAAATGAGCTTGCACATTAGGAATAAGCAGAATTTCAGCATTTTAAATCTCCTGCATTAGAAGTCCCCCCTCCGGTCTAATACCATGACGCGATCTTACATTACTGAAAAATCTCAAGCAACCATTCTAACTATTGAATGGAAATTTGAGAACTTAATGGCATACACGGGACTTTCTCTTCCGACAAATTAATATTACATAACCTAACCTTTCTCCTTTCAAATGTGATTTCGGGTGTTTCTGTAGTCTATATCTCGGTATCAGGCCAGTTGTCTGTCGTTTGCAACAACCATGCCGGGCCTTTCCACCAGCAGGATTTTAACAATTTCTTAGGAGAACACCCTCGCGGGATCAGATCAGCAGGATTCATTTTCCCTGGCACATGTCGCCATTCATTATTAGGAAACAGATTATTTCTTTCTTTTACTCTGTTCGAGACAAAAACTGTCCAATCACCATGTTCTTTTAACCAGTATAAAGCTAACCTAGAGTCGGTCATTGTTTTAATCTCATGGGCGTTTAATGCCTGCTTCACTGAATATGCCAATCTGGCACCGATGCAACAAGCCATTAACTCTAACCTAAGGATCGTTACTTTCTTCAAAGGTACAACTCTGGTTTTTGCTCTAACAAAGTAAATTTTTACCCCTTGAGAGGTTCTTGTACTTAAAAAAAAAATACAGTTGGCATATGCCTCTTTGCACGCATCTACGAAAACATGCATCTCAGTGGAATAATTTTATTTCAGCATAACGTGAGATTTCGATATCTCTTAATGCGTCTATTTCTTTAAACCATCTTTTAAAAGACATTTGAATATTAGCTAGTAAGGGAGTATCCCACTTTACATTTAAATTCCACGTTTCCTGCAATAAAAGCTTAGGTGGTAAGATTGCAAGACTCAACAGACCTATTGGATCAAATATTTTCTGAACTATAGCTAAAATGATTCTCTTAGTAAAATTCTGATCTTCACTTACAAGATCAAAGTTTAAATTACACTTAACAGTGTCCTTATCAAGATCCCACAAAATTCCCAAATTTCGTGACACCTGTTGCTTAACAAGTAAATCATAGGTTCGAAAATCTGAGCCGACACATTTTTAAAAACACCAACATTTATTTTCACGACCTTTCTAATTCTACAAAATCTTAGGTGCAACTAACTATCAAACAGAAAAGCAGACGTAGACGTAATGATGCATCTGGGCACGTGATCCTCGTGACAGACGAATTCTTTAGGGTTGCTACAGAAAGGCAGTGTGTCGCCACAATTCTCCCACCTTTTGAGTGGATGGCTACACACTCAAAACATAAAACTTACATCAATATAAATGATGGTTATATAACAAAGAAAATTACTTAATACTTAAATGATATTACTTGAAAACAAAATTAATACTGAGGAATAATACAACAATAATAGCACAAATTAAATTATAATAACTCAAAGACATAAATTACATTATTCGTGATTTTACAATTCTACCACTACTGGTGGTGAAAGGAACTTGATCATTTTGAGTATTATCTATTATATTATCCAGTTCCAATCTAAACAATCTCTGTATTGGTCTCAAGAACTCTGAATTATTACTTTTCACAAGAGCAACTCTTATGTTGTCATCTCGATCAGGGATCACCCGAATAACGCGTGCTAAATTCCAATATGCACGGTTTTTATTTTGATCCTCCAGCAAGACAATTTCTCCTACAGAGAGAGGTTTATTTTTGTAATTTCTGGTAGATTGCTGTCTTAACTGCCCTAGATACTCAGAGCGAAATCTCACTCTTAACAATTCTCTCATTCTCTGGAGATACTTCGCTCTTCTACTCAATTTTTCTTTGTCCACATTGTCAATATCAGGAACACCCGACTGTGGAGTTTCATGCAGAAATTTTTCTGGAATTAAAGGCAAGGGATCTTCAATATCGTCAGACACGTACGTAAGTGGTCTTGAATTGACAATTCTTTCACAATCACACAAGACGGTGAGTAACTTTTCATAACCAAGAGAAGCACGACCTAAAAATTTTCTTACTATTTGTTTTACAATTTGTATTAAACGCTCCCACCATCCACCCCACCAAGCGGCGGAAGGAGGATTAAATTTCCACTGTATTCTCTTTTCAACAGCCTTGGAGCAGAGGCTGTCCCAGTCAATGGTTTGCAAAACTCTCTCTGCACCCACAAAATTTGTCCCATTATCGGAATATATGGTGGTAGGGCGTCCACGACGTGCGATAAAACGCCTTAAAACTTGAAAAAATGATTCAGTTGTTAATGAGGTAACCAGTTCCATATGGATGGCACGATAAACCGCACAGGTAAAGAGCACAATATACGATTTTCGTTCATCCTTTAAATGCAAGGGTCCGGCAAGATCACACCCGACGATTTCAAAAATGGCTGAATCACGAACCCTATCATTTGGTAAAACGCCTGGGACTGTCTCTACTCTTTTAGCCTTAAATCTCTGACATGTTACACATTTTCTTATACAGTTCCTTATAGTTTTACGTGATTTTAAGATCCAGTATCTTTCTCTTAAATGCGACATCAATAATGTAGTACCTGCATGCAACAAATCTTTGTGTACACTTAATATCAATAATTTGACTACTGGATGTTCAGAAGGTAATATGATGGGGAACTTAAAGCTGTTAGAGTCGTCACGATAAGCAACATTAGACTTAGCTCTTATTAGATCCTGACTATCGACAAATGGTCTGAGTCGTCTTAGCTTATCATCTGTTTCACCATTAAACGACTCTTTTTGTATAAATAGCATTAAAGCTATTTCTCCCCTTTCTATTTCAGATACAGTCAAATCCTTAGAATGGTTGTAATTATTATTCTTACGTACATTATTATAAAATCTGAATATCCATGATAACATTCTTACAATTTTCTTAAATGATGAGAAATACTTATAGTACCATCCAATACAATTATCACTCTTTGCCAACGTAACAATAACTGTCTTACGTATTTCTGAATTAACCAAATCCTCATCTGGTTCATCATTAGATTTAGGCCAATTTGCCTCATCTTCCCGTAACCAATCAGGTCCCTCCCACCATTTTCGTTCTATTAATTGATCTGCATAACAACCTCTAGAAAATAGGTCAGCAGGATTGAGACTACCAGGGACATGTCGCCATACAGTGGGGGAGGTCAACGATCTGATTTCCTGTACACGATTAAAAACGAATGCTCCCCAACGTTGATTTCGTCGTATCCAACTTAAAGCCGTCGAGGAGTCAGTCCAACAATGAATACGAACTTCATGTAGGCCAATATCATTAATAACTGAGGACAATAACCTAGAACCAATATTACAAGCAAGAAGTTCTAATCGAGGAATAGTAATAGGTTTTAAAGGAGCTACTCTCGATCTTGCGTGTATCAAACTAACCTTCACCTTTTTGCCACTCTGTACTCTTAAAAAGACGCATGCACCATACGCACTTTTACTACTGTCACAAAATAGATGTATACTCACAGCTTCATTAATAGATTTGAGACCTACCCATCTAGGTATTTGGATACTGGATAGCAAGTACAACTTTTTAAGCCAAAACCTAAACTTTTTGGTTAATTCATCGGGAAGAATATCGTCCCATTTAAGCCTTAAATTCCAAGTTTCCTGTAAAATTAGTTTTGGAATCAACATTACAGGAGCCGTATGCCCTATAACGTCAAACACCTGATGAGCTACTGCTAAAACTAGTCTTTTAGTAACTGGGTCATCCAATTTTATATCTTGACTTATTTTGCAGGATAAGGTATCTGTAACCGTATGCCATACAAGGCCCAAAACAGACACATCTCCTTCCGTGGAGGAATCTTCCTCTGGCACAAATCTTCTTATATTGGATTTCCAGAATCTTAAATTAAAATGACCCGAAGCCATAATTATTTGTGATTCATTTACAAACTTTCTCATTTCTATTTCTGAATTCATACTAGCCACACAGTTATCTACGTAAAAGGAGGTTTTCAAAATCTCCGCTGTATGACTTAAGCTTTCGGGAACTACACTCAAATGATACTGTATTATAGCGGCCAATAAATACGGACTATACGTAATACTAAAAACTACCCTTCTATGCCGATACAGTTCAACTTGTTCTTGATTATCCCTACTAAACCACATAAATCTCAAAAAGTCTCGATCTTTTTCCCTTATAGATATTTGCAGAAACGCTTTTTCTATATCTGAAGTGACACCAACGTAATTCTTGCGAAACCGATTAAGAATCGAAGGTATAATTTCAATTAAATTTGGTCCAGTAGATAAACAATCGTTCAATGATGGGTAACCAGGCGAATGAGAACTTGTATTAAACACCGGTCTTATACTCGTGCTACTATTTTCTTTAACAACTGCTCTATGAGGTAAATAATGTACACCCTTATATTTATTCTTATCCAGTACTTTTTCAATTATCCCGAGTGCTAACCAGTTCTGGAAAACGTCTCCGTAAGCGTCAAAATTCTCCGTAGTCATTAATTTTCTTTTAGTACTTACAAGACATTTTTCTGCTATCACTTTGTTTTCGGGTAAAAGCGAGCTATCCGACACCCATGGTAATGCTACTTCGTACCTTCCCTCTGAATTTACCGTAAGAGTCTCTTCAAAATATTTTTGCGTATCCTCCTGTAACTGAGTTTTGGTTTTACTTACGGAAGGTTCACTAATACCCAAAACATCTAACTTCCATAGATCACTAATACATTGACCCTTCACTAACAGAGAAGAAATTAGGAGGGATGCAGTATTTATCGTAGTTGGCTCAGTGCCAATAAATTTACCCATAACAGTCCAGCCTAACTGCGTATGCACTGTGCTGACGCCGCACGTAAGGGGAACAATTTTTCCCCAGTTAGCAACTTACCAGCAAAATCCGCACCAATTAGTAATTTTATCTCTTTATCTACCTTACATGTACCATTTTCTAAATCACTTAATTTGATACCATGTGACTTAAATTCGCGTAACCACGAACCAGATCGGAGTTGCTTAATTTCAGAACAAATTTTGTTTTGACCAAGTACCTCTAATTTACACTTATATTTACTATATATATTGCTTACTCCAATAACATAGTTTTTATATACATTTTCTGAAGTCTCAACTCCACCAAAAAGAAATTGCTTAATTTTTGATTCACCAATACACTTACAATTTAACCTTTGAGCAACATCATTACATAAATATGATTTCATAGAACCACTATCATAAATTTCTCGTACAAACATTTCTTTAGAACCATTCTGAATTTTTACAATTAAAGTTTGAAGATATACATCTGATACCTTAACATAGTTATTAAGAATGCCTGTTTTGTTTTCGTCATTCCCTAACTTTGTGACACTTTTTGTTTTGTTAGAATCGCAAATCAGGGCACATAATCACAAAATGTCGATTTTTACATAAGGTACACCTATGTTTAGCTGTGCACTGATTTGCTCTATGGTTTTTCTTAAGGCACACAAAACAAACTTTTCTTAATAATATCTTTCTTACATTCTAAACTCATTAAAGATGCATCTTTACAACTTTCAGACAAATGGGATTTTTCACAAAAAATACAAGTATCAGACTTTTTATACTTTTGAAAATTATCATTACACTTACTACTATTTCTATTATTTGCATTAATTAGTTCACATGCAGTTGGAAGAACAGGTTTTGTGTCAAAAAAACTTATTTTTCTTATTACTTACTTTATCAGAACACAAAACATCACGGGTAAGTTTAACTCTAAATTTAGTTTCTACTTCCCTTTTTAGAAAATCAATTAATGACTCTAAATCACTCTTACCTGTTGCTTCATGTGACATACCTCGTTGTCTTTCCCAAATTTGTATTAAACCAGCAGGAAGTGCTGATTCCACTAAAGGAAATAAAACAACTGCAAATTTATCTTTAGTTAAACCGAGTGTTTCCAATGCGCGTAGTTCAGTTTGCAACTTGTCATAAAGAGTTAATAAGTCTATCTTTTGTTTGTCATTGATTACCAGTTTTAATAACTCTCTAACATAAATTTGAATTAAAACATTTTCATTTCCAAATCGTTCTTTGAGATACTCCACGGCTTTTTCGTAATTTTCTTCCGGAGCAGGAAAACTCTCCACTATTGCTCTTGGCGCAGTCTCAGGTTTCGTAGATTGTAGTAGATAATAAAACTTGTCTCTCTTGTCGATGCGAGTATCTTCATGTATTTTACTAAACCTTGTCCAAAACGTTAACCACTTTCGGGAGTCTCCATCGAACTTCACCAGTTCGATCTCTGGCAATTTCTGTTTTGCGGTCGTAACTATTCCTGATGAAGAACCGCTATTCGGTGAACCAGTAGAAGGCTGTGAACACTTATCCTTTTTCCTGTTGGCTTTTACTTTCAACGTAGATAATTTATCGTAATATTCTTGAGCTACACTAAATTCTCTTTCGTATTCTTCTTCAGTACAGCCTTTTTTCTGTAGAAGTTCCAAAAAAGAGTCATCCGTATTTCGTAAAGTTT
This sequence comes from Stegodyphus dumicola, assembly GCF_044657685.1. Classification (NCBI taxonomy): domain Eukaryota; kingdom Metazoa; phylum Arthropoda; class Arachnida; order Araneae; family Eresidae; genus Stegodyphus; species Stegodyphus dumicola. Next base: position 84,690,098 of record NC_140781.1, read on the forward strand.
TATACTTCTCTGAAATTTGTTCTAAATAAATTTCTAAATCGTCCAAATCTGGAGAATCTGATCGTATCCATCTAACTTATTAGCTGTTTTCTTAAATACACTCCTAATTGCTTTCCGCTTCTTTTTAGTGTTTCTAAATCATCCATGTTTGCACCTAGAAACTTCTCTTATTTTCGTAAATTATCAAGTGTCGAAATCGATAATGTCACCCTGTGACATCCATCCTGGCTGGCTCGCCAAATTTGTTGCTTAACAAGTGAATCATAGGTTCGAAAATCTGAGCCGACACTTTTTTAAAAACACCAACATTTATTTTCACGACATTTCTAATTCTACAAAATCTTAAGTGCAACTAACTATCAAACAGAAAAGCAGACGTAGACGTAATGGGTAATGATGCATCTGGGCACGTGATCCTCGTGACAGACGAATTCTTTAGGGTTGCCACAGAAAGGCAGTGTGTCGCCACAACACCAGTACTATTAGAAACATACTTACATTTTACATTACTCTCCCAGTTTCTTAAGTTAAAGCAACCCCGTGACAAAATATCTTTTGCATTTACTATAAAATTTCTTCCTCCTCAATATTTGCAACGCCAGAAACATAATTGTCTACGTAAAAAGGATGTTTTAGGCTTTGTGCTATAGTATCAAATTCAGATGGTACATTATCTAATAAATGTGTAATTGAGGCTGCTAATAAAAATGGACTCGACTTTAAACCAAATACTACTCTGCGATGTCGGTAAACAATCTGTTCACTCTCGGACGGATAAAAAAAGCGCAAGAAATCTTTATGTTGAGGGGATGTACTTAGCATCAGAAATGCTTTCTCAATATCTGAAGATAATCCTATTGGATGAATTCGAAACCTATCAAGTATGTCTGGAATTATTTCTAGTAAGTTCGAACCCTTATACTAAAGGTCGTTCAAAGAGCATTTACCACTTTCTCGGGCTGACGCGTCAGACAAGTCTGATTTTTGTAGTGGTACTGTCTTTAATTACTGGCCGATAAGGTGAAAAATGTCTCGTCTTAATATTATCAGTTACTTTTCAATTATATTCAATTTTTCCCATTCCCGAAAAATCGTAGTAATTTTTCTAAAAATGCTTTATCTTGTGCTCACTGACACATCCTTTTATGCCGCTTCCAAGTTAAATCTTTGTCGACAAATCGGCGACATCAAATTTAAAAGGTAAACAAAGTTCATATCTACCGTCCGAAAGAATTTTCACATTATTTTTAAACTCTTCCAAAACTCTAGAATGTTCTAAATTCTTTCTATTATTTTCAATGAGATCTGAAATACCTATAGATTAAGACACAATAACACGCCGAATAAATACTAATTCAGAAGTCAAACAACAAGAATCAACGTTATATTTACAAAATTTTCACAGGACTAGTTTCGATGGTTTTTCCAACAGATGGCGACACTTGCTTATTCTTGTCCAGGCTTTCTTATCTAATCATTATTTCCTATCTTGTTCATTTGCGGTTTTGCAGCTGAGGATGGTGGTTCAGTAAAACCATCGAAACTAGTCATGTGAAAATTTTGTAAATATAACGCTGATTCTTGTTGTTTGACTTCTGAATTAGTATACCTATGGATTCTAAAGACCATAAATATTTTATCGAATAATTACTAACATACAACGAAATTGCATTCAAAACAGTATCATCATTGCTATCTCCAAATGACTTATGCTTTCCAGTTAACACATGTCCCAAACAAGTGTCAATCAAAAATAACCCTGACTCCAACCGAACGGATTTATTAGTAAATAAAGCGCCGACAATATCCGCTCCCAAAAGCAGACCAATCTCACTATCAGAAGAACCCAAATCAGACAGACTGACGCCTCTATCTTTCAGTTCATTAAGAATTTCACTATCATTCACTTTTGGCACCGTGCCACAAATTTTGCTCTCTGATAGTGCTTCGATTTGAAAGGAGAACGTTTCATCTAATGCCGAAATCAACAAATTATAAACATTGTGAATCTGCGTTCGCGTTTCTCTTCCCCCGAATAACGAATGCTTGAATTTAATTTCCCTTAATGGTTTTAAATTTAAATTCTCTACTAATTTTTTACTGACATACGAATGCTGAGAACCTGTATCCAGTAATGTGCGTACTTTAAGATCAACATTCTTAACTTTAACTATTAGAGTCATTTAATAAACATTTTCTATTTTACAGTTATTAGTTAATGTACTGGTTTCAGTTACATCACTTCTAGACTTTTCATTTGCGCTTTTTTCTTGGCGAAGGGGACACATTAAAGAATAGCGATTTTTATTACAGTACATGCAAGAATTTTTTACTCGACATGTTTTACAAGTGTGTCCCAAATCTGAAACATCCAAAACAGGCACCTTTTTTAATTAATATATTTTTCTTAGCTTCTAATGTCATATTTCTAGCAGAAAAACATTCTTTAGTTGGGTGCCGCTTTTCACAAAAGAGATAGTTAAAATTGCGCTTACCTGAGCTTTCAGAATTTGATGTACTTACTACCGCAGCTGCGCTGGCGGATTCTAAATTTTTATTTAGTGCATCCTTTTTCTTAGAAATATGATTAGAACCAAACCCAGTGCCAGCTAACACGACCATTTCTTCTCCTTTCACTTCTTGTTTCAGAAAATTCATCAAATTTTCAAGGCATCGGTCATCAGGTTGAGGTGCTTCTTTTAAATTTCTGTTTCTCTCCCAAGCAATTAATACTTCTTCGGGCAGGCAGGATTCAACTAAAGGCGTTAAGCAATCACCATACTTCTCTTGCGGTTTTCCAAGACTTTCTAAAGCTCTAATCTTGGTTTCTAAATCATCGTAGAGAGTGGGAAGATCCGTCTTCATACGTCCACTGCTTGCATTACGCATAACCATGCTTAGAAGATCTTTGACGTATATCTGTACAAGTAAGTCTTCTCTTCCAAACCTCTCTCGAAGCTGCGCGATTACTTTCGGATAGTTCGACGCCGTTGCCGGAAATCTCTCCACTACCCGTGCGGCTTTGGACTGAGGAACAACTGCTTGCAGGAGGTACTGGAATTTATCTTCATCTGGAATCGTCGGATGTTCAAAAACTGGCTCCAAAACGTCAAAAATTCTTTTGCTTCGCCGTTGAATTTCTTTAGTTCGATCTTCGGTAGTTTAAATTTGCGCTTATCTGGTAATTCAGTAGGTAAAGGATTCTTCAAAAGCTTTTCGATTTGAGAACACAGTTCAAAATATTTACCTCTATAAGGCTCAGATGAAATAAAATCTTCTTCATATAGCTTTTCAGCTTCTTTACATTGAAGAATTAGCGACGTTACTTCCTTTTGGCAAATATCAAGTCGATTAAACTTGTCTCTAACATGTTGTTCCAGAATCGAAAGTAGCTTCAAATCGTGAATATCTGATTTCAGTTCTGCATTAATTTTGTTTGCACATGTGGTAAAGGAAGTTCTTAGACATGTTCGTTCAGTTTTCAGCTGTGTAAGCTCCATTTTCAATTCATTTTAGCTGTTATCGCCCCCCGGTTGGGCGCCACAAATGTTATGTTACGTAATGCGTTACGTTCGAACAATGGCTAGCTCAGAAGGCATTCATAAGTCACCTACCCGATGAATTAACAGCTATCTTATCATAGATGGAGCACTTCAAATCATATAAACTTAAGGTAAAAGGTTTATTTACACATAAGTACAAGTTAAATGAATAAGAAATATTTATTTAGCTACAATATCTAACTAGCTACATCATGCAAACATCGTCCTTAGCTATCTCAACCGCAATTGTTTGTTTTTCTCTGGCGTCCCATGACGTCAGTCTCTATCTGGCCTTTGATTCGCTGTCATAGTGGTTCTATTCCCAACACGTAGTATCCACAAGTTACACTTCGCAGTGTCTAAAACTCAAGATCTGCTGCAAATCGACTTTTATATTCCTAACCTTAGAAAACAAATTGAATTAGTTATTTCAAATTGTATAGAATGTATTTTGTGCGACAGAAAACGAGGTAAGGGCGAAGGGTTGTTGAGTCCCATACCAAAAGATAGTATCCCTTTAAGCACTTTTCATATCGATTTTATAGGACCATTACCTTCGACAAACAAGAATTACAATCACATCTTAACCGTGGTTGATTCATTCACAAAGTTCGTATGGCTCTATCCAGTAAAGTCTACATCAGCTCAAGAGGCATTGCAGAAGCTGAAACTGCAACAATCAACTTTCGGTAATTCTTTGAGAATTATAAGTGACAAAGGTACGGCGTTTACCTCTAAAGATTTTGAAGATTACTGTAGTCAAGAGAAGATCCAGCACATATTTACAACTACAGGTGTTCCTAGAGGAAATGGACAAGTGGAAAGAATTCATTTCACTCTGATTCCAGTCCTATCCAAATTATCCATAGATGATGCAACCAAGGGGTACAAATATGTTGGAGATGTACAACGGATCTTGAACAGCACTAAGAGCAGAAGCACAAAGAGTTCTCCATTTGAGCTTCTTACTGGTGTTAAAATGAGAAATCACGAAGACTTGAAGATTATGGAAATTCTCGAAGAAGAAAAAATATTATGATGAAAGATCGAGAAGATATGAGAGAGGAAGCAAGGAAAAACATTCTAAAAATTCAGGAAGAGAATAAAAAAACATACAACAGGATGAGAAAAGAGGCACAGGTATGCAATGTGAACGACCTAGTTGCCATACAAAGAAAGCAGTATGGAGGTGGTCTAAAGTCAAGGCCAAAGTTCTTCGGTCCATACCGTGTAACAGCGAGGAAAGGCAAAGATCGTTACCAGGTGGAAAAAGTGGGACACTATGAAGGTCCTGGATGTACCACTACAGCGTCTGATCTCATGAAGCCGTGGACTTCTACTATATAGGACTATGTGTGGTTCTTCCGCACTTCTTTCTTTCTTTTTTTTTTAATTTATGGTTGATCTTTACAATATGGTAACTGGTAGTTTGGCGACATTTTGGAGGCGATAAAGGTTACTACCTGGGACTTTGGTAATAATGTGAGCAGTACTCAGTTCCGATTACGCATTATTTTGCGTGAGGGAAATGAGAGATCATGGGATATGTCATGTGATATTAATGGACGAATTACGGTTCTTTAATCGGAAAAGGGGGGAAATCGGGAAAAAATGTGGATATTTTGTATTTAGCTTTATTCTGTGTTGTATGAAACAGTGTTGTTTAATTTTTGGATCCCATGGCCCTAACTAAAGTGAATTCGAAATGGGTATTTAGGCATTGTGATAAAGAGAAGTTTGCTTTTTATTTAGCGGAGGAAGTATGGAGGAAAAATTCGCAGAAAAAATCTTTCAGTAATTTTATTGAATGAATTAGAAAAGTGTATCCGCCACGTAATCAAGATTCTGAAGAAGATTAGGTAAGTTAGTATTTTTAATTATTTGAGGATATTATTTTTATGCATTGTTCTAAATGTAAGGTGGAAAGGAATTTGGTATTATTGGGAAAATTGTTATTAGCAATGATTTAGTTTAAAGTAATTAGGATTGTAAGGTAATTTTTATTAATTTAATGTATGTGCTCATTTATATTTTAAGTAGTGTTTTTGAATTTAATTATATTTTAATGAAATGATAGTTATTTTGTGAATTTTATGTTTGTAGGAATTTGGTATACGTTTTAGTTGAAGTAAACGTGCATGGAAATAATTTAAATATCTGACACTAAGTATTTGTAATGGTTGCGGTATGAATTCGTTGGTGACGTTTATAATATAATAGATGATTTAGAGGTAAAAGTTTTTGGATATTTTATTTATTTTATATGTGGAAATGTTCATATTTGGAAAGGGTAAATACTTTTTCGCGATCAGGTAATTTCATATATGTTCTTTTTACCGGGTTTAAAGATTGAGAAAATTGTCATGTATTTTCGGGAAATTTTTCTAATTTATGAGAAAAAAGTAGTGTACATGGATATAGTGAAGAGTGTGCGCAATGCCATTTTTGTGCAATTCTGGGATGTTTTTTTAAGTAAAAATAAGTCGACGTGTACATGGTTTAGTGATATTTTAATTAAATGATAGTTATTTTGTGAATTTTATGTTTGTAGGAATTTGGTATACGTTTAAGTTGAAATAAACGTGCATGGAAATAATTTAAATATTTGATACTAAGTATTTGTAATGCTTGCGGTATGAATTCGTTGGTGACGTGTATAATGTAATAGATGATTTAGAGGTAAAAGTTTTTGGATATTTTATTTATTTTATATGTGGAAATGTTCATATTTGTAAAGGGTAAATACTTTTTCGCGATCAGGTAATTTCATATATGTTCTTTTTACCGGGTTTAAAGATTGAGAAAATTGTCATGTATTTTCGTGAAATTTTTCTAATTTATGAGAAAAAAGCAGTGTACATGGATATAGTGAAGAGTGTGCGCAATGCCATTTTTGTGCAATTCTGGGATGTTTTTTTAAGTAAAAATAAGTCGGCGTGTACATGGTTTATGTGTATGTGTTATTTTGAAAAACGCGTAAGGAGTATGGTATTGTGCACTTTTTCCCAATTTTGCAGTGAATATTTGTCATGATTAAGCAGTTTTGTTTGATAAAATTTCTAGCATAAGTGTAATTCGGCTAGTAGATTGTTGGAAGAAGTGTTCAGTAGATAAAAAGAAAAGAAACATGTCTTTACTTCGTGAAGACAAAATGGCGGCGGGGAAAATAAAATAGAGGGTTGCTGTAGGAGAGTTGGTTGCCAAATTTTCGCCAAAAAATCGCCAAGTTACCATAATGTAAAGATCAACCAAATTTATTTTCAGGTGCTGTCTTGATGTTCCAGTGTTGCTGATCCGTGTTTACAACACAACCACCAGAGGGCCTCACCGATGCGCCAGCAGCGAGAGCGAGGTGAAAGAAGAGTACGAAATAGAGAGTCTTCTATCCCACGCAAAGGTGGTAAGATGTCTCCACGAGAAGGTGGTTAAATAATGAACTGTATGCTTCCACGAGGAGGTGGTAAATTGAACTGCATAATACGACAGCCAGTGCGAGTAGGCACTAAGCTACTACATTATAAAATAGGCAAAAGCTATTCAGAATCCTGTTTGTATCAAAAGCACTTGTTTAATTCAATCTGTACCTTCTTCTGATTTTTTTATTAAATGTTCTGTGGTGTGGAAAATGTTGGAATTGTTATTTAGCATCTTCAACTCCCCTACTACATATATTTATTAAAAATCCTCTCATCTAAGTGTAGCTGGGGGCACAGATGAACATTCCTAGTCTTGAGATAAATTTTTGCCTAGTATTTTATCCAGGTGTCACATGTAAAGAAGTCATTTACTATGGAGTGAGAAACAGTTGAAAATGGACAGTGCTCTTATTTAAAATAAAAGTAGTTGAAAATGAAGCCTTTACTTACCTTTAATTAACCAGCTCAATGTGCTAGAATGACAACAGCTGGATAAATGATAACATTTACAGTCAACCCATTGATTTTTCACATACCTGATACTTTTTCTATTTCACATATTCTTTCAGAGCCAGTACTTTTGCAGATGACACAAGACGGAACAACACAGGGTAAACTTAATAAAACAGGTTAATAACAAGATAAATATTACAATGCAGAACCTCCAGACTACGGCAAATAGAGAAATAACTCAGCAAACATTTTACCGACTCCAAAGTGCTTTGTTTATCTCTAGAAGCCAGCCAGCTTTAATGCCCACTGAATATTATTGAGATACTAACCAGACCTCACTAAGTGCCTTGCAATGATGTTTAACAAAGAGGGCTGCATTATGAATTGTTACATAATGTGCCTGCTGATGTATCTTCATAAAAATTCCTGCACATTATTAACACAATGCCACATTAAGCAGGCACTGCTACTTTAGGTGCATAAAGGAGCTGCATGACATTAGCTAAGAGTCTTTTATGTCTCATTACTTCAATTTATAATAGTTAAATAAAATATTTATCTGTAGGCATACTTGCCAACCTATGACACTCAAAAATCAGGAGATTTTTTTAAGAAATCGGGAAATTTTTCACAATGTTAAAAAGACTTTTTAAATGATGAAAATATAGTTTTTAATAATGAATTAACTTTAAATAGTAACTAATTTTTAAATGCAAGCAACACAAAAATACCTTACACATAAAAAACATTTTTATTACTTGCATCGATTAAGAAAAAAGAAAACCACTTTAATTAATTTTCGTACAAATGTTAGAAACGGTGGCAGATTTTGCTTTCTTTAAGAAAAAAACTTCACAATTTTGTTCGTAGTAATTGCTTGTAGGCCTGCTTTCGCTAATAAAAGCTTTTCTAATGCGTCATCACTAATATTAGATCTAAATTTAGTCCTCGTTTTCGCAACAATACTGAAAATTTTCTCACACTCTGCATTATTATGGGGAACTGTCAAGATGGCCAACATAATTCTAGACAGCTCACTATATTTTAAAATTCCATCAGCAGACATTCTGCATTAGCAACTTTTTGGTCCTCTGTTTCCGAAGAAAAATTTTATTTTTCGTTTTTTTCAACACAACTCATGTTGTCCTTGTGTTTTTGTGTACGCACATGTTTGAGAACATCCGCCCTTCCACCATGCGAAATCGAAAATCGCAACGACAGGCGGTACACATCACAAATTTATTATACTTCCTTGAGGAAATAATGGAAAGAAAGTCAATTGTGTACGATTTTTGAAACGTACATGAGTATTTCACCTTTCTGGCAGACATAACAAAAGATGATAATTTCTAAAACTATTTCCCTAAGGCACGTATACACAAACAACTCAGGACAAAATGACCGAAATAACTAAAGAACATCCAAATAACAGCTTGCTTTGCCCTCATTGGCTAATTAATATATGCCAGATGACACGTAGTGGAGCACGATGCCCCCATTGGAGAACTGGAGAACGACGTTTCTGGATACGTATATGCTCTGCTCTCACTTACAAAGCAGAAGTTTTCTAATTCGCAAGGTTTTGTTTTAGATATAACCTAGAGAAAATTCAATTGCTTTCAGACTGCCAAAATCACTTTTTTTTTGTTTTTGTTTATATAACAAAGTATTAAGCCAAGTTCCATAAAAATCGTGAGGAATTTTAAGAATAAGAAAAAGTCGGGAGAAATATATTGTAAATCGGGTTGGCGGGAGAGCGGTCGAAAATCGGGAGTCTCCCGCCTAAATCGGGAGAGTTGGCAACTCTGTAGTAGGTTATGTTCATGACTGAAACAAATAGGAAGAATTGGCCCCACATAATATACCCCAATATAATACTAATATAAAAGTCTGTCAAAGGAAGTCCTCCAAAAAGAGCACTTTCTGAAAACATACAGTTCTTATGTGAGATTTAAAAAAAAAAATTAATAAATCTTAATATTAAAATTAACACTATAAATGCCTGCAACCTATACGGGGCAGATGCGAATGTTCATGGGAAGATATTTTTTTTGGTTTATTTGATTATGGAAAACCACACAAGGGCTTTCTCTCCAATGAAAAGGATGTCTTCGTGGAGGACTTTCTAAAACAATCTAGCTCTTATCCACATTACATATGGGAAAAACCCTGAAAACAGCCAGGCTGTTCATCTGGAATCAAACCCAGGTCAAACTACCAGTGTTCATTGACTTTACCACTCAGCCACTGGTGGTCCCATGAGAAGATGGATGCCATGTTTAAGTAATGTACATCTCCACTAGAACTACTAAGTGATACAAATTTAAGGCATTTTGTCTTCTTTTTTAAAATGAATACAGGAAATGAAAATACTGATTTTGATTATACTGATTAAATAAAAATGTAGTAACATTCCATTTAAGTGAACTTTCCTCAACAAAAATCCAACTTAGGTAAAATAACATTTAATGAACGAGTCCCCAAACCAGTCTGCTTCAATTCTTTCTATAAGTTAGTTTCCAATTCTAGAGTACCTGTGCATTTTATAATGTAAGTATGCCATTATGGTAATAAAGCAATACTACTATTTTTGTATGTGGCAAAAACAATAGATTGTGAAACCAGGAGATGATTACTCAAGTAAAAATTAATTGATGCGATATATTATTTAAAATTAGCTTTCTACTAAATTTCCTTCAAAATGAATCATCTGCCAAAGTTAAAGCTTCAAAGACAAGCAAAAATTCTGAACAGTACAGCAATGGAAGCAGAAATTTATCATTATTTATGGAGATCATGTCAGCTTAAGCTGTTAATTTATACTTCTAATACTTTTTTTTTTGGCATTTATTTAACTTTGTTCACAGAACACTGGTTTAATTTTTTTAATATAGTAATTCTTATAAAAATTAATGTTAACAAATTTTTTGGAAAAATGTGTAATTAAAATGAAAATAAAAATTTCAAAGAGGAAATTCAAAAGTGTATTTTATGCAAAATGTATTCAAAAACATTTTCCAAAACATGTGCATAAAAGTGAGCTATTTCCACAGTTTATAAAATTGAATACAAACCATGTATATCCCAGGATTTACATGTAATCCAAAATGATTCCACCCAGTGAATTCATATAAATGGGATTCTACCATAATTTTTCTTAAACATATTCTCTCGATTTTGACTGCATGTTATGTAAGTATGCATAATAACTTTAAAATCAAATAAAATTTCAAGCGACCAGATTTTAGTAGAAAATATTATACTGTTTTGCCCTTCCAGAAAACTTGAGCTGCATAATGCATTCCATGGAAATATAAAAATTTTCTTTCATGCATATTCAATTTGACTAGATTTACAATATAAAATTTATATATAACACAACTGTAAAGTTTATTTAGGCATCCTTCTACAAAAGAAACAAAATTAAAAAAATTTATTCTTTCTCTTATTATTCCAGTTTCAAAAATTATTAACAAAATTAAAACACACACTGACAAAATTTATCACATTTCCAAGTTTAATAAATATAATTACTTAATGGGAAAACTATAATTCTCTATAAAAATTGGTTCAAGCACTAAAATGGAATAAATAATTAAAAACTTTTAACATGAAATTTCATGTAAAATCCCATTTATTTAATACATATCTTCAAAAATGAGCAATAAATATGTCTATTTAACAATTGCATCATTTTCATATACAGTAAGCTTATTTACAAAAATATATCAGTGCACCTTGGTAGTTGAAAAATAAACAATCTTTTATATTATAAATATTCAATTAATGAAAACTTTCTTTTCCCCTTCCTCAGTTTATGTATTATCATACATCTATCACTTACCTGAACCTGAAAACTTATTACCTGAAAGCAACAATGGAGATAGATAAAAAAAAAAAAAAAAAAAAAAAGGGAAAAGTTAAAGTTATATTCTACTTTTATTTAAAAAGAAAGACTTATAAAATACAAGCATTCAAAAGAAAACTTGGGAGAAAAAAAAAAAAAAAAGGAAAAGAGTGAGAGAACAAGAAAGGGGAAAAAAAAAAAAAAAAAATGTTTTCAATCTTTGCAAAAATTAAAATGAAGGGAAAAACTCAAATTTCACAAAAACAGTTACCTTTCACAAAAAGCTATTTGTGATGACAAAAAGAATTTATAGCTTAAGTATAATTTAGAAAATTTTTAAATTATATATTCACACAAAATCTTGGGTATAATAAACAATCAATCAATAAAAATTTATACATAAATTAATCAAAATTTTCCGTAACTTGGCTATACAACAAAAACAAGCACATACACATACAAATAGTAACAGGGTTAAAAAAAATTAGAAATAAGATCATATTTTAAAGGCAAAATAACTTTAAAATATCAAAAATTAAAATTATTAAATTTCTTGTAATTGAATAATATAAATAACAATTCATTATAAATAGAACATCAACTGTTTTATAGATTGATAATAATAAGTTTATAACAGTCCCAAGGGTTTATCAGATGGTCACTTCAGGGAACTATTCATATATCAGAGGTAATTGCATAGATATGCTTTTGTGATGGCAGTGCAGAATTTGGCTTCCATAAAACAGACCACAGTTTGACACTCTAGGCCATAAAGCACTTTAAAGGACACTGGGGCCATGTAGTGCTGTACTTCCGATCTGTTTTAATAGACTGCAGTATAAGCAAAGAGCAACACCCATGGGCATGTGAGCTAACACTGAGGACTGCCATAAATCTGCATTTAATTAAAGGAACATCATATATGAAGAAAATAATTAAATTAAGTCTTATTCTGCATAACTGCAATTATGAAAGGAGGAAAACAATATGCTTTATGTAACATTAAAAAAAAAATTAAACAACTAAACTATTCCTTAGTCTCAGAATTTTTATAAATACACACTGTACAAAATCACACACTGGTGATTTAAATAATAATATAGTAAAGAAACTGGCAAGACTTCCATTTTTAATTATTACAAATAGAAAAATTTCTAAAAGGGAAATAAAATTCAGTTAGATTCAACAAATTTTCCAAAGAATTTTCATTATTAAAAAATTTTTCCATTACTATTTCATTCAAAAGTGCTGCTTATTGTCAAAATAAAACATGATTTACATAAACGGCAGTTTTGAAGGAAACAGAAGTTACATCTTTACAAAGATATAAGCTAGAGCAAAAACTAATTCATATGTCTTCTCACATAAACAGTAAGTAATTAATCTCAGTTATAGAAACCAAGGCTTCCCATAAACACTACATAATTTATGTCATCATAAGTTATGGCATATTTAAAAGGAATATCAAAGGCCCTTTATTAGATATATTATAAATACAGCTACTCATCAATCAAACAATTAATATTCATATTTTATTAAAGTTTATAAATTTTTTCAAGTATTTCAGTGCTCAAATATGGAATAATTTTAGCTGTATGAAATGTATTTAATTACATGAAATGAATTTTTATCATATAAATTCTTTGCAGGATGGGTGACTGAGAATTGAAAATTCAGATTTTGAATGAATGATGTCCACATGAATTCCAAAAGTTTTATAACAGTGTTTTTCCTGACACTAAGAATTGATATTATTTTTAAATGTTTAATTTTTGTGTGCGCATGAGTCTAGATGTTTAACTCAATGAAAAGTAACCCCCAAAAGGTTTAATTTTAAAAAAAGATCTTTGTTAAAGCTGAACAGCACTTTTTAACAATTAAAATATTATTGATGAGTACAGCGAACACCATCATGTGATAATAAATATGTACATCAATTTCAATAGTTCAACTAAGCAAAATTCAATATACATTTTGCATTAATTTTATTAGAAGAGTCCTGCCTACATTGATTAGAAATACAATAATACTTTCACTGAAATGAACGAAAAAACTCCTCTCAGAATTGCTTTTACCATATTCGTGAAGCTGCTGACAGTATTGAACATATGTTCAAAGAAAAATGTTTGTTCTCTACTTGCTTTATTGTGACACGTTTTACAACCACACTTCTTAATGCAAAAGACCTTAACACATTAATAATTAATACAAATAGAATACTTTGGCTGGCATATCACATACATTTATCTCTGGTAGGTGTATCAAATAAACTGGGATATCATAAAGAAACAAATTTTACAAACATTATACCATTTTCCTTCCCAATGACATATAAGAAAACAATATAAATTTTAGTAATAATCTGGAAGAGGTTATTTTGCAAATTAAATCAAAATGTCGACGCCTTTTTGTCTTTTTTTAATTTTAATTTTTAGTCTTCTACTTTAAATGTAACATTGAAACTGAATATGCTTCACATTTGAAGTATAAATAAAACCTATATAATTTTAAATTAATCTATATGACTTGAAAATTTAGCATTACTTAGAACACTATACATGGTTCAAAAATTGAACTAATTCATTTCACAATGCTTTAATACATATTACTTTATGAACATTTTGGTTAATCTCTTTTGTTAGAAAAGTGGCCAAGATTTTCAATAACTTTATTAGAATTTTTTTAACAGGATTGATTATTACATTTTACAAAAAAAGTTAAAATGTAATACTGAAAACCTAAATTACAGAATGTGGGAGGAAAACAAGATTCAGATACAGTTTGAATAAAAATAAAAGAACTTAAAATTTTATAACAAAACACACACTGCTGTTTTTAATAACTTTAATAACACAAAATTATTGGACATTTAATGACTATTATTAAAAATCATAAATATTATTTATTGAGTATTATTCAAAATTTCATTCAACTCAAGTCTTACTGGGGAAGAAAGGATAAGCATTTCAAATATTCAAATAAGTTGAACACATTTAATCTACAAAGTTTTCTGTACATGTAACATTTAATATGAATTTCATGAACAGTGAAAATGATGAAGATATATTCATTCTTAAGAATGATTTTTATAATATTGACATTTTTCAAATCATATTAAGTAACATTTGAATTCCTTATAAATCTAACATACATTTGTTATAGGTCATCCTTTCTACATTGACTACACTATTCAACAAAGATTTTTGTAAAAAAATGTCGTAAAAAAATCACACCCATGCTTCGTCTCTCATACATAAATGAAATATATATTTACACAACGAAAATGATAAAAAATGTATAACAATGAAAAATAACATGATATCATGTGGAGGCAGGCATATGGTTAGCTATGTTGTACTAAATTCTATTGCATATGTTGCTTAATCATCATCAGGTGTTTCACATTTTTCCTTTTTATATGCAGGGCCATATTTTGACATGTATTTATGAATAAAATCCCTCGCTTTGTGCTTTACATTATCATTGCATTCTAGATCTTCAACATTTTTGCAGTGTTTTAATTCCTTAGCCATAACAAAATGTGTGAGCTAAAGACAAAAAAAATTAGCACATAAATAAAATAATAAAAAAAATACTAAACAGGCAAATCTATAACATGTAACAGTATCTAGATAACTGAAAATCATATTAACGCATAAAACTCGGGCAATACATAAAATTTACAATTTTAATTTATTAATATAAAGTTTAAATCATTAATTAACAAAATCAAGAATGATTAATATTTAAAGTATATGAATTAATTAATAACTTCATACCACCAGTTAACCACTAAAACAGGTTAAGTACACAGCCTTTCATCAAAAGTAAGTCTACACCACATGCTTATTAAGTTCTGCTATTTTTACTTAATTTCCTAGTTGAACTTATTTTCATAATGACAATTATTTGAATTTTAATAATTAGTGCTTGACATTTACTGCTTACTGCAGAATAGCTTGACAACAGTCTTTCCGCTGACGACAGGTTAGTGGAACATGCAGTATCACTTGCATATACACTTTTTTGCCAAAAAAAAAAAAAAAAAAAAAAAAATCGAAGCACCAAGAAGGACTTTTGTGATTGTGACGAAATTTGGTATGCAAAAACATCTTGATCGAACATGCAAATGATCAAAGTTTCAAGGCAAATGAACAGGAATTGCAATCATGGCATGCATTTCTAGTTCACAATTTGCAAAGGATAAAATCAGTAACAGGGGTGGAAAATTTATCGTTTTTTGCTGCTGCCATAGTCATTCCATAAAGAAGCAACTAAAGATGCCATTACAACGATATCGAAGACCTTACAGACAACTACACGTCTTCAAACGTGGTCACATTGTAGGGTTGCATGAAAATGGGTGGACATACCGAACAATAGGCTGCCACCTGCAGCGTACAGACACTGCTGTGCAAAGATGCTTGCTACAAGAAAATTGCTGAAGAAATGAAGGCCCTGGAAGGCCAAGGAGCACAAATGCGAGGCAAGCTAGAATGATTGTTCACCAGGCCCGAACCGCCCCAACGGTATCATTGTCGACTTTTCAATGCACTACAGCCACGTTTATACCTCCTGTGGTACTATCCACCATCTCACATAGCTTGTCTGAGGTGGGGTTATGCTCCCAGAGGCCTTTCTGGCATTTGCCTTTGACCCCACAACATCGGCGAAGTCGCCTGGAGTGGTGTCACAACCGATCATCATGGCTGCCATCAGACTGCCATCATATAGTGTTCAGTGATGAATCCCACTTCACCCTTGAAGCAGATGACCACCATGTTTGTGTCTGGAGAAGATGGGGTCAGTGGTCCCAATCAGCCTTTGTTTTACAAAGGCATACATACAGCCATAACCTGTGGTGTGGGGCACTATTTCTTATGACAGCAAATCATCTTTAGTCAGCCTCCATACATCTCTAACAGCTCAACGATATGCCGATACCATCTCCGGCCGGGATGCATTAAACTTCATTACACGTCGGCCATTTTCCAACAAGATAATGCCAGGCGACATACCGCTCACATCTCTTGACTGTGTGTGTGTGTATTTAATTATGGCAAAGCACACGAGGGCTATCTGTCTAAGGGGAGGGATGCCTTTCGTGGAGGACTTTCTAAGGGAAACTGGCTCGTATACACGTTACACATGGGGAAAACCACGAAAACGCCCATGCAGCCAGCCCGTTCGCGGGATTCGAACCGCGGACCGAACTACCAGTGTTCAGCGACTTTACCGCTCGGCCGCTGGTGGGCCCATCTCTTGACTGTTTTCATGTGGTTGATACTCTTCCTTGGCCAACAAGGTCACCAGACCTTTCACCAATCGAGTGTGTTTGGGACATGGTAGGTCACCAGATTCGGGCACCACAAAATATCGCAGATCTGGAGTAACAACTGATGAACACCTGGCAGAATGTGTCTCACGGGGATGACTTTAGGAACCTCTACCATTACTTGCCTCGATAATTCAAGCATGCATTGCTGTGGGGGGGTCGACCAACTAATAATTTGAACACTCAATGGGTGATTGTGAGCCATGAATAGGTACTATGACCTTGATTTTTTAATCATTTTATTATCTGTGTATGAGCTATACACATATTTAATTTCATCAAAAACAATAACTTCTTTCATGATGCTTCAGTTTTTTTGCAAAAGAGTGTATTTAACATGCCTGCCACATATTATATGCTTTGGATTGAAACTTTTAATAAAAGGGCCATTTATATTAGAAAATACAACTTTTAGTATCAAAAGTTAAGGAACCAAATTCTTCATAAAACTCATTAGTTTTAAGATACTGCAAAAATTCTGAAAATGTACTCATTTTTATACCAACTTAAATGTATATATCAGCAACATAAAATACAAACAAAAATTATAACTGGCTAAATGAACGTTTTGTTTTTCAGACTAGAGTTATGGGGTTTTTTAGCCCCCAGACATGTAAAAGGGCATTATTTGAAAAACTGCACTGCATTAACTTAAAATAAGCAAAAATTATTATTAAATCTTAACCTCATTACCCTTTGTTGAGAAAATGTTTTAAATAAATAATAATTAAATAATCTGTTTCTTTCCACAAACATAATATTGCTATAATTGAAGTTAATTTACTTTAAAAATCAAACCTTTTCACTAAATAAACAATTTATTACAACATGTAAATGTCATGTCACTATTTTCACAATGTAATTCTTACAAAGAACTTTCAGGTAATGGTCTTGTCATTATTAATATTCTTAAAGAGGCATTTGCATCCACTTCATTTGTTATGTTGCAATCTACTGAAATTTTATTTTGTACAATTTCTATAACTTACTGGTATTTTGTAAAATATTTAAAAGAATGCCATGCATGAAGAAACAATTGAAAAAACTGGAAGATTTTTGGCAATTTTATCTAATGCATTAATAAGGCACCTACCTTTCTTGCTAAGTGTTTAAAATCATCATTATTTGTAATCCTTCCAACTCTACATTCCTGCCGACGATATGGATTTAAACATTCAACAACAAATTTTGACATTTTTGTCCTAAAAAGTTCCTTTATCTTTTTTGCTATTTCTACAGTAACAGGGTTACCACTTGAATCAACTTTCAGTTGAACAATTGCATAATTTTTCTTCTTTGACTATTAAGAATGAAATTAAACAAAAAAAAAAAAAAAAAAAAAAGTAAGGAAAATATGCACTAAGAAATCAGCAATATTTATCACAAAGTGAAAGGAAAAAATGTTTTTCTTTGTAAACTAAGTTTAAAATCAGTTAGAAAGCTCTAATGATGCAACCATTATAACTTGATTTTGTTTAACTTTCTAAACAGCTTAATATCAAATACAGACATAAAATGATAAACTTAGCTTTACATCAACTAATCAAAAACTATTTTAATATGTACTAATTTTTGATACATTTTAAATTTTATTCCGCTTATGAAGAGTTATATAATTATTTAGCTACAGCAGATTAGAGTTCATACAGTGAATGAGTTACAAATCTGATAACGCACAGATAACTTATGCTGATTTAGGACTTCATTTTTCAGATAAATGCTATGAACTAAGTTATTAAATAAAAGCTGTAAAAGTAACACGCTGTTTATCCTTTCATTTTAAATTTGTCATAACATATTACAGAATAAAAATGAATAGGCAAACATAATAAATTCTATATCTGCTTTAGCTTCTGACTCTTTTAGAAGTTGACCAAATAAAACGTACAACATGATTACATATACAGCATTTAGCCTTGTGAACAAACATAACTGAGTGACATAAACAAATGCTGAGTAACTTTTGGAAAAAAAAAGTCTTTTTAACACCACAGATAAAATGCATTCTTTGTGGCCTTACATTACATTGTTATAGTGATGCAATACTGCAGTTCATTCATCTGACGAATTTCATCATGTGTAAATATAATTTAAAAAATTCTAGATCACATTTATGATATTAATTACAAAACTGCAATATGCTGACCAGATTGAGATACATAAAGCGTTCAAGACAGATGGTTATAGGTAATATTTCTACAAATATTGATACAAAACAATCATTTCCAATTAGAAAGTTTCTTAAAATAAGACAAAGAATATTATGAGTTATGTTGCAGAATTGGAAATACAAGAGTTATACACATAATATAACATTTAAATGCTTTTATGATACCTGAAGAGAAGAGTGTAATTAGTAAAATGTTCATTACACACTAATAACTTAAGTGCAAAAATTTCTGCACTTTTAGTATACATAATTTAGTGAGAGATCACTAGTTTAGATTTGCTTGTGTACACACTAATAAATTAAATGCACAAAATTCTAGAGATTTAGTATAGATAATTTAGTGAGAGGTCAGTAGTTTAAATTATTTGTGGCCAGCTACAATGTCAGTAGCTACTGCTGCTTTCTCCAAAGTGGTACTGTAAGTTGACAAAACAAACTACTTTTATTTTATAGTTGTTCCCTAAATTTTCAGAATATTAAATTTAAGTTGAAAATACATCATTACGATATCAACAAATACTGCGCATAAAAACATAGAACTTTTTTATGTTTAACTCATTAAAGCGTAATGAATATTCTACTAGCCAAAATTTTGCTTTTGAAAGTCGTACAAAAGCTTGTTTTTTAGTTTAGGGAACATTTCCAACTACAATGTTGAAACAGTTCTCAAAACTCTCTTATTTGAGAAATTATGCTCTTAGATGGATGTACTTAAGACTAATATTTAAGGAAATAAAACCTGCAAAAGTATTTTTAAATAATCTGCGTAAATATATATAAAAGCAGAATTGAAAAATTTCAAAGGGAATCTAACATCAGGAACAGAAAAACAGTCTTACCTTTTATTATGCTATGAAAATAATATGGTGTGATTAAACTGGAAATATTAATAAAAAGGCAATACTTATTAATTACCTGAGACAACTTTAGAAAAGCTTCATATCAACTAATATGTCATCACACTTAAGACATAGAAAGCCTATTGGTATATTGACTCACAGCTATTACGTAAATGGTCTGAATATGGTATTGATGCATAGATAAACTATCAGATAAAGGATGCAATGAAAATCCATAAAAGGATACATTGTGTGCCATAAATTCATTGGAATTTACCACAAAAGAAAATTAATACTTATTTTAAGAGCATTAATTTTTTTTGTGACAGGCGCTTCAGTCACCTACTTTGGAATGCTGAGCTAACATGATGTGCTGGCTTATTGGGATGGCAATTTGCACTGCTAAGCCTCTTTGGAGGAAAAAATTCACCTGTGGCATAATTATTCCAATTTTGGGCACATAATGAGTAGTTGCAGTTGCCAGAATTAATTTGAAAACTTAATTATTATATTTTCCTTAGCACTTGAAGTATAGAAGGTGTTTTGCTAAACGATACACAAAATATTCACTATAATGCTAGCCAAACTCTAAGAATAATGAATAAAACCTCTAAAACAATACAGCATATAGCCCCGTATCACCAATAATAAAGAAAAATGTATTCGGAAGCATCGAGAACACCACATGTTTATATCAACTAATGCACTTAATAGCCAGCTAGCTCTGTTTATTTACATTACTCAACCCATGACTTCACTTTGATTATGAAACAATATACCAAAAATAGAAAGTAATGCAATGAAACGAAGATCAACATTTTTCCAGTTTCAATACATTCGACCATAACAGATATAGGGTTACATCTAGCGGGGGGGGGGGGGGAAGATACTAGTTAAAAGCTTTATCTAAAAAAATTATATGTGGTACTATAAGGTATTTCTCCTGCTTTCTTAGCATGCCTTCATAGTGTAGTGGTCTGCATGCTGAGCGCATATTCCAGGGGTCCGTGGTTCGATTCCCGGTGAGGGCGTTGCTCATTTTTCATCTCTCCTGCTTTGAAATAACCTAATGTCTCTACAGTGGTGCCCGAACTAAAAGGGTGGTGGATGATGATTCTCCTCTCCACCCTCAGGATTTGGTGATTGGGTCCCCTACTTCCCAGTTGCCCTTCAAAAGAGGGAGTATATAAGGTATTTCACACACCTTCTTAGTGTAGTGGTCACTACGATGGGTGCATATTCCAGAGATCTGTAGTTCGATTCCTGGCAAGGGCGTTGCTAACTTTTCATCACTCCTGCTTTAAAAGTAACCTAATGACTCTACAGTACACCCGTTCTAACAGTCAATTTAAATGGCGATTCACATGGCATAACTCTGATATATAGCTGGCAGCTGATGCATATGTGACACACTCGCCCTGAAAGGGTTAAGCAGTATAATACAATTTTTTTGACAAGATTCATCAAATTCACCATTTAGTAATGTAATAAAGCAGAGACTAGATGCCAACTACTTATAAAAAATTCCATTCAACTTAACCCTACAGTGCAAATTATAAGCATTGCCTGCCCTAGTTCTCAGCAGCAGCTTTAATTAATCATGAAAAAGCGGACTGATTAACTCGAGGGATGCCTTGACAGAGGACTGTCTAAAGGAAATTGGCTTGTATCCACTTTATACATGGAAAAAAACACAAAAATGTTCATGCAGACAGTGGGTACACTGCAATTCAAACCTAGGTAGAATTACCAGTATTCAGTAACTTTATCACTTGCTCACTAGCGAGCCCACAGCAGGGAACAAAAATATTTCACATCCTGGGAAAAGGAGCCTTTTTTACTTAGTAACATAAAAGCAGCTAAACTTCTGCATTATAGGTATTCTTTAGATCTAGCACCCTGGGTAACAACCTACATCATTACCCTTTACTTAGGCAAGTAACTCTACATCAAATTCAGCATTTAAGATTTATACCTGCTATATTTATGACACCATTTGAATACCATGTACGGCAATAACTGTTGGTAATTCATGTAAATAAGTTCTAAGCAATTTCATTTACAATTGCAAACAGTCTAGAAAATAAGCATCAATCAGCACTTCTTTTAAATTAAACTAATATTACAGATAGAATACAACAGTCCTAACAAAAAAACTACAGCAACTTTTGCTGAAACTGAGATCAGTTGCTACTATGGACGTGTCTGAAAATTTAATCAAAACATTATGGCTTAAGAAGCTGCCTGATTCAATGAAATACATATTATTAGTGATGAAGCTGTAACAACGTTAGCTTCTATGGCAGATAAAATTAGTGATATGAATCAGATGCCAGAAGCAGTTAGTGCTAATGAACTTTCCACTTCCATAAATGATTTGTTACATTAAACTGACTCTCCTGTACAAAAAATTGATAAAATAGCCTTTCGATCAAGACACAAGGATTTGGATTCCTGTAACTCCTATTCACAATATCAAAGGCGATCTTGTAAACGATATGATCCAAATGGTAAATTTTGTTTCTATCACTTTCGATTTGGAGCAAAATGCATTCCAGAGAAATGTCGGCCCTCATGTGCATGTATAAACAACCACCCTCCAAAATAGGAAAACTCAAATCTCCAGTAAATGCAATGGCATACTCTTGTGCAAAAAATATGAAGGACTATCACAAACTTCATTTATTCGTTTGTGACCGAAGATCAAAATTGCACTTTATTGTTAATGGTGGACCTGACATTAGCATAATTCTAGCTAGTCCTCAGAATGAATGTAAAACTGAATACAAATTGTATGCAGCTGACTGCACAGATATCTTCACATATGGCACAAAAACACCAACTCTTGATTTGGGATTATGCCATGATTTTCAGTTAATATTCATAATTGCTGATGTCATAAAAGTTATCTTAGGAGCTGACTTTTTCATGAATATAACAGACTTATTCATATAAAAAAGAAACAAAAAATAATCGATGCTGTAATGCAGGATCTAGGGTGATAATGCTGCTATTTCAAGTGATAACTACATAATCACATTAAATAAATCCACAAAAATTTTCGATTTACTGTTGAAATATCCAAAATTTCTAAACCTAACATTTTTAATACACAAATTAAACATGGTGTTACAAATTTTATTATGACTGATGGTCAACCTATTTATTTAAAGACACATGACAGTTCAATCTAAAATGATTAACGATAGCTAAAAAGGAATTTAAATTTATGCTTGGCAATGGAATAAATCCTCCATCAAACTCCCAGTGGTCAAGCTCCGCACCTTGTTACGAAAAAGGATGATCCATATTGGCCCTGTAGAGACTACAATCGACTTGCTGCACAGATGATACCTAATCGGTATTCAATCCCTTGGATTGAAAATCTTCATCATATATTAAAAGGCATGAATATTTTCTTCCAAACTGATTTGTTCAAAGCTTATTTTCAAACTACCATAACAGAAGAAAAATGTAAAACAGCTATCATCATTCCTTTCAGTTTGTATGAATTTAATGTAATGCATGTCAGTTTAAGAAATGCTCCTGCAACATTCTAGTGTATTATTCAAAGTCTTTATAGGATTAGAACTCGTTTCTCACTATTTAGAAGACATACTTTTTGCATCCAGTACTCATGAAGAACATGAAAATCACCTTAAATTAGTTTTTGAAAGATTAAACACCTTAGGCTTAAGAATAGATATTTCAAAGCCTGTTTTCGCTGTTCAACAATCGGTCTTTTAGGATACCTAATTACACCTCAGGGTTCCCATCCTTTTCTCCAAAGAGTTCAAGCAATTATCAACTAAACGACCAGAAACAATTCATGAACTTAAAAAATGTTTTTGGAAGACATAATTTTTATCATTGTCACTTAGAAGATGCAGCCAAGAATCAAGCATTGTTACACGAGTGAGCTAAAAGGAGGGACAAATCTAAAATTTAACAGACTGAAGAAGCTGGAAATCAGTTTGAAAAGTTCAAGAATAACCCGGTGAACATCGTACTATTGTCTTTTTCCAATTCTGAACTACCTCTGGCATTATTTACAGATGCTTCAGATATGGCAACTGGCTCAGTGTTGGAACAATACAAAAACCCATCTTGGAAACCAATAGCATATTTTTATGAAAAATTAAAACACATTCAGCAAAAATTTAGCACCTATGCCTGTGAAATGTTAAGCATATATCTTTCTGTTAGACACTTTAAGTATTATCCAGGTGGAAGAACATTTATCATTTATGTAGAACATACACCCTTGATATTCACCTTTTGTCAAAAACTTGACAAAGCAGCAACTAGACAAGTTAACCAACTTCATTATGTCCCCCAATTTTTGACTGATATCAAATATGTAAAATATGAGAGCAATATTGTAGCTGATACATTATTTAGGGTTAATGAAATTTCATCAACAGATTATGATAAAGCAGCTGATCAACAAACTCGTTGAACTGAAGAGTTTGCAAACAACTTCTTCCATGAATTTAAAGTAATATTCTCTACCTCTGGAGAAATATATGTGGTGTGATACATCAATTAAAGATATTCGGCCATATAGTCCTCAAGCTTTCAGAAAACAAATCTTTCAACAAATTCATGGTTTATCAGATCCAGGAATAAAGTTGACTATAAAACTAATGACACTGAAATTTATTTGCCCAACACTAGGAAATTGTATACAGTTGTGCACAAAAGCATGCATGCCTTTCCAAACAGCTAAAATCAGCTGGCATACCAAATCAAAATTAGGTGATTAAGATACAATAACACACCAAACAAATATTAATTTAGAAGTCAAACAACAAAAATCAGCGTTATCTTTTCAAATAGGATCACTTCCCCAATCGAAAAGGAATATTTACGGCCTTACTTGCACTGACAGATTTTTGAACTGGATGGAAATAGTTCCTTTTCAGATGATATTTCAGTTGATGCTGCAGCCAAGAGCCTTTTACAGAAATCGGATTGTGCATTTCGGAAAGCTAAACAAATTCATTAGCGATCATGAATCCCAATTTAAATGTGACACATTTGAAGATTTGTCCAAAATCTGTGGCATCAATTTGCAATATACTACTACTTCCAACCCCTCATGTAATGGCAAAAGTCAAGCACCTTTATTAAGCACAGCATTAAAAGCTAACAATAACCTGTCTTGGACTGACAGATTATGAAAAATACTTCTGCATTTGAGCCATCCAAAAGGATTAAAGCACATTAAAAATCTTTTAAATAGTTTTTCATTAGGCTAGATCTAAACATATACTTAAATACACATTTAGAAATAATTAAAGCATTATTAAAAATTTTTCATATGATAATTACTACCTTCAGAAAATAAAAACTATCAAAACTTAACTAACTTTTTAAAAATAACCCAAGAATAATTATCTGTTTGAGATTTTGAACCTTCTACAAGGAAAGTGTACACTGTAGAAGTAAGCTTTATTTTGGCTTAACTGAGACAAAAACTAATGTGGTGATGAAAATAAAATATCACTTTATACGTAAAAACTAAATTAAAAGACACGGTACAAAAAATCATATTTGAAAATGATGTATGCTGCCAAATTATTTGAATGTCATAAATTTTACCTTTTTATGGGATCTACGAGAATGTTT
This sequence comes from Stegodyphus dumicola, assembly GCF_044657685.1. Lineage (NCBI taxonomy): Eukaryota > Metazoa > Arthropoda > Arachnida > Araneae > Eresidae > Stegodyphus > Stegodyphus dumicola. Next base: position 84,715,331 of record NC_140781.1, read on the forward strand.
TTCATGTTTATGTTCCTAGAAATACAAGTAATAATTAATGTCCTTTAAAAAAAAAAAAGAAACAAAAGAAAACAATAAAACACAAAAGCAAGATATTAATTCTTACTATTTTCCGCTAGTGTACTTTTCACAAGATAAGTAGTACAAATTGAGAAATGGGTGTAAATTAGCAGCATGAAACATAAAATGCAAAAATAAACATAAAATAAGCAAACTTCTCTATTTTCTGTGACGAATTTGTGAAAAACTATGAATTGTTCACTTCCATTTATTACATTAACTTCTTATGAATGCACAAAAATAATTAACATACAAACATACTATTTTGGGTTCATCGTATGAAGGAGTTCCATCGTCAATATTTTCAGAGCTTTCATCAAATTCTGGTGGATCCCATTGTGTTTGCCTACAGAATTAATAACAAATAGAAATTATGCACAATTTCATGTAAACAGAAACAATATGCAATTTTTATATTCTAACTTGGTAAATAAACTAGAATTATAGAAGGGTTATTTTTAGTTGGTGAAATAATTGAATACATTTATGGTAAAAACAACTACCTCAAGTACACTTTACATTGGAAGGAAATGGAAAATATTAACCACTGCATTTAAATCAGCTATTACTATTATTCTTCATTATAAATAAGACAACACAATGAAAGGATGTAGCCAATGCATTGAATTTATGATCAGAAAATATTTAAAGTAGAACCACACCACAGATTTCAACACTTTTAATATCTCTTATATTACTTTCAGATGAATATTGTTATATTTATTATTTTTTAATCTGAGACAAATGTCTCACTCATCTTGCTGGAGGCATGGCTTTGACGGAGAAATCTTGTGATGTCACATTTTAAGAAAATTTGTTCAACTGAATATGAAAACAATATTTATTTTCTTTTCAATAACCAGGTGCTTGATGGAAATATCCCTAAATTCATCTATCATTTTACTAACTTAATTATCATTTTACTAAAATAAAATACTATCTAATTATTATTTTACTAAAATCAAGACTGCATCCAAGGATAAACCAATATTAATCTCAAAAAGAGGGGGTATGAATGATAAACAGTGAAGTTAAACAGTGTTCTCAGCCTGGCTTTGTTGGTTATTTGATTATGGCAAAGCTCATGAGGGCTGTATGCATAAAAGGAGGAATATCTTTGAGGAGGTTTTTCTGGCTTTCATGTTATGCATGGGGAAAACCCCAAAAACCAACTATGCAGCCAGACTGTTTGCCTGGTTTTGAGTCCATGATGAACTACCAGTACTCATTAAGTTCTCAATCTGGCAGTAAATTTCTGAAAACCATCATTCTGCGATAGATAAGAGATTAATATGAAATAAAGTAATCTGTCCACCAAAGGCTTCCATTATTTTTCCTAAATAACCATTTGATTGGAAATATCAAAACTATTTCCAAGCTATTTTAAAATATATCACATTTGTTAATTTCTTCATTGTATCTTATCTGTACTGCACATTTAATCTGCAATCAGTGAACTGTTACATGAAACATGTTAGTTGCTCACGAACTTTTGGCATGCTTATTATCTACAATAAGATGATTTTCAGGGCTACACTGAATTCTGGCCACACTTTTCTGGCTCAACATTTATTATCAAAATTTTATTTTAGTTAGTTCACAGTGAGAAAAAAGATATACATTCAACTCCACAAACAGTCAACTCAGTTACAGTGAATATCTGACTACAGTAAAATGAAACTGCCTGCATCGATCCATATAAATAGATAAGGTTTAAATTACACCCTTAGTTTTGGTTACAGGGAATAAAAACTCTAAAATGGTAAAAAAATAAATAACTTGTAACTTATTTCTGAGTACACTTAGTCATAAGAGTTTGAAACAATGAGAGTAACATTATAATGATTCCAAAAATATTAACACGTCTCACTAGTTTTCTGGAATGAGTTATTATCAATCTTTTGTAGTTATCTGACTATTTCTCTTAATCAAGAAATATATTCCCATTTTCTATTTAGTAAGTATGCACCCCTTACCTACAAGAGATTTATTCTTTGTTATGCAGCTATTTTGCCATTAGGACTTGTGTAACTATTGGTACCTGTAATCCGATTCCACCCAAGGACTGAAACTGAACAGTTTTAGAGCTATATACAGGTATAAGAGAGAATTAACCATTTCAGTCAAGTAGGCTATTTATAAACTTTCACACAATTTATGCATTGTAGGTTGGCAGGGTAGAAGTTAGTAATGAGTTACTGAAATAGGGTGCCTCATACATGTATCCCTTAGAATACGAGATCCTATGTGAATTCTGATGGTATGTTAAATGGATTTGGCTATTCATGTAAAACAGAGGCTATTTTCTCACATCAAAACCGATAATGCAGTCCTTTATATTCTGGAACTCTAGTAGTAAGTCATAGTCATTAATGCCACAACAGAGAATTGAAAGGTAATGGAAGCGATTCCCATGTGCTGACTTTCAAAGGAACTGACTATATGCACAGTATATAAACTACTCCACACACGCAAAGCACCACTAGTCAGTACATACCTTGCCAGTTCAGTTCTATGTTAGAACAATCAGAATGCGAATGCATGAGGTGTTTTCTTTGGGAGATAAAGTGAATATTCCCAGTGATACTGAGAACTTTCAAAAGCATGCATACACCAAAAAGCCATTATATTACGACAGTCCCTTACCTAGAGCATTCAGCTTACCTGATGACAAAACCATGGCCCCAAGTGGTTGATGCTAGAGTACATAAAGTGCCCATGCACTGTTTTTCCACATATAGAATGTTTGCCAACATAATGCGAAAAGCAGCTGATTTATCAGATTTCGATAAAAGTCAAATCGTTATGGATAGGTGCCTGGAAACATCAGCTTCATTTGGTGGGCTGCTCACCTGCAGCCATTGTGAGTACTTATTGAAAGTGGTGTATGAATGATGAAAATACAAGTTGCTGGCCAGCAGTTTGGTGGCCATGACACATTGATTCCAAAGAAGAGTGGACTGTTATATATTGTTTGCCATGACCAATAGGCTAAAAAAGGCCATAATTACTAGCAGCTACAACAGTGGCTACCATTATAGTGCATCTCAGCAGACAGTACAATGTACACTGCTGAATAGCATCCATGTCTGATGGGATGTCATCACCATCAGTGCCTCTAATAGGTCGTGGAACAGCACTGGACCGTAGAAAAATGGAAGAAAATCATCTGGTCCAATGAATCATGCTTTCTGGTCAATCACAATTACGGACAAAGGACAAATATGCTGATTTTCTATGGAAACCATGGCTCCCAGTCCCACAGTAGGTCAGATACAGGGCAGTAGCAGCAATAATAATGGTGTGGGTAATGTTTTCATTGAGCACACTAAGACCCGTCATTCCCATAGAACAACCCTCGATGTCTGCACAGTATGTGACCATTACTGAATACTAGGTGCACCCCTTCATGGCAATAGTGTTCTCAGCGGGTACTGGTATTTACCAACAAGACAATGCACCATGTCAAAAGAGCCAAATCATCAGGGAATGGTTTGAGCAACATTCTGGTGAATTTCAAGGCTCGTTTTGGCCTCTGAATTCACGTGACATGAATTCAATGAAACATTTGTGCTTTGACTTGAGAAAACGAATTCATACTGCCATGCTACTTCCTCGCAATGTGCACAAATTGCAGGACTAGTTGGCCACTGCCTGAAACTAGATACCATTACCTATTGGCACCTTGTGAAGTCAATGCTTCTGTTGATGGTTTTGAGGGAGAAAGGTAGTCTTACTTCATGTTAAACAGGTGGTCATAATGTAATGCTACTTCAGTGTATGTAAAAGGTACGTCTTAAGCAAATCACGTTTCCATATTTTTAGGAGTCTTTCTCATCTAGCACGTGCACATGATCAATACTGAACAGCTACCCAAATTACTGGACAAAAACCACAAGTTCAAGTATTAAGAAGGATGGTTGGGCAGATAAAAGAAAAGGCACAACATTACACTTAGAAAGATCAGCAAGGAAATAAATGGTCTATGAATCAATAAATGATAATAGTGTCCAAGTTAGAAATAGCTCAAACTCTGACTGGTATAAATACCTGCAGTGAAACTCTGGCTTATACCTGAATGGCTGGTATAAATCATTCTAAGATTCATACCAGCCATTCATTTGAGAGTATGTTAAACGGCAAAGAGACTAAATAATTTTGAAAGAAGTTTAAACAGGAATAGTGTAAAAATGATAAACGTTGAAAATCCAAGAAATGCTGTGCATATGTGCTCACATGTCATGTTCAGAGAAAATGAAACACTTAGCAACAGGGAAATTAAAGAATCATAGATGTTTCAAAATTTCAAGCAATTCTAGGTGAATTATTAGGTAAACATTTAAATTTAACATGACATCGCCCATTTTTCAAGAAGTTCCGTAAGGCCAAAGACTGAAAAATCCAACTTCTGATTCAGAGGGGTGCAACCCATGCATCAAAGTTGGTTTCACAGCTTTTAAAACCTTTTAGACAATAAAAGTAATGCATTATTTAATTCAAGTCTTGAAATCACAGCAAATAACATCAATAAATATTATGGATGCCATTTATTCTGCTAATTAAACATAGAGGAGAGTCTCAAAGGTCATAATACAAAACTCTTTGAGGCAGGCTGATTTGAAAGAGGATGCAAAGAATTCAAAGTTGTGTTTCCAAGAACCTGCTTCACTATATCAATAAAAATTCCAATGAAATGGAAAATTTCATCAATGCTTAATGCTAAGTTATAACAAGTAAAACACTGACACATGAAATTATTGTTATGATTGAAGGGCAGTTCCATCATGAACAATGACATTCAGAATGATGAGAAAGATAATGGAGAACATGCTTCAACAGTGAAAAAGGTATTGGGGGGTGTCAAATCTAAGCTCCCTAGATTGTAGAAAATGTTGAAATACTCTAAAGGATGTACAGAATGTATAAATTAAAAATATTAAAAAAAATAACAGATGTCAGTTGTCAACTGTCAAAGTGCCGATTTTGCACACATATTATGATAAGACCTTTCTATTCTAATGCACTGTGACCATGCAGGAAGCTCATGGATTGTTCACTTATCTTCAAAATTTAATTCTCTTGGTGTATTTGGTATGTTTCTCACTGCAGGTATGTCTTGATTAAATTTCTCCATCTCTCTTGTCAATGGTACTGTTTCAGTAGCTTTATGTGAATGTCAGACAGACAGCATCTTTCTTTTATCAGGAACTCCGGGATGGCACATAGTGTGTACTTCATATCAATTATTTCTTTCAATGCTAGATATGCAATTATAGATTATTATCAGGTCATCCCATAATTAATGTCCTCTTCTTCAACTTATTTGTGAAGATTGGCTGCCTTTCGTTGCCTTCTACTCCAACAAGTAATATCATTTTTCAAAGTAGGTTTTGAAGGGGGAAAACTAGGCAAGTTACTAATGTAATCAATATGTTCTCCATCTGAATCAATAACATTCTTCCAGCATTGTAGTAAGTTTTTTCTTAATACTATTCCTAAAAAATGTGGCTTTTTGGAGGTCCATTTCAAGTATTTTTTGGGAATTGTATTCTTTTCTCTCAATTAAATCCTGTAAGCTACAAATCACTAGACACTTTTCATGACTAGTCACTATGGTTCAAAAACTTCTTTTTGATTAACATCAGTAAGTTTGTGATAACTCACCTGCCAAGCTTTAGACACAGTTCCAAATTCCTTCAAATGGCAATGAAAAGTTGACGATGAAGAATTAACTTCTTTTGCAACTCAGCAAGTGCATATGGATTTCTTTGAATTGCAGCTTTCAACATATCACTAAAAAAGGACAGGATGCCCACAGTGACCAACATCTTTCATACTAAGATCACTATTCAATAATTTACAGAAACTGTTTACACTTGTGAATATTCAAAACACCTTTACTATTCTCAACCAGCTTTTCAAAAGCTACACATGGATTTCTTTAAGCTGCAGCTTTCAATCCATCACCAAAAAAGACAAGGCATCCAAAGTGGCTGGCATCTTTCAAGCTAATGTTGAAAATTACAGAACTTTGAATTACTTTTTGAAATTTACAGAACTATGTGGAAATATTCAAAACATCTTTACCATAAATCTCACCATAATTTTTTACATCTACTGCACTGTTGCCATTTCACACTCAGTATAGCATGTCTAATGTTCTCTTCTGTGACCACCATTTTCATGAGGGACTGTAAGCATCCAAGACAGACTTTATGTGAATGATGCTCTCTTTGTTCAGCTGCATTAACAAAATGATGAAAAACCACTTGCTTAAATACATTAGAATATGTTTTAAAAAGTCCTGTCAGAATAACAACACTATTTATAGGATTACCTAATATTATATGCTTGTGGAGGGTAATAATCTGTGACATTTGGATGATCTAAGTGAGAAGATTAGGCCAACTTTGCAATAGCTTTAAAATGACTCTTGTACATTCAAAATACACTGCTTATCAAAATTAAAGGATAATATGAAAAAATGATCACTGATTAAAGTTTTCAACCAATGTCAAATGATATAATTATTAATGTCAATTAATTATTTGCAAATGAATGCAAAATTGGAGTTTTGCACATAGGTTAGCCCTTGAACTATGCAAATTAGGAAACATGCTTAGTGACAATTAGGAAATTAGGACAACATGCTTTTTAGTGGGTGTATACTGAAATTTTGGTAGTTAGTTTTGTTCAGAGTTAATGCAGTTTCTGAGTGTCATCAGAATTCATTAGTTATGACTCAAAGGCATCATTTAAGAGAAAGATAAAAGCGGCAGTAAATTGGTTGAGTCGAGGAGGATGCAAACACAAATAGAGGTTGTGCAAGATGTAAATATCCATCAAAGTGTCATATAAACACACTTAGAATTGCTTTTTAAGAAATTAAACAGTTATTAGATCAGGGGTGTTTGTGGGACCCCAAAAAATTCCCTGAAACTTTTACGGACTTACTACCGACATTTTGGAGTTTCGAGAAGGGGAGGGGAGAGAAATGAAAAATTACAATTATGAAGTATTGAACGACCTAATTATAAAAGTTCAATGAATTACTTTTTTTTTTGCAAAATTAATAACCATAAATTTTCAAACATATAAACTACTACATTTTATGTAAATATTTTAAATTACCTGAATTAATTCTTTAAAAAAAAATTATCTAATTTCTGCTGCTTTTTTTATTTTCTGATGTTTGTGGGCTTGTCTTTCTTTTGTGGTGAACTTCATAATTGCAGGAAGGTTGACTTTTATTTTCCTTATTTACAGTTGAAGAAATTTCCTCGAGAACTGCACATGTAGAAGCAGTTTGCTTTTCTGCTAATGTAGAAGGTTTTTCAGAGACTTTTATAGGTGACTCATCTGAAATACATGTTTTTAAGTCCTATTGATATGTTTTCCAACTTCTGTTCATATTCAGTAAGAGATCTTTGTGAATTGGATCAGTCATTGGATTTTTTGAGCCATATTTTTCACATGAGGTTTCTTTAGAAGCCATTAAATCATATTTAATAGTCTGCACTGCATCTAGGGAATCAATCTTAAGAGAGGTTCTATACTCAGTGACAAGTGTATCCATTAAGTTGAATGCACTTTCCACTAATGGGCCATGGAAGCAGCTAAGGCAGGCTTTGACCAATTTAGCCAATGTAGGATACTTATAATCATTTGTGAAATCATCTTTTAAATTAAAAACTTTAGACCAATATTTATCAATTGTACACTTGACTTGATTTCCACCTTCATCAGATGTGTAGAGCATTTCTTTGGTGATATCAATATCACTCTGGTATAACCTTATTTCAGCTTCTACTTTTGACTTTTCATTATCACTAAAAATATGGGACGTAAAAGATGATAATTTTTCAAAAGCAAATATTGTACTAGTTTTACCTCTTAGCTTTGGATCTAATGCTGTAAAACTAATTAGATATGAATTTTTAAGGGGTAATTTCTGTTTCATATGCTGTGCTGTATTAGTATAAGCTTTCATCAGAGAAATTTGGAATTCTTTTGCTGTTGGATGATTTTTTGGTAATTTCTTCAGGAGAGTGGAAGCTTCTGCACCAGTAAATATTACTTTGCTAGGTAGATGGAATTCTGGATTTGTGACATCAACCTTTAATAAATCATTATAAGATGTGCACTCTATATTTTCTGGCTTCATAAAAAAAGAGAAAAATTTTGCCACCAATTTATAAATACTGGAATGTATTAAATGAAGCATTGGTTTTTTTTGTTTCAAATAATTTAATATATGTGTTGAACTCTGGTAATACAGCTGAATATAATGCCATATGCAATAAAGTTTTGTTTTGCATAACAAATAACCCATTTAGTATTCTTTTTTTCCGACCTAAAGCATCCTTTGTGAGTTGTTGGGAATGCAAGCAAGAATACACCCCTTTAACAATTTTTTTCTGAGCTGCAGAAATATTTCTTTTATTGTATACAGTTTCAACATAAGAAAAATAATCCCCTTTATCAGTTTTATCTAAGTAGTGAAAATAAAATGCAATAAGAGCATCCCACAGATCTTTGATTCTTTCTAAAACACATAAAATGTACACCCACCTATGGTCTGGTCTCTTTAAGGGCTTAAGTTTTTTAATGGCAAGGGATTCACAGATTTTGAAAAAATTTTCTCTTTTACTGCAGCTTTTCATATCAAAATAGATGTCATCAAACAAATCTTCTAAGTATCTATCAAAATATGAAGCAAATTTTTTTGCACAGTTATTAGCTGTGTGACATGTGTCACCATCAATATCTAATACATGGGGTGCTTTGTTTGATCGTAGTCTGGTTTCAACACCCTTTTTTTTTTTTCCACGCATGGTGTTACATGAGTCCATTAATACACTAATTAAGTTTGCCCATGGAATATTATTATCTTCAATAGTATTAACAACTGCTTTAAAAACAGCTTCTGAATTGCAAGATTCCATCTTTAGAGATGCAAAATGATGAACTACAACTTCATTTTGATTATTGTCATAAAACTGCACCAATATTGCCAGTATACTTTCTTGAGCATTGCTAGTACTTTCAGCCAAATTTAGAGAAAATGGAGTCTCCTTCAAAGTTGTAATATTTTCCTTAATAGTTTTTGCGAGCCCATATTTCATCTTATAACATGCAGTAGTCCTGGACATTTCCAACGAGTTTAGTGCCGTCTGATCGTGGCTCAACTGTTTGCAGAGTTCAATCAAATTGGGAGCTACATTGAAAGAAAGAGAATTCTTGGAGATAAACGAAGTTATTAATACCTCTTGGCGTGCTTTTCTTGTCACTATATCCAATGGCCGAGCATCAGTCTCCAGTAAGTCATCAGTATTTTTTGAATTAGCATAATTACTTAAAGTCATTGAATGTCTAATGCACTTTGAATATTTTATGTGCATCACACTTTTAGAATGATTTGTGAAAGCCTTGAATCCTTCCCCACCATACTTCAGAAGTGAGTTACAAAAAACACAATATGCTTGTCCAGCAACATTTATTTTCTTGCACCATGTGCCGATGGTATCCCCATTACCATCTCTCCGTTCAATCCAATTCCACCTAAATGCATTCCGGGCACCTTCTTCTAATTGTATAATATCACTATTTATATCGAGAAATTTCATAGTGAAATTCTCTTGTGTACATAAGTAAAAAAATATTTCAATAAACGAAACGAAAAATTTACACAGCGGAGAAAAAAAAGTTGAGAAGCGATCAATGACAAATAGCTAATAAGGCGAAAAATCCCCCTTCTCTACTGATTGGCGCCACGCCAGGAGAGATAAGACCTTTGAACCCAGAGTCAACGTGATCGCACATCTGGTCGAACGAAGTCTCTCCCTTTTTTTTTCTGCCGTGCCTACTTGCCGAAAAGAATCCAGAAGAGAATGTCCGAGAATCGGGGGAATGAGTCATAACTCGCAATAAGGAAAGAACAAAAAAGAAGTTTTTTCCCCCTTTTCACGCATTATCACTGCCTTTGGAGAAAGAAAGGAAAAGTTTTCACCACACACACTGACCTTGTGTTTTCTGCTTTCAAAGCAAACAAAATTACCCAGATCAAAATAAATAATTCATTATTATTCCTACTTCTTTTTGAACGACAATCCCCGGAATTTCCAGGTATCGAAGTTCTCCGGGGTTTACCCGGAGCACAAACATCCCTGTTAGATAAGGGCGGAAAACAGCAACACCTGCATTCAAAGACTCTGATTGTTTGCTAGAAGAAACAACTGCAAAGTAGCTGCCAGACAGATGATTTTAGACTTTCCGATATCCATTGGGAACTCAAATCAGCCATTCTATTGCTGCCAAAAAACAAACAAACAAACAAAAAATCCCGAGGTTAAGCTTTATGTGAAAACACACTAATTCGTGCCTCCTTCACTTAAATGAGTCCATTTAAGGCAGTGTTATCTAATGACACAGCCAAGAGAAATGGTCCATAGACGAATCTACTGATGAATCAAAAGAGCCTAGTCAAGACTAAATTGTGATTCTAGATATGTTTTAATCAGGAAGGAGCGAGAAATATGCCACTTGCCTTCCCTTGTTCATACAAGCTTCCTTTTAAATGAAAGTGGCTTCATGTTTTTTGGTGGTATCATCCAAAAAGACCCCACAGTCTACATGTCTTGATTTTTTTAACCAGTTACAGATATGTGAAACCCATTGTAAGTCTGTTTAGTACTTTTGGCTCAGTTTTCTTGGGGGGAGGAGCTAAAAGATGTCAAAGTTATTTCTCATTAAGTCCCCCTCGTATAAGAATACTTGGAACTCGCAGATATCTTTCAAAAGGAATGGTCAGCTTACTCACAAAATTTAAATCTGATTAAACATGTGTGCGATGCCACAGGCCATCAAACTGCAGCATGCTAAATGCCTCTCCAGACCCTTCAGGATCTGAAAAATCACTTTCACAAAACAGCATGCAGTTCCACAAGATTTTCCCAACAGTTTGATAAATTATATCAAGATGTGAGATTTGCTTTTCTATCAACAGCAACCACAGATTTTTTTCTTGAAAAACGCTGAAGATAACTTTCCCATCATTTCTTAATTTTCAAAACAGCATGCAGTTCCACAAGATTTGCTTAACAGTTTGGTAAATTCTATGATATCATGATGTGAGATTTGCTTTTCTATCAACAGCAACCATAGACTTTTTTTCTTGCAAAAGCCTGAAGATAACTTTCCCATCATTTTTTAATTTTCATGAATATGATTTTAAATTCAGTATTTTAAAATTAATCAAGAGGCAAGTATGATACTTCATGCTTTTGGAAAATTATTTTTAATCATCTTTCAATAAGTAATAGCTATTTTTTTATTTCTGCCAATATTCTTTAATTTTCATGAATAGTAAAAATATTATTTTTTGATTGCACCATTCATTTAGACTTAAGCAAAGACACTTCATCTTTTAATGAAGTGGGGTTTGCTATTAATGAAATTGACTCTGTATATGCACTCACATGAACTGTTATGAAGAAATGAATAAACACAAACTAAAAATAAATCTATTGTAAATTGTTATTAAACATAAAGGAGTGAAATGTGAACCTGAATTACAGATATACAAACAAATGTTTTGCATTCATTTATTTAATTATTATTTTACATTTCCATTCTAAGAATTAATTTCTTGAGGTTTCAGGAAATAGTACTTTGAAATCCTGGAAAATCACAAAATAGCCATGCATCTTCAAATATCTTGCATTTTTATTTGCATATCTATTGCATTTCAGCACCTAACTTTTTTATCACTAAGTACTTTTCGATGAGCAGTTTTCTACATATGTACCTTTTCCTTAATACATTGAGAATTCAGGGTTGGCACACCTTCCTTGTAAGATGAACCAAGCACATGTAAGATGCAAGAGGAGATTGTAGTGGAGTCTAGAAGACTGAAACAGGTACTTGCATATAATAATCATCAACAGAGACATACTTGCCATCTTAAATGTATAACACATTCATATACGAATTTATAGCCTATGTTGTGACAATAACAGAAGGTTCATATAATATGTGCATTGAGCATAAATGCATGAATTCCTTAGTGCACCTAGAAATCCTTGAAAAATTTAGTAACTGCATAAAAAATTTATATGCCACAATTCTTAAAAAGATTCTTTAATTAATTAATTAAAAATTATAATTCATTTATAAAGAGGCAGAAAGAATAATCAAACGCATACAAAGCAATATAAGTAAAAGCATACAAGATCATAGGATACAAATAAATTCATAGGAGATGCTCAGTAATCCTTTCCTTTAAATTCAGATGCTTTTTTAAATGTTTTAAATTATGTTGTCTAACAAATATTTAATCTTTTAAATTACATCTCGCAAATATTTAGAATTTAAAAAAGAAAAGTTAATATTTTCTATTTTTAATTAAGGCACCTACTAAAGTTTCACTAAAGGAAATGAAAAATAAATATCAGTCTAAATACTAAGCATTTAGTTGGCATTTATGTATGTGTTGAGCATCATCTTTCATGAAGGCAACCGTAGATAAAATGTTACAATATTTTTTTATAATACTACTACTTTAGAGGAAGAGTAATAAGTATGCTTTGGTGAAAATATGCCTAGTTTTTTTGTTTACTTCCAATTTCTCATCCTGATAAAGATACTACAAATGGCTACACGATGCAGTTTTTTTGGCTGCTAATTCATCAGATTAAATTCCCTTTGGAAATTAGAGGGAAATTTAAATAATAATAATAAAAAAAAGCCTCGAAGAAATTATGTCAAGGGAGGAAAATGAAAAAAATGAAATGTGAAGAAACCACATGGGCATATTTTGAACAAACCACTGTTAACTGCTACTAAACAAGGTACAAATACCATAATACAAAAGCTTCATAAGTTGAGGGTGTGCTATAAGGCAATAATAAAATTGTCTTGCTTCCCTTTGGACTAAGATTCACACTTTGCATAATTTTAATATTTAAACAATTTTAAATTTATTTCCATTTTGTTTATTTTTTAACAGAAGTTTTAAATTTACAGTAATTTTGTTCATTATTCTGCAACTCACTGTTTGGATTTAAAAGGACCCATAATTTACAGAGCACTTTTATTTAAATGATATTAATTAAAATATGTTAATAATTATTTCCTTTGTATAATATTGTTTAGAATTTCACAGATCATTCAGAACATTTTCTTGGAAGCGTTCAAAACGCATTCTCAGTAATAAGATTTAAATGGCAGGAAAATCTCAGGTTTATTTGCAACACAAATATCAGGCTTATTTACAAAATAAATATGAATTGATGCCCTATGAAAAATAAATAACTCTGAATAAGTTGAATCTACTCATTGGAGGAATGAGGAAAGTTAGTCAATCTTACCATGAAAAATCATTAACTGAACCAAACTACTACAATATGTCAAACTCAGTAAACAGCATTTAACAACATACTTACTGGAAAGGAATTATTACTTTTACTTACAGGATCTTTTTTTACAGTTACTTTATTCTAGCTCCAAAATATGGCTTTGGAATATTTTTGCTTTGAAAACTCAACACCAGGCATGAAAGTGCAAGTTGGCCAAAAAAACTGAACAGTACACGGGCACAAAATTACACAAAAACTAAATGCGCACGCGCAACCTCAAAAAAAAAAAAAAAAAAAAAAAAAAAAAAACTTTTTAATAAAATATCAACTTTTAATATAAAAAGTATTAAACATATACAGTGGGGCCAAAATTGTGGACACTTTTAGAAATTTTTATGTTTTTGAACTTTGTATGCTTATAAACGTTACGTTTCACAAAATGCAAACTTGTATATATCATTTTAAAGAGAATTTATTAATGAATTCAATACAAAACACAAAATTCAATTATTTGCAATACAAAAAAAGTTAAACGATAATAGTTATCGATATACATTAGATAGTGATGATTGCAGTGAGTTATCAGTACTTAGTAGGGTACCCTTTATTTTTTATTACAAAATCACATCAATGTTTCAATGAGCTGACAAGAGTTTTAAGCTCTTCTTTTGCTATTACATGATGCCAGGAAACAATTATAGCCTCAATTAGTTCCCTTTTATTTAATGGGCGCCTCATTCGGACAAGAGTTTTCAAACAGTGCCACAAATTTTCGATAGGATTGAGGTCATGACTGTTTCCTGGCCCTGACAACAATTTGATGCTCTTTGTACGAAACCACACTTTCGATATTTTGGCCGCGTGGCAAGGAACAGAATCCTGCTGAAAAATAAACGAAGCATTGTTGGGAAAGAGATCTCTGATGGAAGGTAGAAGTTTTATTTTATTAATTTTTTTAACAATTTTCACAATTTTTCAACAGAACACACATTTCAAATTACAAACAGTTTACATTTTTTTCACATACCACTTTACTTTAATTTCCTTCAAGCAAACATACATCTCTTGATTGGCTCAGTTACTTAACTCCCTAAATAATTGATATTACTACCTGTAGGATTTTTAATTTTTAATTTAATTTAATTTAATTAATATTAATATTTACAAAAAAATTTTTACTATAACAAAGATAGCAGCTTGACACTCAATTTTACCTACATAAGCGCGATCTATATAATTTGAAGAACACACTTACTTCTCTTTCACAACACTCACATAGTAGGTAAGTTAGAATTAAAACTTACTATTTATTTGCTTTAAGTATTTTTTTAAAAAAATTTTTATGTAGTATCTAGTTATTTTCTAAATATGAAATTATATTTTTAAATATATATTTATTTAAAAAATTGTGAATTAGTTCTTTTTGTTTTTTATTTCTTATTGGTTTATATGGATTATGTATAGTTCTTTTATAGTTTCTTTTTATTGATATGCATATTCGTGTAGGGGAAGTTTCTGTAGACAAGGATTTCTAAAATACATTGGTTTCTAGATTTTATTATTTTTAAAAAAATTAATTTTTTAAGAAAAAGTTTAATTCTTGACTTTACTTACTTGTTTCTCAAAAGACAATTAGTATTTTCCTTTTTGAACTTTTTGAACTTTCTTAAATGTTAATTTCTAAGAGTACCACTTTATTGGACTTACTTTTGGTTTTGACTTTTACCCTTGCCTGCATGAATGACGAAACACGAATTGAATGATTGGAGAGTTAGGTTTGGAGGCAACTTCCCCTTGATAAATCTGTCTCCTGCCTACTCTACAATCATTCACATATGCATTTTTTAAAAAAATTGTTTAATTTAATTTTAATTTATTAAATTAGTAGATTTATTTTCATGGATAGATTTTACACTTGATTTGCTTATGCTTCTGAATTTAAATGATATTGTAGATTAGTTCAAGAATTAAATCTTTTACATGTTTGCATATTTTAAAATTATTTTAAATTATTTTGGCTTTTTTCTTTTTTTAGAATTTAAATTTGCTTTTCTACTTTTTTACTTTTATACGTATTTGCTTAGAATTTAAATTTGTTTAAATTTAAATTTCATTCCTTGCAGCAATGGCACAAAGAATATTTAATTAAATATGTAGTTAAATTTAATTTTTTTTAATTAAACTCAATTTATTCTTATGAAACTGTCAATTATCTTCTATCAATTATCTTGTCAATCTGTTACTGTCAATTATCTTCACTTTTAGTTCAATAAACAATACTTTATATAACACCAGAAAAATAGTCATGTGAGATAATATAATTACAAAATAACATATAGTTAAAAGTGGAATATAAAAAATAACTATTTTGTCTCAGTCTCACTCGATCCTGATCAAAAATTTTTAGGAAAAAAGCTTTTTGCTACTTTTGCAGCCAGTTTCTAATTTCCGTTTGCAGGCTAGTCTCAATTTCTTTTCAGCAGCTTTTATACAATCCATTGATACTTTTTTATTTTCTTCATTATTTTCTGCAATGTTTAATTGCCTTTTTTTAGATTCTCGCTCCTCCTTTTTTTTATCTCTAGCTCTTCTTTGTACAGTTTATAAGCATTCCTTAAATTTTTACATAGTGTTTTGTATACTGGAGAATGCAAGTGGTCATTGCTTTTAAAAAATTCAAGAGCTGACTTATTGCAACTCAAAAATTTGTATTTTACTGTTTGTATAGCACACAATGTGTCTATACTCATGCGGCCACACTCCTTATCTAACACAATGCTCATAGAACTAAAAGCACTCTCAACTTGTGGCCAATGGAAACAACTTAAAATAGCTTTTACCATTTTGGATAAAGCTGGATAATTGCCATCTGCAAATACTCTGGCCCACCACTCATCAAGTCTCATTATTTGTCCATCTATATTTAATGGTGAAGCTAATTTTTTATCAATTTGGTATTTATGCACTTCTAAATTATATGAAATTTTGTCTTCTTGTGACAAAACATTCTGAATTAATTCAGGCAAACTTTTTAACTTAAGTAAGGTACTATGGTGACCTTTGGCTGTAGGATCAATTCCTGATATGCTTTTTAATAATGGGTTGTTAAATGGCAAAGTCTTCTGCAGATATTTTGCACAACTGATGAAAGCTTCAGTGGAATTTTTAAAAAATTCTTTAACATATGTTTCACTAAATCTTTTTTAAATAAGTGCAATTGTAGCTGCTCCTAAATACATATTCTTTGGGGATAAAAGATGAGATTCATCTGCAATATCTAAAGTCAAAATTTGTGATATAGATTTATTTTGGATAAATTCTGACTTAATAAATGGTGCTAAAAAATCAATAAATAGCTGCTTCTGCTCATCATGCAATTTATGTACTAAATGCTCTTTCATTTGAAATAGACAGACATACATTTTTAATAATGGCAATTTTTATGTGTCTGTATGACACATAAAAATGCATAATTAATTGCAGTTTTTTCCTGTCATAAAATAATTTTGAAATTATTCTTTCTTTTCGTTTCCTCCCATCACTTGTCAAATGCTTTTGCTGTAAATACCTGTGGATATCCTTAATATGTTCTCTGCTTTCGTCGCTCAGATTTCTTTGTTTATAGACACCGCAACACATATTATAATAATCTGTCATGCTGATTTAAAAATCCATAATAAAAAATGGTTAAACAATCAAACATGAGTAAATTACTCAACGTAACATCATATATGGACAGCCAGAGGTATTTAATAAAATGTTCAATAGCAGTATATCTGACATTTGAAATCACACATATTTCCTCTAATTTTTCTTTTAAATCAACAGACCAGTTAAACTCATTATATATATCTTGCAGGTAATCTTCTATCTACCCACCAAATGGTTTAGAAAATACCTTGGATGCATTATGTATATGATGGCAAGAATCTCCATCAATATCTAACAAATGAGGAGCCTTCTCATTACGAAGTCTCACCTCTAATCCAGACTTTGATCCTCTCATTATATTGCAAGAATCCATCAAAACAGACATGAGATTCTCAAATGGCAGCTGATTTTTGTCAAAAAGAGACACATTTTTTTTTTTTTAAATAGTTGTTCAGCAGACACATTAAAAACATTAACAAATATTATATGCTCAACCATTACTTTATTGTGTTCTGTAGAAAAGTAGCTGGCTAATATGCAAAAAAATCTCATTCGATTACTACTCGTAGCTTCATCAATATTTAATGAAAGTTTAAACTTTTTAAAATTGTTCACAGTTTTATTGAAAAATGTTTTTGAGAGGCCTAATCTCATTTTATATGAAGCAGTAGTGCGAGCCATTGACTGCTGTGATAGTGCCTTCTTATAAGATGCCATTGCTTTGGCCAAATCAATTATCACAGGTGCTACAGTATAAGGCAAATTATTTTCAGCCATAACTCTAAGCAGTTGACCCTCTAAGCTGGAAACTCGATCACAAATTGAAATACAGTCAAATGCCGAAAATCCGCAAACTCCTAAAATCTGCGTTGCCTCTCAAAATATAAACATTTAGTTTATAGGCTCCGGAAACCGCAGTATGGAGTATGAAATATCGAAGAAAAAATACTTACTGGATAATAACGTCATAATGAGTCATAACGAAAATACCAAATTATTGACATCATGATAAGCACTTTTCCCTCCAATCTGCATCGAGGTAAAAAATCAGACAATTAACTCAACTCTTCTTTCAAGTTCACGCTTCACGTTGTCGTACTTTCTGAGCTTTGTTATTTCATGAGATTGTTTAGTAATGTCGTTTTTTTTAATCCAGATATTTTATGGATATATTAAGTATATTTTAAATTTCAGCCCTTTTTAATACAATGACAGATAAGAAATGCACTCATGATTTTACTGCTTGCAATGTTGGAAAACGTAAACACATTACATTGATGGTAATGAAAAAAGTGGAAATTCTAGCACCTGCCTCCATCTTTAGGAGGCAGGTGCTACTGCTCAGTTTATAGCAGAATCGTATGGAATTGCCACAGGGACTGTGTATGATATACGGAACAATAAAGAAAAGCTGTTGAAATTTTACAGCAACAGTGATTTTAACACCAGAATCCGAAACCTGAAATCTTCACATGAGGTGAAATCTGCAAACCTTGATGCTGTCTTGTACAAGTGGTTCCGGCAGCGGCAGAGTGATGGGGTACCTATTTCAGGTCTACTCCTGAGAGAAAAGGGGAAGCAGATTCATGCTGATTTAAAAATAGAGGAGCCTAATGTAAATTAACAATATAATATAATCAGTTTATTTATGTAATAATAATTTAATGCATATAATTAATTATTGTATTAATGTATATAATAATTTAATTAAAGGTATCTAATAAGCCTTATTTATTTTGCACTTTGAGTCTGAATATTATATTTTCTGTTCTGAAATCCGAAAATCCTAAAATCCGCACAACCTCTGGTCCCAAGCATTGTGGATTTCTGGGTTTCTACTGTACTTGGAGCTGCTAATTTTTTTTTTTTTCTATTTTTCTCTCCTGCATGCTTACGTTTGTGTCTGTCAAAGATGAATACGATGATAGCATCCTGTAATTATCTCTTTTCACTACATCTCTCCCACAATGTTTTTTGCTTTTGATATGGCTGCTAATAGCAACATATCCCCTTTTTCCATAATATATTAGATCAGAACACAATGCACACTTCACTTTTCCACTGATATCCACTTTCTGAATGCAACTGCCAATGAGCACTTCCATTTATTGTCCATTCACATGAATTTTTATGATGTTTCTCAGCCACACAAATCTGAACTTGTTTTTTTCTTCATTATCTATATGCCGAGCTTTGTGCTCATGATTCAGATTTAAGATATTCATACTGAAAAACTTACAGCAACAAACAAAAAAGAAATAACATAATGATCTACGCTTTGAATTACAGCCACTTTACACACGCTAAAACTCGCACATGCTCTGGATAACATCAGTAGTGTATCCGTATGTCTGACAGATGGCACCAGCACCGATCGCTGAAATTATTGAAGTCAGCTCTTATTTGATGGTTGCTTGCTCTTCTTCAATTCGATATTCATACACATCTAGTTGTCTTTCCACATAAGCCCCACCTACTTCACCTTGATGTGAAACAACACATTTCACGATCTCTAGCATGATGTAAAAATTTTTTTACAAAGAGAGAGAGAGAGCATGTCCTCCGTTTACCCCCCCCACTTGTCGGTCGGATTTCTCAATGGTTCTGCATCGATCTCAGAAACAGCCCGGGTGATATTCAAAAAAGCGGAATTCCGCGAAAAAATTTCATGCCTGCTCAACACAAGCGTTAAATTTTGTAACAGTTTTTGCTGTTCTTTATTATTTTAATTCTTCCCGTTTATTTGAAATTTGGGTACAATGTAGCAGGGTTCCAAGTGGTGCACTCTGGGTAATGCAACATTTGTTACAGTGCTTATCACCTTTAAGTAGCCCTCACTAATAATTATAATTACTGAGGATTATTGACATTTGTGGAAAATAAACATATGAAGACAAGAAATTCAATTACAAATTTTCTCGTACAACCCTTCAAATATCAAAAATAATTTTGAAAGAATTATTTGAAAGGACTAGGAGAATAAATAACTCATCCTTGCAGATTTCTATGCCCACTCAACTAGCTGGGGATATTCGACAAAAAATGGAGTACGTAGCATTGTTGAAAATCTTATTGATTCAAATCCTACCAATTTCATTGTGGAGTTTCTTAAAATTTCCAGTTTTTCCAGTAAAGCGTATCTCATTCTGATTTGCTCCTGGCCCATCTGGCTTTGGCGGATAGAACACAGCAGGATCTAATCGATAGTCTAGGTGGTGCTGGACATAAAATACTTTTTACCAGTATTGTTGAATTTGGTTCTCTTTATAGGAAGCCTCGATTTCAGTAGCAAGGAGCTGAAAAAGGGCCTTGGAACTTTAGTGAAGGGTAAGAGTGCAGACACTAATGGGATCTTAACTGAATGCCTTACTAACCTTGGAGATTCAACAAAACTTGTATTACTGATGTTTATAAACCAAACATGGAAAAATGGTTTCCACGAGCCTGGAGAAAGGCTATGATAATACCAATTCTCAAACCTAACAAATATTTAGAGAATTTGGTCAGTTACCACCCGATGTGTCTTACAAACATTACATGTAAATTAACTTAGAGACTGGTTGCTAACAGCTGCTGTTTGTGCTGGACAAAAATTGATGCAACTTCTGAACGGCAGATGGCTTTTTGAAGACATAGATGTAATGATGAACAAATAGTCTGCTTATCTCAAGAGATTAAGGGTGGCTTTCAGAAAAAGCAAGGTACTATACTCACAGATTTCAAAAATGCTTTTGATAAAATTTAGAGAATTGAATTGCTTAAAAGGCTGCTTTCCTATGGCATTTCTTGCAACTTATATAAATGGATTAAAAGTTTTCTTGACCAGCAATTAATAAGTGTTAAATATAGTCAAAATGCTTCAGGTTACAGACAAACAAAACAGGGTTTACCTCAAGGAGAGGTACTAAAAGTCCTGTAATATATTTTCAATAATTTACTCTTTGTAACTAATTTAAAGAAAAGTATCTATAGGATATACTAAATATATATATTTTTTATTAAGTTCTTAACTGTTTACAAGAACAGAAAAACGTTTTAAAGAATTCCTTCAAAAAGAAAATGCTGGGCACATGCACTTTTCTTCACATGCATTAATCATTTCAAATAAACTTGATGTTCATTATTCATTACTCAAAATATAATCTGACAAATTGAAAAACCTAAATTGAATCATCTAAGAGCAGTACTTAGTTCTACCATACTAATTGTCCTTCACAGATAAATAATTACTTAAATGCACCAAATTTGTTTTATACAAACTCCCTGGTTTATAAAAGTATTTTACACAGAACATAATTTATTTCAAAACAAATCTTCCTGAAATTTTATAATACAGGGGAAAAGAAGTGATATCCACTAAGGATAATGTAAACTCTGAACTAAATAGTAAAATCTATCACATAAAAAAGTATGGTCTAGATTAAAACAACATAAATAAAATATGATAAAATGTTAACAAGGTCTGTCATAAGAATGCAACAGCTGAATTTCTGATATTAATGCAGCTTTAAGAATACTTTTAGAAAATTTGAAGTTTATTTTAAAATTAATATATATATATATAAATTAATTTAGCAATACCTCGTAATGATATGGTAATAATATATATTTCCTTCAGAGTCAGTAGCAGTTTTCCAGTTTACAGGAAGTTTAACCGGAGAAGATTTCAGTGTTGTTTCCCCATTTGTATTTTCTGATACTGTATATGATTGTGATGCAGATATCTGAAAAAGAACTTTGATTATTGAATTCAAATATTACCTCTTTTGCAACATATATCATAAAATCCTATCCTCTTGCATACAGAAATTATTTAAAGAATACAAATATTTAAAATAAGCTTTGATGGTTCTAATTTAGGTAGAAGTGTTGCAAAAGCGGTTTTGTAAGAAATCAATGTCTGAAAGTAGCATCAAGAGATCACTGTTGTTTTTGACAGCAAATCTTGCCAAAAATGAAACTGGTTTGATTCCCCCCCCGACAAACACAAATTTTGCATCTTCTTTCATTACAAGACAAAAAAAAAAAAAAAAAAAAAAAAAGGGGGGGGGGGATAATAAAATTGAATATGATTTTTTTAAAGTACAGAATTAAACTAGATATATTATGATTCTCTAAAACTTTACATGTTTTTAATGATAATAAATGTCTCATGAAATAATATATATGCAGTCAAAAATCTTTAATCCAGACTCGTCGGGACTTCAGCGATTCAGGATTATCGATTTTTCTGAATTATATATCATCAGTTTAAATCTGGCATGATAGCATGCAGACATAATAATCAACTTCCCGTTCATTGCACACCACAATGGTCCCCCCCCTCACGCAGAGCAGCGTGAAATTGATAAACAGATTTTGGAATGGTTAGAGAAACAAAGGAGCCTTTATCCATTTTTTGCAGCAATTCCACTTTTTGTTTGATGGACATCGAAACAAGCTTTCCGTTTGTAAATCCAGCATCGGAAATTCTATTTGACATAATTGAAAGTTCCAACTTACTTTTATAAAACTGCTCTAACAGTCTGCAAAAAGTAATAAGCTGGATCCAATTCGAAGATTAAGGAACAACGCAATCTGCAACATGAACTGAAATAGATAATTTTAGCTTAGCTTATACCGTCCGTTATATATTAACCGCGCATGCGTAAACTTGTTATGTGCATGCGTACACGCATATGCGCATGCGCAGAAAGTTTGTAGCTTTGAGGTCCGGATTATAGATCATTCTGGATTATGGGTGTCCGGATTAACGACTTTTGACTGTATATCTTTACAAGATAACTTATAAGTTCAGCCACTCTCGAAAATAAAGTAAACAAAAACTGAATGAAACTGTTGGGTGCAAATTTCCCGTATGAAATTTTGTGTCTCCTATACCACATAATGCTTCACTTATGTAGTACTGCACATTTGAGAAGCTTCTTGATCCTTCAAGAATTCTTGGAATCTGCTTGAAGCTTCTTGAAACTTAACCCGATATACCAATATGTGTGGCTGTTTCATTTGGACTCACTTCATAGTGGAAGTTCAGAGCAATAATAACATTCTTCTATGAGGTTATGGTGAATTGAATTTCTTTATTAGTTGCATAACTGGTAAGTTATGCAACTAATAAAGTTGCATAACATTAATGAAAGTGATAGTGAAAATAATAAACTGTACAGAATTTGACTACTTAAAAGCAGAATCCATATACTAAATGTTTGAAGAATATGAGAAGTCGCCTAAGTCTCACCTGCTGCACATCGAAGTAAAATGTTTGTCTCAAGGTGTTGCATGTACACAAAAAAGCAATCACATTGTTATTTATCTTATTATACATCACCAGTCCCCTACCAAATTTTGTGGCATTTCAGATGATAGACCAAGCTACAGATGGCTCTGAGTAGTGTCAGTTTAAAAGCAAACACCCCGCACAGTTGAACAGCACAATTAACAAATAATGAACTTTAAAAAAATCTTTCAAACAGTAGATCTACAGATGTGTATCTTCTCTCAAAACTACCAAATTACCTGCACTGATTTGCACAATTTTTCAATGTCTCCAGAAGTAATTAATTAAGAAAATCTAACAACTTTAGCGAGTTTTCTTGGACGTCATTTTTTTTTTCTTGTTTGAAAACTGCAGGTATCTTTCTCCTTGACAAGAAAACATTTTACACTATTTAGGCATCATTTAATGACAGGAACAGTTTTGACAACTTTGGCATCTAAAATGCCTAAAAATTTTTATGCTACAAAATCATAAATGAGAAATTTGTGTACATTCTAAATGTCTGGAACTAGCTCATCAATAGGTAAAAAATTCTCTTTGCCATACAAGCAAATTATTGCATATTAAAAAAGGCATGAGCATACAATATTAATATTTTTAATTTTTATAAATCAGATCGCAACATCATGAGCAACTCAGAGAAAATTAAAATGTTTACTTTTTAGTTTTATGTACATTTTGCTACTGACAATGTTTGCAAAATGAAAATATACAGAAATTCTATGAAAACAGCCACAAGAAATGTAGAAAATAATCTTGATAGAATTCCTTTGTATAATACTACATATTAACAACTACATAGAACAAAAAAGCTAAAACTGTTAGAATTAAAAAAAAAAAAAAAAAAAAAAAAAACCTCTTATTTCACCTGTTCTACAGCTGATGTTCCTGCATATGGAGAACAGTACATGGTTTTCTGACCACTCTGATTTGAAGCATATCCATGTGTGACGGGAGATGCTGAAATCACCGTGTGAGCAGAAATGCAACTAGAATTTTGTACATCATTATATAAATTAGAACTCATATTATTAGATGCAGCTGTTTCTGTACCCATAGCTCTAGCTGTAGGGGACACTACTGATGGTGAAGTCACGCTTCCAGTTCCAATCAGATTAGAAACAGGAGGTAGGGTAGTAGTCTGTGGACCAAATAAAGCAACATTTTGTGGCTGCTGAGGAATAGGTGGAGGAACTCCTCCTAAATATGGTACCTGCAAAACATAGAAATTATATCTATGTACATAAAAATAAGCTTATTAATTTAAGTACTTCAAATTATACGGTAAAAGGCCTGTGATCATTTGTCCAATATACTGCAGACTTAGATATGTTGTGGATACAATTATGCCTGATAGTTTCATTATTTTGTGGCTCAGGTTTCTTAAAATCTTTGTGTCTAGTTTAGGTTTCAAACAATACATATCTGTATTGAGAATTCAGAGCAGACGCAAATTTCATACCACATAGAATAAAATTTTTGTTCATAACTCTGTACTTTTTTTATTACAATAAATTGCTTTTCATGATTTACTCATCAGCCAATGATTCAGATCTACCTTTTATCTTTCAGTAATCCTTTAACTGCATGCCCCAGATAAAGATTTACTGTGTGTAGATTTATAATTCTGTATTCCTTTGACTACATTTTATTTCTTCCACATATAGTACACTTTCTGCAAACAGTCCTTTACTACAAAATGTGCACTTCACGATCATAATGACTTGTCTTTCATTTATGGCCATCATAATCATGTCTTACCCTCACCACACAGGTGATTAGGGGGGTTTTAGCAAATTAAGAACTTAGTCATTTTCTGCAACAATCAATAATATGATTATGGGTAAACCAGGAGGAAGGAGTGGTCTTGATGTGCCTGTTCTAAAGTAACAAACTATAGTAAAGGCCAGTATATATTTAACCTGGGTTTGCTGGATGAAAAAAAAAAAAAGATAAAACATTTATTTATGGCAAAGCTGTAGTAATGGAAATAAGCTTTCAAAGGATGAAAACTAATGTTTGTACTTACATATTGCTTACTTAAGCAGTCTGCACAAAGATGGGAATCTAAAAGTTAATGCACCATTCTGAAAACAGAAGCACAGCTCCTAACCTTGAAATCTTAAAAACTAGGAGATTTTTGCGAGAAATCCGGGAGAAATGGGTAGGGTGTGGGGTCACTATTTCAAAGCAATTCCAAACTAACTTTAATTCAGTTATAATGCAAGATTCTTGTTACTGAACTATTTGTAGCACAATTCTGATGTAAAATATATTTGTATTTAATTAGTTATTCTAAATTTTATGCTTTTTGGGTAATTTAATTTTTAAATTTCCTTACACTTTTACATGAAGAAAATTTTGCTTAAGTAAAGAGAAACTTTTTACCTAACAAAGTACTTTTAAACACAATGAAAATAAAAATTAATAATTACTGTATATAGTATTTGTGTAAATAAACTTAGTAATGTAACATACATTGAAATAAAATAAAATTAAATACAAATGTAACCTGATTAAGCAATGCTTGATTCTTCATATAAAAATCTACAAATGCAGATTAAGCAACTCATGAAATCCAATAAGAAAAATTAAATAAGCTCATAAAATGTAATACAAATATACAATTTGAATGAAATAAAATTAATAATGAAAAATTATTTTGAAAATCAGTAGAGTGGAGAAATGTAGTTTGCCCTGAATTGGCCTAAGTTTAATTAATTCAATAAATTTCATTTATTGCTGCGAAACATTTTCCCTAATATGGCTAAAAATTAAAAACCAGAAGATTTGGTGATCCACTGGGAGACTAAGAGATCTGATGAAAAACCACAAGAGTTGGCAGTAAAAGCAATTAAATTAAAATTTTATTGCAGGTAATTATACATTCATGGCTACTGATGGGTAAATTTCGAGATGAAAGATTCAACACGAAATATGCTAAATTAACCTTGAAGGAGCAACAGTTCTGGAAGACCATAATCAGTGATTAAAAAAAAAAAAAAACATGCCAGTAAAACTAATGATGCAAAAATTGTAAGTTACTTTCCCAAACATCAAATGCAGTGTGTCTAAAATGATGGTAGTTATAATCACCAACAAATCTGTTACTGACATGGCAGAGGAAAACTCACATTTAAGAACATGGTTTACAGAAGAATGAATTGGAAATAACATGCAGAATATCAAGAAGAAAAATTTTAAATGGCATGCCTTATAGAAAAAAAAAGATATCTATTAAACCAACATCATTCTAAGTTTGAACTTTGCTTTTATTTAAATTTCATATCAGCATGCTTGTTTTCCATGTCAGCTAAAGATTATAAATGTTTTAAAATGTCAAAGCAAAACATCAAGGGTCAATGAATGAGATGCATATCATGTTTTTTCTTCCTTCCGTTAAAACCTAAATAATTATATATATATTTACATAAGCATACCTGCCAACCTCTAAAGATAAAAATTCAGAAGATTTCTCCAAAATTCAGAAGAACATGAAGAATTAATATCATGCTTTGATATTAAAAAAATAACAATTTATACAAATAGAAAAAAGAAAATTGTACTTATATTAGTAAATCTCAATTAAGTAGTAACTAAAAAATTTATTAGGAAACATAAAACAAAAACTTAATGTTACACAAAAAAATTATTGCAATGAATTTAGAGTGCATTTTTTGGCTTTAGCCAAAAATTCTTTGGAAAATTTCCTATCATAACAATTAGTTTCCTCATAACATTTAGCAATTAAAATGTTTTCTAGAGTTTTTGGTGAAATTGAAGAACAAAACATAGTTTTGTTTTTCTTCACAACACTGAAGACTCTCTCGCACTCAGCATTACTGTGTGGAATTACGAGAATAGCACGTAAAAAAACTCTTGCTAGTCTATCATATTTTGGTGTTCCATCAGCTCTTTTTATTCTTTTTAAGCTACCAACGAGGACATCAAGTCTATCTTCTCCAGAACTGGCAAAGTCTTCAAACTGTGTAAATAATAACTCTGCCAAAATGACATCGGCATCCGAATTCGTAGCCGAATTTGAGGAAGCACTTCCACAGAGAACCCGGTAAATGTAAACATCGCCAACTTTGGCGATAATAATTCAACCTGGGAACCCAGCGGATTTATCCTATTCGCTTGTTCGAAGTTTGCAACCATTCCTCTTGCGTTCACTTTGTTGAATTATCACTGTCGTTGTTCGCGTTTGCAGATTTATATTATTCTTCTCTTATTTATTACTATTTTTTCTGAATTTTTTAAAAACGAATAGATAGAAATATTTTCGTAGATAGATGCCGGTTCTCGGTTCGGGATGAAAGGAAGAAAATACGGCGGGAGGGGTAAATGCTAATTTGTAACACGGCTGTAAGCATGCAGAACTATGAGGTTTTTAACCCCTAAAATAATTTGTTTTCGTAGGCCGCAAAAATATGCATGTGCATTTTAAGTAATTAAGTAATGCTTTTATTTTTATTATTGGTTATTGTCATCTAAAATTACGAGAATAAATCAATTTTTATGGCGTAAAATTTTAACAAGATAATATCTTGTTAATGCTTTTTTAACAATAACCTTTCAGAGGATGACAGGTGTGACATAAATAGATGATGAAATTGAAATAAAAAATATGATTGATTATCTAAGATGACAGAATAGTTTGATGCATCACCATGGTCATCAGAATTAGCAAACCACTGCTGGTGTAAGGAATATATTGTTTTCCGTGTTAACTGGAATTTAAGACAAATTTTTTTCGTTTATCACGTTTAACCGGGTAATTTCAGTACATTAATACTAATTTATATTTTTTATTTCCATTATAAATGCTTATATATTGTCTTATGTTTAATATATTCTTTTCTGTGCTAACTTGAATTTAATACAAATTTATTTCCATATATCATGTTTAACCGGTTAGTTTTACATCTACATGCATATTATCTGTGAATTTTTACTACCATATGCTTAATATATTGTTTTGTCTGCTAACTTGAATTTACATGCACTAAAAATCACATTTACAAAATAATAACTATCACGCTTACGCGGCTCATCGTCGATGAACCGCGAGCTTGACGAGTAAAAATGCAACGGGTTCTCTGCGGATGAAAACCCGAATTCGAAAAAAAATCATCCACTTTCTTTGACGTTGTCGAAGCCGAAACATTAACATCATGCTTTTTAAACTTAACATGCTTCACAATGTCGCGTCTTCCACCGTGACTGATTATGAAGTCACACACGCACACGTTGCAAAATGCATAGTTATTTCCTTTGAAGGATTCTTTAATTGTTGGAAATTCGGCTTTGTAGGCAGGCCGAAAATATTGAGAATACGGTTTTTTTGAACTCATTTCGTAACAACGACGTATTAAGAAAATTCGTAGCATGTGCAAACAAACACAAAAAAAAGAAAAAAAAAAAAAAAAAAGAATGCGACGATTCACGCTAAAAAAATAATCTGGCACCCACAAAGAAAAGAGTGGAAGAAACAAGTTCCGCGCATTGGATTGGCTGATTAAGCGGCGAGTTGGGAGAAACAGCAGGTTACTGGATTCGAAGTAATCGGTAGTTGGCGGTAAAACACGATGCAATTGGCGAAAAATTCTAAAATTTCGACAAAAATCACTAGAAAAAGGAAAAAAAATCGTAAAAAATGGATTATGATCGTAAAATCGTAAAGACAAACGCATTTTCGTAAAAGTTGGCAGGTATGCATAAGGTATGCTATATGCCTAAATTCAATTACAAAACTTTAAAAATGGGAACTTAATAGCCTCATAAAATATTTCTAATATTCTATCCTAATTGCATATGGCAGATCAAAAACCTAAACAAAGAAAAACTTTACTCATCATCTTCACATTCTAAAATATGCAGGCAGGGTATCACTAATAAATCAAACAGATGGACTGGTAATGGCATCTTTTGGCAGTACCAACAAATACTTCTCCCTATCTGAACTTTGATGAGCATTCATTTAACTGAATTACGCAATCATATACACAAATAACTCTTCTACAAAATACAAAAATTGTAATCAATAAAAACTTTCAATTAAATAAGGGTTATAGATTAAATGTATTAATTAGTTAAATATTACAACTATGGGTTAAGAAAATGGATTAATATTGTTAAAATACTTCCTAAATTTAACTGAACTAACTAAAGGTATTCAATTTAATACTTGAGAAAAAAAGAAATATATAAACAAAATTATTAAGAGTTCAAAATCTGTCTGAAGTCAGAGTTCGAGAGGATATAAGTATTGGGTGGTATGTTTCAAAGTTTTGGTGCCAGTTTCTAGTTCAAATGATCAGACTATTACCATCATATCCAATAATGGCTTTTATGATTCTGGATTACTTTTATAGCATTTTGTCCTCATTGTCTCCTGCAACCAAAGTAACATGTAACTTTCAATTATGGTTAAAATTTATGATTCTTCAAGGAATGGGCAGTTTTAAGGTCTAATAAATATCACTTTCCACTTCCATCACAAGACTGTTTCAACAGCAGTTTCTTGATAACATTTTCTCTTTTTGAGTATTTTTCTTCCTGTTTTGCTAGGGATGAGTTTTTGTGAAAGTCAGTGGATATTTTTAAATTGGTTTGTCCAATATATTGAAGTTTAGGAAATATATTGAAGTTAAGAGTTTAGGTTCAGCATTTTTGTTATAAACATAGCTTAAAGGTCATGAGTTAAGAACTGACTCTTCCTTGACAAGTAGTGCGGACATTTCTTCGAAGGTCCACAATGCTTTCTCAACAATTTTTCTTAACTGCTTAATGACCGAATTTATATTAAAAATTATGCCCAAAACTTCGAGTTGTTTTTATAACATTTTTATTATCTACAGATATAGCTCACTAGATGTACCTTTGTAAGGTCAGGAAAAAAAAAATTTTTTTTCGAGGAGAAAAACAAGATATTTATTATGGTTCAATGACATTGCCTGTGTTAACTCGGGCTTCACACACACACACACACACACACACACAAAAAAAAAAAAAAAAAAAAAAAAAGCACAATCTAGCCAAAAGTAATATAAAAGTCTAGGTAATAAGAGCTAAAGTAAAGATCAATTAAATACATTTTACGATCTATAGATGTTGTTGCCAGTATGGTACAGTCTGAAACAAGGTGTAACACACAGTGGCACATCACAGTCTGCAACAGCGTGATAATCTGGTAATCTGCATTGACTAACAAACTGACAGACTGCTGACAAACTGACTGACTAACAAACTGCATTGACTAACAAACTTTACAGTTTATTTATAATGCGGCCACGTTGCCAACTGCAGCTCAGGATCATGGAGGAACCAATCACAAAACCCGCTTGGACCTTTCCTACAGCTAAGAAAATATGTGCATGGCAGAGTGTTGATGAATCAAACACAAAAGACGCTTCGACCCCTCCCACACCTTAGAAAACGTGCATGGCGGAGTGTTGATTGCCACGCGGTATTACCAGCGATGCCATTAAATATCCATAAAATTTTCAGCGCCCAAGTTAACTAGTTCAAAGGAAAATCGAAACACCATCTATTCCTGAGATATCTCGGGCGCGGTCGTTAAGAAGATAAACATTCTTTGATGGACCAGATGAGACTTTCATAAAATGCTTCTCAGCATGCAGTTTGCTTAATTATAAACTTACACTGCATTCTTTTCTTTTTGGCAATAAAATTATAGAATTTATTACCTAAAATTCTGGAAAAATTGTCAGATTCTTTATTCTCTTCAAAGTTTTTGTGTTGTGAAAATTTGCAGTTTCCTTTTCTGCTCAAAAATCTACAAAATGCAAGTAGAAAGGACTCTGTTGATATATTTGATGAAATGTACAGCTAAGGTTACTGCACTGGCAACTAAAACTATACATGATTTTCAGGTATCTTAAGAATTCTTTATACAAATGGTGTAATGAAATCAACTCCACAAACTGCAAATGCAGATGATTCTTGGATTCTATCTTTAGGTATTTTTAATCTTTATTTTTCTTTTAATGATCTCGGATTTGAAGGCCCTTTTTTCAGGATTCAACTATGATCTTATTTTCAGAAATATACAGTATCCCACACAATACTCAAGACTGAATGGGAAATTTTCTTTAAAATCTTTGGAATTTTCATCTGAAATATGCCTTCTTTTATACACAATTTATGTTATTGTTCTGAGTTACTGCCACATCTGAAAATGCAAGCTTGCCTCTTTAAAAGTCTGGACTGATTCTAGGGTCATAGTGCTTCACTGATTGTTTGTTGATTTCCAATTACATTATCTACATTCTTGTTCAGAAGTTTAACTGTTTTGAAGTTCATTATATATTTTCAAGTTATGTTTAATGGTGGCTGCTAACAGAAACAGACCAACATTTATTCCAAATAGGACAATCGTAAAACTATATATCTTAGGAGAAATAGTTTTATCAATGAGGAATTAGGAGAACAAAAACCTGGTTGGGTCTTGGTCATTTTCATGTATGAGAATCTGTAAGAAGACTTGTTTTAATGCTATTATATTATATCTGAATCTTAATAAGATTTTAAATATGTCTCAGTATAAATTTTGCCCAGCATGTACACAATCATTTAAAGAAATGGAGCCCAGGGCATGCAATGGTACATCATAAACAATACTTCATTTGCTTGTTTGCAACCAGTTCAATAATATTTTGTTTTAAGGCATCTTGTTATATGTTTTGGTCTACAAAAAATAGATCAAGATTTTTTTCACTTTCCAAGTCAACTTAGGCTTTGTTCTGCAACTTCCCTATTATCATTTAGACTTGATGTGTCATATTTCCACAGCTATCTAACTTTGTAGCGAGGATTTTCCTATATTATTGTTTGATTCCAAATATTTGATGACTTGATTTTTCAATTTAATTGAAGGTTTCTTTCTCAAAAGCAAGTTCCGAATTCTTGAAGCCATAAAATTTCATTATATGTTCAGAAATAAAAATCTTCCCCTTCAATTACACTGAAAGTTCCCAACGTTATCATCACATTTTCATCCTTGTATGAAGTAGCAAATAATAGTTTCCAGTGCAACAAAGTTTCTGTTTGCCTTTAATGTATCCCAATCACTCACTATGCTGTAAAAATCTGCTTCAATTAAAATGGCAATGGATTCTTTGCAATTCTGCATGTATAAAATTTTTTAATCATCTGTTTTGCCTGTTTTATTCTAATCTAGAGGAAAGAATGTTTACACCTGTTATCTGATCAGTTACTAATAATTCAACTTTTATTCTAGAATTGGAAGAACTTTATGTTCTAGCTTTAATTTAACCACATCGTAATTCTACCGAATGTGTGTGGTGTTTCCCAAAGAAAGACCAGGGGTGCTTAATTTTTTTTTTTTTTTTTTCCCTCGGTGCACCATTTTAACCATCGCTAGATGACCATTCGCTTCTCTCCCATCCCAAAATTAAAAAATTACATATTTATTAAAATTTAGATTCTTTTTTTAATGTTTTTTAGAAATGAAAGAAGAAAAAGTGTAGAAAATGTGAATAAATACCAAATCTTGAATAGTTTTCTATATTCATAAAATAATACTAAATACTTAACAGGTAAATAAAATACTAATCCCATGCACCCCTGAAACTATGAAATTCCCCCTTGTTGAAAATTTATATTATAAGTAGTCATTTTTTTCCTTTCTTATGGCTTTGAGGTTTAATTTATTCACTAACTTGTGAGTACAAAAGCTTTTTATATTTCCACTATGCAGAAGTCTGGCAAACACTTTCTCCTTTTCTGTTTACTCTTAATTTTCTGTTTTACTTTTATCATGCAAATCTATAAAATTATGTTACTTACATTAAATGAAATGGCTCAAACAATTTCTCAATTCTGCTGCTTAATTTGCACATCATTTCTCAAAATTACTGAAATACAATTTTTATCAGCCTCTATATTTTTAACTGTCAAGCTGGACTTAACACACATGGCTTCCAAATTTTACAAAATTTGGTTTGCTGTTGTCTGCATTATGAAATTCTCTATCTGGGAACAAGAAAAAAAGCATCTATTGCACCAAAATGTCTCTTCTTTCATTAAACAACAAAATTCCATGATTCCCAGATGTGATTCTGCTAACAAAAAATGCAGTTTTGATTTGATATAGCGTCTGCAATAAATTCATGCATAGTGACGGTTTGTTTAAGCTTTGGTGTCAGTGGATGTCAACTAATTTTCAGAATGTTTGAATTTGATATGCCTTTTGAGTCATACAAACTCCAATCACTTGTCATTTCAGCTTTGATTTGCATGGAAAATATAAATAACTAATTTTCTCTTGGAATTCCATTAATAACTTTTAAAAAAATTAAAAAAGTTTAGAAATTCATTTAAATTACAGGTTGAAGAATTTACATTACTTGTACAATGAAACTTTAAGGTGATATTGCTAGGCACAATTTTCATCAAAACTGGAATTAACATGGAATAATTTTCTGATTTTTATATCTACTTCTGACAGGCTTTTATTATGTAATCATTGTGTTAACTGTATCAAAGTTTTTGCATTTTTTTAACTGTATCACAATTTATTGCATTTCTTGGTTTTTGAAGGTGTAACAATACCATTAATTGTAACTTTGAATGAATTCCAAAAAAAACCATTAATCCAGTGATTCTCAACCTCTTTAACCCCATGCATCCTTTTTGCCATTGGTAAAAAGAAGATCATTCCTCAATCCTTTTCCAAACTTCAAAAACACATTCTGAATTCATTTAAATTTGGATATTTCTTAACTTGCTTTAAAAACTAAACAACAAAAAGCTAGAAACTATTGATAAATACAAAAACTTGAATTAAAGCTGTACCTTTTTTTCATAAACTATAACTAAATACTTAACAGCTAATAAAAGGCTGGCCCTCCCAGTTGAGAACTCCTGATCTAATTATTATAGTCTCCATACAATTTTTGATTAATTTCACATTACCATCAACTTTTTTTGTTTGTTTCTTTTGACATCTGTAGATGAAATGTTAGACATTATTTAAATTCATATAGACATTTTGAGCATTGAGCTTCTTAAAATAACAATTGATTTTACACTGTATTATTATTATCAAGATAACCCGCAGAAGTTTTAATGCCTGACACTAACTTTGAGTCATCTTCGATCAAATTTTGTACTTTTTCATTTAATTGTGTAGCTAGCTGTTTCTTTACTATTTAACAGCTACAGAAAATGTCTAATTCTTCATTATTTTTTTCTAAATACTCAACATTTTTGATAATATGCATTACAGAAGCACAAGAATGCATATCTGAAGCACAGCTAATGAGATGCATAGCATGGAGTTATATCTTCTTTAAATTAAAACCTACACAGGGCAAGCTATAGGATTAAATTCAATTACAAAACCTGAAAAGTGGGAACTTACAGTGCTTTCAAATATTTCTAATATTCTAACTTAACTGCGTAGTGCAGATAAAAAATCTAAACAAAGAAAGCTGAATTCTTCATCATTTTTACTTTCTCAAATGCTCAGGCAGGGTGAGCTAATGAATTAAACAAATGGATTTGTAATGCCATTTTTCAGCAATATCAACAACCATTTCTCATAAATTATTATTAAAATATTCATATCTTATCTATTTATAACACATCACATATTGCTGCCTCTAGGAGACATATACCTTGATGATAGTCTTTGCAAAAACAAATTTTGGTCACACTATGCATATATAGAAAAACCATGAAAATTCTGAGAGCCAGCTTAATAGTCAATGAACCCGGAAATAAAGTATTGAATATTTACATTCATTTAGTCACTGGTGTTTCAATCTATCTCCCTTGATTTAAAAATAATTCAAAGCATAAGGTAGGGCAAACATTCTTACTTAGTTTAGCTCTGCAATCTTAGCTCTGCAAAGCAAACAAAGGTTTAGAAACCTCTGTGCAAATAACATAAAATCTGTAACAATAAACCAGAACAGAAATTATAGTATATTTTGCAACCAGACCTGTCATCATGCAGTATGAAAGCTGTCATATCATTAGGCAAAACTTTCCAAAATCTATACTAAAATCTCGTTCAGCTGCTGTAAGTATTTTAGAATTTTACATGTTTCTGGTTTGCATTTTATTTTATTAGCTTTATACATACAAGCTAAGATTAGTCTTATGTAATTAGCAAAGACAGAAAACCAAATTTAAATTCAGAAATAATAAACTAAACATGACAAACAATAAGATTATTTAAAACATAATATTTTAAAAACTTCTGAATGTGAATACCTGAGGAGAAGGATGATGAGGAGGATACAAAACATTTGGCGTATACATGATGGTAGCAGAATTATCTGGAATGGATGGAAGAGAGCCTGGATTTATAGTAGTAGATTCAGTCCCAGGCGTTGGCAAGAGGGCAGGTCGAGGTGACTGTAAGCATTTCGTATTATAATAGTACTGATCATAAGGGGAAATGGTACTTCCAGAGGTCTTGTAAGAGGGATCTACAAAAGAATAGTTTTCATCTGTAGCATTAAAATAAGATACAGAATCAGAGGCAAAGGATGAAACATCAGGAAACCCATTCACATCAGAAGTATTTGGATGTTTCAGATGCTTCCGTAATTTTGCATCCCTCTGATCTTTCTGCTGGATTTTTTTTGCAAACTGCTTGCGTTTCTCTTCTTTGGTTAATAAATGTGAGATTGGGTATTGTCTTTCTTCTTTGATTGATAGAGGCGGAGTCGGAAGAAGAACTCTAAAATAAGATTTTTATAATCATTATTCAGATACAATTGATAATTTAAAAAATGAAAATAAAGGAAAAACACAATAATGATATATTTAATTCAGATCCGAACATATATTCACAACATATTAGACATGGTAAAGAATAATTTCCTATTCACATTCTTTTTTTATTTCTTAGCATTTATTTCAGTCCAACTGCATTCAGAACTTAGGATTTAAAATAGTAATTGCAGACAAAAATAATATATCCATTCTGCTTCTCCATTAGTAAAGGAATAATAGCAACATGAATAAATATAAATACATGCTTATACATTCAAAAGAATCCTGATAATCTATGACTACATGATCCATGCTTATTTTTTATCCATGCTTTTAAACAGATGCAAAATATGTTTTAATCAAAATATAGTATATTTATAGCCAATTTTGAGTGACTAAGTGAAAAATAATATTTCTGTTATGACTAATGTTGGAATAACTTTATGACTCGTGTTAACTAGAATTTATATCATTTTAGAAACACTAAAAAACCTTATTAATAAAATAAAATTATACATAGTATTCTTAAATTTCAATTAATTTGCTAATATTATTAATTATTCATTATATGTCATGTAGTAAATGAAATTGAATATGGAATCTTGAGTGCCTCCAAAAGTGTCGAAATATTTTAAATTTAGATTTATCGCAAATAGTACTAAAGCGGTATTTTGCTGAACTGCTGGAAGACAGAATAATTTTTTGCATATTCTATACCTAGCATATCAAATGTTTAGTCTTTTAGTTTTTCTTAAATGTAATTACTTTTCAATTTTCAAGTATTGATAACAAAATTGCATATTCAGACAGTATTTTAAAGTTTTAATACAGCCACAGAACATAACCCATTTTACTATAATGATAGCATTTATTTATTTCATGCCATGAAAGTAATTCAGTCTTTTGTGCATGAACTAATTAAAAAAAGTTAAAGTTTTAAAATAATTAGTAATAAACATTAAGTATTTCCATTTATAAAAGTCACACAGAAAAGAACTTTCAAAATTAAAGAATAAAGTATGTTTTCAGATTAGTATGCCATATAAATATGTTAATTACTCACTTGCGAGGTTTTTCATCCATAGATAGTTCAGTAAAGACATTCGAGCGCTCAAAAGGCTTTTCTTAAGGAAAAATGAAAACATTAAAATAAAATAATTGCATTTTAGAATATTTAATAAAAAATATTTATATTAGTATATTCAAGGGATCTAAAAAAGTAAACCAAACTATTTAAATTCTGAATTACTATGCACCTTCCTGAATTTTACACATTGCTTGCATGATTATGTTAATACAGAAATTTTACTCAAGCAAACTACTCATATTTTAATAGCTGACTACTTAGTATTACTTCTTTATTCTTCTATGTAATTTTTTTGTTTTTGTTTTTTGTATGAGGAATATACATTAGTGTGCAAAATTTAAGCAACTTTTCTGATTTTGGCTGTAATTCCACAAAATCATCCATAAAAACAGGCAAGACCAATGGCATCACGTAAAAGATGCATATGGTGGAAAATTAATTTATCAGAGTAACAACCTCTGGTAACATCTGTTGAAAATGTGGAGCTACATCCACCCATTCATAATGCCTTCCCATGCAAGTATGCCAGGACTATTCCAGTTGTCTTTCTTCTCTGATATCAGCGGGCAAAAGTATGTCCCTATCTCTCTATATATCAGCTGGTGCCAAGAAATGTTTGTCAGACTGAAAGAACTCTCATCAGTAAAGAAGGCATGCCCTCAACACCACCGTACATGGTGCTACTAATAGGCCTTTGCAGCATGTTGTGCCCAGTCTGGAAACACCTAAAAATTTTCTTCTGTATGCACAGAAAAATTTAATGAAAAAGGATTTATAAGTTACTTTGAACCTTCTTTATTTATAGTAAATGGCAGCCTAACACAAACCAGTCCATATATTTTAGCCATGTGTAGTTTTTAAAGACCTTCATTTTTCAAAGAAATGTTCCAGATTTTTTTAGAATATAAAAGGAATATAAGATGCATGTAATGAGTAGCTTTTTAAATGTCATGTATCTGTAGGAATGCAGATCATCATCATGGCAATCATTGCCCATGGCACATTAAACATTTTCACAGCATTCACTAGAATTTTCGATCAGATACCATACACAATAAAAAATTTATTTTTATTTCAAGACTTGAAATGTATATTCTTTGACAGACCAAGCTCTGTTATATGTATTTATTTAAACTTCTATTTAAGGTTGCCATATTCATAGGCAACAACATGGGAGCAAATCATGCTCCTTTATCTTTATTGTGACTGATCCCAAATGTCTGAAAAGGCACATTTTTACTACACATACAATGAAGTAATAAAGTTAAAAATTGCAGATGTTAGGCAGGTGGACAAAAAGATTTTTGATTAGTAAATGGTTTACATACATTTATAATATAAACTAAAAGATTTTTAGGAATGTGATAAAATAGTATAAGGTTATTTCAAACATTGCTGGAAATCTTACACTTTTTCCTCCTAAAAAATCAACAATTATGCTATTCCAGAAAAGCATACATATAAATGCATCGCGATGATATTGTCTATGCGTACGAAATCAATGATGCAAATCAAATGTAAGCACATCTGATTTACTTCATAAATAGCTAATCTAGTTAATGTTATTTAACATGCATATAGAAGCAAAAGATATAGAGACATTAAACATCTGGATTAATTTTGTTGTAATGAATTAGAAAGGAGAAAACTTAAAATTTTAAAGATAATTTCATGCAACTGAAATTTATATTCACAAGACTGTTTTTACCATCATGATGCTTTGGTTCACACTGTTTACAGAAGTCTTCATGTGGAATGTTACAGTTCTTGCAAATTTCATTTAAGCCACCATGATTGTCTTTCTCAGCAAATCCTTCAACTTTTGGTTTCTGTGACTCTCGGCGAGGAATACGAAACACTTTCTATTGTAAAATAACAAACAGTTGTGTAAATCAGCATAAAGTTTTATACACACACACACACACACATATATATATATAACTTTAATTTATCAGAAAATGAACACAGGCTTTATAAATTTGTTAGAATTCTGGAATTAAATATAAAAACAAATACAGGCTTAAAAAGTACACAAGGAAAGTCATGCAAAATATACATTGCCTGCTTAATTGTTTTCCCAGGTCTAATTCACTGAAAAAGAAACTCAACATATATATTCAAATACAAATTTGACCACATTAACTTAATTAGAGGAACAGAAACAGATTTTACCAATGTATAAAGCAAGTTCCATCATTTTACTCCATGCATGAAAATAAAACATTATGGAGAACAAACTTCTACATGCATATCTGATGTTTTATATTTAAATACCATATAAACAACATATGTGCAAGGATAATAAAAATTGATTAAGCATTAATGATGCAAAGTAGTGCATTTTGAAAATTATATAGCCAGGCTAAAATCTGAATTACATAGTCAGGTTAAAATAAGTTTTTACAGCAAAATACTCAAAGTCTACCACCCTACAGGATTTCCTGTTGGAAACTATCTTATAATCAGGTCGGACACAATGAATTATTAAATATTCAGTGGGCATAAGGCCACATGTTAATTCCTAACCGAGAGTAAGTGAATTTATATAGAAAGTTTTGAGGGCAAATAAAGAAGAAAGAACATTTTTTTTTCACTGCTAGCTTCTAAATTACATTCATCTAAAAAATATTGACAAGAAACTGTTTATGTAAAAATTCTTTCAAGATACACAGATTTGACAGAATTTTTTCATTATAGAAAAGTACAGCAGTGAAATCCATCAAGAGGAATGGATTCCTAGACTGCAAGAGTTCGAGTACAAGTTCATATTTATATTATATATGAAGAAAGCCTTTCATAGCCAACATGTTCAACACTGAGAAATAGATCACTGGATAAGCTGC
Source organism: Stegodyphus dumicola (assembly GCF_044657685.1). NCBI lineage: Eukaryota > Metazoa > Arthropoda > Arachnida > Araneae > Eresidae > Stegodyphus > Stegodyphus dumicola. Next base: position 84,755,378 of record NC_140781.1, read on the forward strand.
TAGTTTATGCTTTAGAAATTCAGCCATTAGTTGGTTTATATTATGAGAAGATGCACAAAGCTATGAACAGAAAATACAGGAAAATGCTAATACTATATAGAGATCCTAGAGAAATGTATCTCCGTTTATTGCCATTGTTGATCACGATATCTAGAAATCTGATGAAACATAACGTAGATACACGAGATTAAATTATGTTTGATTTGGCCAGTCAAATACACCAAAACATAATACAGCTGTCTACCTAAGTGAAAGACTGTCGTTGAGTAGAATTTTGTACAGAAAGCATGCAGTATTTAATTTATACATGGGAAGTTCCTCTTGCCATGAATTAAAAGCCAAATTACACTACCATAGTCTTAGCAGTTTTGTCAGTAACTGACCAAGATTTAGTATTCAGAATTCAGTACTCACTTTTCTTCATTCAAATAACTTTTAAACCTAAACACGGATTTCCAACAGCATGGGGTTATTCATTTACCACTTAGCTTATTAGAAAACCTGCATCACAATATGCTTAATTTGTTCTTTAAAATTTCTTAAATAATAATTATAGTGCATTAAGAAATAATTGAAAATAGCCTGTCATTGCAATGATTTTATAATTACAGTTTCTCTAATTATATATTCATATTTCACATATTAAGATTTAGATAGCTATAATTCATTTGGAATTTTTCCCCCAAAGGCAGTATTATAAATTTATAGCACATAAAACTTAGTAACTTGATTTAAGTGCTATTGACAGTGATCACTATATACTGAGAAAGTAACAGAATTGATTATTCAATATTCGTGATGTGAAGTAAGCTTCCTTCACATATAATATAAATGAGTCAATCAGCCTTAAAACATCCTCCATGAAAGCACCCTATTTCCACTGGTAAGCAGTTCTAGTGTGCTTGCCCGGTATCAAATAAGGATATATTAACACAATCAACAAAGGAGGTTTCTAATCAAAATCAGGTTTTTAAAAGCCTTTTCTATTATCATGTAGAGTTCCTCACTTTGTAATTTCTAAGTTACTGTTGGAAGTGAAGAATCTTAAGAACTGATAAGCGGATAATCGCTTGAGTTCATACGACAGGAAACAAGATAGAAGGGTAAACTAACCCTTTATTACTCCAAATAAGGTTTAACAAAACTCCGTCTTAGAGTGTACAATAAAGCTGACACTTCAGCTTGAACTTAAGAGACTAAGAATAATACTTAACTAAAGAGGTATAGCCAAAGCTATCAAAATTCTAACAGAGTTGGCCCTTTAATGCTAATAAACTGAAAAGCTATCAAGGGCCTAAAGTACGGCCGAGCATAATAATAGCTTGTGAGAGAGTAGCCTAAAAAGGCGGACGCGTGCAGACAGAATACATGGTATCTCTCTCTCTAAGACAGAAGAACTTCATGGTTAAATACCGCTCTTCCTCATTATGTATTCAGACGTGATTCTAAAACTACGGTCTAGCCAGAAATAGTAAGTTGAAGTTAAGAATTGACAGGAAAGGAACTTTAACTCAAAATTTAACTGTTAATAAAATTAACATAATCCTTACAATCCTATATGCATTTTCTAACAATAGGAGAAAGATGTGTGAAATTTTGATGAATAGGATCTATTTTTTACCTCAAAATAACTACTTTATAACATAACTGCATTCAAATTTAGATAAGATGATAAAAAAGAAATTCTTAAATTTTTATGTACCTCAGAAATGGCTCATCATTCTTATATAACTTTATTATGCTAGCAAGTAAGTTTTGAAATGAATGCCAGAACAAATGCCACACATTTAGATTTCTTGTAGGAAGTTTGAAAAAGGAACTGTTTTGTGATTAAAAAAAAAAAAAAAAAGACCATTTCATAAGTAGAGAAATACACAAATTTTACAGCTAGACATGTTGAAAAATTGTACCTACTTTCTTATGCTATAATGAAAATCTATTTTCATTTTCTGTTTTATAAGAGGGATATCCAGTAAGTCAATTATCAGCATTTTTTTTTTTTTTTTTTTTGGTACTGCAGCATCCAATTAACTGTACGTTGATGAAACAAAACTTGTTTAATATTTTTAAAGTGCATATATTCTTATTCTAAGGTGCACCAGCAATAATTAAAGAAAAATAATAATCTGTATCTAAGTTCCAGTTTTAGCAGTAAAAAATGTTCAGTGTACTGGTTCTCCAAGCATAAGTATACTACATGCACGTTTAATCAAGAAAAAAGATTTAAGTAACTGATATCAAAACATATTTTTGTTTTAATGACATTTTCGAAGTCTTGCCTAAAACATGCAGTAGCTAACAATGAGACTATTTAGCAAAGCAAATTTTCATCAGCTTAGATGTAACTCCACATTTACTGATAAATCTGAAAGAAATCTAAATGGTGAATCTTAGTTCGGAAATTCATGAGGGTAATTATGTACTATGAAATGTTGGGATGCCCTTGAACAAAGTGACCCATCTACACAGATTAATATTTTCACAGGTTCTAACACTGATATTCAGGTCCAACACTAACTTTTTTTTTTCTAAATGATCAGTGCAAATGGCACTCAACATAAACATATTAACAGTTCAATGTAAAATGCACATTTATTTTGTTGTGGCTCATAACTTAAATTGTGCCTTATGTGGCTGTCTGTTAATGAAATCATCCCTGCTGTTGCTAAAGTATCTAAATGCAAAGGATATGAGGCATTTCAGTACAACATTAATGAGTCACAAAAGACAAGAAAAGTTAAAAAAAATAACTGAATATGGAAAACTCAAAAATTACAAAAGCTACACGCTACAATAAATCATGTATGAAGATAAGAACATCAAGTTATAGTTTTTAGTAACCAATATGATTTATGATAACAGGAACCTCATAAAAACTGGGCTAAAATAAATAATTATTCTTGAAGTTGAAAATATACAAAGATGACATATATAAGTAATGAAAGACCATAATCTGCCAAAAAGATGAGTAAGGATGAATAATTCAAGGCGTATGCTGAGAAACAACCAATGTTTTATTTTCTAGCAATCAGAAAATGTCACAAAAGCTTTGCTTCTGCTGAAAACTTAACAGAACTTCTACGTTTTTTAAAACACTTCAAAGGGAATACATTCACATATACGAATAACTGTTCTAATTCTGTAACCTTCTCATGTATTTTTAACAAATTTAATGAACAGATTTGACAAAATACATGTATAAAAACAGTAGTTATGTATGCTAAAAGTGGAAAGAATATTTTCAGATGTCTGATGCTTCACTAAATTACTGGACTTTAATAAAGAAAATACTGATTCTACATAATTGTGTAAAATATTGGTATGCTCTAATATAAACATACATTTTTAACAGTGAATATCACATAAACTTGAGGATCACCCTTAAAATGTTGACAGATGTTTCAAAGCAAATATGTGTATCCACCTTCTTATATATTTTCACCATCTGTCCTTCAAACAAATTACAGCACACTTTCTTCTTCCACATTAAAGGATCACATTTCCTGCAGGTTATTAAATAAAAGCTTTTTTTCCTTTTTTTTTACATGTTTGATTGAAAACAGAACAGAAATAAAAGCCAATCCTATGAGTAATCAAATGGCATATTTCGACAAAAAAGTGCAAGGACTGCTCAAAGAAGATGGAGTCAAAGCAAATTGCAGATGTTCCAAATACAGAAAAAGGGATCTCGGCTTCATTTGTCTAGATACAGTGGTGCAATTTTTGCAATCTGTTACAGTCTCTTTTTTGTAATGACTCAAAATTTATAAGCAAAACATTACATTTAAATTCTTTATGCAAGCTTTGATTATTTAGTTTTAAATTACATGTCATAATTAAACTTTTAACTCACTATTTTGAAATAACTGAATGAATTCTCCCACAATTGTGGGAAAATGACTGCTCATACAAAAGACTTTCTGAAGACCCACTTCTGCTGCACTTATATAGACACAGGAAATTGCCTCAGCTGAACTGACCACAATGGAAATTACATTGTTCACAGATGAATCCCGGTTAACTTCATAATCAGATTTATGTATATTACACAACAGAAAAATAAGGAACTAGACATAACCAAATCAATTTAATACTTCTTTAAAAAAGGCAAGACGGCCACAATTTGGGAACATGCCTTTTATGGGTGGCGACACTAGCTTACTAATAGACTTTGAAAAATGGTAAATATATGGACTAATTAGTTAAATTTTTGCATCACAGTCACATTAAGAATACCTAAGTCTTCTATTTCCCCCAAACAACCTTATATGATTTACAATCTAACGTCATGAAGAAAAAATGATAGCATATAATTCTGAATTAAGACCTATTTCCACAATTAATTTAAATTTTCACAAAATTGAATTTTTTTTTTTTTAAATTTATTTTACTGCTTTATGGCAGATGCACATGTTACTAATGTGAAACATGAAAAAGTACTATCTACAGTTGATTTAAAATCCATGCATTTATATTTCTAAAATATACAAAGATCCACCTGTTTCTTATATTCTGAAGAATATATTATAAATATACGCATGAAGAAAAAAAAAAGAGTTAAGATTTAATTCATTTAAAAATATTTTAGTATTTAATGCGTTTTACACAACTGCTTTTAAAATTAACAATCAGACTGTTTTTGTGCTCTGTAAGCTAGTTACCAATGTATTTGCTCATTTTCTTCATTGATAAATAAATGCAAAAGCTTACTTTTCACACCAGTGGCTATAGTCATAGTTGAAATGCATCAAATCCATCATTGCATACAACCATAATAAAATGTGTAACTTAAATGTGCATGTGCACATTAATTTTTTAAAAATTATTTGCCTTACTGTAGCTATAAGAATGGCTTATAGCATACGGGTTTTCAGTCGGGAGCTAAGTTATTTTCAACATCAGTAGGTGTTTAATTTTAACTGCTTCTTTTTTTAACTGCAGCCATTTAATAATATTCTTTTAATTGCTTGTCTTTCTTGAATTGATTACTATTTTACACTCAAATGCTCACTGTAACTTCTAGCGTAACAATATAAACGGACATTCCAAATGACTAAAAGATAAATTAATATTTCCTATGGATATGTAAAATTAGCATGTTAAACACATGTAGTACCTGTACAAGGGCTAATACTGAGAAATAGCCAGTGTATCTATGTCTATGTGACAAGAATTCAGAGCAAATGTTGCTAAAATAGAAAATTCTCAAAACCAGAGTTCCTTATATGGATACAAGTTTAGAAAATCTTTTTATTTTAAAAATTTTATTCCATTCCAAATTATTTTACTTCAATAAAATCATGTTATACCCTCTCCTCTATGCATATTTCTCAGAATAAATTCATAAAAGATGTCACATGTGATATGGACACTTGCCAGCCAAGCAGTAAGATCACTGAATGTTAGTAGTTCAAACCAGGTTCGAATCCTGATGAATGGTCTGGCTACATAGGAAGGTTTTCATGGTTTTCTTCATGTGTAATATAAAGAAAGTTTTTTTTATTTTATTTTTTTATTTTTAAGTTCTCAATGCAACCATGCCTCCTGTTATAGCTCTTGTGTGTTTAGTCTTCATCAGTTCGTTTAACTTAATAGCCACACACACATGGTTCAAAAGAATCCCAATGCAATTGAAATAAACATTAAATTATTTACATGTGTAAATCACAATAAGGATTTTTCCTAATGATAATTTAAAATTACTCAGTGGTGGCCTTAATTCTACTTCAGAGTGGAAGGTAAACCGCGTTACCAAGTAAAAGCAGAAAATTAAGTCAGCTTCTTTGAATTTCATCTACAAAGTACATGGATTTTCGTCATAGGTATAAATACACTATATATAATTGTGTTTTATTAAAACCGAAGCAGTTGTAAAATTACAATATAAACATCATGCAGTGTTTCTTGTTACCACTGTGGAAAACACGCCTCCAAGTTACTCACAAGATAGAGAATTAATCACTTAAGAGTACCCTTTACTCAGTAAAAATGCATATCTCAAAAGAATATTTAAAATGTACATCACGCAGCATTTTCCCTTACTTCATTGTAAAAAATATGGCTCAAAATATCCAGAACAAATTAAAAATCCCATTCACATACTGAAAATGTCCATCTTCAAATAAAATTTAAAGTATAAATTAGAATGCGAGACATTGCAATTAAAGTTTAGGGCAGCATATACCACCCCCCCAAAAAAACTGACACCAGATAAAAGAAAAAATTATCAAGAAAAAATGAAAACAGTTTAGTTAACTATTTTTTAATTAAAAATGGGGTAGACTGTTATACATCAAAGATTTTACTAATGTATGTTTATCCTTTTCAATTTTTTACAATTATCATTATGAAACTACAGACTACCTGCAAATAACCAATTCATTTATGGTCAGAAAAAAGTTCCAGTATTCAAAAAACAATTTTCATAATTTCAGAACAGCAGAATATGAAGCCTGTTCCAATTTTGATTTCTAGAACCTATGCAAGTTGGTTGCATACCATGTTATAATTCTCAACACATGCAAATAGCAGCTAGTTAGGATAATATTAAAAGAAAAATGGCATTTTATACAGATATTGAGTACAATATGTATGATTCACATCAAAATATACTTCATTAGGTGACCAAAAAATCTTATCCATGTTAAATAAAAGTTTACACTGGCTACTGGAGAACTTAGGTACATAGTAAAATACAGACATTTTAAAAAATACATACCTAAATTAGTATACAAGACTTGCTTGAAAAATAATACATTTTTAAAAGTAAATTAATAATAAAGAAGTTCTCATTATTTCTTGTAGCTGCAATAATTTCCAGAATGGGATATACAATTATGCATTAAATCTTTAATTTCTGTTATACTTGTTTTTAAGAAATTAAATTTTTACAGACCTTTTAATAAAATACATTTTTTATTACAATTTTAAAACAATAACATGGAGTTCAAAACAAAAATGCTACAAGCAGACTTCTATCATCCATCATATAAAACACTGAAATAAACTGCATCAAACACAATTATTTTACGAAATATTCTCTTGATTCATTATCAAGGGACTACCAGTCTCTGGCCATTTCAAAAGTAAGAGGCAGAATTTCAAAATGTTATTATATTAGTTATCTATATACATATATACAGATATAAATATATAAAGACCAAAAGGAAGAAATCTTGGACATGGATGCCTTAAGAACTCCTAAGATTATTACTATGTATACAAATAAAAAAATAGAGGAAAAACTTGTAATGACTGAGAATGAGAATAATGAGGATCGCAGGCGGGAAAAACTTAGCTAAGGAAGCTAAGGAAGTGCTTCCAGCCCTTAACAACAACAACAACAAACAAAACAAAACAAAACAAATTAAAAAAAAAAACGATTGCTTTCACATTTTACATTACGGCCAAAGGGTTTTTTTTTTTTAAACATTTTCTGTGTTACCTTTATTTATTAAATATCATGTTCTTCACACTTAAACCATAAAATTCAATTCAACACCAATAATAATTTTAAAATGAGCATACCTTTAGAATTTCTGACACACAGTCTTACACTCTGGGGATAAAAATGTTTTTTTCGTACAGTGTTGCCATTGCTCGCTTTGAAATTGTTATGCAGATTCTTCATTATTAAATTTCTTTAAATATAACACAGAGCTGTAATATTTGCAGGCAAAAGTTTGAAAAGTGAATCAACACAAAATGACAAAATGAACTTAATAGCCATTCTGAGCTAATGCCCCTTTGGGCTAAAAAGAGGGAGAGGAAGCAAAGGGCTTGTATGATGAAGAATGTGAAATAAACAAAACAAAAACTATGTGTACCATCTTATGGTACAAAACCATAATAAGAAATGCTGCGGATGAATGCACAGAAATTTAGAAGACTGAAAAACAAAACGAAAACCATGTGTACCGTATGGTGCAAAAAAATTGTAAGAAATGCTCAGGATGAGTACACAGACATTAGAAGAAAGGAAAAAAGAATTATTCAAAATGAAGAAGAGAGCATATTGGGTTCTGGTTATGAGGAAATAGAATTTTTCAAAAACCGGAAAGAGGATAGAAAGTTTTATAATGTAATAAACAATATCAGAAAAGATTTCTGTGCTATGAAAAAAACATGCCATGATAAAACCAGTGAACTTATTAATGACAAAACTGAAATACTTAGGAGATGGAGAGAACATTTCAAGACTGCTCTTGATGGAAAAGATACTTTGGATGAATTGGAAGATGAATCAAGTGACACTTTTCAGAGCCATCAAGGTAAAAACCCAGAACCACCATCTGTGGATAAAGTAGAAAGAGCAATGAATAATTTAAACAATAACAGTTTGGCAGGATTGGATGGTATCAAGGCTAAGGTCTTAAATATAAACGAGTCTAAACTAACTAAACAAATACATTCTTTTGTCTCCAATATTTGGACTCTGGAAAAAGTGCCCACGGAATGGGAATATCGTTCTATATGGCCAATAAAAAAAGGAGATAAGCTGGAGTGTAAGAACTACAGAAGAATTATACTGTTGAGTACATAAGATATTCTCACACATGCTATCAGAACAGCTAGCTGCTTAAAAAAATGCAGAATACCAGTGCAGACTTCAAAGTTTAGATAGATCTACTACAAGATCAAACACACAATATTAGGCAAATACTCCAAAAGACCAAAGAATATGATAGAGATACGTACAACCTTTTCATTGATTTTACAACTGCTTGTGATAGCAATAACAGGGAGAAATTGTTTCAGGCGATGTTGGAGTTAGGAATACCTGAAAAATTGGTGAATCTGGTTAAGATGACCCTTAGGAGAGTTGTGCTCTCAATTGAGTAAAACTGAGAAATGAACCACCAGATTTCTTTTATACTGAAAAAAAGACTAAAGCAAAGAGATTCTCTTTCCTTCCAGCTGTTTAATGTCATCCTTTAAAAAGCAATACGAGATTCAGGCATACAAACACAGAAGACTATATAAAAATCTGTGCACCTGTTGGCCTTTGGTGACGACACTGACATTGTGGGAAGAGTGAAGGTGGCAACAGTTGAGGCATTTTGTGTGCTTGTTTCAAAAGCAAAAAATATTCGTTTGACAGTCAATGAAGAAAAAATTAAGTTCATGACAGTCACAAAGAGAAGACATAACCTAATACTGTTGAAAATAAATGACTGTTTTTGAGGAGGTCGAACAATTTAAATATTTGGGTACAACTATAAATACTAATAATACAAGTATTCAAATCAAGAACCGAGTTAACATGGCTAACAGATTCTATTATGATCACAAAATCAGGTTAAATCAAAATACTTAAGCAGTAAAACTAAAATACAGTTGTATAAGACCTTAGTTAGACCTATTGTGTTGTATGGAAGTAAGTGCTGGACAATGAAAAAAAAAAAAAAAAAAAAAAGATAACGATAGAGTGATGACATTTGAACAAAACTTTGAAGCAGTAAGGGAAAATGGAGTGTGGAGAATAAAATATAATTTTGAAGTAAAGCAGAAACTTAAAGACCAAATATAATAAAAGTTTAAAGCCTCACAACTAATATAGCTAGGCCATACCTATAGATATGAAGATGAATGCCCAGTGAAGAAATTGACATTCCAAAAGCCAGAGAGAAAAAGGACAGGAAGACCACAAACGAAGCTGCTAGACAATGCAGAAAAGTGGCTAAAGAATGCTGGTGTCACTAGGTAGAGGACAGTGGCATTGGATGTGTCAAAATGGGAAGTGCTGCCTGAGACAGTAAATGGCCATAAATTGGCTGTAGATGATTCTTAAATCATGAGAATAGTAGGGATAAAAATTTGTTATTCACACAGAAGACAGACGTGTTTTTTTAAAAAAGGGATTTTTTTCTCATTTTTAAAAGATTTTTATATGATGTATTAGCAAACTCATTTTCAGCCAGAAAAAAATTTGAATTTCGGAAAGTTTATATAGGAAGAGATCGAGTTTAGGTGCAAAGTAAATATAATGATTTTATTCTTCAACATCAGTCATATTCTTCTTAACAGAGACATTTTTCAACTACAAAATAGTAAACTATTAAAAAATATACAAACAATGGCTACAAGATGAATACTTTACAGTAATAATACATATCAGATAGAAGTTACAAAGAACAATATACTTAAAAAACTGATAAGAAATGAAATTAACCTTCAAGTCTTTCCATGAATCAAGTAAACTGCGAGCTAATGTTGACAATTCCACACTGGTTTTATTAAATTTTATAGTATCTCTTTCATCAGGCACATCAGCACTGTCTTCATCAGAACGAGAACTGTCTGCAATATTATTTTTGAATCCATTTGTAATTGTACTTTCTTGAACATTTGATCCAGTCACACCTCTGTGAAGTTCAAAAACATTGTTCAGATTTGATGCACTAACAATATTATTTGATTTAACTTCAGTACTCTGAGATAAATTCGATGAAATAAAGCATGATTCTGAAGGCTGAACACAAGCAATGCCATCAGGTTCACTATCAGATGTATCACAGGATTTCACTTTCTTTGGATATACAGTTAATTCTTTATGGGCTGGATAATCACTCAGGTCAGCAGAATGATAATCACCTTCTCCAATATTAGGTACAGGAGATGCCCATTTTTCGATTACATTCATAACTTTACTATCTAGGAGTAAAGTCTTATTTGGCACTGGAAGCAACTTCAGAACCCTTAAAATCTACAAGAAAAAGAAAGAGAAAAATCGAAATTACTGATGAAAGCATTGCTATATCGTCATTAGAAATAAGTGCTTTCCCAGATGAATACATATTTGAAAGAAGATAAGTGACTTTTTTTTATGTTTTACTAACAGTTAGCTTTATGTTGACTTTTATTTTATGTCTCATTTTGTCATGTACTTGCTCAGTTTAGAGGTTTAGTAAATAGTAGGTAGATTTTATGTCAAACAGCATAGGTTAAAATGGGAATAATTATAATCAGCATGATTCGTTAAGAAGACTGACTGTTGCCTGTGCTGCTGCTTGCCTACAGAGAGCCCTGTGTTCAGAACAAACCTGAAAGTCCGATGTCAGCACAGTTGGCAAGTTTTGAAATTTACTTGTGCTCTGCCTGTTTGAAACAGTTAGTGTCACAATTTTGTGTAAAGTTCCTGGAGTTGTAACTCAGTTAAATATTTTAAGGTTCCAATGAACCACTAAAGCACCATAGGTGATAAGTTGTTTTATATAATTTTAAGTCTCACTAGATGCAAAGAATTAAGTTTTACATTAATTTTTACATTTTTGTGCAGTATCTTGTGACCACGATAAAGATTATTGAAAAGCAATTACTCACTTTAATATGCAGAGATAACTTTTAAGGGTGATCAATTAGTTACAAATTATTAAATTAGCTAGTTAGATACCCTTAGTCATTACAGATTTACATCGCCACTATTAAATGTACTGTTTTCTTATATTTGTTAAAAAGCACTATTAAAATGACAATCTATTAACATGTCACAATTTAAAATACATGCAATTTATAACATTGATTCTTAAATGATATTAAGATACATACACATTAAAAGCTACAACACTTTCACGTTTTATAGCAACAATACTCAACAAAATATTTATCCATCATTTTAATTTAAAGCCTGCCCAAACATTTTGGCTAGTTCATATAGATTTCCTTCTCTTTAAGAATTTTTTCTAACAATTAGAGATTTGTCTTAAATGCAAACCATTGCTCTCGATAGTTTCTGTGTGCTTTATCTTCTAACTTGTGAATCTCTCGACTATGTACCTATGAGGGTTTACTTGATCTGATAAAAGTTAAAGCGTCCAAAACCACTGACAGACATGAAGCAAATTATTGCTGTGTCTGAAAGTAACTACAAAGTCAGATAAAGATTTAAATAAACCTCTTATTTAAAAAGACCTTAGAATATAAAAGCATGTTCTCATGCTAGCAAAATCAACTGCAGGTTATGGTGATCCAATTAAACAGGATTAGTCAAATTCGAAGTAAAAATGTGGACTAGTAGTCAAAGACTGCACTGTTTAATTTTAATCTAAGTAACATGTCGTAACATAGTTATAGCATAACAAATTCAAATATCGGCACTGATAATACAAATAATAATAATTACAAATTACCAGAGCTGGTATGAACTAATGAGGCGTGCAAGTAGAGGCCAGAAACAAATTCTGTCTTACAACCCCAAACCTTACTTGAGAAACTATCTAAGTGAATTTCATTCTGGTGAGGAAATCAAAAGGGAAGATTATAGCAGGCTGAAATTATTAAAAACTGCCTAATTTACATAATAATAACTGTACATCTCTGACAAATAATTTTCTTGCTCTTTATGTATTCGGTTTCTTTTTTCAATATGTTTCCCCTTAACTTTAGAATTTTTGGATTTAATTAAAGATTTCTGTTATTCTAAAAAACTAAATGTATTTAGAATGTATAGGAAAAGGTGCTAATTTTACTTCTTTAGTAATATGAACACTCAGAATTAATATGAAATGATATATGGTAAGGGCCGGTGTAACAGAATTTTTAAAATTTAAAGACACACCGAGCGACAAAATCTAGAAATGGCAAAATCTTAGAATTTAGGAAGCCATTAGGCAGTAGAATTTAGGATACACAGAGAGTGCATCAAGTGAGAAAATGTATTGTGCCAGCTTTGTGTATGATGCACAGAGCGGAAGTTAAGGTTTTCAGTGCCAGGAAACAGCTGAAGATTTTGTGCCTCCTTCTATATGGCAAGAATGAAAAACACTTCATTCTAAAATTTTGTAACATCTATTTGGCACCCCATGGATCTGTGCCAGGGGACAGATGTTCCCCCTTACTGCATGCTATGTCACTGATGATGCATTGAGACAAGATGAGATAAGATGAATCTTTTAAATTGTCAGTTTTTAATTTCTTTAGTAACAGAAAAATCCCCTTCTATAAATGCCTGCTCATGTGATTAGAAGCAACTTTGATATTTTCCATGTTTGTGTCTAGTAAAAATTAGATAAAACAAAAGGAAGATAAACATGTTATGAAAAAGACTTCTAGTATCAGAAGTAAAACATTCAAATATTATGTTTTCATTGTTCTTCCGAAAATCATATTAACAATCATAATTTAATTAACTGAAACAAATATACATATTTCAAATTTATTTTAAATTTTCTGTATTAATCAAGATGCAAATACAGATTCCTAATTTACAATTTCATTTTAATTTGCGCACAATAAATTTACATGATTGAATTTTGATATCATGTTGATCCCATGAAGACATTTTTCTGGAATCTCTAGATTTGTGGGTCTATAAATCTTGCCTTCAAATCCTTCTAAACTTTTCAAGTCGCAATGTTTAAAATCCTAAAGAAAACTTACTCCTACCAATTCTGTATCAGCAAAAAGCCAGAAATACGTTGGAAAAAAAAAATTAAGAGGAAAAAAGTGAAAATTTAATTTTGTAGAGAAAACTGATGCATATTCCGACAATCACATAGGAAAAACTCTTAACCATGAAAAAAATCAAAACAAAGGCATTTTTAATTAATTACAAAGCTATTTTGCTTTTGCTAAGAATTGTTTCGTAAACTGCGCTAAAGTGCAACTTAAGGATTTATTACCTAGTTCAGTATAAGTCACGAAAATGAAAAGTAATCTCACAGTATAATATGATATGGAAAAATTTAATTGTTTCATTTTAAAGTTATTTCTTGAAAACAATTTACAATCTTATTAAAACACTAGCATTATTTTAATAAGATGATTAATTAATGGTGAAAATGTTGATAAGTTGCCAAATTTTGTAACCTTTTAATAAAGAATTCACATTTCCAAAGGTGAAATGTTGTTTAAGAGCCTGTTCATTAGAAAAAATGAAATAATTTTGAAATGCTTATGTTTCACTTCTTGCTCAGAAACTTGAGTGCCCCATTGTTTATACTAGAAATAGCAACAAATTATAATCCATGAACCTACTCACTCATTCAAATGATAACTATAATTTATCAATAAATCACCAAAAATATTTGTCCAAAATGCTAATTCACATTCAAAATGGCAGTCGTAATAATGGTCAGAAACTTCTTATGATTAAAATTAAGGGCCTCTTGCCTAATTTGGTCGAAATTAAGGACCTTAAAGGACCAAAAATCGATTTTAAAAAACCTAAGGACTTTTAAGGACTCTCAGCGGCCATACGAATCCTAAATAACCTATGCCTCGAAAAATTTGGACCAACATTCTACAGCAGAATGTCTATAAATCAGTCGTTCTCAACCTTTTTTGCCCATGCACCCCTTTCACAACTATTAGCTGATTATCCTCCCTTTTCTAAAATAAAATTAAAAAAAAAAAAAAAAAAAACATATACATCGCTGAACACTGGTAGTTTGAATTGGGGTTCGAATCTACGGCTGGCTGCATGGGTATTTTTGTGATTTTCTCCATGTGTAATTGGTATACGAGGGCTATCCAGAAAGTAGATTACGTTTTGGAATAAAAAAATAAACAAAGTATAGGAAACAAATTTTATTATATACAGATGAAAGCCACACTCAAATACTACTTTTCTACATAGTCACCATACAAATTAAGGCATTTATCGTAGCGATGTACGAGCTTGGAAATTCCTTCGTCGAAAAATTCGGCCGCCTGCGCCTTCAACCACTTCGTTACCTCTTCTTGCAGCTGTGCGTCATCATCAAAACGCTGCATAGCCAGCCACTTCTTCATTGCTGGGAATAGGTGGAAGTCGCTCGGTGCCAGGTCGGGACTGTACGGCGGATGAGGAAACAACTCCCACTTAAAAGATTCAAGAACTTTACGAGTGACATTTGCCGTGTGGGGCCGGGCGTTGTCGTGAATCAACAAGATCTTAGAGCTCAACATTCCTCTGCGCTTGTTGAATTGCTCTTCTGAGTTTTTGGAGAGTTTGGCAATACCTTTGAGAGTTTATTGTAGTGCCTCTTTCCAGGAAGTCCACCAAAATTACACCTTTTCTGTCCCAAAAAACAGTCGCCATCATCTTCCTTGCCGACATTGTTTGCATGCATTTCTTGGGTTTTTGGGGAGAACTTGTGTGCCCCCACTGCATTGATTGCAATTTCGTTTCACAGTTCACATGTTTCACCCATGTTTCGTCACCAGTAACGATGCGATCGAGTAAAGAGTCACCATCCTTATGGTAAGCGTCCAAAAAGTTCAACGCTGCAGCCATTCGCTGATTTTTGTGGTCCTCTGTCAAGATTTTTGGAATCCATCTTGCACAAAACTTGTGGTAACCAAGCTTTTCGCTGATGATTTCGTGCAACAAACTTCGCGAAATTTGTGGAAAACTCAAAGAAAGTTCCGTTATTGTGAAATTTCGATTTTCACGGACTTTAGCATCGACTTTTTCGAGAAGTTCGGCGGTCACTATGCTGGGTCTCCCACTTCGATCTTCGTCGTGAACATTGGTTCGGCCATTTTGAAATCTTATGACCCACTGACGCACTCCACCTTCAGTGATAATGTTGTCCCCATACACTTCACGAAGCTGCCGATAGATTTCTATCGGTTTACAGTTTTTTGCAGTCAGAAACCTTATTACTGAGCGCACCTCGCAGCTCGCGGGATTTTCAATTAACGCAGACATTTCAAACCGTCACAGTATCTGAACGGAGCACAGCACGAACCTCTCACTAGCACGGCTAGATGCAGACTGAGCTGCGCAACGCTCTGACCCCAAGATGGCCGCGCTAGCCCCGCCCCTAGCGGACACAGACGGAAACGTAATCTACTTCCTGGATGGCCCTCGTACAAGATAATTGCCCTTAAGTCCTCCATGAAGGCATCCCTCCCTTTATCCAGATAGCCCTTGAATGCTTTGCCATAATCAAATAAACCAAAGGAAGACATTTAAATTTTGATTACTTTTAAATGCATTTTATATTTTAAACATAAAAGCATTGAAAATGTTGATAAATGCCAAAACTTGAATAAACATAGGTTTTTATGTTCATAAACTAAAACTAAATATTTAACAGGTAAATTAAAGATTGACCACATTTCCCCCTAAAACTATGGACCCACTGGTTGAGAACCCCAGCTACACATTTACTTATCAGTGTTTAAACTCTGTAACAAAGTTCATACACATCTCTGCATATTGACATTAAGTACTTTTAAGGATCTTTAATAATAATAATAATAATAAAAATTGAATTAAATTAAAAAAAAAAAAACATTAAGGACCTACCAGCAAAGGGACCTGAATAAACGAAAGCAATTATATATAACTGAACTTCACTTTCATAGTAACATTCTAAGAATAAATTAAATCTAAGCAGGAAACATTATTATGAAATATAATCTAATACATAATATTAAAACAAATTTGACAATAAAATCATGTTTGTAAAATTTATGCTTATAACAGTCCCATATATTTTAAAGAAGATAAGTGATGTTTAAAGTTTACCAACACTTTTTTTTTTGTCTCATTTCATCATGTACCTGCTCAGTCTAGAGGTTTACGCAAATTTTATGTTAAGCAACATAGGTTACAATGAGAAGTAAAATCATAACCAGCATAATTTGTAACAGAAGTCTGGCTGTTGCTACCAATGCTGCTTGCTAGGAAAGAGATGCCAATCAGAATGGAAATGGACATGAATGCCTGACATTGGCAAGACTGATATGTGCTGAAAGTTAGTTGCACTTCACCTATCTGACCCAGTTAGTGTCGAAACACCAGTACAGTTGTTGGAGTTATAATTCAGTTAATATACAGTATATAATATGAAGTTATATACTGTATATACAACAAGCACCAGAGGTACTAAGATGTCCCATGCACTAACTGTACAGCTTCAGCCCAGTTTTGAGGGAGAACTGCTTGGGAGGCAGTCTGAGGATCTTCCACCCCTCTTTGTCTACCATTCAAGGACTTTCGGCCTGCAGTGAATTATGAGTGCCCCTTGCCGCACAGGCACTATACATTTACAAACATACACATTTTCTCTAGGATTTGGACCTGGGTCTCATCAAATGACAGTCAGCATTATTAACCACTATACCATCTAGGCTGCAAGTGACAAAACAGGAGATCAAACTGCTGCCAAAATTCTAAGACTTACTGTCCAGCTGCATTAGAAGGCATTGCCATACCCATTCCTTGACTCAGTTCCGAAAGATTTTTAACATTTTAAGCCTTTATAACAGCACCTCAAAGAAATGTTTCATATGGATGGTGAAATTATTGAAGTTTTTCTCTAACGGTTCAATAGCTAAATATGGAAAGTCAGTTGCAATGGCACTGGCTTAAGCCAAAAAATAATGCAGGTAATTTCAATTTATTTCTCACATTCTTAGGAAATTTAATCAGTCCAAATATTTATTGGAAGTCTTACATATGAACAGGGTGAGACTGAACATTTTGAAATGCATTAAGAGGCAATGCCATACCCATTTCTTGACTTGGGTCTGAAAGTTTTTTGCTTTTTAAAGCCTCTATAACAGCATTTCAAAGAAATGTTTCACATGGATGATCCAAATTATTCTCTAATGATTTAGGCGGCAGCCAAAAGAATTCTGCACTAAAGGAATATAGAAGTTCATGGCTATATAAGAAAGTTTGTTGGAATGGCAGAGGCTTAGGTCAAAAAACACTAAAAATACTGTGGTGTTTTTGACCTAAAAAAGAAATTTTAATTTATTTCTCGCAATTCTTATTAGACTAAATTAGTCCAGATATTTACTGGAGGTCCTAAATATCACAACTGTGAGACTGAATAGAAGCAGAATGCCAAAAAGGCATCGTCCTATCAAATATATAGATTGGTCCATATAGTTTTATCTTTCCTATAACAGTTCCAGCATTTTATGGTATTCCTCTATATTCAGTTTTGGTATTTATAAGTTGGTTAAAACAAAACAAAAGCAAAATCAAATCACATAAATTCCAGCAAAATGCTACTTTATTTCATGAGTCTACTAAAATCTAGCACATCTAGTTGAAATTTCTTCTTGGCATTAAATACAATGTCCAATCACTGGTCTGACCACTTTAAATGAATGATAATTGTAATAAGGTTTTCATCAGCAATCTATATAAGTAAAATAAATGTTTGGGTTCAAGAAGGCTAGAATTCTATCTATGAAAATGAAACATGCAAAATATTCAAGTTTTATCTTGAGGTTTAGTCAACATACATAAAGGCTCCCATCTTTCCACTGCTCTTTATTTGGAGAATGCTAAGATATTGACAAATCAAATTCAATAAAATATTATAGCATTCATTTTGCAAGCTTTTATTAATAGCTCTTCCATAAAAATTAATACACTAGACATCCTACTGCTCTAGTAGATGTCAACTAGAAAATAATTATGAAAGTTCAATGAAATGGGAAGGATGAATTTTACCTTTATGGGCATAAGTCTTGACAAGTTACAAAATTGCCGCTGTTGGTTAGGACAAAATGCACCATGCACACAGGATCAACTGTTTCATGGTGTTAACATCACACAAAACTATCAGTATGCCTTCTTAAAAAGGTTAAAAAAAAAAAAAAAAAACAACTGTCAAACAGTTGTCTAGTGTTTGTGGATAATTTTGCACTTTAAACTGCACACTGTACATAGAATGAAAGTAGATATCAATTATAGTAGGTTTGTATTTTCAGCATTTTTTAAGAACCTGCATAAGTTTCTGCTTGAAAATAGGATAATGAAAATTATATATAAATACGTACCTTTTCTTTTAATTTCTCATCTGTCAGATATGCCATCCAGCTCCATAATAAGGAGAGACCATGGTAATCAAGGAAAAGACGAAGGCAAGCAACTTCAGAGGTTCCCTTAAAAAATACATATATTTATACATATATACACATAAAATTAAAAGAAAAAAATTGAATCGTATTTTTGGAAATATTAAAGAGTTTCAGACATGATTCCAGGTAGAAACTTTAACACATCGGTTGTCTGATATAGTACAGAGAATTCAAAATGCCTACTTTTGGTGTTTTCTAATACTATAATAATATTAAAAAGTGGGAATGAAATGCTCCCCCTTAAAATTTTTAACAAATAAGTATGTGGCACAACACATAGGTCACATGCTTCTTTCAACTTGTGACCCTGTCTCTCAATGTGTTTACTGCAGTTGGCACTTTAAAATGCTAGTGAAAGTAAATGATACAGCACAATTTAACAGTGCTGTAGTACAGATGGTATGCCAGAAAAAAATATTCAAATGAATTTGAGAGCACTCAAAATGGATATTTTCGTTGAAATACGATAGCCGACATTTTTCATGATTACAATACTTCCTTTACTTCATACGAGGAAGTAAAAAGAATAACACCAGTTTAAAGTTAGCTACATAACCCTATAAATAATTCTGAAAAATTATTAAATATAAAATTTTGATTGCCAAAGGCAAATTTTCAAACAAAATTCAACAGCACTATCAAATTGCATTCATTTATTTTTAGTCATCAACTAACATCAACTCTGCAGCAAATTCTTGTGCACTTTTAAAGACAAACCAACTGCAGTATTTTGTGTACTGCTTATTATTGATTCAATTTATAACATTCTAATCAATGCAAATAATTCTATTGACTTAACAACACTGCTTTAAAAATTTTTCACCCAACTTACAATCTACATTTTGAAATAAAGTCATCAACTTATTTATGTTTGCTTAGTTACTCAGGGTTGCCACTCAAACAGGAGAATGAAATTCCCTGACTTTTCCAGGTATGTTTCAAGAAAATTCCAGTTTATCTGCATAATGTACATTGGCTATGCTAAGCGGTAAATTAATTATGGTATTACTTGTACTGTGTAGCAAATTCACTTAATTACTCAATAAATCCCAGAGGACATTTATTCTTAATTATTCTTGGTACACTTTGTTTGATAATTTTGTTTACTTTTCCGCTTAAAAAACTTAATAAAATTTAAGATATATACATTAGATAACAACTGTACGTTTTATTTAATTATTACTCATGATCATCCACAGTTCAACACGAGGCTAATCCGGTTCTTATAAATAACAACGCAATGCTAAAAGTTAGGTTAGATTTTAGGTAAATTTAATTTGTGTGAGGTGTATTCTTAAAAGGCACCTTAACACTTGAAAACACAAATATTATTATAATAGGAGTTGTTTTCTCCACTGAAGTTTGAGATTAGAATTTGCCCAATCTGGAATAAAATAAGGTGGCTTTTTTTGCAGACATTCTGCAGCTGAATGAAAGAAAGAAATCTATTTAATGATATTTTTTACTAAATTGAGGTATTTTATATTTATTTCGCAGCATACATAAGGAAAAAATATGTGCATTAAATTTCGTGATGTCATCATACTGCTAGAATTAATTTCAGAATTATGCCAGAGAAAATTTCCTGAAATTTGGAAATATTATTTACTAATGATAAATAAATTTAGAGGGAAGAAGCAACATTAAATGATATGAATAACATAAAAATAAAGATAATTACTTAAAAATTTAATTAGAATAATCAACGATATTTTAGCGAATATAGTTATATTACATGGTTATCCTAGATGATTGATTACTATTTTTTAATTTTACTGCAAAATGACAAGGTATTCATTAAAAAGAAAAAAAAAAAAAAAAAAAAAAAGAGTTTGCCGTAAAATCCTAGTATACGATATGGCCTTCGGATGATTTTGAAAATTGTCGCCAAGAACAAAATGACCCGTTTACTGCTCAACATCATGTCGCCAAATCCCGCTGTACCATACATGGAGATTATTCTAACCAAAGAACGTCTATGTAAAAAGCGGAGGGAAAATTTGCCAAGGGATTTGGCGACGGAACCTGGCGGCCAGAATTTCCCTCTCCACGATGTGTACAGGAAATTGAGAAACACGTGTTAAGAAGAAACGTTCTTAGACAAAAAAGAAAACTACGAAAATCCGTTTTTAAATTATTGCGAAAAATCCAAGAAGAAACGTTTTATCAAAGAATGTTTTTTCTTGAATTTTTCGCAATAATTTTAAAAACGGATTTTCGTAGATTTTTTCCCCTCCCCTCAAAATAGCTAATCCATGAATTAATTTACTTGCGCCAAAAAATATTTTCTTTTCCTTTAGAGTTTAAAGAAATTTTAAACGATATTCATTTTATGAACTCTTGATAACGTGACCTTCGAACTTCAACACCGGTTTCGTGCTTTGGCGACAGATATATCGCGCATGCACCGCCGTTTCCCGCTATGATGGAACGGAGAAACGTCTGTTGCAGAGAGGTTTTCCTTCTTTACAATACATATTTTTTTATTCTAACCTTCATGGTACCGTATACTAGGATTAAACCCATTTTGTTTTATACGAGAACAGGTACTTTCTTTAGCTCATGCACTGCACATGTGATTCTCGAGGTTGCTGGAAACCAAAAGTTGCGGGAAACTTGCTTTGCCTTTCTAAAAAGACAATCAGATTGGAGCTGCAAAAATTGGCTCTATTCCAGCTGCCCGAATGACACTCACATGATACACAATTTGCCAAAAAAGTTATCTCTTCCAACGTCGGTGCAAAATTCGCCTTTTTTGGCGGGATTGTTGTATGAAATTCCTTGACTTTTCCAGATTTTGACTAAAACACTTAAATTCCCTGACTTTTCCCTGAATTTTTTGGTCAATTTCCGAATTCTCTGACTTTTTCCGGTTTTCCCGGTAGCGCGGCAACCCTGGTTACTGCTTATTAATTTTTTATATGCTTACACAAAAGCAAACTGAAGTTTTTTACAACCTTCAAATCAGTACATTGATTTATATGGTTACTGCAGCTGTTGTAAAATATATTATTAGTTCATCAGTTTTTTTCCATTAAAACCTCATTTGTATATTTCCATTCATAATAAAGATATCACACATAAAATAAAAATTATTTGCACAGCATAAACTTGTAGTATGAAACATTTTGTCATAGTAAGATTTTAGGAACTTCAGTGACTTCTGGTCATACTTTTCAGATATTTTTCAGTCATATTTTCCAGACTTCCATTTATTAACTTTGCTTGCATAAAAAAAGAGTACATGTCTACAAAATTAATTGCTGTAAAATTGTGAGCTGCCTTAATTGGTATAGTAGTTAATGATGCAGATTACTATATTGTTGGGCCTGTATTTGAAAAATAGAGAAGGCATGGATGTTTGTTAAGTGTGTGGCATGGGTACAATTAAAATATTGGCAACCTGAATGTCTTTGAGTAGTTTGGTGGCAAGGGGATGGGCAGGAGACTCTCAGGTACATCACCTTTGTCGAAACTGGGCAGGAACTATACCTGCACGTGTAAAAATGTGAACATTAACTAATAACAAATGCTTCTGGCCACAACAAATGACTGAAATACAAATGAATGAAACTTAACCATAGATTAAATACATGATAATTAAGTTCCATTATGTATCTTTTATTTTATTATACTAAATTTCCCCCAAACTATCAGTCATCTATAGTTTTAAAACAACATTTTGAAATTATGGAAAAATCACAAAATAGAACTACATAGTTAAATATTGTTACATTTAATGTACCTTCAGTTATTTAGCATGACTTAGCAAATTTTTGTATTACTACATAATTTTTGATTAGCCGATTGCTATTCACTTACTTTTAAATACTGAGAGGGTTGGCATATCTTCTTTGTTAGTGGTAACAGGAAATCAAAACTTCCTTCACAAGTTATTATAACTAATATAATTCATTTAGTTTATTGAGATTATGGCAAAGCATTCTAGGGCTATCTGCTTAAGAGGAGGATGTGCTCGTGGAAGACTTTCTAAGGTAAACTGGCTTATATACATGTTACACATGGTGAAAACCAAGAAAATGCCCATGCAGCCAGCCTGTTTGTGGGATTCAAACCTCAGACCGAACTACCAGTGTTCAGCGACTTTACTATTCGGCCGCTGGTGAGTCATTATACCTAGTACCATTTGGACTAGGCTTATCACACCATTCTAATATTCTAGGGCTTTTCAACAGGCCATTTCTATGACATGGTGGAAGGCCAATTAATAGTTAAGTACATCTGGCATGAAAGATTCCCAGCCAAAATTTTTGAGTTGCAGCTGTATGCCAGCCAACAAACATCGATGAGTAAATTGTACTGGTCAAACATCTCTAATATATGATAAATGCTCTAATTCATCCCAAAAAATAATCAGTGAAGTCTAGGTGGTGCTGTGGACTAGCCAATTAACATTGTAAATGCTTCCAATTTAGAAAAAAAACCCTAGGTATCACAGATAATTTTGATTTAAGGAGGGAGAAATAATTAACACTGGATGAAAATTTATGTTGTAATAAAGACTTGTCCTAGCTCTGATAAAGGATTTCAACCTTTGTGTTAAAGCCCTATCAGGTTTGGCAATGTACCTCACATTTCCATGATGTTTTCAACATTTCTGAGAATTCTATTGATAAACTAAATTGTCATATTCACCTGACAGCTTTACACTGTTATAAATAATTAACACATTATCACTTATATTGCTTGCTGAGCGTTAGACTAGTTATACTGTGAAACACATAGTATATGGAAAAACACCTTCGAAAGGATAGGATTTTTAGATGAGCTCATGAAAATTCTTCCTAAATCTTTTTTTCTTGTCATAGACTTCAATTTAAGCTGCAACAGAAGGCCAACAGCATTTCTATTTCTCTACCATAATAACCTGCTATCCAGATAGTATAACGGTTAGAGATGTTGAATGCTGTACCAATGGGCCTACATTCAAATCATGGAGAATTGACTGTGGTTTGTGTTTAGTATCTGTGCAGCAAAGGGGCATGCAAAATAACACGGCTAGTCAAAAGTCCTCTTGGGTGGTGGCAGGAAAAGGATAGTGGGAGACTAATGAATTGGCCCTGGGATTTTCTCTATCAAAACTGGACCAGAGCTTAACAGTTAAAAAAAATGCCTGATATACTTTGGGAATGTACCTTGCTTCAACTTGGACCTGTATCACTATAACCATAAAAGTGTCATCTATATGTAGCTTGACCAGGCATCAGTGTTCTGTTCTATTTTAAATGGAATAGCTTTCATATTGCTTGAGTCAATTATTCATATTTATGTATTTGAGCCATTTGTTAAAGCTGAAGACCCAAAGTGCTCAAATCTGTTCTAATTAATTCAATGTCTCTACTTGATAAACCAAAGATTTGATCAATGCAACCCAGAATATGTGATGAAATATTTCTTATTCAGCTTGTTTCTCAAGGCATAAAACTGACAGCAGATGGGTGAGATTTGCCAACTATAAAAGTTCTTCTATGAGCTGATATACTTGGAAGCATTTAGACTGGAAGAAATGAGGTAGTTTTAGCTATGACTGGAAGTACTGAGGTAGTTTTAGCTGTAAAAGTTTCAGCCGTAGATACCTTACTAGGCTGATCAATTTTAAGATTAGGGAAGAAAAAGCAAGTGGTTAATATGGTTACATTAAACCTCAAAAACCTCAAATACTGAGATGCCAAAGATACAGGATTTAGAAGTTTATGGCATTACAGATCCTGTAGAAAGGGAAAATAAGATCCTTTTTTTAAGAGGAAACTTTGATCCATTTCAGGAAAACCTTAAGGGTACTGAAAATCAATGTTATAAAGTAGCTTTGTCATGGTTAGCTGGACATCCTGCTCTTTATGATAAATGCGACTTAGCAGAATCATGATTTCGCATGATTACAAAACATTTGTTTAAATGAAAATAACTCTGAGGGTTGAGATGCTGTACTCCAACAGTTTGAATTAGAAGGCATCATAGAAACTTTCAGTGGAGTAAATTTCAAAGCTTAGTCATTATCTTCCTCATAGACCTGTTATCAAGCCATCCAGCAGTACTTGCCAAGGTTCACTAACTGTTCAACACTTCTTTCACGCAACCTATATATGCTTCCTTAAAGGACAGTTTCAGTGTTGGACCAAGTCTGATACATCACATATTGTCACTATTGTTGAAATGGAAGAACAGAAATACGGATGGAACAGACACTACAGAAAATATTGAATGTTTTCAAGGTTTACAGATCATTTGATCATTATGTTAAACCATACACATTAACCTCTGTGTGTTTGTGCAGTGAAAATAAATCAGATATTAAATGAAGTTGGAATTTTGAGTCAAAATAGGCCCATTTTAGGGTTTTCAATATCATCCACTATCCAATTTGTTAAGTTAGATTAATTATTGTTATACAGCACTTTACAGCTATCTGCCTAGCTGGAAGAGATGGCATTGTGTAGACTTTATAATCAGTTTTGAAGGGCCTCATATTAGTCACCCATCTGTCATTGCAACAAATTTCAAGCCAGCAGCTGAGTGGTTACAGCTTCAAAACATTAAAAGCTCTCAACAGTTGAGTGGACTACTTGCAAAGGATTTTCACTTCACACAGCTTCTTTCACACCATGCTATAACATCCCTCCCTTTGGCTGATAATCCTAATTTAATAATCCAATTGATTTAAGCTTTTATATAGTTTGTCCCCCATTCCATATCTACCTAGTTGGAAATAAGGATGTCTGCTAAGTTGGATGCAAAGGTTTCCTTAAATCAAAAACAAAGAATACAGATGTCATCTTCAAGTTCATATATATTCCAAAATTTCAGCAAACTCAACATCAGAATTAAAGTGGTAGCATTATCTATTACACAGTTACAATGTATTTTTATTATTATATCATTAACTTATTTCTCACTTTTCTCAAAAAAAGCTACATTATCAAGTTTTAGTAAAAATATATCTTCATGCTGAAATTTTCAGTTAATATTTGAAATTAATTTTTACATGGATATATAAATTATAATTATTGATTTTCCTTTTTCAAAGCCTTTTAACACTTTTTCATTTATTTTTAACCCATTTATCATTTATGCCCAGTGGATAAAATATGGGATGCTTGGAAAGCACTATGTAAAAAATCTTGTAGTGCATATATTCTTTCACCAAAGCAATTTTCGATAAGGATTGTTCTTACTGTTAGCAAAAGATGGAACCACTAAATGGACATTAAAATTATTTTAGAACAAGTTTTTTTTTTTTTTTTTTTTTTGTAGGATTCATTCCAGCATTGACACATCATGGGTAGTCGCAGGAAGGAAGTACCTTTTGCAAACTTCTTATTCGTTAAACTAGAAAAATTAAAAATGATTTGCTTAAAAAAGATCACAAAAGATTTCTGACAAAATTATTTTGAAAAGAAAAAAAAAAAAAAAAAAAGAGTATTTGACGGCATATAAGACGCACTTTTTTTCCTAAATTTGGTCTCAAAAAAGTTACCTGCGTCTTATACGTGAAGGACACAGGTTAACTTTCAATACTGAATGTTATTTTTAGCCCGGATAAAGGTCTAGACACACATAACGTTTTCTACATCTACATGTGTGTGGCCTTCTAAATAAGGGTGCATCTCATATGCTGTCAAATACGGTAATTACGTTTAATTAAGACACAATAACACGCCGAACAAATACTAATTCAGAAGTCAAACAACAAAAATCAGCGCTTTATTTTCAAAATTTTCACAGGACTAGTTTCGATGGTTTTACTGAACCACCATCCTCAGCTGCAAAACTGCAAATGAACAACATAGGAAATAATGATTAGATAAGATAAGAAAGCCTGGATAAGCAAGTGGTGCCATTTGTTGGTGAAACCAGAACTAAAACATAGTTTCTTTAAAGGACGAAAGACGTTTAATCTTTGTTGCCCTGTTTATGGAACACTTTGTGAGTGCACTAAGCGAAAAATATTTTACTGTCTGATCAATAACCTAAAAGTGTTTTTATTTGAAATATGCATGTTTTATGCGATAATACTTCAAAATCTTAATCTCTTATTACTACTATTGTATACAAAATATAGAAATTCTACAATATGTGCTAAAATATATTTGTGTCTACAAGGGGAAAAAACCCCAATTTTTAATTTTTTAACCCTTTAACTGCCGCGGGCGTATATATACGCCTTGCTCAGTCGATGCGTTAACTGCCCCGGGCGTATATATACGCCCTTACAAAATACTATCAGTTGCTTTGCGCTGCTACCCGTTAAACTATTCGCAAACTTTTGGAATGCAACACCAGAATGACCTTGACGAAGTATGTGAAGGAGGATATTATTTCAGAGAAGTGTGGGGAGAAATTGGAGAGAGGGATGTGTCTAAAGTGCTTAAAGTAATGACTGCGTGATATTGGCTAGTGTTGTTTGAGTAAAACGTATTTTTTTTTTATTCTGTGTCTTTCGTTTACTTTTTGTAGTAGGAATAAAGAAAGATATAACGGATGTTTCAAACCCATTTATCTTTCTTGAATTATTTTTTGATGAACTGCTCGTGCTTTATATTGCTACTGAAACTAACCGTTTTGTAGACGAGTATATGAACCAACAACACCTTGCAAACGAAAAATCAAGAACAATATCGTAGCATTCAACCAATTCCGAAGAAATATATGTTTTTATAGGCATACTGATTTCACAAGGTATATAACACTGAAACATGATATTAAACTTTACTGGTCTAAAAATGAATTGATCGAAAACCCATTATAGGGACATTTTTTTTATTATAAAAACATCCTTTTTATTATACTTACATCTTTTTATTATATTTTTACTCAAAATATTAAATTTTGTGCATTCATTTTTTTTTTTTTTTTACTGTTTATTTTGTGAAAGTAAACAATTTTTAGAAAGTAAAACTTGCTCTTATTTTCCCCCTAATAAATCGCATAACTATGCGTGTATATGTGAAAAACCGTGGCACTGGGGAATGAATCTTGTACGTTTTCCGCGGCAGTTAAGGGGTTAATAATATTTAACTTTTTTTTAAATGCATTTCATTTTCAGATTATGCATGTTATTGAAAAGAGAATATGATTTATATCATTTTGTATACATAAAAAATTATAATCGTTATTTACTAGGAAACTTCGTTCAATTATTTCACATATTTAATTTACATATCCATTTACGATAGCAATATACACTTACTTATTACTCATAAAGCTCGTTGAGGAGTGAGTTATCAAATTCTGGATTTGCAGTTGTAGGTACAGCCAGAGAAAATTGGATTGGAAATTGTTCAGTTGAAACCGTTGAAAATTTGAGAAAAAAAAGTAAGAGGTGCTATCGATTATAGGAAAGACATGTCATCTGGTGTAACGGTGGTACATTGGAAAAACAACAGTATTGTTACAACAGTTTCTAACTATACTAGAGTAAATCCACTAGGTTCATCCAAATGCTGGTCGGCTTCTAAGAAACAGATAACAGTACCTCAGCCTCACGTACTTATGACATACAACAAGTTTATTGGAGGTGCCAATAGAATGGATGAAAATATTTCAAATTATTGCACTGGATTCTGTGGAAAGAAATGATGATTTCCACTTGTCATGTTTTTGTTAATGTTTTCAATATCTTGTTTAATGCCATGTTTTTATTTGATATAAAAGTTTCAAATACAAGTGTATTCAATTAAAAATGCATGATTCCTCCATTGCATGTTTGCAAGAAAGACCATGGATAAACTAGAATTTCGGTGCAGCATTCCCCAGAACTATCTCAAATGATTTGGAGTGCTTCCCAAACTGGAAGAACAATCACTTCAACAAAGATGAGTAAATGGAAACTATTCAGTTGAAACAGTTAAAAATCTGAGAAAAAAATTTAATTTGACCAAATTTTCCCCGCAATTGTTCTAAGTAAAACACAACTGTGATGTGCTCAGTGTCCAGGTAAGACCACAAGAAATTGTAAAAAATATAATGTTGGACTGAATGACAAATGCTTTCAAAACTCTCATTAAAAATAATTGTTTTTACATTTCCATTGTTTATAATATGTAAAAATGATAAAACCTTCTTAAAATTACTATCTCTTTGAATAATTTCATCGAATTTATTTACATTAACCATTACTAATTTTTAAAGATTTGCAACACTTGAAGTTTCAAATACAGGTGTATTTTGCTTATGTTTCAAAATATTCTAAGATTGCTATAAATCAACATCAATCACTTTTAAAATGTAACTTTTAATATGTAAAATATTTACATATCATTAACCCAGAAGCATGCGCGCTCTTTTGAGTTACACGAGCACGTAAAAACCTACTATATTAATATAGAATTTATTAGGAATTCATTATATTATTATTCAGGTTAGTCAGGAATTATTATTCAGGTTTATCAGGAATATACTGCTTGAAAGAACATCTTCCTCGTAAGGCTTCAAGTTTTTCATTAATTGTTATGAACTCACCGACAGTGTGATGTTTTTGGTAG
Source organism: Stegodyphus dumicola (assembly GCF_044657685.1). Lineage (NCBI taxonomy): Eukaryota > Metazoa > Arthropoda > Arachnida > Araneae > Eresidae > Stegodyphus > Stegodyphus dumicola. The sequence continues at coordinate 84,784,690 of NC_140781.1, forward strand.
TTATTCCCAAAATCTTCAAAAAAATCTCTTATAGGTGCAAGTTTATCTGATCTGTTCTTGAGGACGTGAGTTCCTATGTCATCAAAATGCAAACATCTTTATAAAAAAAGAAAGCATGTGTAGAACATGGTTTTGTGGAAAATTTCCAAGCTGGTTCCGTCTCTTGCCAGCAGATCTCGTACATTTACGAGATGACTTATGTATGTCACAATATAAAAGACCTATAAGAGTGCGAATTTCAGTTAGAGTTGTGTTATAAGCATCTCTCTCTCTTTGAAAGCTGTCAGAAATAGATGCAATATAAATATTTGTATAACTGACGACTTTCAGCAACATTTGTTCACTTAGTAAAAGTTACCAGGATTCATTTGGAGTCTACACATATTTAGCTTTACCAATGTTTCCAGGAAATTTAGTAATAAGATTATGAGCAGGATTTCTTGTTTTAGACTTTCTTTTTACTTACGAAACTTTATACTTTCTTTTTACCATTGGGTTTTTGTCTTTTCAAATAAAGCAATAAATGTCACTCAAATTTTTGTTTTCAGAATGCATCTCGATTTCTGAATCAGTGTCATGAGAACTAAAAATTTCATTATAACTTTCATCATCAGTTTCTTCGATGGAGTCTTCAACAGTTAATACATCAAATAAATTTTGCAAATGTAACGTTTCTTCCTTATACGATAAATTATGCAACATGTTTGCTGTTTTCTTTTCTACCACACTTTACAGCAATGCAAATAGACGTGTTAGGTCTGAAAGACCCGATCCGATTAAAGCAAAAGTTAAAATAAAATTTCCGGCAAAAAACTTCGGGATAATAGGGACGTTTTCAGAAAGGTTTCTTTAATTGAGCGGGTCCATTGGACCCAGCGTGTGCGCTCGCGGTTTAATTACAGCTTTTCGGTGGTTCAGTATTTAAACAAAATCTATATGCTTTCATAATCAAAATCTTTTAAATAGGAACCGAAATATTCCTAATGTGTGCAAAGCATCTAACGAGCTGCTGGTGGAAAGTCTACGGAAATTCAGAAGGCACGTCGCGTGGCATTCAACACGCAATGCTAGCGCCATCTATTAATTAATCAAAATAATTTCCACACACTCCCCACCTGAACTCTGTTAATAGTTCACATTAATGCTTTGCGGCACAGTATGTGTCCAGTCTGAACACACCTAAAAATTGAATGAAAACGGATTTATAGGTTACTATAGGTTAAGGTTACTCTGAACCTTCTTTATTTATACAGTACAAAGTCCATAATCCGGACTCGTCGGGACTTCAGCGATTCCAGATTAGGGGTTTTTCTGGTTTATAGATCATCAATTTAAATCTGGTAAGCTGGCATGCAGAAATTATACAATTAAAAATATGAAACCGTAATTTATGAAATAAAGAGCAATTATGATCTAAAGGGTATCGAATTTTACACAAAAAAAAAAGCTTAATATTTATTTGTTTACTTTATTAAACATTTCTTTCTACGTGCGCATACGTAGAGCATCACGCGCATTCTTTATGCCCATGCGTAAAGCATACAAAAAAAAGTTTGTGGCCTTAGAGGTCCAGATTATAGATCATTCCGGATAATGAACGTCCAGATTACGGTTTTGTACTGTAGTAGATGGCAGCTCAATACAAACCAGTTCATATATTTCAGTCATGTTTAGTTGGGGGGGGTATAAAAGGAAATGTTTGAAAAGAAATTTCTATATTATTTTTTTGGCTGTACGCTAATCTCCTTATTCTATATTTGTTTTAAATTTTTACCTTGAAATCTTGCCTTAAAATCAAACGGTGAACCCTAGGTGTGCCCAGACTGGGCTCACCAACAATCTAGGACAACTGAGAGTCTGTATTCTTTTGTTTCTCTACATCTCATCGGTCAGTTCATTGACAACAATGCTCATTTCAGCACGCTTTTCAAACCTCTATTCAATCAGTGTGCCCCTTTGGGCACACCCACAGAATTAAAACGATAAGTGCTATCTTCACAAAATTTTACTTGTGTACTCCTGTAAGCCTAATTAGACTGCCTACTTTTTTTTTTTTTAATCAAAACTCCGACTTTAAAAGGTAGCGTGACAGAAAGGGTTAATCTAACAACAATCAAATTTATATCAATAAGTATTTTAACATATAATTATAAAACAATTAATCAGTATATTAAATGAATAGAAAATATATACAAACTATAATCATTCTACTAAATTCTAAAAAATACATGTTAATCATCAAATACAATTTGACACTACTTCAGTAAATCTAAACTATTCTTAATCTAATCATATGAAACTAAATTAGCAAAATAAACAATTGCATAAAAAGTATCCAATCTTAATCATATTATTAAACAATAAAAAAATATTTTTAAAGAGTTCTAAAGGATATAATAATTGAACTTATCATTTTATTATTATGCAAGATCATCAACTTTTAGATCATCATAAACGTTAAGATTTTTTAATTGATGAGCTGTCCGAAGATCCATCAAATATTGTTTTTTCCATTTAGTCCACAACTCTCTAACCAATAAATCTTGATAAATATTTCTTTTGGTCAGAGAGGACTTGGTAGAGCCATCTCTAACAATGAAGTTAAAGTTAATAGGTAATGCAGAATCTTTTTTCCCGAAAATCAAAAAATTGATTGGCTTCAGTGGCAACGGTTCCTTATGGTCATTGTATACATATGTCAAAGGACGAGAATTCAAAACAGCTTCCACTTGTGCTAAAACCGTTGACAATTCTTCAAACTTTACTGAGAATTTTTCTTAAGCACTCTTTCACTGATTTTACTAATATCTTGTAAAGCCTCCCTACCAAGCCCCTCGTTCTATTATAAACTTCCAACTGATTCTTTCATTCAACAGAAAATCTTGGAATTTCTCCTTCGAAAATTGTTTAGAGAAATTTGCAAGTTCTTTTTTAAAAGTTTTTGCGTTGTCTGAATAAATTACTTGACTATTGCCTCTCCTAGATGTGAATCTTTTGAATGCCATCAAGAAAGAATCCGTAGAGATTTGGTACAAGTTCCAGATGCACGGCTCTAGTGATAGCGCAAGTAAATAATGTTACATAGGCTTTTTGACTTCTTTCGACGTTTTTTACGTAAATTGGTCCAGCGAAATCGATTCCAGACACGTAGAATGGTGGTGTCTCATTGATTCTATCTTCTGGAAGTTGAGAAGTGGTCTGATCAGCAGATTTCAATGAATACCTTTTACAAATAAGACATTTATTATTTTCTTGACAAACTGATGTCCTTTTGGGATCCAAAAGCGACTTCGAATTTCAGCTAAGGTCGTTGCTACTCCTCCATGCATCAGTTTAACATGTGAACTTTCTATTATCAAATTCATTAATAATGAATAAAATTGCTAAAAAAGCTTGGGCATAAACAGGTTAATATGTGTTTCTTTCTATTGATATAAAAAGTCTTCAGACTGAAATTAGTCCACTCCTACCCAGTAAATATATGGTTGAGATTACTGAATAAAATACTTCTTCACATGATTAAACTTAATTATTATTATCACTACTTAAACAACATAATTAAATTTCGACATGGCATATGTATCAGCTTTATAATGACTCAAAAATAACTTCAGGAATACGCTAACATATTTTAAACCATATAGTACATTAAAAAAAGTGGAGAGATGTTCTTTTGGAAATTAACACTTAATCATGCAAAATTTTACAGCCTTTTACATATTTAAGAAATATTTCCACTGTTTTCATCAAGCTTAGTTTTCCTAGTTTATGTCAAGTTGTTTATGAAGAACTATGAATTCCTATAAAATATTCATGATGCAGACAAAAAGCAAGATGTGAAAAGAATCGAAAAATGAACTTCGAAATGCAATCAGAATCCTTAAAGTAAATTCACTAGAATTTCATACAAGTACAATACAATAAACTTTTGTTTTCTTTCTTCTGAAGTTGGCCTTTCTGTTATCATATAAAATATCAAACATAAATAAAGAAAAATAAATTGCAACATTAATTGCTAAATTTTGCAAGCAATTTAGGGTAAAGCAAGTTATAATTTGACTATTACTTAAACCTCCCTTTTACTATTTCCTATGATAAAGATTAAAACTTTACCAGAAGAATTTCAAGCAGTTTCTCACGTGAATGAAAATCTTCTGCTCGAACCATTAACCTTGCCAACATCAAGGTGTCATCTTTGTTGCGCAGACCACCAATCTCACTCAATTTTCCTATTTCTTCTTCCAACTTAAAAAGAAAATGTCACAAATTAATAGTGCCACATAAATACAAATAAATATTTCTACAAAAATTTAGGACATATTAAACAATTCTGAAGACTGAATATAACTATGATGGAATGGGAAAATCTTCTGAGTAAGAAGGGAAATGATTACTAATGATTTTGTGACTAGATAATGATGTAAAATGTAGTACCCATTTAGTCCAAACCATATACAGAATTACAGTTTTGATCATTTTTGAGGTTAGGTTTAACATGCCAGATATATGTACAACACATATGAGGAACGGACTAACTGGTAAATATATATATATATAATAAGGTGCTGCTGCCCCTCCCCCCAAAAAAGGTGAAATGAGTAGTCAAAGCTTTAGCGCTTATTTGAAAAGCAGCACGATTTTAAATTATCAGCAAGTGTCAATGCCCATGGCTAACAGGTACCATGAGTGAGAAAAAAAAGAAATGATCTTGGTTATTGTAGATATTTGGTAATCTAGCAATAAATTTGATTTCAATACTTGAAAACTTTAAGCCTTGACAGTTTTCAGTTACATACATGAATAGTGAACACTCGTATCGTTTTCCAACATAATATTCAATGAATTGCATAAAACATTAAACATTTTAATTACAATTTTCCCCTAACTCCATAGTGTGCCTTAAAGTAAATATGTAAGCAAAGTGATACTTATCAAATACGCTACCAAATACACTTATCTAAAGAATGCAAGAAAATCAAGGCCAAATTTCTCAATAACATTGGTATTTAATGTCCTGTTTCTGACAAATTTCTTCATTGCAGTAAAAATTATTCAAGAAATATATTTTTAAGGACTGACAGAAAATATTACCGCATTTGACGGCATATAAGACGCACCCTTATTTAGAAGGACACACACAAGGGGAAAAAAGTTTCAAAAGTCCGTGCGACAGTTCAGTACCACCAAGAATTTAAAATGTGGTTTATTTTAGTTCTCACGTTACATAAAAGCCAAATAAGCAATCATTGAATGCAATTACCAAACATATTTTTATTAAGGAAAATTAACAATTGGCAAGCTATTTTGAACATGATATGTAAATTTCAATAATGAATAAATGAATGAACGGCAAGCAATCAAACATAATACAAAATAAAGCAGAAAAAACAAAAAACACAGATTCAAGGAAAATGTTGCCTATCATGAAATTAGACTTTAATCACTTTCAAAACCATAAACATCCTTTTCACTATCATCATCATCGAAAACGAGAATATCGTCATCACTACTGTTTCCATCATCACTAGTATCACCTTCTTCGAATAATGCATCGTCTTCTGTTCCCTCAAGAGCATTACTGATTCCGCACTTCTTAAAGGACGTAACAATTACTTCAACCTTTACGTCCTCCCAAGATCTTTTTACTCACTCGCACACTTGTGAAATAGAGGGCTACTTCATTCTACCTGACGGTGTGAGGGCGTGATGTGGCTCTCCTATCCACTTGTTCGATCGTTCTCGCACTTTTTCCTTAAATGGTTAATTCACCGATACATCTAAAGGCTGCAATTGGCTAATCAGTCCACCAGGAATGACAGCTATCTGGAATTTTAATTCTCGTTTTATTCTTTATGGATTCAGTTCTATGGGTATCCAAAACCAAATGAGAGGGTTTTCTTAAGAGTCCACCAGGTCACCTCGCCCATACGTTCTGTAACCATAGTTTCCTTCCAGCTTTGTCTATCCAGCCATTTCGGATGAACATGAACAATTACACCCACTGGAAGTTTTTCTTTTGAATATGAAAAACGGCGGTAGTTTTGTGCCACCAGCACAACATGTTAGAACTACCATATATCGGGTTTTTTCATGACCTGTGGTTTTTATGGTTATTTATTTAGACCCTTTAATACTCACAGTCTTGTTGGATGGTACATCAAATGTGAGTCGAATTTCATCCATATTTCCTATTTGACCGAGCTCAAAAGAAGTTTTCAGTTGCATGCATTTATAACAAACCTATGAAATGATAGTACTTTTTCTTCATAATCTGCTGGCATTTTCTGTGCAATAGTTGTTTTTGTGCGCATTGATAAGCCTTGCCTTTTCATGAACCTGTAGCACCAGCACTCAGACCATGAAAAGTTCTGATTCCCGTGTTTTTCTGCAAATCATTTGGCCTCATTGATTATCATTTTGGTTGAAACACTTATCCCAGATTTCCTCTTATCTATCACCCAGATTTTTATGGCATTTTTCAAGTTCAGGCCAAGATGGAGCTGGCTATCGAAGGTTATGTTTTTGTTTTTTAGCAGTTTTCAGTAGATCTTCCTGCAGTCGCCAAGTACATATCATTTTTTCGGTAGGTGGTGGACCGAAATGCCTTGCTGCTGCTCTGTTTTCATGCACTTTGCCGTAGTTTAACACTCCTAGTTTATATTGAATTGTATAGCTTAATCTCTTGTTTCCTGTAGTCATATTTTCCAGGGTATTTTTTTAAAACAAATAGTTTTAAGCACCGATACCGACACGTTTATACAGAGTAGCACCGATACCGACACATGTGTCGGCTGAGTCAAAGAAAGTCTATGTAAAGATGGAAAGGCTCCATAGACGTAATGTGACCATCAAACCTGTTCGAACTTAGACATCAGCTTCAAGCTTTGGCGCTTTTTTGATGACGGATATTTCATGCATGCGCAAAATAATTATGATAGATGTAGAAAAAGGTATGTGTGTCTAGACCTTTATCCGGGCTAAAAATAGCATTCAGTATTGAAAGTTAACCCGTGTCCTTCACGTATAAGATGCAAGTAACTTTTTTGAGATGATCTTTAACTTTTTTGACTTTTAAATTTAGGAAAAAAAGTGCATCTTATATGCCGTCAAATATGGTAATCTAAATTTTGATTTGCATAACCCAAGTAATTTTTCAAATGAATGTAATACTGTATAATTGAAGTTCTTCATTAAAGTATTTTTAACTAGCACTTAAAAATAATGTCTGACAACTGCTGTTTTTGACCAATACACATACTAGCAAGTAGGCTGCCAAAAGACAACTAATGGGGCTTCTGGCAAGAAAACTATGCCCCCATATGATTTTTTAACTGGTGGGCTAAATCTTATGTCTCTTGCACAAATCATGACCACCTATCTTATTTCATAAATAAATTGGTCTGACTGTTGAATACTGTTTTTACATATGGTCACATCTCTGGTGGTCAAATTACACATTACAAGATACAGCATGAACAAATTCTTATCACTCTTGACATTGAGTATTCATTTGAAGCTGATAAAAGTTTCTTAAAACTTTATAAAAAAACTGTCGTTTTCATAAGTGCCCCTAAATGTTATCACTGTTAAAGAAAATCTCACTTTCTTATCTATAGTCCTATCTAAATTTATATCCACTTTAATTTTCTCTCTGTCTTTTTTTTTTTTTTTTTTTTCCTCTTTGTGGGACACAAAATACTGCACCTTCAATATTAAGGAAAAGATTTTTAAGCTGCAGAACCTTTTAAAAAATACAGCAGCCTTCATACAAAAATGTCTGGGGATGTATTCGGTTATATCTGGAAAGTTCTGTGGTTTCACAAATTGATACCTCTTTTACTTTTTGAGCCAGCAAACACTAGCAGTAAATTCCTCATAAAATTTGAGAGCTTACTCTTGCAAAATCTATCCTGAAATGGATGTTCCCTTTCCTGCCTAAACCACAAATAAAGTGCATCACTCACTCTCTTGTATTCACCACCTATCATATTTTTCTCTTCCTTTAAACTAGTGATTCTCAACCTGTGTTATGTGTACATTTGAGAGAACAGGATAGCAAAGTTAAGGGTATATTAAAAAATTACCAGTAATGGTAGAAAATAACAAGCAATAATGTAAATAATGACAAAAATCAAATCTTAGAAATTTAAAATTTAGCACTGATTAGAAAGAAAATTACTTGATTCTGTATGCATCATATCAAGCCATTTCCTTCCTTGTTATGTGACACAGTATCGTATATGGTGACTATAGTTTCAGGATTTAATAATTAATGAGGTTTGTTATGCAGCTCTCTTATTTTAAATTGTCATATACAAACCAGTTTGACTGCAAAGTTTTGCTTTAAATTCTAGTTCTTTTAAAGTCGCAGATTGTAAAGTGTTATTTCTATAAGAATAGATATATAATTAAGAAGCAGATCTTTGCAAAGTGCAGAAACTACTTGTCACAAATAGTTTTGATTTGGCGATTCCTTTAAAACAGTCTAAAAATTAACACTTTCTGAAAAAAGAAAAACTTGTACTTTTCTGACTTTATTTGCTGCAGTTTATTAATTTTATGGCATTAAAATAAAAGCATTTTAAGATATACTGCAATAATACTGACAGGCAGTCAGACTTATAGACATTAAAGGAGGAATTTAAGGATATTTTATAAGTCAGTATCCCATCAAGGGATACAGGAAATAAATTAAGTCTCATTAAGGGGTATATGAAAGAAAAAAAAGTAAATAGAAAAGGCTTTATAGGTTATTACAGGTTTCTTTGAACCTTCTTTATTTATACTAGATAGCAGCACAACAACAACAACAAAAAAAAAAAAAAAAAAAAAAAAAAAAAAAAAAAAAAAAAAACAGTCAATATATTTGAGCCATGTTTAGTTTTTAAACAGCCTCATTTTTCAAATATGTGCCTCATTTTTCACACAAATATGAATTGTTTGAAAAGAAATTTTCATGCTCTTTTCTTGGCTGTACGCTGGTCTCATTATTAAACATTAATTTTAAGTTTTTACCTTAAAATCTTGCCTAAAATTAAACAGAGAACATGTGGTGTGCCCAGACAAGGGATCACTGAAACACCAGAACCAGCCCTACAACTGTATCATTGTTTCTCTGCATTATTTTCTTTAGTGAACTTATTCACAATAGAAAGGGGGCTGCATACCTGTGTTTCATTTCCTGTTTTTCCTTTGTTTTTTTGGAGAGGAGGTTTGAATATTAAGAAATTGTTGGAGTGTTTTTCTAAAGGTCAGTGGTAATTCTATCATCTTTGACTTTTCACAACAGCAGCTCTCTTTTTTTCCTTTTACTTTCGTTGAAAGAAGTTTTGTTAGCTCCATGTTTAAATGGCCTTGAGTTGTAGATGTTTATAAATTTTATTTTATAGTTTATATTTTCTTAATTATAGACATAATATTAGTGTATTTTTCCTTATTTTTAATTATTCTGCAAATCGATCAGAGAGGACGAACCATTTCTGAAGGACTGAAAGTGCTAAACAAATTACATTCAAACAGTGAATCCGATACAGATCGTTCTACATATTCAAAACATGCAATGTTGGGTTTTGCTTTTTCGCAGGTGGTGTCACTTGCTTCAAAAAGTACCATTATGAAAAAATAGACAAAAGTGTAAATATGAAATGCAAATAATGTTAATATCATATAGCCAGGTTTAACATTTTTTTCATATCTATAAACATGTAGTTATCATATAACCCAGAAGAGCCTTCTGGTGGGGGGTAGAACAGTAGGCCTCCCCGTGGATAACACTCAATCTGCTACAGTAATCAGAATCTGGTATTTTTTAATCATAGGCAGAATCTTATATTCTACTGGACGTTTCCCAGCAATGCTCGCTTCAGTGAGCCCACTTCGAGCACACCCACAGAATTAAAACAGTAAGTGCTTTCTTTACAAAATTTTACCTGTATACTCACTCCCATACTTGCCAACCTATGACACTCAAAAATCAGGAGATTTTTCACAATGTTAAAAAGACTTTTTAAATGATAAAAATATAGTTTTTAATAATGAATTAACTTTAAATAGTAACTAATTCTTAAATGCAAGCAACAAAAAAATACCTTATACATAAAAAAACATTTTTATTACTTGCATCGTTTAAGGGGAAAAAAAAAAAAAAAAAAAAAAGACACTTTAGTTTTCGTACAAATGTTATAAACAGTGGCAGATTTTGCTTTCTTTAAGAAAGAAACTTCATAATTTTGTTCACAGCAATTGCCACATAGGCCTGTTTTCGCTAATAAAAGTTTTTCGAATGTCACTAATATTAGATCTAAATTTAGTCCTAGTTTTCGCAACAACACTGAGAATCCTTTCACACTCTGCATTACTATAGGGAACTGTCAAGATGGTAACACAATTCTAGACAGTTCACTATATTTTACAGTTCCATCAGCACCTTTCACTTTTCCAATTAAACTCCACTGGGTGTCAATCCTAGCTGATTTTATAACTTCATCCAAGTTTTCTAATTGTAAACTGCTGTTATGCAGCTGTTACAATTAGAAAATTTGAATGAAGACTTGGATGGATTGTTTCAATTTTTCCTTATTTTTAGAACTCCTTTCAAGATAATAATAAATATCAACGATGTGTTCATCCACATTTATGGGTAAAGAAGCTGCCCCTTTTTCAGCAGCTAAATTTAAGAGGTGACAGGTGCACCTCATAATCTGAATTTTCCTTTTCTTAAGATGCCTGCAACACCAGTCTTCCAAGCCTACCAATACTGGTGCATTATCGGCACCAAGTGCTAAGCAATTATCCAGATGGCCTGCATTTTCTTTTAAAGTTTTAATAATTAGCTGTGCTATATTAAAGCCTGTCAAATGTCCTTCTAAAGTAGGAACATAAAGTAAACTGCACTCAATTTCTGAAGACTCTGGATCAAAAAAAGAAACAACAATTGGATACAGTTTTGAATCGGTATTATTACTTCCATCCGTAGAGAGGCAGAAAGGAGCTGTTTTAATGCTATCAATAACTGAAGATTTATTTTTCAAACCCATTTCTTTAACAATTGATCCTGTTTTGATTCTTGCACCTTGAGTATTTTTTAGCGATTTCACTATCAGGAAACATTTTTCTAAATAAAGCTGCAGCGTGATCCAATGCATTCAGTGGCAGGATGTGCTCCAGTAAAAAGGCAGAGAACAGACATTCTGCATTAATAACTTTTTGGTCCTTTGTTTCCAAAGAAAAATTGAATTTTCCGTTTTTTTAAAAACAACTCATGTTATCCTTGTGTTTTTGCGTACGTACATGTTTGAGAACATCCGCCCTTCCACCATGCGAAATCGAAAAATCGCAACGACGGGCGGTATACATCGCAAATTTATTACATTTCTTTGAGGAAATAATGGAATGAAAGTCAACTGTGTACGATTTTTGAAACGTACACGAGTATTTCCCTTTCTCACAGACGTAACAAAAGATGATAATTTCTAAAACTATTTCCCTAAGGCACGTGTACTCACACAACTCTGGACAAAATGAAAGAAATAACTAAAGCACCTCCAAATAACAACTTACTTTGTCTTCATTGGCTAATATATGCCAGCTGACACGCAGTGGAGCTCGAAGCCCATTGGAGAACTGGAGAACGACGTTTCTGGATACGTATAATGCTCTCACAAAGCAGAAGCTATCTGATTAGCAAGGTTTTGTTTTAGATATAATGTAGAATAATTCAATTGCTTTCAGACATCCAAAAGCACTTTGTTTTTATTCATATAACAAAGTATTAAGCCAAGTTGCATAAAAGTCGTGAGAAATTTTAAGAATAAGAAAAAGTCGGGAAAAATATATTGTAAATCGGGTTGGCGGGAGAGTGGTCGAAAAGCGGGAGTCTCCCACTTAAATCGGGAGAGTTGGCAACTCTGCACTCCTCTGGGCCTGATTAGACTCCCCATCTTTTTTTTTTTTTTGAAATTCCCACTTTAAAATGTAGCTTGCTGGAAAGGTTTAAACTATCTACTCTTTTTACACACCAATATTTTCCACCCTGTTATAATTTGTCCAATACCTACAGCCATGGCAATTTTATTAATACTTTCCCTTTGTTTACTCTCCTTCATGTTCATTTTCATTAATATATTATTCTTTTTTTTTATTTTTGTTCCACATTTTCCTTTGCAGACAAAACACAATACCTGAAACGCCTGGGTATAAACTGAAAAACAACTCAAAATGAACTGGCATATTAGCTTACAACAGAGTTCAGTCATAAGCATTCAAGCAAGCCTGCTAACATCTAGGAAAAGAGATGAGTGATAGCAGCCACTTGACAGAATAGTGCACCTAGCTCCACAAATGATCAGCTCTTTTGAAATCTCTTGAATGGGAGAAATTCCTGATTGCTGGTCATAAAAGGCCTTTCTCTGCTAGGCATATATGTATGTGTGTGCGTGCATGTTCTTGAAAGAACTTATTTGTCATCTCTCTATGGTCTCACAACTCTTGGATGGCCAGAGCAAGGCCTCCTGGTAATGTCATCCACTGTTTTGAGTTGATGCTATAACACCGATATGCCAATTCAAGATACTTCTACCACTGAGCCATTTCTGTTTGAGTCTATCAGCATCAAGTCTACCAATGGTTCTTCATCTCAATCCATTGTCTAAACAATTGTGAGAACCCATTTTATTGAAGTTAGACAGCTTTTTAACTTTTTTGCAATGAACACGGTTCTGTAGACAAAGTTCACATATTCAGAAAAAATCACTTTCACATTTTCTTTAAAAAATTTATCTTTTTATTTTTTTTAACAACATTATTATTACAATTACACTGCATTTACTAAGCCCTAAACTGCTTATGACATCCATTTGTTAAACATTAGAGATATCTACTTTGAATTATTGCAAAAAAATTAATTCATCTGCAACTTAAATTTTGAACACCAATGTATCATTATAAGTCAAGTAAAAGGAAGAAACAAAAGATTTTCCTTCATTAGAAATCTACATTAGAAACCTAAATATCCTTTTAAAGAACAAACAACCCAAATTACATCCTTATAAATAATTGCTTACAAGGCCCATACAAGTTCTAATGGGCCACAACATCAGACTACGCAAACAGGTATTAGTAACCACAAAATAAATTGCTTATTTAAGAGATTACACATTATTCTGCATTCGATATTTTGCTTATGTATGTATGAATTATTTTACAATGATAATTTTGCTAATAATATAATTCTATGTCATTGTATTATACAAAGCATAACAGAGATAACTGCAATAATCAGATGTAGAATTCTTACTATTGTGCATAATGCACAATGCATACAATTCTGAAAATTACAAAATACACTACCATTTTTTACTAAAATTTTTTTTAAAAATACTACTATTGCAATTTTTCCCAAGCTATTGCATGTTACAAACTTATTTCTCACAAATATGAACTTCTTCGAGTGCCCCTCCTATTCCATACCACCTTCTTCCAAACTGTGAATCACTTTAAACAAGTACTTGTAGCCATGCACTTCAAAAAGTTTCGAATGCGTGTTTTTGTCATTGAACATTTTGTGATAGTTGCCATTTCAACAGAAACTAGAGTATATATGAAACTGCATATCAGCTCCAAATGCTAAACTTGGTTATAATAAAACATGCTAAGGGAATATTATTGACTTTTCAGCACAAAATATTATGATTATGGGACTTTATCAATCTTTTTTACGGCTGCAATAAAGTCATTTACCATTTACCAAAAAAACTCAATGTAGTCTATGTGCAAATAAACACTACAAGCTTGAAGTTGGGTATGCTGTCAGGAAAACATGTAGTGACTTCATTGATCTTTATAAAACATGCTTCAGCCACAACTTCATGCAAGAATCATTCAATCTAGACTGCATTTGCCTAACTGGGAAACCTTGCACAGCACAATTTCACCTGTTAGCATAAATTTAGGTATTTTGCATAATGAAACTCGAAAGGCGTACGAAACGAACGTGCGCCAAGATATATTGGCGAGAGAAAGTAAAGTTCGTGAACAATGCAGTATATTTGACTTTCACCTTAGCTACGTGGAGTGTATTCGTTTAGTACTTTCTCTTTTCAGGTACTATGTCGAAGTATGTTCCTGTTTCTTTTTTTCTTATTGCCTAAAATAGGTAAGCCTGATATTTAGGACTGATGATGATTCTATGTAAGTTATCTCCTTTTCAATACTTCAAGTTTTAATGTCCGTGAAGATTATTACTTTTTGTTATGCTTAAGTTAAGCAAAAATCTACTATTTTATTAAATAAAGATTCCGTAGTTAATTTTTTGACTTATGATTCTTTAATGAAAACTGTGCTTGAGGAAACTTACTCATTATGCCTTCAGTGCTAATGCACTACCAACATCACCTATTCATGAAATACAGAAATATTACTATGTTCAAGATGTATGTTTGCAGCTTAACACTACTTTTGTTCAACATGAATACTACTTCATGCTTGACGACAACTCTGTTTACTTCTCAAACCTTTCTTGCAAAATGGCTATACATAATTTTTCTCAGAAGCTTACCATTTTGCATTGAACTTTGCTAATACTTCTCAGGGAACGATCTAAAAGCAGGAGTGTTTATTTCGCAGACTAGAACTTCTGAGTGCACTTAAGCTCTGCTTAATATGCTAGACTGCTGCTTTTGAACTGCTTATGAAACTATGTGCCCTCTGTATTTTGTTCTAGAAGGCTTTTTTCTGTTTCATTTTGGGAACGACTGGGGCTACAAATGATGTTCGAGACAGAAAAATGCTGAGTTATATAAAAGGAGGGAAAGGTGCTACAAGGAGTTATCTTTACAAAATGGTGTGATAAAGTAGGTTTAGTTTGCATTATATGACACATATTTACTTTAAACTATCACTATGAAAAAAGCTTTAATCTGAAAAGGTACTGCAGCTCAAAATCCTTTTCATAGTCAATACATATAGGCATCCATAAGCACCATAGGAAAGATCCTTCATTACTTTAAATAAAAGCAATATGTATGTGCATTCTGACTTGATCAACAATCAAACTGGAAAAGAAACACATGTGAACATAAAATTCTAAATTACCCAAAAAAGCAACTTTACTAGGCACAGATTTTACTAGCAACTGGAATAAAACTCTTTTGATTTCGAGGGCATTCAGACCCAGTACATGGCAAATGGCAGAAATTTTTTGCTCCTGAAGAATTGGGACCTATAACTGACGTGCTGAAACTGCTAGAGTTTTAATCAAAATTTACATGAAAATACAGTTGCTATTTTGCCCATTTTTAACTGTTCAACAATATTGTATATACTCTTTTCTAGCTGCAACTATTAGAAGAAGTTTGCATAAGTTATGCAAGGGGGGGGAATCATCCAAAATAAGCTCTGCAACTCTTTTGGTTGAAAAAATAAGATTCTACAAAATTTACATACCTATTAATACAAACTGATATTATAGAAAGGACTGTCAGTGATTATTTTAGGTAATTATTCTCATTCTGGTGACTTTAAAAAAAGGCAAACACCATGGTTCAAAATTCAAAGTCAAATTTTATCAAAAACAGTAGCATACCATTAAATCCTCCAAGTCCCTCATCTTTTCCTCAGTTGGCTTTTTACGCTTATTACCTGTCTTACTAGTGTTAATGTCCAATGATATTTGACTGGATAAACCAATATAGCCACTGCATATGCTACTTCCACAATAGCATTTTTGTGGCAGGCGTCTGAAAGAGCAAAAATAAAAATCTATTTAAAAAAAAACTTAAATAAAGCAATATTCCATTTATTTGGTAAAACAAGGTTAAAAATACATAAAAGTTAAAAATAACGTTCACCTTCAATTAGACTTTAAACATCTACCAAATTTGGCTTGCCGCTTTTTCATAAGAAGTATACTAATAAAAAAATATGCAGTAGACAAGACTTTTTTATTTACAGATGTACAAACGAATTTAGTGCATCAGTGTTCAAATTACACATGGACAGATACTTAGACCAATTCAGCATCTGTACCGATCAAAAATATCTGTCTCTAATAGTATCATCCTCTCAAAAAGGGCCCCAGTTTTGGGAGATAAGTCCATGATACCTAACTGTGAAACTGCAAGCCACATACTACTGCTTACCAGAATGTGACAAGTAATTAAGATACTCAAAACTTGTGATTTTAATATTAATATGCACTTTGTAAATAGTTGTTTAAATTATTGTGCCTATGCCAAATGAACGATTCAAATTCGATTCATTATTAGCATTTTAACTTCATCATGTAAGCAAATCTTTTGAGATCAAAAGTTAACTTAGGAGGATTTTCAGGAATGCTTTCACTTAGCCCTGATCACATAACGAATGTAAAGTGTGAGGCAAGAGTATTTAAATTCCCCTGTTCAGACACTAGAAATACTATGGTTTAAAAAATTTTAATTCTGCTTGTCATAAACTACATAAATTAATTTCAGAGGTATTGAAGAAGTTCAATTAAAAGTAACTAGTTGACTGATTACAAAAAGAATTTCAGTGCCATATAGTTGAAGCTATAATTTCAGAGGTATTGAAGAAGTTCAATTAAAAGTAACTAGTTGACTGATTACAAAAATAATTTCAGTGCCATATAGTTGAAGTTGGAAGTAACTACAGTACAAAGTCCAAGATCCAGACTCATCGGGACTTCGGCGATTCTGGATTTGGAATTTTTCCGGATATCACATCATCAGTTTAAAGCTTGTAAGATGGTATGTAGAAATTATACAATTAAAATATGAAACCATAATTTATGAAATAAAGAGCAATTACGATCTAAAGGGTATCAAAATTTACAAAAAAAAAAAAAAAAAGCTTAATATTTATTTGTTTACTTCATTAAACATTTCTTTCAATGTAAGTTGTTTAAGTTGCTTTTTTTGTGCTAATATTTTCTGTTTAATTCTGTAGACAGACATAATTTCTTATTCAGTTACAAATTTCCATTTTTCAAGTTCTCAGTAGAGAATTTCCAATTTGTCAATCTAAATTTTTTCATTTTCAATAACCTCTCTGTCACTTTCTTCACTATTGGTAGTGATATTTTCTTGGATCTAAAACCATACTACATATTTTGCTGTCTGTTAACTGACTGATAATTGGAGCATGGTCATCGCAATGAAAAACTTCTGTTATATCATCTTCATTTATTATTGCTTCTCCACATTTCTTTTTAAAAATCTATCAATTAGAAAATTTAGCCTTTGGTTTGCAATATCTGAAAACCTTCACAATGGCAGCTATCATATTCAATAACCTCAACATGAAATATGCTAGCTGACCATAAATTATGCCAAACATCTGGCATAATTTATGGTCAGCTAATTAACACATCCTCCCACGATCTTGCGATGCTCCACAAAGCAGATTTTATGCTAAAATATTTCAAAACTTCTTGAGTAGTGTAATTATTATTCAAGAAATTTAACAAGGGTTTTAAAAATTCTACTTTATATTTTCATTTCAGCGTACGATCTGTTCCGATACCAATAGGCTGAATGACTGACGTACAATTTGGAGGAAAGAATATAGGATACATTGCATTTCACTAAAACTTTAAGTGAAGTATGAGCCGAACAGTTGTCGACAATCAGGACAATTTTTGCGCTATCAGGTAAACAAACTGAATTCTGCCAAGCATCGGGTATGAAATGATTTTCAAACCAATCATCCAATAACACATGTGTCATGCGTATTCTTTTATTTGCACAATATACAAAGGGAAACTTTTTACTCCTTTAAACGCTCGAAGTCGTATAGCTTTTCCGATTATGAATGGTTTACACTTGTGCATTCCTAAAATTGGTAGTCTCGCTTTGGAATCTTTGACATGAGTTGGAGCCTTTTTTATGGAGGTTGCCAAGATATTTTGCGGTACATATTGCCAGAAACGCTGCAATGCTGTCTGACCCACTGAATGATCACTTTGTCATGATCTTTACTTCTAGAATAATAATTCCCTCCTCCTATTTGTTGCAAGCGGGGTGTTAGAATGCACAAAGAATTCAAAAGTTCCTTTTTCTATTTTCTCAGATCATTTACAGCTGAAGCTCTAGTGCCATACTCCTTGCATAATTTTGAGACAAATATACCTTTATCCATTTCTTGCAGAAATTCCACATTTTGTTTAACATACATCAAAACATGCTTTTGCTTTCTAGAACCACCTGCAGCTCCAGAATTAGAAACTCTTATTGACATGATTGAAAGTTAAAAATTAAGTTTTCATCAAACTGCTATAAAAAATAATTACGCTGGGTCAAATCAGAGTGGTAGTGCAGTCTGCTATATTGGCTGATTCCTTGGAATCAGTAAAGTATAATTTTAGCCTAGCTTAATAGCGCCTGCTATACATTATTGGCTATGTATGGTGACGAAAGACAAGTTGTTCCGCTAAATTTTGTCTTCCTTCTATCGCGCACCGAGACAGTTAAGCCTGATTATATTAGTTTACTTATTTATAATACCATAGACTCCAACCTTCAGCAAACCTTGTCAGTAGTCAACGCGCGAACGACATTTTTACAACTTTGAAAATGTGCGCGTAGCGTATTTTGTAATTAACCATTCATTAATTTTAAATTAATAATTAATTGTAATCAATTTTATTACATTTAAAATCCATATACATATAAAACTGAATAATTAAAAATATACCTTGTAAATTATATGCACATTTAATTAGAAATTTTCTTTTAACTCCTCAAGCATTCACTAATAAAAAGTACTTCAAATCACTACTAATCATAGAAAAAATCAGAAGCTATAAATCATATCTTTATTCTGGATATGATTTCTACAGGGAAATAAAATTTAAATAACCAAGAATGATACATATAAGTATTAAACAAAATACGCATAATTTATGAATGCAAAAATTTATATGTAGCATGCTTAGGAAGCTTAAGTTCTGATTTTGAGAATGTTTTTTTATAACACAGTTCTTCATTTGCCTGCATATTTATTTTTTCAATCAAAACTGCTTCAAGAGTTTTAAGACCTAAATTTGGTCGAAATTCCGTCTGATTTTTTTTAACAATAGAAAAAATTCTTTCGCAAGCTGCATTTGAATGAGGTATTATTAAGACAGCAAGCATTACAGAAGGCAATACTTTGTATTTAATACACCCATTCATATTTTTTAATTTGGCAATTTCTCCCCATGCTATATCAATACGCAAATCTACAATTTCTTTCAAATCATCTAGTTGATACATGGAAAATTCAATTTCTACTTGATTAAGACATTTTTCATCAATAATGGATGGAAAAGTATTCATCAAGTAAAGAACAGATGAAAATGAGACTTAGGTTCTCAAGTTGATGTCAGCAACTTCAGCATGTTTTAGAAATGGATCACTCAGTGGAAATTTATCAATTATATATGAACATGCAGTTACAAAAAAAGCTCTCACAGAATTGAAAAATGATTTCACTTCACTTTCATTCAACTTGGCATTTTTTAAATATAGTCTTGTTTCCGCACCAATCACTAAATTTTCATTTTCTTTTTGTTTACTATACTTCTGAAATGGAATAGACGTTAGAGTAACATCTTCATTTTCTTTAGAAATTACTGATGGTTTTACGAATCTAACAAATAAATTCATTAAAAGTTCAAAAAGTTCTCTTCTCAATTTATGTATATAAGGAGCTTGTTGTTGCAAATTAATATTTACTGTTATAAACAAAGGCAAAGTATTTTTCAAAAATAACAAGTACAATTTGGTGGTCGGTGACTGTAAACATTTTTTTAATGTTTTGCAATCTCTTTCCTTCATTCTCACTGTTATCTGGTTTATCTCCAAAAAAATTTATCACAGCATCCCACTGTTCCAAAATCCTTGTTATAGATTCTAAAAGAGACAACCATCTCGTACTGCAATATTTCAAAATTTTATGAGATTTTGCATTCTGTCCCAAAATTTGTTGAGCAACTTTGAAGCTATGCTTCTGTTTCGAACTTTTCTCCAAGTAAAAATATATATCTATTATCAACATTTCAATTTCTGAGCCAATTAATTTTTCAGTAGCTTTTTTTGCAGCTATATGCAAGAGGTGGCACAGACAACCTCGGGTGATTATACTTGGTTGATGCATTTTGATAAATGATGCTACACCTTTAAACTTTCCAATCATATTACTAGCACTATCTGAAGAAAATGATAAGCAATTTTTCCATTCTAAACCTTTGTTTTTAAAGTTTTCATTTATACAATTAAAAATACCTTCTCCTGTATTATTCGTGCATTCTAAAATAGAAATCAATGAAGTAATTATCACTCCCTTTACTGTAGTATGTTATAACCAATGGGTACAGTTTGTTATCATTGTTATCATTACTTCCATCAGTACTTAGAGAAAATGATGTACTGCACACTGATTTTATAATATCAGCAACAGTATTTTCTGCAAGCGTTTTCACAATAGCAGCAGTTTTGGTATGACCGCAGCTAAATTTTTTTGCTATGGCAGAATCCGGAAACATTGCTTTGAAAAGCTCTTTGGAATGATCCGAAACAGAAAGCGGTAGATTATGTTCAATTAAAAAACGAACAAAATAGCATTCGGCTTTTATAGGATCTGTTTCATCATCTTTTATTAAGAAATTTGTTATTTCTTTAGATTTTACGGTGCCAAGTTCTATATGCTTTTGAGAAAACACATGCCGTTTACAGTCATCTTTTCCGCCATGAGCAACTGAGAAGTCTTTGTTGCATACACTGCAGTGTGCGTGATTCACAGAAATTTCGGACGCTTTAATGCATGGAAATTCTGAAGAATATGAATCTTTAAACTTCTGCTTTGATAATTTTGGCTTCTTCGTTCGAGGCAGCATTATGATTAAAAATCTTTCACCTGATTCACAGTTCACAAGACACACGCTAAGCTCTCGCCGTAAACAACACAATGCAGCCGAATGCAGCCTAAACACGCATCAGCGAGGAACCTGGGAGACAGACAATTGGGTGGAACTATTGATAAGTCGTTAACGGTTGGAGTTACTGATCTACGATTGGCTAATTCTTCAAAACTAGGAACGCACTCAACACGTGATATATGATAACACGAGTATTCAGCCAATCATCGGATGAATTAGTTGGTTCCGTTTTGCGTACTGGTTCTCCTGCTCTTGTTTCTGTAAAATCCGTAGTTTTTCATGAATTTCCGTAGAAACTACGGAGAATCCGTAGTAGTTGGAGTCTATGTAATACCTTATGTCTATTTGTTGCACATACTTAATACATATCTGAATCCAGAATAAATATATTCTTGCATCGAGAATCCTGCATAAATCAATTTGAACACTTATCAAAGGTTGGTGCTAGATATCTTATCACCTGATGCAGTCTCTGCTGGTCCTAAATTCTGCTATCAAGCACCTCTCTAAGTTCTAAATTTTTGCCACCCCTAAATTTTAGATCCCAGTGCTTACCTTAAATTCTAAAATTATTTTCATCTTTTAATTTTGTTGCTCGGTGCTTCTCTTAAATTCCAAAATCTTATCCTCCCTTGATTCTGCCGCTCGGTGCAGCCATATGTGCTTTGTCACCACTTCTGGGTTTATATGAAAAGCAAATAAGTTATTCTTAATTTAAATAGCCCTAAATGCAATCTTTCAGCCTATGAGTATGAGTATCATTAACAAAATCTATTTTTAGCATATGGAAAGAAATTTTTGTTACATTTTCCCTCATCAATATTTCTTATAGTGCACTTACCTTAAATCTGCAATCATTGCCATACGTAATAATGTCAACATAAAAGGTTACCATACTCCCTTAAGTACTAATTATATAAAAAAATTTGGGCATTGCTGCATGAGTCATTACTCAAATTGTCATGTGTTGATAAACATGAGGTGATGAAAGCGAAATATAATAAATAATGGTTTGCCAGGTTGGTGTCCAGGTTATAAAATAAGTAGGTGTGAAATCAATGATGTTTCTATGTAGAATGTTTCAGTTTGAGGTGCGTGCCAAGCATATAGCTACGTAACCAAATAAATAATCTAAATTACTGTTTCTTCAATAACAAGGTATTTATATTAGTTTAAGTTATTATTTTGTGCTGAATGGAAATTAAAAATCAACAAGCTCCATATCTTTTATCTACAGGGGAAAAAATCAAATGTGCATGCGTAAAGCATTTAAAAAAAAAGTTTTAGGCGGTTTTGAGGTCCGGATTTTAGATCATTCTGGATATTGGAACTCGGACTTTGTACTGTATATGATAAATCTAATTAGAAGAAGATGCCAAAGTAAAGTTAGGAAAAAGAGATACCTTAGGTAATGCAGATTTTGAATAAATATAATAATTTCAAATGCAGGGTGATATATAAGTTCTTTTTCCTCAGGACTAGAAAAAAATTTTGTGCTCCTAAGGAAGAGAGGTCTATACACTTGAAATGAGTAGAATTTTATTCAAAAATCTATACCAAAATAATGCTTTTTTGTTTTAAGTTATGCAATAATATGTAAGAAACCACTGTATCAAATAAAAGTAAAATGCACATATCTTCAATATGCAGTGTTGTGAAACATGACACCATAATTGGACGAACAAAATTGTATGCATAAAACAAAACAAATATTATTAATTAAAATTTAAGTAAATTTAAATCTCCATTCACAACGAGAGCTCTTTAACTTAAAAAAAATTCATTTATATGGACTAGAACTACTACTGATAGTCATATCAACATTATGAGGCATCTTAAAATATGTCAATTTCATTTTAAATAAAATTTTAAAAAATGTTATACTTTAATTTCTAACATTAACTGCTCATTAAACTTTATAGTATATGCACTAATGATTTTGAGGATTTATTTGATTTTGCATAAATTCTGATTATTCAATTATAATGATGAAGGAAATGTTTGACATTGATTGCAGGAGCCAAGTTTCAAACAGAGTAGTCCCATGATTAGCGAATGTGATACCAGGGATAACACCCATAGTTAACACAAACTCACAGGTTAAAAACACAGAAAGAAAGAATAACCTTTATTATAAGTTACAGAAAATACTATTAACAATTTACCTGAATTTTAAAATAGTTTAATTTAGAACTATTTAACAGAAAACTTCAAAACAGAAAGAACAGTTTTTGTTTACAATACTCTTGCATTTAAAAAGCAGTCATTGGGAAACAGGATTAATAGCTGTACACTTAATTTAGTCTTACAATTGAGCAATTTATTTTTAAAGGATGATTTAAAATTTTTTATATATTCCAGATTATGTACAATTAAATTTTGCACTGTGTGGTAAAAATAATTCATAATTACTGTGACATCATCTATTATCACTGTTATTACTCTGAACATTTTTTCCTTTTTGTATTTCCAACAGAAATTTTGCTTTATTTATTTAGAACAACTCTTCAATGAGTTGTTGAAGATATTCGCTCCTCGTAAGTTTTTTCCAGTTACTTCTTTGTATAAAATCCATGAACTAATCCCTGCAAGATCAAGAATATTGTAGAACACATGAACTGGCCACCTCCTTGATCCTGCCTTCACAGAATATTTCCAAGCCGAACAACTCTTCAATGAGTTGTTGAAGACTTGTACTTTCTTTAGACTGTATACTAGACTTGTACTTTCTTTTCTTTTTCAGAACAAAAGAAAGTACAATTCAGATACACAGACAAAAGCGGATACTACTGAAGAGTGTGCAGATACGAAAAAGGATTTCAAGCTTTCAAGTGTAGAAACAAAACTGTAGATACTTGTTCTGACTGTAAAATACCGATATGTGGAAAGTGTACAAAATTTTTAAAAAGAAGTTGCCCAAAATGTGCATGAACTGTGTAGGAAATCTTGACTGGTAAGAAACTAAATATTTCTATTAAAGTTGTCTGTATATTTTACTAACTGTATACAATATTCCATATTGTAGTATCCTATTATTTTTATCACTTATTATAACAATTTAATGCTAAAAATGAATAAATGTCATTGTCAAATAATTACAGCGTACTTTTAGCATAACAAGGGTTATTTAATTGGAGTCAATTTCACCCAACCACAGTTTTAGGTATACTGAAATTGCCATGGTTCTAGTGTTTAAGAACGATATAGTGAAATATATAAGGATTCAGAGAATTAAATGGGCAGAACACCTGTGCAGAATGGATGAAAATCGTGTAACTAAAAGATCTTCTCGGCCAGACCATTCGGCACCCAAAAAAGAGGGAGACCTAAACTTAGGTGGCTCAACTGTTTGGAAACAGATTTAAGAATTTTAAAAATAACTAACTAGATGTCCAAGGCCAAGGATAGAAGAGCTTGGAATTCGATTCTGAGGAAGGAAAGGGCCTATTCTGGGCTGTCTGGCCACTGAAGAAGAGGAAGATGCAATGAACCATTTGTCGCAAACACTATTCAGAAATTTCGATTAAAGAGCTGCCATTGCTTTTTGGACATAATTCAAATATCCTATTTCATTGGTTATGGGAATAATAAGTTGTCACCAATTAGTTCGCTGTAGTATTTATGGTCATTCCAGCTGGTGGAGGTGCTTGTGGACATACACTAGTGTGCAAAACTTAAAAATTTATTTTTGAATATACAACTTTAAACTGTTGAAAAGAGATGTTGTGCAAAATACAATGAAAACTTTAAATCAAACAAACTATCTGAAGAAAATCATATATTTCAACAAAAACAAATCTGAGTAACACGCCAAAAAAAAAAAAAAAAAAATCTTATCAGAGATAAATATGAAGCCACAGGATCAAAGATTCACAGTTAAATATGAAGCAAATAGATTTAAAATACCCTTACTTTACCCACAAGATTAAACCTATCTAATACTTGGAAGCATGCTTAAAGCATTACACTTTTGATTATTAACAATGAATTAATCAGGCAAGCAAAACATACACACATATAAAATTAATAT
Organism: Stegodyphus dumicola; assembly: GCF_044657685.1. Classification (NCBI taxonomy): domain Eukaryota; kingdom Metazoa; phylum Arthropoda; class Arachnida; order Araneae; family Eresidae; genus Stegodyphus; species Stegodyphus dumicola. The sequence goes on from NC_140781.1 coordinate 84,809,631, forward strand.
AACTTGAAACTTATAGAAGGAAAATTAACAAAAATATATAACGTTTAAATAAAAAAAAGGGAAAAATTACAAACCCGTAACGTTGAAATCTATAATCAAAAGTAAGCTCTTCTCCAGCTTTAAGATCTCGCTTAGCAAAAAATCCAATCCTGAGCTCTCCATTTACTGTCCACTTACATGTAATAAAAAATAAAAATAAATATACACATGTAAGGTTAACTGAAATACAATATAAAAAATGCAATAAAGTAACACTCAAATAGAGGCTTGTTGGGCTGATCTTCAACAAACCAAAGCCAACCTAATAAAAGTTACAGAAAGCAGTGCTTAATGTGATCATGTTTGACCATGCCTATTTTCACAATCTTAAATGATGAGGGAAAAAATATCCTTCAAAAATGTAATGGAATTTGACCATTTTAATAAAATTATAACTAGAAACATAATAATATGTGACATTCATATTTTAATTAAGGCCACTGTCATTACTATTGGAATGTTTGCAAACTGTTAAACAAAACTGTTTATAATGTTTCTGGAAATTATTTGACCAATGCTGCACTACTAATGTTAACACTCAAAAAGCATATTTCATCTCAGCATTTGTAGGAAATTCACTGAGTCACCTTCAGAAAGTTTATCGCATGATGTGCTTGGATTTGTTTTGGAAAGTGATTAGCAAATATCTTCTGTCACCAATGTTACAATTTGAAGTTTTTCATCAGGGTCTACCCATATGTTAAATTTCTCACAATTTATGGACAGTTAAAGATGCTGCTTTTATTTCTTAAACTTAATTTATTTCATCATTTAAAAAAAAAATTACATATTTAAAATAATTTTTTATTGTCTTTACCAAAACCTGGCTCCAATATATTCAATACAAGTAGTACACGAAGATAGCTTTCTTTGTTAAAATAATTGCACTTACATCCATATTATAAAGTACTTTAATACTTAGCTCATAGCAATATTATTGTTTCACTGTTGTAATAATTCATTGATCAAAAGCTGAATTAATAGAGTGTGGGGCTACCTCTCCCCCCCCCCACACATTTCTTCGGCGCTTCGAGTTCTCTTCACGCATGCGCAATAAGAATATCATCTCTGCACAACTGCAAAAAGAGAACTTTTCGCCTTCTGTTTTTTTTACTACAGTCAAAAGTCGTTAATTCGGACACCCATAATCCAGAATGATCTATTATCCGGACCTCAAAGCTACAAATTTTCTGCGCATAGGCATTTACGCGTGCGCGTAAGACCTTTACGGCTGCGAATATGCGTGTGGGCATGCGCAAAATACGTTTCCGCATGCGCGTTTAATGTATAACGGACAGTATAAGCTAAGCTAATATTATCTAATTCAGTTAATGTTGTAGATTGCATTGTTCCTTAATCTTTGAACTGGATCCAGCTTATTACTTTCTGCAGACTGTTAGAGCAATTTTATAAAAGTAAGCTTGAACTTTCGATTACGTCAAATAGAATTTCCGATATACATTTACTAATATGTAAAGGATCTACAAAGCGAAAGTATGTTTCAAAATCCAAAATCTGTTTATGAATTTCACGCTGCTCTGTGGGGGGGGAGGAACGCTGCAACGCACAATGAATTGGTAGTTAATGTGTCAGCACTATCCTTATCTTCAAGGCAGATGTTTTTATTTTATTTGGCTTATAATTCCCAAAAAATTATGTCTGTTTAATACAATTAAAGAGAAAGTGTTATCACATGAAACGAAGCAACTTAAACAACTTACACTGAAAGAAATGTTTAATAAAGTAAACAAATAAATATTAAGCTTTTTGTTGAGAATAATCACACGTACTCCTCGTTCTTGTTTTAATGTCATGTATTTTAACCGTAACTGTTTTATACTTTTGCTTAGATTGATCTGGCAACAGTAGTAGTAGTTCTTGGTCATGGTTTGATATGTACAAACGTGCTGTTCCATGTGCGTGAAATTCCATCATTTAATAAAGCCTCTACTTAATTACATCGGCCTCTGATTCACCTTTTTTAAATCTTTACAGCAGAGCGTAGTTCTGATATTGAACACGCTAGAGGCGAAGCATTTATATTTGCTTTGTGGAACTTATTTGTTTGGAACGGAATCACGCGTTAAGTGAAATTTGAAATGGTAGCACGTGATGAAGTATTGTGTTGAGCCATTTAACGGTAAAAACTTTTCTCTGTTTAAACGCCGTGTTGGAGCTGTGTTTGCGGCCAAAGAACTTGATAAATATTTAGACTTTGAAGCGGATGAAACGAAAGTTGCTGAAATCAAAGATGCAAAAAAGGCTTACACGTTGCTGCTAACCCTTCTAGATGATGCCGTATTGGCGACCATGTAAAGTGAATCTTCTACATATGAAATTTAGAGCAGTTTAAAGAATAAATACCATAAGGTGAGTGCAGTTAGTCAAATATTAGTACGAAAGAAATTATCGACACTGAAGAAACATTGAGATTGCAGTATGCAGTCACATATTAACGAACTGTTGGCGATCGTAAATGAACTGCAGCTCTCGGGTGCTAAAGTCAAAGATATGGATGTGATTATTTATTTGTTGATGTCGCTACCTTCTGAGTACCACATTATGAAATCGATGATTGAGAATCAGCCAAATGAAATGCTTATGCTGGACTTTGTTATGCAAAGGCTCTTGAATGCTGAAGAATTGCAAGGTGAGAGAAATTCTTACGATTCTCGTATTTTTGGCTCAAGTAATAACGTAGCTTTTAGCGCTGATAAGCGTGATATCATCTGCCACAAATGTAAAAGTAACGGTCATATTGCCAAGCTTTGCAAGAAAAAATTAGTTTGTTTTGGATGTGGACGCCCAGGGCATTACAAGAAGGATTGCTGATTTAAGCATAAATCAGATTATAGAGAATCGGCTGCAGTAACATTCATGGTTGGTGAGCCTGTTGGAAATTTCATTCTGGATTCTGGAGCATCTACACACATGTGTAATAAAGTTGAGTAGTTTGAAGAAATTAAACCTTTTTCTGGAACTGTTGCATGTGCTTCGAAAAATGAAGTTTTAAAGTTAGAAGGTATTAGTATAGTACCTGGAACATTAAATGGAAGAGAAATATTACTTAAAGATGTGTTATATGTGCCTGAGTTGAACGGTCAATTAATATCTGTGAAGAATATTCAAAAAGCAGGTTAATTTTTAAGAATGATGTAGCTGTTATTGAAAAGAGGAATGAAAATTTGAGTTTGCTAAACTCAATGAGAAAGGACAGTATGTGAGTCAATTTGAACCTGTTAAAGCTTCAAACATACAATGCAAATCATAGTGCAGAATTATGGCACAGGCGCATGGGGCACTCATCTGATAAAATATTAAAAGAAATGGGTTTGCCAGTATCAGAATCACCTTCAAGCTTTTGTGAAGAGTGTATACTAGCAAAACATTCCAACACTCCTATGAACAAAGGTCTTAGAAGCAGAGAGCATGTGCCAATGAGAATGGTACACACTGATATATGTGGTCTCATGGATCCACCCTCTAGGGAAGGTGAAAAGTATTTTGCTACAATCATAGACGATTTTTCTTGATTTACTGAAGTGCTATTTCAAATTTGAGATTTCTAGGAATAAGTTTTGAATATTCACAGAGCAAACTTACTTTAGGCCAAAAGTCTTATGTTGAAAAATTGTTAAATAGATTTAGAATGTTAGATTGTAAGCCATCTGATACTCCTCTGTGACAAAGTCAACTTCATCAAATTTTGTGAATGGTGAAAGATTTCATGGCCCTTATCGTGAATTTGTAGGTGCTTTGCTGTATCTGTCTATGACAACTCGTCCTGATATTCTGTTTTCTGTGAACTGTCTGAGTCAGATACAAGAACAACCCACTAACAGTGCTTGGGCTGGTCTGAAGCAAATTCTTCGATATTTAAAAGGGACATCTGAACTTAAATTATTATTTTGTAAATCTAATAGTGTTGATATTATGATAAATGTTTATGTTGATGCCGATTGGGGGTCAGATACAAATGATAGAAAATCTATTTCCGGGTACATTATTTTCTTTAATGATTGTTCTGTAACTTGGTCTGTTAAAAAAAAAAAAAAAAAAAAAAAAAAAAAAAAAAATCTATTGCTCTGTTCTCTACGGAGGCAGAAATTTTGGCTTTAGCAAAAGCTATTCAAGACCTAACTGTATTTTATAATGTATCTAAAGAAATTTTAGGAGTCGACAATATTAAAGTTTCAGTTTATGAGGATAATCAGCCTGTAATTAAAGCAATATTAAATGAAAATAATTGTATTAGACTAAAACATTTGGATATTAAATTAAAGTATATTAGGGATATTGTAAAATTGTATGGTATAAATCTTGTATATGTTTCTAGTTAAAATCAGTTACCTGATTTGTTTACAAAATGCTTCCCTAAACCAAGATTATGTTATTTAAGAGATAAATGTAAAATAATATGTGATTAAGGGAGGGTGTTGAGAATAATCACACGTACTCCCCGTTCTTGTTTTAATGTCATGTATTTTAACTGTAACTGTTTTATACTTTTGCTTAGGTTGATCTGGCAACAGTAGTAGTAGTTCTTGGTCATGATATGTACAAACGTGCTGTTCCATGTGCGTGAAATTCCATCATTTAATAAAGCCTCTACTTAATTATCATCGGCCTCCGATTCACCTTTTTTAAATCTTTACAATTTTTCTTTTTGTAAAGTTTGACACCCTTTTGATCATAATTGTTCTTTAATTCATAAATTACGGTTTCATATTTTTAATTTTGTAATTTCTGTATGCCATCTTACCATATTTAAACTGATGATCTATAATCTGAAAAAATCGATAATAAGGAATCGCCGAAGTCCCGACGAGTCCAGATTAACGACTTTTGACTGTAGTTCATGTATGCGTTTTACTCATCGCTGAGATTCCTGTTATTTATTGCCATGTACATATTTTGATTAATTAAAGAATTTATTTTTCTATATTGGGTGTCTAGCCATTAATCCAACCCCAAATTGGTGACTACAGCATTAAGAAGAACACGTTTTTAATCATTCGAACATGTCTGTCGACAATACTATCGTTTCAATGCAAGCACCTGCAATCAACAGAATCTCAGTTAAAGTACCGCCGTTTTGGGAAGATAATCCAAGTATTTGGTTTCACCAGATTGAAAGCCAATTCTTTAACCCCTTTACGCTATACTTTAATTACCTTATTTCTTGTTTAAATGCATATTTTACACATTTTATTTTCATTACACACCATTTTATAACTTTTAACATTATACATCTGAAAACTAAATATATTACTTAAAATTCTCTTTTCGTATGAAAAATTTGAAAACAGGGATCTACACACTGTCCTACGTTACATTCCTTGAACTCGTAATAACTTATTTGCCGTTTTGGAGGATTTTTCCGGGAATGTGAACAAACGAAGCATCGTCGCCTCATTTTCTTATCAGTCTCTTCTGAGCAAAGTTTTGGAAAATGTCGTTCAGTTAATCTTTCAGAATCAATATCAGAATTTTAGAATCAATATCTGAAATATTTTGCATCATTTCTGCTATTTCATGCTCTGTTAAACATTTTCGACGCTTCGACATTGCAACGGTAAAAACAGAAAAAATTCACGTCTAACAAGATCTAATTATTTTCTAAAAACTGAACTGCAAACCGAAATACCCAACGCTTTAGTGCAAATAAAACTTCTCTACTTACAGTAAACAACTACCACATGCGAATAAAGTGCGATTTAAAGAGACGTCATAAATCACGCCATTCGGAAACATTTATTTCCCCGTTTGTTTATATAATCAAAAGCACGTGTATGCGAGTCATGCTTCTCTCATTTCGAGTAGAAGGTCTAATTTACATATATATGAAACCATATGGACATACAGCGCCATCTTGTGGCAGAAATTATAGTTTATCAAACGTTCTAGGACACTGGCACAAATACGTGACAGTCGGTAGTGGACGGGAAAATGCTCTGGCACGCCTGCGTGTTGGCCGGGAGGTGAGTGTGTTTGTTGCTGGCACGTAGACATGACAGTCGACGCGAAGGGGTTAACAGTGGGATAACTACCGATATCACAAAATACCATATAGTGGTAGGCCACATCGAGAATGACATCTTAAGTCAGATAAGTGACATATAATTGATCCTCCTCCAGTTAATGATGCTTATGACACTCTTAAAAAAAGATTAATTGAAGTATTTTTTTATTCTGAAGAACAAAAATTAAACTTTTGAGAGACACTGATTTACTCCAACAAATGCAAGAACTGGCAGGACCTCTCATCGGCACTGAATTGCTAAAATCATCGTGGCTTCAACGCCTTCCAGCCCACATGCAAGCCATATTGGCCTCTTCTGATATCAAACTTAAAAAATTAGCAGCTATGGCTGACAAAATCTCTGACATCACAAAGTCCTACTCAGCTTCATGCAATGGACACGACATCGAAAGTAACTTATTCTACTGATAAAAAGTGATGCTTTAGATAATTTACAGAAACAAATATCTGATTTAAATAAAAAAGTAGATAAAATTTTTACATTTTATTCTCATGTTCGATCTCACTCTCGTGGTCGTTCTAATTCTAGACCTGGATCCTTGCCCATGAATAAACAAATTGAAAACACATCCATGTGTTGGTCACACCAAGTTTGGCAAAAAAGCCGCTAAATGCAACAAACCTTGCACTTTTAAATTGGAAAACTAGATGGCAAAGCGTGTGTGGCGACGAACGCCATAGGCCAAAATAATTGTCGCCTCCTTGTATATGAAAAATCTTTTAAGAACACATTTTTTGGTTGACACAGGCACTGAATTGTTTGTTTTGCCTCCTACTTCACAAGACCGATGTAAACCACAACCATTGCTCAATTTAATTGCAGCAAATGGTACCAAAAGTGATGTCTATGGAAAATGGTTAGTCAATTTAGACATAGGTTTACGCCGAATTTTTCCATGGACTTTTACTATTGCTAATGTTTCACGACCAATTTTGGCCATAGACTTTTTAAGTAATTATGGTATTATGATTAATTTGAAATAAAAAAAAAATTAATTGACAGCATGACTAATGTTGAGTCAGATGGCAAGATATCACGGGATACTGTACTCAACATTACAGTTTTACAACCGTTACATGTGCTTAATGATTTACTTAAAACATATGACTCTCTTTTTCAAAATGTTTTAAAACAGCCTTTGGATAACAATATTCTTGGAATTACGAACGTAATCAAAACTAAAGGTTCTCCAGCAGCAGCTAAGGCTAGGCGCTAGCACCTGACAAATTGGCTGCTGCAAAAGCAGAATTCGCTTATTTAGTGCAAAAAGGCATTTGTAGCCCTTCTAAAAGCTGCTGGAGTAGTCCTCTGCACATGGTAAAAAACCGGGATGGATCTTGGCGGCCTTGCGGGGACTACTGTAAATTAAATTCAATCACTGTTCCAGATAATTATCCAATTATACATCTACATGATTTTACATCTAATTTGAACAATAAAACTATTTTTTCAAGATTAGACCTCAAGAAGGCTTATCACCAGGTACCCATGAATAAAGAAGACATATCAAAAACAGCAATAGTTACTCCTTTCGGATTATTTGAGTTCAACTACATGACATTTGGTTTACGTAATGCTGAGAGCAAACCATGCAAAGATTACTCGATCAAATTCTGTCAGATTTAAATTTCTGTTTAGTCTATATAGATGATATTTTGATTGCTTCATCATCCCTTGATGAACATACACTTCACATCGAAGAAGTTTGAGATTAAAAAGTCATAATTTGACTGTCAACCTTCCTAAATGCACATTTGTTGCAGAATGCGTAAAGTTTTTAGGTCACATTATCGACAAAACAGTTTCTGACACAGGCTACAAACCTGGTTCACACAGACCAAAAAAGAAAATTACTCTTATGTGCAACGCATCAGACAAAGTCATAGGCGCTTTCGTCCAAAAACTCAATGCTAAAACATGGGAACCATTGGGATTTTTCTCCAGAAAATTGAGCGATATGGAACAAAAGTACAGTACGTGCGACTGAGAGCTGTTGGCAATATTTGCCACTATCAAATACTTCAGATACCTGCTTGAAGGTACGAACTTTCAAGTATTTACAGATCATAAGCCACTCACAAAAGCATTTTTCCAAAAGTATGACAAGCTCTCACCTCGACAAATTAATCAACTTAAGTTCATCAGCCAGTTCACTACTGAAATTCAACATGCGAGTGGTGCAGAAAACGGACCAGCCAATGCTCTTTCTCGCATCAAAATGGTTCACTCTAAAAAACAGATCTTTGTGTATAAACACTTAGATATATGTTCTCATGTTTTTCTACGTGTAGACACAGTAAAACCCTCCTTGCATACACCTTTACATGGGTCCGTACTAAAACTTTTACCATATCCATACTTGCCAACATATGACACTCAAAAATCAGGAGATTCTTCACAATGTTAAAAAGACTTTTTAAATGATAAAAATATAGTTTTTAATAATGAATTAACTTTAAATAATTACTATTTCTTAAATGCAAGCAACACAAAAACACCTTACATATAAAAACATTTTTATTACTTGCATCATTTAACAACCCAAAAAAAAAAAAAAAAAAAAAAAAAAAAACTTTAATCAGTTTTCATACAAATGTTATGAACAGTGGCAGATTTTGCGTTCCTTAAGAAAGAAACTTCATAATTTTGTTCATAGCAATTGCCACACAGGCCTGCTTTCGCTAATAAAGTTTTTCTAACGTGCCATCGCTAATATTAGCTCTAAATTTAGTTCACGCTTTCGCAACAACACTGCAAATCCTCTCACACTCTGCATTACTATGGAGAACTGTCAAGATGGCCAACATAATTCTAGACAGTTCACTATATTTTAAAATTTCATCAGCGCCTTTCAGTTTTCCAATTAAACTCCATTGGGTGTCAATCTTAGCTGATTTTATAACTTCATCCAAGTTTTCTAATTGTAAACTGCAAAATTGCGACTGCAATATTATCAGTGGCAACATCAATATCATCATCTTTCATGACTAAATGAAGTAACACCGAAAATCTGTTCAAAAAGTACCTTATATCAGAAATAAATATCAACAATGATGTGTTCATCCACATTTATTGGTAAAGAAGCTGCCCCTCTTTTAGCTGCTAAATTTAAGAGGTGACAGCTGCACCTCATAATATGCAAATCTGAATTTTCCTTTCTTAACATGCCTGCAACACCAGTCTTTAAGCCTGGTGTATTATCGGCACCAAGTGCTAAGCAATTATCCAGAGGGATTGCATTTCCTTTTAAAGTTTTAATAATTAGCTGTGCTATATTAAAGCCTGTCGAATGTCCTTCTAAAATGGGGACAGAAAGTAAACTGCACTCAATTTCTGAAGACTCTGGATTAAAAAAAGAAACAAAAATAGGATACAGTTTTGAATCAGTATTATTGCTTCCATCCCTAGAGGGGCAGAACGGAGCTGTTTTAATGCAATCAATAACTGAAGATTTATTTTTCAAACCCGTTTCTTTATCAATTGCACCTGTTCTCGTCCTTGCACTTGAGTATTTCTTAATGATTTCACTATCGGGAAACAGTTTTCTAAATAAAGCTGCAGCATGATCCGATGCATTCAGTGGCAGGTTGTGCTCCAGTAAAAAGGCAGAGAAGAGACATTCTGCATTAATAACTTTTCAGTCCTTTGTTTCCGAAGAAAAATTTAATTTTTCATTTTTTTCAAAACAACTGATGCTGTCCTTGTGTTTTTGTGTATGCGCATGTTTGAGAACATCCAACCTTCCACCATTCGAAATCGAAAAGTTGTAACAACAGACATTACACATCGCAAATTTATTACATTTCCTTTCATTTTGGAAATAACGGAAGGAAAGTCAACTGTGTATGATTTTTGAAACGTACACAAGTATTTTACCTTTCACGCAGACATAACAAAAGATGATAATTTCTAAAACTATTTTTCGAAGGCACGTGTACTCACACAACTCAGGACAATAATAATTATTAGTATGCGTGCCCCACTTAACTATGGTATTACATGCACTGGACCCAACTAAAAACCCCCATATCAGGTAAGGGGTGGATCACAGTCAACTTTTTCCCGAGAGGAACAGAGTTCACATTCGCTACGACTCAGGGGCCCCAATCCGGAGTGGCTGACTTTTTTAGGTTTTCCTCTGTGTCCATGGTTACACCTGGGCGCACGGGGTCACCACTCCCGGTTCTCAGGTTTCGCCATGGATAGGCAAAATATTGACCTGGCGATTTGATTGGTCGTTAATTGCTCATGCCAGTCCACCGACTGAGGGTTTGACATGGAATACGGTGATGACCACGGACTGGCCATGGCACGCACCGCTACCAATACCATGGGTTTACACGGAATACAGGTCAAGAGGCAAAGCCATGCCCGTTACCGATACCACCAGCTTCGGTGGCCTATAGCCTTTCACCCCTTGGTCCAGCCGTACAGACGGCCTTCCCCCAGGGTTCTGGAACTGCCAGTTTCGTAATTATTTACCCTTAGGATGCCCTGTCAAGATATAAATCGAGCCAGAAACACCCCCCTCAGGACAAGATGAACGAAATAACTAAAGAACACCCAAATAACAGCCTTGAGCTTGCTTTGTGCTCATTGGCTAATATATGCCAGATGACAATGCAGTGGAGCTTGATGCCCATTGGAGAACGGCGTTTCTGGATACGTATGCTCACACTCGCAAAGCAGAAGTTATCTGATTTGCAAGGTTTTGTTTTAGATATAATCTAGAGAAAATTCAATTGCTTTCACACGTCTAAAATCGTTTTTTTGTTTTGTTTTGTTTTGTTCATATAACAAAGTATTAAGCCAAGTTCCATAAAAATCGTGAAAAATTTTAAAAATAAGAAAAAGTTGGGAGAGCGGTCAAAAATCGGGAGTCTCCCACCTAAATAGGGAGAGTTGGCAACTCTGCATATCTAAACAGGGACACGATATCACTGTGTCTATCGACACAGTAAAACCTGCTTATTTAGTCCCAGATGATGTATCTGAACCTCCTAGTTTACCTGATGTGGACAAGGCCTCATGGCAGCAACGAACCTATCCAGTAAACGAACAGCTACCTGTAAAAAAGTGCTCCTGCGAAAGCAAATTATCAAACTCATTCAGGACTTCGTGTCCACTTCCCAAAACGATTTGTGGAAGACTAAATTTTCCCCTTTCTTTTTCAGATTTTTAGCAGATTTTCTTTTTTCCAAGAAAGGAGATAGTGTGGGGCTACCTGCCCCTCCTCTCCACATTTTTTCGGTGCTTCGAGTTCTCTCCGCGCATGCGCTATAAGAATATCATCTCTGCGCAACTGCAAAAAGAGAACTTTTCGCCTTTTTTTTTTTTTTTTTTTTTACTAGTTCATGTACGCGTTTTACTCATCACCGAGATTCCTGTTATTTATTGCCATGTAAGTATTTTGAATAATTAAAGGATTTATATTTCTAAATTGGGTGTCTATTAATCAGACCCCAAAAGATGTGGTATTTGCCAGTAAATATATAGGGTGTCTCATAAAAAAATGCAGATTTTGAATTGTGCTGTACTATTTTGCTTGAAAATTGTCAGTATTTACTACTTTTGTTATCCATTACCACTAATTAAGCATTTGTTGCTTTAAGTTTAGATCCGATGAAACATTTCACTAAGGAGCAACGCTTCATAAACATGAAAATTCATTGCAAAAACAGGACGCATGGTTCATAAATATCTCACGATTTTTGTGCCTGCTCTAGAAGAAACAAATACTGTGAATGGTGGTTTTGGCAGCAGCTATCTGTCGCATATCTCACAAGTCAACAAAACACTGTTTCGTGAAAATTTCTTGAGTGAACCGACTTCATGGCAGGTGACCAAAAATGGCATGAGATGTCTTTTTATGGAATTATTTACATCAAGTCAAATAAACAAATCCAAACAGTTTCCAAACTAAATACAGACTTAAAGAAAAATTAACAGATCATCAGTGAAATAATCAAAAATGATTGTTAAAAGTCATTGTGAACTTCACCACCACCAATGCCCACCAAAAATGTGGAGGTTGATATATGTCAAATATTTCTCTACAGTATTAGATTAGAGTGTATGTAGGAAGAAATAAAAATTTTTATTCTTATATGTTACTTTGACTGATTTATTACCTTTTTAAAACCTGCACAATTTATAAGATACTCTATACAATTTCAATATGCTTCAGAAAGGCATGTTATGCACGGCCCAGATGTCAATAAATAATAATATCATACTTCAGTTCCTTATCTGAATTCAAAAGCAGTCCAATAAAAATTACTAACATCATCCACGCATTGAATTATGCAGTATGATCTAATATATGGACCTCCAGGCTGACACTTTTTTTTTTAATTTTTTCTTCCAATAAAAAATTTAGGGATGCAGAAATCTCAACAAAAAGCAGGTGCATCATAAATGTGAGTTCTGGCTCAACTAACAGGTTCGGCATGTCACTTTCTAATACCTGCTGGCTAGGGAATCGCAGTGCAGCCAAAGACAATACACAAACTGACACTGATGCAGGCCATCACACCACCAGCCAAAAGAAAAAGATTCCCAGCCTACAAAGACTGGGAATACAATACTCAACAAAAAGCATATCTAATGTAGATGCAATTTTTATCCCAAAAGGTTCCTCTATGTCACATTCAGAAAAATAGTAAACCTTCATAATCAGGTTTGAAAGTGTAATTGTCGCTAGTGTCTATACAGTCAGTGGCCACGGTGCAATTTCTCAGTTAGGTGTTTGAAAATTATATAGAGGAACCTTTTGGGATAAACTAACTGAGAAATTGCACCATGGCCAGTGACTGTATAGACACTAACGACAATTACACTTTCGACAGCGTGATCATGAAGGTTTAGTATTTTTCTGCTTGACCTAAACAATAAGCAATGCCACAAGACAAATTTGTATGGAAAAGGATGTTGCTTTCATTGGCACAGCAGTGGGGAAAGGAGAAAAATTTAACAGGATTAGTAGCCACATTTTAGCTAACAGATTAAGCACCTATAAGCACTTTTCAAGCACATTTTAAGAAAAAAAAAAAAAAACAAGAACCTGTCTAATTACATTATACATAACTGCATAACCTTAAAAGAAAAATTAGACTTGTAATTTAAAATATGAGAAATTCAGTATTTATTAAGAGCGAGTGAGTATTACTCAACCATGCAAAACAATTACATTTTTTTAAAAAAATTTAAATAACAGGTCAATTTACAGAACTAGTTTACAATGAAAGGGGGAAAAGACTACGCAGAACTAAATTATATTACAAGATTTAATGATGAAATTTCAGTCCAAAATAGAGAAAATAAATAATAATAAGCCATATATATATATATTATATTTGCTTGGCACCTAAAAATAAATACAATTTATTTTTCCACTCATATTAATATTTAAATAATTTAACTTGAATCAAAATTGTAAACATTTTCTAAACTTTCGTTGTATAGCAGTTTTCCCTTAAAAATAAGTAAAAAAAGGAACATTTCTGAAAACAGAAGACTTGAAATTGCTTCAAGCAGTGATCCTTTAACAGTAAAAGCTTAACTAACCAGCATACTTGGAAATTGCCAAATATCTGAAAATTCTGGATAGTCAAGCGTAACTGGAAAAGAGGAGGGAGTAGATTGTAGCGGTTCCTTAGATTTTTCGGCTAAATAATGCTTTTGACATTTCGATATGTGCATCTTATAAAAACAGTCCAATGGAACAAAAAGATAATATGCTTAGCAAGCACAGTAAAATGCTTTTATCTCTGCAAAATACAGCAAATGTTATTTGTGGAATATGTGTGCCTTAATTCTTCCGTACGTGATATTATGCAATCGGAATCAACAGCTGCCGGTATTTGGAGAATAAATAAATAAACAAAAGGAAAGAAAATGACTTACCAATATGAGGTGTTTTTCATTTTAATTTTGAACAGACTGCGTTAAACTTCTGAAATAGAATCATTCTTTGCCTGGGTTGATAGACCGCAGAAAATTTAGTCCTATTTAATCCAGATTGGAAAGTTAGACAAAACAAAGTCCGTTGCTTGCTTTGCAGCGAACTGTAACGGGTTCAATATTCGAGATTTTGAGGAGAAAGGGAAGAACCCCTCAACTTCTCTACTGTATAATGCATTGGCCAAAAAAAAAAAATTTTTTTTTTGACTATTTGATTACCTTCACTTTATTTAAGCCATTCCAAATGTTATTCCTAAGAAAGCTAATCTGTGTTAACCCATTTTTTAAGTTTATCTATACTTCAGCAGTTACTGCAAATATATTATTATAAATATTCATACACTATAAGCATAACGATCATAATAAACACAAATAATGAAGTGACCCCGTCGAACAAGAATGCAAATTATTAAAATCTTCATTAGAAATTCAAACATATGTAGTCTTAGGTGGGAGGAAAAGAATACAGAATGTATTGATAATTTTCTACCGCTTTCACAATTCTTTGACCAATAAAACGACATCACCTGTTTGTACTCATGCACATCAGAGAAAGGGGTGAAAAGCTATTTCCAGAAGTATGATTCACCACCTGATGTTCCATATAAGGAAGAAAAGTTGTTTATTTAGTTTTGGCTTTGATACAGGGGTATGTGCATTCGCTTAAAAAAAAAAAAAAAAAAAAGGTACTAAAAAAAAAAATAAGTGCTTTTTTTGAAAAAGTAAGCACCTATAAGGGCCTTTATATTTTTATTTTCAAATATAAGAACTTATAAGCACTTGTAAGGACTGCTATGAACCCTGTTTAAATTGTGCTCTTCCTTAATTTTCTAATTTGATCAAGCTTATTAATTTTTTGTAGGCTATTATTACAGCTGTCTTATAAAAATTAAAGTCTGACTTTTAACTGCAAAGCAAAAGCAGGTTTCAATGCAAGTCAGGCAAAAAGTGGAATGGCTGTAAAAAAATTGGATTATCTGTGTCAAAATTATGCACAGAATATGGACAATGGAAGTCAACACAAACAACAGTACGGGGGTACTTCCAAGAACTCAAAGATGACAATATTTTTGCAGACTGCAAGAAATGCAATCATGTTCACAGTAATGTTGCAGCCAGGGTAACTGACACCGACTTTTCTCAAAGATAATGGTGGAATTCTATTTCATACTGTAGGAGTTGGAAAAAGGATATTTAATATGCAGAGAAATCATGTCTTAAAATGTGTTAATTCAGCTATCTTTGAATATATGCACACTGGAAAGCTTCAGTTGAGAAAAATGAACTCTCCAAAAATTTGCTTCGTCTTTTTTATCTAGTTTAGCTATTTGAAGATCTCCTGTGAGTTACCTTCACACCAAAATTCATAATAAAATGAAAAATGAAATGATAAAAACAGCAGCTGGCAAAATGACATTCTTGTAATTTATAGCTGACATAATAGCCATAATGACTTATTACAGAAGCATATAACCAGGTTAAGTGAAAAATCATTTGTTGGGGGGATATGGAAGATTAAGGGGTAAAAAAAGGCAGCATAATTTAAAACAGTGAAGTATAATAAATGTACAAAATAAATTTCAGTATACAATAAAAAATAACAAATAATTAAAAAAATTATGGAGGAAAATTAGACAGGAAATAAGATAACTGATATATTTATAATGTGTGGATGTTCTGATCATAGGCTTAGTCTTTTAATATGTAACACTATTATTAGCAACAAGGCGATTAATGTGCAAAAGTATTTCCAAAATCATCTTACTCCAGCTGCTTGGCTAAACGAATGTAGAGATTATGTAATAAAATAAAATAACAATTGCTTTGCAATATTTATTGGAACAGTCTTTAGAAGCATTAGAAACCTTTATTAAGAATCACAGCCATTACACTAAAATTGCTAATGATTATACTAGCGCAATTGTTTTAAATATTCTAAAAACTGTCAGTACCTATAATTTTTATTGTAGCATCAAAGATTTGCTCTTGTAGCTGAAATCAGTTGCAAATGCTTTGAATAGGACACAGATCAATCATAATCAACATTAGTACCATCTTGTGATTTGCGGTGCTCTTTCAAAAAACATTTCAACCGAATAGTTTTACCATTAGCATATTTACGTAACCATATTACAAAAATACGAACAAAAGAAACACACTTGAAAAGGTTAAAAATAAAACTCTCCCACTAGCCCAAACATATTTTTTGCTAATGTTCTTGAATCCCTTACAGCTTATAAATTCGGGGAAGGTGTTTAGAAAATTTGCGACTTATTACACAGTTACAAACTTGCTGCCAAGTTTGGCTGCTACTGAAAGCACAGTTTCAGTTTTCTTTCATTTATTCTAATAGTTGAAAGAAACTTTTAACTAGAAACTCCTGCAAAACTTTTATTTCATTAAGCAATATTGAAAATATTGTTGAATAGCTTTAAGAATTTTACTTTTTTAAAGTAAACAAAGTGCAATTCTGCCTCTTTATTTTATACTAAAATTACGAGGGTTGGGGCAAAAGTCATGGCAACTATTTTTTTCTTTGTAGATATGTGAACGGATTACAAAACATATATGTGTCGTGTGGAAGTTCTGCAGGCAAAGTGGGTATGCAGAACAACAGATGGCTCTGTCATAGCGAGGGCTCTCAAATCAGTCAGTTGGTGAGTGCCGTGCAAGATGGAAGTAACCCGTGTTGAGTAGCGAGTTTACATCAAAATAGCCGTTCTCCGAGGGAGAAATGCGATGGAAAGTCACAGTGAATTAGTAGAAGCCCTCAGGAATAATGCCCTACCATATCGTACAGTAACATGGTGGGTAGGAAAGTTTCAGCAAGGACGTGTGTCAACCAGTGATGAGCAACATTCGGAACGACCGGTGAGTGTGCGGACCAAATTGGCACATGCTGTCATCGAGTACCTCATGGATGAAGACAGACGATGAACAATACTGGAGTTAGAGAGGGCAAGTGGCATCGAGAAATGCACCATCCACAGGATAGTGCGTAGTGAGCTAGCGTCAGAATCCTTCTTCAGTCAAATTGATGGTGATTATCGCATATGACGTCAGGGGTTCCATCGTTTGCCACTTTGTTCCTCATGGCAGAACAGTGATCGCACAGTACTACAGGGACTTCCTGGTGCGACAGGTTTGATGTGGTGTTTGGGATAAACGTCTGGATCTTGTGGACAGTGCAATAATTCTGCACGACAATGCAAGACCACATAAAGCAGAGTGTGTACGGCAGCTACTCCAACGTTGGGGATGGGAAGAATTGGAGCACCCACCGTACTCTCCTGACCTTTCACCCTGTGACTTTGATCTCATTCCCAAGATTAAGGAACCAATACGTTGTAGGTGGTTTGCAACACGAGAGGACATTGCCAATGCTGTGCGCCAACAGATGACCTGATTCACACATGGTGCGGCAAATGATGAGGCTGATGGTATTCAGCGCCTCCCACATCGCTGGCAGCATGTGGTGACAGTAGCAGGGGACTACATTGAAGGTTTTTAGGCCCAGGTTTGTCATGTGAACTTTATGTATATTTTGTTATCATTCTTTTGCACAGTCAAGGCTATATTGCCCAGTATACTACCCTAATAAATTCATGTTACGATATTTCAGTGCTATTCATTGTCCACACATGTAGCTAAGACCTTGTCCTTTCGTCTGTATATGTCACATTTTCCAACCGGACTGGTATCTTCAAGAAAAAAAATAGTTGCCATGACTTTTACCCCAAAATACGTATTATGTTATAATCATTCCTTAAGTGGCATATCTTTAAAGACTAATTTAAAGCTGAATCTCAAGTATAACAACTGCAACATAGAGGTAGAAAAATATGAAACAAAGTGTAAAAATTGCATGAAAAGTACAATGGATTAGTAATTTTATTTTTCCATTTTCACCACTTTTGCCACCCTCCTGGGGGAAAAAAATGAATAAAAAACTCAACCCTGATTCACATAGTTGCAGAATTCATCAAGTTTGACAATTTAATAATTCAAAACATATCCCTAAATACAGTTAAACCTAGTTAGATTCAACCGTATAGTGTTGGCAAAAAATATAAGGTTTTTCTCGCCTTCTTAGCATGCCTTCAGAGTGTAGCGATCAGCACGCTGGGCACATATTCCAGAGGTCCATGGTTTGATTCCCGGCGAAGGCATTGCTTATTTTTCATCTCTCCTGCTTCCAAAATTAACCTAATGTCTCTACAAAGTGAACCTATAGGGAGTTACTTATATGCAAGAATAATCTTATAAGATCATATACTAAAAATATGGAGGAAAAAAACAAATACTGATATATTTAAATACAAAATTTAAAATTAGCATTATTAAAACTTAAATCAGTGGTTCTAGACAGATGTATTGCTAAATTTTTAAAAGAGAAATAATAGAAGTATAAAATAGTAAGGCCGTGAAATAAAAAAAGGCTGAAAACCACTTTTTTAAACTAACAATGATATTTTAATTAAGTAAAAATTAATTGAATATTTTTACTTATGTAAAAGATTGCTCACCAAACTGAAAACTTGAAAAAAAAAAAAAAAAAAAAAAAAAAAAACTTACTGCTAAGAGAAAATGGTAATATTAGATTGTTTTTCTTTAGATTTCGGAATCAGAATCACAGAGAGCAGCAGTAAAATTGAATAATTTATTCTGTGAGAACCATGATTTATTTAGTTTAAAAGAAACATTTTCTGATTACCTTTTGTGTTTCACAGTTAGGATCACAACTGTGATTCATAAATCGTGAGAGGTTTCCTTTATTTGTTGCATCTATTATTTCATCACTTCTTAAAGCCATGAAATAATAATGCTTTGACTTCTCTCTAGCGTATTGCTTAACACGTTGCTTGAACTCTTTCCTGCTAATGATTTCACCAACATATTCAATTACAAATGTTCCCCTATATCGAAATGAAGGAAATTTTAAAAATTTTACATAGATAAAAACATTAGAAATCGACTTATGGAAGAAAAATTAAATATATACAACTGAATAAAACTAGTCATAAAATATGAAAATGAGGATGTTAAAATAAAATGAAGCATAAAAATTAAAATATTCCTGATAACAGATATACACTCATTGCCATAAAAATTTGCGCACCAAGAAAGAGTTGTCAGAATGAAACGAAATTTTACATATGTAAGTACTACTTTGATACAAGTAAGTGATTAGAAAATCAAAAGAAAAAATTATCATTTATTGCAGGAAAAAGTACATATGAATGGAAGTTTTAGTATTCTGTTGAACCATCTCTAGCACAAATGCAAGATGTGATACGAGCGGGCATTGAGGCATACAAGTTCCGTATGTCCTGAGACATCTCGTTCCACAGTTGCTGTAAACGTGCGTCTAGTTCAGCCAATCTTGTAGGCTGTCCAACTTGCCATCCCAAATGATCCCAGGTATGCTCGATTGCTGACAAATCTGGAATTGAGCAGGCTAGGTAAGGGTGTTAATGTGGCGGAGGCAATCTTGTAAGATCCGTGCTGTGTGTGGCCGAGCATTGTCTTGTTGAAAACAGGCTCTTGGGAGCCCTGCCACGAGTGGCAAAACGTGGCTTAAGGATGTCATGGACGTACCGCTGGCTTGTCATTGTGCTATGGATTAATATTAGGGGTGACCGTGTATCTTAAGCAATGGCACCCATTAACATCATACCAACTGTGGGAACGATGTGTCGCTGTAAAGCGAAGGCAGGATTGAGGCGTTCACCACGGGGCCTCCACACACGAACATCACTGGTCAAATTGAATATAAATTCGTCGCTGAAGACGACCTGGTTCCATTCCATTAAAGACCAATTCTGTCGAGTGCGACACCACTCCAAACAGAAGTGTCAGTGGGTGGGTATCATTGGCAGCACACGTAATGAGCGCCACGATACAAGATATCCATCAACCAGGCATCTTGCGATGGTTTGGCAAAACACAAGAGCCCGTAATGAAGCTGTTGCCTGTGTCATGATGCGTGTCGTATGATGTAACGGTCTTCTCAACGACTGGTTTGTCCTGAGACTGGTCACCGTGTAAATGACGTCTATTCTGTCCACTGGTTCCAACACCTCCTCACAGTAAAATCAAAACAGCCTATCTGACAAGCCACTCGCCGAGCTGACCACCCAGCTTATATCATCCTGATGATTCTTCCCCTCTCGAACTCTGACAGCTGCTGATATTGGCTTCAATGGAAGCATAATGGTATGTCTACCATAGCGTTTCTTTAGCAAAAGATTAAGTACACTCAAACAAGCTTTGCTTACCAGTTTTATACTCCAAGAAGAACGAACTTCAATGTCCTCTAGTGGCATTATGCTATGCACAATCACGCTGCATTTATAATCATTTGCATATCTATCCGACATGTACCTTCATGCCAAGTTTTGTTACGATCCCACAATTATTTCTTGGTGTGCAAATTTTTATGGCAATGAGTGTACATACCAAACACTGATAATGCTTCTTTACCTGTACCAACACCATGCACATAAGTAATATCTACAAAACATAGACTAGTGTTCAAAACGTAAGCAAAAAATTCATTTTTCAACAAACAACCAGGAATTTCTTGAAAAGGACTTTTTGCGATCAGTAAAATGAAAAGGCAACACGGCACAAAGGTGATGCTGTCACGACATGCAAAACTTGAAGAGCCAGTGCGCACAGTGTAAGGCAACTAAAGAGATGAAAGGAACTTGCATTTCTAGACATTTTTCTGCAAGGGAAAGTGAGTTTGTATTCTGCACCAGAAAAAAAAACAAAAAAGACTGTTCTGTATCTTTTATTCTTCTGGGTCAATTGACGAAATTCAAATTGTATTTTTCATGTCTCAAAAGCGCAACATAGGATTTATATTAGATTTATATACAGCATCATTCTAACATATGTATTTTGACACAAAATTGGAATTTTCTGAAATGACATGCCAATTTTCTTCCATATTTTGATTCTACGACTCAAATTATGTCTAAATATTAAATTTTGTAAAATTTACAGAGACATTAAAAAATTTATTTTAGCAATTTTTTTTCGGTTTTCACCGAGAATAATTTACTTGGTAAACTTCTGAATTTATAGCAACCCTTTTACAGAATTCTTTTCTTTCTTTCATTGTAAACGAGTGGGGAAAAAGGTCATTCTTCATACTTTCAAATAATTTTAACAAAGTGCATATTATCGTTTGGCACTATTATTGCTCAAATAAAAGATGCCAAATTTCAAAACGCACCAATATATAAATTCATGTACATCTTAGAAGATTTTAAATAAAAAAACTCTAAATTTTTGCAGGTGTACTTAGAAATACATCTTTAAGATGATGTTAAAGATTTTGTGGGTTATAATACAAACTTCTATTTGAAAAATTTATAAAAATATTTAAAAATTAAAATTTCAATAATAAATAATTAAAAATGTGCAAGTATATTTGGATTAAGCCTGAATTTAGAATTCTAGAAGAACAAATCAAATTAGGATATATATTAGATTTTATATACAGCATCATTCAAACATAGGTATTTTGACACAAAACTGGGGCTTTTTCTGAAATGACATGCCAATTTTTTTTCCATATTTTGATTCTACGACTCAAAATTTTTAAATTTCTTTGTAAATTTCACAGAAAATTTTACAAAATTTAATATTTAGACATATTTTGATTCTACGACTCAAAGTATGTCTAAATATTAAATTTTGTAAAATTTGCTGTGAAATTTAGAGAAATTCAAAAATTTATTTTATCAATTTTTGCCAAGAATGATTTACTTTGTTAACTTCTTAATTTATACCAACCCTTTTACAGAATCCTTTTCTTTTTTTCATCGTAAGAGAGCAATGAGATTTTAAGTTAAAAGATATATTAACAAATACATATCAGACTCAATTAACTTTGAGCACTAATTTTTTAAAAACTACTCATGCGATTTTTACGAAACTTAGCAGTTCGCCATAATTTGAATAGTAGAATCAAAATATGGGAAAAAATTGGTACGTCATTTTCAGAAAAAGTTCAATTTTGTGTCAAAATACCTATATTAGAACAACGTTACACATAAATCTAATACATATAATAAGTCATGCTTTCCAGACATCAAAAACTCAATTTGAATTTCGTCAATTGGCCCAGCAGAATAGGAGACATATAACTGCCCCATTTTAGGGGGGTGCAGAGTACATGGCAGTATAGCTTGAAGAAAACATCAGTATGCCTTTACACGTCGTAGAATGATTGACAAGCTTGAAAAAGGGGGTAGTTTGACGTCTCCCAGGAGTCTAGAACTGATTGTTTCATAAGACTGTTGCAAGAGGTACTGCAGTATGAAATGTTAATAGTTGTCACCCATGGAAAGCAATGGTGACTGATGACCGATATATCACCCTGCATGCAAAAAGAGATCGAAACCAGACAGTGGGTAACACAGTTCAGAAGTTGCACATGGCAACCAGATAACAAGGTGTCCCAGTTTGCTGTGGCCAAATGACTTCATAAAGGTTTCCTATGCACCTGCCCTTGTGAACACAGCATATCACTAGCAGCATACGCAGCACCATTTCCACTGGTGTAGAGAACATAAAGACTGGACACTTCATCAATGTAGTCACGTCCTCTTTATCGACGAGAGTTGTTTCTTCAATCAGTCAAATGATTCTCGGCACAGTTGATATCAAGAGAGGTAGGGACACACTTTCATCCCGCTAACATCGGGAAAACAGACTATTCAGTGGTTCTGGCATGCTTGTATGGAGAAGCGGTGTGATAAAAGGATAAATGGCAGTCCACAATGTCAGAGACTGTTACTATGATAAAGTTACCCTCCCCCATGTGCATTTTCTCCGTTGGTAACAACTTTGTTCATATGGATGATAATGCACAGCAACACAAGCCCCATGCAGTTGAGGAGCTCTTGGAAAGTGAAGATAACCACAGAATGCATTGGCTAGCTCCTCTGCAAACGGTTGTGGGATACTTTTGGAAGATGTCTGATGGCAGGATTTCACCCTCTGGAGAATATAAGACAACTGAAACACATGCTCCTTGAAAAATGGGAACTCTTAACTCAAGAACTGTTAGATAATCTGGTGTTGAGTATCATCAAATGGTGCAATCCAACCACTGCAGTTAGAAGAGGTCATATTCCTTACTATGACTCTTTGATTTGTTGTTCTCTCTCTTTGCCAGACAGTTTCTTGTAACAATGCCTTTCTGTCAATAAAGCCTATACTAATGTATCATATTAATTTTCTGGAGTTATTGTGAAAATTAAAAAGCTGCTTAAGTTTGCACACTAGCATATTTCACTTACCCATTAGAAATTCAAATAAAAACTCATGAATTGAATTTAAAATATATCTATTAACATCAAAATAAAAATTTTTCGACTAAGAGTTGAAGTGAAATTTTTTCATGCATTTTTGTTGCATTATAAAAGTCATTGAAAAGCAGAATAGATATAATTGTGACATATGATAAGGTCAGACAAAGATTCAAAGACTTGAAATGTAAAACTGATTTCCAATAAACAGTTAACAGATTATTGCACATTGATTGTTTCAATCACTAAGCTGCCTTACATTTGATGCCTAGACTCTTCACATCACTACTTTCTGCTTCCAATATGTTGAAAAAATTGTTGCCACATTTCAATGCATAATTAACTTTCAAAAGAATTTTTTAACAATAGTTAAAATCTTTACAAAATGGAAAAACTGTTTAAATATAAATGCATTTAAATGAGTGTAGAACATTTCTTTTGAAGAAATTTGAGTAGTTATTGCTTTGTATGCATACAACACTGATTTAAATTCTTAACACAGTATGATGATGTGAAAGACCAATAAAAAAGGAAGTATAAACCAGGTGGAAATTGCAACCAACTGTAAAATTCTGTTGTTATTAAATGAATTATTTATAGAACCGCTACCATTACCACTTAAAAAAATGGCTATTCATAATTTCAGCTTCCCGCCATCAAACACAGTGCATATTATAAATAATACCATACTTTTCTAAAGCAAGGTTATAAAAAATCAAATGTGAAGTTACTGTTATAAATGTCGTACGACCAATATTCAAGGAGGAAATTTTGGATATAACTGCCAAATTTACTGCATTAACATGCTTCCAACAAATATTTGTCAAATGTCAAAAAGTAATGAAAGAAAAAAAAAAAAAAAAAAAAAATTAAAAAAAAAAAAAAAACAAGCAATACAACATATTTATTACATAAAGCATATAGCAAGTATATTTACAATTTCAGAAGGCTGATAGTGATTTTTGGTGCAAAACCTTCAAGATTATATGCACCGAATACAGGTGTGATACTTTATTATACAGATGATTTACAGGTACATATATTAAAAAACAAGTTTAAAAAAGCACACTGATAAAATCAACAGATATAATAAAGTAATGAAGGTTGACATGTATAATAAAATCCAGATGATTCAACTTCTTAAAATAGATAAAATTCATGAATGATAAACAATTAAAATACATTGAACAGATATTAAAATTATTTCAGAATGAATGATAAAACACAGTACCTCTTGGATATAGGAATGAATATATTGGTATTAAAATCTTGCCCAATGAGATGATGAAGAGTTACCTCAAAACTTTTAAAATATTTCTCACGAATTTTACTAAAATAAGGGCACTCTGTTAAAATGTGACACACGGAGAGTATAGAATTACATCTGCAACAAACAAACATCTACGACAATTAAATCTTCATGCAAACAACGTTGCATGAAGGTTCTCTCTCCGCTTTTAAAAGGTGTGTCATCCGTGAATGACCAGTTCTGAGGCAAGTTAAAAGCATTTCCTCTCTCTGGTTTCTATTTGCTTCCCAAGATTCTACTCTGAACTCTCAGCTTGTTATTAAGCTGAGCATCCCAGAGTAGATGCCACATATATAAGATCTTGTGCTTGATGACAATGTAGACATCTTTACAAGGAATGAGCCGACTGGACATTTCAACAGAAGACTTTGCTATTATGTCTGCCAGCTCGTTATTTTTCATCCCTACATGCTCTGGAACCCAGCAGTAAAGAATGTGAAATCCACGGTTCTTCAAGTTTAACTTCAGAACTTAAACTACTACATGAGTTTGGGTGTGCGAAATGTCTCTAAAGCTTTCAGTATACTGAACGAGTTCATGTATATAATAAACTTTTGCTTGTACAGTCCAGATATGAAGGAAAGTGCTTCATATACAGCCGTCAATTCAAAAGTTAAGACCGAGCAAAAGTTATGCAGATGGATGTCCTTCATATGATTATCAATTGCAAAAGACGCTCCAACATGATTACTTCCTTTAGAGCCGTCCATATATATGGGAATGTACCTGTTGTATTTATGCCTATGCTCAAGAAAAAATAGTCTGTATATGATATCATTAGTATTCATCTTGTTAAGGTGGTGAAAAGCATCAAGAAGTTGGATATTTGCACTCTCCCAGACTGGAATTCCAAAACGTTTTATGGTCTGGATATTTACATCAGACATGCAGTATTTTTTTATCAGTGACTGAGCTCTTATATGGAATGGTGGTACACATAAAGGTCGTGCTGCAAACAGGTGATTGTAGCAGTCATCAAGCACAAGAGGGAGACTAGGATGGTCAGGTATCAATAAAACTGAAATAACGAACAACAGACAATTGCTCCCATCTCAAATGAAGAGATGGTTCGAAGCAGTAGACATACACACTCTGTACTGGAGATGTTCAGAAGGCTCCAGAACTAATTTGTAGAGCCTAATAATGAACAGGATCTAGTTTTAGTAAAACAGACAGATGAGCTAATCCGTAAATTACTCAACCATAATCTATTCTTGAGTGAACCAACGCTGTGTAGACAAGAAGCAGCAAGCTAGGCCCTAACCCCCCCCTGGAGGTACTTGCCAGGACTTTTAAAAGATTAAGCACTTTGAAACACGTTTTCCTCAAATACATTACATGTTGCATGAAGGTTGATTTTGAATCAAACATCACTCCTAGAAACTTCACTTCCCATACAACTGGAATTAATGATCCTTCAAGATGAAGCTCAGGCTCAGGATGGAGAGTTTTCTTTCTGCAAAACTGCATGCAGACAGTCTTCTCTTTTGAAAATATACAGCCCTGCTATTTGACCATTTCTCAATTTAAGAGCAGTTTGCAGCTGTCTCTCTATATATCTCATATCTGAACCTTGACAACTTATTTGGAGATTGTCAACATACAATGATCCCGAAATGGTATGGGAAAGCTCACTCAAAACAGTTTATTCTTAAGATAAAAAGGGTGATGCTAAGCACAGAGCATTGAGGCACACCCTCTTCTTGATAGAAAGTATCTGAAAGTACAGGGCCAATTCTTACCTTAAATGACCTAGCCTTCAAAAAGTTCTGTATAAAAACTGCCAGATTGCCATGGATGCTACTGTCATGCAGGTCACACAAAATGCCATATCTCCATGCCTTATCATAAGTTTTTTGGATGTCAAAATATATTGAAACTAAGTGGTTCCTTTTGACAAAGGCTTTACGAATGGAGGTTTCCAACAGAAGTAAATTATCTACTGTTATTCTTCCTTTATGGAAACTACTCTGCTAAGGCAAGATTACATCTTATTTTTTTTCTTCCAGAAAACAGACCAAGCAGCTATTTACCATTTTTTCAAACAGTTTGCAAATACAGCTTGTTAGAGAAACTGACCAATAGTTCAAGAGATTCTTTGTCTTTTCCTGGCTTAGCTATTGTACAGAGCTAGACGGTTCGATGGCGACTTGCAGGAAAGATGTTTCAACATTTTGTAACTGACACCATCTGGACCCAGGCTAGACCAATGTGTGTCTGACAAGCCTCTCTTTAGCTCAAGCATAGTAAAATCAGCATTATATGGTTCCAAATTAGAAGAGGTTAACATAATGGGAGTTTTCTCTGAGCAACGCTTGACAGAAAGAAATGCTGGTGAATAATTTTTGCCACTGGAAGTGGCAGCAAAAGTCTCACCAATAGTATTCGCATTTTCTTCCGTGTTGCAAATCACTTCTTCATCTTTTTCCAGGATGGAAAGTGACTGGTCTTTATATAATCCACATGCTTTCTTAAATCTTTCCTGTACATGTTTACTTGGCATAGAAGATGTTATTCCAGACACACAGACTATCCATGAATCTCTCCAGCTCCGATGTCTTACTTTTCTTGCATTTGCTTTGGCTTTCTTAAAGGTTATTAGGTTTGTCAAAGTGGGGCACATACAAAAGATTCCTCAAGCCTTTTTTCTGTTGCTTTAGGGTGTCTTGGCATTCATTATTCCACTATGGTTTTGAATATTTTGGTAGCTTATTTGATGACTTTGCGATAAGAGATTTCAGCTGCTTGAAGAATTTTGTTAGTAACCACCTGCACTGCTTCATATATTCACACATTATTCACCAACTGTTGTGTTACTGTGGCATTTGCATTGAAGATATCCCAGCTGGCAACATCAAATATAAATTTTTCTGGTCATTCAATAGAAAAGTTAGTTTCTCTAGCTAGAGACAAGAAGATGGGGAAATGACCACTATTAAAGGTACGATTTCCCACACTGAATCCAAGAAGAGGAAAGAGGGCTAGTAAACAAATGGCAAGATCAAGTGCATGGAATGCTCTCATCGGCTGGTGGAAGTAGGTTTTCTCATCGTTATTAACGAGGTAAAGAAAATTATCATCTATCATTTGCTCTAGGTGTCACTCCTTCCCCACATAGGACTACGACCGTTAAAATCTCCCAAAAGTAGAAAAGGGGCAAGCAGCTGCTCTATGAGGTCATCTATCTGTTGCTGATCTATGTGTTCATTGGGTGGCAAGTAGAGAAAACATATCGTCATTAGCATTCTTATATTTAATTGAATTGCTGTAGCTTGGAGGGGTGTTGACAGTAGGTTTATGTTAGATGGGTAATTAAGTGACAATAAAATAGCTACACCTCCAGAGGCTCGATCATCACTGACAAATTCCTTCCTTACTATAGAGTATCCTTACCCTAAACTTTCCGTTCGTAGGAGTGTTTCCTGTATTGTCAGGCACGCTGGATGATGGATGTTGATTAGTTCTTTTATGTTATCAAGATCATGGAGGTAGCCACGACAGTTCCAGGAAATGAGGGTGGCCATCAAGAATGCTTATTTTTCTGGTGCTCTTTCTTAGATTTGCGGGGAAGCAGATGCTTCAGAACTGCTTCCCCGCAAATCTAAGAAATCCTCTTTTACATCCATCCCTTCTGTGTCTTGTGAGACGAAGTGCAGACTTTATAGAGAGCTATTGCTAGGGTTCCTAATTTTTTATTTTGAGATATTTTTATTTTTAGGTGTTATTTGATGTGGAGGCAGGACAGGTTCTCTTTTATCAGAATTTTCATATCTAGGTTCTTGTTGTTTTGCTTGTGAGCTTTTTGAGAGATTACATACTGTTTGACAAGCTATTGTTCCTGTTGATTTAGTGACACTCGCATAAGAAGTATTTGACCACAGCTGAGAATTCTATACTTATTCCGCATATGAAAAGTTACTCGTAACTTTGATAGTCTGAACTTCTTTTTCGGCTTTCCGCTTAGGGCAGATGTGTGAGAATGCTGCATGTTCACCCTTGCAGTTGATACATAATGGCTGAGCTGTACAATTATTGCTATCATGGCTTTTCCCAGAGCACGGCACACATGGAACTACCATGATAGTAAACTTTATTCTGACCAAAACGCTGGCATTGAAAGCATCGCACAGGGTTAGGAACATAAAATCTCACAGGACAATTTAAATAACTAGCCTAATGCTAGCAGGCAGATTACGCATGTTGAAGGTCAGGATAACGTGTCTAGTGTTAAGCAGCTGACCCTCCTTATGCATCTTGATCCGCCTAGCTCCACACACAATTTGTGAAGCAAGTTTCTGCACAAATTCCTCTTCTGAAAGACAAAAGATAAAATTCAAAGATAATGCCACAACAACTATTTATGGTCTTGTGTGCAGACTCAGATATATCTACTTGTCCTGTTTTCGTAAGCACAAGAAGAGAAGCAGATTGTATAGACAAAATGGTTCCAATAAGAACATCTCCAGATCGTAAACATTTCATATTTTTTGGCTCACCAACACTAGCTGTTATATATTTATGTATCAGAAATGGCAGCCCTTTTTTTTCAGCTCACCAGAAGAGTTGCTCATTAGTACAAATTCCTTGGGTTTCCCTACATCAGCTTCGATTAGGCCCCCATTCTATACAAAGGGCTGTCTGGCATAATGTTCCTAATGTACACTAAACACCTACAGGTAAGGTGAATTTGAAACCACAAGAAATAAGCAATGAGACGCACTGTGAGTCCCTCCCCCCTTTTTTTGGTAAAAGAAACTATGCAGGGATTTCTCTCTCACAATTTGGAATAAATGCAGATATCAAATCTATATACAGCACCTGGCCACCTGGCTTAAGGAAGTACCTCTGTCCCTCCTTATTTAATTTATTTTTCAGACTCACCATTGCACCCTTGCTTGGTCAAGAATTGGCGTTTGTTGGTTTGGGCGGGATTTAATCAGCTCTTTATCCAATTGGGATGTTTTAACAATTTAACCGACTCCCTGAATTTAAAGACGGGATCTTTTACTAATACTATATATTTGGTGGCAGTTTGGGATCTTATCTACTTATTTAATATTTACCTTACATGGGAATAACCATTTAAAATCTTTATTTTAAATGTTCAAATAGCAGAAGAGTAATGGGCAACATTGCCTAAACTCTTTTCCTTCTCTTAATAAGAAGGACGTGCCACCATTGTTGTTGCTCATTCGTACAAAGTGTGGTATGTTGGATAATTCTTCGTTTACTGGGATACCTCATATTTGTACAATATTAAGGTCTGCATTGGTCCTTGCTTTTTTTAGAGGGGTATTATCTGATTTATACATTTTAAAAGAAAAAATGATTCAGACCGGCAGCATCACCCACCACAGAGTCCAGCAAGACGACACAGATTCCTGCACCAAGTTAACTAGGTCTATACACAAACTGAAGACCCAAAGTCAACTTTCCCTAAAGCAAAAACTTTCAAAAGCTTATTTCCCAAGCCACTGATCCAAAGGACAAGTGACCACCCGATTGACACTAGCGGTGACAGCCAATCCTCTCATTTCAAGTTCCTCTCATTTATAATAAGTTCCTCTCATTTCAACCTGAAGCAGAGGCCAAAACAGTGTGTTGGGGACAGTACTTTGCTCCCCTAATAACAACACCCTCCTTTCCAGCCTTACAGGTCACAATGCACGGCAAAGGCGATTTTCTCTCAATGAGAAATTAGAAACAAAGGGATGTCATAACTTCTCATTTTGAGCCCTAAACTCTGCCTAAACCCACAAGGGAAATTTCACCAATAGGGTTATCCCTGTTACATATTTCCTATGCCATTCGGCTAGAGGGCGCTGTGATGTTCCAGTAGCTAGTGGCAGGTGGGTACTTGTACGTTCCAATAGTTAGTGGCAGGCTAGATTCTAAAGGTGTAGTACGTGGAAGGCAAAGATGCCTAATAATGTATCTGTATCTTCAGTTATTTCAAACTTTTACATATTCTTGTAAATAAATTTTATTAGTATTTTCGAAAGCCTCTTTGATGCACCTTTAGACACATAGAACTATTAGATGCAAAATTGGTGCATCTTGTCCGTGAATGTGGAATATCTGTAGTAATTAGTCATTACTGGATTATAATTCTGAGAAGCTTGGATCTTCAGGCACCCTTTTGGATATGTAACATTTCTGCATACTGGACTGCGAAGGTAAGATCTTTTGAACTTACAAATTCTAGTGTTAACATGGATAGGCTTTCGAAAATAATTGAAAAAAGAAGTCATGTTCGTGCTAGTGTTACTAAATTAGTTATAATCGAGCACAGAAGCTCAATGAAGCTGCCGAAGGCTTAAGTTCATTATCAGAATTACTGGAATTATTACAGACGAAGGAGCAGATTTTGAAAAGACATGACTTGGAGATGGAAGCAATTATAGACAAGGCGGAAAAATTTAAAAGTGAATTAAAAGGTTTGGAAGAATATGATGATAAAACATTGTCTGCTAAGATTAAAGAGCAAATATAAGAATTAGCAGCAGAAAATGTTCACCGGACGTCTTTAGTTCGTAACACATCTAGCGTTTCGGAAAACACCGTTACAGCTCTAAATTACCAAAGTTAGAAATTCCACGATTCTCTGGTGATTATAGCAAATTTTTGGAATTCTCAAACTGTTTTGATAGTGCAATCGGTTAAAATAATTCATTTACAAAAATTGAAAAATTTCAGTATTTAAAATTCTTTCTTTTTGGTCCTGCATATAATGTTTTTGTGGGTTTTGAATTAAATGAGAAAAACTGTGTTTCATTTCTTGAGCTTTTAAAACAACGATATGGTAGAACTGATCTTATTATTAAGCTTAGAACCCGTGAGAAGTTCATGTAACGTTAAAGGTTTGCATAAATTATACAATGAAATAGAAGTTAATATAAGAAATTTTCGTTCATTAAATCTGAGGGTTCACATGGGCATTTATTGAATCCAATATTATTGAAGTTGCTACCCCAAGATTTGGTGTTAGATTTTCACTGGAAACGAAACAGGGAAGTGAATTGCAAGGTTTCAGAAATTATTATGTTTTTGAGGAATGAAGTGGAATCTAGGGAAATTTTCGAAACTGTAATTAGTCCTCCCAAAAGTTACGAAACAAAACAATCCTTTTCTCAAAATTATCAAAGTGGCCAAACTTATAAAAAAAAACTATTCAAAGCCTAAAAATATATCAACCGCTCCAGCGTTAAATACACAAATAAAAAATTTTTTCTATTCTGTGCCGATTCCGTAAGTTGCAAAAAGTTGGATGTAGAACAAAAATTAAATAAGTTTATGATTGAAGGTGATGCTGGTGTTGTTTTAAAAAATATCACGTCTCATGAATGTAAGGCAAAAATATCGTGTAAAAATTGTTTAAGAAAATTTTATCATGAGTCAGTTTGTAGAAAAAATAACCTTGTTAATGCTACGACGAGAGGTTGTGAGAAGCAAGCGGAAAGCGAAACTGGTTTGAATGACTCACAATATAAATCTAATAAAAACGGCAAAAATATTTCTGTCTCATACTAATATATATACCAAAAATAAGCCCTTTTTACAAACATAAACAGTTTTAGCTTGTTCGGATAAAAAATCGGTCTTAACTAAGGTTATTTTAGATCATGGCAGGTATTGCAGTTTTATTTTCTTCTCGGTTAATTACGGAATTAAAACTAAAGCCAATTCGCTACGAAAGGTTAGCTATTTTTGCTTTCGGAGACAAAACAGCACAGGAGAAAGAATACGGTGTCGTTTCATTGATGTAGCGCAATAGGAATCAATGTTTGAAATCGTACGAGTTAGAAGCTGTCATAATGGATTATATATCTAATTTATCACTAAAGATTTTTGATGTATCTATTCACAATGCATTGAAGGAAGAGGTTTACCTTTGACTGATTCATAATCTGGCGACTGTCAGATGGAAATACTTATGGGATTTATTTTGGGATATTGTTTATGATGAGAAAGTAAAGTTAAATGAAAACATTACTGCACTAAATTCTTGTTTTGGCTGGTGACTAGCAGGAGTGGAAGGAAGTAATAAATTGAGTAATAATTGTGAAAATATATGTTTAGTCATGGACTCTGCTTCCATTTTGTGCAATTTGAGAATTGAGAAAATTTTGGGAAATAGAAGAATTTCAGTCAGACAAACAAAATTTTTCTGAAGAGGGCAATCGATTGATCGAAAATTTGAAAATTCTCTGGAATTTAATGGAGAAAAGGTACGTTTGCAGATTGACGTGGAAGGAAAACATGGGACGCGCAATTGGGTTAAATTCTAATTATGATGTTGTGAAAAAGCATTTTGACTCGTTAAAGTGCAAACTAAGTAAAAATCAAGAAATATATAAGTATAAACAAATTATATCGGATCAATTAGAATTTCAGATTGTGGGAAAATGTGTTAATGAAGATAAAAATTCAGGATATTATATGCCCCACAGAGTGGTAATTAGGGATGACAAGGAAACAACTTGAGTTAGAATTGTTTATGACTGTAGTAGTAAAAGCAACTGAAAATAATAAATGTCTAAATAAGTCTCTAGAATCCGGAGTAAATCTTTATGCAAATTTATTGGACATAAATCTTAAATTTCGAGGAAACTCAAGTTGCATTTTGCGGATATTTAGATAAAGCTTTCCTTATGATAGAGATAACTAAGGAAGATATGAAATATCTTAAATTTTTGTGGTTTCCCGAAGAGGTAAGTGATTCAACCGAAACACTTCATTTAAATCGGCTCCCATTTGGTTTAACAACTTCGCCATTTTCCTTGGCTTGTGTTTTGAAATTTCACATTAAGAAATTTAAGGAACATCATCCAAAATGTTATGACATATTAAATTCCTTTTCTTATGTTGATGATCTGTGTTATGGAGCCAATACCGCTCAGGATGCATATCATTGGACCTCTACTTCAATAGAGATATTGAAGGCAGCGAGATTTCATTTGAGGAAATTAAAAACTAATTGTCCGGAATTGTATAAACTTTGGAATGAAAACGAATATGAGGAAAATACTGATTTTGGGCAAGGGACAGGTTTCTTGGGATTGAAGTGGGATCCGACTGATGATAAAATTAAATTAGATTTAAGAGATGTTAGGAATTCCATTGATGTTAGAATTCCTATGCAACATGTTTTGAGAGTTATTTCAAAGATACTTGATGCATGTGGACTGATTTGTAATCACTGTGAAAATTCTTCTACAAGAGATGTGAGAACGTGGTCTACAATGGGATGAAGATTTGCTAAGTGACTTACAAAATAAATGGAGAACCTGGTGTTCTGAAGTTTGTGAACTTAAATCAGTATCTATTGACAGAAAGTTTTTTGAGAGCGCAGAAATAAATGAAGTTTCTCTTCATGTGTTTAGTGACGCCAGTCCCAAGGCATATGGGGTTATTGCATTCCTAAGGTATGTGAATTGCAGTGGCCAAATTAAAGTGAGCTTTACAATGTCAAAAAGTAAAGTTGCTCCTTTAAAAACTTTGACTCTTGCAAGATTAGAGCTAATGGCAGCACTCCTCGCTGCACGTTTAGGAAATTATTTACAAGGTCTTTTTCCTGATTTCGCGAAACAAATTTTCTTCTGGAGCGACTCTCAAACTGTCCTTAATTGGTTGAAAAGATCTTCTAAACAATGGAAACCATTTGTCACCAACAGAGTGGCTCAAGTGCAATCGCTGACTCTACCAGAGCGTTGGAACCATTGCAATGGCTCCGACAGTCCCAAGACCTTACTACTAGAGAAGAATCGGCTAGGAGGATCCTTACAAGTTCTCTGTGGTGGTCAGATCTTGTTTGGTTGTCTAGACCGCTTCACTCATTGCCTATTCAAGAATACGTCATCTTGATGATATCTGTGGCGAAGGCATCATACTGAAAGAGCGACGGACTGTGTCGCTTAATTTCATGGTAACCAGTTTAGGTGATGGAAACCTACCTATGCCGTTACTGGACGTTAATAACTTCAGCAAAGTAGGTAGACTACTGTGTATTAATGCGTGGATTAAAAGGTTTGTGCACAATTATAAACCTAATTTTACAAAACTACATGGACCTATACGTGCTTCAGAACTTGAGCCAGCTTTGCATTTTTAGATCAAAGCTACTCAATTAAAACATTATGGTACAGAGGTTTCCTAGCTTCTTTCTAAAGGAACTATCGATAAAAGTTAACGAATATTTAATTTGAATCCTGAACTTAATAACTTACTTTGTTTAAATGTTTGCAGTTCTCAAGTAACGATATGAGAGCCAAACATCTTTGGCTTCTTCCATTTAATGATAAATTTGCTGAGCTACTCCTCTGTGATTTTCATGCTAAAATGGGCCATTTGGGTGTTGATGCAATGTTAACAGATTTAAGAGAACAATTCTGGATTGTAAAAGGTCGTCAATTTGTGAAAAAAGTGTTAAAAAACTGTCTGACTTGTAGATAATTCAAAGCGAAACATGGAATGCAGGTGATTGCCCCTTTACCGTCTGATAGAATTCAAGAGCATAAACCATTTGATGTATGCGGTCTGGATTTTGCCAGACCATTTTTTGTTCATGATTTTAATTCAAAGTGTTATTTACTTATATTCAGTTGTGCAGTGGTGGAATCAGATAGATAATTATCAAGTTAAAAATTTGTTTGCTTCTAAAGGTATAATTTGGAATTTTATAGTTGAAGAAAGTTCATGGTGGGGAGGTTTCTGGGAAAGACAGATAACAAACGGTTAAAACTTGGTTAAAGAAAATTGTTGGACGATCCTCTCTTTCTTTGAAAGAATTGGAAACTGTTTGTTCAGAAATTGAAACCATGGTTAATTCCAGGCCTAATACGTATCTGTACAATGAACCCTCAGAACCCTTTCTATTCATCCCATTTCATTTTCTCATTGGTCTTTACCTGTAATTAAACATAAAAATGAAAATTTAAATGTTAATAGACATTCTTTGCTAAAGAAATATAAATATCAACAAACGCTTTTGAATCATTTTCGGAACAGGGGGAGAAATGAGTATTTACTTAATCCGAGATCAGCTTATATTTCTCCACAACCAGGTAAAATAGCTTCACTTAAAGTGAATGATATTGTTTTGATGAATGATGAGCGTTATCCCAGAAATGTGTGGATGATGGGTAAAATATTTTAGAGCTATATCCAGGAAGAGACAGACACATTTGTTCTCTTCTTATTTAAATTTCTAAAGGAAAAATGAAATGCTCAGTACAACTTGTGTATAATTTGGAAATTAATCCTTAATTGTGTTAGTTTAATTGAGTTATAAGCCTGTTAATGTTCTATCGGTGTATTAATGATAGTTTAATTGTACTTGTATGTAAAGCAGAATATTTGAATAAGTTATTCAGAAGTTAATCATATAATCTGATTTTGTATATCAAGTGATTGTGAACAATTTTGATGCTTTGTAAATGATGTAATATTCTATTTGTGATTATATATATATATATAATTTCAAATGGTTCTTGAATGTAAATTTTGTTACAAATTAATGGTAAGTGAACTCATGCGAGTTCAGGTGGGGAGTGTTACACATTTCCCGCACCATTCGGCTAGAGGGCGCTGTGACATTCCAGTAGCCAGTGGCAGGCAGGTATGTGTATGTTTCAATAGTT
Organism: Stegodyphus dumicola; assembly: GCF_044657685.1. Classification (NCBI taxonomy): domain Eukaryota; kingdom Metazoa; phylum Arthropoda; class Arachnida; order Araneae; family Eresidae; genus Stegodyphus; species Stegodyphus dumicola. The sequence goes on from NC_140781.1 coordinate 84,845,950, forward strand.
AGTGGCAGGCTGGATTCTAAAGGTGTAGTACGTGGAAGGCAGAGATGCCTAATAATGTATCTGTATCTTCAGTTATTTTAAATTCTTACATATTCTTGTAAATAAATCTAATTAGTATTTTTGAATGCTTCTTTAGACACACAGAACCATTAGATGAAAAAGGGCAGAACCATTAGATGAAGGGCTAGAGTACCTAATGATTGCCACACATATACTCCAAAACATGATCCCCTCAGGGAACAATTTCAGAGGGAAGCACTGAAAAGTTCACAGCATTTGTGGCAATATATGCTTTGCCATACACTCCAAACCACACAAAAACTTGTAAGTGGTCAATGCACAAATCTTCTTTTTACAATTTTAAAAATGCGCATGTAAGACACATTTTAAGAATTAACCAGTCTACATGCAATATTCAAAAATTTAAAAGACAAATGAAAATACTTATTGTAAATTATATGCATAAGTTGGAAATTTTCATTTTATTACTGAATTAAAAAAAAACCACTAAAGCAACTAATATATTTTTAAGCGAATATTTTAAATCACAGATAATAACATGAAGGGAAAATCAGAATCCCTAAATCATATACAGTACAAAGTCCGAGATCCAGACTCGCGGCACTTTGGCGATTCTGGATTTGGAAATTTTTCAGATATTAAATCATCAATTTCAATCTAGTAAGACAGCATGTAGAAATTATAAAAGTAAAAACATGAAATCTTGATTTATCAAATAATGCAGCATTTATGATCTAAAAAGTATCAAGATTTACACCCAAAAAAAAGTATAAACTGATAAAGGGCACTAGGCACTCCCTGAAGGTAAGGGAATGTCAATGGCTGAAACATGTATTCCATATATCGTTGGGTCATCATCTTGGACTGAATACGAACTACAAGTGGCCTGGAAATGTACAATTGCACCCGAAACCATGATGCCGCTCTGTCACATGGTAGGGGCGTTCCACAATTGCTGCTGGATTCGAACTGTCTTCACATTGATGCCCCCCCACACAGAGACTATCATTAGAGAAACGAAAGCATGACTCATCTGAGAACATGACCTTGTGCCATTATGCCACTCACATCGTTCGAGCACTGTGCCATTGCAGACATTGGCATCTATATTGTGGGGTCATTGGCTGTCTTGTTAATAAATGCTACAAGTGCAGACCAATCGATGGCAAAATGGTTCGGGTCGATATGGTAACATCCAGGGAGTCTTGAACATGCTGCAGAATTGAGGTAAAAGTGGCTTGCGGGTGCATCACACCGCTTGTCATTGGATATGTGGATCTACTCGTGCTTCATATCACTCTGCCCACATTGGCACCCCTCCAACTTTTCAAATTTCATTGTTCCAACTATCGTTGCCACAGCCGATGATGCGTTCAGGTGTGTGTTAGCCGAGATTTGCCATGTGGACAAACCTGCCCTTCTTAGTCCAATCACCATGCCCATCGTAAAATCATCTATCTGCTGGAACTGTATCCTTTAACAATAACCTGGCATTCTCTGCTATTACACGACCTCTGAGACAAGAATAAATTTTCTATGATAATTTCCCTGACAGAAGTAATGGCATGAAAACTGAACATTCTGCAGTTTCTTCAATATGTGGTGGACAGCTGAACATTTCACATCATTTGCATAACTTGGTGACGTGCGTCTACCCTGAAATTTGCATAATTTTTGGCCCACTCTTTCTTGCTGTTGCATTTTCAATGTCAGGTAGTGTACTTAGTCTATTTCTTGCACATGCTTAAGGCTTACGTGAGTCTGGAATAAATAAATTTCCACATAGAAAGTTCCATGTTCAAGGCTTTTCGAGGGGCGGTGCTAAATATCTTATTGCTTGATGCAGTCTTAGGGTCCTAAATTCTGCTACCAAGTACCTCTCTAAGTTCTAAATGTTTGGGTCCCCGTGCTGTCCCCAAATTCTAAGACTTTTGTCATCCCTTATTTTTGTTGTTTCGTGCTTCCCTAAATTCTGCCACCTGGTGCGGCAATATGAGCCCTGGCACTAGTTCTGGGTTTATGTGAACAACAACTCAGTTATTCTTAATTCAAATAGCACGAAATGTAATCTATTAGCTTACGAGTATCATTAAAGAAATCTACGCTGCTGGCCACCCTAAATGCAACACCCTGAAGGAAGCGTGCAAAAAACATGAAATTTACAACACGCATTAGCGGAAGTGAGATGTGCAAATGATTAGAATTTCAGTGCAGACGCACATCACGCTCGCCTGTGACGCCACTTCAAAGCATTATTTAAGGCTTGGAGTTTTTCACGATTTCAAGTTCAGCAATTGTAGTTTTCTTGTGGTTTTTTTTTTTTTTTTTTTTTTTTTTTTCTTTTTTTCCAAAAAACGATCAATTATGCTTTGTAGTAAACAGTGATCATCGTTTGATCAAGTATCCGAGTTCGACAGAGGAAGGATAGTGGCCTATCGAGAGTGTGGATTATCTTTCAGGGAAATCGGTAGTCGTGTTGGACGAAACCAAACAACTGTAATGCAGATATGTGACCATTGGATGCAGGAGGGTACAATGGACCGACATGTTCAATCGCATCCACCTCAGTGCACCACTTTATTAAGCTAGGCTAAAATTATACTTTACTGATTCCAAGGAATTTCAAATAAAGCAGCAGATTGCCATGTTCCTTAACTTTCTGGTGTCATCCAACTTATTACTTTTTGCAGGCTGTTTTTATTACAACAGTTTTATGAAAATTAAAGTTTGAATTTTCGATTATGTTGAAAAGAGTTTCTAATTCTGGAGCTGCCAAAGGATTTACAAAGTGAAATTATGTTTTGATGTCCATTGAACAAAAAGTGGAATGGCTACAAAAAATGGATAAAGGTTCTCAAAATTATACGAAGAGTATAGCATTGGAAAGTCAACTGTGTATGACTTAAAGAAACAGAAAAAGGAAATATTTTAAAAATATTTTTGTGATTCTGACACCCTCGCAATGAATAACAGAAAAATTGTTCATTGTGTTAGAAGTGACGATCATGACAAAGTGTTGATTGAATGTGTCAGACAGCATTGCAGCGAAGACGTGACACAATACTGATGGCTCAAGTCAAAATATTTCATGAAGAAATGAAATTAAAACTCAGTGCATGTATTTGACAGGTTGGCTCTCCAAATTAAAAAATTGCCATGGTATAGTCAATTAAATCTTTCAGGTGAAAAAGTTCCAGCTTATACTGAAGCTGCTGAACTATTTACAGATGAATCCATTGAACTCATTAATAGTGAAAAGTTATCTCCAGAACAAATTTACAACACTGGTGAAACTGGTCTTTTCTAGAAATATGTTATAAGGTATCTCTCTCGCCTTCCTAGCATGTTTTCGTGGTGTTGTGGCCTGCATGCTGGGCACATATTCCAGAGGGCCGTGGTTTGATTCCTGGCAAAGACGTTGCTCATTTTTCATCTTGCCTGCTTCCCAAAAAAACCTAATCTCTCTACAGTGGCGCCTGAACTAAAAGGGTGGTGGATGATGATTCTCCACACCCAGCACCCAGGATTTCGCAATTGGGTCCCATAAAAATCCTAGTCGCCCTTTAAAAGGGTGAGAATCTAAGGTATTTCTCCCGCCTTCCTAGCCTGCCTTCGTGGTGTGCTGGTCTGCAAGCTGGAAGTGTATTCCAGAGGTACGTGATTCGATTCTCATGAAGGCATTGCACATTTTTCAAATCTCCTGCTTCCAAACAATCCTAATGTCTCTACAATGTACTGGGAAACTTAACAACCTGTACAGAAAAGGCTGCAACCAAGTGTCAAAGATTCCAAAGTGAAACTAACAATTTTAGCGTGCCCAAATGCTGCAGGAATGGACAACTGCAAACTTTTTGTAATCAGAAAAAATACACAAGCTCGAGCATTTAAAGGAGTAAAGATATTCCCCCTTATATATCGTGAAAATAAAAGAGCATAGATGACACAGGCACTAATAAATGATTGGTTTGAAAATCATTTCATAGCCTTGTTTGGTTTAACTGATGTTGCAGAAACTGTCCTGATTGTAGGCAACCGTTTGGCTCAGAAAGACAGATAATGCACTTGTATTATTCTTTCCTCCAAAGTGTACGTCCAGCATTCAGCCTATGGATATTGTAATGCTGAAATGCAAATATAAAGTAGCATTTTTAAAATCTATGTTAAATTTCTTGAATAATTGTAAGAATGTTCAAGAATTTTTGAAATATTTTAGCATAAAATCTGCTGTGTGTAGCATCGCAAGATTGTTGGGGGGGGGGGGGGATTTTCTTCAGATATTTTAAAAAATGCTTGGTAAAATTTATGGCAAGCTACCATATTTCATGAGGATGATGAATATAATAGCCACAAATTTGAAGGTTTTCAGATATTGCAAACCAAAGGTGAAATTTTCCTATTAATGGATTTTGTAAAGAAATGTGGAGAAGCGATAAAGATGATCTAACAGAAGCTTTTCATTGCGATGACTATGCCCCAATCATACATCAACAGACGGCAAAATCTATAGTATGATTCTAGACTCGGAAAATACCATTACCAATAGTGAAGAAACTGACAGATAGGATATTGAAAAAAAAAAAAAAAATTTCGACCAACGAGTTAGTCAGAATTCTCGACACAGCAATTACAGGGTTTGAACAAAATGTAACTTTGTAACTGAACAAGAAACCGTGTCTGTGTATGGAAGTAAAGAGAAAATATTAGCACAAAAAAAAAAAAAAAAAAAAAAAAAAAAAAAAACAAAGCATCTCAGTTTAAATTGAAAGAAATGTTTAATAAAGTAAACAAATAATTAAGCCTTTTTTAAAAAAAAGATTGCCACCCTTTATATCATAAATGATTCATTATTTCATAAAACAGGATTTCCATATTTTTAATTTTATAATTTCTACATGCCATCTTACTATATTTAATTTGATGATTTAATATGTGGGAAAATCCCAAATTCGGAATTGCTGAAGTCCCAACAAATCTGGATCTCGGACTTTGTACTGTAGTATGATGCACATTAATTCTACAGCAAAGGCAACAGCAGTTTCTGAAAGCATTTTTAATAATTAAAACATTTTAACAGCTAATTTTTTTTTCCATAGCAGAATTCGTAACATAGCATTTTAAAAAAGTTATTTTGAATTGTTCCTAATGGAAACTAGGAGGTTTTGTTCCATTAAAAATTGAACAAAACAGCATTCAGATTTTATACAATCTATTTCATCTTCTTTTGTGAAGCAATTTGATATTACAGTAATTACATAAATTTTATTACAGTAATTTCTTTCAGAAAATACATGCTGTGTAGTCAACTGTTCTGTCGTGCAACAGAGAAGTCTTTGTTGCATAGAATGCAATGTGCATGACTTAAGAGAAATTTTAAGAGCCTTCATGCATGGAAAATCTGAAGACTTACAGTCTAAATTTCTCTTAATAATTTTAGCCTCTTATTCGGAAGCGGCATAACTCACAAATTTAACATACTTTCAGTTTAATCACAGCTCATAACAAATACATAGTATATTTTCTCCAAACAATCTTAAAGAATGGAACTAAACAATCTGCAGCATCCCTCAATGCAGTGTTTGATTGGGAAGATTAACAATTGGAATTTGCACATCTATGATTGGCTACACCTTAAGAAAAAGTGTCAATTTATCATGTCATATATGATGTCTAGATCATTTTGTGAATCACTGGATGAAAAATTATTTGTTTTACATATTTTTTCTTTGCACCCCTTTTTTTTTAAATCTATAGTTTTAAGTTTACAGTCTTTACAGTCTTTTTCATAGGTCACAGTTTTTAACGAATTCCTATTGAAACAATATAGAATGTGTAGCAATCTCTGGCTTTACAACACATGAATTGGTCTACATAATGAAAAATGTCATGCTTCTCATGGACACGTGCATGGGGCTCTTGCTATGATACTTAAATGGTAACCTCAGAAGAAATCAATAAGGAACAAATTGAGTAATCATGCAGGTCAAAAAGAAAACGAAAAAAGCTTTTTTACCCTACCATATCCATGCTTAAAAATAAAAATGACTCATTCTGCACAACTAATTTCCACAAACACCAAACCTATCCTCTGCACTTGCAGTATGACAAGAGACCCAAAAATAACTGGAATGGTACCTGTAGTATGAGGTTGCACAGCTATGGTGCTATGGGAGGACCTCTCCAGAGTCAGTAGGTCAAGTGGCATCAATTGTTAATGAAGTGTGTGATTTTTCAAACAGTTCTGTATGTATCTAGAGTACACTTGTGACACAAAGAAATGGCAGATTCTCATCAACAACGTGCTGCTGTGAAGTTCTGCAGCTGAAACTAATGTGATGATGCAAACAGCTTACAAAAGAAATGCTCTAAGCAAAACACAAGTGTACAAATGTTTTTCCTGGTTTGAAAGAGGGAAAATGGCTACTGTAGATGACATCTGTTCCAATCTTCCTTCAAGGGGGCGAACCATGGACAACATCACCAAAATCCATGAACTCAACAAGGAAGATCAACACAGAACAATCGACCAATTCGAAGACTTATTGGGTTATCTTGGAGCTCCATTCAGTGCATTTTGCATGATGATTTGGGAATGCGATGAGCAGCTGCTAAGTTTGTACCCAGACGTCTCACCAGAGAGCAAAGAAGCCGTCTAATAGAAGCCTGTCATGAAATGAAGGATGCAGTCACAGACAATCCCAAAAGTTAACATTCAAGTCAATGGAAGTCACCAGGCTGACCTCGTGTTTAAAAGCTTGTCAGGCTAAACCGAATTTGAAGACAATGCTGAATTTTTTTTCCCATTTCGACATCAAAGGGATTGTATACTCAATTCATCCCTCAAAACTAGACAGCCAACCAACAATTCTATTTGAAGGTGCTAAAATGACTGCAGAAGTGTGGTGCAACATCCGGCCTTGTGGAATTCTGGCGAGTGCATTATGACAACATTCCAGCACACTCAGCACTCAATTTTCGTTAGTTCTAGGCCTCAACCCAGACGACTACCTTGACCCAAGGGCCCTGTTTGACAGATTCGGCTCCAGTGGACTTCTTCCTGTTCTGTTGGAGAAATGGGAATTGAAAAGGCAAGCCTTTTGCTGATATCGATGAAGCTAAGCACAATGTCATGACAGAGCCAGTAGGTATCAAAAAGGTTTAATTTGCAAAGTGCTTCCATCAATGGAATAAATGCTTGGACAATGCATTGGTATCAATGGAGAGTAATTTGAAGGTAATTAAAGTCGTATTTGAAAAAAAGTTGCATTTAAAAAAATAAGAAAAAGTCCATGGGAGGAAATTTCAGAAATCTTTGGGTCTCCGCTCATATATATTCCTTTATAAAAATTTTGCTTTTGCCTTTCTGATCTACATTTATAGTTTAAGCCCTTTTAAATTTCCCCTTTAACAAATTTTAATGATTCAAACATAGTTAAACATAACACTAAATCTACATGATGTTGGTCTAAAAATAAGAAACTTTTGAGTATAAAAAAGATTTTCCAAGAACTTTACAGCTCAGTAATTTACGCACACCCATCCAACAGCTCAAAGAATATTTTTTCTTCTTTTTTTAATTGCAAGAGATTTTATTACTTACATAGGAACATTTTCAAGAAGCTTTAGCCCCCATCCTTTTTTGTCCGTTTTAAATGGCTCTGCTTTAACATACTGTCTCTGTTAAAAGAAAACATTACAATAAAATTAAACTTAAAAAATATAAACATTATATTAACAATAAGTTTTGCATTATAATAGGTAATATTTAAAAAAGGGGGTGAGTAAAAAAGTAATCAACAGTCTACATGCTAATGTATTTACTCACATTATACAATTAGGCAAAAATTAAACTCAGACTTTTCAAAGAAAACATACACTTTGTAAAAGGAAATGAAACACTTTGCAAGGAATAGGAAAAGATACAGTGCGTATGGCCCTCAAATTCACACATTTTTATATAAAAATAGTCAATCTAAGGTTCATTTTTAGATAACTTGAAGTCAAACTAATATGCTTCAATACATTACACAACACAGGGGTAGCCAAACCATGGCTCGCAAGCCACGTGTGGCTCTCACAGGCGAGTGCTGCAACTCTCATGCATACAAAATATATATATGAAATATGGTAAACTAAAATTACTCAATGTCCAAAAGAAAGAAATTTATTTCATTTCCTTTTATAAAGTTATTAGTAAGCTTAAACTGATTAATGTCCAAGCAAAAATTATTTTAGTTTTTGACAGGTTAAAAAAATTAAGGTTATTCAAAAACATAAAAAAAGAAATAAAACTATTATACTGATTCTATTAAATTATTTTATAAGAAAATCTTTAAACGTTAATTTCACTTATGAACGCTTTACAGGAAAGTTCTGCCGAATTTCTGATTCAATAGTAGTAGCCGTAGAAATGAAACTGGGGTGGCACAAACAATAAACAGATTATATTAGAATAAAATTAATATCACACAGAATGATACAAGTTTAAAAAAATTTAGAAGACTTATTTAATAACTTCAGACGAATGGTAATATATTTAACAGAGAAAACCTTTTTAATTAACAACGAACTTATTTATTTAGCATTCTAAACATTACAAAAAGAATAACATTCCATGCATTATCATGCTCAAAGCAATATATAAAAAACATCACTGTTGCCACAAAAAATCTACACTATAACGAACATATTAATTTATTGTCTATTAACTGAGTTCGTGCATGTTCCTTAACATTTAACTTATTTACTTTATTACTTAGAGAAAACCGATGCATATTCTGAGAATTTTGAATATTCCGAGACAATTGCATGGGAAAAACGCTTACTATGAAAAAATTAAAAAGAAGACATTTTTAATTAATTGCATAGCTAATTTTGCTCTTGCTAAGAGCTGTTTCGTAAATTATGCTTTATAGCAATATGCCTTATTTATCAGATTCATAATATTGTATAAGTTGCCAAAATGAAACTCTATAATATGACAGGGAAAAATGGAATATTTTAATGTTATTTTTTATATATAATTTCAATATATTACCATTATTTTAATGAAATTTATCAATGTTATGATGTTTTAAAAAAAACTGGGTCGAAAAATTGTCAGATCTCAGAATTAAAAATTTTCTATAGAAACTGATCCTAAAATCGCCAAAATGTTGACAAGTCACCAAATTTAGAGCTGTTTAATAAAAGAATTCACATTCAAAAAGCGAAAAGTTGTTTAAGAGTTCTTTATTAGAAAAAAGGAATTTCAAAATGCTTATGTTTCACTTCTTGCTTAGAAACTTGAGTATCCCATCATTTTTATTAGAAATAGAAACAAATTATAACCCATGAACCCATTCAAAAGATAACCATATATGTCAGTGAATCGCCAAAAATATTCCTCCAAAATGCTAATTCACACTCAAAATGGCAGTCATAAAAACAGACAGAAATTTCAGATGATTAAAATTAAGGACCTTCTACTGGTTTTGGCCAAAATTAAGGACTTTTAAGGACCAAAAATCAATTCCAAAAAATTTAAGGACTTTTAAGGACTCTTAAGGACCGTACGAACCCTGTAACATTGGTTTAGCACCCTCCAGATGCTGCACCCAGAGACAGGTGTTTCCCTTGCCACCCTCTAGCTATGCCCCATGCAGATCTAAAGGCATTATGCAGATCAGCCTTTTTTTAAATGATACTGGAGCAGTTTATTCTTTTATTTAAGGATTTAATATCTGCTGGATCACAATCTAGAATATTTAGGTTATGGATATCAAATGGAAGTAAATTTGGTGAGAGTATAACCAATTCATCACTCTCAAAGATATAAGCAAGAGAACATAAATTTATGACAGCTTTAGCATCGCATAAAACAGTCATCAGAAGAAAGAATGTCTTTTTCAATACTTTTCATCACATTTGCTTTACAATGCCAACTAACCTCTCCATTTGCTCCACCAGGCAGCATAAGGAGCATTAAAATGACATTCTATTTCCTGCAGGATGCTATGATTAAGAATTTAATTCCAATCAATGGCATTTAGGGCATTAGAAGCACCAAGTTCAGACCGTTATCACCAAAATATAATACTGGGTCTTCTTCTTCCAGAAATGAATCTTTTGAGAACTTGAAAAAATTACTCTGTGGATGTAGCTGTCACCAACTCTAAATGGACTGCTCGGTTGACAACACGAAAAACATAGCCATGCTTTAATTTCCATTTCAGAAACAATGGACCAGATAACTACGACTCCAAACACAGTTGAATCACGTATTCTGTTTTCTGGAAGTGGAGCTATAGGTGAATTCAAATGATTTCCTTTGAGTCTTTTACAGATCATATATTTTGAGATCACTCATTGATAGTTTTTCGGTCACTAATTATCCAATACCATTCTCTTAAGATATTTAACTAAATTTGTGTATCAGCATGAACATTTCTTTTAGGTTCCATCACTGAGTCTCTAAATGACAGAATGGTGCAAAGGCAAATGGACAGAGTTTAAAATCTTGAGTGTCTGTGTCATTTACCAATTTTTTACTAATGCGGAGGATTCCTTAATCATCTCTGTAAACATTCAATGATTTTTAATTTTCTATGTGCATCACATAAGGTTTTATCTTGTACAAGCTTAATTATTTTCTTCTCAGCTTTACAGTATTCATCATAATACAATTCTCCAGTTTTTCTATTAGTACTCCTGGTTTTACAATAAAAAAAATCTTTTCATCGAAGTAACCATTCGATCTAAGTGGAGAAGTACCTGTAGTATCCCTTCCTTCCATGACATTCACAACAGTTATTGTCTTCTACGGAAGAACTACACCATATACATACAGAGGTCTGATTAGAAAAACATGGTTGAAGCAATTTTGGTTCTCCCTTTTTCACAATACAATGAATTTTTCGGACTTTCATATCATAAGTCAAATTGCTTGAAGGCGAATTAGTTGGATTACCTTCCAGCCACAAAGGACCCTCCCATCATTTAGATGTCACTAGCTGTTGGAAAGCTTAGCCTCTAAATGAGAGTTCAGCCAGATAAATTTCACCAGGCACATATTGCCAATATTCAAGAGATGTTAGATTTCTGATTTCTTTTGCATGAATGCTTGCACAAATACTTACCATACTTCTTCATTTTGCATCCAAGCTAAGACTGCTGTCGAATCAGTACAGAAATTAAGGCTCAAGTCACTACGATAAGAATAATTGAGTCTTTAAATTGCAGAAACACACAAATCTTGTTCCAATAAGTACTGCAATCAACTCTAAATATGGTATGGCCTTTGTTGGAGTTACTAGAGATCTTGCTTCTAAAAGACTATCTTCTACCATATCCTCTTTTCCACTTACAGCAGCCACATATGTAAATACAGCAGCAGCATATGCATGTTGGCTAGCACCACAAAAAATGTGAATGCTAACGTGTTTTTCTTTGGAAGAAATATTGAACCAACATGATATGCTGACCTTTTCCAACAGAGGCAAGTCTTTAAACTATGAAACTCATTTTCAGAGTCAGCATCAAATTTTGAATCTTAAGAAATTCTCTGTTTGCATGTTTCTGCTTTGGGACTAACAAAGCAGGACACGCAAATCCTACAAGATCAAATATTTTATGTGGTATCAACAAAATTTATCTTTTAGTAATGTCACTGAGCTAGTAATGCTTTAACCAATCTAATTTTCGGAACAGTCTCTCATCTTTGATTCCAATATATTCCCAATACTGTTGATGTCAGGGGATCCTTTTCCCTTGCATACTGCCATGCTCTTAAATAAAATTTTCCTTCTGTCATAATAGTTTTCCCGTTTTCTATGAATTTTAAAAGTTCCTTTTCATTGTAAACACTTATTACTACATTATCAATGAATAAACTGTTTCTCAGTTTGTTTATCAGTGATGCATCATAGTTTGGATTTTGCAAATATTTTCTCAGATAAAAATCTGTGACTGGTCCAAAAAAGTATCGACTGGTGATTACAACAAAAACCACTTTAGTATGATGGAATATTATTAAAATACCATATTTAGACCACCATAGGAAACAAAAGAAATTTCAATCAACCTTCCAGATACTAATCTGTCCCAAAACTTTCTCAATGTCAGCAGGAATTCCATATTTTCTTTTTCTAAATCTCAGGAGAAAATTCGGGATAAGCTCAAAAAGCTTTGCACCACAATCCACTCATTGATTTAAAGAAGACATTGACTTCTCTACCTTGCAAAAGAATTGAAGACAGGCCTAACTTTTTTTTTTTTTTTTTTGTTCCATATTGTTTCATCACCCATCTATGAGGTAGGTAACAACCTATGACTTCTTCTGGTGGTACACGGCCTATTCTAATATTTTGTCATATTTCACATACAAGTTTCAGAGCAGCCTTTTCCCCCCCATTTTTTTTCTAATCTTCTTAATGCTAAATCTTTATGCCAAAGTAATGGAAGATACTCTCAGGGCAATGCAACTTCATAGCATTCTCATTCGCAGTTACCAATTTCAAAAAATTCATTTTCTTATTAAATCTTCTAACTTTGATTTCTTCTGTGTGGAATCGGTAATCCCAGTCACATCTCAGTTCCATAAATCTGAAATGGAAGTGATCAATAGTGATGTCACTTGCGCAGCTAAATCTTTATTACTCGAAGATGATAATTTGCCCATTAATGCCCAACTGAAATATGTTTCTGTTGGAAGGCAGCTGCTAGAAAGTTTAACTTGTTTACCAGCAAAAATATTTGCAGCAATTTTGTGTCCTAACAATATTTCAGTTGGTCCTGGTTGACAATCGGTATCAATAATCTCAATATTTAGACCATACATCTTTTTTTTCATCTATGAACCTTGTTTTATGAAACTAACATTACTACAGATTACTGGCCGATCTAAAACTTCAAAATTTTCAGCATTAACTTCCATTTAGATTTCCTATTTCAACTCTATATTGTGAGTGTTTTCTTTCATTTGTTTTGTGCCCACCAGACAAACATTGCACTATTGTTTTTTGACCCTAAGAAATACAACCTACTCTTAAAGTAATCGGTTTCAGAATATATGATCACCTGTATCTATGAGGGCTCTAACAGGCATACATTTAACTGACACTCCAGCATTTGATTTCCTAATGTATTTTTGCTATTTAAGTTTGCAAAAGTACATTAGGATGCTTAATATGACGTGTCATGGAAGATGGACTTTTTCCCTTATATATCTTTTTAAAACAGTTTATCCATGTTATCTCTCTTACAGTGTTGGACACTTTAATGGAGCATGGTGTTTACCTATAGACTATGCATTTAAGCTTTGCTTCTCATCTTTTCGAATTATGCCCAATTTTTAAACAAGAAAAACAAGTCCCTTTCATTTTAAAAATCTTTTGTGTCTCATCAATGGCATCTGGCATCTTCTGAGCACGAAAACAATCACCACTGTTATGCATTTCGGAATAGCAAACACAAGGGAATTTTTTCTCACTTTGCACCAACAATTCTGAAGCAGTTATCAACTTTTTATTTCAAAGTTTCACATCTTTTTTTACTAATCTGAACCCATACATTGCCAGCTACTGATTTTGTTTCTAAGCCAAAAACACCACACATCTGTCCTATCCAAGATATTAAGCCTAGATCCTAAAAGCCTTATCTTACAGACTGTTCCTGTAGTTCAATTTCCTTTGATTTTGCCAATACATGATGTTCTATCTGCCAAAGGTTTTTAATTTGAGTCAAATAAATCTGAAAGAATGAATATTTTATTCCATATTCATAGAATATTTTTGCTTTTGAAAATAAAATTTGTGCTATATTCTGTCAAAATGAAGAAAAATGATAATAGCTTAATTTAAAATAATAATAATGTTGAAAAGGTATTTGTGTGTCAAATTTGGCAAGTATGTGATTACAAAGAACTCATAAAAAGTATGAAATATGGGACTCTATAATTAATTCCACACAGAAAGAATACAGCATTTAGAAGAAACTTAAATTATTTTGAAAGATGACTTTGCTCACATGATGATCACACACCAAAAAAGCTGCATAGACTGCAACAAATATTAAAGTATCAAGCAAATTATACACTATAACATATTTTAACAAAGACTGTTTTGTTTCTTACTTTTTGAAACCGTTTATTTGAACAAGCATCACCAGTAGCACAACGTGAACCACTGAAAATAAAATTTTAAAAAAATCATGTATTACATATTTCCTCAGTTTATGAAGTAATCTTACAGTTTGTTCACTTTTCAAATATAAAGATTGTTTGTTAAGAACAAAATTATTACAGCAGTCATACCGAATTAATTCCTTATTGAAGTCATCTTTAAAGGACTATGAAAATTTTGCCTTGCTTTAAAATAGTATTTGCTTATTGCATTTATGAATTCACCAACAGATGATGAAAATTTTCTACAACCTTTTATTAAAACAGTCAAAAGTCTTTAATCCGGACCTCAAAGCTACAAACTTTCTGCGCATGAGTTTACGTATGCACTGTTAATGTATAATGGACGGTATAAGCTAGGCTAAAATTATCTAATTATCTTTTTCAGTTAATGCTGCAGATTGCGTTGTTCCTTAGTCTTCTAATTGGATCTGGCTTATTATTTTTTGTAGACTGTTAGAGCAATTTCATAAAAAGTAAGCTTGAACTTTCGATTATGTCAAAAAGAGTTTCCGATTCTGGAGCTGCCAAAGGATCTAGAGAAAGCATGTTTCGATGTCCATCAAACTAAAAGTGGAATTGCTGAAAAAAATGGATAAAGGCATATCCTTTGTTTCTCTAACCATTCCGAAATCTGTTTATCAATTTCACGCTCCTCTGTGGGGGGCGGCATAGCAGCAGGCAATGAACTGGAAGTTGATCTGTCAGCACTATTCTGTGCCATCTGTCTTCAGGGCAGATGTTTTTATTTTATTCGGCTTATAATTCCTTACTAAATGTAGTATTTCATCTTGATGTACGCCATCTTTGATATGATTTAAATTAAATTCCTCGTCATTATAAATATCACGAATACACATCAAATAGTTTTCTGGTTGCAATTTTCTAATTTCAACTATGCATAAAGTATGCTTTACGCATGCGTGCGTTGAAAGAAATGTTTAATAAAGTAATAAAGTAAACAAATAAATATTAAGCCTTTTTTTGTATTTTGATACCCTTCAGATCATAATTGCTCTTTATTTCATAAATTACGGTTTCATATTTTTAATTTTATAATTTCTGCATGCCATCTTACCAGATTTAAATTGATGATCTATTAATGTGAAAAAACCGACGAGTCCGGATTAAAGACTTTTGACTGTAATTTGATATATCAGTGTTTATTTATATGAAGCGCTGAGTTAAATTTAACTAGGCTTAGATTATAAACCAACTAAATATATCTAGCAAGCGAGGCTTGCTTACATGCTTTCTGCAAAGTCTTCGAGAACATTCCAAATCTCTCCCACAGGGTCTACATACCTCGACATCTCTATATTAACGTTCAACCTACGTTGAGAACACAGGATATAGTAGAATGTGTATGCATCAATCGTAGAATATAGTTCTACCACTTAGAGATGTCATATTGTAAAACATTATGCTATGAAATAAAAATATTGTGGATCCAATAGAACGCTATCAAAAATAGATAGATCAATTTGCATCCAGCTTTTTATTTAAAAATTTGCTAATATCATGTCAATCTTTCGATGACCAATAGGAAAATATCTCCTTGTTTGGCCATTACTGGCAAATCCGCTAATTCCAGCAACCCCGACCTCATTTTACTATCGATGAGAAAAGCAATTAAAGCAGTCACTCATTCACTGAGCAGAAGAAAGCAATTGTCATGGTATCTGCTTCACCTTTGACATATGTGTATAATTTCAAAACTTTATAAGTCTGGAAAACCACAATGCAGTTCTGCTAAGATTATCGTTATAAATGCTTCTGTCAAAATACGGAAGCACTTTCCCAATAAATCTGATAACAAAGTTGTTTTTGCAGCTGATTTGACTGGTGAAGCATAAATGGCATGAAATTCAACCTGAACGAAAATGGTAGATTTTCAACTCTTGGAATTGACCTCTGAAAAAAGTCCGTACTCGCAAACCCAAATCAAACAACATGAGCTAACTTTAGCAAAAATATGAAGAAAATGTCCCTCTTTCCTTTTACGAAATAACCTGTGAAAATATCATTCTAGCCTTGCACATGTTCTCAGGTTAGATTGTCGTCATGAGATACAACGCGACTGAGAAAGCATGACGTTGCCTGCTCGCATTCAGAAGAATATTCTGTGCTCACAACTTTACTTTTCTGAAGGGTCGTGCAAAAACAAACCATTATGAAGCTTTACAATATTTTGCAGCTTCCCGGTGTACATTTTGGGAACCACTGATCTAATGCATACAAGAAGATTTATAATAAAATTTATTTATTAATAAAGTAAAGAAAAAAAAGTATTTCACAGTTTTCTTACAAAACAATGCTACTTTCTAAATATCTTCACATTGTTGAGAAGTATTCATAAGACAATGTTATGTCACCAAAGTAGGCAACCCACAGCAACACCCAAATGCATTTATTTATGTGGCAACCTAGTCACCTATATAGATTTTTTTTTTTTTTTGTAAATTTTGATACCCTTTAGATCATAATTGCTCTTTATTTCATAAATTCCGGTTTCATATTTTTCATTTCATAATTTCTGCATGCCATCTTACCAGTTTAAATTTAAATTAAAATACCAATTTAAATAATTGATGATCTATAATCCGGAATTGCCAAAGTCCCGATTAAAGACTTTTGACTGTAATATGATATATCACTGTTTATTTATATGAAGTGCTGAGTTAAATATATATATATATGCAGCAGATGAGTGACTACTTCCACCTTCTAATTCAACAGTCATTAGTGTTTGTTTTTGTTGCACTGAATACATTTTTTCCCCTCATAAGGCATCTTAATAGGACTGCGCAGTTTGCCACTAATGGTCAAAAGCACTGCATTCTTTCATATATATGGAGTTTTGACTAACATTAGGAAATGGAAATAATTTGCGTTCCATGAAGTTGTACCATGTCAACAATCAAATTTTCAAGATCAAAATTGGTGCAATTCTCTGTTTTGTTAAGCAAAAACAGATCACTGTGTACATGGGAAAATAACAATGAGCATAATGCTAAATTTGTGCAATTCTCTGCTCTTTTCAAACTGAGATAACCAAAAAAAAAAAAAAAAAAAAGATTAAGTGATTTATTACATACATTTCTTGCACTTTTTACACTGTTAATTGGTCACTGTTTCATGTCATTTTTAGTATAGTGCCATTTTTGAAAATGGCAATCTTTTGCATCTTAGTGGGACAAAAAAGTATTCGCCAATGGTCGCGACTTTTCTAAAAGGGGCTGTAAATAATCAGAAAGCACCAAATAATTATTATAACATTTCTTGTTGCCAACTAATAAACCATTATCTTGTTGAAGAACTCATCAGAACTCAAAATTCAATTTTGAAAGTTATACTGTTTCAGCATTGCTTTTCAACATAATATGACATAAATAAAAAAATATTATAGAAGTATATTACATTTGAATATTTTTCAAAGAAAACAAAATATGTACAGAAGCTTGCAATATATTGCAAACTTTCACCATAACAATTCAATTTTAATTTTTGATGAAGACAAATATATATACAACAAGCTAGACATTATGTTATTAAGCTATTATAAGTTCTAAGAAACCTATTTTATTTATAACACTCATGATAAAGAATAGTATTTTTCAGGAAAATGCTGCTAGGAATTCCAGATAAAATGAATTTTAAATGGTTAATTTGCATTGAAAGAGATGTATTTGTAAAACATCTGAAATAAATTAAGATTGTATGCATGATTGAATAATAACATTTTAGTTTTAGATAAGACATAATTTCACTGCAAACTGAAAACAATCGCATACGTTAATAGAGGTGAAAAAAGGTACTCTAATTATTAAAAATTATTGGGTAAAAAATTCAGAAGTTACAATTTTTTAAAAATCTCTCTTTATTCCAGATGAAAAACTTAAAAATTAAAGAAAAGCAACACAAAATCATCTTTTAACATCTTAAATTAGAAGAGCAAATGGTGATTTAAAATGATGAACCCACCCCATTATCATATTTCATACCAAATACATTTAGTGATTAAAACATTGCATATAGCTTGCAGAAATCTTGTAACAGTTACAAAATATTTTCTAACTTTAATATCTTCAACCTGCAGTGGTCAGATTTAGCATTTCTGCATATACATAGGCTAATTTAATATGGAACAGGCAGTGCAAATCACATTTTTTACTTCCTACATCCTAAGTACAGATAAGCTCAACTATGCAGAAAGTTCAAGGAATACAGAATGTTGGATACATGAAAATTCCAAATGGTTATGTATATAAAAAATGTAATTCGCAGTAGAATAATCCATACTTGCAGCTAGATACTGAGCATCCCTTTTTTTTTACTGTGTTTCTCTGTTGAGATCTGGCAAAATAGCATCATTTCCACAAGTTCAGTGTAGCAGGATAGAAGGAAAACTACTATTCTCAGAACACCAGTTAAAATGGATGGAATGGATAGATTCATCAAAATATCCGAAACCAATACAGAGTTTTTTTGAACAAATCTAATGCAACTAGAAGTTGTCTTTTTCATAAAAACATCGTGAACTTATTAAAATGCCTATTGAGCAATAAGGTTGTGTCAGGAAAGCTCATTTCAACATTACTAATTTTATGTTATCTGACATGACAATAGAGAAATCAATTGAAAGGAAGAAATTTTCGGTCTGAAATTAAAAAAAGAGCCATCTTATTTGTTATCAGATTGAATATCAAAAGCTGCTAACTTGACACGTTATGCAAATTTTTTTTTTTAATGCATTTCAGACATATAGGCCAACATATTTCCATTGGCATTAAATACAAGATAAAACAAATTATATAAACCCTGTTCAAACATGAAAGGTGGCAGATATCCAAACAAAGTTACACTGATCATTCAAGCAGAAGTGTGCAAGAACTGATTGCCCTTAAATCACTCATTGCTCTTAAATCACTTCAATGTTTAAGAAATACAAGTTAATTAAATCTGTATTTACAATGTTTAGCTGTTTTTAATTAAAGTTATATCCTGCCCACTTACACATACATTCTGTGATGTATGTGTAAGTGGGCAGGATCATGAATTGTAATACTTTGTAAAACTTTACAGCACACTACTCTGCTTAGAACAATTCTCAAATTTTAAATTTCCCCCAAAATGTGTGATAAATAACAGTTATTTCATATCCTTCGATACAAAAACTAAACCTGACCGGCAAAAATTAATCAGGTTTACATAAAACCAAAGCAAAGGTCTTACAATTGTATTATGGTGCCACGTTTATACATTATTGGCACTATATCACACTGTTTGGCAACAGTTTATGTTGTTTCTACAGTCCAATATATGCTTTATCATGATTTTACAAGTCTTTCACCTGTCTAATTTTTTGTAAACAATTTCAAAGATTCTTTCTGATCATCTGCACCTCCCCCTCCTGAAAAAATTATAAAGGCAACAAATGCAACGATAGGTACAGCCATTAGCAACCCGGCTGCTTTGCTGAAGGTCCATGTTCGAAGCTTAAGGAAGGCATGGATGTTTGTAAGTTTGATGTCTATATGGGCACAGGGCATTTACAATACCAGTGAGCTGAGTTTTCTTGAGAGGTTTGAAGGTAGGAGAAGAAGGGTAAGAAACCACTAGACTGTCCCATGGAGAGTTCTCCATCAAAATTAGGGTACAACTGCAGCATTTAGTGCAGTGGAACATGAATGAACAGTGGCGAATTTGCTATCCCACCCAACTTGTACCTGTATCTGTACTTAGGTCATTAAAATAAGCAACTCAAGATTTGCAAAACCGTGTTTATGTGACAACTAACTCTTTCGAATTTGAAAGCTTTCCTGATTCTCAGGGCCACCACAAAACCATAATGGAACTTTGTAGTTTGTTAGCTAGGGAAAAAGAAAGCACTACACTTCTTCTTTGGAAATATGGCATTTTGCTTTATGATAAAGAACATAAAAATTTACACTGCATGAAGTTGCACTTGTTAAATAATCAAATTGTATGGACTGAAATTTGGGCATGATTTTGCAGAATTCTGAATTTTTAAAAGCGAAAACAGATCACTGTAGGCATAGAGAGGATGACAGTGTGCACAACACTGATTACTCTGCACCTGGAGCGAACAGCACAAAAAAAAGTTATGTTTTATTATGGGTATTTCTAGCAATTTTAATTTTGTTAATTGGTTGCTGTTTTTATGTGATTCTTAGTGTGAAGCCATTTTTAAAAATGGTTGCTTTTCACAACTTGGTGAAAATTTTATTGCAACTTGGCAACTTTTAAGGAAGGGGGATGCAAATAATAAAAGTACCATAAAAAAAGTTTCTAAAATACAAAAATACTCCAATTAGTCAAATGTCAGATAGTTAGGATTTTACTGTAAATCTGAATAACAAGTTGTCTCATCTACAAGCTTCTTTGAACTTTTAAGAGCAGCTTCACCAAACACTAGAAGACAATTTTAAATGCCAATTTAAGATATACACATAATAATGTATAAACTTAAAACTCATATACTGTATAAGAAAATCAGATATCCATTAGTGTACATGGATAAAGGTTCACCCACAACAAGTCTAAAGTGCTATGCAGAGATGATGACACGTTAGAATCCTAAAATGAGGAAGGGACTCTTACAAGCTTGAAGCAATGTTTCAGGATATGAATGATTTCAACAGACTAAAACCATCCTCATCTTAAGATGTGGTATGACAGACCATTTAGAAATAACTCACCAAAGAATACCTTGTGCATCCTTTAACCTTTCAGGGGCAGTATATAAAAGAATTTAAATTGTGGTAAAATTTTGCTTAACTGTGACTTTAAAAAAAATCTAGAGTTTTGAGAGCCAATATATATTTTATACTTCTGCCCTTGTAGGCATTCCCCCCCCCGTGCAACTGCCAACTGTTGATTTTTGCATACTTTTGATATGTGTCTATAGAAATGGGTGCTTAAATATAGTTATGTAAGTCTGAAGTCAAAAAGGTATAAAATTTCTTTAGAAATTTAAAATTTTAGAAATAAAATTTGTTTTTAGGCACTCTGATGATGACACCCAGTTGAACATACTTATGGGAAATACATGTAAAAAGCTTTTGAAAGCAATTTTAATTCAAAATTCTTTTTTTATCAAAGAAGTTAGCAAATATAACACTATATGAGTAAACCATATCACGCTGTAATTGAACTAATATAAGGTTACAAGGGAATGTAACTCAGCTGAAAAATAAAAAGTGAAACATTACGACTCAGCTGAGAACACTGAAGTTACATTTCTGAAATTATTATATTTTATGCTTTAGATAATATATATAAAGAACATGCTCCCTGCTATGAAACCGAGAACCCTTGTTGCACACTTTTGATTGTCGAGCACTACATGGGTCTTTTTTTTAAATAGAAGTTGTAATATAGTACTTTGTTCTGGAAGAAAGGCCATTAAACAATTTTATAATTTGATACACCTCAAAGTTGTTACTTCGATTTTCAGCCCTTTGGGCCCACTTTTTAAGTTTTTGTTAAATAAGGTAGTAATATATAATTTTGCTCAAGAACATCTCTTGAATAGAGGTTTTATATGGGCGCAGCCCTTAAAGTACAAACACACATTGAAGAACCCCTTCTGTTTTCTGATTGTCAGGCCCATGAAGGTAAGAAAGGAAGGAGAGGCCAACTCTGCACTACAAGTGAAGCACTGCTCCGAGGCTTCGGTCTCCAGATGAGGTGTTTTTTGTTTACATTCAGAAGCTCCTTTAACGGTGCTTTGATAGTATTTCAACACACAACAGTTGCATACAAATCGAAAATCGGGACACTTCGGCATAAAAGAAACATTCATTGCATGATGGATAATAGCAATTTGTATAGTTTAGTGTCATTTATGCAAAAATCTCATTTTGGTTATTTTCCGATAACTAACAATAGCAATTCTGATTATGAATTTGTTTCGTAAAATTCACGTACACACGGTATCTTTAAACTGTATACGTCTTTCGATACCCTTGATAGAATATTCGCTACTTTTATTTTATATTCCAAACGGCAAAATATTTTAAATAAAATAAATTTTTTTGTCATCCACATATTATTGTAACATATACTTTTTCAAAAACTTAAGAGAAGCTTCACAGTTTTAAACTCATCATTTCACTTTTATATAATTGAAAAATGATCACTTTGGGTTTACACTTTTTTACCTAAAACTACCACCAAATGCTGCAATCCTCTACAAAATTAATAAATTCTGCAATCCTCTACAAAATATATACACATAGATAATATCAATAAGTTAATCCTGTTGACAAATATGTTTATAAAACTATTTAAGCAAGAATTGTTTGTACTGAAAAGCAATCTGCTAAAAGATATTGTAAAGCAATTAATTCTATGAGATGTGTACTTAAGAAAGTAATAAAGAAGAGTTTTAGAATATTTATTGTTGAAATTAATGGTAAAAAAAAAAAAAACTGATAAACATGCAATGAGCACCAATATTTAACGTACTTCACTACTAAAATAAAAGGTATTCTACTTTCAAATGGACTGAAGAGACCATTAATTATTAATTGACTTCGATTTAAAAAATATCTCAGAAGCTAAAAAATCATGTCAATTTTGAGAGAGTATTTTAGAAAGAAGCTCTATAAATAAAAATAAAATAATGCGTAATTTTAATATTAATAATACAATAAACTTTGATCTTAGTTTTTGTAATCCTTAACCAAATAAAATCGAATTACCTTAAAATTTCTTTCTAATGTAATTAATAAAAACTTGTGAAAATATTTCCTTCAAATTAAACCGTTCTGAGCACACTGTTCTGTGAAAATTATAGCATTTAATTCTGTCCATAATGAAATGTTGTTTAAAAATGTATTCTTTTCACATACTTAGGACTCTGAAACATAGTAGAAAAAGAAAATACATACATTTATATGTATATTTACAACATAATTACAAAATATTTACATCCGACCGTGCCAAATTCCATTGATCTTAATGATAAGACACTGAATGTTGTGGTCACGCAGGAATCGCCAGTGCTTCAAAGCAGTGTATGGGAGAAATCGGTTAGGGCCCCTCCTTCTTACTTTCTACCTCCTTGGTCAGGCCCATCGGATCGCTGTGGAACCAGTGGATATTTTCCTTCTAAAGATAAATGTTTTGCATTTAAAGCTGGACTCTGAAATATTTTCCCCTCTTTCACCAACTGTGAAGACTTATTTTGAAAAGCACCTACTTGTATCCTTATCCAGGGGGGGAACCTTCTCTAGTGTTCCCTGGTTTCTCACCTGAAATTAACAAAGAGGATCCCCTAAAGCAGGGGAGCCAACTTTTTTGTATATAAGATCTATCTTTTACCTTAAATGTCACGATCGATTTGTTGTCATAGGTGTAGTCTAAGGGAGGAGAAGGGTGTAAAGTACATACAATGTTTATACACGATGTTTCAGTATAAGGTGCATTCCAGCGAGATATGGGTAGATAAGTAGAATATATGTTCAAAATTATTTTTCATTTTTTAAATCACTTATTAAGTTTTCAAGATATAGGCTCATGAAGAAAATAAATTTCCAGGCCCAACTTTTCATAGCAGCATTTTGTACATGTGGTACCTAAAAATTCGATTTTCTTACTTTTTCAAGATAGATTTTTACTAACTTAAAATGCATTTTATTTTTTTTATCTACTGTCATGTATGCATTGTTGTACTATTTGTTCATTAATATGAAAACGTTGTCATAAAATATACTGTATGGTTGATAATTTGATTTCAATATTTCACTTTTGTACCTTTTTGCGCCAGGAGAATTAATCAGGAAAGAATAACACTGCTTATTTTTTGCTAATTATCAATAGCTCACTGAGTATACCTCGTACTGAAATATGGATATAAGGTTATCTACCTACGTAAAAAACAACAAGAAAAGATCTCAAAAACTCATGTCAAATGAAAAAAAAAGAACACGGATAATTATTAACATTATTTATTAATTCAAAGTAGCTACAGATAAAGACAGATTTAGAATTTACTTTATTGCCTTAACATCAGTATGAAGATTGATTTGCATGTCCCTAACCAAGGAACCATAATTAGATGTATATCCTGACAAAGGTAATAATAATGAGTCTTCAGTACGGGAATCGGTCAGAACAGAACGTTGCTTAGTCTTCGCTAGTTTCAAGTATGAAAATGCTGATTCGCATAGGTATGCAGATCAGAAACAAGAATAGATATATTTGCTACATTTAGTGATACTGGGATATTTTTCTCGTTCATATTTTCAAAAATCTTCATATGTTCGGGCTTGTAAGTTTAAGTCAGTTTGTAAAATTATAATTTCATTTTCTAATGCCTTTTGATCCATATGAAATATGTCTGAAATTTTTTGGCTAATGCCTTTCACGCTTAAATCTTTTTTTAAAGGGAAAGATGTAAATTCCACAATTTCTTTAATTTTTTTCAAAATCCTGGAATATTACCTCGAAATCTTCAAGTACTTTTTAGATTTCAACAACATATTTGTCGTTCTTATAATTCATATTTTTATGTTTTTGTAGGTTATTCGTCATATTTGGAAAATGATTCAGATTATTTTGTTGCAGATCTTCTATTAGCAAAATAAATTTTGTTTTATATGCGTCTATGCAGCTGATCATATCGATTACTGTTTTATTTTTACCTTGTAATTCTAAATTTAAATGATTTAATATTGAAGTAAAATCAGTAAGAAATGCTAAGTCAAGAAGCCATGTTTCTTCATTTAAATTTTCACAGTTTCCACCTTGATCCTGAAGAATATCTATAATTTCAGGAAATCAATCACGAAATCGCTGCAATAATTTACCTTTGCTTAGCCATCTGACATCGGTATGAAGTAATAATTCAGGTTGGCCTTCATCGAGATGCAGTTGGAAGAGCAGCCGTTTGAGGGGACTTCTTCGAATTGAATTAACAATTTTAAAATGCTATATCCATTACCTCTTTTGTGTTTAGTCTCTTGCTAGCTAAAATTTGCTGGTGAATTATGCAATGATAGCTTAAAAAGGCAGAGAATTCATCTTCCTTTTGACATTACGGCTATAAATCTATTTATGCTACCTATCATTGCAGCTGCGCCATCAGTTGTTATTGAGACTAATTTAAAAAGTGGTACTTTCGAATCATTGTGCAAGTTTTTAAAGGCTTTGAATATGTCTACACGTCTAGTCCTTTCCTTCAAAGAAATCATACTCAACAATTCTTTAGATGTAAAATCCTTAAAAACCATACGAACGAAAACAAGTAAATGTGCAGTATCCCTTACATCTGTCGATTCATCATACTGAAGGGAAAAACAAGAACAATTAATATAACTATATAACTGCTCATTTACAGTCCCTTATCCTTTCAATTTGTCGCATCACTGTATTTCGAGACAATTGTAAATCTTGAATTGCAGCAACAATTTCACTCTTGTTCTTAAAATCGTTAAAAAGTGAATCTGAAATTTCTAAAAAATTTCCTTTACAAATTCACCATCGGAAAATGGCTTACATTTTGTTGCTAAGAGATAGCTTACTTTGAATGATGTAGCAGCTATTGCTTGTGACTTCAACTTGGCTTTTTAAAAACGCTTTGTTGACTTGTGAATTGAGTTTTGAGATCTCTAACTTTGTGCTTTCTCAGTTCAGAATTTGGTGGATAATTTGTTTGATACTTGTTTATGTAAAGCTACAACATATCTCTCCATATTACCCTTTTTAGCAATGGCTACTGAGGTAAGGCAACAGTATTTATCATTCAACATTGTAAAAAAGTAATCGAGTTCCCATTCTTCAATGAAGCGATAAGTTTTCAAATTCTTTGGTTTACTACTCATGTTCATGGGTATACTAGAATGCAAAGAAATATGACAATTTAAAGAATAAATATTGAATTAAATATTTTCTAGAAAATTCAAAACTCATGAACTGCGGCTATTATCTCCATTACATTGACAGAAAATGATAACTATACTGCATGCTACGATCGGACACAGCAATACAAGTGTATTAAAATCTAATAAAGATATTTTCAAATTTACAAAAAGTATGTGAAAGTTACAATATATTTATTATGGTTTAAATACTGAAATATTAATTTTATCAGAATTATTGTTATTCCTAATGTATTTGTAATAATGTCCCTTATTTTTCTCTCAGTGTAATAACCGCAGTTTAGAGATCTATTGCCGAGAATTCTTACTTATGTAAATAGATATGTAAGAAAAGCAATTTGATTTAAAACAAAGAAAAGGTACTTACATTTTAAGCAGAAAAGAAACCCAAAGTGGGCCCTGAGAATAAACAATGTTGATTAATAATAATAGAGTTAATACAAAAGAAAAGCAGCTACCGTATGACACTACTAAATATTCAAGCTAACTGGTTCTTCGATGAGTCAAGCCCTAACAGTTGCGTTGACGCATTGCGTCCGGTGACAAGTGTAAAACATAAGTCAAAATGTATTGTGCTGGATGGGTGGAGATCGCAGTGTCAGGCTATCAGAATTCTAGGAATTTATGGCCTCAGCAGATTCCTAGAACGCATTAAACTATTGCTAAAAGATTTTGTCTTCTACAATCGCTTCAAAGTCCATTGTATACGGAATTCCACTCCAGTTATTGTGAGCGATCAACCAAAATTAGCATCTCGATTGACTTGTTGGCCACCCCTGCCCTAAAACATAAAAAGCATGCTTTCAAATCAGCAGATTTTCCACTCCACTACCAGGTGAAAATCTAATTTGCATGCCTATTTTCCTGTGTTTGTGAGTGAGCTTCTCTTTTGTGTGATCTTATTAACCGTATCATCAACCAGTGGTTTGTATGATCTTATCTAAACCCAGCTAAAATAACGAATTGGCTATCAATCTGTTCTTTTCATTTTTTTTGGGGGGGGCTAACATGGCGCATTTAGCTCCTACAAATGTGTAAGTTTTTGACACCAGGTGACAATTTTAAAATCAACAAGTTTGTCTTGGGTGAAAGGATGATATGTTGAAATTAAAATTTTAGCTCGACAAAGATGAATGAAAACTCAATTGGAGTAAGCAATGTGTGAAAAGAGACTAAAATACTTTTATTCATTCCTAGCACAAAGTCATCAACTCCCCATCCCCCCATGAACATAATATTTTATGATAAACAACTATATCATATTACATCATAAACAATCATAAAATCTGTCACCCCACAGAGAAGATATGGACAAGCCTGGTGCTGCCAAGTATTGGCAAGGTACAATCAGTATGGGTGCTGCTATATTTTATATACTGCTATTAAAACCATATAAATAATCTTTTAATTATCAGTGTTGATTGAAATGCAGTAAATATATATAAGTTTCAGTATGTGTGCATCATATATTTGAAGATTTTGAATTTTTTCCTCCCCTCCAATAGAATTTATGAATATTCAAATATGATACCTTTGAACAAAGTATATTAATTTCATAACTGCAAAGTGTTGAGCATTCACAGGGTAGTACTGCCATTTAAAACCAAAAGGAAACACTAGAAAATTAAGATTACAGCTCAGCTCTAGGTATAGAAAAATTAGCATCTTTTAAAAAGTAAAAAAATTGACAAACTGCTGGTATTATATACCAGTGCCCTTTAAAGAGTTAATGGACATGACACAATAAACAAATAGTTATTACAGTCAAAAGTCCTTAATTCGGATACCCATAACCCGGAATGATCTATAATCCGGACCTCAAAGCTACAAACTTTCTGCACATGCCTCGCATTGACGCGTGCGTGTAAGACCTTTACGGCTGCGAATATGCGTGTGCGCATGCGCATAATACATTTACGTATGTGCGTTTAATGTATAACGGACGGTATAAGCTAAGCTAAAATTATCTAATTCAGTTAATGTTGCAGATTGCGTTGTTCCTTAATCTTCGAATTGGATCCGGCTTATTATTTTTTTGCAGACTGTTAGAGCAATTTTATAAAAGTAAGCTTGAACTTTCGATTATGTCAAATAGAATTTCCGATATATATTTACTAATATGTAAAGGATCTACAAAGCGAAAGTATGTTTCAAAGTCCATTAAACAGAAAGTGGAATTGCTGTAAAAAATGGATAAAGGCATATCCTTCGCTTCTAAAACCATTCCGAAATCTGTTTATCGATTTCACGCTGCTCTGCGGTGGGGAATGGGGGAAACGCTGCGGCACGCAATGAATTGGAAGTTGATCTGTCAGCACTATCCTTATCTTCAGGGCAGATGTTTTTATTTTATTTGGCTTATAATTCCTTACTAAATGTAGTATTTCATCTCAATGTACTCCATCTTTGATATGATTTAAACCAAATTCCTCCTCATTATAATTCGCTTCCGATAGTGAAAAAAGTGATACACAGGTTATTGAAAACGAAAAAATTTCGATTGACAAATTAGTTGGTATTCTCAACATAGCAATTATAGGACTTGAACAGCGGAACTTTGTAACTGAACAAGAAATTATGTCTGTTTAAAGAATTAAAGAGAAAGTATTATCACATAAAATGAAACAACTTAACCCCTTCGAGCCAGGTAGCCAAAAACGTGCGCTTATCGCGGAGGCCGGCAGTTTCTTCCGCGAGCATGAATGTCCATGTGCCATGTGCTTGAAATTCCATCATTTAATAAAGCCTCTACTTAATTATCATTGGCCTCCGATTTACCTTTTTTAAATCTTTACACTTTTTCTTTTTGTAAATTTTGACACCCTTTAGATCATAATTGTTCTTTAATTCATAAATTACGGTTTCATATTTTTAATTTTGTAATTTCTGTATGCCATCTTACCATATTTAAACTGATGATCTATAATCTGAAAAAATCGATAATAAGGAATCGCCGAAGTCCCGACGAGTCCAGATTAACGACTTTTGACTGTAGTTCATGTATGCGTTTTACTCATCGCTGAGATTCCTGTTATTTATTGCCATGTACATATTTTGATTAATTAAAGAATTTATTTTTCTATATTGGGTGTCTAGCCATTAATCCGACCCCAAATTGGTGACTACAGCATTAAGAAGAACACGTTTTTAATCATTTGAACATGTCTGTCGACGATACTATCGTTTCAATGCAAGCACCTGCAATCAACAGAATCTCAGTTAAAGTACCGCCGTTTTGGGAAGATAATCCAAGTATTTGGTTTCGCCAGATTGAAAGCCAATTCTTTAACCCCTTTACGCCGGGTAGCGCAAACGGGCGCTTATCGCGGAGGTCCAGGGACGGGGGCTTTTTTGCTACTAAGCCTAAATCAATGAAATTTCCGAAGTATCAACGCATTGTTTAATAATGCTCTATAGAGTATTTAAACGGCTTATGCTTTATAGATATTTTTATATATATACTTTAATTACCTTATTTCTTGTTTAAATGCCTATTTTACACATTTTATTTTAATTACTCACCATTTTATGACTTTTAACATTATACATCAGAAAACTAAATATATTACTTAAAATTCGCTTTTCGTATGAAAAATTTTAAAACAGGGATCTACACACAGTCCTACGTTACATTCCTTGAACTCGTAATAACTCATTTGCCGTTTAGGAGGATTTTTCCGGGAATGTGAACAAACGAAGCATCGTCGTCTCATTTTGTTATCAGTCTCTTCTGAACAAAGTTTTGGAAAATGTCTTTCAGTTAATCTTTCAGAATCAATATCAGAATATCAGAATTTCAGAATCAATATCTAAAATATTTTGCATCATTTCTGCTATTTCATGCTCTGTTAAACATTTTCGACGCTTCGACATTGGAACGGTAAAAACAGAAAGAATTCACGTCTAACAAGATCTAATTATTTTCTAAAAACTGAACTGTAAACCGAAATACTCAACACTTTAGCGCATATAAAACTTCTACTTACAATAAACAACTACCACGTGCGAATAAAGTGCGATTTAAAGAGACGTCATAAATCACGCCATTCGGAAACATTTAGTTTTCCGTTTGTTTATATAATCAAAAACACGTGTATGTCAGTCATGCTTCTCTCATTTCGAGTAGAAGGTCTAATGTACATGTATCTGAAACCATATGGGCATACAGTAATATCTTGTGGCAGAAATTATAGTTTGAAAAACGTTCCAAGGTACTGGCACAAATACGTGACAGTCGGTAGAAAACGCAACAATGCTCTGGCACGCCTGCGTGTCGGCCGGTAGATAAGTGTGTTTGTTGCTGGCACGTATACGTGACAGTCAGCGCGAAGGGGTTAAACAACTTACATTTAAAGAAATGTTTAATAAAGTAAACAAATAAATATTAAGCTTTTTTTTTTTATAAATTTTGATACCCTTTAGATCATAATTGTTCTTTATTTCATAAATTACGGTTTTATATTTTTAATTTTATAATTTCTGCATGCCATCTTACGGAATTTAAACTGATGGTCTATAATCCGGAAAAATTGATACTCCGGACTCGCTGAAACGACTTTTGACTGTATATTGCACCATTAAGATAAAATTCAGAAATGGTGAGTGGTTTAGAAACTCTACACAGCTGGGAAATTCCAAAGGGCTGAATGCTTCCCAAAATGTGAACTGAACAGACAAACTGTTTTCTAAGAGTTCGGTCAGTCAGTCATTTTGCTAGTCATGGCAATCTGAGGGTAACTCATTAAAGTGATTACTAGTTTAACCGACTATTTTAATGAGAAGATTATTTGTTCATGAAGAAACATTTATTCAGCCATTACTCAGTTGATTTGTGACCTCTTAACAACTACTTGTACTCAAATAAGCATACCTAC
The DNA here is from genome assembly GCF_044657685.1 of Stegodyphus dumicola. Taxonomy (NCBI): domain Eukaryota; kingdom Metazoa; phylum Arthropoda; class Arachnida; order Araneae; family Eresidae; genus Stegodyphus; species Stegodyphus dumicola. The sequence continues at coordinate 84,876,909 of NC_140781.1, forward strand.
TACTTACTGAAAGCTTCATAAGCATGTTTCACGCGAGAAAACTTTATGACAGAACGATCTCACCTAAAGAATGGATACTTTAGTCTATGCCGCAAAATAGGACAGTACTTTCTGGTTCAAATTCCTAACAGCAACTTCAAAATACTTTAATGTTAGCCATGCTAACAGTAAGATGTTTTGTGTCCAAAATACTGTTAGCTATGCTGAATCCAGCAACAATGTGTAGTGACCACTAGAAGAGGTATAACAAAATCTTGATAGAATCATTTACTATAAACCAGTCCTATAATTCTGTCAATCCCCAAACACATACACTAATTAAATTTTAACCAATTCTCACAGCAATTCTGGAATTATGGCTGCCAAAAATAGTTTGTATTTAGATTGGCACTGTTTTGGTGAGAACTTGGCAAGCCAGTTAATTTGAAAATTTCACAACCCCAACCAAAAAAAGAAAAAAGAACTTTAAGCAGTTTGTGAAGGCTAAATTTTGAAATGGATGCAAATGTGACATTCTTGAGCACAAAACTATAAATACCCAGTTATTTCATCCACAGTTTCCATTAAAAACATTGGCTTATTAATATCATCCACAGTTTTCAATAAAAACATAGGCTTATTAATATAAAACCATTTGCCTTACCATTCAATCATCAATAATCGATTTAAGCATTCATCTAGACATCCCAAAACTCCAGTCTTTTTTTCCTCATTATTTAATGAGCAATCACATAACATACGCCGAACTTCTTTCTTCCGCTTAGTTCGTTTCCTGGTCATAAAAATAAAATTACTATTAGATAATGCAGATAGATAGCACACTATAAAAAAAAATTACTCAACAGAAGTATTTATTTACCTTTCAAACAGATATAAATTTTCTTCTAAAACATCATACACAGGAATGCTTTCATTCACACTTTCTGAGCCATCTACTGAATCATTAGAGACTGATTTAACTTCAATTGCTGTTTCTTTGATACATACATCTGATGATCCATCTAAATCAAATTCTAAAGGTGATGCCCCAGCCTTTTCACAACATTCCATTTCGCTGCTACGTCGCCAACGGGACTTAACTTTTTCTGGCTTCATCAGATAGTTGTATTCATTTGATCTCTACTTTGATGCACAATCACGAACATTATCACTACACAGAAAATAAATGATTTTTTAATATTGATTTGAGAGATAAACCTTGTTTATTAATATGGTAAATTCATTTTAAATGTCAACAATGAAAACAAAAAACATATAAAATGTCAAAATTGCAGTAGGGGACAAGACATCCTGAATTTTAGTGCTATGTCTTAGAACAGTAGTTCTTAACCCTTTTGGGATAGGTCTAAGTGCATTGGCTGCCAACTGTATCACACAGCCAGGTGTATCATATATGAATTGCCATTTAAATGCACTGTTAGGCAGGGTTTATCACAATATGCATTTTTACACAAATTTAATTTGTATCTTTTTGCCATTAGATGTAGCCCTATGCCTGTTACGGTGAAATTTCTTGAGAATGGAGAATGTTAACCTTTATTCTGCTGCAGTATTTTTTATTTGTGCTATTTTATTTTGGAATGTAAGTTAATGTAAGTTGAGTAATATAAATATACAGACCTGGCTATCAACTGCATCAGTTAATATAAACAGAAGGAGTAGTTCGTAATGCTTTTAAATATACACTCACTTCCAAAAGTTAAGCACGGAGAGGAAAATGCTAATTTCCAGAAGCCAATTAGAATTGAAGAGGATGCAATTCGCTGCAGAAGTAGATGGAAGTATGCAAATATGTTAGGTAACAGCCAATCGCGCTTTCATGTCAAGAAATATGCAAAAAAGGCAGTCGAAGCCAGCTTTATTAAGGGTTACAGAAGTTGATTGTAACTGCTGATAGAAGGTGTTTAAAGCTTTCGTACAATTTGTTTTCAAGACATGTGTGCTTCTATGACTTCCAGAAGACGAATGGAAGATTCTGAGCATTGGCGTGCTGTGGGGTGCATTGAAGCAGGACAGTCGATCACGGATGTTGCACTTTTCTTTGGCGTTCATCATTCTGTAATTTCGTGTTTATGGAAACAATTCCAAACCACACATACAGTTGTCCGAAGGCCTGTAGCCGGTCGCCCAAGGGTTACAACCCCTGCGGAAGATCGATATATTGCTATTGTAGCCAAGCGGAATCTCAGAGCGACCTCCACACGTGTGACATCTATGGTTACAGTCTCCATTGGTAAGGCGATATTTGCAGCTACTGTATGCTGAAGATTACATATGAGTGGATTGTACACGCCCGGGTACCGAGTTTGTGTTCCTCTATTCGTCCAATCAAGAGGGGCACGATTCACAGTGGTGCCGGGAACATGTCAATTGGAATGTGTCTGACTGGGGCAATGTCATGTTTACTGATGAGTCAAGATTTGCTCTGGAGCCAGAAGACAAGCGTATAAAGATATGACATGAACAACAAACATGCAATCAGTCCCAAAACATCACTCATTCCGAGGTGGAAGCATTATGGTGTGGACAGGGATTTCATTAGGATACTGCACCGACCTGCACATCTTTACATGGGCTTCTTTGACGGCTGTCCAGTATCGAAATGAAGTCCTAGAACCCATTGTGAGATTGTACGCTGCAGCAGTTGACCCTACTTTTGTTTTAATGGACGATACTGCACGTCCCCAAGGAGCTGACATCGTCAATGACTACCTGGAGAGTGAAGGGATTGCACATATGGCATGGCCAGCATATTCGCCCGACCTTAATCCCATTGAAAATCTTTGGGATGCTCACGGCCGTGCTGTATCTTTCATGTTTCCCACCTCCAGCCACTCTTATTGAACTGGAAACTGCTCTACAAGAAGAATGGCGATTGCTTAATTCTGTGGTGGTTGACCACCTAATTGAAAGCATGGTCAGAAGGTGCAAACTTTGTATACAGATGAGGGGAGATCACACACCCTATTGTCCTCTTTTTTTTTTTTTTTTTTTTTTTTTTTTTTTTCCATTTTATGCTGTTTATTTTCACTTTATACATAATTCTGTTTAAGTCTCCAGTATGTCATTATCTGATAACTTACAAACATTTAATATAGTTTTCATTTCTGTATATAATTACTGATTTCGTTTTATGCATAAATTATATATGCTACTTTCCTGCCGAATTTTGTGTCAATCAAAGCAGTATTTGATTATGATTATTATTATTATTATTATTATTATTATTTTCATTTTACATCTCCCTGCTTAACTTTTGGAAGTGAGTGTATTTCTTTTTAATTTTTGGCGATATGATGATTATATGTTTTATTGTTTGGCTAGCACTGAGGTGCATATTTTGTGTATTGTTTAGCAACAATTTTTATGCTTCAAAAAGCAAGGGAAGTATAATGACAGTTTTCAAATTAATTCTGACAACACCCTGAGTGCTCCTCTCATAATGTGCCAAAAACTGGCACAAATGGACCACATTTTTAATTTAAGTGTATTTTTTTCGAAAGTTAGGTTTAGCAGCACAAATTGCCTGCCCCAACTAGACTATGCATCCCGTCAGCACACCATCACTAGAGAGTGTTTTGGTGAGTGAGCAAACAAGCGGTAAATATTTTTGTTAAGAACTCGCAAGTTGCAAGAATTAAATTGTGAATATATTTAGTTGGACTCTTTAAATACTGAAATCTTTAACTTAAAGTTAAGATTTCGTGTAAAGATGGTAAATTGTAATTCAGCAACTATGACTTTTGATGTAATCTAAATGTTTATGCTAAAGTAGAAATGTTACCTCTGTGTTAAAGTGTCGTAAACTTAACTTGCACAAAAGACAAATTTTGGCCTCCATGTAAATGAATTTGTGAAAGAATTGAATGTTTTAGAATATATATATGTGTGTTTAATGTTAGGCTCTCCAGCTAACACTTTAAGAAAATTTAAGCTTTCACTTAGTACATTAGGAAAGTGTTGGTGTGTAGGAAGTCTTGTGAGGTCTAGTATGTCAAATTTAACAATGTTAGATATTGTGTAGCGGTAGTTTTGTTACATAAGTACCCTAAGTACATTTCAGAACAATTTCTAGAGAGCATTGGGAAAAAAGAAGTATGAATGAAAGTGTGCGAGGGCCAAATGGTGCAATAAACGAGTAATTGTAAGGGATATGGAAATTTTTGTAAAACACCAGTACTAATACTGTTTCCTTCCAGATATGGAAGGACCAAGACTAAAGTAGCAGAATAAATTATGGATTAAATGAAAGAAGCAGATGATTGCATCAAAAATCCAATTTTTTGTCAAATTCTAGCTTTAGTCTAGCCTTAGAATTACTGTAAAGTTGACCCTAAGAACAGAAGTTTAAAGTGAAATCTAGTTAATGCAAGAGTTAGAAGTGTATAGTTTAACATTAGAAAGTTTTTAGACTTTAAAGTCTTAAACAAGGTCGTTTAGAGACCGACCTTTAGCTTTCGACTATTTAAAGTCTAGTCGGGAGTTATGTAAGGATTTTGTTAATTTTAATAAAAGTTAAATTATGAGGTAAACTTCCTTTCTTATCACTTCTTAATTTAAACTTACCACTTCCGGCCAGAACGTAGTTTTAGAATCACGTCTGAATGCTAATGAGGAAGAGTGGTATTTAACTGCGAAGTTCTACTGTCTTAGTGAGAGAGATACCAGATATTCCGGCTAGCATGTGTCAACCTTTTTAGGCTACTCTCTCGTAAGCTATTATTACACTCGGCCGTACTTTAGGCCCTTGATAGCTTCGTAGTCAATTAGCATTAAGGGGCCAACTTGCAACAAAAGCTTAATATTTATGTTTACTTTAGTAAACATTTCTATCAATGTAAATTGTTTAAGTTGCTTCGTTTTTTTGTGCTAATACTTTCTCTTTTATTCTAGAAACAGACATAATTTCTTGTTCAGTTACAAAGTTCCACTGTTTAAGTCCTGTAATTGCTGTGTGAAGAATACCGACTAACTTGTCAATTGAAATTTTTTCGTTTTCAATAACGTTCTCTGTTACTTTCTTCACTATCGGAAGCCACACATGGGTAAACACTTTACTGGCTTTATGTGCATGCGTAGCAGACGCGCGCATCAAACGCGCATCCGCTACGCATGCAAAGTTTTAAGCACATGCGTAAGTTTGTTACTTTGAGGTCCGGATTATAGATCATTCCGGATTAGAGACTTTGTACTGTATTATGGTAAAGAGTGTAAGTTTATGTTCTGTATGAGCATTGAGCACCATAGAGGTGACATTAACTTTGTCCAGTTCCACTTCAGGTTTGAAGGAAAGCCTCCAGGAGACGGGTCCAAGAGACTTCCACCCCTCCTTCCCTACTACCAAACTACTTGACAGGACTTAGGCTTGCTGTATCTTTTGAGTGCCTACATGCTACACAGATGCTACACATTTAAAAATGTCCATGCCTTCTCCGGGATTCAAACCTGTACCCTCTCTCAGTAGCAACATTACTAACCACTATCTTACCTAGACAACTACAAGTAATCTTAGTATATAATATGTGAAAAACGGAACAGTGAAAACTTTGCCCAGGAAATGACTTTCATATACATTGTTATCAAAAGGTAGCACGCATCTATTTGTAAATATTGTGTAAATATTTGTAAATATAATAAATTCAAACGATAATTATTTAAAATAACATAATAAGTAAATGCATTATGATATAAATACATACATATATGTATCACAATGAATACTTTTGCTTAAGATGCTATATATTTCTACCTTTAATTGCCAAAATATTTTTCACAGGTTTTCCTGACAACAGTGTTGTCCAAAATGGCTCCAGCCCAAATGGTTTGAACAAAGAGGTTGCTACTTCACCAGTAACAGTCGCTTAGCTTCAAAATTAAAGGAGAATGAATATAAGAAAATATTTAAAAGAAAACAAACTGTAAACTTAATGCTAAAAAACAATGGTTATATTTATTTAGTAGTCATATGTACATTTTGAAATATTTGCCCAATTTTTGAAACTTTTTTAAATGATTCTGTGTCAAATTCATTGAAAATAATTCAGAATACTGTAATTATAGAAAAAAAACATGAAAATTAAAACTGACAGTTTAAATTACTTATAATATTTAAATTTACAATGATTAACTTTAAACAAAAGGGAGAAAAAAGGCAGTAATCAGATTTTTCATCTATCAGCCTGAAATAGAAGCACTCAAAGCAAAGTAGTGAAATTAAGTTGTGGTTGCAAAAGAAGTTGATGCTTTTTAGGGAATAAAAGAACTTGTGCATAAATGAAATTATTTATGTTTTTCTCAGCAATAATACTCAATTAACAAAATAGCAGATGAAAAAACATTGATGCAATATAATTGGCTGTGATAGCTTACAAAAAATGCTACACAATATTTACTGTGGATAAATTAAAATCATAAGCTGCTCTTCACAAATTAATGTCAAAATGACAACTGCTTAGTATACCTGGTAAGTTAAGTTGATCATAATACACATAATCAGAAAAGAATCTTAAGATTATACATTTGGAAACACAGCTCTTATTGCTTTCATTAATACATCCTGGCATTACACACTATGGTTTGAGATACTGTCAGTGGATTTCTATCGTGTAGATGATTGTCTATACAAGATGACAGATTCTTCACAAAATAACAGATTTCCTGTTATCATGATGAAGTTGGTTATTAAAATAACAACAACCAACAAACTATAAGACAATTCATAATAGGTGATCTAGTTCAGAGGACTGCTAAACTCATAATTGTTGGGCTTGCCCAGTTGAGTTCATTACTCTCAAACTTATATACTGGTTAAGCAAAACAAGCTAAAGCATATTTCAGTATAAATTACCCAGAAGTTGGCTACTGTGAAGAACTTTATTATATATGTCAACTATAAGGTAACTCAAGACCTGAAGGTTGTGTAGCGTATAATAAAGATTTTTAATTATATGATGTGATAGTACATTATATTAACAGGGCAACACACAACGTCAAACATAAACGTTGATGTGAAATCTGTTACAAATAACTTTAATATTTGTGACTATATTTCCCATTCTATTTTTGCAACTTGTGTGGCAACACATTTTTTACATTTTCTTTCTGGTTATGGTTTCAGTTGTTAATACCATGTTTTTTTTGCATGCTCAATAAATATACGTTAATACAAATATTTATATTTTTGTCTCCATTTGTAATGTTAGACTCTAACAGGTTATGGCCCAAGGATGCTCTAACTACATAGAAGAATTTCGAAGCAGAGATAAAAGTTAGTGATTAGAGTAAACTGAAGGGTACCCCTTGTATTATCGCGAAGTTGTTGTTTCATTTATCGCCAAGTTGTTTCATTTATGGTAAACTGAGTAGTTGAATGTTCCGTAAATATACTTTTACCTAGAATTGGGTGCTTCTTTGACTTTTTAAGTGAAAATATTTTGATATGTACATGGAAAAAGTCAAGGGAATGCCCAATGCCAAGTTTGTGCAATTCTCTGATTTTTTTTTTTTTTTTTAAGAGAAAATAGGTCGACGTGTACATAGATTAAGTCAAGGGAGTGCGCACTGACTAGGATGCCTCGGTATCCATGTACTGCCAAAAGTCGCCAAAGGGGTACACGTAAATATACTTTTACCAAGTTAGTTGCAGTTCATGAGACTGATGCGGCAGTCTGTAAGCCTAACATGGCAGTTCTTAAGCCTCTAGTACATCAGCAGATTAATCTGCAAAGATATCAGTTAAGCCATTATGCAGAAAAAAAGATTGATCCATTTGGAAATATCAAATTAAGTTTGTACTAAGTTATCATGAAGATGCTTTAAAAGTTGTGAAAGGAAAATTGAAAAAGCCATTGCAGCCTGATCAAGCCACAACTGAAGAGATTCAAAAGAGATACAGAGATGATGTGAACATTTCTAACAAAACCAATAATTGTGCTATGATGGTTCTTACGATTGCATGACCGAAGATACTTTAGAAGAGGTATTGAGATTTGACAGTGCAAGAGAAATTTGGCTCGAACTTCACAAAATATTCAAAGATTTGTCCGATAACCAACTTTACGACATATCCTTATGATTCTTTACATTCAGTTGGTCAAATGATGATATGACAGTTCATTTATCAAAACTGAAGAATTTATGGAACAAAATGAATAGTGGACTCGAAAAGAGAGAAAACAGACTCCCAGAAATGCTGTTAATTGGTAAAATACCTCCCAGTCATCATACTTTCAAATCGAGTTGGTTACTTCATAGTGATGAAAAGAGAGCTCTAGACAAATTAACCACAGAACTGTGCACCCATAAAAGAGATTTAAGGAAAGATCCAAATTCTGTAGAAACCTTAGATCAGGAAGCATTGATAGCAAATTTGAAAATATAAACAGAAATCAGCTCCTAACAAGAAAAACAGACACAAGTGTAATTATTGCCTCCCAAGAGGACACTTGATCAGAATATGAAAGCGGGTAGCTGATGGAAAACCTCCAAAACCTAGTCTAGATACAGGGCCAACCAAAGGAGGTAATAATAATGTTGTTGCAAATATGATACTCCTAACAATACACGAGGCAATATTTTCCACTGAAACAAATTCTGTTGATCTGTTTATTGACATTGAGACTTCAAAACACATCCTCAATAACAATCACTACTTTGAAAAATTTCAGCTTCCCCACTGCATCACTGCACCAAATGGAGTCATTACCAGCAATTGGAAAAGACACTATCAAAATATGACTATTGTAAACAGGATGAATTAAATAATAAATCTTGAAAATGTCTGGTATGTTCCAGAAATAAGTAAAAATCTATTTTCTCTGTTAGCAACTCAAAACAGAAACCAGAACAATGTGTTTGAATCAGGATTTAAGGACTCTTATTTAAAAATAGATGGCGAAATGATTCTGTGTGGATTAATAAATGCTGGCAGGGGTCTCTTCAGAGCCATGATGAACACCTTAGTCTCTGAAACTTACACTGACATAAATGTGACTGAGAATAATGAATCAACTTTATCATGAACAATAAGGGTCACCATGATAAAAGGCACGTAAAAGCAATTCTTGAGAAAAAGTTGAATATTAAGTCGGATATGAAATAAGTGAAGCCTGTGTATATGGAAAAGCCCACCAAGTTTGGAAACAGAAAAAGAGGTTACAAAAGCTGGAGAACTGCTCTCAACAGATACTTATGGGCTATTTGATGAATCATTTAGGAATCTTCAAAGATGCCTACACCTAATTTCAATACTGTTTTTTCCCCTTAAAGCACAAATCAGATGTAAAGGATGTGCTTAAAAATTTCCTACTCATGCTAAGAACTTAGGGTCTACAGTTAAATCTTCAGTGACAAAGGTGGAGAATTTGACAACCAAGCGATTCGAAAGATTTTGGACAAGCATGGAATCTTGCAGAGGTGCACAGTTCCATATACATCACAACAAAATGGCAGTTCTGAACGAGAACAGAACAGTTCTTGAAATGGCCAGAACTCTCAAATATTTGAATGAATAAGTGGACTTCCCAGCTTTCTTCTGGGCAGAGTTCATTAGCACTTCAGTTTACATACTGAATAGGATGGGCAAGTTTTCAGTTCCTAATTCAAGTCTTTATGAATTATGGATGGGAAACAAACCTAGAATTAAACATATGAACATCATTGAATTCGCCTGCTGTGGTCATGTTCCAGTTCAGAAGAGGAACAGTTTAGACTCAACACTCAAGGAAGTTTTTCAGAAAGATCCTGAAACTTTGGAAGAGGCATTAACTAGTCCAGATGCAGAAGAATGGAAGTTAAGCATAGAAGAAGAGTTGGAAAATTCAAACGGAAATGAAACTTGGGACATAGTGCCTGAACACACACAAAAAAAAAAAAAAAAAAAAAAAAAAAAAAAAAAAAAAAAGTTGTAAAATGCAAGTGGGTCTTCAGGAGAAAACTTAATAAAGGCGAACAAGTGGAAAGACATAAAGCTCGTTTAGCTGCTCATGGCTATACCCAAGTCAAAAGAATTATCTACAATAAGACGTTTTCTCCTGTAATAAAAACAAAGTCAGTTACAACTTTATTAGCATTCCGAGTCGAGCAAGACTGGCAGGTTCATCAGTTGGATATTACTGCAACCTATTTAAATGGAAAATTAAGCGAGACAATTTTTATGGAACAGCCACCGGTAAGTCTGCATGAGAAACCACATGGAGAAGTTTGCTTGTTAAAAGAAGTCTTTATGGAATCCAACAGTCATCTCAGTCAATCTGGGAGAGAATGGAACATCTGCCTGGATAAATTTGAAAAGTCAACTAATCTAACAGGATGCAGAACAGACCCTTGAATTCACTTCAATAAGGAAAAGAAGTTAATCATAGGTATATATGTGGATGACCTGCTTGTGATGTTCAACAAAGTCTGTGTCATTCAGGAATTTAAGGACAATATTGCAGTCACATTTAAAAACAAACTTGGGAAAAATACATCACCATCTTTTAGGATAAGCGGAAGGGACGATGGCTCACTGACTCTCAATCAAAGTGTCTATGCTGGTGAGCTCTTGGAAACAACCGATATGCTAGATGCTAAAGGATCATCAGCACCATTAGACCCAGGTATGAAAAATACACCAGCCATTAAGGAAAAGGATAATACGTTGGATGCTGAAGAAGCACTAAAATAGGCTGTTGGAGGGCTTCTGTACCTGGCAGAAGGAACAATGCCTGATTTAGCCTTTGCTACCACTTACGTAAGCCAGTTCAATAATTGTCAAAGAAAAGAACATTAGTGGCATACAACAAATTCTTCGTTACCTAAACACACCAAAGAATTAAAACTGACCTGACAAAAGACTAGTAAGAATTTGGAAGTGTTCTGTGATTCCAAATAGATCAATAGATGATCATTTGGTGGATTTTTGTTTTTTTGTTTTTGTTTTTTTGCTAGCAGGTGGAGCAGCAAGAGGCAACAGATGTCTGCCCTGTCAACAGTTGAAACTGAGTACTTCTCAATGTGCCACGCAGCCAAGTGCTCCGGGTCAAAAACTTTTTGTAAAAAATTGTGAAAAAACATTTTTTGAACTTTCCACAAAGTATATTTGTTGTTAATCAGGATGTCACTGCTTTAGCTAAAAACCATTTTACTTCAGAGCATAACATATTAAACTCAGGCATTTTTTTCTGAAGAAAGATGGTTGAAGAGAAGTTGTTGAACTTTACCTATGTGCTTTCCACTTCAAATGCAGCAGACATGTTGAATAAGAGTGTACAAAAGAAAGCCTTGTATAACCAAAGGTTCAGTGTAGGACTGAGGGAAATTTAATAAAGAGGAAGCGTTACCAATAACTTTTACATTTGTGATCATATTTTTGCAATATGCGTGTCAAGACAGTTTTTTTACTTTTTCTTTTTGGCAACAATTTCAGTTGTTGTCACTATAGTTTCTTTACCATATATATTTTTTACCATGTTCTTTTTGTGTGCTCAATAAATATATGTTAATACAGATGATGTTTTCACTTTTGCCTCCATTTGTAATGTTACACTCTTACAAAATCTAACTAGATAATAGCAACCTTGATGATATGCAAAGCTTCATGGAAAAAATAAACTTGTAATAACAGTATAATATATCATATAATATATATGAGCAAATACACCAGAGAACTTTACTAATTCAGCATCGAGCACAGCCTTGCCATTGGAAGCATTTGATGGCACCCCATTAACAGAAATGTACCAATATGATTAAATGAAACTGACTTTTAAGATTCATGCCCAAGGTCTGTACAGTGAAAAGGTTTGCGCATTCGGAAACTGAGACACAGAGCGTATGTGTCAAGTCTAAACGTATGACAGAACAGAGGGTGACCAGAGTCCAAGGGAAATGATAAGTCATTGCTTTCGAATGCTCAACTCCTGTGAGGTTTTCTGTTTCCTGTCAGTGAGAATCTTTTCTTCAAGGTTACTAAATTTTCAATAGTTTTGTTATATTTTAATGCTACGTAATATTCACTTCTGTTTTATACCATCAAATATTTTATCTTCAGTGCTAATTGTAAAATAATATGCTTAAGTTCAAAGCTTGTTTATAGAAAAATTTTGTATATCTCTTTGTGCCAAAATGGCTTAAATTACAAACTTAAATTACAGTGGTGTGGTGTATTTAATTATGGCAAAGCACACTAGGGCTATCTGCCTGAGAGGAGGGATGCCTTCGTGGAGGACTTTCTAAGGGAATCTGGCTCGTATACATGTTACACATGGGGAAAACCACGAAAACACCCATGCAGCCAGCCCATTCGTGGGATTCGAACCTCGGACCGAACTACCAGTGTTCAGCAACTTTACCGCTCGGCCGCTGGTGGGCCCTTAAATTACAGAATAAAGATTACAAAAATGTAAATGTATATATATATATATATGAAATTACACATTTTTTTTAAAAACAAAATATAAACATGTCTAGTATTTTCGTGCATTAAGCTGCTGAAAAATTATTAGTAAAGACATAAAGTAAGAAATTTACTTATGTCTTTACTGACATAAAAAAGCTGAATCTATTAATTAATTCTTAATTTGTGTCACAAATGCATTAATAGCTATTTTATCATGATTTCAGATACTGGAGAAAACGGCTGTTCTGTCAGTATTTATATGGTCAAAAGATCCTCTTAAACAAGAACGTGATTCATGGTACAAACGTCGTTTAAGTCACCATCTTGCCCTTGATTTGCTAGAAAAAGCTCCCTCTCGAAACGATGTTGGAACATTCATACAAAATGACAGTGGTGAAGCTCTGGAACAGACAATATTAGAAAACGTTTTCTACCTGGATGTACAAGAAAGAAAACATAGGGCAAAAAAATGAAATTAACTACTTACAGAAAATGTTAAAATCCGCCAATGATACAATTTGCTTCCTGAGGAAACAATTAGTGCGTTTGAAAAAGGAAGTGTCACAGTTGAGAAGAGAGAAATTTAAAACTGACATTAAATATAAAAAACTTTCCAGTGCTGTTAACAAACTTTTACTAAACCACAGGAAAAATTGCTAACTCATCAGAAAAAGAAAGTGAAATGGGATGATGAAACATTGTCAATTGCATTCACATTATGCTATTCAAGTAGAAAGGCATATCTTTATCTTAAGAAGCATCTAAATTATCCTCTTCCACATTTAGCTACTCTTAGACGTTGGGCATCATTATTTCAACTGCGGCAAGGTATTTTAGACGATGCTTTAAAAATGATGAAAATAATTAAGAGAAGGTGAGAAAGATTTTCAATGTTGCATAGTTTTATCGTTTGATGAAATGAAAATTAAAACTACATATGAATATGATATGAAACACAGCCAAATTATTGGCCCGTATTCACAAATGCAAATGCTATTAGCGCGAGGGCTTGTCGATAAGTGGAAGCAACCACTCTTTGTAGACTTCTATAGAAGGATGACAGATGCCATTCTTTTTGACGTGATTTCAAAATAACATCAAACTGGGCAACAAGTTGTGGCTGTAGTGAGTGATACGAGTGGATCTAACGATGCACTGTGGAAAACATTACAAATAAATAAAAATAAATCATGGTGTATGCATCCGATTACCAATGAAAATATTTATTTTTTTGCAGATGTGCCATATCTTCTGAAGCTTATTTGCAATTAGCTTTTAGATACTCGTTTTGTCTTAAGCGATAACTCCATTATAAGTAAAACTCCAGTTTAGGAATTACTTAAATTAATGCTAGTGAGTAAAAAGCTTGCTGTAAACTGACAGAAACTCGCATATTATGTGAAAAATCTCAGCGACAATATGTGCGTCTAGCATCACACTTGTTTTCAGAATTAACTGCAGTTGTGTTAGAGAGATACAAGCCTGGGTCCGATCCTAAATTATGTTGTGATTTAGCACATTTTATAAAAGAAGTAAAATGGTTTCATATTTTCAATAGTTATATTCCGGAAATTTTGGGGGACCCACCAGCGGCCGAGCAGTAAAGTTGCTGAAGGCTGGTAGTTTGGTCCGAGGTTCGAATCCCGCAAACGGGCTGGCTGCGTGGGTGTTTTTGTGGTTTTCCCCATGTGTAACGTGTATACGAGCCAGTTTCCCTTAGAAAGTCCTCCACGAAGGCATGCCTTCCCTTAGGCAGATAGCCCTAGTGTGCTTTGCCATAATTAAATACACCACACCCCACCGGAAATTTTTGGATTTCCTTGTAAAAGTGCTTAAGGAAAGTATATAAAAACTCAGGATGCAGCAATAGATAATTTTTGCAAAACTGTGAAAAACATGAGGTGCACTGGAAAAAAGTTACTGCAGGTATTTCAAAAAGGTGTTCTAATTTCTAGCACATCGTTAAAAAGTCTCTTGCATTATGTCAAAGAAAAATATAACTGCTCATACATTCTAACGCATTGTTTAAATCAAGACGCTCTTGAAAATACATTTTCGCAATTAAGGAGCAGAAGAGGACTAGATGATCATCCTACTCCTCTTATTGCTTTATATCGTTTACGTATAGTGATACTAGGCAAGAATGGTTTTATTGAAGTCCACGGAATCACAAATACGAAAGGTAGAGTAGAAGATGATTATTTTTAGGTTTTGTGGGATGCTGGTGTAAAAGCTGTTGTCAGAAACGATGACAAAATGTCATTTTCATATTCAAAAAACAGTGATACTGAAAAAACATCGATTGCCCATCTGAAAAATGCGAAATAAAATTGGATATGAGTATCACAGAAAATGATGGTTTAAGTTATATTGCAGGGTGGAGAGCAAAAAAACATCATATCGAGTACCCTAATCTCGGGGAATTTACGTATAAACTGAAAGAAGATCCAAATTGTTTTTCATCGTGGATACAACATCTGTCTCATGGAGGACTTATTCAACCATCTGAAGAGTGGAAAACGCAAATTCATAAAATGGAAGAACAATTTTTAATTTTAACGGTTCCACTTTAAGAAAGCGAGAAAATAATATAAAGGACTTTGTCAAAACTCTTAAACAGCAGTTTTCCAACACACATGAAAAATTACTTAAATCCTTTGCTAGAATTTGAGCTTTTATATGATTTAGGAATTTCAATCAAAAATTAGTTAATCAAAAATATTCGAAAGCTAAAAAAAGAATACTACATTCAGTCAATGAAAATTGTGAACATCACGTGGAAATGAAAAAATAAATTGAAGAAAATAATTTCTTAATAAAAAAAAATATTGCTTTAACTGAATGAAAATTGAGCTATCTTTAGTTTTGTTATTTTAGGTGCACTATTTTTTTAGCTTAAGTATTGTAAAAAATACTTAAAATTTTTCTTCAAGCAAAGCTTAGATGCAGAAAAAATGGTGTATCCAGCATATCTGTTGAAAATAGTATTTTTTTATCAAACAGAACTGATCCAAATTACGTATCTAGACTAAAATTTTAGACGTGAATACCTGGTTACTTTTGGAAAGAAAAATATATTTTGTATTATGTATTATCTGATATATCTTTTATCTTTAAACATTCATCTCATAATATTTGTATATATTTATTATATACATATATATATCTTAGTGTAAAATATTATATATATACATATATAATGCATCTTCATAATGTAAAATAAATAAATAAAAATATTTTTGATTCTGAAATAGTGAACTATGACAAAAAATCTGCAAATGCAAATATTTTTTTTTTTTTTTTACAATAGCGTTTGCAAATTTCTTATGTACCATTTCCTTATTCAGTATGGTATTTGAATAAGCTTAGATTATGTTTAGAATTTAATAAATATAGCCACTAAATTTATGCAATTTACAGCACATAATTTGGGTTTTGGTTTTGAACTTAATTTGCCCTTGGTTTCAATCATTCAAAGTTTATTTTTATAAGATATCTTTATATACTGTCTTAGATATTATATGTTTAAGTATAAAATATGTAAAAGAAATAAGGGTATGTACAATGCAAATTTATTTTTCATGTTAGTGTTCATTCATTTATTTATTTATTCGATATCTTTAGTTTTAAATATATATTTCAAAATCTGTATGTACGTAAGTGTATTATGTCAATACAAAATGTTTATTAGATATTTATACATGTTAAATTACGACTTAGTTAATATCTTTTTTCAAAACTTTAATGTAAACACCTAGCAAATAAGAACAGTTAAATAAGCGCAAATTCGTTTCAGGCGCCTACCGTAGTTTCTAACCTCGTAGTATGAGAGAAAGCGACAGAGGTCTCCCTGTGATATCACGATGTTGTTGACCATTCAACGCGTTTTCCCTCTGATGTACGGACCTTAATCCATGCCTATAATTACTGCAGGAATCTATATGCTAATTAAATTTACAAATGTTTTTAAACATTTTAAGAAAAAAAAAAAAATCCACAAGTAATGCTTATGTAGCAGACTTAATGCAACTAATTTGCACCTCAAACAGATTCTACTGCTTAAATTGATTTCAACAGGATGACACTTCCCTCTTAATTTAAAGAAATGAGCAAAATAACAAAATGTGTATAATTAAATAAGCATTCTAAAATTAAACAACAAAAATTGATTATTGAAAAAATTCCATTATCAACTATTTAAAATTAGAAAGATAAAATTCTTAACCAAGAAGTTTCTTACCACATATAGGCATCTCCTTTCTATAAGTGAAACACAATATACATGGTTAATTCAGTCCTCTGGTACTTTTAGTTCAGGAAACAATTTTTACCACATAAACAGACCTCCAAACTTATTGAAAATGAAAATTTCAATACCTAGAATGAAATGAAGGCATGAAACAAATTACTATTACATAAATAAAGAATTGGGGAAAGTCAAAACAATGCACATCACTTCTCGATTAAAGAAATTTTAAATGTTTAAGAAGGACAGAGGAGTACAAAGTCTTGCAAGAGATAACTATCCCGACTAAAGGATTTTGTATCAAGTTTAAAAACTGGATATTCGACTAGCCATTTCCTTTATGTTCTTAACTTCAACAAAATTAATTTCCTAATTCCTCAATTACAACTACACATTTGAAAAGCCTAATGCCTCCGACTTCGATGTAATGTGTCAGTCATTGTGCCTTCATTGGAAACGTGTACAGCTACGAATTTATTTAAAAAAACTTTCAATCCTGAATCTCTACTAAGATGACCACAGTTATTGGTGTTAGCAAAAAGATTCTTCACAGATTCCAAATAACACTACAGATATGAGTGAAACACTACTACATCAGGATTTTAGCCACTCAAATACAGATGTGATGCATTATATCAATGGAATAAAATAGAAGGTTCTTGCAATAAAAATCGATGTTGCTAAGTTAGAAGTAACAGTTAAAAGTTTTTTCATGGAATAAGACTTTTTTATGGGTCTGTGTTTTTTATGCATTCAATCCAAGCTGATTTTGTATATGAACACAGATTTTTGCTCTCACCTACAGTTTTAAAATGTAGGTGAGATTTTTAATAATTTTCTAACACTACACTAAATAAATACTTCAAATGTGATGTGGCAGTCATTGTGCCTTCATTGGAAATGTGTACAGCTATGAATTATTTAAAAAGACTTTCTATCCTGAATCTCTACTAAGATGACCACAGTTATTGGTGTTAGCAAAAAGATTCTTCACAGATTCCAAACAACACTACAGGTATGGGTGAAACACTACTACATCAGGATTTTAGCCACTCAAATACAGATGCGATACATTATATCAATGGAATAAAATAGGATGTTGTGAAGTTAAAAGTAACAGTTAAAAGTTTTTTCATGGAATAAGACTTGCTTTTTTTATGAGGTTACCTATCTGTGTTTTTTATGCATCTGACACTACAATACACTAAATAAATACTTCAAAAATAATATGCAGATAACACTGAAAATCAAAACACACATGTAAGACATAAAATATAAAACAAAATTATTATCTAGCTAATAATAATATCAATCTTGTATTAATAATTCTTCGGGACCAAGATAACCATATTTTGAAATTATAGCTATGGCCAAGTTTTCATAAATGACAGGGACAGTATCATTCATCCATTCTTTCAGAGAATCATTTCATACTAATAATCCCTATATATCCCCTGCCTTGGTGAAGTAAATATTTTTCATTAGAAAGAAGGCCATTTGCAAAATAATTATTAAAAATATTGGATGTATGAATATGATTTTGCCATTTTCTTATATTTGTTGTTAGCAATACTGCTTACATTCAACAGGATTTGGGAACACTTGTATGTGAAAGGTTTGACCTTTAATAACTAGTTAGTGACGTCTGTTTAAACAGTAAATACTACTGAAAATGTTGAGTTTGATTTTCTTTTTAAACTATTTGCAGAAAGTTTTACTTCATTATTATATTACAATGAAAACTGCAGCAGAAAAAATCAGTCTGCTGTTGGGAAAGTGTTACTTCATTATTATATTACAAAGAAAACTGCAGCAGAAAAGTTCAGTCTACTGTTGGAAATTAATGACAAACGTGTTCTATTGAATACAACTTGCAAACAGTAGTTTCAATAGTTTAAAAATAATAATTTTGTAACCATAATAAAACAGCACGGAAAAACCACCAAAAAAGCATAAAATGAAGATATAGAGGTATCACTGCACAAAAATCCTTGCCAAATACAATCAGAATTGGCTGCTGCATTAACTATACATTTTTCAATGTCTGAATAAAACCGGAATGGTTAAAAAGCAAGGAAAATTAGGTGCCATATGAATGGCACATTGAATGTTGAAATGCGATATGGGAACTAGTACTTCAAAAACAAAAAAAGGATTTTTATTTGAATTTTTACAAGAGATAAAAAATGAATCCACTACAATAATCCTACATGGCCAAAAACAAGGGTACATTTAAAGAAATCAGGTCCATCAATGCCAAAACAGAATACTCATGGAAATAATGTTATGCTGTGTAGCTAGTGAGACCAAAGGGTGCAGTCTACTATGAGCTGTTACAACTGAATCGGATTATGCTGAACACTTCAACTAATGAATTCAAAAAAGCACTGAAGCAAAAAACACCCCACATATGCCAAAAGTCATGACAAAGTTATTTTCTAACATGCAATACTCACCAAAGAAACTATTCAGAGAAATCATTGCAAGAGCAGCCAAGAAAACTCTAAATACACTTTGCCGAGATGTGCTGCCCCACCTGCCAATTTCCCAGACGTTGCTCCTTCACATTACAATTTGCATTGATCCATCAGCGTAGCTTTCCTGAACAGCAGCTCAGTTCTTACAAGGATATAAAAAATCAACTTCATGACTCGACTGTTTAAAAACAGATTTCTTCCTTCACAGAATCCATTTACTCTTCTGGACAAATTTTGTAGCTTCTGATGGAAAATATATTAAACAAATCTTTCTTTCAGTATAAAAACAAATTAACATATTTCATTTACTCAAAAAGGAGCAGAGTCTTATTTATACACCTAATAAGGACCAATTTCTTGAAACACAGGCAGTGTTAAAATTTTTGTACACAAGTCAACATACATCCCAACAAATATATCACATGACATCTGCACCCAAATGTCTACACAAGGAAACATAGAACTAGTGTGCCAGGTACATGTTAATGGCACCTGTGTCAGAATGCATGATCATTAAACATGACAGGGTATAAAGTTACTTCCACATTAAGCCAAAGAAATTTCTGACGAAAATCACAAGTTCGAAGAGCAATGACGTTTTCCGAAAGCATTTCATTTACAGTACTTAATATAAGCCACGAAATGTTAAGAGGGTACTTATGTATTATTGCAACCAGGTTGGTGCGATTTGTAAGTTTGAGTAAAAAAGTATGAATAGAAAGAAAATGTACATTTATTAATTACAGATAATTTTTAATACAGTTTTTTATATTATTTTGTTTTAAAATATAAAATAGCAATTAAACCCTTCCGGTTTCGAATTTGAATAAGTCGCAGAATTATTTTTACGGCGGAAATCTTTTGGCTACTGCTTTTAGCACTAATTGAAAACCGTCTTCGCCAATAACAGCTTGAGCTTGGCGCCATATAAATTCGATAAGATATGAGTCAAGATGATGACGGACTGTTCCTCTCTGATTTTTGTTGCGCCATTTGGCTGAGCCCCACATGCGCTCTACATGTTGTGTGTGAACGCCCGTGTTGGGATCCACAGTTATATTTGTGATTAACAGTTCCATGCAGAAATCCAGCATTTTCGAACTCACTTGTATTGTATCCTTTCCAGCAATCCGAAAAAATGCTTCCTTCCTTGATATTTTCGCAAATTTTTTCCATGACGGTAACGGTGCTTCTGTTAGGTACAGTAACCAAAAAAGTCTCTTTCTTTTCTCGGCAAATTCCACCGAAAACCCATTGCTGTGGTAGTACACGCCCAGTGTTATTTTTTCTTTTTACAAATAAACTTTCGTCTAAACACGTAGGGTTGCCATAAGTAGGGTCGCCAAATTTGACGATTTATGCGAATTTTGGCCTGGTTGCGTTAATACGTAAGTACCGTTAAGAGTTTTTGTTACCATTTTAATAAAACTTAATTTACGATGAAACCTTTATTTTATTTAATCAAAATTTCTGACTGATTCCTTTATAAATGATATATTCCTCAGCTTCATATGAGCGACTTTTTATTGCAAGCTACAGGGTGAAGTATTTGTTTTTTCACCTCATTTGATAGCATTGAACTACATATATTGGAATAACTTTTCCTGTTTAAGGGGATTACTATTATTATGTTCTGCAAAGTCTGACAAATAAGAAAAGCCCAATTTATCCTCTGTTTGCATTTAATCTTTCCTACGATTAGCAATTTTACAGCTTATATCTATCTAGCTTGATCACTTAACACACTCGTCGAAGTGCTAAATTCTGTGTGAACCATTAGGTCGTAAGTTCAAATCCATTTGAGGTATTTTTGCCTGAAAACAAATATTTTATTGTTTCTGTAAATCTGTAATTGCCAAAATTTTGTTGATATAAAAATTACTACGTTACATGTAACTTGTGAAGAGCAGAAAGTAAGATCATATTGGGTGAGGATGTAGCTGGAGAAAGATGCATGAATTCAGTTACAAGGAATTGGTTGATATGCATTTATGGACCAAGGACCAAGGCGTTTGAATTACGGAGTACCTTTGCAAATAAATGCAATAACCTCCACATCATCGTTCAGAGAAATGAATAAATTAAGGGAGAAGCAGTCGCTAAAGTAAATGAAAAAAGCAGATAAGCTAAAATTCAAGAATCGTTGAGAGTCCTCTTGTTTGGACACAGGAGGAGAGAACAAGCTTTGATCACAATTGAAGGTGTTTAGACCCCTGCCGTGAGTCAACTGCTTGCGCCCGATAACAATGGAGAGGCAACCGGAACGCAAAGTGCGTGGATGGTTGCCATGGAGACGAATCAGCAAAGTGCGTGGTGGTTGCCATGGAGTCTAATCATTTATGGAGCCATGGATGGAAACTGTCAAGTTGAGAGATGCATGTACCGAGAGTGCTTCCCAAATGGACAACTGCCAAGTCATCTATTGTTTGAACAACTGCAAGGCAGATTAAGTGAGGCTCGAGCTTTTCCAGTAAGCAACCATATCAGTCGGCAACATACTACACGTACAACAGCCATAGATAAAGTTGTACTATGGGAAACTGAGAGAAGCATGGGAACAGGTATCAGGATAATTGAACACAACTTAGGTATATCTTATCATAGATAGGTAACTCAGGTATATCTTATCAGGTATACTCAGGTATCCAGCATTTCACATATACTGCATGCAGACACACTACACCCTGGCCACTAAACTGACTAAAGGTATTGAGCAAAACCACCCAATGTGTTGCGTGGTATCTGATAAATGCAAAATACACCCAGGTTTTCCATTGTGATGAACAAGTTACTGATGAAGCACCCATTTCATGGGATGGTATCCTGAACTCATTGCATGTGCGGGCAGATGACAATCCCAAGAGTACACACAACTATGAAAACCAACAGTGCTCTACCATAAACATGTGGGCTGGTATTATTGTTGGCATTTTGACTGGTCCTTATATACTGCATCAACACTTAGACAGGCATACTTATCACACCAAAAAAAGAAAAAAAAAAAAGGAGATGTATTTCCAAATTTGATGGATGTCTTTACCCCAGCTTAATGCTGACATATCTGGCTGCAGTATGATGGGATGCCCGTACATTTCAGCAGCATCAATGTGTAAGACTACCTCAATATAACTTATCCTCACTGCTAGATTGACAGAGGCGGACCAGTTGCCTGACCACCATGATCACCTGACCTCACCCCTATAGATTTCTTCTTAAGGGAAGAAATGAAGTTCTTGGTATACGAGACATCCATCTGAACTCCTGGTCCCAGGAGTAGTGGAAGCAGTGGCACATGTCCATAACACACCCGACCAAGTTGAACGAGTCTGTGAATCAACACGTTGTTGTGAAGCATGCATGCATTGTGGTGACTGGAAGGAATTTTGAACACTTTCTGTAACTACGATTATTTCCTTCATCCATATTGCTGTTTTTTATATATCCAAAGGGGGCAATTTGCTCAGATGGCATTTTGCGGTGAAATGTTGGTTCACTTTTCAAATTGTTGCCACCAAATATTAGAGCCCTGTATTATATTTAAAGAAATTAAATAATGAAGAATCTGCATAAATGTATGTATTTTTCTCGCATTGTGATAAAAAAACAGTTGTAGAGAAATTTAGGATTTTGGAACTAGGAGAATTGAAAAATTAGCAACCACCTTCGCCGGGAATCGAACTACAGACCTCTGAAATACGAGCTCAGTGTGCTGACCATTACACCACGTGTAATTCCTAGCGTGCCTACGCTAGGAAAGTGGGAGAAATACTTTATACGGTACCTCGAGCTTTCAAATTTAACAAGAATAACGCACATTTCCACCTGAATATGAGCATCTGGAAGACCGAAGCTGGAATTTGTTTAATTAAATATTTCATATTTTTTAAAACTTTAAATTTTTGTTAACAAACTCAATGATTCAAAAGCAAGCAATGGCAAAACTACAAAAAAAAAAAAAAAAAAACACATTCTAATCTTCAGCACGCAAAACTGTGTACCGCAAATTCTAAAGATATGCTCATTTTAAAATTATTTTGCGATATTGCTGTTGAACTGAATTTTATGGTTTAAGTGCAAAGAACATGGTATTTAATAAATAGGGCGTAATGTAAAAAATGAAAACTTTCAGATTTTTATTTTTTGAACTTTATATTTTCTTTTCACATGTATTAGATGTTATTTTTTAATAAAATCTTGTTAATGGCACCACTATCCATTCCCTTTCCTTGTACACTGATCAAAATCTGGAAATATTTGAAACTAATACATAACTGAAATGTCTTCAGAGGCTGCATGTGGGCTACCAGTTTGAGACCACTTGTCTAGACATAGAAAGGTTATTCATATATACTGTATAACTGAGCAAAATCCTTACTTCTATTCAGTGTCTCTCTGGAAATTTCTACTTTTAGCTATTTTATCTAAAATTGGCATTAAAATTTGCTTAATTTAGAAAAAATTTATTACTGCAATAAAATTACCAAATACAATTGCATGAAACTATATGTCACAAAAATACTTTGCAGAAGTATATTCTATTTTTAAAAAATACTTTAAAGTTATATATAATAAAAGAAATAAAATGAAACTTTGTTATACTCATATTTTTCTAACCTCAGCATTATGATTCACAATCACTTGCTTCCCAATTTTTCTCTTTTATTTAAAGTACTTATTTTTCACATTTTAAATTTTTATTCATTCCTCTTTTCTGTGAGCTTTAAACATCTTATTTATTATTACCTATTTTTAAAATGAAGCCCTGAATAAATGAAGGCATTGAAAAACTGTAAATTTTTATGCATGCTGTGAGACTGATGGCAAGACTCATTTTTGTGAAACTTCAGTCTACTGGATACAAATCATGTCATATGCTTTGACATTAGCACAGCAACCTAAAAGCAAAATTGCTGTATGTAGACAAAATGCTGACAGGCAACAAGTCTACGAGGAAGTCTTTACTGTGTCACCTCATACAGACTGGCCTTTATATACAAAAAATTCCACCTTCTGAAACATTTTAAGGTCAGCCAAACACCAGTCCAAAAAGATTAAACAAAAATAGCAGAGTGTGAAATTATGTACAACATATTTATTACAATGAGAATCTAGACACAAAATTAGTATGATGATGTATCAATAATACCTCTCATCATGCTGCACACCTATGAGTACAGTAGTTCCAAACTCTTGAACTTCCATTTAGCAATGAGAATATTTAATACAGCCAAGTAGCCCAGGAATCTGCACAACACTCCTGTGCTATAGGAATTATCAGTGTGAGTTTGCTGCATACATATGAGAAATGTCGTTTCAAACTCTTGAACTTCTGGAGTGATAAGTTTATAATTCTGTACTCCTATATAAACAGGAATCATCAGCGTGGGTTTGCTGTATGTATAAAAACACAGCAGTTTCAAACTCTTGAACTTCTATTGAGCTGTATGAATATGTTATAGCTCTGAGAAGCCCAGGTATTTTCATACTCCTGCACTTCCCAGAGCTCTGCTCTTTGCTGTTATGAATGCTGACTGTTTTCCTCCATTGATGTTTCTACCTTAACAGGGCATAGAGGCTCACCTGAATCAATAACCAAGAGTTATATCAGCAGAGAGTGCAACAGGTTCACTTGAGCTGATCAAAGGGCATATCAAAAGGATAAAGAGGAGCATCTGATTCTCCAAGTTAGGAGCTGAATCTAGAACTAACAAATTTATCATATGAAAATTTGGCTAATCTTTGGAACATGGTAACATGCAGTTTGGCGAAATTTTGGTAGGCGATAAAGGTTACTACCTAGGACTTTGGCAACAATGTGAGAAGTACTCAGTTCCAATTACGGATTATTTTGTCTGAGAGAAATGAGAGATCATGAGATATGTCACGTGACATTTATGGACGAATGATAGCTCTTTAATCAGAAAATGGGGGGAAATTTAGAAAAATATCTGCAGTACTTTATAGCATTTTGTATTTAGCTTCATTCTGTGTTGTGTGAAACAGTGTTGCTTAATTTTTGGATCCCATCTAAAGTGAATTCAAAATTTTTACTGCGTTTATCTGTTAATCCAAAAGAATTGCTTGAATGGCGTATGAGTGTAGGATTAATTGCGGATAAGTATGAATGTCCAACATGTGGGAATGAAATGAGATTGTGTGAAAGGAAGGATATTTATTACAGATAAGTTTGAATGGCGGCGCAAGAAATCTGGTGAAAATGGACATTTTGTGATCCGCCATGCACTCAAGATTCTGTAGAAGATTAGGCAAGTTAGTATTTTTAATCATTTGAGGATATTATTTTTATGCATTGTTCTAAATATAAGGAATAAATAAATTAATATGCTATTATTGGAAAATTTTTATTAGCAATGAATTAGTTTAAAGTAATTAAGATTTTAAGTTAATTTTTATTAATTTAATGTATGTGTTTATTTATATTTTAAGTAGTGTTTTTAATTTAATTATATTTTATTTAAATGATAGTTATTTTGTGAATTATATGTTTGTAGCATTTTGGAATACGTTTCAGTAGAAGTAAACGTGCATGGAAATAATTTAAATATTTGACACTAAGTATTTGCAACCATTTTTAATGTTTGCGTTATAAATTTGCAGGTGACATTTATAATAGATAATTTAGAGGGAAAAGTTTTTGGATATTTTATTTATTTTATACGGGCAAATGTTCATCCTTGGAAAGGGTATATACTTTTCCGCGATCAGGTAATTTCATATATGTCCTTTTTACTGACTTCATTCACAAAATTTTGCTGCAAATTTTTCTAATTTATGAGAAAACAGCAATGTACATGGATAAAGTCAAGAGTGCACGCGATGCCATTTTTGTGCAATTCTGGGATTTTTTTTGTAAGTAAAAATAGGCCGCCGTGTACATGGTTACCGTGTATGTGCCATTCTGAAAATCGCGGCAAGGAGTTTGCGATTCTGCACTTTCTCCCAATCTTGCAGTTAATATTCATCATGATTAAGCACTTTTGTTCCATAAAATTTCTCGCATAAGCATAATTCGGCTACCAGATTGTTGAAAAAAATTTTGAGTAAATAAAAAAAAAAAAAAGAAACCTGTCTTCCGGCGAAAAAAAAAGTAGAAGGTTGCTGTAGCAGGGTTGGTTGCCAAATTTTTGCCAAAAATCGTCAAGTTACCATAATTCAAAGATTAACCAAAAATTTCAATGGAAACTAACTATGGAACATTACTATCATTACATTGTGAAACATAAACTGCTATCATATGTCTTAGAAATTCTGTAGGGTGAAAACTTCAAGAACAATAAACTCTGCTACCGATTACTGCTTTACAAGTACTTCAAAAATAGTGCTCATAACTAACAAATACTATTATTCAAAGTGGTTAAATAAAACCAAATTCCTTTGCATGAGATGGTTAAGAGCAGTTGCAAGTAGTTTGGAAACCAACTATTAGTAATACCACACACCAAAAGACTTTCAATCAACCTACACACATTCCTCTTTTTCTGGTAACCTATTTCTTCCTCCTTATCTTCCCGCAAAATAATTTCTAAGTAATTACTTTAAATGTTTGCTTAGCATATGTTCAAATGACAGTAATACCAGAGATTGACTGGTAACTTGAAATCTTATACCTCAAAATAAAGGAATTAAATGTTGAAACACACTATACTGGCCAAGTCTAACTCTTCAGAACATTAATGGATTGCACATAATGGTAATTATTAAAGTTATTTTAGACAGTTAAGATCAAAGACACTGAACGATGATAGCTTACAGATTAATGACAAGTTAGAAAATGCAGTCCTAAATCATAAAATAGCACACATCAGGAATTAAGGACAAGGACCTACTAAACAAGAATTACCACAGAATATCTACGTCAGTAAACTACTGTAATACAGTAAAAGAAAATATTACACTTACAATGACAGTTTACAATTGACAAAAACAAAGAAATAATATAATTAAATCTTAATGGACGACAAACTTTACAAAATCTGTAAAAATTATGGCCAATGCTATTCTGGAGAAATGGACTTTAAATAGATTCCACTTGGAAAAAACTTTATAAATAGATTCCAACTTAACAAATATACAGTATACTACAGAGAGAAAAGTCTGATGTTTCTTCATGGTTTTTTTACAGTTTGATGAAGCATTATGTTTTAAAATATGGTATGTAAACTTTCCTAAGGAATCTCAGAACACGAATCACTTTAAGGCAACCTATCCTACGTGTTAAAATACACTGATAATCCAACTCTATGAAAAAAAAAATATATGTAAATTTGAAATAAATTAACAGAATTCACAAGTGAGTCGGAAGCAATGCCAATCTAACAATATCAAAGGAAAAGGTCACAGTTATTTTTTCCAGGATCAGATTAAATATAAATTTGAATCAGACATTATATACATACCAAACCAATTTTCCCCTGAGAAGTCACAATGTTATATTTATTGATAAACTACCTTAAATTGTGTATTTAGAAGCCTTTAATTTATATTCAGTAGAATTACAACTTAATCACTGAACCAGCTCTTTCAAGAACACTGCAATCAATATCAACAGCATTCATTTTTCACTGATTCAGTTAAAAGCTCAAAATTTTCATTTTATAACATAATGAAAATGGAGTAGAAAAATCAATATAATTTGCTTGAGCTCAACATATATTAATATACATTTTTTCGTTTAATTAGATTTTCATTATATTCGATTCCTAACTCCTTGAAAAGAATTTACATTATTTCAAAATTAAGTCTCCTGACATGAAGATATCAAAATCCCTCATTCACAATAAAAAGGTGAAAATAATGAATCTCACTTCGGAAAGAAAAACGATCACTCTGATTTAAAAGTTATTTAGAAAAAAGAATACTAAAATGACAAAAATTCAATCTGGCTTCTTATATCTCTTTATAAACAAACACAGATCACAACGAATTCAAAAATCCAAGGCAACATGATCTCAACATGAGAATAAATATATTATAATACATCAATGTAACTGTGAAATTTGCTGACAATTCAAATACTGATTTGCCATATGATAACTGCAGTACGTAGAAATTTCCTGAGCACGCCTCCAGATATCCAAATACATTCAAGTTCCATACACGATGTGACACCTGCAAACACTTTATAATAGCGATATCAATACTATACCTGGATGTTTCGAGAAAGTATAAACTATTTATATTTAACACAATATTACCTAGTGAGCTAAATCATCCATCAGTGCTAATACACTGAACCAGCTTTTAGAAACATAATAAAACACCACACAAAATACAAGTTCTAAAAATCTTAACAAATGACCACACCACAATTAGATCAGCTGATACTTCTGTGTGTTTTTTTTTTTTTTTTTTTTTTTTTTTTTCATAAATACCAATAACACTACAAACACTTTCAAGACTCAAACACCTATTCTTATCCACTTTCCATCGGCTTTACATACACACCACACTTTCTAGCGCAATCCTGTACCTACTATTGGAAATCTATGTTGCCATACCTCTCATAAAAATAAAGTCTTGGCCTAAACGGTGGTTGTGTAACACTACACATGTCATAATACTTATTAATTTTACATTCCAGTCATTTTATCAAAGAATAACATCAGGCAAAGAATTATTTTTAAATCCCTCCGCAGTGGAAGGGAAGAAAAAGTTAGATTTTATTACAAATTTGGAATAAAGCAAAGGTTATGTATGACCCTCCTCTGAATTTCCTGCTATTTTATTCAAATGATTTCTTTAAATTTTGTCAAATTATTCAAATGCATTAATATTAAATCCTACAATACAAATAAGACATTACACTGAAATATTTAGGCTTTCATAAATAAAGCTTGATTAGGCTATTTCATCCCCAGCCTAATTAGTTAATCACAAACCCAAACCACCATCAGGTTTTCACAGATGTGAGGGAACCTTTATGAAAACACAAGATTGGCACATACGGATGCCGACGATCAGAAACTAATCTACAATTTGTGCACGCTCCCTTATATCGCGACTCTATCCTTATATCGCGTTTTTAGACAAAGCAGATATATGTCTTGTTTTGCATCCACTAGGTTTTTCTGCCCGAGGGGCGAAAAATCAAACAAATTTGGTTTAATATAAGACCATTAAATGGCTTACTTGAAATATAGCCTTGGTCACTATGGAGTGTACAGGCGATCTCGTAGACCTCATACGAAGCTATCTCCAAGACCGCTCTATTCAAGTTACTCTAGACTCTGGAATTGTTGCACAAAATTGCATCGAGGCTCATGGCCTCAGGGCTCATATTTAGGTCCTGTCTTATGGACAGTGGTCGCAAATTCATTTTTCCAAGAGTTCAAAAATACACCCAATTGTTCTATCATAGCATATGCAGATGACTTTATTCTTACTGTAAACGGGAAATCAAAACTACAATCAACAGCAGAATATTGCCTTGATAAGTTCAGCAACTGGGCTAGAGATCATAAAATTACTATTTCAGTCTCTAAGACTCAAGCTATCTCAATAGCAGCTGTAGCCCCTCTTAAAAGAAAGCCCACGATTAAATTGTCTAGCACCTCTATTAAGGTAGTTCAACAAGTCAAGTATCTAGGTCTCACATTTGACTCCAGACTTTCTTGGCTGCCGCACCTAAAAAATATTAAGAATCGAATTGGATTTTTAATAATAACATGGTGCGAACCACGGCTAAAGCCTGGGGTGCCTCTTCTTCCTTACTAAAAATTTGGTATCAG
Organism: Stegodyphus dumicola; assembly: GCF_044657685.1. Lineage (NCBI taxonomy): Eukaryota > Metazoa > Arthropoda > Arachnida > Araneae > Eresidae > Stegodyphus > Stegodyphus dumicola. Next base: position 84,906,759 of record NC_140781.1, read on the forward strand.
ACAGTCACAGAAAGAATCATTTTGTATTGTGCTGGTGTCTGGGCAACTTCTCTAACTAAACATGAACGCCGTCAGCTTCTATTCATACAAAGAATGCCTCTTCTACTAATCAGTAGAAGGTACCGCACAACTTCGACAGCAGCCCTGCAAGTACTAACTGGTATTCCTCCTCTCGACGTAACTGCGGAGCGAGAAGCAATACATTGCTGTATATTACGACTGAAAAAAACATATCACTCTATGGAATATTCCCTTTTCAGCTTCAGACTACGAGAGAAAAAATTCAGATTATCTTTGCCACCCTTCCTATAATGATCTAGATTCTTATATTTCCTCTAGATCGCCTCAGTTGCCAATTCACGGCATCGCCATTAACGCAGATGGTTCACGTACTGAAGTAGGCACAGACTGTGGTCTGTGTGTCATGCTAAATGATATTGTGAAACACACTTGGAAAAGAAGATTAAGTAATCATAACTCAATATTCCAAGCTGAATTTACAGCAATAAAGAAAGCTATTCAACTTTTCTATAGATTCGATACACAAGCCCATATTTGCAGTGACTCTCTATATAGTTTGGAGGCAATTGGTGGTATAAATTCCAGAAATCCGCTGGTCACAGAAATACAAAAATTACTTCTCAACATAATGTCAGAATTTCGTCTACGGTTATCCTGGGTTCCAGAACATACGGGCATAGTTGGCAATGAGCTAGCGGATGAACTTGCCAAGGAAGCAGCAACTGGCATTAACTTGGCGGAACATCCCTTGCCATGTTCTTATCTTAAAAGGATTACTTATAAGCACTTAATGAATCACTGGCAATCCAGATGGAATATTGCAACAACGGGAAGATGGACTTTCCGTTTTTGTCCCCATGTCTCTACTAAGATGCTTACATATTCTTCTGCATTGACATCTTTCTTTCAGGCCATGGACCTTTCATAATATATCTTCATCGATTTGGTATTACAGAACCGGACAATTGTGAATGTGGCTAGTAAAGAACTCCGGATCATAATGCCTTTTCCTGCTGTGTTATGAAACCTTTTCACTTGACCAAGCCATCTGATCAGTACTGGGAACAATGGACTTCACACCTATTAAAAACTAAGGGAACTCTTACTAAACTGACTAAAATATTACAATTCTGTAAAGAAAGATATTCACAGTCATCAACTAGTTAAGTACCCATACGATAGCGACATTCGAACTCATCAAATAGCTAAGTAATTGTTGTATAATCTTTGTATAACTTTTTTTTGTTTTTATACATTCATTTATTTATTTTTTATTTATATTTACGTTTATTTATTTGCATACCTTTATTCATTTTATTTATATTACTTTTCCTGTATTTATTTTAGTTTTCATTTTTATTTTTTCCTTTAATTTATTTTATCTTTTTTATTAGATTAAGTATTTGTAAAATTTATTCAGCAACTTTCTTTTTATTATATTTTTATTATATATATGTAACCAACTTATAACCCTGAATTATATGTAGCATATGAATGCAAGTTGTCTTTGTTTTTGAAATACTGCCACTGTATGTACTGTCTGATTTTGTTAAAATATATGTACAGCCCCACCCTAGTAGTGGCGACTGTTAGATTGTACTTGATCTCCTGCTGAGCAGGCACTATTCTGCTTGGTATAACACCTTAGGTCAAAAGCCTGCTCAGTGGTGATAAATAAATAAATCCTACTGAGCCGACGCCGTTCTCGCTCTGTATTCTGACTATCATTTTGAAATAAAGATCACTTATTGCTGCTTGCTGTCTCTGTCTTTTTTCCAAATTTCACCACTTTCTGACCACTCCTTCTTGGTGTTGCATTTTCAATGTCGAGCAGTGTATATACATATACAACTCATTTCTGAATCCGGTTCCGATAACAGAAGAGTACTGAAAAATCGTATTTCAGGATTACAAAAATTGAGGAAGTATTGATAACTGACATTCAGTTTCTTCCCCTGTCCTTGAAATATGCTTATTTGTGCTTCATTTAATTTCTCAGAATACAAATATTTTTGACAAAATGTGCTTATTTCTTTCATCAAATAATTTTATTATAAAATTTTGGGCACATATCTATAAGCCAATAGTTTGTCCCTCCCTGCAGTGCCAAGAACTGCACTCTGTCTCCATATGAAAGTGTCATGAACACAACAAGAACATATTGCATTTATTGACAAGATCTTCACATTACGATCAGAAACCTGCAAAATATTACTGTTGTAGATAAAGATGTTATCTAAAAGCTTAAACAAGAATAAAGGAAATATACGCTATCTATAACAGGAAATATAATGTTTATCAGGATTTTAGAAATACATATGTTTGATAACCTTCAAATGTGTTTTGAAACTTATTAGCTAAATGATAATAATCTACTTAATATGAAATAATATTCTACAATATAAAAAATATAAAATTATTGAGGAGTGTTAATTAAAATCCTTTGGTTGACTAAGAAAATAAATTACATAAGCATTATACAAATCTGATTTCAAATTTATGGAAAGATACATTTTTATAACATTATGAAAGCTGAGTTATTATTCAAAACTAATCCTACTTCAGAAAATTCTCAATACGCAGTTTTATCGTTTTTACATATATGTAACAATTATGAGTACAATCTCATAAAAATATATTAACATAACCTTCTCATTTGGTGGTGTCAAAAATCAAGATCCGAAAAAGATTAAAATGTAACACCTACTGATTGTTTTATAAACTGTATTAATCCATCACGTGAGAAACTTGCAATTTTTCCCATGATGTTTCTAAAATAGCGTAATAATATACTGGTAAAGTAAAATGGAGAAAAGAATACTCTGTTTCCAAAAAATTTCATAACAACATATCCTTCATAAGAAGAAACAGGTATTTTACATCAATAGGTAAATAATTACAATCCCTTTTCACATGAATTTTTAAGGACTATAATAAGATAAAAAATTAACAGATGACTTCAAGAATAATATCAAAGTCAGAACAAACATTGTAATTCGTTTTTAAATAATACTGCGAATGAATTCAACCAGTTATTTGTTTTAGATTCTTATTTTTGACAACAAAACTCAGATGAGAATGTTATACACCAAAGATGTAATTTATTAGGAAAACCAGAGAGAAATTTAACTAACATATTCTTCTCTGTTTACTATTATAGAATTCGGAACTTAATTCCAATTAAATTTTTCGAATGTTTCAGGTAATACATAAAAAATATTAAGAAGAAAATTATTCGAAAAGTATAGACGAATTCATAAAAAAATGTTTCTACAACTGAAACTGATCAGAAAAACAGAAATCACGACATATGTAGAATATATAAACATAAATTATAGAATAATTGATTAAGTTTTTACAATTTTAGACTGAAATTTCAACAATTCAAATAAGTATCTTACTCTTAGCTCAGGCGGTAATCCAGTAAAAGGTAAGAGTCTTCGAACAAAAGCTGTTAGTTCAGAACAAAATACAACTGTTTATCTCTCCTAAATAACTATATAAACTGCTTAACAGATAATTCAAACGCATCCAGTGTGCTTCGGAACATTTTTCTTTGAATTAAATTACGATGATGTATTCAGTTTAAAAGATAAATCGCTAAACATTCATCCGACGCAATTACTTTTCGATCGCAAGATTTTTAAACGGTTGCACATAAGCAGCCGAAAACCAGGCGATCACTACTACGCACGAAATGGTTTCCATCGGTGCTCGAGGATTGCAAATTGTCGCTCCGCACGAAAACCAGTCACTCTCGTATCGAGATTTCCACGCACGCAAGGAGGATACGGCCCTAACCCAGTGGGCGGGGCGTGCGTCACTCACATGTCCGCAAGAAAGAGTAGGGATGATCTGGCTTACTATGGTGTTTGTATCACATAACTGTTTTTAATTATTAAATGTGATACGTTGCATAAGTGATGAGATTATGAAAGTCACAGTTTTTGCAAATAAGATTTAATATATCTCATTAAAGCACCTTTTACTGTATTTTGCGCATTTTTTTCAAGTAATTCTTGTTCAAACATCTTTACTTTGGTAAAATGCTAAAAATTCTAAACGCAAAACTTATGAAGTTATTTCTGTGTACAAATAAAGTAAAATTAAATAGTTTGGCGTCAAAATATTACAGTGACACCTAGCGGCGGAAAATGAAAATATTCTACGGATACGCAGCAGTAGAAACGCTTGTACGGATGCCGTAGGCGTGTCTTCAATTGATGCAAAACGCTCATACGCATTAGTGGAAACAAGTCTTTAATGAAGTGTTTGAACCCTTCTTATGTATAGTTTCCTGCTACTCCTGTATCCAAATATAGGTTAACCCACCTGGACTCTAGAAAATAATTAGAAAAGTATTTTAAAAAAGGAATGTTATCTTGTCTGTAATAAGGTATATGCCAACTCATTATTAAGTGTATATGAATTAGAACTGTTTCCACTGCTGCGTATGCATTGCGGTGCGTATGCGTTTCTCCAATCAGCGAGCGAATTCACTTTGATTGACATCTGCAGTCCGGTCGATGTACGGTGACGCATGACGTACGGATGGAGTTCTAGTCTAGTCTGTGCGGCTATTGCCGAAATGTCGCGCGGCTGCGCAATTTGTCCGGCTCTTGATAATAAGCCCGAAGGGCACATGACGTTGAAATTTCTTGGCAATTAAAAGAGATCAAAGGTGATTACAATACCTTTGAATGGCGCGCGCATCAAGAAGTTCGCAGCGGAAGCCGTGAGGAAACCGTGTATCATGTATGTGTTGTAATCCAAAAAGAGGACACAGACTACATCTGACAATTTCAATATGACATCTGAAATAATACATAATACAATAAATATAATTAAGCATTAATACACAAAAATGACTAAACATAAAATAGTGATACAATTTAAATCATATAGCATACAACTTAATACATACCGAAAAAGAATAAATACATTATATACGCTATATTGAAGATCAATTTAAACTATTCATGATAGTTTACGTCGGGAAATTTAAGTCCCGGGCGAGGTGGGCCGCTAATGGTCTCAACAATACATCCTCCTCAAGAACAATATAATTCAGAACGTTAAGATCCTCCATATGATTGCATTCATGCGCTTTTTCAAAGAATTTAACGTTGACTTTATGTAAATACATTTCGACGGTCTCCATTTTTAGGTCCCTATGAAGAGTCTGATTTGACACATAATAGTGCGCATTTGCGATCATCCTTAATACTTTATTTTGTATGATTTTTAACTTGTTTATCTCCTTCTTCTGAACAGTTGCCCAGGCGGGAGAGGCATATGCAAAGATAGGTCGTATGATAGAATTATATATATGTCTTTTCCTCTTTAAATCTAATCTGGAAGTCGCAGACAGAAGCGGCGTGAGACTTCGTATTACTCCAATAGTTTTGCCTCTAATACAGTTAATATGCTCTTTCCAGAGGAAATTTGAACAATATTTTAGTCCGAGGTAGGTAGCGCTTTTGACAACAGGCACTACAGTGTCAAAGAGCATCAGCTGTGTTGTCAAGGGATGATTCATTTTGTTTTTCTTAAAGATCAGTAGTTTGGACTTGTCTGCATTGATTGCTATTTTCCATCTGGCGCACCATTGTTCCAGCTTGGGCATAAATCTCTGCAGTTTCTTTACGGCAAAATTCGGTGACCCAGACTTGACAGCGAAAGCTGTGTCATCTGCGTAGCACCCCATGAAGAAGTTTTGATCAAGGTGTTCAGCAGGTAAGTCTGCTACGTAAAATAGATAGAGCACGGGCCCTAAAATAGATCCCTGTGGGACCCCGGCCTTCACTTGTTTCGTAATAGATTTACTTTCTCCAATTTGAATGTCGAAAGTCCTGTTGGTCAGAAAAGAATAAATAATTTTAATCAGCTCATCACTGAACTTTAAGCTGATTAACTTGTAAATAAGCCCCTCATGCCAGACGCGGTCGAACGCCTTCGCCACGTCCAGCATGAGTAAGGCAACATATCTCTTGTTGTGCAGAGCACTGCCAATGAATTCGTTGAGTCGCACCAACTGTTTAGTCGTGGAAAGTGCCTTTCTAAAACCAAATTGTTCGAGAGGTAGTTTATCCATGTGAGGCTGAATACGGCTAAGGACAATTCGTTCAAGTATTTTACCCATACTGGGTAACAGGCTAATGGGCCTGTACCCTTCCGTTTTCGTAAGATTTTTTCCCGGTTTAGAGAGCACTATTATCTTAGCAGATTTCCAGATTTGCGGAAAATAACTGTTATATAGACAAGCGTTTAGAATGCCTGTGAGCCGGTTGACCATATTAATAGGCAGCCATTTAAGCGCCACATTATTTACATTGTCCTGCCCTGGCGCCTTCCTGTTCCAGTTTTTTGATGATGCTAAGTATTTCATGGGGCGAAGTGAGCTCAAGATGACTCTGCGTATCATAATTATCAATCCAGTCAGAAACAGTGGAGTTTACTAAAGTAGAAAAATCCTGATTAGATGGTGAGGTGTTCTGGGTAAACTGCTTTTCAAAATGTTCAGCAAGCGTGTTACATTTTTCACTATTTGTAAGTGCAATTCCATGCTCATGATAAATTGGTCTGTTTACGGTATTCTTATTTTTTAAACGTCTTACAAAAGACCAAAAGGAACTACTTGGCTCATTAAAGCTTTCTATCTTTTTCGTCCCAGAGATCCTTACGGTAAATACTGATCTGTTTTTTGATCTCTCTACTGAGCCTATTCATTTCTTTCTTTGTGTTTGGGTCATAGGTAAGGTGAAACCTCTTTCTGATCCTGTTCCTGTCTCTGATAAGATTTTTAATTCTAGTCGGTAGTTTATTTGTGATGTGCTTTCTGGGAATCTTTCTGGTGGCCGCATCATAGGCGTTTTGTATGTCTGTCGTCAGCTGCCTCGCAGCACGCTCTATGTCGTCGGGAGTGCGTAACATAAGGTTTGTGCGACTTTCTGAGAGTATTTCATTAAATTCCCTCCAGTTCGTCGTATTGATAAGCGCTTCCATGACTTCCTTAGTCGTACCAAGAGTCGCAATGACTAGGCAGTGATCTGAGTCCAGATCCTGTATAACCTCTAGGCCGAAAGACAGTGAGATGGTGGAAAGAAAGATGTCAAGTATATCACCCGAATTACCGTTATTGGGCAAATAAGTGTGCTCACTCGGCACATGTAAATAAACCGGGTAATTATTTATGAATTCCGACAATTTAATACCGTTGTTATTAGTCCTCCTACAATTCCATTCTTGATTCTTAGCATTTAAGTCACCCGCAAGAATGACCTGCTTGTTGATATCCAATATCTTTGCTAAGTAATCGACATCGAGAATATTCTTCGGAGGATTGTACATAGAGTTAAAATACACATTCCCATAGTGCGGCAGACGGACAGATACAGTGACCAGCTCGTGTCCATTAAATCGCTCGTCATTGATCAGGCATGATTGTAGGGAGCTGCGGACAAAAATTGCGACCCCCCACCTCGGTGACTTAGTCGATCGCATCTATAGCAAACATAGTTCGGAATTTTCATCTGGGTACTCGGCGTAGCAAAAGTCTCCGTAATCATTGCCACGTCAATATCTTGACCCCTGATGAAGTTAGAAAGTTTTGTAATTTTATAAGCAATGCCTCTAGCATTCCATGTCATGATCTTGATAGGAGCAAGCGTAGGTCTAATTTGACCCATTAACAATTGTAGAAGAAGTTTTTATCTCCTGATTATTTTCTTGAATTCCTCTGACCTGCTGTGAAATTTGAAAACCAGCAGTTTTTATAACGGAAACGAGTTCCGCCAGGTCAGTGAAGACTTGCTTCGCTTCACTTAAAATGTCTGAGTAAAGTCCAGAGGACAGCGCCTGCGAATAAGTTTTGTTTTCAATAACCCTACTGGGGAAATTGATTGGTTTATGTGTTTTTTTTTCGGGAATTTCTCACACCCCCTGAAACTGGAAGTGTGGGAACCCCCGCAATTTACACAAACCGGTGGCTTGTCTCTATTATTCCTATTAGGGCAGTCTTTCACATAGTGCTCTTTGCTACATCTGACACATTTGGGTGCATAATTGCAACCCGCATGTGTATGATTGAACCCCTGACAACGAAAACATTGCAGTGGTCCTTGTCTCCCCAAATACTCTTTAACTTTGATTTTCATATGGCAAAGGAATCTCTCATTATAGATTTCCTTAGATTTTTCATTTTTTGGAAGAGATATTAAGAACAGCGGAAGTTTAGTGACTTCCCGGTTGCGGCGTCTGGTCATTTGTTTAACTTCCTTTATTTGGCAATTTAATTGCTCTAATTCGGTTTTAATATCCTCAATCTGGGAGTTTAACAGTGAGTCCTCTGAGGACAACTTTTAAGTATCGGTCCTCTGGGAGAATATAGGAATGATGTTCCACATGTTTTTCTTTGAGAATTTGGACAACTTATCAGGTTCAATGTTTCTTCTTACCTTCTTCGGAAACATACAATGACCTGACTAGAACAGAGAGCTTACTTAAGCTATGTTCACTAATTGTAGTAAGTAGACAGGATACAGACGAAGGGTATACAAAACCCTTTATTTTTTCTTTATATACAATGACTTCCGTACTTCGGAATACAATGACCCTCCACTCGGGGTCTAACTTAAAAGATATCAAAATAAAACTAAACTCTAATTTAACTTTAGAATAAGATTGGCCTTATAATAACAGGAAGCGTATGTAGCACAGAGACTGTGAACACTACAATACGTTTAATTTATCAAGAGGATTAAAACCTCTGGCCTGGAAGGCAAAGTAGCAACTGCGTAACTTCTAAGGTAAGCGGCCTGCTTCGAACTCACGGCTTCCTCTCTCCTGCTTGGCAAAAAGGCCACACTTAAATACTTGGCGTTCGCCAGACAACTTTGCATAAACTCCTTCACGCTTATAATTCTGGCCGGAAGTAGAAAATAAGAAGTGATAGTAAAGATTTAAAATAAAATAAACGTTAGTAAAACTTAAGATCCTTACATACTTCCCGCCAGAGTTAATTAGTTTGAAACTGAGGTCTAAAACGACCTTGTTGAAAACTTTTAGCTCTAGAAACTAACGCGAGGCCAAACTTTTACAAACATAACTTAGCTAGAAACTAGAAAATTTTAAAAGAAAGAAATTTGTTACAATAGCAGCTCCCGGAATATACAACAATCTTTTTTCTTTTTCATCTGTACTGCATCAAAACAGGAGCTTTATTCAATTCTGGTTCCTTCCAGAGATCTGGAAGGAAAACTAGTTTAATGAAATGTTACAGAATGACATTGTAAATAACATATAGAATATACTTTTCTTAACATTCTTATTTCATTCATGACTATTTTAATTATCTCTCCCCGTGCTCTCTGACATGTGTTGTAAAAACACCAAACACGAATGTGTTTCTGTCTATGTGTTCAACACTTCCTCCTACAATCAAAACACTAACGTGTTAAAATTCAACATACGAGACCTCTTAACACACCCTAATTTCAACTCTAGACCCTGAGGTACTATTCTGAAAGTGGCTAACTCTAAAGTGTAGCGTCAGAGAGCCTAACTACATCATTCAACCTTTAACACATATTCAGCATGATTTAATCTTTACAGTCACACGAATAACAAAAATTTTTTAACATTACTTTCACTTTTACCATATCACGGTATTTCTAAACATTCAAAATAACAGTTCACATGTATACAAGAACATATGAAGATGCCGTTAATTTTACACATTTGAAAACATACATTAGTAGTACATTGTTAACTTCTATTCTTTTCAAAGCAAGTGCCAATTCTTTCTACATTGAAATAATACTACATTTCAAAAAGTCTTTCAGACTAAAACTTCTTTCTTGTTAGAATGTTTTAAATAAAATTTATACAATTTAAGTCTTTATACAACGCTATTATACATCAACTTTAGTTTTACGCGCGAGTAATTGAAAAACATAATAAGAAAATCGGTCACCACTCATTTCTCGCCCTTTTGGCGATAAAGGTAGACCTCGCATGAGGTAAAACTTCTTCAAATCTGCCACTTGCAGTAAGAATGAAAGATTAACTTAAGTTTGTAAAGTAACACAAAATTTTACTTATCTTTGTAATATTCAGACATCCTTTTCTGGGCCCAGTCTTTAAAGGTGCTGCAGACCGTTGCTTGGTTGATCCTCCTTCTTGTACGGGCTCGCCCTTCAGTGCTTTCCTCTGGAAGCTTCCGTTTTTCACCACTACGGCCACCCTTGAACATCTTCCTTCTGTCCTCTGCTTGTGGTCTTGGCCGCTTGAAGGCAGCTGGTCTTGGTGGAACCGGGAAACTTCTGTCGTGATCCTGCTTGGACCTCGTTGTTGGCCGTTCAAATTTTTCTTGTACTTTTTCCTCCGCCGCTGATGGCCCTTCCGCAGTTCGGCGACTTTTGCTGCGGAGAGTTCTGTCGGATGAGTCAATCTTCCGTTTCACAGCCGGGTTATAGTTGCCGTCCTTTCTCCCGGTCTTTTCCACATACGTCGTCCTTCTCCCTTCTTCATTCTGGGGGTGTTCGTGAACTCTGTTTTTTGGACGGTGGAACGACTTCTTTTTCTTTGTACCTTCAATTTTTCCGCGGGGCAATTTTCTTTTCACTTGCTTCTGTCTCTCATTGGCTTGCCCTTGTACTTGTCGTTTTCCCACCTCTGGAACTTGTACCTGCGGTGTCTGCCGTACCGGATCCTGCAAAAGATCTGAAAAGATTTGCATTTTATTACGGTCATAGAATGGTTTTATCTGGTCAATGTTTGCGGAACAGGTTTCGCCATTTCTTGCCTTTAATACTACAACAGCGTGAGTTATTTTTTCTATAACATATGGTCCTTCAAAGCGTGGGAAAAATTTGGCAGTTTTATCTTCTGGTGCTGAAGAAAGTGAATGCTTAATTTTTAGTACTTCATCCCCTACTTTATAAGTTACTCCCCGTCGTTTCAAATCATAATAGAGCTTCTGTTTTCTTTGTGCTACTTCCGTATTCTTCTTTGCTTCCTTAATTAGTTTTTCTATATCACCCATTTTAAATTCTGGGGCTCTTTGTTGCACATAAAATAATTTATCTAACGGTGTTATAATCTTTCTGCCTAGAAATAACTCAGCAGGAGTTTTGCCCGTTGTATCATGTTTTGCGGTCCTAAGGGCGAAAGCAAATTCATTGACATAGTTATCCCAGCTTTTATGAAAATTTTTAACATAACTACGGATAATTTTCACTATATTTCTGTTGACCCGTTCCGCTATATTTGATTGCGGCCGATACGGGACCATTTTTAAATGACGTATGCCCAGTTTTTGGCACATGTCTTCAAATATATTACTTACAAATTGAGGACCATTATCCGATATAACTTTTAGGGGCGCCCCGTATTTTAAAATATATTTATTTAAAATAGAATCGGTAACTAATTTCGCGGAGGCTCGTTTTAAGGGAACAATTTCGGTCCATTTACTAAAATGATCAACTATAACAAGGAGATAGCGACTTTTGTTTAACTGACTTTTTGGGAAAGGGCCCAATAAATCGATACCGATTATTTCATTTGGAAATTCGGATTTAATACTATTTAGAAACCCGGCCGGGCGGAAATTAATATAATTAACGGCTTGACATGTTGGGCAGGACTGGACATACGCCCTTGTTAACTTTTGCAGTTCAGGAAAGTAGACTGCCTCGCGTACGCGTTGAGTAGTTTTTCGAATACCAGCATGAGAAGCTAAAGGGCTGTCATGGAGCTCTTGCAGGATATTTAATCTAAGACTAGCTGGGATAACAGGTCGAAATTCGTTGTTGGAATTCGTAGTTTTTGTATAAAATAATAGACCATCTATTAGTTCGTAATGGGCCGCCCTATTTCTTATCGCCACAATATCTTGGTGGCTAAAATTTTCAGGATCCTTCAAATACTCATAAATACTTCCAAACTCAGGATCCTTACCCAGTTCGGTTATTACAGTTTCTCGGGAATTTATTGTACACGCTGTCAGCATTGCAACTTTTACGGTATTACCCTGTTCGTCTAATTTAATTCGTGACAGGGCATCTGCTACGATATTTTCCTTTCCGGGGGTATGCTTGATTACCAGATTATATTCTTGCAGCTTGAGTGCCCATCTTATTAACCTTGGGGATAAATTTTTTCCAGAGTACAATCTAGTTACCGCCGCATGATCAGAATATACTGTTATCGGCGCCTTTCCAAAATAGACTCGGAACTTTTGCACTGCTAACAGAACTGCAAGTGCCTCTCTCTCGGTCGCGGAATAGTTTCTTTGTGTTTGATTTAAAGTTCGGCTAAAAAATGCTACTGGCTGCTGATTTTGCGAAAGTACCGCTCCTACCGCATAATCCGAAGCATCCGCTGAAATTTCTAAATTTTCATCCTTTTCAGGAAATTTCAACACAGGGGCTTGCGTTAATGCTTGTTTTAATTTTTCGAAAGCACTATTGGCTTCGGCCGTCCACGAGAATCTTGCCTTTTTCCTTTTTAATTTTAACAATGGCTCAGCGATAGCCGCAAAATCTTTTATAAAGGACCTATAATATGAACAAAGTCCTAGAAAAGAAGAGAGCTTCTTTGCCGTGTTTGGAGTGGGATACTTTTGTACCGCGATTATTTTTGATTCATCTGTCTCGATCCCTTTTTGCGATATTTTGTAACCTAAATATTTTAATTCAGGGGCTGCAAATTTGCATTTTTCGACATTAATTTTTAGACCGGCCTCATTTAATAAAGAAAACACCTGTCTTAAATCCTGTACATGTTGGTCTAGATTATCACTAGTAATAATGATATCGTCTAAATAGATAAATGTGGACTTTCCGAGAACAGGTCTTAACACAATGTCCATGCATCGCTGAAATGTTGCTGGGGCGCCTGAAAGGCCAAACGGCATTCGCAAAAATGCATAAGTGCCAGACTTGGTTATAAAAGCAGTCTTAGGCACGTCCTCAGGCCTGATCCCTATTTGAAAATAACCATTCGTTAAGTCTAAAGTTGTCATAAATTTGGTTGATTTTATGTTCCTTAAAATTTCTTCTATAATCGGTAACGGATATACCGGATATTTCGTTATGGAATTTAATTTACGGTAATCAATAGCGAATCTCCACCTTTTTGGATGCTCCAAAGGATAATCATTATTTTTCTTACATAAAACCACCGGACTAGCATAACTACTTGAGATAGGCGTTACGATCTTTTTACGTAGCATATCGGTAATATGCCATTCTATAATTTTTTCCTTATTCTTATCATACCGGTATGGTTTTTGACGAACCGGCAATGCATCTCCGGTGTCAATACTATGGTTAGTAACCTGGGTAAATCCTGGAATATCACTAAATAAGGAAGCAAATTCACTTACCACTTGTCGGATTCTATCTTGCTCGTCATTAGGCAGGTGGTCGAGATTTACCCTTGGCGGTTCAACCTTTTCTACACGCACTGGTTTCATCGTCAGTTTAAGAGACGCTTCATTAAAATCCAGTGTAGCTTGTGCGTCTGAAAGAAAGTCTATTCCTAGTATTAAGTGTGCTTGCAAATTCTTTACTATAAAAAACATCACCTTTACTTGTTCGTCCTTGATACGGATGTACAAAGGTACTTTACCTACGCACTTACATTGTTCTCCTTGCGCCGCTAATACTGTTGTATTATCCGCATTATATATGCGGTATTTGCGAAAATACTTTCTAAAAAAAACTTCTGCCACACAGGAACACTGCGCGCCGGTATCCAGGAGTGCGGTGGCCGGGATATTATTTACCAAGACTTCAATCTTCGGAAGAGTTAAATTTTTCACCATTACTGTATTTAACTTGTAGGAAGAGGGGTTTTCGTGGCCTTCGGATTTCCGCACCCTCTCGTCAGCAGAAATCCGTTTTAGTTTAAATTATTTTTTCTTTCGGTGCTTTCCTTCTTTCTCCACTGGCCTTGAGACTTTTTTCCTGGGTTGCTATTGAACTGTCGACGTTCGCCGGCTGTTTTTGAATGCTCGGGTTTCCTTGCCCACTGATTCGCTTTTTCTCCGTAGCCATGTGCTTGAGTTTGCTGTAGTCTTGGCGTACCAAATTGGTTTCGCTGTTGATATTGGCGTCTTCTTTCGACGTCCGCCGTTCTTCTACTTTCAAACTGGATTGCTAGCTCAAATAATTTTTCCAGTGTAGTCGGATTTCTCAATTCAATAAAGTCTTGCACTTGGGGTAGTAACCTCGGCAAAATCACTTGAATTATTTCAGGATCCGGACGGTTTCCATACAAGAGCTTGAAAACGTGAATTTTTCTTAAAATAAAGCTCGAGAGGTTTTCGATTCTTTGTTGATATATACTGAAAAGTTCTGTTTCTAATTTCGCACGATCCCTTACAACAGGGAAGGCTTTTAGTAGGGCAGTCTTGAAATTTTCGTAGGTATAGGTGGGACTTCCTGCTTGACCCAAGAGACTTCTGCCGATACATTTTAACCAGTTAAGCGCTTGGCCCCTCAAAGCGCTGGTAGCTAAGGTAACTTTTTGAAACTCGTGCACGGGGTAGAGCATGAAGTGGTCATCCAATTTTTCCAAAAAACTGGTTACCTGTGAGTTTCCATTAAACGTTGCTTCTGGTTTCATCGAAGCGCGCATGGTCTGGACAATATACCCGAATCCTTCCAGGGCGGCAGCTGGCATTTCTGGATTCTGAGCTGTTTCTGCAGGCAGCACAGGTTCTTCTTGAAACTCGGCCATGGTTATTCTTCGTCGGGCGCCACTATCAGGTTCAATGTTTCTTCTTACCTTCTTCGGAAACATACAATGACCTGACTAGAACAGAGAGCTTACTTAAGCTATGTTCACTAATTGTAGTAAGTAGACAGGATACAGACGAAGGGTATACAAAACCCTTTATTTTTTCTTTATATACAATGACTTCCGTACTTCGGAATACAATGACCCTCCACTCGGGGTCTAACTTAAAAGATATCAAAATAAAACTAAACTCTAATTTAACTTTAGAATAAGATTGGCCTTATAATAACAGGAAGCGTATGTAGCACAGAGACTGTGAACACTACAATACGTTTAATTTATCAAGAGGATTAAAACCTCTGGCCTGGAAGGCAAAGTAGCAACTGCGTAACTTCTAAGGTAAGCGGCCTGCTTCGAACTCACGGCTTCCTCTCTCCTGCTTGGCAAAAAGGCCACACTTAAATACTTGGCGTTCGCCAGACAACTTTGCATAAACTCCTTCACGCTTATAATTCTGGCCGGAAGTAGAAAATAAGAAGTGATAGTAAAGATTTAAAATAAAATAAACGTTAGTAAAACTTAAGATCCTTACAAACTGTCCGGTAATCATCTGGAGTTTGCGTAATCACTTTGATACTCCCATTAGGAATCTGTTCCCCGTGAAATTTGATCTGTTTTTGCAGGAAAATATCACTTATTTCCCTCCATTTCAGTAAATTTTCTCTTAACGTAATTGGGGGAATTTTGGAGTTTTTATTATTTTGCTTTGGATTATTTGTGGCAGTGGAGTTATCATTATCCGGCGGTGTAGTATCCATGTTTTCATTATTTTGTGTGTTTGTGTTTTCATTGATTGCTACTAATGTAGCTGATGTATCAGAATTTCCCTCCTGACTTAGTGGCTTTTGTGGAGTACTTTTAGCAGGACTACCAATCTTAATTTTCTTAGCATTGGGTCTTTGGGTACGTATTCTGACAGTTTGGTCACCTTTAGTTTTAGGTAGATCTTCGTCAGAACTTGTGGGTTGATCTAGGGAAATTTCATCTAAGGAATGAAAATTATTATGTAATTTAATAGGGCTTCTGTCCCTATCATTTTCTGCTTTACTATCATGTGACGTGTTTTATTCAAATCCTGTTGAGTTAACTGCTTATTAACTACAACTAGCATATCAAACATACTCAGTAAGAAGTTATGCATCTTACCTTCTGTATCTGTGAAAGTGCCATTTTGCAGGCGAATAGTCTCTAGTTCTTTAATTTGAATCCTCACGGCTTCCAAAATCGTATCCATATCGCAGTCCAAATCCAAGCAATCCAGAGTCCCGCGCCCCGGAACCGGACCCACTCGACGGTGTTCCGGCAGACGGATGAGCGGGCGAAAGTCTACTAGGCCCCTATCTCACACCTGAGAGCGTGAGCCTGGGGGTAACTAAGTAGACACAACGACCAAAATCCGATATTTTATTACGCGCACGCAATTAATTAAAATCGGATGTTTTAATTTAAAATGCTAAAAATAATTACGCAAAAATAAAAGCGCCGAAAATCAGTATCAGTATAGCGTGGTATCACTCGTACCAGCAATTAAGCTAATTCGCAAAAAAAGCAAAAATAATATAAAAATTCTTAAAATAATTCAAAATAATAAAATAATAAAAGCATCCAGGCTTTTATAACATAAAACTAACCGGGGATTAGCATTTAAAAATGCTGATGCAAGCGGATAGCAATTAGCACGTGGTCGTACTCCGCAACACACGCAGAATCAGACAGGGCGTACACGTGGTAACAGGACCGGAAGCAGGCACAATCTCGACGACGAACCTTCTCCTATGGTGTCCACCCCTCGAATGATGGATGGAGTTCAACAATGTTTTTTCATTCATTCATTACAAATTATGCCGAAATATTGCATGTGATGCAACGTGTCCGGCTCATGACAAGTACGCCCAAAGGGCACATGACATAAAAGTGTCTGGACCGAGTGATAGGAGGCAATAGGAAATGAAATAAAGAGGGGGTGACTACATGACGCCACAAGCAGAGAATCGAACTTAAAGCCCAAGACCAGGAGAGGCAGCAATGTGTGGAGTGTCAGGGTTAAAGTTGTTCCTGATAGGTATGTTACGAAAAAACATGATATATTAGCAAAATACAATTTTTATTACATACGATAAATACAATAAGTGAGCAAATACAATACAAAATACAATAGAATACGAGTTATAATACGACAATTTATGTACAATATATACAAAAAAGATGAAGTTGCATGAAAGACAGTTTAAGTAGGAAAATTAGTGTCCCTGGTAAGGAAGGCCGCTAATGGTCTGATTTTAATATCTTCCGGAAACACGGTGTAGTCGAAAACCTTAAAATGATTCATGTACGAGCAATTTCTCGCCTTATCAAAAAATTTCCGATTTTCATTATGGAGAAAATTCTCGATATTCTCTATTTTTAAGTCTCTGTGCAGAGTTTCATTGGAAACATAAAAATGAGCATTCGTGATTTGCCTTAAAAATTTGTTTTGAGTGATCTGTAACTTCTTGATTTCATTTTTCGAATAAGTCGCCCAGGCTGGAGACGCGTAAGAAAAGATAGGCCGAATAATGGCAGTATAAATATGTCTTTTTCTTCGTAGGTCAAGTTTTGAATTTTTTCCGATTAATGGAATAAGATCTTTGATAGCCGCAACTGTTTTGCCTCTTACTTTTTGGATGTGGTCTTTCCATGTGAATTTATTGTTTAAAACAACTCCAAGATATGTAGCTTTGTTCACAAGCGGAACTTCAACATTAAAGATTTTAATTTTGTTTACAAATGGACTTCTAGAGTGCCTTTTTCCTATAATTATAAGCTGGGATTTTTGTGCATTGATGGCTATGCGCCATTTCGTGCGCCATTGCTCAATTTCTGGAATTTTATCCTGCAATTTAGAAATGGCAAGTTCTTGATTGTGAGACTTGTATGCAAGCGCCGTATCATCGGCGTAACATCCTAAATAAAAATTAGAGTCTGTGCATATTTTAGGGAAATCAGTAACATAAAATATAAAAAGAATTGGTCCCAAAATTGATCCTTGAGCTACACCAGCATTGAGTCTTCTGGGATCAGAGTTGTCGTTACCAATATTGACAAAGAATTTTCTGTGTTTAATAAAAGAATAAATGAGTAATACCAGGTCTCTGTCAAAATCCAAGGATATAAGCTTGAGAATAAGCCCCTCATGCCAGACGCGGTCGAAAGCTTTCGCCACGTCTAGCATGAGTAAGGCGACACTCTGATGTTTGAAAAGTGCAGAACCGATGTATTCACATAGTCGGACAAGCTGCTTGGTCGTAGACAATTTCTTACGGAAGCCAAACTGTTCAGGAGGTATCTTATCCATGTAAGGCTCGATTCTCTTATAGATAATTCGTTCGTAGATTTTGCCCAGACCGGGCAGTAAGCTAATTGGTCTGTAACCCTCCGGGGAGGTAGCATTTTTACCAGGCTTGGGTAATAAAATTACTTTAGCAGTTTTCCATTTATCTGGGAAATAATTATTTTCAAGACAGGCATTTAAAATGCTGACATATTTCGTGATAACATTAATAGGCATGTTTTTGATAGCGACGTTGGTGATGTTATCAAAACCGGGAGCTTTTCTATTTTTCATTCTTTTGATAATCTCCTTAACTTCATTAGGTGAAGTATAATTAGTCTTGTTTTTGGGTCCCGGGCCATTAATCCAGTCTTGAATAAAATATCTAGTGTCATATGAAAATAAAGGGTCGCTTGGATCTTGGTTAGGAACAAATTGTTTTTCTAAAAAGTCAGCCATTACATTGGCTTTGTCTTTATTAGTGACGGCTATAATATTATCACCGTCAATTGGTTTATTGCTTGGTTTTTTGCCTCGAAGATTCCTTGCAAAAGACCAGAATGCATTATTCGGCTCATTGAATGTTTCAATTTTTGCATTCCAAGACTCATCTCTGTGTTTATAAATACTTTTCTTTATTTCTCTGTTCAGTTTATTTAACTCTTTTTTGATCCTAGGATCCCAGGCAATATGCCATCTTTTGCGTAGTTTGTTTCTTTGTGAAATCAGGTTTCTAATGTTACTAGGCAATCCAGCACTGTACTTATCAGCAGGAATTTTCTTAGTAGCCCTGTTATATGCACTAAGTATGCTATTATTGAGAACATCAATTGCATAATCAATATCAAATTTTGTTTTAAGTTGCTTAATAGCCGGAGGGTTTTCAATGAGGAAATTATAATATTTATTCCAGTCCGTAGTGATTTTAAATCTTTCATCAGTGTTTTTATTTGTACCAAGCGTAGCTAAAACCGGCACATGATCTGAAGTTAATTCAACTTTCACATCAAGATAAATCGGGATTGAAGTGGTGGTAAGAAGAACATCCAGGATGTCTCCTTTTCTAGGGTCATCAGGAAGATAGGAATATTCAGTAGGAGCATAAAAATAAATAGGATAATTATTAATAAATTCTAGTAAAAGTTCTCCATTTCTGTTGGTGCGTCTGCAACCCCACTCAACATTCTTCGCGTTGAGATCGCCAGCTAAGATGATATGTTCCGAATTGGGCAGCAATTGAGCGAGTTTATGCTCATCTATAGGAATGTGTGGAGGGTTATACAATGCAATGAAATAAATTATGCCATAATTTGGTAATAAAACAGAAGCTGTAACAGCTTCGTAGCCGTTTCCTCTATCTTCGCTAATCAGGCATGATTGCAAGGAGTGCTTAACGTAAATAGCGGCCCCCCCACCACGGTGACTCAGTCTGTCACACCTGTAACAGTTGTAATTTGCGATCTTAATATTCATACATGGTGTCGCAAACGTTTCGGTGACAAGAGCAACATCAATATCATAGGTTAGTAAGAAATCATGAAATTCCTGGATTCTATTTAAGATGCTATGAGCATTTCAAATCATGATTTGGATAGGAGCTCTATTAATTCTGTGCGGGCCCATTATCAGTATTGTTGGGTGTATTGCTTACATGATGATTTCTGTTCAAGTCCTTAACTTGTTGTGTGAGCTGGAAAAAACCAGCGGATTTTATTGCTGAAACCAGTTCAGCGAGATCAGTGAAAACTTTTTTGGCCTCAGTAATTGTATCTGTGTAGATACCTGTCGAAAGAGCAGCTGCGGAAGATTTACCTTCAACTATTCGGTTAGAAAAAGTTTTAGGCTTTTCAGTTTTATTTTTTGGAAATTTTTCACATCCTTTGAAACTAGATGTGGGGTTGCCACCGCAATTTACACAAACTAAAGGAACATCTTTCTTATTTTTGTCCGGACAGTCTTTTACAAAATGATTTTTACTACACCTGACACATTTCGGTTCATAGTTACAACCCGCCTGAGTGTGGCCAAAACCCTGGCATCGAAAACATTGCAATGGTCCCTGTCGGCCTCTGCATTCAACAATTTTGACTCTGAGGTCGCATAAATAGCGTTCATGATATATTTGTTTAGAGTTTTCATTTTTAGGTAGGGTAACAAGGAAAAGTGGAAGTTTCTGAACTTCACCGCCTCTACGTCGTGACATTTGCTTTATTTCAATTATTTGATAATTTAATTCAGTTAAATTTTCCTTAATTTCCTCAATTTCAGTCGTGAGAAGTAGTCCATTAATTACTACCTTGAGATTTTTATCCTCTGGCAAAATGTACGAATGATGCTCCACTTTCATCTCTTTTAAGATCCTAACAATTCCCTTATAACTGTCAGGATCAGAAGTAATAATTTTAACACCATCCTTAATATTCTGTCCGATGAATTTATATTTGTGTTGATGGAATAATCCTGTTAACGCTTTATATTTGAATTTGGTTTCTTTGAGAATTATCGGAGGAAGTTTGTTCTTTTTAGGTGTTTTGACCTGTGCGTTGTTATCATTTGTGGAAATATGCTGATCATCAGCATTAGTAGTGTCCATTTCAATGTTATCAGAGATAGTGTGTTGTTCAGGAATGACTGATTCTTGACTAGTATTCTTTGAATTTTCCTGCGGTACGATCGTACCATTGTTATCTTTCTGAGTTATAACTGGTGAAATGATTTGTGTGAAATTATCTAATTTAATCTTTTTAATACCCTGTCTGGGATTTCTTGTTCGGACTGTTTTGTCTCCAAAACGTTGTGGATAGTCTTCGTCAGAGCTAGAATCTTTATCTAATGTTTTTTCATCATCAGTAACAATTGTGTTATCATGAATACTAATTGGGCTACGTGCCCTCTCATTTTCCTCGTAATTTTTACTTGTGGTTGGAATTTGAGGTTGTGTCTTATCTTGATTTAAAACTGAGTCAGTTTTACTTTGAGTAAGTAGTGCATTGACAATTTCAAGTGAGCTTAACAAAAAATTTAAGAATTTCGTTTCAATTTCTGTGAGTTCACCTTTATCCAATTTGAGTTGTTCCAATTCATGTATTTGTAATTTGTAACTTTCTACGAGCCTCTCCATGGTCGCGCTAAGCCAAAGCAAAACGCAGAGAAATCCAGAAATCCAGCGCCCATAAGGCAGTAGTCCTACACCCCGGAATGGAGCCCTGGCTCGACAGCCTTCTCGACAGACGGATGTGTAGGCGGAGAACACACGAGGCCCCTGACAGTCACCTGAAGTGAAAGCTTGGGGGTAACTACGTGCGTTATAAAATCCAAAAAATTCGCGCAGAACAGAGAAAATTTATCTGATTAATTTAAGTCGCGCAATAAAGCGAAATTTATCGTAAAATGGCAAAAAACAAGTAACCAGCAATTAGGCTATTTGGCAAGACACTCGGTATTAAATTTCATAATTAAAACTCAAAAGGCCAAAAATAATCGAAAATAATAAATTAGTGAAAGCGTTTCAGCATTTCACAAATCATACAAACCATAAATAGCATTAAAATATGCTGATGCAGTCAGATAAGCAATGCACGTGTTCGCACAGGCAAACCACGTTGAACGGACGTGCTCCAGAGACAGATCGGAAGCAGGCACAATATCAAACGGTGAACCTTCACCCACCAAGTTCCCGCATATGAGATATACTGATTCATCATCATCATCATCATTATCGATATTGCCGGCATATTGCTGCTTTTACGCAATGTTTCCGGCTCATGATACTTATGCCCAAAGGGCGCATGACGGTAGAAAGCAGTGACAATTGAAAGGAGGCATCAGTAGTGCGAAGAAGGGGTGACAGCATGACATCACAAGTCTATAAAACACACAGACGAAGCTCAGAACCAGGAGAGGCAAAACAGTGTGAAAATCAGACTTGTTCTGTTGTTCATGATAGGTACATGTCATGATAAGATAATACTAAAAAGCAGAAGCATATACAATTTATTAGAATGAAAAATACATACAAATAAAATAAAATATGGCAAAAGTCTATATACATATATACAGCGACGTTGCACTCGTGAAAAGTTATGTAGGAAAGTTCGAATCTCGAGCGGTGAATGCCGCAAGCGGTCGAATACGTGCGTCTTCTGCAAAAATCTGATAATCAAACACTTTGAAGTGTTTCATATGAGGACAATTTTTTGCTTTTTCAAAGAATTTTCTATTAATTTTATGAAGAAACTCTTCAACTCTGTCAATACGTAGATCTCTATGTAAGGTCTCATTTGAAACGTAAAAGTGCGCATTAGTAATTATTCTGAGAAGTTTGTTTTGCGTAATTTGGAGTTTTTTCATGTCGCTTTGAGTGTAGGTCGTCCAGGCAGGTGATGCATAACAGAAAATTGGTCGGATGATTGCAGCATAGATGTGACGTTTCCTTTTGAGATCAAGTCTAGAGTTTTTACCTATTAGAGGGAGGAGATTATTGATAGTATAGGAGGTCTTCCATTTAATGCTGTGAATGTGGTCTTTCCAGGTGAATCTGTGATTCAAAACTATACCAAGATAAGTAGCCTTTTTAACAAGTGGCACTTCTTCATTAAAGATATTAATTTTTTTGTCTAAAGGGATTCGGGAATGTTTCTTACCAATGATAATCAGTTGAGATTTTTGTCCGTTAATTGCAATTCTCCATTTAGTGCACCATTCTTCTATGGCTGGAATTTTTTCTTGAAGTTTTGTCAGTGCATGATCTTGATTATGTGACTTCACGGCAAGGGCGGTGTCATCTGCATAACATCCGAGGTACAAACTGATTCAACAATGTTCAACTTCTATCTGTATGTCTGCGAATGCGTTGGGGTCACGTGGTAAAAAAGGAGCAATCAGGTGTAGTCACCAAAAATTAATGGCGGCAGAAGTAGCGATGAACGCTCGCTTAGGGAAAGAATGTTTTGCTAAAAAATACTTATTTCTGAATTAACATTATAGCCAGAAATTTGCATGCTGAAAAAGACAGCAATCAGCTCAATTTAGTTAAAAAAAGATAAGAAAAATAAGATAACTGCAACTACAATACTTGTTCGCAGATCAAATCAGGCGTTCAAGAAAATCAACGGCAAAAATTATATTTTCAAGTCCATGAAATAGCAAAATTGGTCCTGACAATTATTTCCTAGTTCTACATACTCATTTACCTTTAATGAAAATGAATGTCTGACTAGTATATCAAACTGCTATAGCAAACTAAATATGATTAAAAGATTTGTTATTTTTTTCTTTTGAAACAGGTAAAAACTAAAAATGTTAGTTATAAATTGATAGCCTTTTAAATATTCCACTGCATTAAAGAGTATGTTAAATTTGTATTTCTCTTTATAAATATATCTTTTTGGCTAACATATATTTGTAAGCACATGAAATATATTTTTAGCAGCCCGTTTAACTTCAATCGGAACGCCATTTTAAGAGATAATGTCTTTTTGTAAAAAATGTACTCGAAGCTGAAGAAAAAACTGTGGTTAATTTTTTAGACGATAGCACACTGAAATAGAACCAAAAGTTTAGTTTTAAGAATTGATTTACTTGGTGTATATAAGCCAAAATATGCATTTCTTTTTCCGTGTCATGCTAGCTTAGTGGTAAAGCTGAAGGTAACAATGTATAACTTTCGGGGTCGTTAGTTCGAATATCGTGCGCTTTTTCCACCCTGTCTGCAACTTTCTCAGCTTTTTGTTCCAATTTGATCTATATTCGTAATTTATAATTTATTTCTATTATTATATGCATTAAATATATTACTTTATTTATGCTCTTATTTATTTAAATTTCCCCGCAAAAAATTTTGAAAATTATATAATACGAATTTAAAGCATACCCTGTACATATATATTCGAATTTAACAAACATTCTGTATTCGTAAAAAGCAAATTTAAAGTTAATTAAATTTAAATGTAATTTAATGCAAACAAATAAATGATTATTTATTGCTGCGAACTAATCTACAATATCATTTAAATTCTGAGAGTATATGTAAATCAAGTATCAAAATCCGTGAATAAATATATAATTCCAAAAAATTATTAATCCTAAAAAATTTATAAAAATGCATAAGTGAATAATAGGATAGCTTATTAATCCTAAAAAATTTATAAATATGCATAAGTGAATAATAGGACAAATAAATTTTTGGAATTATATATTTTTTCATGGATTTTGATACTTGCACTTGATTTACATATGCTCTCAGAATTTAAATGATATTGTATATTAGTTCGCAGCAATAATTAATCATTTTTCATTCCTTGCAGCAATAGCGCAAGAGAATTACTTAAATTTAATTTGTTTTGAAACCCTGTAGATATATATATATATACATTTTCGTTTCACTTTTATGTGAATGTATATACATGTGCTCAGACTTTGGGATGTTTACGACTCTAAACTTTCATTACCAATTAACATGAGACAATAAATGCCCTAAACATTTTTTAACAAAAAATTACTATAATAATTGCTTTTAAATTCAGTCCTCTCCAGCAGAAGCGCAGGAATTAAGTTAATTAAATATTTCCATTTTCTTTACCTAATGTGTGCATATATAAAGAGAAAAATCTTATTTTTATAACTTCTTCTATAAAAAGAGATATGAATTTAAAATAATATTTTATGGATTATGCATAAAATATAACTGCCCATAGTGCATTTTAAAACAAACGAGATTTCTAATAAATTATCCAGCTATGACCCTGAAGTCAGCGGTATATAAGCATAGCAAATTTTGTGTAAATATTGTGAACCTTCTTTACAGTTGCTCTGTATTTTTAAAGTACCAACTATTTTTTAATTCATTTAACTTTTTAATTTTATTTATTTACTTGTTTATTTTTTCACTAACAGTACGTTTTAGTTTTAATAATATATATATTATTTCATTAATATTTAAGGCTTCTAGAAACGCAATTTTTTTAAAAAAATTTACTTCAGCTTCTATGGAATTAGTGATGTTCATAATATACATTATAACCTTACTTATCTAAAAATTGCTAACGTACTTTACTTGCGGAGTTCATAAGCAGAAATAAAAATTTCCAATAACATGGAATTTAGTAAATAAAACTTTTCTGCGTTTTACGTCAGGATCCATATTAAATCCAAAACAAACAGTACTCGCTTAAGCGGGAAAAATTCAGATGTTCAGCGTCGTAACTCGCGAACTGCTTGTTTGGTGCCAAAATATTACAGTGACACCTAGCGGCGGAAAATGAAAATATTCTAGAGATACGCGGCAGTGGAAACGCTTGTACGGATGCCGTAGGCGTGTCTTCAATTGACGCAACGCGTTCGTACGCAGTAGTGGAAACGAGGCTTTACGGGAAAGCAGGAGAAAGTTATCTACTTAACTGGGATGGTTGCTTTCATGTAAACATTTTTAAGAGAAAATTTCTCTCATTCGCGTTCCTGGTGGAAAATTCCACATCTAATGAGCCCGTTCTCCGGGGTTTGTATTGATTTGGTTCGCTTACAGAATTACGTTAAAGCACACAACAGCTATATGTATAAGGGGAGGGATGCCTTCGCTGAGGACTTTCTAAGGAAAGTTGGCTTGTATCTACGTTACACATTGCGAAAAACATACAAATGCTATGAATCCAACCCTTTCGCTGGGATTCAAAATAACCGGCTTAATTTACTAACCTATATTTCTAAATCGGCAGTACATAAATAAGGCATCTGAGGCGTTTATTTGTGAAAAAATAAACCGTATCCGAGAGCGACCGAGGAGAGTCGGGAGCTGTACTCTGGTGCTTTGCAGTAAAGCTGTCTTTGCCGTTATTGCCTGATAGTGTGAAGGCTGTATCGCTGAGTTTCAGCGTATTTATAGCAGATCTTCGACGACTGTAAACTTGTCTTTGGAGCTATCTTGAGAATACTGGCCAATAAAGTGTGTTCGATATTACATTAAGTGCAGTCGCCGTTATTCACTCCAAATCCGCACGAACCCGTAGTAACGACAGTAATAAATGAAGAAAAAAACGTAACAACTGGTGTCAGGAGTGGGGTTTGCGAGTGAATGTCAGTGACCCGCGTGCAGAGAAAAGCCATGGCGGAAGAAACGAAGACTTTGATGGACGTCTTAGACGAGATGAGGGCTGAGATGAAAGCCGGACAGGAAGAGATAAAAGCCGGATATGAAGAGATGAGAGCTGAAATGAAAGCCGGATATGAAGAGATTAGGGCTGAGATTAAAGCCGGACTGGAAAATATGAAAGATGAAAGTGGAGCTTGCAGAAGAAGCTGGAGCCATAAAAGAAGATGTGGAAATGACAGAAGTGGTGTCTGAAGAATCGAAGGATGATTTGGCTTGGTTTATTTAATTATGGCAAAGCACACTAGGGCTATCTGCCTAAGGGGAGGGATGCCTTTGTGGAGGACTTTCTAAGGGAAACTGGCTCGTATACACTTGAAGGATGGAGAAATGAATTAAGTATATGATGAAGTGTCTGAGAAAGATCAAGAAATGAAGAATGAACCATCTAACGAGATCAAACGAAGAGAACGAAAAGATGAAGAAAAAAGACGGGAAAGACGCTTCTCATCCTCAGAGGTTCAAAGTTGAACTGGAAGACAGTGATAATACTGTTTTTAAAGATGAAGAAATAAAGAAGTGGCTTGTAAAACTTCTGAAAGAGGTGAAGAAATAATTAATGGAAATAAAGTTCCTGATCCTCAAGTGCCTGAAGTAGAGATAGAAGAACGCGAAAATGCGATAGTTAAGTTGGTAGAAACTGATAGTGAAGTTACGAAGTCGCACTTAGTAAGGATTGAACCATCTGAAAATTCATGTGATGCAGAGATGGGAGAAACTGATGTACAGCTTACGCAGAGTGCTCCAGTATTACAAGAAGATTCAACCATTTCGCAAACTATGTGTTCATCTCATAGTGCAGATTGTGCAGACAAGGACTTGATATACTTTTGCTTGTAAAGGATCGGCATGTACTATTTGCTTAAAATACCGAGGTGAACTGTACGCATGCTGAGAATGAACTACAGAGTGGTGAAAGAACTGTTTCAGATATTCCAGTTGATGAAGAGTCTGAAAGGACTAAATCTTCAGAGTGTGATATGCAAAACAGAAATGCATCTGAGAACTGCATTGGAAAAGTATTTGACCCGGGTATAAATTAATGAATAGACTGAGACTGCAATTCATTCTGAACTTTAATGTATATAATATAAAATTGTTATGTGTCTAATTTGTTGATTTGTGTATATAACTTGTCTCACCTTAGGTCAGGGTCCACTTCTTGCTCAACAGCACTGTATATAACTTGTATATAGTGTAAATATTTGCTTCTTTAGTTATGTTACTGCCCGGTACGTGCAGTCCTTGGGGGGGCAGTGTTACGAAATGTACAGGTGCGGTAAAATGGCTTCCACGCAAAGCAGTTTTAGGGTAGCCATAAAATGGCAAGGGAAGGCAGGGTTGCCACATTTGGCGAGAAATCGCCTATTTAGCGACAGTTGGCCAGAAAATTGGCGATATGCCATGCACGGATGGAGAACCTTCTGGAACGAATTCTTACCGGTTTAGCCCAGAATGTTCTCAAACACAAGCCAAGAGCTGTATAAACCTAGCTGGTAGGCGGAGACTCCATCGAGTTGATAGGCAGTCAGTGAGTGCCATCGAGTGTACCGAAAGGGTCTCTTAGGCCCATATTATACTGCGATTGTTTCACACGAACAACTGTTTCGGACAATTTTTCTGCCTGGTTTACTATTGAAAGAAAGACGTGCGACTTTTTCCTTCCTTTCCAAAAAAACTTGCAATTTGCTCATTTTAAACCAATCAGCTTAGAATGCTATCAGCTTGTTTGTAATGGAGAACCAGTTTTCCTTGTGTTAACCCCAAAGCGATCTATGGTGATTGGCTGTTGTGACAAAGCAGAAAAATTGTTCCAAACAGTTGTTCTTCCGAAACAAAAAAACGTGTCATAGTAGCCTTAGTGTATCGCGGTTAGTGCATCGCCGAAAGAGTATGTTGAGCTCCGGGAACGACTGAACCGAGGTTTCGGCATCTATATTCTATGTATCGGCGAGTCAGAGCATCGAGAGTTGTAGCGTGGAGAGTCTGGAGAGTACGTGGAGCTCCAACAGCGACCGAGCAGAATCGGAAGCTGTACGCTGGTCTTTGCAGTGAAGCTGTCTGCACCGTTATTGCCTGATAGTGTGAAGGCTGTGTCGCTGAGTTTCATCGTATTTATAGTAGATTTTCGATGACTGTAAACTTGTCTTTTTGTCTTTGGAGCTATTTGAGAATACAGGCCAATAAAGTATGTTTCGATATTCCATCAAGTGCTGTCTTCTCGTTATTCACTTTAAATCCGCACGAACCCATAGTAACGATCATAATAAAGGAAGAAAAAACTAACAAAACGAAACCAATATACCTCCGATTTTCTTTTTTATATTATAATAACAAAATTATGGAAAAAGCATACCCTCTCAGCGTTACGACCGGAAAATCCCGTACAGAAGGCTGTCTTCTATATTCATTATACTTGAAAATTTCTGCTAGCTTTTAAATGTATCTGATTTCGGTTTGGATGTATATTGGAAAAAAAGGAATCAAGGTACAAAATAAGGTAGTCATTTTTTAATTAAAATAAAGAAAATATCACTTATTCATGACATTTTGAGGAACTTTGAAATTTCAGGGCTGACCCCGTATAAAGCTTTGTTATTAGTATTTAAAGCTTTATTATTGCTGTAAGTTCATCTCAAAATCTAATTGTAATGAATCTTATTCTAATCATCTAATAGTAATGAATATTAATAATGAATTTATTATTATTATTTTATTAAATTATTCATTATTATTATTTTGCTAATGAAAATAGATTATCAAAATTCGCATTCGAACCTGCAAATCTAAAAACCTAGTTCATATTTATTATATTTTGTAAAGTTTTTTTCTGATTTTCTAATTTCTAATAAGAAATTATGCGAATATAAATGAAGTATGAAAACAAAGTCTAAAATTCACAAATTATTGCCGAGATTGATCAGAAATAGTAAATGATATATAAACATCGTACATATTTTGCTCTAAATAAATATTACATTGGATGTGGGTTAATTTAAATTAAAGCAAAATAAA
The DNA here is from genome assembly GCF_044657685.1 of Stegodyphus dumicola. Lineage (NCBI taxonomy): Eukaryota > Metazoa > Arthropoda > Arachnida > Araneae > Eresidae > Stegodyphus > Stegodyphus dumicola. The sequence goes on from NC_140781.1 coordinate 84,936,056, forward strand.
CACTGAAAAAAATCGCAAATATAGCAACCCATTCTAAAGTGTTGAACAGCATCTGACAAACATGTAAATTTAACTGCATCCATTGGAGGGGACAAATGACCACTCTAACGACTTTTCTCATTAGGAAACAGTCAAAGAAGGGGAAAATTGTTTTGGATCGCGCCTGTCTTAAGGCTATATTATCAGAATTTCGGCCAGGTTTTAGAAGGTTAAGCGAATAGAAGGATTTTCTGTTTATATAAATGGATCCTTGGCATTCTTCCGTCTCATTACGTGCAATTATAGACACGTGGGTACCATCTACAGGAGTCCGAGCGGGAAAGTCCCTGAAGACTGGTAGTTCGATTCGAAGAGGTTTGAATCCCGCGAACGGGCTGCCCGCATGGGCGTTTTCATCGTTTTCCCCATATGTAACTTGTATACGAGCCAGTTTCCCTTAGAAAATCCTCCCCGAAGACATTGCTCCCTTTAGGCAGGTAGCCTTCGAGTGTTTTGCCATAATCGAATAAACCAACCAACCAAATTAACCAGCTACAGCGCCGATGACACCAGGAAATCCAAACTTTCGATTGAATCCTAATTTTTTTCTTGTTATTGTCGTTGAAAACTATTCGCTGAAAATGTTATCCAATTGGTGAAAAAAACAGAGCAATATGATTTTTAGAACAGAGAGGGAAAATTAAAGTTTTACCGTTAGTTTAAATTATAATTTTGATTAATATATTTTTATCCTACATATTTATATATATAATAAGCATATGCAGTGAAAGAAATTGCAGTACATATTCTTATTTATGCCTTTCTAAATCTAAATACAAAACACACAAAACTGATGTAATATCTAAAAGCAGACGTTGTAAAAAATCTGGCAACTAATTATAAGTTCTGCATTAAAATATTTACAAGAATTTAGTTTAACCGAAAATTACATAAAACGTTAACTTGAATTATACAGAAGGTTCTGAAAACTACTGGATATTCATTCAAATCGGTACAATTAAAACTACTTAAATAACTTTTTTTTTTTTTTTAACTCAAGGCAATTCAATATGAACGTTGAATTTAGGATGGGCATAATTTGAATATGTACTGTATATTATTTAATACATTTGTTAATGTATTGCATTTTTATACAATACAAATTAAAACAAAAGGAGAGGTGTGGTGTGGTGTATTTAATTATGGCAAAGCACACTAGGGCTATCTGCCTAAGGGGAGGGATGCCTTCATAGAGGACTTTCTAAGGGAAACTGGATCGTATACACGTTACACATGGGGAAAACCACGAAAACAACCATGCAGCCAGCCCGTTCGCGGGATTCGAACCTCGGACCGAACTACCAGTGTTCAGCGACTTTACCGCTCGGCCGCTGGTGGGGAAATAAAAGGAGAGAGAAATACGTTGTAATTTAAAACATAAATTTTATAAATTACTCATCGAAACATGAAATTAAGTACATTAATGTAGACATTAGATTAAAAATTACACTTTAAAATTAAAAAATATACACCGCTAATTTATATGTGAAACAGGAAAACACCAAATAGATAATTTTCACTAAAATTAAATCAAAGAATTGCTTATTTGATAGACCAATTGCTAGAAGCCTATAACATATAAATATGAAAACAATAATAAGCGAGGAATTATTGTTGTCTTCCATGTGGATGCTCCGGTAAAGCATGGCCTTAATTCATTGATCTTGAAAAATTTGTGTGACCTCCACCATGTACAGTTTAGTTCTAAAACGACAGTCAGAAAGTTAAATGGCAGCTACACATCTAACAGAAAATTTCCCGATGCATCGTTCTCATTGGATGATAACACAAGACTCGCTCTTTGTCTCGTAGATCCCCCAAAACGACCCGTTCTTCCGTCTCGACGGTGTCCAGACTAGGGTATTATATTTTGTCAAAGATCCTAATCTTTGTATATCCATTAGCATGCCAAAACTTATCGCTTCGCTCTCCGTTTCCTTGCGTTGCTACCACCCCCGCTACTGTACCGAGTTCATCGACCTCGCCTCAAGGGCTCTGGGTTGTTTCTTCTTTGGCTTTCGCCTCGCAGAAGCGTCGCCTTAACTCCACTGCTGCACCCTTCGCTGGATAAAACAGGTCGTATTTTATTCTTTCTTCTGATTTTCTTTATTCACCGTGCTGATAAGGGTACCTTCGGGTACGACCTTTAGTTAGGCCTTTTTCCAACTTATTTGCCTCATATGATTAATCAATATGACACAACAAACATAACTGTAACTAATAATAACATAAACATGGAAAATTCACCTCCAAACTCAGAAAATCCTCACATTAGACATCTCAATGATGAACCCAACGTTCTCCAAATATTAAGTCACAAAATTACTTTATCCAATGATGTCGAAACTACCAGATCCTTGGTGGAAGATATCCAAGATATCCGTAACGACACAAATGGGATTTTGTCCGCTAGTGATCAAAAAGAACTAAACTTTCTCCTTGTTAAAGCCATTAATCAACTGCGTATGCAGGAAAACGAGATGGCCAATGCAAAAATAAACGAATTACAAACCTCTAACGAAAAACTCGCTAAGCAATTTGAAGAGATTAAAAACTTCTGCGACATACTTTAATCCACTAGTGGTTTCAAAGAACAAAGAAAAAGAAAATTGCGCCATAGACAAACGGATTCTGACTCCGATTAGGAGCTTTCCCTCAAAACCAGCAATCGATATAAACAATTAGAGAACCAAATAGACGACATGCATTTGGACAACGAAGATGAATCAGCCACTCAGCTCACTACCACCCCAAAAGACAAACCAAACAAAAGTGACACCATTCCCGCAAATAGAAAACCAAACTCCAGCCCCAAAACAAGCAGAATTGATAAAGTGTCAATTATTGTCGTAGATGACGTACCAAAAGCAGATGAATTCTTAAAAAACTTAAACAAGCAAACCGGAAAAGAGATAACTGGCACCTTAAAAGGACGCCGCCTAGAAATACAGCCTGCAGACTCTGACTCACATCGATTCATTCACAAAATAGTCGAAGAAACTAAGCTTAAAGCCCACACCTACTTACTGCCCAAAGATAAAGTTTTAAAAGTTATAATAAGAGGCTTACCCATAACCACAGATCCCCAAACCATCACTCAAGAACTTCTTGACAAAGGATTTAAGGTTAACTATTAAGAAACAGAAAAGAAAACAAACCAATGCCGCTTTTCTTAGTACATATACCAAAATCAGAAGAAAATAATGAAGTATTCAAAATCAAACGCATAGGTTATATGAACGTAACAATAGAATCATTACGCAAGAAACCTGGCCCTCCACAATGCTATAGATGCCAGAGAGTTTTTCACAGTTCCCTGCTCTGCACCAGAGACTGGGTTTGCGTCCGTTGCAGAGGCAATCACAAACCTATAGAATGCACCCGTAGTCGCGACCAGCCAGCCATATGTTATCACTGCAAAGGTCCTCACCCAGCCAACTTTACAAATTGCCCAGCCAGACCAAAAAACAAACAAGTTCAGTTCCAACCCAGTCCTCCACCAGCAACCAATCCCTGGACTAACAGAAAACAAGACTTTCTTCCGCTGACATCAAACAGTAACGAAAATATCGCTCAAACCTCCATTCAAAACGAAATTCTAACAGAAGAAACTACCAGTACCGCAGAATCCTCCCTGTCAGACCTCTTTGACTTCTCTACGCTAAAAACAATCTGGACAATAGTGATACAAGGACTCAAAAACATTAAAACCAAGAAATCACCTCATGATAAAATAATCGCAGTAGTCGAAATCATTGAAAAAATAGGAAATCATCTTTAATGCTAATAAATTCAAGAACAGATGCAACATAAAAATCCTCTCTTGGAACGCTAACGGTCTTTACCATAAAAAAGATGAATTATCGAACCTCATTATTGAAATTGAACCTGACGTAATATTCATACAAGAGACTCACCTTAAACCAGCACTCAAAGTACTTTATGCTAATTATAACACCTACCGTACTGATCGTGAGACAGGAAGAGGCGGTGGCATCATCACATTTGTTAAAAGGAGCATAAAACACGCTCAAATTCCTAATTCCAGTACCACTTTCGAAAGTAACGCAATAGAAATTGTAATAGAACATAAAAAATTCAAAATTTCGAATATATACATCCCACCAAATAATAATCCCAGCGCACAAGAATTGATTCACCTCCTTAATTCTAATACTTCTACCATTATCGGAGGGGACTTCAACGCCAAACACCCCTGTTGGAACCGAGGACCTGCTAACAAAAAAGGAAATGACATATTTAAGCTCATTCAATCAAATAATTACAACATTCATGCTCCAGACGAGCCCACCCACTACGGGTACAATAGCGCCACCACAATTGACTTCTTCATCTCAAATAACATTACTAACAGATGCAATATCTCTGTAATTTCAGCCCTGTCTTCCGACCACAACCCCATTGTATTTGAAATCCCCATTAATAAATACCTCCCCTCACTTGACAGAAGTATAGGAGTTACAAATTGGATCAAATACTCTGAAATTCTGAATAACTCCATACAAGGTAACCCATGCATCAACAATACAGAAGATTTAGAACACGAAGTCTCAAAATTTACCAACAGCATCAATTCTGCTTTAAAGGAAGCCACCAATACTTTTTATGTGAACAAGCCTTTCCTTCCCCTGCCTGCCGATATAAGAAATAGGATTAAAGAGAAAAACCGGATCCGTAAAAGATGGCAAACCACCAGGGATCCACAATTCAAACACGAACTAAACTCTATGCAAAAAGAAATCAACAGAAGAATCAAGAACTTCAAAAACCAAAAATGGACCAATTTCCTAAATAACCTAGCTATAGAGGACAATTCCCTATTTGACATTTCCCGCAAATTCAAGAAACCTTATAAACCTATTCCACCTATCCATGGACCTAGTGGAACTTCATATACAGAAGAAGATAAAGCTAAATCTTTTGCTGACTATATGGAAGATACATTTACTCTTAATCCCACTCCGTACGACAATAACCATATTGAACGGGTCAACCAGGTGGTCAATAACTTCCTTAACACCCCTGCTCCGTACAACTTCACTTTCCTGACCCCAACCATCGTTGCCAACACCATCAGCGCCTTACAAACGAAGAAAGCCCCAGGGCACGATGGCATCTCGACCAAAGCACTGAAGCATCTTCCGATCAACGCTCTTACTTGCCTAACTAAAATAATCAACAACATTATCAAATTCGCTCATTTTCCTAACTCATGGAAGCAAGCTATAATAATTGTTTTTGCTAAACCGCAACAAAATCCAACTCTTCCACAGAACTATCGCTCTATCAGTTTACTTAGCCACCTGTCTAAAGTTACTGAGAAAATTCTACTTTTCCACATCCAAAAAATTCACCATTCCATGAATTTTCTCCCAGAAGAACAATTCGGTTTTCGTAATCATCATAGCACTTGCCACCAACTTCTTAGAGTTATCAACATTATCACTGAAGGCTACAATTGCAAATTTCCGACCGGTGCTATATTTCTCGATATCGCGAAAGCTTTTGACAGGGTATGGCATCGAGGACTTATTTACAAACTAATCACTCTCAATTTTCCAGATCATTTTATTCACTTAATAGCCTCTTTTCTCAGCAACAGAACATTCAGAATCAAAATCGGTACTACTTACTCTACCACCAGAGTAATCAATGCTGGTGTCCTACAGAGGTCGGCACTTTCGCCGTACCTTTTTAATATTTATACACAAGATATCCCTAAAGACCCTTCTGTTCATCTTGCACTCTTTGCCGATGACACCGCCATACTTACTAAAGCCTGCACTGTTATCGCCGTAAGAAACCAACTCCAAAGCTATCTCATAAAACTGGAAAAATGGCTTACCCTTTGGAGGATTAAAATTAACACTGATAAAACTAAGCAATAATTTTCCGTAAAGGAAACATGAAATACTATCCTCCACCCCCTTAAATATTTAACGAAGAAATAGACTGGATTAATGAAACCAAATACCTTGGAGTCACCCTTGACCAAAAATTTACCTTCAAAACCCATTTCCTGTCCGTAGTACAAAAATTTAAAATCACCACAGCTACTATGAGACCTCTTCTTGGTAGAAAAAGCAACTTATCTACTACAAATAAATTAATTCTATATCGCTCCATACTGCGCCCAGCTCTTCTTTATGCAGCACCGATCTGGGGACATGCAGCTAAAACCAATATTAAACAATTAGAAATTCTACAAAATAAAATTTTACGAGAAATTATCAATGCTCCTTGGTATATTCCCAACATCTATATCCACAGAGATCTTCGAATGGAACTTATTCAAGAGTATATTAAACGATTAGCGGTCAACTTCTTTTATTCAGTACAAACCCACAGTAATTAGCACTCTCAGACACTTCCCGCGTCCCAGAGAAAAACATCGCTACCCTTGTGATATCCTCCCCACATAAGATTCACAACCTTAATTGACTCATTCACAGTGGCGTAGCAAGTATAACTGGCGCCCGGGGCAAAATACCTTTTTGGCGCCCCCCCCACAAAAAACTTTCAGTAATATAACATATAGAATATATTCTCAATAAGAAAATCATGAAAATAATAATAAAATGCTGAATCTGCCATAAAATACTCAAAAATATATTAAGAATAATCACTACCTAACTACTAGCCTTGGATTATGAAATGCATCTGTGTCGGCACAAAAATTAGACGTACGATGATCTAGAATTAGTTAAAAAGGTGTTATTTATTTTACATATTTATATAAATGTTTTTAAAAAGTACAGTTTTTAAACAATTAAAAGTTTAATATACATTATAGATAAATAGATATGTGGCAACTTGCCTACTACAACTCAATTCTGCCAGTCTGGTAACCCATAGCAACCAAAAACAAAATAATATTTATTCTATTCAATTGTTATAATTATTTAACGATCTGTCTCAAAAAATTGTACTACCATAATTGGTGACACGTATTTATTACGAATAGCAACCTTCAATGTTGCACGAATATGGAGTTTATATGTCAAAATTCTGAGCAGCAGTAAGTTATCCAGTGTGATGAGATGCAAGTAAGACATTTCACCTGTCATTTCAAGCCTTGTGCCGCATTCCGGCGAGTCAACATATTTCTGTCATAATTTCAGCGGATATATGTATCTTCTACTGTAGTTGAGCCGCCAATTTCTCTGATTTCAAGTACCAAGAAACTGTGTCACTATATACATAGTGATTATTTTTCTATACATATTATTACTGTGCATATTTGATTGATCTAAAGTGGATGACAAAGATGCTGCTTTACAATTTTCGCGAGTCGCAAGCCACCGCCTTTTTGTCGCCGAGACCCATCGTTATGGTTCATTCAATTTTATGCGCAGTTGAGTCACATTACTGCCGACGAAACTCAATTTTATACAGCGATCGCCGCGTTAGAATCAGAGGTACTGCAATCAGCTCGTGAAATAATTCTGAATTCACCGGCGACGGACAAATGCAAATCTTTTAAAAAAATTAATTTATGTTTATGAAGAATTCGAGACAGAATCAAGCAGTTATTGCACGATTTACGGTTGGGTGATATGAGGCCTTCTCAATCGCTGTCTAAAATGTAAAATGTCTAGCCGCCGGTAACCTAACGGATAACATTCTCAAAACAATATGGATGAATAGACTCCCATCTAACATGCAAACCATTTTAGCGGTCAGTACGAAGCCACTTAAAAATCTTCCCGAAACCGCTGATAAAATTCACGAGCTGACCATTTCAGCGCAAATAAACGCAGTGCAGGCTCCTGCTATTGTGGCGTTACAGACTCAAATTGATGATTTGTCCAAACAGGTTGCTCAGTTAGTAGCCATCAAGCTGAAACTTTTCAGCGCAACCGCTCCACATCACGTGATCGAAATACACGTCGTAGCCCACTGAGGAAACGTTATGAAAGCCGGCTATTCATAACCCGGGTATTTGTTTTTACCACCACAAATTTGGAAACAAGGCAAACAAAGCCCACCGTGTCGTTATAACGACCAGGGAAACGAGAAGGGCCGTTGCTCGAAGTTGTGAACGACAGCGGCCGGAATTTTGCACGCCTTTTCGTCATCGAAAAGAATTAGGGCTTGAGGTTTCTTGTAGACACCGGGGCTGATGTTTCTGTCATTCCACCACATTTTCACGAACAAAAGCGCCTTACCAACTTACAACTTTATGTAGCAAATGGAACTCCTATTCAAACTTTTGATGAACGCCTGATATCTGTTGATTTAGAATTGCGCCGCAACATCCAATGGCCATTCATTATTGCTACTGTTTCAAGTCCTATTAGTGGAGCTGACTTTTTTCAAAAATTTTCTGCTTGTCGATCTTAAGAATCACCGTTTGATATATTCCGAGAGTAATTCGCATTAGTCAAGATTTAAGCATTAAACTGATTTCGGGTAACTCCCCATGGCATCAACTCCTCAGAGAATTCCCTACAAACACGCGCCCAGTTATAGGTATTTTCGAACCCAAGCACGACATTATATTGAAACTACCGAACTTCCAATTGCAGCTAAACCAAGACGCTTACCTCCGGACAAGCTTAAAGCTGCCAAAGAGGAATTTCAATACATGATGGAACAGGGAATTTGCCGTCCTTCAAAAAGTTCATGGGCTCTAACTAATTCGGAAACGAAATGGTAACTGACGCCCGTGTGGCCATTATCGTCGGTTAAATGCAGCTACAATTCCTGATCGTTACCCAGTCCCTCACATTCAAGACTGTATGCAAGTTTCAGAGGGAAGAGCTATTTTTACCACCCTTGATCTTGAGCGGGCGTATCACCAATTGCCCGTTAACCCAGCTGATATTCCAAAAACTGCGGTTATTACGACTTTTGGACCATTTGAGTTTCGGGTCATGATTTTCGGCTTATGCAATGCTGCTCAGACGTTCCAACGCTTCATGAATCAGATGTTAATCGGCCTCGACTTTTGTGTACCTTATTTTGATGACGTCTTAATCGCCTCCTCTTCAGAGCAAGAACACCTACCACATTTGAGAACAGTTTTTGAACGTTTTCAAAGGTACGGTGTCGGTCTTAATCCTTCTAAATGCGTTTTTGGCCAACCGAGAGTATCCTTTCTTGGTCATGAAACTTCCGCTGATGGTGTTCGACCGCTTCCAGACAGAGTCACCGCATATACCCGTACCATCTCCAGTGAAGGACTTAAGAATCTTGCTATGCTTAATTTTTATCAACGTTTCTTACCTTATGCAGTGACCATACAAGCTCCTCTAAATTCTTTTTTGGTTTGAAGCAAGAAAAACGATAAACGTGTTACATAACCTGGACCACAGAATCCCGCGAAGTGTTCCAAAAATGCAAAAATGATTTAATTTCGGCAACAAATTTTGCACTATCCTTCCGCATCTAAACTATTATCACTCTACGTTTATAAGGTATTTTTCCCTCTTTCCTAGCCTGCCTTCGTGGCGTAGTGGTTCTGCACGCTGGGCCGGTACTCCACAGGTCCGCGGTTCGATTCCCGGCGAAGGCGTTGCATATTTTTCATATCCTCTGCTTCCCAAAAATAACCTAATGTCTCTCCACATTGACAACAGCTATAGCAGCAGTTTTACAACAGAAAGATCAAGAATTATGGAGACTACTTTCACATTTTTCTAAAAAAACTCTCACCAGCACAAACCAGATACAGCACTCACGATCGCGAATTGTTAGGAGTTTATGAAACTGTCAAATATTTTCGACATATACTAGAGGAACGCGTTTTCATGATCGTAACAGATCACAAACCCTTAACCTATACTTTTCAACAGCGTTAGGATAAAGCTTCTCCTCGTCAAATGAGACACCTAGACTTCATAGGGCAATTTTCAAAAGATATCCGTTATATTGAGGGTTCGCAGAATATTGTTGCAGACACCTTGTCTCGTATTGAACAACTAGCCGTTCCTTCGCGAATAAACTTTGCTGCCCTTGCGGATGAACAACACCTGGATTCAGAACTACAAACCCTCTTGAAAAGCATATCTTCCACCAATTTGTCATTTACTTCATCAAAGTCTTGAAAAGCAAATTTATCATTACTTCATCAAAGTCGATCCTTTCAAATTTTTTTCCTTCCACACTTAAAAATGCTAGATGGCTTAGGGGATCACAACATTGTTGATTATAAATATGTGAAAATGTATTTTAATTAGCTGAACGAACGTTCGTAGCTAGCATTTGATAATGAAATAGTAAGTAGTATTTGAAGTGCGACTGTTAGGTTTGGAAAAACATTTTCTCTATAGATCTGTAGTGGAGTTTTAGGTTCCGTTTCTTTTCTACTGCGGAGTAACGTCATGCAGTCACATTCACTGCTCAAAACAATTAGGGGATGTTGTGGGTTCGGTATGAAATAACCATATAATCGACAATCTTTTTGAACAAAAGGAAATAGATTATGGAATCGGATTATAAAGGAAAATTATAATGTTTACAAAGTTGGGAATAGACAAATTTAGTCTGTGACGTCAACAACTGTGTGTTTGAGATAAGGAGTGACAAGCGACCTGCAGCATTCCTTTTGTAGTAGGAGATTGAAAACAATTGAAAAGTTGTGTGGTGGTGTATTTAATTATGGCAAAGCACACTAGGGCTATCTGCCTAAGAGGAGGGATGCCTTCGTGGAGGACTTTCTAAGGGAAACTGGTTCGTATACACGTTACACAGGGGGAAAACCACGAAAACACCCATCCAGCCAGCCCGTTCGCGGGATTCGAACCTCGGACCGAATTACCAGTGTTCAGCGACTTTACCGCTCGGCCGCTGGTGGGCAACAATTGAAAAAGAGTTGACTGTTTGTAGCAGTCAGTCCGATGTTTTAGCAAGATGACTTAGTTGAATCGGTAGACTGGAAGGCCATCAGTCGTTTACAGGAGAGTCAAAAGCAATCCATTGTAGCGGAAGCGTTAGGATTTTCACAAAATGTCATTTCCAGATTATGGAATCGGATTTTGGAAACTGGATATGTTTGAGAAATTCGGGACAAGGTCGTGTTATCGTTTTAAAATAAAAAGCGGGAGATATACGTGCATTTCGTTAAAAAAAAATATATCTCTACTTTGGAGAAATAAAATGGTCAGAAAGAACGTTTTGGTTGATGTACTGCAAACATTTTATTACACATCTTATCAGACAAATCAAGAAAATAAATAATTAATTATATTACAATAGTTATTAATTTTAAATATATTTTCCAGAAATCGATCAAAATAAAAACTGAAATTTTCCGGAAAGTATTGTTTAAAAACCATTTGGCGCCCCTCTAGGAGCAGCGCCCGGGGCATCATGCACCCCCTTGCCCCCCCCCCCGTCGCTACGCCACTGCTCATTCACGCAAAACTGACTCTGCGGTTTTACCACGCGCGGCTTCATCTTATAACGACACTGAACTTGACACCCGCCTTTTTTCGCCGCCGCTAGTGCGGACCTCACTCTCTTTCATCCGCCTCCCACACTCCTTTCACCCTTCTCTCTCTCTCTCCCCCTCCCGTTCTTTATCAGAAGTCGAGTAAAAAAATGTTTCTACATCTTGACACTCGAGAATAAAATACGATCTGTGTGTGCATGCCAAAAATACTTATCTACCTATGATAAAATGATTACAGCAGAAAGTAAATTTATTGTTCGCAGGTCAGCTTTGTCTATGAACGACAGCTTTCCACCAGTGGAGTAGAGAGCATAACTGGTGCCCGGGGCGAAATGCCTTTTTGGCACCCCCCTCTCCCCCCAAAAAAACACAATGATATGATGAAAATCTTGTTTGGAGGCCATTTGACGCCCTTCTGCGAGCCGCGCCCTGAGCATCATACACCCCCTTCCTCCCCCCTTACTACACCACTGCTTTCCACATTACCTTCGGCGAAAATTTAACGTCTGTTGACAAGAAATTAGTTTTTTCTTTCATGCTACAGCCCGTAGCCGGACTACAGTGATTGGATTTCCTTTTATGCACTTTTTTAGTAATTAGAAGAATAGAACAAGAAATTTCACAATGTTGATGTAAATAAAGACAACAAGACTAGAAACGAATGTGCTATAGTGTTCGTGATCTGAGCGCTTTGAGCATTACAGAAGTTTTCGTCACATTTAAGAGAGTCGTCGAAGCCCAAGGAGGTGTAACCTCCTTGTTGGAGCCAATAGAGAACGAGAACGCACTTTCGTTTCAAGCTATTTCTATTTGGGAAAATAGCAGTTTGTGAATTGGCAACACTTAAGTAGGATGTAGTTTGTTGCAGTGTCAAATGTAGTGAAAAGTGAAACACATTTTTAAAAAGGTATCAGTTCAAATTCTTTTAAATTGGGAATTGACATCCTCCTTTTGAGTATTAGTTTGTATATATAAGGTAAGAATTGCGTTTGTGATTAAGTTTACTATCTCTCATGATCTTTATAGTTAAGTTTAAATATGGTTTCTAATGGTACCGGTCGTAATACTGTAATATTTCATCATTTTCTTGATAAAATGCCTACAAGTATTCAGCAGATTTAATTTAAAATGTGCGTTTTTATGATTTATAGGCAGTACTATGGGGTATGATACAATACGCTTCCAAGGAGAAGTCGATGAAGAACTCATATGCCCTATCTGCTCTGGTGTTTTAGAGGAACCGTTACACGTAAGCTAAATACAGGTTTATCGTATTGTATGTTTTTAGCAGATTCTTAAGTATTGTGGCTCATTTCTAACCATATATACGTTGCAAATGTCGCAAGTTCCTCATTTATTGCTTTCATGTATTTATTGTGTAATAAACCAAACATGACATTTATTTCATAAATTATCTTTTAATAGATTTTACCCCAAAGTCATGATTCTGTTATATAATTAAGAATTATGTTGTGTTTACAAGAGATTTTTTTTTTTTTTTTTTTTTGTTGCTTGTTTTGTTTTTACATCATAGACATGCAAAATGGATGTTCAATAACTATTGAACTTGGCTGACTTCGGTTTAACGTGACTTCGGCTGACATTGGCTTGGCTCATTCATATCTATCGGCAATTAAACCAGCTTTCATGCAAGAATCGTATGTCTTTCATCCATCATCCAATCCATACAAAAACCTCAAATTCACAATTTCATCATAATCCAACCCATCAACATTCATCCTCTTAGTCACCTCAGACATACTCAAATGATGGTACCCACAGCAAAATAATAGCAAGTTCAAAATACAAGACCATACCATGTACGTGCAACCAAGTGCAGCAATTGAAAAGAATGGTAAGAAACCAAAACACGAGTCCATACGAAAGGGTTACTATTACAAAAAATAGCCAAAATGTAAATTTATCACAACACATTGGCAATATTCGCAGAAACATGACCTTTTTAATGACGAAAACTAAAATTTTCCCTTAAGGCTAGTTTAGCCAACATTATTAACATCAGAGTTACCAAAAAACCAATTTCACGCAGTAGGCTTCTAGATTTCACGAACAACCAATACCACTTGACGATTTTTTTCAGACAAAAACCAAGGGGTACTGTAAAGTAAAGATTAGCTCAATTAACATCTCATCTAACGTAGCGGTCTAAAGCTCTAAGAATGAGATGCAACTATGTATGCTTAGAAGTCTACTGTATTTTCATTCCTTCATTTAATGAAAAATCAGGGAGACATTAAAATATAATTGTAATATGTGCAAGCGGTGATGGGGAAGAAATATTCATTAATTTGTGTCAGGATGGCCAATCAATGAAAGAATTTTATGCCAGATTATGCAAGAAAACGTCATTATACCTGAAAAAAGTATTAAATTTTTATTTGCTTTCGTTTCACTCTGCAAAAGCATTCTACAATATTATTGTGTTATCGCAGTAATGAAGCTCAATGTAAAACTGTTAAATTTACTCTTTTTGAGGAAATGCGAAAAGAAAATTGTCAAAACTTGTTTTGTTGCTATAATTTGTATTTTTTGTTGCTATAATTTGTATTAGCCGTTGGCATAATCTTTTGCTTAGGACATCAAATGGTCTTAATATGGCTGTGTCTTTTGGGATGACATGTTCATAAGATTCCCTCCTCTGTGTCAGAATATGCATTGCAGAATAAATGAATGAATAATTTAATAATTTAGTTTGGAAGAAATGCATGTTTGTAGATAGACATAGGAAAGGAAATTGTTATAATTATATAGATGGACTCCTATATCCATTGAATTAGGTAACCTCGTGTCAGTGTTTTAGAATGATATTGGGTCTACATGCAGAGCTGTATTAATCTAAGAAAACATTGGAGAATTACAGAATTTTCGGCATTGCAGACCTAATCATCACTACTCTCCATGTATACAATAACCTGACTTTTTAAAAAAATCAGACGAACTGTGTAAATTTATTTAATAGACTTATACTATAACAAGGCAAAGTGCAGTGTTTCTGAAAAAATGCAACATTTTCATTTACAAGCAAATAATACAGCGTCATTATGATTCATTACATGAATAAAACCTCCACACACTAATCACAACAAACATGACCATTGAATTTCAAAACCATGTGCTGTATTACCACCACCAAGACAGAAGATAGCATTACTCACCGACTAATTCATGCGCAACCATTAGTGGATTGTCAGATAAATACATTTTCATAAAATTTTGGGTTTCTTACTTTGGTGGGTGTCATAACACTTTGCCCGATGATTCTTGTCCGGTTGGGTCAATAATGCAGTAGTACTGAAATTTATATGGTATAACTCTGATATACGCCCTAATTCCACCAAATGTGGCAATATGTGTACTGCGCTGGTTTTTGGTGCGATTGCGTGTTGTATGTTGTTGACGTTGAAAAATCTTTCGCTGGAGCTCGTTGGTTCGCGAAGATAGAGGGGAAAGATAAAATGGTGGAAGTTGTTGAATTGAAGTTCGGCAAAAGGAAATATCGTGGCCATCCTGTTGAGGGGCAGTGGGTATTTGGAGGTGTGGAAAGAGGGTCTGGGGGATTATTTTTAGTGGCTGTGCATGATAGAAGTAGGGATTTGTGATTTTATTTATTTGTGAACCACAGTATGGATTTTCTGATTAGTATGCCTGACTGTCATATAAATACAATAGTGATTATGTGGCGGCATGTTAAAGGCGGTATGAAGTTGGTATTTCTGCTGTTCGAAAAAGCATTAATTCATGGTAAGTGCATTTTATTTTATTCTTGTTCTTATTCTGTAGAATGTTATGTTCATTGTTTTTTTAGTATGAATTTCTGTTGTTATTGTTGTTTTTTTGAATTGTTTGAAATTTATTTTAGTTATATTAGTTTATTTTGTTGATTAGTGCGTAGCATCTAGACTGTGCAATTCGTAGATGTTTTTTAAAGTTGAAATAGAACGCTGTGTACATGGTATTCTTTGAAATTTATTATGTTAATTTATTAAAGCGATGTGTGAGTAGTTCGTAGATTCGTTCATTGCCTAGTTGTGCCATTCGTAGATGTTTTTTTAAGTTAAAACATATCGCTGTGTACATGGATTCTTGTCAAATATTTTTGGTTAGAAACTTTACGTTTTTGCTACCTAAATTTTTTGTTTTCGTTTCAGATTTTTAGCTTAACTTGTGTGCTCAAAACGTGGTTTCTGCATGTGCGAAAACCGCGTTTTTGCAGACATTTTAGGCTTAAAGTTCGAAATGTAGACAAAAAATTTAGATAGTAATATAGCAGCGTTTGGCGAGAAATTTGGTGACTTGAGGGCGCATATCAGAGTAGTTACATTTATATATAGATATAGAACTACTCTTATATGTGCCTTGGCGAGAAACTCCACGGTGCCATATTACTATCTAAATTGTTTGTGTATATTTCGAACTTTAAGCCTAAAATGTCTCCAAAAATGTGGTTTTCGCACAAGCAAAAACCATGTTTTGAACACACAATTTAAGCTAAAAATGGCTAATCTTTGGAATATGGTAACAGCGACATTTTGGTAAGGCGATAAAGGTTACTAGCTAGGACTTTAGCAGTGTACATGGCTAAAGTCAAGAGTGTGCGCAATGCCATTTTTGTGCAATTCTAGGATGTTTTTTTAAATGAAAATAGGTTGACGTGTACATGGATACCGTGCATGTGCAATTCTTAAAAACGCGGCAAGCAGTGGGCGATTCTGCACTTTCTCCCAATTTCGCACCTAATCTTCATCATGATTAAGCACTTTGTTCCATAAAAGTTCTAGTATAAGCGTAATTAAATGTTGAGTTAAAAAAAAAAAGCCTTTACTTCGTGAAAACAAAATGGCGTCCAAAACAAAACTAGTAGTTTGCTGTAGCAGGGTTGGTCGCCAAAGTTTCGCCAAAAAATCGGCAAGTTACCGTAATCCAAAGATTAACCCTAAAAATCCAAAACAAAAACAAAAAATTTAGATAGTAAAAACGTAAAGTTTCTAACCAAAAATATTTGACAAGAATCCATGTACACAGCAATATGTTTTAACTTTAAAAAAAATCTATGAATTGCACAATCTAGGCAGAGAAAGAATCTACGAACTACGCACACCTCGCTTTAATAAATTAATATAACAACACTAAATTTTAAAGAATACCATGTACACAACATTCTGTTTAAACTTAAAAAAATCTACGAATTGCACAATCTAGGCATTGCGCACAAATAAACAAAATAAACTAAAATAAGTAAAATAAATTACAAACAATTCAAATAACAACAGAAATTCATAGTAAAAAAACAATGAACATAACATTCTACAAAATAAAATAAAATAGACTTATCATAATACATACGTGATTAAAATTTTGCCAGTCACACAGTGTTTCTCAACAAAAGTGCTACGATTTTGCTATATCACATCTTACTGCAATTCAAAATTTCAAAAGTAACGATAAAAACTTCCTCCAAAGTTAACTTACTGCATGAAAACCACAATCCAAGTCTTAAACTCCGCTGACAGCCACATACTTTACCAGCAAGCATTTAACCATGAATCCGCACAAGAACTATCAGAAATGCCCTTCTTCGTCTGAGTTCTCGTAGCAGCTTCGCATTTCGGACTCCGTTTTAAAACTCGCACAGAAATTCCAAAAATACACTTTGATTCTCATAAACACACCCATGAACAATAGACTCGTTAACAACTCCAACATAGTACCTTTTAATACTAAATTTACTTTCCACACAATCTAAAATACGCGACTGAAATCTTGCCACCACGTCTCTAAGTTTCAATGTCAAAAGGGTTGCCATATGAATAGCATCGTCCACCAGACCATCCCACAGCACGGAATCGTGCCGAAAACTGGCGCAGAACACGTATCGCCACATTTGGTGATCTTAGAGCTCATATAAGAGTAGAGCCATATATATATATATATATATTTATTTATTTTCCCTGACTTATAAAAAAAATTCACAAGCTCATCGGTGACTAACTTTTTGCCAACATAGCAAGAAAGGCAACAGCTGTTTTCAAAATGGTGGCACACCGTGAACTCCAGACAAGAGTAATATTTCAATAAAATTTTAAAATAAGACACATCGATAACACTTACCTTTTTCAAGAATTTCTTTTTAGCCCACAAGAACGTTATTACAGAAGGGCTATTAGTCTCGAAATGGCATTCTGCGTCAAATTACTGAAAGCATTGAATCTCTTTTGAAATTGTAGCCACCTGTTACCGTGTATTCTATTTAAAGAAATTAAGTAACGAAGAATATGCGTGTATGTATGTATGTTTCTCGCACTCTGAAAAACAATGGTACCTAGAGACGTCAAATTTTGAGTAACGTATACCTTCAACCAAATATGGGCACCTGGAAGGCTAGATTTTAAATTTCAAATTTAGTTTATTATCTGTTTCATATTTTGTAAAACTTAACTGATTTTTGATTAAAAACTCGATGATTTCAAAGTGAGCAGTTTTAACACTGTATGTAGTAAAACATCTTTATCCTCAGTGCACGAGACTGTCAATCAGAAATTCTAAAGATATGCCATTTTACGGTAGAGTAGACTTTAAGGCCCCGTCAGACGAGGGCGTAAAGGGCATAAGTGGTTAAAGCCGAGCTCCGTTACCAAGGCAACCAGTCTCTGCTACGTCACAGAATCTGGTTTAGAGCTCGTGGCATAGGGTTCAATGTTTTTAACTTTAAGCCGAGTTTGGGATAAGCGTCGACCAATCAGATCGAAGCTAAAACGAAGCGGCTTTCTTTAGACGATTTCGCTGTCACAACGAAGGCAGCGTTTTTTTTTTAATATGGAACACATCGTATCCGAATGAGTTGTAATCGTATCCGAACGAAATGAAGAGTTGATCTCGCAAGAAATCTACGATGATGACATGCATTTTTTAATGAGTTTTTATTGCATTTTTAATGAGTTTTTCAATTTATATTGAAAAATATGGATGAAACTCGTAAAGCGAAAGTTAAGCTCAGGATTATTCACGCTGTGTACGATCCTGTAGATGATTGATCCCATCCAATATTTTCCATTTTATTGTGAAAATTCTTTAAAAAATGCATGATTGCAAAAATTTTATTTTTTCTGTGTAAATTATTATTATTTTCTTTCTGTCTATAATTTCTTGTTTAATTATTTTTGTATTTAAGAATAAATTTATTGAAAAAGCTGGAAATATTGTATTGCTATTTGCTTCAAATGCTGATTTTCTTTCCAAACAAACTTCATGAATTAATTTTACTAAAACATCAAATCAATATCAAGAATCTGCTGTTTTTTTTTTAATAGTAAAAATATTACTTTAAAGAAAAAAGAAAAAATTATTTTCACTTATTTAAGAATAGTCACAATAGTCAATTCAATGGTGTAAGCTTTGTATAAGTAATAAAAGATTAATCTTTTGAGAAAATGCTCTTATGAATTCCAAGAAGGAAAAGATGTAGTGAAATATCCTTAAAATAATCAAGAGTCTAGACAGTTTTGTCTCCTGTTGAAGTTCTGTTCTGTTTTTTAATTACGTTCTCCATGAAAGGAATTTACTTTTAATGAAACTGAATAGCACACATAATTCGTAACATAGACTATAATTTAATGAATAGTATTTATTATTATTATCCACTCTTTATTACTATCATTTGAATGGAATTTTGATCATTAAATTCATGCTATTTCTCTGGTAGAAATTCCTGGATAACGTATGAATGTTTATAATTTTGATGTATTTGAAGACTTGGGTACCTAAAATTTGTCAATGTGAAATTACTTTTGAGATTTGGTCGTAAATAGAAATGACAGCATATGTTGAAATTAAATTCAGGGGTGCGGCTTATACATGCAAATTATTAAATAGGTGTATACAAACAGCTGGCAACACAGCAAAATGTATTTAATGATTGAGCATAAAATACATTGTTGGGTGAACGTTTCCTAGTATTGTACTAGTTGTAGTTGCTGGTCATTGTGACCAGTTGTGGGATACTATTACTAGTGATAATTGATACTGGTAGTGCAGCAAACTACTATAGTGATCGACAGGGACAGTGAATAAGGATTGCTAAGCACACGTTTCACTGTCACAGAAACATGTTCCTTTTGATTGAAAATTTAAAAAAAGAAATAATCATAATAATGTATGGTAAGTACTGTTTTTAGCTTAACTGCTTTCACACCTGCAAAATGGAAAAATATTATATACAGGCTATCTGTTAGTTATCCTCAAGATTTTTTTTAACTAGGCATATTTAGAATATCGTATTTCTCCCAAGAGAAATTATATATAAAAATTGAAGAAGGTTTTATATATATAAATATGCATGTGCATGTTTATAGTATAGAGAGTACTACAGTACAATGCAGAAATATTCCATAGTGCTTTGCACAGAAATATATGTGCCAACCAAGTATTGGTCTTTCAAAAAAATATATCTCGACCATTTCATTCTTTACCTTCCTCCGTTGCCTCTTGGCTAATGAGAAGGGCAGATAAAAGATCATTCTGTTGAGCCAGTAAAATTTTGTGGTGAGCTGAAAAAAACATGACACAACGAAAAAAACAAGCAGAGCGAACGCTGGAAATCAATCGAGCGGGAGACCAGCGTGGGAAAGTTGTAGACATTCCACGCATGCGCAAATTTAGCTTCTCTCATTGGCCACTGCTTACACCTCATTTTCGCAGGTGTGAACAGGTCTCCCCTATTTTATGCCCTTATGACTATGCCTCTATGCGCTTTACGCCCACGTCTGAACGCACCTTAAGGTACCCCTTGTATTATGCCGAAGTTGTTGTTTGATTTATCGCCAAGTTGTTGTTTCATTTATGGTAGCCTGAGTAGTTGAATGTTATGGAAACCCTATTGTGACATAATCGGGTGCATGATTCTGAGAATTTTTGAATCATGGGATGTTTTGTAAGCGTTTTTGTGGTGTGTGTTGGTTTGATTCTTTAGACGGTAGAATGGCCGAATGTAGTAAGATTAATTTGAAGTTTCTGTATGATTTGGAGCGAAAGGGAAAAGACCTTTAATTGACTGGTGTGTAAATGAAGGTTTACTTAGTAGCCATTATAAGTGTCCTGTATGTAGGAAGGATATGCGTCTAGTTGAACATAAAAACCGTTTAGATGGATTTGAATGGGTTTGTAGGAAGAAAGGTTCAGATGGTCACTATGTGAAGCGTTCGATCAGCAAGAGTACCTGGTTTGAAAAAAGTCATTTGAGTATGATTTATATTTTGATTTTTACGTGGCTCTGGTTGTACGAAGTGAACTTGAAAATCATGGTAAGTGAATATTTGCTTTTGGTAGTGCTTAAATGTATAACATGTTTTACCTTTTTTTATGTTATTTTATTGTTTAGTTTAGAATGTATTTTATTGAGATTATGTATTTTTTATGTGCCTACATTAGTGCGCACATTTGTGTGCTACATAGGTGCGCTCCTTTAACATTTTAAGGGAAAATATATCGATGTGTACATGGACAAAGTAAAGGGAGTGTGCACAATGCAAGTTTGTGCAATTCTGGGATTTTTTTTTAAGTGAAAATATGTCAACGTGTACATGGATAAAGTTAAAAGAGTGCACAATGCCATTTTTGTGCAATCGGGGATTTTTTTTAAAGTGAAAATAGGTCGACGTGTACATGGATGAAGTCAAAGGAGTGCACAATGCCATTTTTGGGCAATTCGGGGATTTTTTTTAAGTGAAAATAAGTCGATATGTACATGGATACCGCGTTTGTGCAATTGTTTGGCTTGTTATTTTGGCTTTGTGTACCGGCGATTTTTGGCGCAAAAATGGCCGCTTCGCAAGCCAAAATAATGAGTCAAAGAATTGCACAAAATCGGTATCTATGTACTGCCAAAAATCGCCAAGTTTCGCCAAGGGGTACCCTAAACTATGCTTTTACCCCATTTTGAAATATTTTTAGCCCCTCATTTAGCTTATCTCATTGGCCACTGCTTACACCTCGTTCTCGCAGGTGTGAACAGGTCTCCCCTATTTTATGCCCTTATGACTATGCCTCTATGCGCTTTACGCCCACGTCTGAACGCACCATAAGATACCCCTTGTATTATGCCGAAGTTGTTGTTTGATTTATCGCCAAGGTGTTGTTTCATTTATGGTAGTCTGAGTAGTTGAATGTTATGGAAACCCTATTGTGACATAATCGGGTGCATGATTCTGAGAATTTTTGAATCATGGGATGTTTTGTAAGCGTTTTTGTGGTGTGTGTTGGTAAGAGGGTTATCCCAAATGCTTTCGAAATGTGTATGTGCGTGTAGATGAAAAAATGCTCCTCTGGGAGTAATATAAAGTCTGAAAGCTTTCAGATTTTTTTTTTTTTTTTAAATTTTCATTTTATTTACTTTTTTATTCTTGCCATGTACACAGCAATCAGTTTTTGCTTATAAAATATCAGAGAACTGCACAGATATGGCATCTGTCCAACTTTGCATTGCACACTGGCCAAAACAGCTATGCCCGTAGCACATAAAACTTTTTGTTGACACAGTGATTTCTTAAGTATATTGCATTGCCTCATGTCTATTTTTCAATACTTTTCAGTGGAGGTGTGGATAATCTGAAAGTACCCAAATTTTTCTCCTGCCGTTTGGTTTTCCTGTTTTCAACAACTTATAACGTCTCATGTTCTTTGGTAACATAAGCTCTAAGAAACATCTTTACGTGAAGGCATCCCTCGTGCGTACAGAAGCTAGTATTTATGGTTTAAATGAAAAATAATGAAATTGACTTAACTAAGTAAAACTAAGATAGGCTAGTGTCTGCACAATTAGAGTAACACAGAAGTTGGCTCTGACTGAAGGTCGGCATGGCAAGTCTAATGGTGAGAGTAATGCAAAACAGCTCTCAAGATAATTAAATTAATAATGTGGCCTTCAACAGGCAGAATACGTTCTAATTCTACCCTCTAAAACCTCCTTTTAAATACCGTCTCCTTTCTACCTTATTTGAATATCATGCGAGCTAGAAATTTACGTTCTGGCAGGAAAATGGGAAATGAGGAGGACAGGAAAGTAAATTAACATAAAATAATTGGTTAAAGAATTAAACGAGACTTTATAATTTTCCCTGCCGAAATTTAAGTATATGCAATATAGGTCTTTAACAACATCGTTAAGTACTTAAATTCTAAATACTTCTGAGCCAACTTCTTACGATACCATAGAACTTAAACTAAATTAATTATTTTTCATGTCAAAAAACTGGATCTTGAACGCATTTCTTCCATTTACAATATTTCAGCTGCTGAACTTCTTCCAGATTTCCAGGCGCACCAGCAGCCAGGCAGTGAATTCGTTGAACATTGGTATTTGGTCCAAGTTTTGAATCTTGCAAACAGGCTACTTGTATGGGTGTTTTCATGGTTTTTCCCGTGTGTAATGTGTATAGAAGCCAGTTTCCCCTAGAAAGTCCTCCACGAAGGAATGCCTGTCCCTAGGCAGATAGCCCTTGAGGCTTTGCCGTAATCGCATAAAGCAAACCTTCCAGATATCTGAACTTAAGTAAAAAAAATTCAAAACATTGTACATTACTTCAATTTAAGTTCTCTCTTCTAAACCATTTCTTATTTAAACATTTCATTTACATTTATCCGAATTTTCATTCTACCAGTGTTCTATCTCTTTCCCACTGCTCTGCAGTAAAAATGTACCTAAAGATCTAGACAGTGTCTTTTATATAAGTGGCACAACTGTACCACCTAACCCATATTTTACATGTAAGAAATTTGGACTCACTAGACTAAAAAACTCCTTTCTTTCAAAACTGCACCTAATAGGCTAACAAGAGCGTGATTTAAACTTTAGTTCTGGCTGGAGGGCCTAACTTTAAACTCATGCACACAGCTATCCGTTTTCTTTTAACTTAAATTTCTCTTGAATTTGCTAGCTTGTATTTAGACATCTCATTCATATTATACAATTTGTAGCTCTTACAGCTGTGCAAGTTTTAATTTACTACGCATGAATTTCACAGTACTTTTTAATACAAAACATTAAACATACTACAACAAATAAAACATTTACAGTGCATTAAATTAAGAAAAAAATTCAGCTTGCACTTTATGTCAAGGCTTACAAGTTGTTTAGAATTTCTTTGTATTTTTCTTAACATTTTCTCACATCAGTCTCTCAGCCTAAAATAGAGTTTTTGTTTTTAAACTAAATTAGAATGAGTATGAATAATTGCAATTTAACTTCCAAGCTTCTTGCTGCTTAAACAACTGAAATAACCTCACTTGAGGTAAAATTCAAAAAGACTAGCAACTCTTATATAAATTTAAACAGAAAATAAAACTGAATCTTAGTGAGAAAAAATTAAATTTTCACTTATCTTTTTGTTTTTCAGTAATATTCTATTCTTTTATTCATGAACTCTTGCCAAGTGGTATAGATGCTTGCTTGCTGTATATGGAACCTTCTTCAGGCTGAGTCTCCTCCTCTGCCACCAGGGTTTCTTTTTCTTGGGGTTGTTTTGGACTCTTGGCACCTTCCATCATCTTTGAGAATTTTTCGCATCTGCTGGGCCTTTCTGCAGCACTTCAAACCAGAGCACTGCAATTTCTGTGGTCTCATCTGTGTCACTGAAGGTTGCTTAGCTGGACATTTGTTGCATATAACCCTCGGGTTTGATTCCTCAGTGTACTTGGGCCCAGGTGGTAGTCTTTTTTCTCAAATTCTGAGCCTACGCTGAAAATTCTTTTGAACTTCAAATGCCCTCCTGGATTCATTTCTTTTCGGTTGCATTTGTAACCTCTTGTCCTCTCTACATTCTGGCTGCTTCATTATTATCTTTGATTGTTCATCTCTCTTGTTTATTTCCTTGTCTTTTCCTACTTGGAAAAGGGCACTTTCAAAGTAAATGGTTCTCTGCTGCTGTTTCTTGCTGGCTACGCTTTTTCTTCTTGTCCTTCCTGTAAAATATCTTTGAATGTTCGCATGTTATTACTATCTTAGTGGGGCTTGATCTTGATCTATGCTTGCCCCTTATCCACCTTTTAAACAAACTACTGTTTCTCAGATTCTTTCAATTATGTATGGGTCTTGAAATTGTGGACAAAATTTAGCTACCCTTCCTTTCTCAGCACATGATAATGAATGCTTTACCTTGATGACTTGGTCTCCTGTGTTGTAATTGAGTTTCTGCCATTTTCTATCAAAAATACAGCTTCTGTTTTTCCTTTGCCATATCCGAATTTTTCACTGCTTGGTTTATTATTTTCTGTATATTTGCCATTTTTAACCATGGCATTCTCTTCTGCACCATAATTTATCTCATTGGTGTAATTAGTTTCCAGCCTAAAAATAGTTCTGCTGGAGTTTTTCCTCTTATGTCATGCTTAGGTGTCCTTAAGGTAAATGCTAACTTACTGACCCGGCTATACCAGCATTTATGATAGTTTTTCACATAGCAATGTATAATTTTAACCATTATCTAGACCATTTATAGACCCGCTCCGCTGACTGCTGCTGATAAGGCACCATTTTTAGATGTCATATACCAAGTCCTGCACATAGTTCCTCAAATGTTTGGCTAACAGACTATTTTCCATTATTGGATATAACTTTTAACCCTTTGAGGTTCGGTGCATAAAAAAATTTTTTTTGGGAAAAAATAACTTTTCACATAGACAACTAGCCCCTAATACAATGTTTACATATTTTTATTGGCTTCCCTGTAAGAGTATGGGCCTAATAAATATAATCTAATTCATTTGGAAATGTTGTTTTTTGTATTAAGTACCCATCCAGGCTATAATTAACATTGTTATGCAACTGCAATGGTTATGGCACAATCTGATATTTGCTTTTACAAACTTTTGCCCTTCCGGAAAATATACTGCCTTGTGATTCCATTGTATTGTTTTCCTTATTCTCAGGTAGCTGGAAATGGATGAATAGTTTAATTCACATAGAATGTTTAACCTTAAACTCGCTGGGATAACCAGTTTAAGCTTGTAAATTTGATTTGTGATTTTTGAGTAAAATTAAAGATTATTGATAAATTTATAGTTAATTCAGAAGTCAAACAACAAAAATCAGCGTTATATTTACAAAATTTTCACAGACTAGTTTCGATGGTTTTACCGAACCACCATCCTCAGCTGCAAAACCGCAAATGAACAAGATAGGAAGTAATGATTAGATAAGATAAGAGAGCCTGGACAAGAATAAGCAAGTGGCTCCATCTGTTGGTGAAACCAGAACTAAAACATAATTTCTTTAAAGGCCGAAGGCAAAGATGGATTGGAATTAGGAGCGTTAACTAGAACAGAAAGATTTTTTTGAATGTGAAATGCCTCTAGAAAATCCAGTTCTCCAATAGAAGATGTTTTTTGAATAATTTTGGCAGCAGAAAAATTGAAAGTGTGATTTTTGGAAAAACAATGTTGCGCAACAGAAGACTTCTGTGTTTCCTTTTTTCTAACATAAACCGCATTTTGCGGTTTTGCAGCTGAGGATGGTGGTTCGGTAAAAACATCGAAACTAGTCTGTGAAAATTTTGTAAATATAACGCTGATTTTTGTTGTTTGACTTCTTAATTAGTATTTATTCTGCGTGTTATGTCGTCTTAAATTTATAGTTCTCGGCTCTATTTCGGATGGCTGTAATGTCTGGGTGCTCAAAATGATCAGGATCCTTCAAATAAGGATAAATATTTTTTAATTTGAGGTTACTTTATAATTCTTGTACAATCATCTTGAGTCGAGAATACTTGCTGTAAGCATAGCACATTTTATTGTATTATCTTCCTCATCCAACTTTATTCTTGAGAATGCAGCAGCCACTGTATTTTTCTTCCCAGGTGTATATTTAATAATTGAATTGAATTCTTGAAGTTTAAAGGCCCATCTAATCAATCCTGGCAATAAATACTTTCCTGAATATTAACCACTTGCACTACGACTAAACTTCACGGTTGCGGTGCCATGCGCTACAACATAACAAGCGGTAAAGTCTCTCATTTACGCCGCTCTGCGTCTGCGAGTGCAATCCAGAGATGTAACTCGAGAAATACTCGATCTCGTTGTTAGGCGACGTGTGCACCACATTATTTTCATTTTTGTGATAAATGCCTATCGACATAATGTTCACGTCACTCGCTGTTTTAGACAAAAGCATCTCGACGTGCGTGGCACGTCTTTTTAGCGCAAGTGGTTAATGCCCTACACCCACATGATCAGAATATTCCATCTTCTATACTGTCCTTCTGGACCCACTCTTCAGTAATTATTTTACTGGAAACACCCTTCTATGACAGGCGAAACACAGCATAAAATTTTCATGCTAATCACTGCATACAACGAGATTTTGAGATAGACTTGATCAGAATAAACTGTATTAGGTACTTTGCCAAAGTAGACTTTGAATTTTTGTACTGCTAATTAAACTGCGACCGTTTCTTGCTCCATTATAGTTTAGTGTCCCTGTGTTGGATTGAAGGTTTTGCTGAAATTTACCACCATCTGTAAAAAGGCATCTGTAGAAATTTTTTAATTTCCGTTGCCTTCAGGAAACTTTAACAAAGGTTTGGCTGTTTTAGTAAAGTTTTTAATGAAAGTTCTATAATATGAATACATTCTTAAGAATGAAGATAATTTCTTTGTGGTATTCATTGGAGGGTAATTTTTGATAGCTATTATTTTAAAGTTTTCAGTTTAAATTCCTTTCTTGTATATTTTATATCCTTTATTTTTATATATGAAGTTTTGGAGCTGTAAACTTGCACTTGACAGCATGTACTTTCATTCCAGCTTCATTTAGAAGCGAAAATACTTCATATATGCCTTTAATATGTTCGTTGATTGTTTTACTAGTAACTATAATATCATGAAAGTAGATAAACATATTTTTCCCAAGGACTGGTCTTAAGATTGTATCCATTCCATGCTGAAAAATGATGGGTGCTCCATATAAGATGAATGCCATTAGCAAAAAGGCACAAATGCGACTTCAAAATGAATGTGTTTTTCAATAACGCCTTCAAGCTTCACATCAATTTGGAAATAGCCAGATTTTAGATCCAACATGGTCTTGAATGGTGTTGATTTAATTTTCTGAATAATCTCTTCAATTATAAGGAGGGAATACACTGAATACTTGTACTCTAAAGTTTTCTGTAGTCAACGGCAAAATGCAGTGCATCTTTAGTTGGTAGGTCGGAAATCATTTTTCTTTTGCACAACTTCATATTTTATTTCTTAATATTTCCTTTGTTTTCTCCTTTATTTTATCATAATGATAACATTTTGACTTCCCTGAGGCTGCAGTGCATGTATCTGTACTGTGGTTTATAATATATGTTTAACTTGGGCAATCACTAAACAAATTTGAAAACTGATTTTCCAGTTCTTTTAACTTTTCTTTTTCATCTGCCCCCCCCCAAGTAATTCCTTTCAATCTCCAGTGGGTGTATTTGTCTTTCCTCCATCTTATTCATCTCCAGCTGTAAAAAAGAATCTTGAAAATTTAATTCAGCCCCTGCTGCCTTCAAAAAATCAACCCATAAAATTATGGCAACTTTTGAAGATATTTTCATGACTAGAAAGACCATTTTTAATTGTTCATTTTTTCACTTGTATATGCAGTAATATTTTGCATATGCATGTGTACTGTTTGCCTTGGTTGGCAATAACTTTTGCCCCTCCTAAATTAAGCAGTCTATACAGTCAAAAGTCGTTAATTCGGACCTGAAAGCTAAAAACTTTCTGCGCATTCACGCATGCGCATAGGCGTTTACACGTGCGCGTAAGACCTTTACGGCTGCGAATATACAAGTGCGCATGCGCATAATACGTTTACGCATACGCGTTTAATGTATAACGGACGGTATAAGCTAAAACTATCTAATTATCTATTTCAGTTAATGTTGCAGATTGCGTTGTTCCTTAATCTTCGAATTGGATCCGGCTTATTATTTTTTTGCAGACTGTTAGAGCAATTTTATAAAAGTAAGCTTGAACTTTCGGTTATGTCAAACAGAATTTCCGATATATATTTACTAATATGTAAAGGATCTACAAAGCGAAAGTATGTTTTGAAGTCCATTAAACAGAAAGTGGAATTGCTGTAAAAAATGGATAAAGTCATATCCTTTGATTATCTAATCATTCCGAAATATGTTTATCAATTTCACGCTGCTCTGCGAGGGGAGGGAAACGACACAGCGCGCAATGAATTGGAAGTTGATCTGTCAGCACTATCCTTATCTTCAGGGCAGATGTTTTCATTTTATTTGGCTTATAATTCTTTACTAAATGTAGTATTTCATTTTGATGTACTCAGTCTTTGATATGATTTAAATCAAGTTCCTCGTCATTATAATTCGCTTCCGATAGTGAAGAAAGTGACTCGGAGGTTATTGAAAACGAAAAAATTTAGATTGACAAATTAGTCAGTATTCTCAACACAGCAATTATAGGACTTGAACAGCGGAACTTTGTAACTAAACAAGAAATTATGTCTGTTTAATAGAATTAAGGAGAAAGTATTATCACATGAAACGAAGCAAATTAAACAACTTACATTGAAAGAAATGTTCAATAAAGTAAACAAATAAATATTTAGCTTTTTCTTTTTGTAAATTTTGATATCCTTTAGATCATAATTGCTCTTTATTTCATAAATTACGGTTTCATATTTTTAATTTTATAATTTCTGCATGCCATCTTACCAGATTTAAACTGATGATCTATAATCCGGAAAAATCGATAATCCGGAATCGCCGAAGTCCCGACGAGTCTGGATTAACGACTTTTGACTGTATTTTCTAACTTTTTGGAAATAAAGCTACATTGAGCTCTCTTGTCAAACACCGTCTCTATAAGAACATTAATTAGTAATACCTGCTCAATTGGCAATGTCAAATGTTAAACTATGATTTTTTTTTTTTATTACTTTCCGCAGTGTTTCTTTATCCCTTCTTTTTGGGCGACCGCCACTCACGGTTGAATCTTTTCCTCTTTTATCAGATTGTCTTTTCTGGCCAAACTGTGGCCTTCGCTGAGGCACTGGTCTAAAACTTTGCCCATTTGTCCTCTTGCAATATCCTGTCATATACTTTTTTTTCTGCCATGCATCTCTTTTGAAACTTAGTTGCCAACTCGAATAGACTTTCCAAAGTTGTTGGATTGTGGAGCTTGAAAACAAATCTTGTATTTGTGGCAATAAACTAGGCAGAATAGTTTCTTCATCCAGCCTCTTGCTGTACAACAAATTAAAGATTTGAACTTTTTGTAAAATGAAATCTGTCAAGTCTTCAACATTAAGCTGGAATTTGCTAAATACCTGTGGCTCGAGCTTGACCCTGTCTGTCACAATGGGGAACGTTTTCATGAGAGCACCTTAAAATTTTCAAATGTGTATGTATCATTCCCAGTCTTCCCTAATGCGAATTTTCCAATGCACTTATACCATTTAAAAGCCTCGGGTGTAATTTCAGCAGTGATGATACTAACTTTAGTGCCTCTGGTACTGGATACAGTAAAAAATGAGAATTTTAACTGCTTGAGAAAGTTAGTTACTGAGATTTTCCCATTGAAGGTGACGGCAGGTTTCATGGCAGCTCTTATGGTATCGATGATAAATCTAAATCCTTCCATGGGATTAACTGTAGCTGGAGGAACTTACATTGAGGGGGCCAAATGAAACATTGAAGTTTCTTGTGATATGGTTCTATTCAAAATTCAGGAGCTAGTTTAACGTCCTGTGTTGGTAACGTAAATTGTATGAAACATCTTTAAATTTACATGAATTATCACTATGTCCTTCCACATAGACTGGAAAAGGGTGTAAAAGATCCCTTTTATTTAACTTGATTAAAAATTAACAGCTTACAGAAGCCAGCATACAAGAAGCCAGCATTTATGGCTCAAATCAAAGGTATCGAAATTGACTTCTTAACTAAGTAAAAGTAAGTTAGCCTGATGGCTACACAATTACAATAACGCGCAAGTCAATTCTGATCTAAGATTTGTATGAAAGAGTAACAAAATACCATAGAGTATAGCTTACAAGATATTCAAATTTCTAATCTGGCTTTCAGTAGGCTGAACACGCTGGGATTCTACCTTCTAAAAATCTTCCATTAAATACTACCTCCTTTCTACCTCATTTGAATATTACATGAGCCAGAAATTTGCATTCTTACTTGAAATAACTGGTTAAAGAACTAAATGAGACCTTACAAGTTTATTATAAATGTTTGATTTCATGTTTCCCTCAGAAAGTTGATTTTAAACTAGTAATGAATTATAAGTGTTTATCTTGAAACCTGTATACCAAGACCCGACTGCTGTTCCTTCTTAATCTTAAAATTTTTAATTAAAATTATTTAACATTTTTTGAAACTCAAATGGTAAATTTTCAGGTTAGTCTATATTTTAGGGTGCCCCTTGGTTTATCATCAAGTTGTTTCATTTATCGCCCAATGGTTGTTTAATTTGTGGTAACCTGAGTAGTTGAATGTTACGGAAATCCTATTATGATATGATTGGTTGCATCATGGTGTTGAATTTGACTGATGGGAAAATAATTGTAAGGGCTTATTTCTGCATTGGATGTCAGTTTGGAAGTACATTGCTTATTTAGTGCTGTACACCATAAAATGGCTGTATGTGATGAGATTAATGTGAAGTTTCTGTATGATTTGAACAATAGGGGGGAAAAAGCATTAATTGACTGGTGTGTAAATGAAGGTTTGCTTAGTAGTCATTATAAGTGTCCTGTTTGTACGAAGGGGAATGCGTATGATCGAACATAAAGGTTGTTGAGATTGCTTTGAATGGGTTTGTTGCAAGAAAGGCTCATGCAAGAAATGCCACCGACAGTCCGGCACTATGGAAGATATTTTTTACTCTTATTTTTGTGACTTTATATGGTGACGTAAGTATGCATATTCTAGTTCAGATAATTTTAGGAAGTTTATGGATGCTGTTAAGGAATTTTTTGTGCCACAGACTAAAGAGACAAATTTCTAAGTATGGTAAGTCAATATTTCCTTTTTGTCGAGTGTACGTGCGATATGTATTTACTTTTTATGTTATTTCATTGTGTGATTTAAAATGCAGTTTATTGAGCTTTGATTGGCTAAAAATTTTGTTCAATTTTGATGATGAGTAACTTTGTTTTAACATTATATGATGCCATCATTCACCTGATTTTTTTAAAGTGAAAAATAGATTGATGTGGACATGGACAAGTCAAGGGAGTGTGCAATTCTGTGATTTTTTTTTTAAAAGTGAAACTAGATCAATGGACATATGCATGGATACAGAGTTTGTGCAATTCTTTGATTTGTTATTTTGGCTTTGTGTAGTGGCTGTCTTGAAATTGTGCCTTGCTGGTCACTTGCCAATTTTTGCCAAGGGGCACCATGAAATATATTTTTACCAATTTTCATTATGTTAGAATGCAGTCTAAAGTTTTTAAATTGCACTTTTTTTGTAAAATTTTCGTTTGATTTTCCCGTGTAAAAATTTTAAAAATTAACTATTAATGAGCGTTTTTATCATCCTCTAAAACAGTGGGTGATATTATATAGCAGGTATGGGCAAACTGGGCTCTCAGGTCCCTTAATTGCAGCTCGTGAACGACTGTTTGAAATCTTAATTGTGACTCTCTTACAACAAAAGTGTTTTTTTTTTTTTTTTTTTTAATGCAGTTGCATTTTGAAACAGAACTTGTGCAATAATGTACTCCTTTATAAATACGTAATTTAATTTCTTAAATTACTTAATGAGTGTAATAATTTAATTGATTTCTAACTGTTCATCATACACTAATCGTAAGAGCAGCAAACAATAGTAAATTATTCGGTTTTATGCAAAATGTACTATAATTACCATGTTATTTTTAGAGCAGATAATGGTCATTCGGGATACAAAAGGCAAATGCAAAAATAATTTGAAAAAGTAATTGCATTAGAATTATTTTCTCCTCTTGGGTTTTATTTTATTTGAGGCAGTTTCTTCTTACAATTCTAGCTTGTTCTCAGTAATTCCAATTCAGTATTTCAGAAGTTTTTTTTATTGTTTATAATACTGCTTTTATTCAGTCTTTGAATGACTTGGGCAGTCTCTGAAGAAACCTTTTCCAGAGAAGAGAAATGCAGTACGTATAGAGTCTCTTTCAAATTAGAGCTGTGTTTGAGGTCTGACGGACATACATGTAGACATTCAGACGGTTGAGCTAAAATTTCTCATTCATAATTTGGTTACAAACTTTTTTATGTCCATCCCTAAACAAATCAGGTGGTTTTTTTTTTTTTCATTTTTCTGAAAAGTTTTCACACTATATACTCACGTGCTAATATGCTGCAGGCAAACTTTTCCCAGTTGAAATGCTTTCCTAATGTCTTCTTAGTAATCCTAGGCAGAAATTATCATTCACTTCATCTATGATTGTACATGTGAAACTTCTTTGTATGACTGCATATGTAAGATTGTACATGTGAAACTTCTTTGTATGACTGCATATGTAAAACTGAGGTCGAGGGGAAGGTGAACTACTTAACTAGTCTGACTGCAGTTTAAACTCTGATCCTAAGTTACTAAACCACATTTCATCAAATTTTTCAAGACGAAAATCTTACCTTTGTCATCAAATTTGTGTTTCAATGAAGTTGCATTAAACAATAAGGAACACTTCGAGTTCAAGCTTTTTTGCCCAATGCAAAGCTTTTCTCAAAATACAGTATATTGATGCTGGTGACACTGCATCCCTCAGTTTGCAGAACTTGCCTCTTAAAATACTTTTTAAATGAACCTACATGTTATTGGCATACAATCATGTATCTCAAATCTTGCAGAGCAATATTAGAAATATATATATTTAATTTATAGTGGAAGAATTTAAAGATAACTTGAATCATGAATTGATTTGCTTTTGAATCTGATCCCAAAAGATTTTCAAATTTTTTTATTTCTTGAATCCATCAAATAAAAATAAGAAGGGGGGGGGGAGATAAAAAGAAAAAGCGTGTGTGATGTTAAATGAAAAAGTTTGAAATTTGCATTTAACTGAAAAACAAGTATAAGAATACATTTTCAAAAACATACTTACCTTTGTTAAAAAGATGCAAATGACATGTAATAAATGAAATATGTAATTAAATTCCTGAATCTTGAGGTTCATTTTCCCTATACTGTTTCATAGACTTATTTTCAGCCCAAATTTCAAGTAACATTTCAAAATTCAGCAACCATATGAGAATTTCGGCAGATTTCATTGGATGCCAAACTGAAACAGTGTCTCACACAGGGCCATTATGTGGTGAATTTAATGATTCAGATATAAGTGAAACTGCAACAATCTCATTCATTTATTAGCAAACCAATAAAACTAATCATTCCAAAATTTTGAACTAAAAAAATCTGGTAATTACTTAAATTATGATGCAAAAACCTTGAATTAAAAAAAAAAGCTTATAATTTTTGTGTTTTTTCCCCCTCCCCCATGCATAATGTGAATATGAGCAAGTTTTCGTTACAAAGTCGAGCCTACCAGAGGCCAAGCAGTAAAGTCGCCGAACACTGGTAGTTAGGCCTGGTTTAGATTCCAGATGAATGGATTGTCTGTTATGGCGTTTTCATGGTTTTCCCTATGTATAATGTGAATACGAGCCAGTTTCCCATAGAAAGGCCTTCACAAAAGCATCTCTCCTCTTAGGCAGATAGCCCTTGAATGCTTTTCCATAATCTTGTAAACCAACTCCTTTAAAAGGTCTTCAAAAAGCCATACCTCCCTTTAGGTATATTGCCCTGTGTGCTTTGCCATATTCAAACCTTTCTTTCGATTTCAGTGTATTTCTGCCTATTCAAACAATTATAAATTTGGGGAGGAGGGAAGAAAACTAGAAGAAAATGCTTGGTCTGAAAAAATGTTCAGTTGCATGGTTCAATAGTGTGATTTATATATTGTAATGATGTCTCCAGATACGTATTTGGAAACAAATTTTCCTAACTACACATGTGGAGACATAAAAGTTCTTATTTATATTTATATGTAAGCATGTTAATTACACACTCACAAAAAAAGGCAGAATTCTCATTAATTTACTTTAAATGCTTCTTTTCATGAAGATCTTAAAATGATGTACATAAGAAATTGTGACTTGAAAATCTGATTGTGGCTCTTTAAATTTCCTGATTCATAACATGGGACTCCAGTTGTCCTGAAGTTTGGCTACCCTGCAGTATAGAATGGCTGCCAACTTGCCTGGGATTACTGGAAATTTTCCCACTTTTTGATTTTTAGCCTCTCATTTGGTTGTTACAGATGTTGCTTTGTTTTATAATCTGCTAAACTAGAACCATTTTATAAAACTCAAAATGAAACTAGGGATAGTAGTACTGATAAACTCCGAGCGGAGTTTTGTGAGTTCCAGGTTGAAGATCTCTCTCATGAAATTTTGTTAGAGAAATGTATTGATGAGCAGTGAGTTTTGATTTCAAATCTTCAGAATGTCTGCAGCAAGGAAAAATATACAAGGTTATCTTAAATTGCATTATTAGTTCTGACTATTCCTCACATTTATACTTGAATGTGAATGGATATTCAGTCACGTGAAGATAATAAGATAACATCTCTTTGAAAAAATTGCTGACTGCTTAAGTATCTAAGAAAAAGAAGAAGAAAATTCTTATAACATATTCTTTCAAAAAAAAAAAAAAAAAAAAAAAAAAAGAGGCTATGGCAGCAACACTTGTCATTTTGTAATGAAAGTCAAACCGTGCAAATTCCATCCTCCTCTATTAATGATTTTCAGCATAATTTTCTTTATTAAATGTAAATTGTTTTAATCTACTGCAGATATCTGTAGAAATTTTATGAAGATTCAGTATATGCTTAATCATTTAATATTTGTATTTAATTTTGTTTTACTTCAATAACTGGTACATTACTAAGTTTATCCGCGTAACCGTATCCACATTAAATAGTAATTTTATTTTCATTGCATATAAAAGTGCTTTGACAAGTCTTTCCTACTAGTAAATACTTAGTGATTACTAAAAAATAATAATCAGGAAGATTAATTAAATATTATTGTGTTAATCAGCTATCATGTCTCACTAACAAAAATTATTTAATACAAAAAGGCTAAAGCTATTACATATTGTTTAAGTTGTAATCTCAAAATGACCCATGAAAAATCATAGGAGAAGAGGTTGTTAGAAGAAATGCAAAGTAAGGTCACTATTGGCAACTTAAAATATCATCATGCAATACTGGTCGGCAAATGTTGTTAAAACTTAGATAAATCTATTAAAAATGTAGTTTAACATTTTAGCAAGCAGTTAGGAAAAATGTCAGTTGTCATCCTATTAACTGAAAAGTACCCATTCCAGTTAACTTGGACACTATTTAATAGTCTATTTTAATCTAATTTTACATATAAGAAAAACAGAAGTATTTATTCTGTAGTTTTAACAAATTCTGCCAAATCAGTTAATTTTTCAGAAATAGTAAAATCTGAAATTGATAAATGTTTAATTTTCCTTTGGTCAGGAGTCTATTCATTCACGGTTATCTGTTATAGTCAGTTTAGTACTTGTACGTTACTGAATCTTCTGTGAAAGAAAATTGCCATCTGCAGGATTAATTGGCAGGCTTGATTGCTTCATAACCAACTCAACTTAACACCTCGTGCAGACAACCTTTTCTTTCAAGAATAACAGTCTATTACTACAGACAAAGTGAACGTGCATTATGATCATTATTTCATATGCAAAATAAGTTATCAATTTTTATCTGACCAATAAGTGAGAAAAATGCACTTTGTTTCTTTTGAGAAACAGCATTTTATTTCTTAATATAAATGACAAGAATGGTCACAAAATGCACATATATAATATTAATGATGAACATTGGAAACGCAATATTGAGATGCAAGTAGAAAGGCATTGATGTTGAAAGGCTCTCTGGTCATGGATACTATTTCTTACAGCATTGCAATATACAAGAAATATGTCTTATTTTGTTACATTTTACTTGTTTCTAAAAACGTTTTTGATATGTTTGTGCACTTCGACACTTTTTCAGCTATTAGTATTCTAGTTTAATCTAGTTTTACATATAAGAAAAAACACTAGAAGTATTTATTCAGTAGTTTTAACAAATTCAAGTTTATTTTTCAGAGGTAGTAAAATCTGAAATTGATGAATGTTTTAATTTTACTTCGGTTACAAGTCTGTATATTTAAGGTTGTTCTGTTATAGTCAATTGGGTACTTGTATGTTATACAGAGTTGCCAACTCTCCTGATTTAGGCGTGAGACTCCCGATTTTCGACCACTCTCCCGCCAACCCGATTTACAATATATTTCTCCCGACTTTTTCTTATTCTTAAAATTTCTCATGATTTTTATGGAACTTGGCTTAATACTTTGTTATATGAACAAACAAACAAAAAAAAAAAAAAAAAAAAAAAAAAGTGATTTTGGACGTCTGAAAGCAATTGAATTTTCTCTAGATTATATCTAAAACAAAACCTTGCGAATTAGATAACTTCTGCTTTGTGAGTGAGAGCATATACGTATCCAGAAACTTCGTTCTCCAGTTCTCCAATGGGCATCGTGCTCCACTGCGTGTCATCTGGCATATATTAGCCAATGAGGACAAACCAAGGTGTTATTTGGATGTTCTTTAGTTATTTCGGTCATTTTGTCCTCAGTTGTGTGAGTACACGTGCCTTCGGGAAATAGTTTTAGAAATTATCATCTTTTGTTATGTCTGTGAGAAAGGTGAAATACTCGTGTACATTTCAAAAATCGTACACAGTTGACTTTCCTTCCATTATTTCCTCAAGGAAATGTAATAAATTTGCGATGTGTACCGCCTGTCGTTGCGTTTTTTCGATTTCACATGGTGGAAGGGCGGATGTTCTCAAACATGTGCGTACACAAAAACACAAGGACAACAGGAGTTGTTTTGAAAAAAAAACGGAAAATTAAATTTTTCTTCGGGAACAAAGGACCAAAAAGTTATTAATGCAGAATATCTGTTCTCTGCCTTTTTACTGGAGCACAACCTGCCACTGAATGCATCGGATCATGCTGCAGTTGTATTTAGAAAAATGTTTCCCGATAGTGAAATCGCTAAGAAACACTCAAGAATCAAAACAGGTGCAATTGTTAAAGAACTGGATTTGAAAAATAAATCTTCAGTTATTGATTGCATTAAAACAGCTCCGTTCTGCCTCTCTATGGAAGCAATAATACCGATTCTAAACTGTATCCAATTGTTGTTCAAAACTGTATCCAATCCCGAGTCTTTAGAAATTGAGTGCAGTTTACTTTCTGTCCCCACTTTAGAAGGACATTTGACAGATTTTAATATAGCACAGCTAATTATTAAAACGTTAAAAGAAAATTCAGTTCCTCTGGATAATTGCTTAGCACTTGTTGCCGATAATGCACCAACATTGGTAGGCTTGAATACTGGTGTTGCAGGCATCTTGAGAAAGGAAAATTCAGATTTGCATATTATGAGGTGCACCTGTCACCTCTTAAATTTAGCAGCTGAAAAAGGGGCAGCTTCTT
Organism: Stegodyphus dumicola; assembly: GCF_044657685.1. Taxonomy (NCBI): domain Eukaryota; kingdom Metazoa; phylum Arthropoda; class Arachnida; order Araneae; family Eresidae; genus Stegodyphus; species Stegodyphus dumicola. The sequence goes on from NC_140781.1 coordinate 84,974,108, forward strand.
TACCAATAAATGTGGATGAACACGTTATTGATATTTATTATTATCTTGAAAGGAGTTCTAAAAGGAAGGAAAAATTGAAACAGTTCCAACAACTGCATAACAGCAGTTTACAATTAGAAAACTTGATGAAGTTATAAAATCAGCTAGGACTGACACCCAGTGGAGTTTAATTGGAAAACTGAAAGATGCTGATGGAATTTTATAATATAGTGAACTGTCTAGAATTATGTTGGCCATCTTGACAGTTCCCCATAGTAATGTAGAGTGTGAGAGGATTTTCAATGTTGTTAGGAAAACGAGGACTAAATTTAGATCTAATATTAGTGATGACAAATTAGAAAAACTTTTATTAGCGAAAGCAGGCCTACGTGGCAATTGCTATGAACAAAATTATGAAATTTCTTTCTTAAAGAAAGCAAAATCTGCCACTGTTTATAACATTTGTACAAAAACTGATTAAAGTGTTTTTTTTTATTATTATTTATTTATTTATTTATTTATTTTTTATTTTATTTTAAAACGATGCAAGTAATAAAAATGTTTTTTATGTGTAAGGCATTTTTGTGTTGCTTGCATTTAAGAATTAGTTACTATTTAAATTCATTATCAAAAACTATATTTTCATCATTTAAAAAGTCTTTTTAACATTATGAAAAATCTCCCGATTTCTTAAAAAAAAATCTCCTGATTTTTGAGTGTCATAGGTTGGCAAGTATGGTTATAGAATCAGCTATGAAAGAAAATTGTCGTCTCCATGATTAATTGCCTGGCTTGACTGCTTCATAACCAACCCAACTTACTAGAGACAAACTACTAACTAACTAACTGTTAACTAACTACTAACTAACTGTTACTAGAGACAAACTGAACACACATTATGATCATTATTTCATATGCAAAATTGGTTATCAATTTTTATCTGACCAGTAAGTGAGAAAAATGCAGTTTGTTTCTTTTGAGAAACAGCATTTTATTTCTTAATATAATGGTCACAAAATGTATGTATATATTAATGATGAACATTGGAGATACAACAATTAATCACAAGTAGAAACACATTGATGTTGAAAATAGGCTCTGTTATTCATGGACAGTGTTTTTAACAGCATTGCAATATATAACAAATAAATGTCTTATTTTGTTAAATTTTACTTCTTTCTAAAAATGGTTTTTTTTTTTTTTTTTTTTTTTTTTTTAAATATATATATATATATATATATATATATATATTTGTGCATGTTTTGGTTGGTGATGCTTTCATGCCACATATTTTGTGCCTGCCAATTTTCTTTCATGGTGGCTGCTCTAGCATAAAAATACTATTAATTTCTTATTTTGTTCCTATATGTTGTTATTGAGGTAATATTCTTTTAACTGTTGTTGATGAATGAAGGAAAAAATGTAGCTTTAATAATTGCTATTAAATTAGAAAGCATTTATTTTGCTGCAGTATTTATTCAGAAAAACTATCTGCCTTCCTCCCCAAAGGGTCTGTGTTCTTGATCTTTTTCATTGTTTCTATACAGCAGGTACCACTTAAATGTGTTCACCACTATTCATGGCTGTTTTGAGAACATTAAACAATGGGGGAAAATATCTTTCAAAATTGCAATGGAATTGAACTAATTTAATATAACTAAAAACATATAAATAGGCACTTTTGCAATATTTTAATTAGAAAAATGCAAAAGCTTGTGTATGAACTATTCATAGTATCTTTAATGCAAAAATTCATTTATGAACTGTTCATAACGTTTCTGGAAATTATTTGACTGATACTGTATTCTTGATCTTAATGCTCGGAGGACATCTCCCACTGAAAGAGAATATATCAATACAAAATTTTAAATTAAGTGAAAAACGATCTTTAGTTTGCCTTAGATATTTTCAGAGAACTTATTTTAGGGAAAAACATTTTGTAGATTTTTTGGGAGACTCCTGAAGAAGAAAGACTCCTAATTTTAAATGATTAATGAAGTTGAAAGCAAACTGGTGACTTAACCTCTGACTTGGAAGTATTTCTCTGTGACTTAGCAATTTTTATAACCTAATTTGACTTTATTTGGAAAGTTTATCTTTTATTTGGTGAGATAAGTTTAAAGAGTTTATTCTGTGATAATTTGATCATATTAACTGAATTTTTGATCACAATAAATAGTGTATTTTCCATGTTTTCATATACAAACAGGCGGTTCTTCAACAGATCGTTATTAGTATCCTAATGATAACAGCAATCATTCAGATTAAGTGGAAACTACTATAGTTCTATACATAAAAGCTTGAGAAAAAATTGCCATTTTTTGTCAAGCTTTTATGTTTGTTTTCTTCATTAACATATCGGAAATTTATGCAAGTAATATGAGGTACTTTCATATTGGTGCAGCCACCTTGGAGCAATTTGGCAATTTTTTTACAGAAGAAATGTGTGATGATGTATAATTGCAAAAAAATTATTTACCACATATGTATTTAGTGTTCTAATAGGGATTGTATCCTGAAAATTAATCATCCAGCCTACTTACTAATAGATTTTTTGTTTCTTTTGTTTTGGCAGAAATTTTGTGGTGATTAACTAAGAAAGATTCAAAGCAAGTTCCCTATAGTGATTTTGCTATAAAATAATGTAGCCCTGTAGAAAGTTTACCCTAGTTTCAGGTAAATCCCATAAATGCATATTTTAAAATTGAGTTTAACATAAAAAAATTAAAAAATTATTGAAATAGGAAATGGCATTTGTTAAAACTGAAGAAATGTAGGTGAAGAAATATACTTATAATTGCCAGAATTTCGCTCCTTCAGAAAATTTGGCTACATCTAATAAAGTGGTTGCACTGATACACAGATACCTCTTAAATTATAAAAACATAAGCATATACAGTCAAAAGTCGTTAATTCGGACACCCATAATTCGGAATGATCTATAATCCGGACATCAAAACTAAAAACTTTCTGCGCATGCGCCGCGTTGACACATGCGCAGAGGGATGGGGATTAATATGGGAGACATAAAAATGAGCAATGCCCTCGCTGAGACTTGAACCTTGGACCTCTCGAATACACACTGAGTGTACTGATCATTACACCACAAAGGCATGCTAAGAAGGCTGGAGAAATACCTTATAGGTTTATGTATTGATATTGCAAAATGTGTGTTTGTTACTTCTAAAATTAAATATTTGGGTTACGAAATTTCAACTGAAGGAATTAGACCTACTCCGACAAAAGTTGATGTCATACAAAGTATACCTGAACCCACATCAGCTGCCAACTTGTGCGAGTTCTTAGGAATGATTAATGTTCATCACCATTTTATTCCAAATTCCACCAAGCTTCAACAGCCTCTAACCTCATTACATAACAGAAATCGCAAAAACAGCAAAATATCTCTAATATAGACTAAAGATTCTTGTAACTCATTCAGAAACCTCAGAAATGCTCTTTGTCATGCTACTAAGCTTGTCCATCCCTCAAATAACTCTGATCTCTCACATGTTGTTTATGATACTGCCGTAGGGGCTGTCATACATCAACTTAAACATTGAGAGATGCATCCAATAAGTTTCTTCTCACATTCTTTAACCCAGTGGTCACCAAAATGATGAAGCTTCTGAGCTACTGTGTTGTTTTTAAATCCTGCTGTGAGCTACAGAAAAGAACTATCAACTTTTTTTTAAAAATCTTTTTAAAAAATTGTCTTCTTGAAAATCAAAGTGCTTCGAGACACAAGTAGAGAACTCTTCAGCATCAGTCTACAAAAGGCGATTTGACAAACTGCAACACCTGAATTCCTTTTGAAATCTTAGAAGCAGTTGTTTGCCAATTCAATTCTCAAATGTGAAATAATTTCAACGTACTGTTTGCTGTTGTAAAGAGGCATTCAAGATCCTTGCTGTCAAGGGTTGTTTCGAACAGGCAGAGTATTTGTATTCACCATGGATGGTATTTTTCCCCCACAGTTTCAGCTTTTTTCAGACTGAAGCAATGTCTACAATTGTTCTGCCAATATCTTTATCCTTACCTTGAAGCTGCAAGTTAAAGGTATTTAACTTTTTGGTGATGTCTGCAAGAAAAGCAAAATCCTGCAGCCAAACCGGATCTTCTAGTTCACAGAAGGATTCGTCATGTTCTTTCAAAAATTCTACTAAAGCAGGAAGCAACTCTTGAAAATGTTGTAAAACTCTGCCTCTCCTCAAACTATGAACTTCTGCATGAAGCACTAGATCACCATACTGGCAATCTAGTCCATCAGTCAGTGCTCTGAACAAATGTCTCTGAGTTACATGTGCTCTTTCTTCACTATTTTTATGACTGTTTTCATAACATTCATACAGAAAAACTTTCCACACAATGACTCCTGGTGTATTCTCGAAATTTCAGAGCTGTTGTCTTTACGACACAAGGTTGTAAATCCCTTCTCTCTGCCTACCACCGCAGGAGTTCCATCAATTGCTTAGCCCACCAATTTATTTATAGGAATATTTACAGGGTTGGTAAGATCTTTAACTGCTCACAATGTCCTGTCCTGTCATCAGCTTCTCTCTTATTTCAAAATTATCAAAAACCATTTTTGCAAAACACCCAACTGAGCTGTATCATTTATATCAGTTAGTTTGTCATGTTACAGGGAGAAATAGCTGCAGCGATCAAAGTCAGTTTTAAATTGTCAGCTAATGTCAGAACGTATAACTTCAAACCTTCACGTTGCTGTATCTGCAGAAAGCTGCACAGATTTAATAGCAAACATTATCTCAGTTTTATTTTTGAAACTATCAAATAATGCATCTGCAGCTTCTAAAAATGCAGTTTTGGTTAATTCACCGTCTTCATAGTGTTTCTTAGTCTGTGCAGTAATACTAATTCAGCATTATATTTACAAAATTTTCACAGGACTAGTTTCGATGGTTTTATCGAACCACCATCCTCAGGTGCAAAACTGCAAATGAATTAGTATTTATTCAGCGTGTTATTGTGTCTTAATTACTGTGCAGTAATATTTGAAACTCTGAACGATGCCTCAGTTATTGCTTTATTCTTGTTTAATAGTTTTAAAAATGTTGATTGTTGAGCATTAAGTTTGAATTTTAGCTGCCTTACCTTTTCTTTTCTTAGATCAGATTTCAGTGGGAAATCCTTTAGTCTCTGCATGAATGGTTTTCAAGTGACGTTCAGAGTTCCTTGAACACGCCATCGTTAGAACACACTTAGCTTAGTACCAATACAGAAATCAAACTATTCAGGGTAACAACTGTCTAATATGCTTACAAAAAACAATGCATGCAACCTCATGTGTTACAATTCACGATGAGATGAGGCTGACAAATGACAATTACTCGGGATAAACAAACATCTGTTGTCGTCAACGTCGGCTCGCAGTCGACAGTTTGGTGATCACTTCGTTAACCGATACACAGAGAAAATACAGTGCGTATGACTGGGAATTTTCGTCTGTCTACACTGCAGTAAAGCATTTATGGTGCATATTAGAAGGAAGATCTTTCATCATTTACATGGACCATAAACCTATCACCTTTGCTTTTCAATAAAATTTAGACAAAACCTCTTCCAGATAAGCAAGACAGCTGAGTTATATTGTGCAATTTTCAACAAATATTCAATACCTCACAGAAGAAAAGAATTTTGTAACTGATGTACTTTCCACAGTTGATACCATTTCTACACCATCTCCAATTCATTATGGCAGTTGAAGATAAAAAAAAAGAAAATTTAACCATCCCTTCAAAGAGTTGTATTGCCAGAAAGAGTTCTGGGCCTTCACTTTTATCTAAACTCATTTTAGTAAGGCTAAAACACTTACCTATTTAATGGGCAGACTTACCTTTTCAATTGATTCCTTTTATTGTTGATTGCATTTAGGATATTTGCAACTTTCCGATATTACGTAAAGTCTGTTTATTTTCATTTTGTCCTTTATTGACAAAATTAGATGATAAAATGAGGGTATCTAAATTTAGATTTATTGTTGGCTAAATGAATGTTAAGAAGAGAAAATGTGTCTTAATTAAGAGATTTTTTAATGTTTTGTTCAATATATCTTCCACTGTGCTCAAAATAATGAGTGAATTTCAAATCTTTTTACCTGTTATTATTGTAATTCGGAGAAAGTACTAGGTCTGTTGGTTAGTGTATTAGAATGAAAATATATATATATATATATAAAGTAACAGATCTAGTATGAAAACCTAGTGGTGGTCATCCTTATACACATGCAGTCCATTTGTTATTCTGAGAAGACATCAAAATAAATATAAGTAATGTTTCTTGTTTATTCTTTTAATTGAAAAGTGTATGAACTGTATATTTATAATTATTATATTTTAATAGAATATTATATTTTATAACATTTACAAAAATATCCTTATAAATCTGTAAGAAAATTGAAACTAATATATTTTTATAAATACATGATTGTACCTACTCTTTATTCAAGATGAAAATTTTGTTTTGAAAAGTTCGAATTAATTTATGTGCAGTAGAGGAACTTTCATCATTTGAACTGAATGTCATCATGAAGTTTGATGGCATATTCAATTGTAGATGTTATTTCTAATTCTATGAAAGTTATATTAGACCACTTATTTGTGCCTGAATTACTGTAGAAGTGTACATTTTTAGAGTTATATTTTTCATAATAAAAATGAATTACAAATGAAGTATTAATTTTGGATATTACTCATTATGTGTGAGGAGTCTGTAGACCAGAGAAGAGTTGCCAACTAAAAGACTGGTTTAAACCAAATATATTTCTTTTTTGTTTTTAATTACATTGTTGCTTTTAAAAAAAGAGGGAAAAGTATTATTGCCCATCTTAATATAATTCACTTCTTGTTTGTCTTTTACAGTTGTCAAACAATTCTCATCTTGCAATATTTTATTTGCACGGTAGCATAATTTTTGCACTTTTTTGTTTAAGATTTTGGAATGAGCAAAATAGAAATATATTAATCATATCAGTTTAAAATATTATTCAAAATACTTTACCACACATAATGTTTAAACATATTAGAAACAAGAATGTTGGAATGTTGGTTTAAAAAAAAATTAAGAAACTCTTTGCTGCCTAAATAAGTGATGAACTTAGCTACTAAGTAGCATTCAATTATTTAAATAATTCATAATAAATGATTAACTAAACTAAAAATATTTTAGAAAACAGTTCTGAACATTTGTGTTAATATTTTTAAGGCAGTGTATTCTCACTATTATGTGGAGTAAAATCAAACTGAGAAAAGATTCAGATGCATATTTTTGAAATGATCTTTGGAATTATTAAAAAGGCTTACGTATATTTCTTTAATATGAGCTTTTTTGGTTCAACTATTCAGATTTAGCAAAGCTGTTCTTATTGGTAACTGAATCCAGTCAATGACTGCACTGGGGGAATACAATACTGTTTGATTATCTGCCCAACTTTTCTGCAGAGTCATCAGTTGTTAGCAACTAATTTTTCCACAACATCAGACATATTAACCTTTTTGAAAAGTGGCAGCACACTAAAAATTTCTTAAAAGAGCTACGAATTATTGAAATATAAATTACAAAAAACATCCGTAATGAAACATTAAAAATTACATAAATTAACTGGATTAAAAATGCAAGAAATGTCCATAATAAAAACATATATTTCCCCCCTCCCACTTTTCTCCCATATAGACATCAACCTATTTTAACTTTAGAAAAACATCAGAGAATTACACTAATTTGGAAAAGCTATTATTACAGTTACCTTAAAAACAGTCAATAACTTATTTTTTAACTTCAAGATTTCTGTAATGATATAACATTGGAGATAAATAAAGCTCGCCAGATGTGCCATTTTATATGCATTTTAATTACTTTAACAGCAATAATGAAAACTAATCCCAACAATATTTATATTTTTACAACTGGTGGACACCGTTCAGCTGTTTTTAATTTAACCATTTTATGTAATTTTTAGTGTTTCATCCCAGATGGTTCTTTTATGTATGCTACACATTCTTTGTTGTTAGCAGGCAAACAGTGATTCTGATTCGGTAGAAAGAGGGGGACTGTACATACTTAATCACAGCAAGCAGTAGCCACAAAGATAACTGTTGAATTTGCAAAGCTGAATTCCACACTGATAAGAATTTGTGGGTTATCCGATACATGTATTTTTCATAAAATTCTAGATTGCCTACCTTGGCAATGAAGTTCAGTGATTCTTCTCAGGGATGGGCAGATAATCAAAGTACCAAAAATTTTTACCAATTATGTTTTCTGTTTCTTCCAGGCTCCACAGTGTGAACATGCATTTTGTAAAAATTGTATAAATGAATGGCTCACTAGGCAGCATTCGTGTCCAGTAGATAGGCAGCCTATCACTCCTAGTGAATTAAAGCCAGCTCCACGTATCTTGCGTAATCTTTTGTCTCGTTTGCTTATAATGTGTGATAATGCAAGTTTTGGATGCAAGCTCGTAGTTAAACTGGAACGTTTAGAAGTACACCGGGAAGAATGTGAGCATAATCCAAAAAGGCCCGTGCCCTGCGAGCAAGGTTGTGGACTAGTCATTCCTAAAGACGAATTAAAGGTGTGTATTTTTATTTTCCATTTAAAGCTTGAAAATAATATATGTTAAATATTTTTATCTTGGATGTGTCTTAAATGCATTGTATTGTCTACATACTACTTCATTCTGATGGATAATGCACCAAATAATCACTTTGTTATATTAATTTTATTTCCTATTTATTCATCATTTGTGTTAATATTTGTTAAACGTGAAGTTTTTATTTTGCATAGTAGTTTTAAATTAAATGCAATGTTTTTTACATAATATAATATTGAAACTCTGTTTTCCAGCAAAATTGCTGTTTCTTTTTACATATTTTATTTATCAACAAGGGAGCTGAATAGTAAGAATACTATTCAGTTTTGTCAGTAATGGTTACATCAGCTATTCAAAGTGTCATAATCTTAATTTGTTGTAACTGCATTGCGAACTTTTACTGTGGAGCGTATGAATCTGTGTACTGTTCTTAAAAATTATTTTTACTTTTTAATGTATGACCTAGTGTTACAAATGGCTATACTGAATTTGTAATGCTGAATGTAATTGAAGGTTAATAACTTACTAGCATGCAGCAAAAATAAAACTTTAAATAGATTAATTTTTGATTGAAAATATCATTGGTAACTTGTTGAGAACAGATAAATAAACTAATACTGTTCTAAAACTAATCTATATTTTTTTAATGGTTAATAGATTTAATGTTGCAGTGAGAATGTTCATTATACAAAGTTTTTGTATGTTATTATGGAATGAATTTATGAAATCTAACAATAATCATTTATATATGGTGTAGAAAGTATTGGCAGTAGTCGAATCTAAGAAAAATCTTCGAATTTCTGTAGAGTAGAAACCAATGGTTATTGAAATGCAAACTTGATTTTTTTTACTGGCAGATTCATTTTTGGTTGTTGGAAAAACAGGATTAGTGTGCTATACTTCACTTTCAAAACCTATGCAAAAGCTGAAGGACATTACTGTAGGCCCTTGGCCTTAATTGCCATATAAAGTTCCTTATGTACTGCATTTTGATTTATCTGTAAGCATAACTAAACAGGCTGTGGTGCAGTCAAGGATGTGAAAAGGCGTAAAAATTGACTAATTTTTATTGAAATTTATTGGAAAGTAATGTCGTAATGTTGTTCTCTTTGGAAGTTAACTCGGGAGAATTCCTGGGAAGTACTGGCTAGGATCTGTACTTAGGCAGTCTCAACCATGGAGGCACATAATTTAACTTCACAGGACTAGAGCACTAGTTTATTCTAAGGCAGGTTTGGGCTTGGTAGGGATCGTACTGGTGCTGTTGTGTCCGTTCCTTCGGCTGTTGTGAAGCTAAATCGGAGATCACCAACCTAATCGACGGGTGTTGGCCCTCAGAGTCCCAGTGACAGGGACTGACAGAACGGACAAGGCACCAAGTGAAATTTTGATGCCAATGGAGTGGTGCCCAGAGGCAAAGATGTCATAGTGATCTTTTTTGTACTAAGCATTTTTAATTGCCTTGTCCAGGTCTGTGTAGAAAGCCGGGCAGGGACTGTGGGGTCTGTGCCGCCATTGAGAGGGGCCTCAGAAGCTTGGACCAAGTTTTAATTTGTGGTCGCCTGTTGCATTTCTCCAGGCTAGGATTATTACCCTCTCCTTTGCTCCTTTTAAACCAAGGCTGACTTTTCTTCCTTAAAAAAGCAAGACCTTTCACTGGTAACAGTTTATAATTTAACCCTGTTTCATCATAACAGTACAATTGCTCTGTGATCAAACCTTCAGCTTTGATAAATTTCTGAAAGTTTTCCTTAAACTGAGACATACCCTCTGTGTCCCCAGTTAGTTTTTCCCCACTATTACTAAACCGTCGTACTCCATGTCATTTCTACAGCAAGCAAGCCAGCCAGTGCTTACGACAAATATAGGATTATTGTCTTTTTTTAATTCTTCATAAAATTTCAAGGCCTTTTCTTGCAAGATTGGCCCACCTTTTTCTCTTTGGCGAAACCAAATGTAAAGTTCTTCATTTTCCTCATTAAAGTTCCTTATGAACTTCATTTTAATTTTCATACTTTTCCTTTCTTTCAATGTTTCTGTACACATTCTCTTAACACACCACAATTCAATTTCCGTCTACTTCTTCTTTCAGTCTCCAATCATACTTTTGTCGACTTCTAAGTCTTTAGCCACTGCACTGACACTTTCTCTCTTATCCAGTCTCTTTAATGCCTTCAACTTTTGCTCTATAGACTGTTCACTTGTTTTCTTTTAACCCTTTGACCCACCTTTTTTATCTATTTTTATCTCCCAAATAAAAGGTGCAAAATTCCATGTAAAATACATACAATTATGCCTTTTAGTTCTCTAAATGTATAACAGATGGCAGCATTAGTATTCATTCATGGAAATAATATAAAATATAAATTCTTTGCAGGTCTAATTTTGAAGTTTTTTCCCTCTTAATTTATAATGTAATTTAAATCATCTGAACAATAACTTTTGGTGCTAGAATGAATATTTTTATGCGAAAGTTTCCTTTTCTAATAAAAATTGTTATTTGAATTCATATATATTATATTAATTTAGAATGGTTGAAATTAAAAGGTGGCACAAATACGTCCCACCGCGCATGTAGGAATTGCTGCTACTAGATGGCAGCACTGTTCAAATATTTTTAAATTCAAGTATCACATTCATTTTATATGCTGATAATGCAAATTTATATTTTTCACTAAATTGCAATAATGTTAAAACTTGAAAAATATTTAGTATTTTTTCCGAAAGAATGAAAATGTAACATGAATTGTCATTGAATACTGAATGGATATGTGAATGGGATTCACCATAGAAAAATATCCTAAGTAGAGAAAGAGAGGTGAAATGTAAATAAACATGACAATCTTCTAAATATCTTTTTTTTCAAACCTGTAGCAAATAAAGTACAGGAGCAAAAATCTTGTCTATTTCAAATCTATTATGAAATCATTAAAAGATATCTAAAAAGTCATACAGAGATCAATTTCTTTTAAATTATGAAATTTGTTTGAAAAAAATTTTTATTTTGCGAATATGATTAATATTTTCTAGATAATTATTCAAAAACGTTTTTATATCTCACATTTTCATTTGGTTGGTAAAACTAGCACTTTAAATAAGCATGTCAAGAGAATTTACGATCAGGCAAAGATTCCATTTTACTGCTCTAGATTCGCAGTGGGACAAGCGGTATCCCACCACGTCATGAATTACCTTAAAGGTTAACCTGTTTTTTTTTTGGAGGTGGCATGAAAGAACGTTGTATTAGGGGCTAATTATTTATATGTAAAGTTATTTTACCACTAATTTTTTTTATGCACCGAACCTTAAATTGTTAACGGAAGATGCCACCGCAGAGTACTGTCCAGCACCCACAAACTCTGAAACAGCTTTGAACAATACAGTACAGTCACCCAAATCGAATTACACAACACGGCCAAGAAATTGACTAACCCTGGCAAAGGCTGCAGTAGACTGAACAGCTGAATGTGCGCCAGCAACTTGGTGGAGGAGTGGGAGTGTGATGTGAGACAAAGGAATGCAGGAAGCAGGGGATGCATGCTCACGGACAATGACCTTGAACATTTTTCGACCTGCCAGGGTGTGGCCGAGTTATCCGGACTGCTGGGTTACCGAGTATGGAGTTTTCGGGACTCTATTTTATTAGAAAAATTAGAGCAAACATTGGCACAGAGGTAGTGATATGTTAGGCTTAACAATCAGATCATAGGTGTACAGAAAACCTTAAATAATGTTTATTTATAATGAAGATGGAACTGATATGATAAATATACAAACTAGATGCATTACAGTTTTATCTTTCTAAATTGCTAAAATGAAGAGGACACTAGAAAATTTGAGGAACATTCCTTCAAAATCATCTAAAGGCTATAGAAGTGTTTTGAAGTTGAACCGCCCCCCCCCTCTTCTCGTTATTTTATCTATCATGGATAACCTCTTCACTAAGTTTTGATTTATTCCTTTAGTTGCATCCTAAAATTTTGATAATTTTAATTTCTGTCTAAAGTTTGTGTTCCAGTTCTTTCCATAGTTGGTTCATGATTTAAGTCAAAACTTTGATCTGTCTCTAGCAGTTTCCAAAGCATGATCATGGATTGTCAATCAGAGTGTTGTCACATTTGAATCAAAATTACTGCAAGTATTTGCTATGCTGAGGAAGATACAGTTGTCTAGAATCCCAGAATAGGCAATCAGACTTTGGAGACTTGAGGACTGAAGCAAAGGAACCATAAATTGATAGAAAGTGTCTTAGATTATAATGTTGCCATTTCTAAATTTTTGTGTTTGACATATTAGCACAACAATATTAGCAGAAGTTGCCAAATTTTGAGTATGTGCCAAACTCTGAATTCTTTCTGTTGTGTTTGATGCTCCAATGACTTTTATGCATTGATGGCGATATTTTTTGTCTTAAACTCAGTTTCAAAATAGCTTGTGGAATTTGCCTGCAATGCAAGAAACTAATTAAATTTCTCCAGAAATAAGCACTTTTTTATTTATATATTTATTTGTTAAATTGCTAAAGGAAACAATTCTCTGAAGTTATTCTTAAATCAATAACCACAAAATTCTCACTAGAATAAATAAAACAAAACCAGCATGTAAGCAAATTATTGATTGATTTTTCAGAATAAGTATTTTTGTTATAAATAAGTATTTGCATTTAAGTCTGTTTTCTTCTATAAAACCATGAAACTCTGCCAGAGTGGTCATGTTAATACATAAGTATCCAGATTTCTTTATTGATACAGTATGGTTTTATAAATATCCAGAAGACAGGTCATCCCCAAATCTAAGGAGGTTTGATGGAATGTCATTACTTTGATTCTTTAAAATATGCTTCCACTGCTGTGTCACTGAAGCCATTTGGTGGCATGTGAACAGTGACTTTAAAACTGTACAAATGTAATGTAATCATTCTTGTTTGATGGATATTAATTCTCTAGCTTGTATTTATAAGTGGAGACAGGAGCTATTTTGCAGGAACTAGCTGTTTTGTTTTGCAGTGTATTTCTGATTTCATCAGTCTTGATCTTTCAATTTCTTGGAATTAACCAGCTCCATATTTCCACTTTCTTCAAAGTAGAAAGTACTTACTGCATGTGGTTGTGCAGAAATCCTAGTGGCCAAACAACCAAATCTTTTGGCCCTATCATGCATTCTTCAAAAAAGTTGTGGGGTTTTGTTCATTTATTACAAGCACAAACAACTTTCTTAATAGTTTTACATTTTTTACTTTCTTAATAGCATTTACATTTTTTATAATTTTGTTCATATATACCTTTTGGAGCGATAGGATATCTGATGCCTTTTTTTTTGGCTATATAATGTATAAAAAAATCAACTTGTATTGAAATTGAGAATGTATTACATAAAATAAAAAAGTTTTGCTTCTATATTTTTCTTTCTTTTTCTAGGACCATAATTGTGTTAGAGAAGTAAGAAATATGCTTCAAAGTCATCAGCATAAAATTACTGAAATGCAGTGTGTTGTTACTGAGATAAGAAGAGAAATCAGTTTGCTGAAGGTGAACTGTATCGTTGGAAGTACTGCATTTTTGTTTCTCCATCTGTTATGTTATAGTTTTTCATTGGAGCATCTGTGTGAATGTATAAATATCCTTTCCCCCCCAAAAAAAAATCTGAAAGCTTTCAGATTTTATATTATGCCATTTTTTTTTCATTTACACACACATACATGTTTCAAGAGCATTTGGGCTAAAAATATTCAAAAACAGCTTATCTTTAGAATTTCCAGCAGACAGGTTGGAGATAATCCCCCCCCCCCAGTGTTGTTATTGCTGACTTTGAAATCGTTGAGTTTGTTAATCAAAAATTAGTCAAAGTTTTACAAAATATGATATACACAATAGAAGAAATTCCGAAGTCAGGCTTCTTCCAGATGCTCATACTTGGGTGGAGGACTACAGTATTCAAAATTTGATGGCTTTAGGTACTGTTGTTTTTTCACAATGCAAGAAACATTCATACATTTGTGCAGATTCTTCATTATTTAATTTCTTTAAATACAGGGTGATAATATTTAGTGGCAATGATTTGAAAAGTGAAACGGGCATTCATAGTGAACCAACTTAAAATGCTGCTTCAAGACTAATAGCCCTTTCTGGGCTAATGCCCGGAATTTTCTTCATTTAAAATTTATTTCCTCCCTTCTTCAGATCTGAAAAGTAGATATGCTAACTTACCATTGGTTTTTTTTTAATTTTATTTTAAATAAACTCACTTTTTTCATTGTTCATTAAATTTTTGATTTTCAAAATTTTAAACTTTATGATAGAAAACTGCCTTTTTTGTTGCTTTGCCTATTTGAAGTGAAAACTTCTGTATTATGTGGCTTTGTGAATGATAGAATGTTATTACAACGAAAACCTATAATGTATATGCATCTTAACTGAAGAAATATGTGTTCAAAAACTATAATACTCTGTGTGCTTATCAGAATGCGACTGTGAGTCATTTCTGACATCTACAGAGGTGCATTAGTAACAATGGCTGTTTTTTGGTTTGATGTTGTGCATGTCATATTAATTTCTTTCTCACAACAGTTTCAATTTTGAACTACCGTTTTAATTTGGTTTCTCTGTAAATGACAACCATAGCTTTCTTGGTTTGACTATTATATGTCTTTAGCATTTGTGCAAGTTATGTAGATTTTGAAAGAACATCATATATGTTGTAACTTAAGTTTACATCTAACATCACTTTCGTATAGAATTCTATTCAAAACAAATAAAATGGTGAAAGTCCCTTACCTGTCAGATCTATTCAATCCAGGATATTTTACAATTTTATTTACAGCACTAACAATACATAACATTGAAGAAAACACTTATAAATCGAGCTATGTATATTTTGCACTTAACAAAAATGATCGTTCACCATTGTTTACAGTCTCTATAATAAAGAAATTAACTGAAAAGGAAGTCAGATGCACAGCATTATCTGGCTGCTGTAATTATAGTTTCTACAATATATTACACACAGCTACTGTAATTCAATAAAATATTAGGAAAAACCATAGAAAACATTATTAAAGGGTGTACATTTATTTGGCCATTCCTGTGTGTGACCCACATAATGCATAACTTTTCTGTTTGTAACTCATATTACTTAACTTTATTATTCTCATATTTATTGACTGATATTATGCTTTATATTTCATTTGGGTATTAATTTCTCCTTCAATATTATAATTTTCTAAAAAATTAAATATCACTGATTTACTTCTATAGGAAAATGTTCCTTGTGCATATAAAGCATGAAATATTGGAATTGGATTTTTTATGTATAGATTAAAGTACTTTTAAAAACTTTTAAACATTGCATTGAATCTGACCATTTTTTATTTATATATTTAGGCCTATGTACAAGACTGCATTCGCACCATAAGGTTGTCTAATCCTAGTGTACCAGTTGCTGTGGAACCATTAGATGAGCAAGATGAGACCATAAGGTGATATTTAAGTTCTTATGGCAGCTATAAAATTTAGATTTTTAAAACTTGTGGTTCAGTATTAATGTATGTACTTAAAAAATATTCCAAAAATTTTGTTTTGTTATTTAAATAAATATATTCATTCCGTGGGACTTTGGTCTTAGTTTTAGTACTGTGCATGCCAAAAACATATTTTTCTCACTTGGAGAAAGAAAAGGTCTGTATTAAGTATTTTTATATCCAAGCAAGCCAAACATTGTGAATTGAATATCTTTTGATTTAGAAACCCTTTCAAAGAAATGTAGATGAATTTTAAATTTAGCAATTGCTATGTGACAGCTAGTCTGCCTTATTTTTTCAGGAAAACAAATTACACTTAGTAGAAACTTTATTCAAATAACCATGATTATATTTTTTAGCATGGATGCATTTTTAAATGCATATTTAGAGTTGCCATTACTATTTCAAGCTACATTTTGTCTCTTCATCAATGTTTGGCTAAAATTGATTCCCCTTTATAGGGAAAAATACTTAAATTTTGTAACTTCTTTTATGAGTTGAATTAAACCTGAAGAAATGAATTTAGAGCAACAAAACTATGTGTTTCAGGGTAGTATAATTTGAAAAAGGGTTCAAAATAAAATCATCATAATCTTTTAAAACAAAGTATTGTACATAGGTGTTTGAAAAATATATAAAAAGAGAATTTTATATTCTTATCTATATTTTTCGTACAAAATTTTATGCAAAAATATTTAATTTATATTTATTTATTATATTATATTTTTTGTATAAAATTATATATATATTTGTATAAAATTATGTATTTGTATTTTTGTATAAAAATATTAAGTGTTCCCCCCCCAAAAAAAATTATTAGTCTTCCTTTTTTAGTCTGAATCTAATGATTTTCAATTTATATCCTGAAGCTTCCGGTTCAAAACTGGGCAGATATTTGGTCTTCTGGTATATTCATACTGTTGATGTTACATTCCTTAAACAGTGGTAACAATTAATTGCTTATATAATGTATCTATTTTATATTTTATGCATATTTAATGATTGCAGAATCCCAAATTTATGGACGTAAAAAAGTGTGGTTGTGAATAAAAATGAATTTCAGTAAATCAGGCAATTAAGAAATCGTAGATGATTTTCAAAATATGCAGTTTATTCCATCTATGTGGTTTAAGTAATCTCATTTGCTTTTATATGAATGCAAATGAAATGGGGTATTTTTAAGCATTGAGCAGGTTTACGTCCTTCTATAAGTCCCTGGTTTAAAATCAGTGATTATTCTCTTGATTTAACGCTTTATTCTCTAAATATTATCCACAAGTTTGATATTCTGTATACTGCAAAAATTTTATTTAAAAATTTTTGTGCAAAAATTTTATTTAAAAATTTTTGTAATTCTGTATCGAAAGATAAGGTTTCCCCAATTAATATGCATATGATAAAATTACATGCATATGAATAAGATAATATGCATATGAAAGATAAGGTTCCCCTTCCCTAAAGATTATTTTGCTGATTATGATATAAGTTGGTTTGTGTGGCAAACAAATTAAATAAATCTTCCCCAATGAACAATTCCACAGTTGTTGATATATCTGGTGTGTATAGTACCTGTAACCCAAACCGTTCCGGGCAAGAATGAAAGTTAGGTTTAAAATCAACTTCTGACCAATCATTTGCCACAGAATTCTCTTCATCACTTTCAGATTCATTAATTATTGTTCTTCCCTTATTTTTGAATCGTCTCACAGTTATATTGCTCCCACTGTCTGAATTACTTTCACTGTCAGAGCAATTATCCTCTTCTAATAACAGTTCAGCTTATATTTTCTCATTGAAGAGCATTTTGAAGGATATCTTTAAATCTAACATAAGTTTCCAATATTTGAAGGCAGCGAAAGACAGTCTCAAACTAACAAAACAAGCGTCCACGAAAAAAGATTTCAATAATAGAGAGTCTGGTGAATTGGGAGAGGAAAACAGTTGAAACCAATGTTTCCTGATCGTCAAATGTTTTGCTATAGTATGTCTATTTATAAAACGTCGATGTGAAGCATCGTCATTGGCGAAAATAAGTCACGCGTACGTGACAGTGGCCGATAACCGTTGGCGAGCAAAAGTCACGCCAGCGTGACAGTGGCCCACAAAGTGTTAAGAAATAGATTAGGCGTGGAAGAATTGTGGTGGAATTCTATATTTGGGAATTATTAGGTCTGATTATTAAAAATGTTACTGATCAAAAGGGAAAATTCAGTATATCAGAACTGTATATGACAAGTTAAGGGTCATATTTACATTCGTTGGAATCAATAGGAATGACAAGCGACAAGTATGCTGCAATGCTGTTTCTGCTGATTAAGTCATGCATTCCTGAGGAAATTTTACAACTTTGGCTTAGAAATCATGCATCAATAATTACAGCAGAAAACTCACCTTGAGAAATTGAAACAATTATTATTGTTTTTAAAGAATGAAGTGGAAGGAGAGCATAGAATTTCTTTGGCGAAAGCCAGATTTAAATTAATTGATTCAAGTGCAAAGAAAGAAAGTAGAAGAGATAAAAAGTACCAGGGTGAACATTTCGTGCTTACAGCAAAGGATTTATTCTCAGGCCATAATAAAGGAACCAGTTATGGTGAAAAGAATTCTTGCATAATTTGTAAGAAAAATTATGAAAGTCAAGATTGCTTTATTGCTCAGAAGATGACTCTGAGTCAAAAGAATGATGAAATTAAGAAAAAGAACGGCTACTTTTTCTACCTCAAAATTGAACGTGGGGCAATCAATGCAAGACAAATGTACGATGTTAGATATGCTCGAAAAGACATTGGGATGTCATGTGTCTGGATTTGCATGCGAATCAAAAGAGAAATGATGTTGAAAAGAATAAAGAAGAGGAAACACAAAACGTATCACTTGCGAATGCCCGTTTCCTAGATTTTGAATGCTATTAATATTGGCCAAACAAAAGGCACAAGACAGTAAGTCACACAACATGGTGTCGTAACGTTCATACATATCAAAGGACACTACTGTAGACATAGGGTGCCATGAAAGTGGATCTGAATCTTTAATTCATGCACTTTTTGGAGGAGTAACAACGAAGAGAGAAATTCACAAATGCTATGAAGTGAACGTTAAAAGCCTAAAAGGTGATTTTTCTAGACGACTAATCTTGTTGGAACAGTCAAAGATTTTGTGGACAACTAGTCAGTTTACAGCCTGGACCATGGATTTAAGGCAGAAAAATATCCATGCGTCTAATGTAAGAAAAAGGATTTGAAAATAGAAGTTCTTATTGGAGCCGACGTTGTAGGTGCACTGTTAACTGGAAGAATTCAGAAATTAGAAAATTGGCTGACTGCTGTGGAATCACTACTTTGATGGGCAATCATGGGAAAGATAAATGATTACATTTCAGAAAGAAACTCCTTGTCCATGTCATCAACAATAACACCCATGTTGACTCCCAGCAGTGACATAGAAAATTGTGGAAGCTAAAAGCACTTGGAATTGCAGATGCTAAAGAAAATAAAACTGATTCAGAGTTAGAAGAAACAGTATGGGATCACATTCACAAGACTCTGAAGAGGGTGAATGATCGATGTGAAGTCGGTTTACCTTGGATTAACGATAAAGAAGCTTTACCAAGTAACAGAGAAGTTGCTAAAAAGATGATTGATTTCCACAACAAAGACGCTCCTGTTGAAAGATAAATTTGGCACATTCAATGCCATGTTCGAAGAGTGGCTGAAGTCTGTAGTAATAGAATAAGTACCAGAAGAAGAGGAATGAGTTAATAATTATTATCTTCCTACAGACCGGTCTTCAAAGATAACTGTACGACAGTAAGACCTGTATTTGATATTTCATGCAAGCAAAAGGATTTCCTATCTCTTAACAACTGCCTAGCAAAAGGTCAAAATTTTATTGAATTGATACCTAGATCGCTTCTTGAAGTTAGACAAGGAAAAATAGGGATTATCTCAGATATTTAAAGAGCTTTTCTTCAAATATCTGTTCAAAGAAATGGTTGTCATTTCCCAAGATTCCTGTGGTGGAAAAATTTGGACAAAAGGAAATAAGAAAATTTCGCCATTGCAGAGTAGTCTTAGGACTAAAATGCAGTCCGTTTCTTTTAGGAGCAGTGACCAACTCATTTAGACCAATGTGAAACTTCTTTGAAGGAAGTGGCTACAAAGTGGAAAAAAAAAAATCCTTCCTTATTGACAACCGTGGCACTTCAGTGAATTCGAATGAAGAAACGGAATACTTTACTGCAGACAAATCTACAATTAGCGAACCTTTGAAAGTACTTGGTCTTCTGTGGGATAAACATGAAGATTAATTGTTTTGTGACATTCCTAATACCAACTTGACTGATCTCTTAGTGACAAGATGAAACGTACTGTCAATTCTGCAGAGAGTCCTTGACCCAATAGGTTTCACCTGCCCTTTTACACTCATTCCAAAGTTATACTTGCAAAACAGCTGGGATGCAGAGCTACCTGAAAATATCAAAAGAAAATTCTTGAAGTGGGTCAAATAATTGCCCTTGTTATCATCCATGAAGATTTCCAGACTAGTTCCACTGACAGAATAACAATTTTTTAGTTTGCATATGTTTGCCGATGCTTCACAGGGATCATATGCAAGTGCAGTATATTTGATAAGTCAAAATAAAGTAGTCAAAGTGACTACTGCAAGCCAAAGCATGAGTAGCTCCATTGAAAAAAGTATACCACGACTTGAATTGCTTGCTTGTCTTATTGGAGTGCGATTAGCCTCATTTGTCAGCAACCTTAAGATCAAAATTTCAAAGGAATATTACTGGACCGATTCTTCAACAGCACTATTCTGAATAAAGAGTGTAGAAGTTTGGAGCACTTTTGTAAATAACAGAGTTTCCGAAATCAGAATTTATCGAACCATGAAAATTGGTACCGTGCACCAGGTGCAGAAAACTCAGCCAATATGCCAACAAGAGGATGTTTTGTAAAGAAACTTAATCAAGATGGTCTGAGGGCCCACCTTGGTTGGCAGTGCTGGAAGAATGCCCTCATTCTATCCCAATTGATAATAAAGAAGAGGTTAACACTGAAAAAAGTAAAGCAGTTATAGTTTCATTAATCACGATTCTTTGCCTATTTTTCAAAGTACAAGAAAATACTGAGAATGACTGGGTGGATAAACAGATTCATAGGAAATACCCAAAAGAGGAAAGAAGAAAGAGAAGCAGGAGAGTTAAAATTTTATCAGTTGACAGGAGCTGAGAAATCTATTGTGAAGATTATTCAACATGATTCTTTTTTATCTGACGATATTGAGAAGCTGAAGTCAATTAGTGTGTTCAAGTCTCGTACAGGAAAGACATTAGTAATGTACCTATAGGAAGATTTTTTTTTATTAGCAACATTTCTCAAGCTTTTTCATGTAGGGACCATGTTTAGGGATTATAATGCTCTGTGGTCCACCTTACTGTTTGTCCCCTTCAAAAACAATTTTTAGCACATGTTGTTACTAGTATACTTGTATTTTTTAAAATGCAGTTCATTAAAATTAATTTAATATTTTTATATTGAGTTACTAGAAAAAGGCATATGTGTTCTATATTTAGATGTATGCTCTAAGCTTGATTCAAAGATGTCATTCATCTTGTTCAAAGATGATAGAGGCATTTTACATGTCAAGTCTAGGTTGACTAAAAGAAAAGACCATAAAAATTTTATTTATCCGATGTTACTTCTGAAGAATCATTAAACTGTAGACAAACTGATAATTGATAAACATCTATCTGTGTCTCGTGCAGAAATTCATGTTTGTAGACGTTTTGGATCCTGAAAAGCAGAGCTACAATTTAAAAAGCTTTATATGCATGTGTCAGATGCAGGAGACGTGGAAATAAATGTGTACGGACTGTGCCTGCTACTCTACCAGAAAACAGAGTTAGAGATGCTTGTGTTCATTGTTGCAGTTGACTTATCTGGCCCATTAATTTTAAAGGATAAAAGAAAAGCTTGGATTTTACTTTTCACCTGTGCGGTTTTCAGGGCAGTTTCATTTGTCCCTTTCAACTCAAGAATTTTTACTTGGCCTTAGAAGATTTATTGCCCATAGAGGGAGGCCATCAATAATTTATAGCGACAAAAGAAGCAATTTTATTGGATGCAGTAATCTCTTGAAATAAATTAATTTGAATACCCTCAGTATAGAAGCCGTCACAAACAAGGTCGACTGAAAGTTCAGTCCACCCGCAGCACCATGGTGGGGTGGCTTTGGGGAATGACTTGTTCAAATGATTAAGAAGCTTTTGTATCAAATCCTAGGAAATTGGTGTCTGAATTATGAAGAACTGATGAGTATGCTAGAGGCCCGGTGGCGCAGTGGCTAGCGCATCACGCAGCAGTACCACAGGTCCGGGGTTCGATTTCCGAGCTGGGCAAGGTCGACACAGCCTTTCATCCCTTGATCTCCATCACTTGGATCGATAAAATGAGTATCAAGTTCACTGGGGGACTAATTACTGGGGGTACTGCGACCAAGCTGACCACTTATTCAAGGCATATGTTTATGCACCCCGGGGCCCACGGTCAAGAAAGCAGATATTCGGGCACCACAGGCCTTGGCCCTATAGGGCTCTTACGCCACTGAGTTTAGTTTTTTTTTAGATGAGTGTGCTGTGCGACTGCGAAGCAACTTTAAATGCCAGAACACTAACTTATATGTCAGAGGACTCTGATGATCTCATCCCTTTGACACCATCCTTATTTTTAGGTGAAATTCCAGTTTTTGAGTTCCTGACTTGGATCACTTTGATAAAGTTGATTTCAACAAGAGACTGAGACATCTACAGAATTTACAAAAGCTCTTGAGAAAAAGATTTAGAAATGAATATCTCAGCCTGCTAATGTAATGTCCATCTACAGTGCCAATTTCTCAAGAGATCAAAATTGAGGACATAGTTCTCATCGAATGTGATGACAAATGCAAGGTGCTGTGGTTTCTAGCAAAAATGATTGAGCTATATTCAGGAAAAGACTGCAGCATTCGAGTAGTTGGTGTAGAAACTATGTTTGGAGAAATAGTTCGACCAATCCAAAGAACATTCCCAGTCAAAATACCTTATTTTTGGAGTCAGGTGAAGCAAATAAAACTGAGATGCAGGGTGAAGACAGTTTAGTCTCAAAATTTCCAAAGAATAGAATAATATAGCTCTAGATTTATCAAAGGACATTAAGAGTGTTGTGACTAGAAGTGGATGATAAATTAAAATCCCACCCAGATTTCTTACATGAACACTACTTCAGTCATTTTTAGTATAGAAATTTAAGAACTTTCCTTTTTATTTACTATTTAACCCTGGTATTTGTATGGAGAGTATTTTTTATATTTGTTTTTATTGATTAAGTGTTATGTCATCAATCAAAAGGTGGGAGTATTGTTAGAACCAAGCCTCAGTTGTTATCTTTTATTCATATTTTGATATTGTAAGAGTGGCAACCATCTGATATTTATTGTAGTTTGTTGTTGATCTCTGGATTTTGAAAATAAACATGATGATTTGAAATATTAGATGTAAAATTATTTTAAGTTTTTAGGCAAAAGGAGGAGAGTTAGTTTGGCAAGTCTCTTACAGAAAGGACATTAGTAATGTACCTATAGGAAGATTTTTTTTGGCAACATTTCTCAAGCTTTTTCAAGTAGGGACCATGTTTAGGGATTATAATGCTCTGTGGTCCACCTTACTGTTTGTCCCCTTCAAAAACAATTTTTAGCACATGTTGTTACTAGTATACTTGTATTTTTTAAAATGCAGTTCATTAAAATTAATTTAATATTTTTATATTGAGTTACTAGAAAAAGGCATATCTGTTCTATATTTGGATGTATGCTGTAAGCTTAAATCTAAGATCAGCACACACATCAATTCAGTTTCGCAGGGTTAACGATCAAAACCCTAGTTAACACAAATACATAGAAGCAACCTGAATTATAATTTAAAGGAACCTGAGTACAATTCTGTATATTATATTTTGATTGAGGTTCACATATTAACCATATCTTCTGCCTGGAATTTGGTTTTAACTCTGGTATAATTAGAGTATAATTAGAGTGTTTATTTAACTGTTTGTTCATTCAGCAAATTTGTTATTTTTAAGATCACAATTTAAATGATGATGAACCCATGAAAATTGATTATATTTGTCTCTTATAAATAATCGGTTTTGAAATGCAGACATACGCAATTGCATTATTCTTTTCCAATAAAGATATAATTTCCTATTGAAAAGACTCTAAAGCTGGAAATGGTGAAAAATTTATTTATTTTAACTAATTCACAAACCAAGTTTCCTCTCAAATGCTTTGCTTTCTCATGGGCATTTACGAACAGTCAAAGAATTACCTTGAAGACAGAGATTTAATTCATTTAGTTTTGAGAATATATGTGAAAGATATGTCTGTGTATTTAGCCACATCAAGTTTCAAAGATCATCGCAGAGCACTGTTTGAGAAACATAGTTTTCAGGATCTCAAAATTCCTTTACCTTCAAATTCCTTCCTCAAAATTTCTTTCCTTTTTATTCCTTCACCTAAACTTAAGGAAATTGCCTTTTTTTAATTAAACCAAATAGATTTTAAAAATTTAGCTCACAGAATTCAGTATTCCTTCACCTAAAGTGTATGAAATTACCTTTTTCAATTAACCAAGTAGATTTTAAAAATTTAGTGTTTAACTGAATATCTGCAAAATATTTTCCTAGTAGAAATATAAGGTATGTTAAGGGAAATATATACCTCTATTCACAGTGAATTAGCAAATGATCTTCAGCAAATGTACGATTTTATTCTGATGTGTAATTTTCAGATGATATTCATTGTTACATTATGCTGATGAATGAACTGTTTATACATTATCTGCATAATATAGTAAAATCTCTGTCCTGTCACTTTTGAGGACAAGGTTGATCATCCTAGCATAGTTTTATTTCAGGAATTGAGTAAATCAAGGGAAATGGAAGATTTTAAAAAGGTAGGCGAGGATATAACTTACTTCTGCTGAAAATGTACCCGAGTTTGTAGCTGAAGTTTTAGAAGCAAAATATTTTTTTTGCTGTAGTTTTAAAATTGGATAGCTGTTATGAAAGTGATCCACTAAAATCACTGATTTGAGGAAAAGTCATGAGAATGCAGATTTTATCTATAGATAACGTAGCTGAAAAGAATATGATATAGTGTTGAGGGGGAAAATTCACAAGTAGCAAGAGCTGAATCAAGAGCTACTCTAAAATGAATAAAAATCAAGAGCTACTCTAAAATAAGTAAAAATCATAAGTAAATAAATAAAATACTCTTTTCTATCTGTAGTAGATTTTTTTTTAACTTAGAAATTAAAATGTTTTTGACTCTGCATTAGAATTCCCCTACTTGATATTTCTGAGAATGTCATAGTTTCAAGGGTTTGAGTGCATAGGCTGTTTTGTAATGTTTATATTATATTTCCTTTTTCTAGATGGGCAAATTCGTTGCAAAGAGCTCGAGTGACTCGTTGGGGAGGTATGATATCAACTCCAGACTCAGTTTTGCAAGCCATGGTTCGTAGAGCTTTAAGTGAAAGTGGTTGTCCTCCACATGTGACTGCTGAACTTATGGAAAATGCACATGAAAGGAGATGGCCTCCTGGCTTATGTACATTAGAAACACGTCAGTCAAATCGCCGGTACTATGAAAACTATGTGTGTAAACGAATTCCAGGAAAGCAAGCTGTTGTAGTAATGGCTTTTGATAACCCACACATGAATGATGACATGGTGCTGGAACCTGGATTAGTAATGATCTTTGCCCATGGAATAGAATGAGTCTAATAATGTTGGTGGACAATCTTGCTACATTGTACTATTTTGGATTTTATGCATTAAGTGGTTTGGTGTTTATCAAATGATTAGCATTTTCTGAGATATCATTTGAAATATATAGCTTGTTTACTACAAGACTTTGTAAATTGAAATCATGACTGTAAATTTTTCAAGACTTTGTTATGAATGTGTATTAGCATTCCATGAGACTGTGGTTCCAGATGTAAATTCTATTTTTTAAATGTTGATATATAAAAGCAGTGTTGGAAGTCGTGCCATTAAGAAAAGGGAGTAAGGTTTTATTAAAAATTAAAGGTTTCACATATTTAAGTAGTAGTGCGAAACATTGAGCATTAGACTACTGTATATAAGTAGAAAATACTATTTTAAACCCCCGTTTTAGGGCATTCAGATTCAAACATCATCAGACATCAAATTATGTTATCATCATAGGTTACAAACTTCTGTGGGGATGAATATTGCATATAATTTCTGGAAAATTTAAAGGAGCATTATTTGTAAAGGGAAAATATTGGTCACTGTCTGGAGGTATTGTACTTAATATGTAATAAATATGAATTTTGGGTTGTATCATTGCTAATAATTTTTAATTTTGGACATTTCATTATTCTTGTCATACAAGATTGCTAATGTTTTGAAGGAATTGCTTTCATTTTTAAAAGTATTATTTAGTGTAAAAGTTTTAATAATTTTTCAATTTAATGTCGAAAAACTAAGTTTCATTATTAATACACCTGTTCTTGTTGTGTATTTTATTATTTTGTGCTTATAATATTTTAATTACCTGCAGGCACCATTTGATCACACCGTACCAGGGGTCGGCAACCTTTTGAGTCGGAAGAGTCAAAAATTACAATTTACAAAATTTACAAAAAAAGTTTTTAAAGAGCCACCAAATTTTTTCTTGGCTACAATAAATAGTACTCGCATAAATAAAGTTTTTTGATAAACAAAAACTAATCTATTTATTCATAAGGAAAAAATATCTATTTATTCATAAGAAAAATATCTATTTATTCATATATAAATAGTGTTTTTCACAACAAATTAGATAACATACATATGGCATTATTAGATAATTACTTATTATTTAAGTAAGAAATTAAAACAATTAAACATTTACTTACAACACTAACTTGTACTTCAATTAAAAACAATTGAGCAAACAAATTCAATGGGAGCGTTGGCTTTGCATGGTTTTAGAAAGTTTGGACAAATTTGGCTCATAACTGGTTGTTTAAGTTTCAAACACGACTGTACATTTTTATTTGTTAGTTGGCTTCTTACTGTACTTTTATTTACATTCATGCAAGAGAATGCTTGCTCGCACGAATATGTCGATCCGAAGATAGCACTCCAAATGCCAACTTCTTCACCTCACTGTAGCAATCTGGAAGACTATTCCATAAGTCGAATATGAGTGCCTCAACTCGGGGCATTTCTTTTAAAGCTGTCCACTTTTGTTGCATTACGTACATTCATTTCTGGACCTCCAACTCTCTCAACTTGCTTTTCAACTCTGTAAATTTTCCACTCCACAAAGCTTTACTTTTTAAATCGATCAATTGCATTTCTAAAGATACAGTATCAATTCCAAATGGCTCAGTGTTTTTCGTTACTATTTGTGTTGAGAGGGTTTACTATGAATGCTAGAGTGGTTTTGTTGGTTTTGAATTGCTCAAATCTGTCAGCAAATTCATCTTTAATTTTTTTGTAACTGTGCTGACGTAATTCGTGTCAACAGTTGCAATGGTTTTATCGCGATATTGCTTTAGAAATTGAAAATGAAGTAATTTACTGCTCTGAATATCTTCTGCAAAAAGAATAAATTTTTCTTCAAAACAAACCACTTCTTCTTCTAAAACATAGGCTGGGTTTCCCTTTCCTTGCAGTTTTAGATTCAGCGCATTTAATTTCGCTGTGACATCCACCAAAAAGTAAAATTTTTGCAACCATTTGTCACTCTCTAATTCAAGGTGATTAATGCCTTTTTCATTTAGGAATGCATTTATTTCATTCAAGCACAAAGCAGAACGTTTCAACACCTTTCATTTAGAAATCCATCGTACTTTATTGTGAAGAAGGGTCGGAATACTGAGTCTCCATTTCTTTTAAGAATTCTTTAAACTGGCGATGGTACAGTGCTTTTGACAAGATGCTGATAACAATCTTGATTACCAAATTCATAACCTCAACAATTTCGGCCGGAAATGTTGGGGCACAAAGCGCTTCTTGATGTATTATGCAGTGAAACGTATTTTTTCCTGTCATACTTCTGACTTCATCAGTTGCTATTGAAACAATTTTATTTAAATCGATCTTATTGTCTTCAAGGCATTTTTGCACGGCATTCGCTATATCTTCCCCTCTATTTTGTTCTGAGAGCAGTATCAATCCTATAAGTTCTTCTTTTGGATCTCGGGGAAGACACATACCTGACAATAAGGGCAACTTGTGCTGTGTCTTTTTTGTCGCAAGTCTCACCTATAGCAAATGATAAAGCAGAAGAAAGCTGAATATCTTCCACCCGCAAATATGTTACATTTGAAGACATTTTAGCTTTTCTATTTTGTACTGTTTTAGCGGATAGTGGCAAATCTGATTTTTTCAAGATTTCTCGTTTGTTTTTGAAATCGCAAAACAGTTCTTCAGATACACGTATGAAGCAATCTCTGACATACTCACCATCTGTTTTTTTTTTTTTTTTTTTTTTTTTTTTTTTTAAATTTCTAATGATATTGTGAAGCTTGCCAGATTAACATTACTTGTAGATTGTGTCCAGTTACATAACATGGAACTTGATTGCTGTTGTTTGTTTTTGGATTTTGTCGACAGCTTTTTTCGTTCATCGCCGGCTGATATTTACTATCAAACTGAATATGTTTTTTAGTGAAGTGTCTCTATAGATTTGATTTCTTATTGTGTGCGAGTTTTTCGAGGCCAATGGAGACAAGTCTCAAGGTATATGAAGTTGTATATGAAAGTGAACGACTGCGTCCAATCCCGATTGAATTCTTGATGCGCTTCTTCAGCTCTTCTCTGTTTTTTTGGGGGGGATAAAATAAGTAATATTTGAGTATAGAACTAAGAGTCGCAGCTTCACATCCAAAGAGCCGCAGGTTGCCGACCCCTGCACTGTACCGATGTTCTCTAATATACTTTTTTTTCCTGCTTTTCACCATTTGCTAATTACGACTCACCAGCTCGACTAGTTTCTATTGAAAAAAATGTTATGAACTTTGTGCAGCCTCTTGACATTCTAAAAGCATTGCTTGCATGCTATACGAGTTATTCATTGGTAATAATTTGCAAATCCAATTTGTATTTGATTAGCTTATCTACCATTACTGTGCTATACTGTTGAACATGTGATTGACAATAATGGAATGCACACTGAACAAATGCTGTGATTAAATAAAGTTTTCTGTTTTGAATTTGATTTTCTTATTTATGAGCTACCTTTTCACCTGGGGGTCAAAATGTTAAATTTTTTTTTATTTTATTTTCTCTTCTCCATGGTCAATATAATGTAAGTTTCAATGAAATGACTTAACTAGAAAGGGCTCAATATAAGTCTTGAATCTAGGGTCACTTTAATTATAACCACCTTATACACTGCTTAAGTGATTTGAGAAAAAAGTGATTATTGTGTAATATAAGAATATGATGTAAATATTTGCAAGTGCTGAAGCATTTTTGAAAGATTCTCTCCCCTCTCTTTGGGTATGTGTCCTATAATTTATAAAAAGTGTGAAATAAAAGACATTCAAAAGGGAAATATGGAGCCCTGATATTTTTTAACCAATTTTTTAGTTTTGGAATGTCTTAGCAGCTGTATATATGAGTGTGTGGAACTAAATATTGTTTGAAGAATTAAAATAAAACAGTTATCGTTTTCAGACTTAAACATATCCCCAACATTGTGAACAACATTGTCGGTAGAATGCCAAGAATTGAAAGTCCACACTTGAAGCAGTTAATGAAACTCACTAATGATGAAAAGATTGTCAAGTGGTAAAGACTACTGCCAGGGTCTCATTTGTTTCCTGTTTTGGAAAATAGCTTCAAAATAGTAATATTGGTGACCATTTAGATGTAAACCAAAAGAATGGCCCATTTCTTCTGGGGCTCAGCTGAAGCATATGTGAAGTGATACAGATCTGTATGTTTATTATTGAGATTAATAATGGTTTTCACATGTAGTACAAATAAAAAGCCTAGTTAGTTTTTACTTTAGTATTAAATTTTAAGTGGCTTGGCATTTATGAAATGAATAAAATTTTGCAAAGTAATTTAAAACATGTAGCATGTCTACTACAAAATGTTAGGAACCAGAATTAAAACAAAATTTTTAAAATTTTAATTTATGTGTAATAATTTTTTTTTCGAAAATCATCCTATTTTTAAATGTTGTCAAGTTAAAAAAGGAGCTGAATGTAATGAGATTTTAAAGAGGAAGGATTGGATTTCGTGTGATTAATTTGAATCCTAGACATTTATCTACGGAGAAAAAAAATTCCAGTCATTACTTTTGAGCACATATGTGAAATCTTTAAGTTCAGCTGTATTGGGATGTTTGTCAAATTGATATTGGTCATCATCCCTTGTTATTAGAATGTTCATGTCAAAACACTGATGATTTATATTTTATACCTGACCAATATTAGAATATAATTTCAAGAATTTATTGTTAGAAAGGAACTAAGCAGTATTACAGGTAGTTTATAAATGCGATTGTTTTCTTATTGCCAATTTAGTTTGTATGTCTAGAAAGTATAAATATTTTTAAAGAGCTAATTACTTTTTATATTTCATAAAATTATTTGGAATGTGAAGTCCAAAAATTAAAAATTAACTTGTTTATTTTTGTCTGGTTAATGACTTTAGATTAGTTGGTCAAAACAGTGCAAAAATGAAATTTTGGGGTATCCAAAACTTTATTACTGAATTTGAAATGCATTATGTTTGTAATCATCTTTCTTTTCTAAATTTTTTTTACCGTATGGTTTTGTATATATGGTTTTAATTTGTAATTTCTTTTATTGTCACAATGGAATGTATTTCACTGTGTAAATTTTGGAATTAAAACAATTTTTCCAGATGTTGAAACATTATTTTTGACAGGTATGCTAATTTTAAACCAGAAATTCATATTATTAGAAGTAATAGTATAATACTAAATCACATAAGTTTAGATTATTTCCTTCACTTTTTGAAGACTGTTCAATATTGAGCTGGTCATTTAGGCATTTTTATTATGTGCAAGGTAATTAAAAAATAGCTGATGAAAATATAAAAGCAGGTAGAGGGGACTGAAATAGGCAGATTTTTGTAATGGAATATGTGCAGAAATGGTATGTTGAAGTGGTTTAAGGCACTGTTGAGTGGTAAATCAAAGTGATTTCCTGACTTAAATCATTTCCTGTATATATTTTGAATGTTATGCATCACTATATAAACCTAAATCTTGCCAACTTGAATTTTATCCATGGAGCTGTAGACAGAGCAGTTTCTCAATGTGGGTACTCCGGAATCGTTCACTGTACTTCCTTTTGAATAGTTACTCCATTTTATTTTTTTCCTCATAGATAAGTTCATGTCAGCAAGCTCTGTATTCATGTACATAGATTTTGAATGCACAGCATTTGAAATCTGCTTTGGGAATAATGATTAACACAAGGAAACTGCTTTTATATTCTGTGTAACAGCTCCTTTTATCACCTCAACATGCCATTAGCATGAATAACCTTTATTTTAGTTTTAAGTGTGAATCCTTTGAAGGGATTTTTAGTGAGTTCTCTGTTACTAACCCCCTGAGTGGCACAGGTTTTTGAATTTGTCATGAAGGACCTGTATTTATGCAGCATTTATTAGTTAAATTTATATAATTGCTTATTTTAACCTCTATTTTCATAAACTTACATCCATTGCGATTACATGTACATTATTAAAGAAAGTAAAATATCAAAATCTCGTGACCGGATAAAGCTGGTCATGCTGCTCAGAGAGTTAATAAGTAAATCTAAATTGTTATGAAGTATTCAACATAATATGCATTAGTAGTAGACCATGGGTAATTAAGTAAACTAATTTCTTTTGTGCTTGCAACAGGAAAAATGTGTTTAATGTCCTCTCGGAGCATTAATTTGGTCATGGATTATATGGCCTAATTTTTAATGCTTCCAATTCTATGTAGTCTACAGCATATTTTATGTCGTGACAATTTGTAATTCAAGTATTACTTTATAGAGTTGTACTTGATCAGGAACTATTAACCCATTCAGACATGAAGTGAATTATTATTCTAAGTAACTAGAAGTCATAGACAAGTTTTAATAATCCTTTTTATAAAGCAAAAATTAACATCAATGCAGGTGCTTGTACTAACAAAATCAACCACAACTCATAGTGTTGCAAATAAAGTAAAAATCAATTTCAATTTAAAACGTAGAATAGTAGTCAAAATCTACACAATTAATTTTAATATAAACTGGCACAAAATTTCTAACTAGCATATCAAATTCAACTGTTGGCAGCAATAACGCAAAGCTAAATAAGTACAACTTATCAGAGGTGGCAGAACCAATGTATTGTGACCATGTGAAAGGCAGAATCACGCTGTCTTACATTACAGAAACCTCGTTTAAAAAACTCTCTAACTAATTTGCATTTTGATGATGTAATGGAAAGAAGTTATAGTAAAAGTTGAAATTATAAATAACTGGTTAATTTAAATAACTATGCAACGTGTGAAGTACAATTGCATGAGCAACAAGATGACCACTCTTCTACTCTGCGAGCAGGTACCATATCTAGAATTGTAAATTAATTTTTCTTAATGTATTTGATTTACAACTACTACAATTAGCATTTTTTACAGTGACTGATAATTATATTGACTGTTGCTTTACTCTAACTACCCCCCCTGTGCAAAATTAAAAGAATTTCCACATTATGTCGAATTTCTGAAAAATTAATGGACAAATTTTGGAGAAATGTGGTATTCTTACAAATTTTATGTATGTAAATAATTTTAATGGAATTATATGTGGTATTGTAGTATTTTGTGTGTTATATAACATGAAAAGTTCGAAGAGACAAAAGACAGCTGGTAACTGCCCTTGCCAAGAAAATATGGAAGAGACTGTGAACTCCGTTGAAGAAGAGATCAAAGCAGCTTAAGTAAATGTACAAGCAGGCTAAGAAAAGATAGAAGGGGCCGTCAAATTAGTTCGAGGAAACATTGAAGCAGTTCAAGGGGAAATGAAAAGAGAAGTAACTGCCATAATAGGAAACAAATTCAAGGCTGTGGAAGGCATAATAGACATGGTTGAAAATAAAGTTGCAAAAACTTAAGAGTTTCTTCTGCAATTCAAGTGGAGGATGAGTTTCTTTTGTCAAGCAACAAATCGAAGAGAGAGTTTCTGCTGTCGAATAACTACTCGATTACAGAGTTTCTGCTGTCGCCATAGAAGTTGACAGTTTAAGGAAATACATAGCGACAGCATGAAGCAATTCTGGCAGGTTAAAATTTCTGCCCAAGCTTTTTTGTCTCTCTCTAAAGACAGGGTTCGTACGGTTCTTAAGAGTCCTTAAATTTTCTGGAATCGATTTTTGGTCCTTAAAAGTCCTTAATTTTGGCCCAAATCAGTAGAAGGTCCTTAAATTTAATCATCTGAAATTTCTGTCTATTTTTATGACTGCCATTTTGAGTGTGAATTAGCATTTTGGAGGAATATTTTTGGCGATTCACTGACGTATATATGGGTTATAATTTTTTCTAATATAAATCATGGGATACTCGAGTTTCTAAGCAAGAAGTGAAACATAAGCATTTTGAAATTCATTTTTCATAATAAAGAGCACTTAAAAAATTTTCGCTTTTGGGGATGTGAATTCTTTTATTGATCTGTTCTAAATTTGGCGACTTGTCAATATTTTCGCCTTTTTTTAGATCAGTTTCTATAGAAAATTTTTAATTCTGAAATCAGAATTTTTCGACGATTTTTTTTAAACTTCATAGCATTGATAAATTTCATTAAAATAATGGTAATATATCGGACTTATATTTAAAAAATAACATTAAAAGAAAACATTTTTATTTTTCGCTGTCATATTATAAAGTTTCATTAAATACATGTCATTATTGTACAGTATTTTGAATCTCAAAAATAAACAAGGTATAATGCTATTAAGCATAATTTATGAAACAACTAAGCAAAATTAGCTATGTAATTAATTAAAAAGTCTTCTTTTTCATTGTAAGCGTTTTTCCCATGTAATTGTCTCAGAATATGCATCAGTTTTCTCTATAAAATTAATTTTACGCATTTTCCCCTGCTTTTTTTTTTTTTTTTTTCTAAAATATTTCTGTTTTTTTGCTGTTACAGAATTCATTGGGATAATTTTTCTTTAGTATTTTTGACACTGCAACTTGGAAAACTTAGAAGGATTTGAAGGCAAGATTTATAGACTCACTATTCTAGAAGATTTGAGAAATATATAACAAAATGAAAAATGTCTCCATGGTATCAATGCTTAATGGATGTATTTTGCAGAAAGTTTGCAATGAATTTCTTACTTTTTGGAGAACGCCTGGAAGAACAATGAAGACATAATATTTTAATGTTTTACTCCTGATACTACAATATTTTTCTTAACATGTTTATCTTCCCTTTATTTTCTCTACTGTTTACTAGACACAAGTATGGAAAATATCAAAAATGCATCGAATCTTATCACTTGGGCAGGCATTATAGAAAGGGTTTTTTTAATTAATAAAAGAATTGAAAACTTACTGTTTAAAAGATCCATCTAATTAATATGTCTTAATGCATCATACATAGAGCTGGCACTAGGCATTTTCTCATCTGATGCAATCTTTATGGGTCCTAAATTTGACTGCATAGTGCCTTTCTAAATTCTGCTTCCAATGCCTGCTCTAAATTCTAAAAGTTTTGCCATTTCTAGGTTTTGTTGTTTGGTGTGTCACTAAATTCTGCCACACCAGCTCTGTAATCATATTTCTTCTGAATTTCATATTACTAAAAAAATTAAACTAGTCACTTTTTCTATACATTCTAAATGCATTTAGTGTGTTTTACAAAAACAGAAATCCTTAATTAAATCTAAAAATTCTAAAATCAAAAGGAAACATGCTGAAGACAGAAACTGAATACATAAAGAAAATTATTCTTCAAAGATATGTGCAGTTATTAATATGTAAATTACCCAATTGTTTATGATTTCAGCCCTTACTATAATTTTCCATTTCTGTTTCCTCATATAATAGAGTTACTGAGCCAAATTAAATTAAAATTAAATTGTATAATATTTGACCACTAGTCCACATTTTTAGTTTGAATTTGACTGTTCTTGTTTAATTACGTCACCGTGAGATGTAATTGACTTTGTTAGCATCAGAACATGCCTTTGCGTTTGTTCTAAGTTCTTTTTAAATACGAGGCTTATTTAAACCTTTGTCTGATATTGTAGTTATTTTCAGACATAGTGATAATTTGCTTCACGTCTTTCGGGGATTTTGGACTATTTAACTTTTACCAGATCAAGTAAACCCTCATAGGTACATTGTAGAGTGGTTGACAAGTTAGGAGATAAAGCACGCAGAAACTAGCGAAAGTATTAATTATTGTTAGAAAAAAAGGCGTAAAAAGAAGAAAATAGAAACTAGCCAAAATGTTTGAGAAGGCTTCAAATTAAAATGACGGGTAAATATTTTGTTGAGTGTTGTTGTTATAAAACATAAATGTTTTGTAGCTTTTAATGTGTAATTATTTTAATATCATTTAAGAATCAGTGTCGTAAATTACATGTGTTTTAAACTGTGAAATTTTATTAGATTTTAATAGGGCTTTTTTAACCCTTTCGCCGTCCTCTCCTGTCCGCGAAAATTTCTCCCCAGCGGCCGTGTGTTTTTCGTAGCGTGTAATGTTGTTTTCTCTGTACATCATAACTTTCCATATATAACTTTCGTAGTGGATGAATGTCAATGAATATTAAGTAAAATTATAAGGATATAAAGCATAATGGAAAAATAATATCTCTGCTTATTTCTAATAGCAGGATAATTTGATAACATCTGTTCCAGGCGGTCCACTCCTCCCATTTTGTTGTTGTAATCTTTTACAATTATTGTTTTTTTTTACTGTTGTTTTCCGTGTTCCAACATCAATCATCGAGTTATTATGGACTGTACTCATCAAACGTATATCCTTCTTGTCTTTCCAATTCAGAACCTCATTTTTTCTCTTTTGCTGCTGAGTAGACGTTGAAGCCATCTCTCACTGTCTTGTATCTTATGTAAAATGGCGCGAATATTCATAAAACCCGGGGCAAATTCAATTAGAAATAGAATGCCTGATTACTGCTGCCCTCTAGGAGGTATTAGAACAAACAAAAATAAAAACTCAAACAAGTAAACATTTAGAAAGCATCTTAAACGTTTAAAAGTTTTAAAATGTAGAAGAACGCTTGTAGCGCGTTACGGACGACGAAGTGGTTAACAAATATTGTTAAAAAATAAAATTTAATAGTGGCCATGTTAAGCCATGATGACTAAGGTTACGTATTTACCTAATTTAATTATTTATAACTAAGTGCCTACCCTTAATTATCTCTACATATTAAAGCGAGCTATTGCCTTTCATCAATACTCACTGTGCACAGGATAAAACACAAAAATGTAGAAATTCAAGTAAAACTTATTCTTTGCATCTAGTGAGACTTAATACAAAACAACTTATCACCTGTGGTGCTTTAATGGCTTATTGGAACCTGAAAGTATATTAACTGGGTTAGAACCCCCTGGAACTCTGCACAAAGCTATGACACTAACTGCATCAAACAGAGCTTGACAAACTTTCAACACTTACCAACCGTTCCTACATCAGGCCTTTCAGGTTTGTTCGAATCAACAGATCTCTCTCTGGACAAGCAGCAGGGGTGACAACATTCAGTCTTTTGTTATGAATCATGCTGATTGTTATATTACTTCTCATTTTAATCTATGCCGTTTGACATAAAATCTACCTGCTATTTACTAAACCTCTAGACCAGCAATTCTCAACCTTTTGACTAACCTGTACCATCTAAACAAAAATTGAAAATATTTAGTACCACCACTACAAAGTACCACCACCACTCTTGAACAAAGCTCAGATCGCATAAATTTACAAGTGTTAGAGAAAAAACTCAATCAGGATGTTGGGGTTTTAATTTTTGAAATACATAGTTAAAAATACTTTGCTTCTTTGTGTACCACCGGTTGAGAACCTCTGCTCTAGACTGACCAAGTATGTGACAAAATGAGACATAAAAAATCAACATAAAGCTAACTATTATTAGTAAAACGTAAATGTCACTTATCTTCTCTCAAATATGTCCACCCTATTATAAGTGTAAAATATTTAATGCTACTTGATAAACTGCATGAAGTTTATTTTATTCTCAAACTTATTAATAATTATGTTAATTCATGTTTAGTAATAATGCATACTACTTAGGGATCTATTTTATTTTTAGGATGGTATTACAAAAGTGAAATTCAGGCATAGAATAGTATTTTTAATTGAATTTATTCATTTCCCATTTGCTCATAGCTCCTTAATTTTTTTCATTAATGGTCCTTAAAAGGCCTTCAAAGTACTTAATTTCTGTGTGTAGAAATGTGTACGAACCCTGAAAGATGTTCACTTATGATAGAAAGACCTGGCAAGTGTATAAGACTCAACTCTCTGTAGTGGTGGGCGCAAATGGATGGGATTCCCATGCTGAGACCTGCTGTCTCGCCACTTTGAGAGCATATATTCTTCAGACACTGCGCGAAAACCAGAGACTACTTTTCGAAGCTGTATCCGGCGCGTTGGAGATCCGATTTGGCGAGAAGTGTTTAAAAGACTGAAGCAGGCTTCATTGAAAATCTTTCCAACAGAAGCCCATGGAGACACTCCAGGAGCTTACCCCGGATGTTGAAAGGTTGCCTCATCTCGCCTTTTCTGATTGTCTATCAGGAACAAGGAAAATCCTATCCCTCCAGTACTTCATCGATGGCATCCGGGATCCTGAAATGGAGAAAGCGAGTGGCATATGTCAAGGATCTGAACAGCGTTTTAGTGCACGCCATTAAATTCCAGGCAGCCCAGCAAGCAACTTATAAAAACCAGCAACCAGTCAGAGATGCTTAAGTCCAGGAGCTTGTGGATCAAGTGCCTGCTCGTGTTGACGATTTAACCAGGCAAGTCAGTGCCTTGAGACGGAATAGGGGTGACAAAAAACTGGCCCTAAAGAGTGCTGAAGGCCATGTACGAAGGAATTGAAGAACATCCAAGGCACGGAACCTAAGACCACTTCCAACAAGAAGGAGGGAAACTAAGTGGCCATCTCGCAGGGCAGAGGTTGCAAAGAAGCTCTATTTTAAAGCGCTTCAGATTTCTTCAATAAGTGGCGGTTATTTTCGAATCTTGATTTAAAAAGTGGATATTGGCAGGGTAGAGATACGCCATGATGACCGAGAAAAGACGCCGTTTACTACTGGACAAGGACTTTGGATTATGTGATGCGCTAGCAACGTTCGAATGCCTTATAGAGATCGTCCTGAGAGGTCTTTTCTACGAAGCCTATCTGAAATACCTGGATGGTATCGTCGTCGGGAAAACTTTCGAAGAAAATTTGGGAAATACTAGGGAAGATGTTTTAGAAATTCAAGGAAGGCAATCTAAAGTTAAGTCCTGCCAAATGTAAATTTTTCAGACATGAAATGGCTTACTTCGGGCATGTCATCTCTTCTGAAGGTGTGTGTATGGATCCAGAAAAAGTGTCCGCAATTAAAGATTGGGGGCGCACAGAAAATGTCCATCAGTTGAGAAATTTCCTGGAACTTATGCACCTACTATGAGAGATTTGTGAAGGACTTTTCTTCAATCGCAAGACCCTTTCACAAACTGGCAGAGAGCAAACAGAATTTCCTCTGGGCGAAAGAATGTGAGGATACATTAAACAACCTGAAGACGTCTTTAACATCCGCGACAATCTTGACGTATCCTCAGCTCGAGAAACCATTCATTCTCGACACGGATGCGAGTGATGAGAACCTCGATGCTGTTTTGTCCCGAGAAATAAACAGTCAAGAACGTGTCGTAGCCTATTGTAACAAATGCTTATCTAAACCGGAGAGGAATTATTGTGTCACGAGGAAAGAGTTGTTCGCCATTGTTTAACCGTTGAAAATTTCCACTATTACCTCTACAGCAGAAAATTCCTGCACCGAACAGATCATTCATCATCGACCTGGCTGTTAAATTTCAAAAATCCCGAAGGCCAAATAGCCGTATGTGTACTGAGACTCCAGGAATATCACATCACTATCCGTCATCGAAAAGGATCATCACACGGAAACGCCGACGCCCTAGCTAGAAGACCTTTCCCAGAAAGCTCCGATATTGTTCCAAGGTCGCAGCAAAATACGAGTTGGTTAATCCGGTGACATGCCAAGTTACAGCTTCAACATAAGCTGAGCTAACACCCATAGAGTGGCGAATAAGTCAGAAAAAACAAGTTGTAACACGGCGACATTAAGCCCGTAATTAACTTAATAGCGTCTTCAAACAGGAAATCCTCCTGGCAGGGCATTTCAATCTATAGTCCTATAACAAAAAATATTGGGCTTCACTCCTTATTCGAATAGGATAATGGAAAGAACTTTTGATGGCAGCTGATACTTCTAAGTTTCCAGACATTCTTAATGCACTACATAGCACTCCCACCGGTGGCCACCTTGGAATAATGAAGACTTTGCATAGAATTCAAAAGCGCTTCTGCTGGAGTAATGCAAGAGCTGACGCACAAAAGTGGTGCCAATTTTGCGATGCTTAAGCGGGTCGGAAAGGACCGAAGAAATGTATCCGAGGGAATCTACAGCGTTATAATGCAACTGCGTCTTTTGGACGCATCGCCTTTGACATCCTGGGACCCCTGCTACGAGCTTCTGATGGGAACAAATACATCCTCGTTTGCCACTGATCAGCGATAGAAAACGTTCCGAACCAGAAATCAACAGAACTGGGGCAATAGGCTACCTCTGTTCTTACTGGCCTTTCGCAGTAGTGTCCGCGAGACTATCGGCTATTTTCCATACCAGATGCTTTTCGGTCGGAATCTTTGTCTTGCGATCTGTACACCACAGGAGTACATTCAAGATTGCGTGGTTTACAGTTACGCACAAAATTGCACGAGAGGGAGGCAACATAGTGGCGGAGAAGACGAAGACCTTATACGATACGAGAGCTACAGGACATCGATTCAACGAAGGTGACAAGTTTTCGCTATGGAATCCCCTTCGACGAAAAGGACTTTCGCCTAAACTACAGTCACCCGAGGACGATCCTTACGCAGTCCTAAACGGGCTGAATGACATCGTACTTCAGATCCGTAAATCATCAGATTCTAAAATCCTTTAGTACGACAGGCTAGCCACTTATTTTGACTATAATACGAAGTCTTCATAGTGTATACAAAGGCTTTCCGCACATTTTTATATGATTTTCGTTGTAATTACAGAAATATCTTACCTAAAATTTTCTTTTACATGTTCTATTCGATAACGCTTATTCTTCCCTACCTTTTATACACCACAATTTCCAACACAATAAAGCCTTTTGTAGTATCGGAAGAGTTATTTTATCCCATTGCTCTCGAACAGCTTTACAAAGTCCAAGGAGGTTGTAGGTCGACGTTTGGACAATCCGCTTTTTAAAAAGTCCAAAAATACATTAGTGACAGATCAGGAGAATTTAGTTGGCATATGAGTGAAAATTTATGCCTTGATACCCCTTTCTTGTTCCATTTTTTTCAGGAAATTAACAGTAGACTGATGTGTCGTTGCTTGCTTTGTCTTTGTGCAGTTCTATTGATTGATCACAATGTGTCTAAACAGAAGGTTATATTTGAAAATTGGATATAAAATATGTTTTTGATAATATGTGGAGTAGATCTTAACATTTTTCTCCACTCTATTTTTAATTCGCCGTTATATGAAAACCACCATATATCAAAATCATAAATCCCTTAGGAAAACTTCCTTTAGATTCCTTGAACCATGTTTTAAGATTTATTTCTCCTCTTTGATGATAATAAATGGATCTGTTTTTATTGCAGTCATTTAAGTGCACCTAAGATTCGTCTATTGTGACAACGTTTCCATTTTTGTCCGGATGAATGGTTCTTATAAAAGAATTCTGCAGCACGTTCAGCTATATGTCGTGGAGAAAGAGGATGCACATAATGTTTTTCGCCTTTTTAACATTCACAACAGCATTAATCACTTTGTTTACACTGAGCATTTTAATGATTCTGCAGTTGTCCCTATGATTTGGCGGATTTATTAACATCAAAGAGCTTACTTTTGCTGCATTCAAAAATTCCATTTTTCCCCTTTGGATACGTATTTGGAACAATTTTTCCACTTGAAGTTAAATTTTGACGTTTTTTTCCCTTTGTTATTGACAACATTACCTATCGGAGATTTAGATATCGAAAAAACATGGCTCTCACACCGTTTTTTGATAATTAGATACGAATAATTTTTATTCGGAAAGAACACAAACCTAGCTTTCCATATATTGCTTTATTAAAAGCGACATTTTGCATGAAAACAAAACTGTCAAGTAACGGATGATAATTTATACTTTCAAAAATAGTTGCAGTTAAAAAAAAATTCCAAGCAGATTTTTTTCAGGAAATCAGAATCGTCTAAAAAATGAGTGAACAGCCTCTCTATAATGTAAATAGTGTACTAAGACCATATTTCTATTTGTATATAAATTTGTAAATTTATGCATTTACCTTTTGATTTAATATTTGATTTGTTTTATGTTATTTATTGAAATTATTATTTTAGTATTGCATTGATTTTCCTTAACTGTAAGTATGGCTTCCTGTCCAGGCATTGCAGTTCTTGGGAAGGGTGCAATGTTACGAATTTTGTGTATATTTAAATAATTTTAGTGCAATTGTAGTATCTTTTGTATAATGTAACATGAAAAGTCCGAAGAGCGAAGCTCTGCCAGTACAGAGGCAAGTCTATTTATCTTTGAGGTAAATGGCTATCCCGATAAATTGGCGAGATATTGCAAGGCTGGCAATGGTTTTGGCGACATTTTAGTCGGGTTCCTGTATAACTAATTGGTAATGTAACTGAATATTTGTAATTGATCCCTATATGTAACTAACCGTATATACTTTCCAGTAACTGAGAAATGGAAGGTGCTAGAGATTTATCGGCAACCGGAAGAAAACCATAGAAGACCGGAAAGAATATCAGCTCAGTTGTTAGTTTAAAGCTGACTTCGTAGCACTGAGATATCCGTCAGAACTTCGCCATTTAGATGCGCTTTGCATTGCGTCATGTTAACGTTCTTAGTAGTTTGAAGTGTAACTACGGCTTTTGCTTTGTGATACTGAGAACAACAGCTGTACGATTTTGTTGAAAGTTCCAGAATTATAAAGTGTTTTTGGGGAAAATAAATTTTTATCAAACTATCGTCGGTTCTGTGTGCATTCAATCCATTACGAACCCCCACGTACGCGACAGTGT
The DNA here is from genome assembly GCF_044657685.1 of Stegodyphus dumicola. NCBI lineage: Eukaryota > Metazoa > Arthropoda > Arachnida > Araneae > Eresidae > Stegodyphus > Stegodyphus dumicola. The sequence goes on from NC_140781.1 coordinate 85,016,656, forward strand.
AAATACAGTACATTTAATATCAGTGAAAAGGATGCATCATTCAAAATTCATTGTATGTACGCCTGATTATAAGGACAGCTCATGGTTGAGGGATGTCCAAAATCCGTGTTGTAATATCGAACTGAAAAATGTGTAATATGAGGTATGGTACCCTCTCAGAGCCAGAGAGGTTTCGCGGCATAACGGGGTATCAGGCAGGAGGCAGTTGACGAGTCCCTGTGACAGTCCATTCCACTCCTGCAGCAAGGCAGTTTTACTACTGTGGGATGGTTCTCGATGGGAATGAGGAGATGAAATTGCCTCTAAGAACATCCCAGACATTCTCTGTAGGGTTAAGATCAGAAGACCTGTCTGGCAAAGCCATTCGGTAAATATCCTCACTTTCCAGATAATTGTCGACCAGTTGATCCCTATATAGATGAGCGTTGTCGTCTATTAACAGGAACCCATCGCCAACTGCATCTCTGAAAAATCGAACATGTGGGCTCTAAGATTTTTTTTTGTACCTCACAGCAGTCAGGGAGCCTTTGTGAAACACATACAGGAGTGTGCGGCCGTCCAACATAATGCCTGCTCACACCATTACACCTCCATCACCGTAATGATTCTATTCTATGATCAGGGACGGATGGTATTATATTCTAGGCTCTCTCCTTATACAGGTACGTTAAGAGTCAGTTTCTAGGCTGAATCTCGACTCACCTGTAAAACGCACGGTGCTCCACTGAAGTCTGGTCTCAGATGCGTGCTGTCTGCAACATGCTAAATGTGGTCTCTTATGTACTGCAGTGAACGGAAAGTAAACAACTGGTTGTTTGGTATACAGCCCTATCTCATGAAGCCTCCGGGCAACTGTAGATGATGAAATTCGGTTTCCAGTGGCAGCATTTAGCTCACTTGAGAGCTGTGAAGCTGTAGCAGTCTTGTGTCGCCGCGTTGAAATTGCCAAATAATGATCCTCATTCGTCATTGTGAATCTTGGTCAACATTGTCCAGGTCTTCTCGGTATGGATCTACAGTTTTGAAACTGTTTCCTCAAATTGCAGATGACAATGGACATTACATTGAGCTCTACTACCACCTGCACTTGTGATTGGCCTACGTCCAATCTACCGACAATTCCCCATCTGAATTTCATCCATAAATTCGTGTAACTTGTTTTACTCGGTACCTTATAAAATTTACTCAACTCTTGTGATAAATCCGTTGAGTGTCGTGAAGAAGAACGAGCACGTTTATATTCCCTCCCCAATCACAACTGTGCAGGCACGCACATATACGCTTATGTATTCGGTTCTTGAATTTTTGCATAATTCTCTGGCTGCATAATTGGTACCTTTGGTTCAACACATTTCGTAAAAATAAACATAATTTCACAATTCTCTTAATTTTGCACACGAGTGTAATACAAATATTCCGCAGATTTAAAGTATATTAATTCATTTTCTTTGTAATGGCCATTCATTACAACATTCTTTGTATACGAGGGTACATTATAATGAGTATCAGTGGTAATTATAATCATTCTTCTCAAACTGTTTTATTCTGGGACAAACGATTTTAAATTTTTTGTTCTTGGGCATTCTGATGAATATGTGATGAGCTGGCAATGTTCATGCACTCTGAAAACATGCGGTGTTGGTATGTTTCTGTATTAGCAAATTGTATTCTATTTCCAATCAGTTCTTGTGGGGTTCTTCAATCTTCCGGTATTTGTTATCAATTTGTTGCCAGTGCTTCCTTTAATACATCTTTTTTGGGGAAACAAATAGTAGTCAATGTATAACATAGCAGTCTCTTTTGTTTGTTATTTTTCTCAGTGCTACCTCTGAGTTTTAACCAATTAAATCACTTTTATCACATCATCTGCTATTACTGTAAATCTCCAAATATCGCAATTTCTGATTTATATGAATTTAAATCACCAATTTTAAATGTGGCTGTGAGAGAACTGTTGATTTTTAAGCATTGTTACGCATTTCGTACATCGATAGATGATTTTAGTGTAATTATATGTGAAATTATTATATTTTTCTGTATAACGTAACATGAAAATCTAGAGGGAGGCTGCTCTGCCAGAAAAATAAGAATACAGGGCTTAGTCTATTTATCATTGAGTAAATGGCTATTCGCTAATTCGGCGAGATATCGCCAAGCTGGCAACGGTTTTGGCGACTAATTTCTGTGCCCCCCATTTAGCGAGAAATTTCAAAAAGTCGCCAAATTTGGCGACAATTTGGTCTGGTCCCTGTATCACCGTAATAGGTATTGTAATTGAATATCTATAATTGATTTTATATGTAGCTGTAACCGTAATTCGGCACTCATATGCCTTCCCGTAATTTCGAGAAGCAGAATGTACTAGAAATATCTCGGCGGCCGGATGAAAACTATATAAGGCTGCCCTCAAGAGTTGTTGTTAGCTGTTAATTCAGCGTGAGTTCGATTCTTTGCATCTCGTTGAGTTTAACGTTCTTAGTAGTTTCATGTGTAACTACTGATTGGGCTCTGTAATACTGTGAACACCTGTACGAGTATTTCTGTGGAAAGTTCGAGAACTCTGAAGTGTTTCTTTTGATAAAATAAATTTTTTTATCCTATCATTGGACTTGTGTGCATTCAGTATATTACGAACACGTACGCACGCGACAGTATCAAAAGAAAATTTTTATTGACTTTGTCAGATCTTAGTGAAAATTATATTGTACAAATTAAATTTGTTCAGGTAATTTTTCTGGTTAATTATTATTTCATTTAAACTGTTTTTACCCTTTACAGAGTTTTTTATAAGCTTCTTTTTGTTTTGTATTCATCAGCATAAGTTCCTACAAGATCAATTAAATTAGTCAAAAAGCTCACTAAAAGGGTCCTATTTGACAGCATGGAGAGTCCTTTTGAAGCTGGTGAGTACATGGCACAAAATCCTCGCAATATTCCATATTTCAAGGTTGACAACTATACTGTTTCTAAAGAGGATCCAAATTTAAGACTTCTGTAAGTTGGAAGTACAGGTGAGCGAACTGACTTTCATATGAATAAATTAATACAATTTGGAATTCAAAGTTAGGGTTTTATATTTTTTTCGTATGCAAAAACTACACAGAGAAAAAGATGTATGCATGGTAGTACATGCAGTTCATATGGAAATAGGCAAATTTAATTTTAAGTATATGTAAGATGAATAAAAACTACTCTAACTATTTTTAATTGCCTGATCTGTATTAATTTGAATTACAAACAACCTACTTTGAACACTAGAAATTTACTCTTCATCCAACGAGGGATTATGGGTGTTGGAGCAATGTTTTGAAAACTCTTCTTCTCTTGATTGCTTCATACCAGCTAGAATCATTGATTAATCTAGAAAGGTACTGTCAGTAACTTGACAAAGTTCATATGAATGTTTTCTGAAACTAAATCTTCTGCTGACTTAAACAGCCATTACCAGCTGTAGATTTTATGAGTTCTAGTCCCTAAATGCAGAAAAACCTCATATGGTATTAATTGTTTGCTTTTCTTTTCTGAAATTCACAGGCAGGGAAAATAGGAAGAAACAAAAGCTCTGAATGAAGCATAAAATTGTTATCGAATGTACACTAGTGAGCAAAACTTAAGCATCTTTTCTGATTTCCGTCATAATTCCGCAAAGAATCAATTGGGTGACATGAAATGTATACTACAGAGGCGCAATGTAGTACATAAAGAATGAGGAAAATTTACTATCAGAAAGAATGAATGGGATGCATACAATACGGAACTAATAGAAAAGGGGCTTTATTGATAAAATTGCGTTGCTACAGAAAAACTATCTGGCCAAGAGAGAGAACAACAAATCAAAAAGCCTTATTTAGTCATATGACCTCCACTAACTGTTTTTGGTTGTTTTACACCACCTATCGAAGCTGAACACCAGATTTTCTAACAGCTTTTGGGGTAAGCGTTTCCATTTTTCAAGGAACATCTATTTCATTTGTCTGGTTTTTATCGGAGAGCAAGGCGTTTTCCTAAAGTATCCCACACATGTTCAGTGGGATTTAAATCGGGAGCATGCGCGGCCATTCCATTCTGTGGATATCTTCATTTTCCAAGAACTCTTCAACAGCATGAGTAGCCGTGCATTATCATCCATAAAAGCAAAGTCTGGACCAATGGCAACTTGGAAGAAAAACACGTGGGGAAGGATAACTTCATCACAGTAACGATCTCTGTATTACATGTAAATATATTACATATAATACAGAGATTGTATTATACGTAAATAAATTGTATTGTATGTAAATAAAACTATGTGTGTGTTAATAATGAAGCGGAATCATCACTTACCTCTGGATTTAATCTTCCAAGAACGGAAATTAAGCGAATGCTAATCTAAATATTTAACACATTGTCTAAGGGCACGCACCACATGCCTATAAATTTATAATTGAGGGAAAAAGGAATTATTTTTTTAACGCAATCATATAGTAAAATACGAGTTAGCCGCTTTTATTTTGTAGTAATTGAATTACTGTTTATCAAATGAATCATTAGTTTTAGAGTCAAAAAGAAATGAATTGCATGCTGCCGCGTCTTCTTGTTTTTCTGCCCACCAAGGATTGTCCATGATGTTGAATGTACTGCATCAGCTGACGCAATATTTTAACGGGCAAAGGCAATTTCTTCCTCCCACAATGCATTCGCACTGAGCGAATTCGCCTCAGTTGCATGCCGTTACGTTACAACTGCAAGGAGAGAATACTCATCGTAAACCATTGAATTTAGGGCAATTTATTATTATGCTACATGCGATTTATTGGCTTTGAGTTTCACATTATAGTAAATATTATATCTGGCTTATTATTCCTGAGCTGCTTTAAAAATTTTATATAACTCTTTATGTTATATCTATAAGACTGAATTTTTTGTCTAGGAACTTGCAGCGTAGCGGAAAATGAAACCGAGGTGGTTTTAATTCAATAGATGTTCAGCTTTTGATCTTTTTTCTTTAAAAATTAAGTATTTAAAATGATAGTCACTGCCTTTCTTTCATGGGCATGTGCAGGAAACCTAAATACAGAAGACATTTTGAAACTATATCATGCAAAAAATTAGCTGGTAAGTAGTTTATAATGTAAAAGAAAGGTTTTCCATTTTGTCTTTTCGGTTCTTTGTTAGTAATAGAGTAAGTACTTCGACTCAGGATGAATTTAGAAACATAACTGTATTGTTAGTATCTGTTTTAAAACACGTGATCTCGCCATTCTATTAAAAAAAGTTTCTAGTTTTGCGCGTTTTTAACGCTCTAGAGGAGATTTTCATTTAAATCTGCAAATGAAAATACCTTTAAAGCATTATAAAGGGGCAGTATTAAAAGTAATGAAACTTTAAATTGATTGATAAATTATATAAAATTCTATGAAAAACAAGAGCTGCCACTTAGAGACTTTCTTTTGATTTCACAAACACGTAACTGGTAAATCTAAGTCAGAGAAGAAAAAAGTAAGTAAAATTTCATTTGGATATTTCTTGTTCAGTGTGACTTCATAAATTGGAGTTCATAAGTTTGTATAAATAACACAAAAAGTAATCAGGTCAAGTAGTCAAGTGACCTTTTTCGCAAAACGAATGTGTACTAAAAAAATTAAATTATGGACAACGTTGTGAAATTGTGATATATTCAAGCAGAAATGCGGAACGTCTTATCCTTGGTTTGAATTCATGAGCTTTCTGAATAAAATAAAACTTCTGTTGGTGTGCAAATGGTGATGAACAGTCGCCAATAGCGAGAAAAATAGTGTAATCTGGGCACCCTGCAAAGGAGTTACTAGTGTGTCTTATTTTTTTTTTTTTTTTTTTTTTTTCTCTTGCTTTCTTTTCTCATTCCTTAACGAAAAGACAGTGATACAACTCCCTTTCATAAAACTCTCTCTAGATATGTATTAGGAAAACTAATGAATCTTAATCTATTATTATGTCTAAATAAATGTGTTTGTAATCTTGCAATTTTCGTTTACAACCTCTGTTTGGATTACTCCTTTTACTAAGCTATAATGACGCTGCGCTGAATACAAGGTAAGAGAAATTATTCTACTGTCTACTTTAATAATTTGTTGTGAAAATGTTTACTGCAAAAAATGTTTACAGCAAAAGATTATAAGACTGAATGAAAAAAATCATAGTTTAATTAAATAATAATAAAGAACAAAAGCTAAAGGCTAGACTGTAGTTTCATATCAAAGCCGAAAATAAATTTTTTCGAGCATACTAAAAATGTTGTATTCAAGTCAAATGCGAATTGCAAAATTAATTCCAGCAATTACTGAACATGGAAATTCAAAATGCAAATGCTACTAATAAAGGAAGATCTTTACGATGTAATCGAAGATGTACCTCCAAGCAATATTACAGAATAATGGAGTAAACGGGATCATCAATGTCGCGCGATGATAAATTTATTTATCGAAGACAGCCAGATAATTCATATTAAACACGAAACTACTGCTAGAGTTTCGTGTTCGCTATTATCGAGGAGGTAATCCGCAATATTACCTCCACGAAGTACATGTCCACATTAGATCTTACGAGTGGGTATTTTCAGATTGGGGTAAAACCTGAAGATGTCCCCAAGACCGCCTTTATAACAAAGTCTGGTATATACGCATTTCTTAGGATGCCTTTCGGTTTATCCCGCGCACCGGCAACAGAGATGTATGGACATTGTCTTAAGACCGGTCCTTGGTAAGAGTACGTTCATTTATTTGGACGATATTATAATTACAAGTAATAGTTTGGAACAACATTTAAAAGATTTAAGACAAGTATTTTTATTGTTAAACGAAGCCGGTTTAAAAGTAAATGCATCCAAATGTAAAATTGCCGCAAAAGAATTACGTTATTTAGGATTTAAAATCTCTCAGAATGGCATTGAAAGCCCAAGATTATAGCTATCCAAAATTATCCTGCTCCTAACACAGCTAAAAGGTTATCATCGTTTCTTGGTATGTGTTCATACTATAGATCCTTCATAAAAGATTTTGCCAAAATAGCTGAGCCACTGCTTAAATTGAAGAGGAAAAAAGCTAGGTTTTCGTGGTCAGCAGAAGCCAACTCGGCATTTCAAAAATTGAAAGATACCCTAACACAAGCCCCCGTTTTAAAATTCCCGGAGGGGGATAAAGGGCTAGAAATTTCAGCGGACGCTTCAGATTTTGCTGTTGGGGCAGTTCTTTCCCAAAATGGGCAGCCCGTGGCTTTTTTCAGTCGAACTTTAAACGAAACCCAGAGAAATTATTCGGCCACGGAAAGAGAAACTCTAGCAGTTTTATTAGCGGTGCACAAATTCCGCGTTTACTTTGGAAGTTCTCCAGTAACTGTGTATACCGACCACGCTGGGGTAACCAGACTCTATTCTGGAAAAAAATTATCGCCGAGATTAATAAGGTGGGCACTTAAGTTACAAGAGTATAATCTAGTAATTAAAAACACTCCGGGAAAGGAGAACGTTGTGGCAGGTGCTTTAAGTAGAATCAATTTGGATGAAAACGGAAATACAATTAGAATAGCCATGCTTACATCAAAAGTTTTAGAATCTCGTGAAACAGTAATAGCCGAACTGGGAAAAGATCCTGAGTTCAAAAATATATACAATTATTTAGCCGACCCTGAGAATTTCAGCCATTAAGATAGTGTGCCGATAAGAAATAGGGCGGAAAATTATAAAATAATTGACGGACTTCTTTTCTATACAAAAACTACTAACGAAAATCACGAGTTTAGGCCGGTTATTACAGCAAGCCTTAGATTTAGTATATTGGAAGAATTGCACGATTCGCCTATTTCCGGCCATTTGGGCCAGCGAAAAACTGTCCAAAGAGTCCCCCCCGGGGGTTAACTCAGGCGAATGCCTGGGAAGTACTGGTTAGGATCTGTACCTAGGCAGTCTCAACCACGGGGGTATATAATTTGACTTCACAGGACTAGAGCCCGAGTATTGTACTCAGGTTGGTTCAGGCTTGGCAGGGACCGTACTGGTACTGTCGTGTCTGTTCCTTCTGCTGTGGTGGAGCTACATGGTACATTTGTCGACTGAGTTCTCGGGGGTTTGACCCCATTCAGTTCTCGTGGCGGGGACTGACAAAGCGGACAGAGCACCTTTCTACAATGTGGTTTTGCCGATGGAGTGGTGACCGGAGGCAATGTGACAGCGTATTAAACTAGCAACGTATCGTTCTGCCCAATGCTTCGTAAAAGCCGGACGGGGACTGCGGGGGTTGCGCCTGCGAGAACGAGGTCCCACGGGCGTTGGATATTTTAAACTCTGAATGGGTCCCGTATAATGAGGACCTGGGATGGAGGTTCTTCACCTGGTATGTCTGTGTCTGTCCAAAGAGTTCGCGAGGCAGTCTTTATTCCCGAACTGCAAAAGTTTAAATAGTGTTAAATCAGAATTCCCAACTGAAACAATAGGGATCGATTTACTTGGACCTTACCCCAGAAGTAAATTTAACAAAAGCCGCTATCTTTTAGTTATAGTGGACCATTTTAGCAAGTGGTTGAAGTTGATTCCGTTAAAACGTGCTTCTGCTAAAATCGTAGTGGATTCAATTTTAAATAAGTATATTTTAAAGTACGAGGCGCCGCTAAAAGTTATTTCCGATAATGGTCCATAATTTGTTAGTAATATTTTTAAGAAAACGTGTGTAAAACTGGGCGTATGCCATTTAAAAATGGTCCCGTATCGTCCGCAGTCAAACATAGCGGAACGGGTTAACCGAGACGTAGTTAAAATTATTCGAAGCTATATCAAAAATTATCACGCTACCTGGGATAACCCTATAAATGAGTTTGCATATGCCCTTAGAACGGCTAAACACGACACAACGTTGAAAACACCTGCTGAACTTTTTCTTGGAAGAAAGATTTTGACACCTTTAGATAAACTCTTCTTTGTCCAGGAAAGGGCACAAGAGTTTAAAATGACCGATATTCAAACGTTGATAGATGAAGCGAAAGGGAATTCTGAAATAGCCCAAAGAAAGCAGAAATACTATTATGATCAAAAGAGAAGAGAGGTGAATTATAAAGTCGGAGATGAAGTCTTGAAGATTAAACATGCCTTATCGAATGCCCCAGAGGAAAAAATGGGGAAATTTTTTCCGCGTTTTGAAGGCCCTTTTCTTATCGAGAAAATCACCCAAGCAGTGGTAGTGTTAAGAGCCAATAACGGCGAGAAAATTACTGCCAATGTGGACCAACTGAAGCCATATCATAAGCGTAACAGAATGAAAATCTTTGAGGAATTTTTGCAGGATCCGGGGAGACCGACTTCCACGGAGGACTTGCCTCAGCGGCAACAACCAGAACCGGCAACAATTGCAACGAGGGGTCAGAAACAAAAAGCCCCTTATCAACAAAGTAGAAGAAATAAGAGGACGAAAGTCGCAGTGGACCAAGGAATAAAGAGGAAGAGCGAAGGGAATAGGTCTTCGAGCAAAAATAAAAGACCAAAGAAGAATGGGCAAGGCCAAGCCAAGGCAGTAAAGAGGGGAGCAGAAAAGTCAGAAAGAAGCCTGAAAACCAAGCAGCCCCGGTTGCAGCCTTATAATCCAGTTTCTAAATACAGCAGGAGGTCGGAGCAACGACGAACAAGGTTCCAGGAGCAAAGCAGAAATCCACCGAGGGGTCCAGGGAGGTCATCGACTAAACGCCCAGCAGAGCAGCCGAAAGGCGGGAGTAAATGTCCCAGACTAGAGCCTAGCTGTGTTAAACGGAAGCGTGAGATGGAGACTAATGATAGCCGCCCCAGGTCAAGAAGGAAGTTAAAGCAAACGGAGCTCTTCGCAACCTTCAACGACTGGGTAAAGAAGCGAATGGATGACTACAAGAAGAGATAAGTAGCATTTCTCATTCTAACGTTTAGTTAATTTCCAGATATTACTGCAAGTGACAGAATCTCTTTTTACCTCAAGCGAGGCTGACTTTTACGCCAAGTGAGCGAAAAACGATTACTTATCTTGAAAGTTGTTTTGGTTTAAATTATATATATATATATATTTTTTTGAAAAGATTTAAAATTAATATTTCTAAGATAGACTGTGAAGTATTGCGAAGATATTAGTTTTGTAAAATCAATGAATTGCTGTGAATATGTTAGCTAAATGTTTTTATAATGCTTTGTCGAAAGACTTGTAAATTTTTTTTTAATTAAAAGTCTGTAGAAGTAAAACACAATTTAGTCTTTAGTCTAGACTATTGTCCTAGTAGAATGCGATGTTAAGAAAAGAACTTTGGAAAAAAAAATTAAAATTTTTACTTGAATGATTGTGTGAAGTTACAGGGTAGGAAAACAAGTCTTCGTTACCTAGCACTTATTGTTATTATGTTTTATTAAAGTATTTTCCCTTCCAGATGTTGCTGGAAGGAGTGTGCGAAAGACATAAACCCAAAACAGATGAAGATGTATGTAAATTCCAGCTCATTCATCTGTAAATTGTAGGAAATTCTATTTTTTGTAAAAGATTGGCCTAGGTTAGGAGAAATTAAGTTTTAGTTTTTTTTTTAGAATCGCAAAGTTTCAGTCAGGTCCGTTTGGACCAGTATAGTTCAATTTTTGCCAATTCTGGAGGGAAGTATGTAACGTTTTAAGTTAAACTAACCAAATTTCTTTTTATTTTAAGTTACCCTTTCCTGTAAACTCTTATTTCAACTTCCCTTCAGAATGAGCGCGCGGTTCAGCTTTATGCTAATTTGTGTTGGAGCCAAGTTTTGTATTTAAAGGTTAGTGAGAAGCTTCTCAAGTGTCTTTTGACCGCGTCTGGCATCCAGGGCTAATCTATAAGCTAATTCATCTCGGTTTCCCCAGAAATCTGATACTCATTATCAAGTCCTTCCTTGAAAATAGGACTTGCACCGTTGGAGTTGGAAATGCAACTTCATGTGTCAAAAATATTTACGCAGGTATTCTTCAAGGGTAAATTTTAGGCCCACTTTTTTACATCATCTATACCAACGATTTCCCTTGCTTTTCCGAGGATACAAATGTTCTCGCAGCCAGCTACGCTGATGATACAGCGATAGCCACCAAGTCTCTAAGCCCAGAGTATGCCTTGTCAAGAATTCAGGCGAAAATCCCTGCTATTGAGGGGTGATGCAGTCGCTGGAAAACGTGCATTCAGCCAGAAAGTCCAAGATTCTACTCATTTGAAATCGCAGACAGAGGAAACGGGTCAGAACTGAGGTTAAACTTTTTGGCAAAATCATCCCAACAGTTGATAAAGCTAATTACCTGGGAGTTACCCTTAACAAGAACTACAATTGGAAGGATCATATGCTTAGAGTAAGCGGAAAAGCACACGGGATCATTTTCAGGCTTTTCCCTCTCCTAAAGAATGAAAACCTCACCCTCAGACTGAAAAAGAGGATTTATGAAACTGTAATCCGACCCATTCTCACGTATGCTTCCCCAGCCTGGGTAAACTACAAAGCAAACGAAATTAGCAAACTCCAAGTGCTTCAAAACAAAGTGCTAAGAATCATCACAAAAGCTCCTTACTATGTTCGGAATAGGACTCTCCACTCCGACTTGAAAATAGATACTATTCAGGACTACCTCAGCAGAATAAACAACAACTTTTTTAATAATATTATCAATGTGAATCCCGCTAATTTCACGGACATTTTTATCTACGAAATCCTGGCTGAAGACAAAAACCTCCGCCCATTTGCCGCCCACCTCTTGAGTTCAGAATTCTAAGTTTCAGTTTTCCGGTTTTCAAGCAGCATCGATCGGGGTCAGTTTCTGGGAGGGTGACCTCCCACGTGACTGGCTCCGACGAATGAACAATTAGTATTCGGGCTTTCCTACACAGGTCATCCGAAGTTTCTGTCTCCGGCCCCTGCTTGGCGGATTTCATCCAAGATGTAGCAGTACAGGAGCAAAGTGCTTCTTTTTCTCTCTCCAGCACACTTCTACCTCCACGAGAGAAAATTTCTTTCAGGCTTCTACTCTGTCAGGCCCCACATGGGATCACATCAGGAACTGGCAAGAGCAGGACTTTAATTTCCTGCTGAAAGCCAGTATAACCGCAAAGTTCGAAAGTTCTCAAGTGTGAGAGAGCTTATAGTCTCAGACCACGTCGGCTCGGTGGGCGTTCGCCCGGCTGGACTGCTACCCGGATGAATAGGGTGCTGGGTCTGGGCGTCTGGTGCGAGTCTCACGTGTGGCTTATTCTGGCCTTGCTCTGGATATTGGAGGACGTGGCGCTAAACCAATTAACCATAACGGTAAAGGATGGTGCCCACGTCCCCCGTTCCTAATCCTAATCCTAAGGCTTGCTACGCACCATAGATAGGCCAAACTTGCGTTTAAGCTCTATGAACAGCGACTATTTAAATGTCTACTGAAGATTTACTTTAAATTGTTTTGATTGTTCAGTTTAGACCCAAACGCGGTCATTATTTTTCCTGTTATCACTCCCGAGCTGGGAGTTGCTGTAAATAGTGATTTAAATAAAAGGATCTTTTACACCCTTCTGACGTTCTAGTACTCACAAGAACATAGCTGCCTTCAGCTCCCTGTTCGAAATCAGGACCTTGATACTGTCACCATTACGTTTGCCAAAAGTATGCACAGAACACTTAGTCCTGACAATCTGAAATTGTTTTTGACACGCTGGTTTTGAAAAGCGTGTTGAAGAGGAAGATGAAACAGAGGATTTGGCTATAGTTAAATGGCTAAGAAAGAAATAGCATTTCCATGTTTTCAGAATGTGACTTTAAGCTTTCCCAAACATGACGATGCTGCTACTGTAAAGATCTGAGATATAAAGATAATGTGACAGAAATTAAATAAAAAGTGCTGACTTCGAAGATTCTTTTTCTGATGTTGATGAACATATTGAAGATCACGCGGAGATCGAACTCGCTACCATATGCGATGTCAAACCTGCGATGCGTGTCATTAATAAGTTTTTAATCACATAAACTACAGAACCGAAAGTGATGGAATCTTCAGTTTTTAGGTAGAAATATGATTAAAATTTTCTGACAGTCTGCTTTATGCTAACAGAAAATTGCAGATTATTTTTGTACTCAGACTGTGAATAAAAGGTGAGTTTATCAATTTTTTTGTTATTAATTTCTAGCATTTTATACATTTTTATAGATAAAATAATCAATAATTATAAATGTGGATTTTAGAAGGAGATATGTATATCGAGTAAAGGGTCTTAACGATGACTTTTATGCTGATTTTTGTATTAATGTGTGATGAAAGGGAAAAAGAAAAACATATTAAGAATTGAAAGTAATAGTAATCGTAATTAACTCTTAATATGCTATTTAAAATTAAAGTTATTATTAATTTTTTGCTATCTATGACAATACTAAATAGTCCTCCTCCCTGTTCGTGTGTGTGTTTCGTCAGCCAGTTTCTCACTTCATATTGTAGTATAATCCATTATCATTATCAGAATGAACATAGTGAAGCAAATTTTCGATCTCTTGAAGTTCGTTATAACGAGGTTTAATATTTAAGAAACGTTAATTACAACAGCATCTAACTATTCTTTTAAAATTAAGCAAAATAAAATCCCAAATGGATACTTGGGCATTTGCCATATAACAGACCCAAACCAAAAAGGTGTGGGTAGTTATTTCTCATTTACTGTTGTTTTTTCTAACCCTCGCTGCTCTGAACCTGCAGCCAGATCAAATTTACGAATTTTATCGGAACCAAGAGTTGGTTCTTTTGCTGGCTTAGGCACCTTATAAGCTCCTTATTAGGTGACAATGGCAACAGAGCGGCTTTTTCTGAGTTGACCAGTAAGATTGCAAACAATCAATCAGCTAGTTAAATTATTTCCAGCACTGATGTTCAAAATTCAGAAAAATTTCACATTTAATCGATTGTATCCATAACTCAGGAACACGTTTTAATGAATTTTGACCTGGACATTGGTTCCTATATAAAAAAATATACTAAGCAACAGTATAATCGTGGTACTCGCGCATAATCGTGATCGGCGCAATAAGGTATGAAACAGAGGTTTCAGTATCGAAACAAAAAAGAGGCAAATAGGGGTATGGTAATTTAATACGGCTTTCCCAAAGTGATTTGGTGCTGGAAATGAGTCTCTGTGGTAGTCGGTCACACTCCTGCTGTAGCGCTGTTTTCAGATTCTGTGAGGAGAAAAGTAGCCTTTCCAAGAGCGCTCCAGACATGTTCTGTAAGGTTTAGGTCTGGCGATCTGGCTGGCCAATTAGTTTGGTTGATGTAAAGATCATGACTTGTAAAGATCGTGACTTGTAAAAATCATGACTTGTAAATATCGTGACTTAAAGAGAATTTGAAATATTAATAATAGGATAAGAACTTGCATTTTACGGTGTGGCAACAAGAGGAGAATTCGGAAGATTTTTATATATTTTGTTTGTAGAGTTTAAGATTTTAGTTTTTTATAGTTGTAAGAGTTTTAACTGTAGTAGTTAAGAGTTTAAAATTTTGATAGTTAAGAGCTGCAGCATTTTTTTGGTTCTGTTTTAAAATTCAAATAAAAGTATTTTGTTCATTCTGAAAATTTAGCTTTGTTCTTCCTACAAGGTTCAATATCCATTATATTGAAATAAGGAAAGGATTTTTACTGTTGATATCCTCACTTTCAAGAAAACTCCATCCATCAGATTAGCCGTATAGGAGGGAACGTTGTCATCCATGCGCCAGTGTCCCTTATCCATTATTATTTATGTGTACCTTAACTGATATGTGATATATTTTTTGCATTATATCAACTTGCGTCCATACCATGTTTCATTAATTTCCGGAGATAATTGACTAAATGTTAAATTTTTTTAGTTCAGAACACTTCTAACACCACCGGGGCAGTAAGTAATGTGGATAATACGTCTTCTAAAGAAATTCAAAGTAGGGGTAATGGAATCGGTTTTGATGTAAAAAGAAAATATTATGAAAGAAAAAGGCTGTGAAAACAGTAGTAAATAATATGTATTCCGAAGCAAAAGGAATATCCTCGTATCTCACAGAGCCTTGCTGTGCGGGTAAAGTTCTTTATTAAATATTCAACATTTGATTTAAAAAAAAAGTAAAAAATTCTGAAGGTCAAAACACATAAGATCCGTATGTATTTGGGCTAGCAAAGTCTTACAAGTCCGAAAGAAGGTACACCAGTAACGGAAAGTTACGATAATCGGACAAACGACTACTTGTATTCAATGCACTTCATCTCTATACTGTAAGGATTATTTTATTCAGCAGTTTTAACCTGAAGTATATCGAAATTGTTTCTTAGCTGTCTTTGATATTCAACGAAGTGCTCGCAAACTGTTTTAAAGAAGATATGTATAAGAAGAAATCTTCCATTCTACATTGCAGGCTTTAGTGGTTACTCCCACAGAAAATGGAGAATGGCAAACGACCACATGCCAGTTTTGCTGTCAGAAAAGTTTCGCATCCACATTAAAATATTCTCAATATGCACATCGCATTGCATAGGAATAAAGAGTTTCTGAACATCTGTTCACAGCTGAAATGTATTTCACAAATTACAGACAGCTTTAAAACATTAATGTCAATTCAGATGATACGAAAGTAAAGTCATATAATTAAAGTAAATAAATTTATTTAATGTAGTATGGGTTGAGCATTTTAATTAAAGCAAATAAATTTATTATACGTGTGAAGTTTATAAGGTGTTTCTCCCTCCTTTCCGCATGCCTTCGTGTTGTAACGTTAGCGTACTCGGCGCGTTCGAGGAGTCCAGGTTCCGCTGGCGAGGGCATTACATTTTTCACGTCTCCAGCATCAAAAATCCAAATTACTCAATACTGCGCCTGAACTAAAAGGTGGTGGGCGATAATTCGTTACCATTAGAATTTGGTCCCCTTATCCCCAGTCGCCCTTTAAAAAAAGGGGGAGTATATAAGGTAAGTCAGAAGTCAAACAACAAAAATCAGTGTTATATTTTCAAATTTTCACAGGACTAGTTTCGATGGTTTTACCGAACCACCATCCTCAGCTGCAAAAGCGGGGGGGGGGGGGAACGATCCGTATGTACATTTTTTTTTTTCGCTTTTGCAGCTGAGGATGGTGGTTCGGTAAAATCATCGAAACTAGTCCTGTGAAAATTTTCAAATATAACGCTGATTTTTGTTGTTTGACTTCTGAATTAGTATTTGTTCGGCGTGTTATTTTGTCTTAAGTATATAAGGTAGTTTCTCCCTCTTTTCCGCATGCCTTCGTGGTGTAACGGTAGCACATTCGGCGCGTATCCGAAAGGTCCAGGTTCGAGTCCCGGCGAGGGCACTGCACCTTTTCCTAGTATCCTGCTTCAAAATAACCTAATGACTCTACAAGTTTGTAATAAATAATAGTGATTAATGCAAGCAGTTACGCATATGTGCAATTGAATATTATTGCTCCACTTTTCCACGTCATAAAATTTCAAGATTTTTGTGTTTTTTGTTGCTGTTATTATTCATTTTAAAGTAATCTTAATATTTTATGCTTCTATCAAAATTTGTGTAGTGCATTCAATTTATTATTCCTAGCGACACTTAAGTGCTTTCAGTTGTTCAATATAATGAAAACCGACAGTAAAATATCCGATAAAATAAGTTTATTACAAATGCTTTTTCCCTGGTTTTTATTAACAATTTTATACTAACGGCACTTTCATATTACTATAATTCATATTACATAGTTTTTACAACTTATTTTCCTGTTGGAAAAGACCATGGAGCTTTGTACTGGTTTTGAATGCAGTTGCAAGGTTGTTGATTATCGTTTTTGCTATGTCCAGCAGCTCCTTGTCTGGATTCAATTAACTTCTGTTCTCTTTGATTGGGATCAGTGTACGGTTTTAATCTATTTCGGTCAGAATTTGGATCATTCTGATTGCTATCATGGTGACATCCAGCGTGATGTGAGTGAGAGCCTATTTCCAAATTCATATGGTAGTAATTAGGTGCACTTTCACAATCTGTACTGTACCAGTAATCACATGCTAAAATTTGCTGGTTGAAAATCGTACCTTTACCACATAGGAAGCTATCTTTTCTGCCATCATGACAAACATGATACACCTGGAAATATATATATATATATTTAATTTACAAAATTAAAAATAATTTAGTAAAAGTGTTAATGTTTCATTATTGGCATGAGAAATTTGATTTAAGTCAAAAAGAACTAAAGTTTTCATGTTTTCTTCCTTTTCTATGCTTCTAAAATGTATAGTAAAAAAATGAGGTCTGGAACTGTGGTAATTTATCGGAATAAAAGAAGAAAGTAATCTCAGATTTTATAGTTTTTCAAGCACTTTCGCTTGCCAATTAAAAAAATGAAAGGCAAATTAGGCACTGTTTTTTTTAAGATTTAAATTAATGATAAGGAAAGCGCATAACTTTTGTCTCACTAATTTCTCTGAAAATCACCAGTGCATCTGTTGACGCTTAATTTGCGCGGCTTCGCCGATTTTTAGGTATGTTTAACTTTTAAATATATTTCACACTTTAAGCAGCACGCATTCATTCTCATTGAATAAAATTGTTAGAAAGGGCATATCAAGAAAACGAAATCTCGTTCTTATGTTCAGTATTCGTCCCCAACAGTTAAATTAGAACTAAAATGACGAACAAAGTTTCATTGCTGTCCTTTCGAGACACCCTATTTCCGAAGCTCAGAGGCTTACTAGTAGGTGCTTCAGGAGAGGCTCTCGGCGGCAGTCATGCAGTTGTCTCAAGAAACATGGGAACCTATAGCACTTTTCTCTATGAAACTCAATAAAAGTCAACAGAAATGTTCCGTGTATGACAGGGAATTATTTTCGATTTATTCTGCATTAATATATTCTGACGCATGTTAGAGGGCAGGAATTTTCAGATTTATGCAGATCAGAAACCGTCAATACATACTTTCTAGCAGAAGCTCCAGAAATGTTCCCTTCGGCTATTATGACATTTAGATTTCATTACCCAGAAATCAATTGGCATTAGGCATGTGCACGGTTCTAAGAACGTCGTTGCCGACGCTTTTTCGAGAATAGAAATTAATTCTATAATACTAGGTAAAGGTAAAAAAATTGAAAACAGTAACCTCAATACCGTATCCTAAGACTGTTCGATCGGTTTGGTTTAATTGAATATGGCAAAGCACCCTACGCCTACCTGCCTAAGAGGAGGGATGCCTTCGTTGAGCGACTTTCTAAAGGAAACAAGCTCGTGTACACGTTACGTATGGGGAAAAGCACGAAAGCGCCCATGCAGCCAGCCTGTTCGTCGAGATTCGAACCCCGGACCGAACTACCTGTGTTTAGCGGCTTTACCGCTCGGCCGCTGGTGCGCCCCTAAGACTGTTCGAACAAGGGTACTAGAAAGTGAAGTCTATGACCCTGAAAGAAAATTCACCGATTTGAAGATGCATTGCATCGGAACTGGGAATGTCATCTGGCACGAAAAATTAAACCATTCATAAAGATTTGAAGTTAAAAAAGATGTTTATACATAGAGTTCATCTGCTTTTGCCAAAGCATATTGCGGAAAGAAAAAGAAATTGTAGAAAATTATATGAAAAACAACTACCTGCTGTTAAATGTAAATTTATGGTAATACTCGATGGGGCATGGGTATACTTAAGTGACTAATAAAAAAAAATATTTTTCTTTCGGCTCAACTGACGAACATGACTTCACGGAACGGCTCCGTTAATATACTCAAAAGTTTCCAACGGGATTCACGATAGTTGCAGGATTTTGTAAAAATAGTAAATTAAAGCTAGAAAAAGATCCCAAGTAAGACTAAAACTAATTCACTGTACTATTAGCAGAGTATTGTAGAACCAATTTTGAAGAAGAAATTCCATTCTTATATGGAAAGGACATCAATAAAGTTGAGCTTCATATGGACAGTATCTCTAATAAGAAGTCGAAGTCAATTGTTGCTTCCTTAGCAAAGAAAGAATCAGAAACAGGAATAAAATGTATCCTATTTAACGAAATACTTGCAAAACCCCCTGTCGCTTCTCCTATAAATTTTTGCGCTTTCGGTTTTTTAAAACGCGCCTTAGGGAAACGGTACACAGAATACTAAACGGACCTTTGGCAAACGACCCAAGAGGAGCGAGATAAAATTGACATGACAATCCAAAAAGAAAGTTTACTTTTATGAAAAATTCGAGCTACTACAGTCACGAATGACTGCCTATATCCTGATGTACGTGTACTTTCTGAAAACCTTCCTTTTAAACTTCACCGCGAGCTCAAATAAACTCTCGAGCGTGCTCGGATTTCTGATTAACAAAAATCTTGGATTTGCGGCAATAACCTAGGCAGAATCATTTGGATGACTTCCGCACTGGGCCTTTTCCCCATGCAATAAATTTACCAATTGTATTTTCCTTAATATAAATTCGGTCAGTTTTTCGACCTTAATCTTGTATCTGCTAAAACATTTCAGCTTTCAGTTTCGCCCTATCATTCACAATGAGGGGCTGCATGGGTGTTTTCGGGGTTTTTCCGATGTGTAACGTGTATACGAGCCAGTTTCCCTTAGAAAGTCCTTCACGAAGGCATCCCTCCTTTATAGCATTCGAGGCTTTGCCGTAATTAAATAACTTAACCTGACCTAACCTTTCACCGTGAGGAATTCTTTTACAAGGACGGTTTTAAACATTTCGAATGTACAATTTTCACTGCCTGGCTCAGCCTCTCAAAATATGGTGTCCGTCGAAAACGTCGCGGCAAAAGCAACGTAAGAACACGTCGTGATACAAAACATCGTGGGAGAAAACATTGCAAAGAGTAAACTTCGCAATTCTAAAACATTGTTGTACAAAATATCATGGTCGAAAATTAAGCGGTTTAAAAACTCCGCAATTTAAAACATCGTCGTCGAAAATATCGTGGTAAGAAATAAAATACTTACAAATTAACGCATGACGATAACATCGCACTCACGCGTTTTCAGGTTTTGAAAGTAGTAAATACGTGTTCTTACAAAGATAATTGAGCGCAAGAAGGAATGAGGAATATGTCATATATTTGAAAGAACTAATAAAATTTTCTGAAAACATAAGAAGGAAACTTAAGCATTTAAAAATTGAAAATAAGTAGAAAATTAGTGCAACTTATAAAGCTTAGTAGGATTTTAAATTTATATAGTTAATTAACTAAGGTCATTAATAAACTAAACTTTTTTTATAAAGTTTAACTGATAATATTTCATGAAAAATACGGTCTAAAAATGCTTAGAAAAAGGAAGATAAATAACTGCATGAGGTTACCTCTATAAAAATTGCTTAGTTAATGATCAAATTATTTTCTTTCACATTTGTTAGTCTGATATTGTTTTAATGAAAATTACATATTGTTGCTTCCGTTTATTCTTAAAGTGTCGTTAACATTTCCATGTACTGCATGCAATCAATTTTTTGGATGTCTATTTGTTTTTTTATGACAAAATTCAGTTACATAATATATAACTATGCGACTCGAAAAATGCATGTATGCGATGTTATAGTCATGCGATGATTTGTAGGTACTTTATTTTTTACCGCGATATTTTCGTCGACTATATTTTTAAACTGCGAAGTTTTTGAACCGCTTTATTTTCGACCACGATATTTTAGAACTGCGATCTTTTCTCTTTGGGATGTTTTGTACGACGACATTTTCTTCTTGCGTTGTTTTCTCCGCGACGTTTTCGTCCGCAAAGTTTTTGCCGCGGTGTTTTCAGGTGTAATCCAAAAAATTATCGATTCCTTTGCACCAGCTCAGTGTCAGTCCTTGAAGTGCGACGGTTATTATGGTGACCTTTTTTATTTCTCCTACCAGGTAAAGCAACAAATGCAAGTCCAGTTGTTTCAAAAATGCGATTACAAAAATTCTGCCGTCAAAAGTCACTGCGGCTTTCATAGACGCTCGCATCGTATCCAAGATGTATCCAGATCCCTCCTTGGCGTTTACTGGTGCCACTGGAGCCTACGATGTTGAGGGGGGGGGGCCATATTAAACATTGAATTTCTTCAGACACAGTCCGAGATTTGGTTTGGGCGCCGTTTTAAAGTTTGGTGGTTTTCTTTGCTATCATGAACTGGAACCAAGCTCTAGATAGACTGACAGAGAATTATCGCTATGTCTAAAACAACAACTGAACCTTAAGGAGGGTGTAAACCTTAAGGAGGTAAAAGACCCTTTATTAAAAACCAAAGAAAAACAAGAGCCACACCTGATACTTACAACTCAGCCAGCACTTATGGCGAGATAACTTAAAATAACAGTAAGTTCAAAGGCAAAATTTTAATTTAAATAAGCTGTTATCCGAAGGTTACACAAATCAGTTTAACGCGAAATTGACTCAAAACGTAATCGGCGTAGATATTGGCAAGTAGAATGCAAGGCCCAACACTAAAAATCTTATCTGAGCTAGCCGCAACGCCGTGGCCTCGAGAGGAAGAACATGCTCTGCTTTAAAATCCAAAAACCTCATCCTAAAATACACGAGAGCTAATTTTCATTCTGGAGTGAAGAAGTGAAAGTAAAGCTTTAAATCATAGTAACTGGTTAATTAAAATAATAAAATCCCTACAGATTGAAAGTATCTAATGTAAAGAATGACCAGAATTATAAAATTAGGCAAAAATTATATCGACATGTAGTTCTACGACTTTATATTATTTAAAGCAGAGAATTGTGCAGATATTTTTTAATCATCGGGAAGGGTACAAGCCAATTTAAAGCCTGAAATGCTTTTAAATCATTAAAAATGTAATTATAACTATTTAGTTAAAATAAAAAGCTTAATAAAGGTTTGCTTCAAAATATTCTCCCTCCGTGATCAGTTTAATTTAGATTATGATAAAACGTGCGAAGGCTGTCGTCTTAAGTCAAAGAGATGATTTCTTAAGAAGATATACTATTAAGAGAAACTGACTCGCATTCGCATCACACATGAGGAAACGAAAATTATCCAGGCACATAATACGTTTGATGGGATTTGATCCCAGGCAGAGTTATCACTGATTTTACCTCTCAGCCGTTGGTAAGCCTTCTTTATGATCAAAGAAAATATAAATACATGCGCTGTTAGAATGAAAACGACTGAAGAAATTATTATTATTCCTAAGTACAATTGAAAAACTTTGGAATAATGTAAATCTTTACATTAGTTTTAGAAACTATGATTGAATTCCAAAAGTAAAGAGTTCTGAGAGAGAGTTTTAGTGGCAAACGATGTTTCATGTCTTATACTTTTCAAATCGGAAGTACACTCATGTCCATAAATTAAGGATAATTCGGAGTCACGCGGAAATCGAACTCTAAAATAAATATATCACCTGTAAAATCACTACACACATCTTCAAGAATCATATGCAAATTTCAGGAAGTAAACAAATGACACCGATGGTACGTCACAATGACGAGTGTTAAGGGAGTGATATATCAGGAATACAGGCAAAGAAGTAAAATTGTTCGCAGGTGCTTTATAAGCATTTCAGTGCAATAACCGAATAGTTATGACACAAAGGACGCATTTGGATGATTTTTTACGTGTTAGAATTATCGGCCGTCTGGAATGTGGGCGTACCCAAATGGAAGTATCAGACGAACTTGGAATTGCCCAGAGTGTCATCTCCAGGCTTTGGCAACGATTCCAAGATGATGGTAATGTGAGTAGACGTTATAGCACAGGTCGCCCCAGAGTTACAACGCCGAATGAGGACCGGTATTTGGCCGTTACTGCCAAAAGAAACAGGCGGAGCACAGCCTCAGACCTGTCTCGTCAGCTCTCTTCAGCCACTGGTACGACAATTTCAAGGCAGACCGTGTACAGACGCTTAGGACAGATTGGTCTATATGCTCGTAGACCTGTCAGATGCGTTCCACTTACTGCAACTCACTGTCGCCTGCAGTTAGTCTGGAGTAGAGAGCATGCATTGTGGACACCGCAACAGTGGGCTTGTGTGATGTTTTCCGACGAGTCCAGGTTTAGCTTGCAGTCTGATTCTCGCCGGACTTTCATATGGAGAGCTCCAGGTACCCGTTACCACCAAGAAAACATCATTGAACGACACCGTTACGGTGGTGCAGGAGTGCTCGTTTGGAGTGGAATTATTCTGCGTTCCAGAACTGACCTGCACGTTCAAATTGGAACCATGACAAGCCAAATCTATCGGGACGTCATTCTGGAACAACATGTACGTTTGTTTCGAGGCGCCATGGGCGCACAATTTGTGTTTATGGATGACAACGCCCGTCCTCACCGTGCAAACATCGTAAGCGAATGCCTTCAATCGGAGGATATCACCCGTATGGACTAGCGAGCATTCTCACCGGACTTGAATCCAGTAGAGCACGTGTGGGTCATGCTTGGCCGACGAGTTGCAGCCCGTCAACCTCCTCCTACATGTCTACCTGAACTTCGGAGAGCATTCCTTTTTGAGTGGTGTAATATGCCCCAAGATCAGATCAATTTGATACTCAGCATGCGTAGGCGTTGTACGGACTGTATTGCATCGTCTGGGAGACATGCAATGTATTAACAATCATACAAACCATAAAATATTGTTTTTTTGTAAATAGGTCTTTTTTGTAATTTGCTCCAGGGAGAAGAAGTCGCTAATTTTTTTAATAATATCAAACATATAGCATCTTTTTTTGCTCTTTACCTTTTGTTTAATAAATAAGTCAAATTTGTTTTGTTTCTAACTCTTCCTTTGCCTGATTTTGCATTATCCTTAATTTATGAACATGAGTGTATTTGTTATAATGCAGGTAAACTGTAATTATCCCGTATCGTATATTCGGAACTCAGCTATCGGAATAGATTATTTTCATTCCTTTTCCATCTTTTCTTTTTTCTTTCTCTTCTTTTAAAGTAAAATTAAGTAATACTAAATATTAATGTTAATTAACATTTAATGAATTAAATTAAGTATTGCAAATTTAGTATTGTTGATGCAAATTTCCTTTTAAAATTAAATTAAACATGTAAATAAGTTGCTTATTAATTTATGAAATTAATATTTTAAATTAAGTTGTTAATTAATTGCTTAGTTTTTACCGTTTTCATTGATCTAAATTATATGGAAAAATAAAGTAAAATAAAATAATTTTAAAGAAATTATTAAATTTATTTAGATGAATATATACGGCGTGTAAATTACCCTAAATGGTTTGGCCTCTGAGCATGAATGTCACATATAGGCTTACAATTCTTTTCTTGCTCCTTGAATCATTTTAGGTAGTCGTAGTAAAGCTTCTGTTTTGAAAGTAGACTGAACGTGGCGACGCTAAATTTTCTCTACCAAAGAGTCCCCCACCTTTCACAATTTGCAGTGTAGTTGTAGTCAATTACTAGCGTTTTGGTATAAGTCAAGTGTTTCGGTTGGCACTTTTAAAATCTTGAGACAAAAGTGTTATTCTTCTTGTTTGAGAAGTACTATAGTTTATACAACTATGCGTTTTTAAATTATAATATTACCTTTATTGAAGTAATCTTAAAAATTCCTTCTCTCACGTTTAAGTTAAAATTTACTAATAAGTAATTTTATTTCTATAATTTAAGCGAAATACTTAATTATTTTATTGTTATGATAAACCAAACGCGTTATTTCTGTAAGAAGCCAAATACGTTATTATTGTACTTGGCCAATTCCGCTGTTAATGTAACGCATTACGTTACTAAAATTACAAATAACGCATTATTGCAGTTTCGGAGTCTTACCGCAGTGAAAAATGTAAAAATATTTTGTTAAAATATGTCGAGGATATGATATATATATATCTAAGAATATAGAACGGTTCGGTAGGTTATACGTAAAATTTTAAGCATTTTTATCGACATATTATAATTGCACTATTATCATAGTTCACTCTATGAAATCTACTTTCAATTCCATTCATGTAAATAGTATTTAAATTTTAGTCTCGAAACTCTACAGAAAAATGGGCTTGCAGTTTTGACTTAAATTCTGAATTGACTTGAATTCTGAAGCATAAATTGAAATTGTGGAGAATTGTATATATTGTGTTTTCGTTTTAAGCTGCTTAAAATATCAACTTAAACTTTACCTCTTTTGGATAAGTAACATTGCCGTGTTGGTGAATTTACAATATTTAAGTGCAAGAAGAAACTAACCTGGCACTGCGCTTCCACATCTGCGTAAAGTCCACCTTCATAAATTTGATCTTCACAGCGAAAATTAGTTGTGGGTATAGTTTTGAGGTCAGGATAATCTACCCCTGCGGTACCACGAAACATGTTGCTCAAGTCTCCAGTAGTGTCATCCCATCTCTTTCGCTGTGAGAGAAAACATTGTTAAACAATTATTCATAATAAAATAACATATAATAATACAGTAGATTCTTCATTTCACAAACTCATATGGACTATACAAATGGTTATAAAATCAAAAAATCATAAAAAAGTTATTAGAGAAACAATAAATCATATCGGATCAACATTGTAATTCATAAATTAGAGGCTCCAATTTGCAGTTGTTACTCCTTTTATAATTATTTTCGATTCTTAGAGTCATACTGTGCAATTAACTTTATAAAGAAGATGTAGTATAAGTCGTTACAAAAAAGTAGATTTTAGAGGATTTTCTGGAGAAAAAAAACTGACTTTTCAAGTACACTTAGAGTACTAGAAAAATGATATACTTAACAGAAGAAGGAATTAGAATCAGAGGCCCGCCCCTTGTTTATCAAAACATTCAGTGGCTTACCATTAAAACCTGTGTAACGAAGTACATGTACCCTTCTCTTCATAGTTAGAAATAATAAAGCGTTATTTTCACCCTTCTTCTGTGCTGGTATTACTTCACGCCTGTGCGAGAATTCGCCAGGTTCATTTGTAGGATCTAGAATAGTTTATGTGGACAAAAAGAGATAGATCTTATAAATTTAGTTCTCGATTAAGAGCCAATTTAGAGAAGTAAACCTGAAGTGCACGGGAAACGAAAGAATAAAATGAAACTAGCTTCGCTTTAGTCGAATGACATGATTTGAAGTGTGGTGGAAGGCAAACAGATGAAGATTTACGGTATTCAGTAGTACTGAATTTGGAAATGTTGTGTGTGAGACCTAGATGTCGAGGAACGGAAGAGGATGGGGTGCCTCAAGTTCGAAAGGGAATTGTTTAACACTAACATATGCTATGTTTTACGATATAATGTGATCCTTAAAGACCCTTCACCTTTGGACCTCTCAAAAATAAAAACTGCAATTAAATTTTCACAAATCCTTTAGAGCCACTTAAAAAAACTGCTTATCCCATCTGTTGCGAAGTTTGGCCAAATTATAGGCTTTACCCAAATTATTCCATCCCGCTCTATTGTATCAAACTCAGACGGTTAGGGTAAATATTAGATGGCCCCTTCACTTCTACATAACATAAAATAACATATCAAACTTAGACACTGACTCGTTAGTTAAATAATTAGTTTCTAGATTTTTGACTTAGTTAGTTAATAACACTTAAACCGTAAAAAATTTAACAGAGTTTATAAAAAAAAGTAAAAAGCATTTCCCCTAGAAATTTCATCATAGTTTCGTTTGATGTAAAATCATTATTAACCAGTGTTTCACTGGAAGTTGCTGTAAGATGTCCAGAAATGAGGTTTCGAGAATTTCATTTCTCCTGTATCGAAATTGATGAGTTAATTTCCCTCATTCAACTCTCTAAAAACACATTTTGTTTTTTAAAATGAGTATTACAATAAACCGAGAGATTAGCCGTGGGAAGTCCTCTTAGTCCTATCTTTGCTGATATCTATATGCATTATTATGAATAAAAATTATTTAAAATTTTAAACTTCTTTGTGTGGTTCCATTACGTTGAGGATAACTTTACACTGTTTGGCAGCAATACAGATGACTTAAATAAATTCCTTTAAATAAAAAATTCCATCGATCCTGCTACTTTTTGAACAACAGACACCCATTTTTCTTCTGTTCCTCGACATCTTGGTCATATGTAATATTTCCAACTTCAGTACCACTGATTACCGTAAATCTTCATCTGTTTGCCTTCCACCACACTTCAAATCATATCATTCGACTAAAAAGAAGCTAGCTTCATTTTATTCTTTCGTTTTCCGTGCACATCAGGCTTTCTCCTCCAAATCGGCTCTTGATCGAGAACTAAATTACTTAAAAGCAGTTGCTATTGACAGAGGCTTTTCATCTAATATTATTGATCAAGCAGTTAAAATATTCTGATCTCAACCCATCAAAAAGGGACTCTCTTGTTTTAGGAGATTATAAGAATTCTGTTGTCATTACGTTTTTTCCATCTATTAGCTATAAAATTGTACATATTTTGAAGAAATTCAATTTTCGAGTCGTGTACTATTCTGCTAATAAAACACGCAGTTCCATGCTTAAGGATCCCATTTTGGATGTGAACTCCTGGGATATACACAGGATTCCTTGCCGATGAGGTCTAATTTAAATTGGCCACATTAAGACAAACTTACAATTTCGCACTAAGGAACATGAGACATACGTGAGAAAAAAAAGAAATACATAAATCCCCTATTATCCAATACTGTTGGTCAGAAAATCACATTTCCCATTTTTCTGCAGCCAAAACTATTAAAAATTCTTCTGTAGACAAATTAAACTTCCTAGAGACGTTTCACATTCATAAAAATCTTTCAGTTCTACTTACGATTTCAATTCCAATCAGTCTTTACTCTCAGCTTTTAAGGAAATTATTTTGTAGTTATTTTCATTTTTCATCAATAGATAGCGTTAGTAGCTTGACTTTCTTGGACTGTTTCTTATCGCTGGCTTCTCTTCCGTCATTTATCCTTCTGCAGCTGAAGAAGCAGGTTCTATATTAAACCTTCTTGGATTTGGACTTGGATGCTGGTATTTAGGCTGGCATACAGCTAAAAGTTAGCTTCTTCCAGCTCCTTAAAGATTCCTAGGAAGGGCATGACGAAATTGGAGAAACCTGAGTGAAGTTTTCTTGAAGAAAAGGTCGCAAAATAGAAGAAAAGAGGCAACCTTATCCTCCGTGGAAAGCAACATCTGATAAGTACTAATAAGCAGACGGTAGAGGTGGCGTCATCTAATGGTGGTGAAATTATCTGAGCTGGTGAGAGAAAACATATAGAGGGCAAAATAATGTAATAAGTCAGCAAATATGTACAAGATGCAAAATTCCAAAATAAGAGTACGTAAAAAATATACAAGTTCCTATCTGAAGCAGAATAAATAAAATAAGTCCATACTGGTGGGAATCCTACACAAGCAGCGCAGTGTAGGTCAGAGGCAGTTAAAAATATGTAGAACTTAAAATATACTACTAAAAATTTAAGAATAGATTAAAAATTTGCCGAAATACATGTAGAGACATTAAATATTTTTTTTGGAAGTAGGAAGATGAGAAATATGCAACGCTTTCGCCAGGAATCGAACCGCGGACCTCTCAATTATGCGCTGAGTGTGCTGACCACTACACCAGGAAGGCTCGCTAAGAAGGAGGGAGAAATACCTTATATACAAGTAGAAGACAGCCTATTTCAGTAGAACAGCGGGAAACGTAATTTACGACAGACAATAAACGGAGTTAATGAAGCACAGTAACTGACTAGTAATTTTCGATTCTGAGCTGGTGAGCTGCAAAAGTCTTGATAAGATCATCCATGAGAATCTCATAATTAAGGTGCTCCGAGAAATTTGGTACAGGGCAGGCTGCAGATTTGCTAAAAAATGCGTCGTTCAGTTTGTTAAGATAATCTTGAACGTATTCAATTTTTAAGTCCCTGTGCAAAGAATTGTTTCTGACAAAGTATGGAGCTTCAGTAATGATGCGCAGTAATTTATTTTGAATAACTTGAAGATGTTTGATGTCATTAGCTGTGGCATGGGCCCAGGCGGGAGAAGCGTGGGAAAAATAGGACGGATGATGGACGTGTAAATTCTTCTTTTTCTTTGTAGACTGAGTCTTGTGGTGCTCGAAAGGGGGGAATTAAGTTTGAACATGATTTGCAGTGTTTCTCCTTTAACGTTCCTGATATGGTTTGACCATGTGAAGATAGATTTTAGTGTAATCCCCAGATATTTGGCGGTGTCAACGGGATGTCAGTATTGAAGAGAGTGATCCGGGAGGTGATGGGGTCAAATCTTTTGAATTTCCTGATGAGAAACACTTCGGATTGGGCTGGATTTATGTTTATCTTCCACTTACGATATCAGTCTTCAATGGCGGGGATTTTGTTCTAAATCTGTGAGATGGCATGATTAGGGAGCCTAGATCTGGTGAGAATCGCCGTATCATTGGCGTAACAGGCAAGAAGCATATTGTTGTCATCTCGTAGACTGGGGAAGTCGTTAGCATAGATAATATACAAAATAGGTCCTAAAATACTTCCTTGTGAAATTCCCGCTGAGATAACTTTCGGGGAAGAATAGGTGTTGCCGTGTCGTACGATAAAAGTCCTGTTATCCAGGAAGGACTTGAGTATCAGGATCAGCTCACTAGGTAGGTTCATTATAATAAGCTTGTAGATGAGTCCCTCATACCAGACGCTGTCAAATGCTTTGGCCGCATCTAGCATGAGGACCGCAACACTGAGCTTGTTGGGCAAGGAGGCATCCACAAATTCACCAATTCTGGTTAACTGCTTCGTAGTTGAGAGTCCATTAAACCTTCGAAGCTAGTCCTGCAAATTTATGAATATTACGCTAATCACTTGTTGCTTTAACTCCTCCACTAATACTCCTATGTATTTAAAACTTTTCCTTTTTCGACATGTGAAAATCTTTATTTTCTGTGCATTTAGTATACGTTTCTAATCAGGTAATTTATAGTCGCTTAGGATAAATCTGAATTTTTAAGTAAGAAGTATGTGTAAATTGAATAAAGATTACTTGCAATTTTTAAGGTAATATTATTAAAAATATACTTTTAATTTATCTTTCTTATTTATTTTTGCTTCAACTGACCCATTGTCCAAGCGATTAAAGACTTCTGAATTTCTTGTAGTTCGAACGCAGAGAAATGAGCTAGCTGAATAGTTGATTTTTGAGAGTCCTCCACGTATAATCCTCATATGCTTGGCCACATGCAAATAACCAAACCATCTTTCTGATATCATAGATGCCGTTTGCTGTTTTTGCCATTCTTGCCAATTTTAAATATTTAACCATTTATACCCTTTCTCATAAACTTTGGCAAACAACTATTAACTCTATTAATAGACTATCGTAGATGACTTACTGTTTTACTTACTAAGTAAACGCCTTTTTTCTTTTCTGGCATAATATTAATAAGCTATTGATTTTATATCAAATTTTTTTCTGGACAAAAGATACACGTTTTATTTCTGAAATAAAGGATTCAGTTCCCTTCGTTATAAATTTCCAGCTAAAAGTACTCTGTATTCTGTACGTTTGTGAACGCGGTATTTTATGTAAAATGTTTGGAACACTTTTACTTCATCCTTCTTCATTGAAAATGTCGTAATAAATTTTAGACATTCTAAACTACTAGAAAATATATATGAATTTCGTGACATTAAATATCATTTTAATATTGGCAGTAATTTAAACGAAAATAACGGAATGTCTGAAACATTTTATACCGCCTCTTATGTTTGAATAAATTTTAATTGTTTTTAAATATATAAAATTATGAACGCTATGATTTTTGATTAATGATAATGCAAGTCGCATCTTAATAGCAAATTTCATTAAATGAGGATGTCTCAAGAACAATTATAAAGTTTCCTCAATTACCCAAATGCATTTCGTGCATTTTTCTTTATTATCTTTTAAAACTACTTAAATTTGTTAAATAATTCATGCAACAAAAGTGAGTTTTCAGTAGTAATATAATTTTTCGTTCCATTTTGTTTTATCTGAGGTTTTCTTGTACCTATTTTTGTTCATTTTTCTTTCACTTTACTCCTACATTTTTCAATTAAAAGTTAACAGACATATAAAACAATTATTCATTTATTTCACACATAGGTTCAAAGGTTTTTAAGACTAAGAATCTTCCGATTCTTAAGTTCCAAAGCAGCGGTCAAAATAACCGGCTGTGGATGTAAACAAATGTGTCGCACCCCTTAGACTATCAAAAGCTCAAAAGAACTGGGTCAACAGCGGAGGTGGTGTATTTAATTATGGCAAAGCACACTAGGGCTATCTGCCTAAGGGAAGGAATGCCTTCGTGGAGGACTTTTTAAGTCAACAGCGGAGGAAAAAGGCGTCTCTTTTTGTTCCTTTCTTCCATGGGTATACCAGTCTTATACTTAGTAAGTTCTCACTAGAGCCTATAGATGTAGTAATAAAACAGGGCATTATATTCACGAATTTGGAAAAACATTCTCTGGCAGTAGACATCATAGTGCCTCAAAAGCAATTCTATTCTAGTCTGAAATATAAGCGTTCCACACCGCTTATTTACGCTATTAAAATTTTAATTGCGAAGTACAAGAAAACTTATAAAGCTGACTTTACAGGAGAATGCAATTAACGATCAGTTTGAAACGAAAGAATAATAGTGCTATTTTTTTTTAATAATAGAAATGCTTTCGGGTTTTTGTATCTATAATTACTGAAAATTATTGCAGCAGCCAAGAACTTTCGACGTAACACTTCAAAATGAAACAGTGTATTGGATCTTCGTTTTACTAGATCAAATTTATTTCAAGCTTTAAAATAATTAGCAACAAATATTTTGTATTACAATATTACAGTACTTACTCTAACATGTCCGGAATGGATAGAAGTTCCAAATGCTCCATCTGCAAGCGAAAATTAAGACTTAAATGAGAAGACAGACACATTTCTAAATACTTTGCAATTTTAAATTTCCCGTCTTTTCTTAACAAATTTTATACGACTAATGTACGAAGTTTCCGCGTTTAATTTTCAAAACGCTCTGCAACTTTAAACTACTATGGAGCAAAGCAGAGATGTCTATCGTCTTACAGTGCTCGTCGAAATTAAATCAACGCAGTTAGGTTTGGTTTGGTTTATTTAATTAGGGCAAAGCACACTAGGGCTATCTGCCTAAGGGGCGAGATGCCTTCGTGGAGGACTTTCTAAGAGAAACTGGCTCGTAAACACGTCACACCACATGGGGAAACCTCGAAAATCCTCCGTACATCTTTAACAGCTCAACGATATGTTGATACCATCCTGCGGCCGGTTGCATTACTTTTCATGGCACGTCATCCTGGGGCTATTTTCCAACAAGATAATGCCAGACCACATACAGCTCGCATATCTCTGGACTGTCTCCGTGCGGCTGATACGCTTCCTTGGCCAGCAAGGTCACCAGACCTTTCACCAATCGAGTTTGCTTGGGGCATGGTAGGCCGCGAGATTCGAGCACCACAAAATATCGCAGATTCAGAGCGAGAACTGATGAATGCCTGGCAGAATGTGTCGCACGATGACATTAGGAACTTCTACCACTCCTTGCCTCTACAAATTCAAGCATGCATTGCCACCAGGGGCTCTTCAACCAACTACTAATTTGAACACTCAATGGGTGATTGTGAGCCGTGAACAGGCACTATGACCTTGATTTTTAATGGTTTTATTATCTCTGTATGAGCTATACACATGTTCAATTTCATCAAAAACAACCACTTCCTTCATGGTGCTTCGATTTTTTTTTTGCAAAAGAGTGTATTTTAGGTATTGATTTTAGACTCAAAATGATAAGTTACGACCAGACCACCAAACTGTATTTCAAAGAACTGCGTAAAGTTATGAGCATCTGTCCAAATAAGCAGACCTGTGTCTAAAGCTTTTAACACAGGATATATTACGTTGGAAATAGTTCCAATTCAATGTATATTACATCTGTATGCTGAGATAATTCAGAATTACACACATTATAACCTTCGATGAGTTTGTCACCTTATACCACAGAAAGTAGTAGTTTTACTTCTCAAACCAAATTTGCTTTTTCAGAAGTTTCTATTAATTCACTCGATATTTGCTATTTTATTTTGCGAGAAAATTTATTTATAAAAGTACTTTTAAAGAGATGATTAAAGTGAATTGAAAAGAGCCAAAGTAAATAAAAATTCGTTTCATTATCAAAAGGGTTGTAGCTATTTCTGATGCTTAGAACTCTCGACGATGGAGTTTCACTTTTCCTTATTATTCACACGTTACTATGTTAACAGTGCTTCAGCCGCCAGTAAGAACATAATTTATATGTGGAGTCATTGGGTTTATCGAATCAGGAAGTACGAAAAGTCAGCTATGTCCTATCCGGGACTCAAATTCCGGATCTTCCAGCTGCTAGCCAGTCATATTTCCAATTACACCATACAGAGACTTAATAAAGAAGACGAAAATTCCTTACCAAAACTAAATTTTATATTATATTAGAATTCAGACAGTATGTATTTTGGTTTTTAAGCTAATAAATTAAATTATAAACTAACATTAAATTAACGCCCGTAACAACATAACCAGTAAGACCATTTTATATATTGGCATGTTCATAGAAAATAAAAGATAATGACAAAAGGTGACAAATAATCAAACAATGATTAAAAATATAAAGCTTAATACGTTTTGATAGGAAATCTAGTCAAAACGTAATATTACTGTATAAATAAATTATTATATCCTGTAGCTAAAAATAATAAAAAAATAGTAAAATAACATATAATTACAGATATACAAATTAAATAATGAAAATAATTTTAAATGTGTAATTAAGTTATCCTTTTGTAAATATTAAAATTTTATCACAAAAGAAACCAGTACTCACATGAAATGAAAATTATTCCAATTAAGAGGTATTCTGTCGTCATGATCATTTTCTTCTTATCTAAGAATAATAAAGCATTATGAATCACCAACGTTATTATTTTTCTTTAATTTGTAACTGCTTTCTTTGCACACTAAAATAACTGATACTTAACGTTATAAATCTATAATTGAGGATTATATATTAGATGCTTGCATAAGCTGGCCGAATTGCTGAAAACTGTTGCAAATTAATAAACATAAAACATTCATAATTAAAAAATCTATGTTAAAAAACATTGTTTTATAAATCTACGAAAATACTTAGTTATTTATATTAAAATTTATCTATATTATCACAGCAAAATAATCTGATTTTTATTTACATTAAATCTTGCCGAATATGGAGGTTACGTGATCAATGCATTGCGCGTACGGCAAAATCGCGTTCCACAAAGTTAACTTCCCGTGGGAAAATGTGTTAGATACAATTCAGATTCAGAAAAAATGTATAATTTAAACAAACCTATATATTATTGTAATTAAAAGTAGAAACGAGATAAATGTCAATTAAAAGGATTTTTATTGCTGTTTAATAAGTACCCGAGACAATTAGCTTTTAGAAAAGCTGGTGATTTTTTGTCTAGGATAGTGATTGATGCAACTCTTTCAAAGTTTCGAGGTGAGAAGGCACCTCGAAACCCAAATATCTTAAACAAATCGTTGAAAAAGGCAGCAGATTCAGATATTTCCTTGCCTTTTTCAACAATTTGTTTAAGTTATTGGAAGTTAAAGACGTTTTATCTCATTCACTACCACTGTTTTCACTGTCGTGTGTTGTTATAATATCATCCAATTCTTCATTCGTCATTCTCGATTAATTCTTTGACTTCTCTTGTATCTGAAAGTCCTATCTTGCCAATTACTTTTGCAAGTTATACGATTTTTAGTTCGATAGAAATCTTTTTAAATTGATGGTAGCTTCCGGTTAGAGTTGATGCCAACAGGCATTTAGAGTTGATGAATAAGCGCTGATCCACGTATGAATAAAATTCTAGCTTTGGATAAATACAGTGGTTAACATTTATTTTCTGAAACATGTATTTTTTCATTTTATTCGCAAATGTCAGTTACTAAATATTAGCAAAATATCTTTATTTTTTTTCACATATACTATTCTCCTCTATTTTAAATCTTGCTTGTTTTGAAAGAGTTTTGATTTAAAAACTTTGATTTAAAAAAAGCTTTGATTTAAAAAAATAGTTTATTAAAAACGTTCTGAAAATTAACTCACATAAGTATTCTGACACTTTTGAATAAACAGTTTATATTTAATAAAAACTTGAAAATAACGATACCCTCGATGTTCCTGTGCCTTTTGCGATGTTTCGTTGGCTATCATTAAGCCAAAAATTACAGTTTTAACATGAATCCAGCTTTTTTTTTTTCCCTAAGAATGTTACATTTGTTCCATTCTTATTTGAGAATTGCTTTCAGTAGAACTTTCGAAGAAGTATCATATTTCCTTATTCTTTTCTCCAACTCACTTCTACAGGGTTTAAGTCCGGACAATATGGAGAAGTTATTATAACTTCAGAATAGATGTATGATAACCACAAGCGATCATTTAGGGCTGTGCGTTTAGGATAGTTATACAGTTAGAACTTGAGAACACATTTTGCATTTTAAGTTTTCTTGCTGGTTTCTTTTCAGGTTTTCATGAAGAACATTTGTATATTTATACTAATACGTATTATTTTCTATAAATACTAAATTTCTTGTTTCAAAGGCAGTGAAACATCCGTAAGCCATTATGCCTCTACCTCCGTGCATAACACTCGGCAATATTCGAATTCAGTTCTTAATTCGGATTTTGCCACATATTAATTCATGTATCCGATCCAAATCTGTAAAATTTTGAATTTTCTTCAAATTGAACATTGCTACAATATGACAAAACTTTACTTACTACAGATTTTGCCAACACCAGTTTATTTTCCTTGTTTTCTTGTTGAAAAGAATTTCCTTCTTGCAGGTAGCCTTAGTATCCATGTGCCTTAAATGACACTTCTTAAAGCTTCAGAGTTAACTTTTATTGCAAACCTTTCTACTAAATCTGTTGAACATTTTGTAGTACTAATTTTTGGGTCTTGTTTGATTTTTTTGAAGAATAAACTTGCAATTCCTTGCTGTAATTTGGAATATGGTTTTAGACTTCAGTGCAATTTCAATTGTTCCATCCAATTTCTGTCATTTTATTTCATCAAAGATAGCTGAACTCTTTACATCAAGGGTTTTTTGGGTATTTAAAATACTTTTACTATCCCTGAAAAGATGAATTTATTAAATTTCTAACAGATCTGATCTTTAAATTGTAGTGTCTTACAAGGCTTATTTCAGATAGGGAACTGATTGAAAATTTTTTGCCATAAATTTTTATTTAAAAAAAAAAAAAGGCAAGAAACATTGTCCACTGAAGCATTTCAATAAAAGTTGAGAGTGTCCTAATTATTATGTTAATTACTGATTAACACCTTTTGAACAAATGATTTTATTGATTGCAAGGAATATTTTGAAAATACTTATTTTTCAACAAACAAGGCTTAATATAGAGAAAAAAATTTGAAATCTGTGTTTCAATGTTTAGTACAAGAACTAGGCAAATAAGTTAAAAAACTACAAGTATCCAAATTCAAGTAAAACGGAAACAACTAAGAGGACACGTACAGGTGAAATCCCGTTTCGTAAACCCGCGCTTGGCGGGGGTTTACTGTACTATAAGTAAAAATGGAACTGATTAATTGCATCCACGCCACAGAATTATACTTATTTGTTTTAAAAAAGACCATTTCAGGAACAAAAGGGATTAGTTATGAAATTAATAGAAAGAAGGCTGTGTTCAGCAGTTTTTGTAGGAATTGGTTTAAAAGGTTTCAAAGTAGCGAAACTGAAGTTAACAACAAACTGTATTAACATGTTTCAAAAAGACTAGAAAAATCTGAAAGAGAAATGTTATTTATAAAAATACTTTTTTGGAACACAAACCCACTTCAAATGCTGGAGGACTTGTAGAATTTTATTACCTTGAATTGAATAAGTCTATTAAAAATCCTACGAAATTTCGTGATTCCTTAATAAAAATAGAGCAAACTGCTTGATGTAAAGAATTGTATTGCAAGATTTCTCTACCTTCTGATTTCATTTCAAAATTAGATTAATTTTAGAACGAAGTCAGACTAATTTAATTAAAATTAGATTATTTTTATACTATATTAATTTTCTTTAATTAAATTTCTCAAAAATGTTTTTAATATGATTAAGTTTCATATTAATGTAATCGAATTATGTCAAAATTTTAAGTTTGTTATTTAAAGATTTCAGATGTTACAAGTACAGAGTTACTTTTCTGAAGAGGTGAGCTGGAACAATATGTTTTATAAAGTGAGCTGTAATAATATGTTTTAGAAATTACATAAAGAAAGTTCTTTCCACTTACCTGTCCGTTAGAACCAAACGCGAAGACACATCTGTTGGTTTATTTACAATGTTTAAAGTATTAAAAAGTGCTAAGCGAACCGGTCGTCTTGGGTTTTTTCGAAAGGTCACGGACTCGACCCTGGCATCTGAAGATATCGTCATCATCTTTTTTTCTCTCCATAATCTTAGAAGTGAAAGGGAAAGGAAAACATTTAACATCCTTTCTGCCTGATGTACCGAAACCGCAACTTTCCTTTCGAAATCCGGAAAGCTATTATTTTGTTCAATTATCCATTTCAGTTAATTCTTCTCTCCAGAATTTGGTAGTATTTGAGGAATCGTCTCGTTTCGAATTAGAAATTTAAAAAATGATTTGAGTTCAGTCCTTTTAACTTGCTCATTATTCACTTTAATGGAAAATATTACACAGATTATTTCATGAAATTTGTGCATAATAGACTAAACAAAAGATCTTTCACAAGGCAAAAAATTTTTATCTTCGAAATTCTTCTGTTTGCATGAGAATTAAACAGTCGTAGCGAAAATGACAGCGAATATATGTACAGATCTGATCAAAGTATATTTGGATAAGCTTTTGATTAAGGTTATAAGTTTTATGGTGTGAAATTAATTTTAAACTGAAGATGCAGCCTTGTGGCTTACTGCAGAGTTCTCCGAATTGGTTCGTGAGTATCGTCCTTACAGCCATGCTAAAATCAGGTACATACTTTCTTATCTCTTCCCGGTGAGTTGCATACTTAAATGTTAAAAAAACGAACTAAAACGACTGAGTTATTGTTACAAAAAATACAGCATGATGCTACTTTTCTTAGATGCTAGGACTCAAATCACTTACATCAAGATCTTCAATTCAAAACTACGACACTTCATACGCTACACTATCTCTAAATTTATAAAACACTTTTGCTGGTAGAAGAATTAACCGATCTTTATTCACTTATAATACAGAACAAAAATATACTCGGTAGAGTCTTTAGGTTATTTTGAAGCAAGAGACTTGAAAAATGTGCAATGCCCTCGTCGGGGCTCGAAACCTGGACCCTATCGAATACGCATCGAGTATGCTTCCAATTACACCACGAAGTCATGCGGAAAGGAGGGAGAAAATACCTTATAACTCAAACACAAAAATATACTCGGGCACAACCGCGATGTGGCGAAAGCTTTACAGTCTTCCTGCCCATCAAGGGCCGAGCGGCAAGATCACTGAACACTGTATTTTGATCCAGCTTTAAATCCTTTGAACAGCGTGGTTGCATGGGATTTTTATGGTTTCCAATAAGTGTAATGTGAATATGAGCCGATTCTCTTTAGAAAGGCCTCTACAAAGGCATCCCTTCCCTTAGGCAGGTAGCCCATACGTGTTTTGTTTTAATACAGATACTATAATTGAGTTCAACAGTCTTCCAATCCATTGGTCGGTTAAGATTGCCTTCGACTTATTATTCATCATATAAATTATGCACATGCAAGTTTGCGTGTTTTCTAATTTGAGCGAATATTGCAACAAGAGCCAAGAAAGATAGGATAGAGTATAATTCAAAACTAAATTTTAGTAAACCTTGAGAATAATGTTACTAGGTAACTTTAGTTTGACTTCGTGGAGGACTTTCTAAGGCAAACTGGCTCGTATACACGTTACACATGGGGAAAAACACGAAAACACCCATGCCGTTTATACATTAGGAATACGACGAAAATAGGCGAAGTTGCACCTTTTAATTCAGTTAGTCAAACCGATTCTGTTTTTAATTGTTTGCTCCGAGTTGAATGTGAGATGGATTTAAACGTTTTTATTTTTTTATTTTTATTTTACAGTATTGCCACTAAGTTTTGCAGCTCTCAGTACATAATTGAATGAGCTCTTGAACTGATTTTCACTTTGTATTTATTCATCATATATTTATATATATATATATATTACTTGCTCATTAACTTTTCACAATTACGTTCTTTTCTTCTAGGAATTACCCTCTTTTCCCCAGAGCAACTATATACATGTAGGTCGTGAGGATGAAGAAATCTGAAACATTGTTATAAACTAATAATCTAATCCACTTCTAGTTTAGCCGCACTAATTAGCACTGTAATTATTTATGGAAATAGATTCAACGGCGAATTAAGATTGATTCTGCCGGCTAAGCTAGTTTCCATAAGACTTTATATCGTCTAAATTGCTTAGTCCTGTTAAAGATAAATTTTTAATTATGTTTGATTTACCAAATTTTTAAATTTGCTTCGAGGATAATCAAAAAAGAGTGTAAAACCCCCTTCCCCCTCTTAATTCTTCATTTAATAAAACTGTATTTTCAGCTACAGTACAGTAAAATGAAGATGTAATAAAATCCAGTATTGAAAAAAAAAATTAAGATATAAAAATGGCTTCGAATCAACATTGAGGTTCTTTTTAGCAAATGCGATGAAACTTATAAAAATATATCAAGCGAAGTACCTCCATTGAGTATATTATGACACTCACTATCATCAAATTGCATATATATAATTTAATAATACACACGCATTTGTGCGTGTATACATATATATGTGTGTGTAAATTAGCTTTCAAATTACCGATTATCTTAAAACCTAACCGTAATATCATATTAAAAAATTAACCAAATATATGCATTAATATTTTATATTAATGTAATTACTTTACACATTAATTTTACACATTGCTTATTTGTATGTGTTTATATATATATTGTTTCACAGACAAATTTATAATATGTGATATTTTATTTATATCTGTTATATAAATTTAGTTCTGAATTTATGTTTTTATCTGCTAAGCTTAACAGCTGTCTCTAGCAAAATGCATAAATAAAATAAAAGTAAACGGAGGAAAAAGCAGCATTATGTCTTATTCAGTTGAATATGGATGATTTCTATCTGACCAACACTTAATTTTAGTTCTTCGGACAGGCTTTTATTCTCTAAATTCGGCGTATTAACAAGTGAATTAAATGAGTATCTGAAGTTGAGTCACATCGAATAAATCTCTGCTTTCTAATCATTTCAGTTATAAATTAGAATAATTTAGTAACTACCGCAGTTAGTAGCTTTTTACGCTGTAGGCGTGCTGTATGATACATTTTGTACTTTCATGAACCAAAAGCATTCTCTTGTTCTGGTTAACGCATACAATGGGCGCAAGGTAAAACTTAAAAGGTAAGAGATAACATAAAACATTATTTTCCACGACTTGTGATATTAGAACTAGAGTAGTACAGAATAAATATTTTTGACTTCTCGAAACAAGAGCAATTCACTGTTTGCCTACAATACACTGACTGACAATTTCAGCAAAACCATACTCGAAGTTACAACACTCTCGCTTCTAACGGAAAAACACAACTAGCTCTCAACACTTATCTATTCGTGATTTGACATTAGTTGTTCAACTTTCTGTTCTAATGGCTGGCTCTTCAACCCTTTGACTGCTATGGGCGCATATATGCGTCTAGCAAAAACCATCGGTGTGGCCTATGGGCACATATGCGCATTCGGTGGTGTAGCCAATGAACGCAAATGCGCTCTCGGCGAATACTTTGGCTGCTTACTATTGTCTCGTGTGTATGTTCGGAAATTGCTTAGCAACGAGAAAAATGAAATCTCGTTTATTTGCTAGTCATTCTGCGGCCGCACTCCGCTCATGCGAAGCGCTTCAACTTAGAGCAGTTAGCACTCAAAGGGTTAAACAAATAGCACCATAGGGTTGAGAATTAAGTTCAGAACTCCGCTAAAATTTCATCCTAATTCTGAACGAAGACACTTCCTGTTGGAATTTGCATAATTTCTGGACTGAGAGAGTACTTAATGAAGCAAAGCATAAAGGAATGAAATTAACTTGAAGCTAACTTGTAAGGTATATCTCTCACTTTCCTAGCGTGCCTTCCTGGTGTAGTGGTTCTGCACACTGGGCTGGTATTTCAGAGGTCCGTGGTTTGATTCCCGGGGAAGGCGGTTGCTAATTTTTCCTCTCTCTTGCTTTCAAAATAATCTAATGCCTCTACAGTGGCGCCCGAACTAAAAGGGTTGTGGATGATGACTCTCCACACCCAGGTTTTGGCGATTGGGTTCCCTAAAAACCCCAGTCGCCCTTTAAAAGGGGGTGTATGTGAGGTATTTCTCCCGCCATCCTAGCGTGCCTTCGTGGTGTAGTGGTCAGCACACTGAGATGGTATTTCAGAGGTCCGTGGTTCGATTCCCGGCGAAGGCGTTGCTAATTTTTCATCTCTTCGGCCTCAAAATAACCTAATGTCTCTACAAACTGTTAGTAAAACCTAAATCATAAATGTTACAAAAGTAGTACGGGGGTTGCGTCTGGGTCTACTTCTAGATCCGATGCTATGTTTAGCCAAATTGCGACCAACGTTATAACAAGCAGTAGTTTCATTTCATAAATACAATTTTAATTTAGATAAGATTAATAACAGAATAATTTAAAACAATTTCAAACTGTGCATGATGCACTATTCTTTAAAGTAATAAACAAACATCAAATAATTCTGAACTTACTGCCGTGGTGGCGTTAATTTTAGAAGAGGTAGTGATTACGGGACATTAAGTACAAGTAATAGGGGGACCGGAAAGTAATGTCGTTTCTGCACATGTCGACAACATGCTAAAGGCAGAAGTGGAAGCAAATCCATGTCAAACACTCTTAAACAGCCTTGGTCGACCATCGAAGAACATTTAAAGCAGAATGGAAAAATAAGCAAAGCAGATGTTTGAGTCTCCCATAATCTGTCCGAAAAGAACAAAGCCAACCTATCCATCACATGCAACGTATTGCTTCAACGGCACCATACAGAACCGTTTTTTGATCGTTTGATTAGTGGAGACAAAAAAAAAAAAAAAGTCCTATATGATAATCCAAAACTCAAAAGGCAGTTTTAATAGGGGTTAAAAGGGTTTACATCCCGAAAAGGCGCTTCTGGCTGTTTGGTGGAGTATTCGCGGAATTGTTCATTTTGAATTGCTGAAACCTGGACAAATTGTTAATGCAGACCTTTATTGTGAACAATTGGATGGATTGAATCAATCTTTAATCTAAAAATATCAATTGTCAACAGAAAAGGCGTCATTCTGCAACACGACAATACAAGACCGCACTGTGCAAGACGAACACTGGAAAAAATTAATGAATTGGGATACTCACCCACAATACTCGGCTGATATCGCAGCATTGGATTTCCATTTATTCGAATCCCTACAACATTTTCTCAGTGGCAAAAAATTTTTAAATTTGGATGATGTCCAAAATATCTTCTCGAGATATCTTACTCAAAAACCAATTGATTTTTATCGGTCCGGGATTGAAAATCTGCACATTAGATGGCAAAAGATTGTTGATAACGAGGGTGATTATATTATTGATTAAAAATAAAAACTTGTTACAAATTTATTTGTTTGGATTTAATGTAAAAAACCGACATATACTTTCCGGTCCCCCTATTACATCAGCAAACTGCTGTAATAACGATATGCCATAAATCTTACGGAAAGACACTACATATAGGTATAGCTTGCATTATAGAATAAAATAAAATTTATTTGGTTACTCAGTTAGCATTTAATTGAATTAATTAAATAGCTTGCGATTATATGTTCTTCAGGTTGGTTATGTGTGATGTGGGGAAAATTGAAATATTAATTTTATGAGAAAATTCTGATAAGCTGACAGCTTATCAGCTCTAAGCTTCTTTTAAATAACTTTCACATTTCGAATTGCATTTTATTTCACTATTTCGTCTCACTTGTTTTTTTTTTTTTTCCAGAAAAGTGTGTGTGGACTACGAGCAATGATAATCACTAGTACCGTTTTTTAAATTACTGATTTGTTTTTTGTACGAAATAAAGCAAATAACCGTACTTCTTAATGTTTACTTCCATTAATTTCAATTCACAGTTACAACTATCGGGAATACTGGAAATCCAGAAGAATTTTTTTGTTTGTCTGGCAAATGACGTCCACCAGCGACCATGTGGACAAGACGGTTTAATATTGATAATTTGACCCTGGGTTTGAATTGGCAGAGAACATGCTACCCAAATTTACGTTTCCCACATGTGCGACTGGTCAATTTCTCCTCAAAAGTGTTCGACGAAGACGTCACTTTCCTTAGGCAGCTTACCATCGCCAAGGTTTGCCGTATAAGCCTGCTGAGCAAAAAAACTCTCTGCAAAAGAATGTACAATGATTAATATGAAAATGAAAATATAAAATATGAAAATCTGTAAAGCATAGGAACATGCTTTGCTGAATAGAGAGCAGAATAGGTAAGAAATATTTAATTTGAAAATAATCCTATTAATTAAAAATTGCGAAATCCTTGTTCATTTATTTCGAAGCTTCTTTCCAATCAAAAACTTTTACTATCTTTAAAATTATATATGTTTCATGTTGCGACATTTGGAAAATGTTGTTTCGGCTCTTGAAATATATCTGAATTTTAATGTGCACCTCGCGCTAATGTAAATTTTGGCCAATTTTTGTGCCAGACTATGGGAAATCAATACTTTTGGCTCACAAGGATAGATAGACACATTATTGTACCAAGGTAAAAATCAATGTAGCATTTATTTCAAAGATTCTTTCCAATCAAAATCTTTTAATATCTTTAAAACGATATGTTTCTTGTTGCGACTCTTGGAAAATCTAGTTGCGTCTCTGAATTATATATCTGAATTTTAATGTGCGTCTCGTGCTAATGTTAATTTTGGCCATTCTTGTGTTAGGCTATGGAAAATCAGTACATCTGGCTCACAAAGATAAATAGCGGCATTGCTGTGCCAGTGTAAAAAATCAATTAGCACTTATTTCGAAGATTCTTTCCAATCAAAAACGTTTACTATTTTTAAAAAGATATGCGTTTCTTATTGCGATTTTTGGAAAATCTAGTTGCGGCTCTTGAATATATCTGAATTTGAAGGTGCACCTCTTCGTAATGTAAATTTTAGTCATTCTTAAACGCCCTTGATGTACCGGTGTAAAAATCAATGTAGCGTATTCCTTCATCATCAGATCGTGCTCTTTGGTAGTAATGCTTAAGCTCTGTTATCGTGCAACAGAGACGTAACCACTGAATGTAAATAATGTACCATAATAATTTCAATAATACCGCAGGTACGGACATAAGACGAGACAACCAATGATTCCACCAGCGATGGCAGAGCTTGCGATGTCTATTGCTACAAGAGGTAGCATATCGGAGCCAGAACGGTACCGTGGCTCTAGGAAGGCTTTAATTTTGTGCACCTAGTGTAAGGGGCTTATACCTATTACTCAGGGTAAGTAACATATCGCCCCTGCACTTATACCCAACCTAACTTAAGGTGGTGAATTTCTGAGTTGGTATCCTTTCAACCGGTGGAAGATTAGTCGAAAAGGAAAATCATGTACGAGCTTTGAGCCGAAATTTCCCCTTTCCCCCCCATGCACATAAGAGGAAACGAAGCCGATTGCAAATAAATAAACGATCCCCCATTTATCCAAGAACTCGAAACTTTTTTCGCCTTATTCAGGCGTTAACCTTTTAAGTTCGATGTCT
This sequence comes from Stegodyphus dumicola, assembly GCF_044657685.1. Taxonomy (NCBI): domain Eukaryota; kingdom Metazoa; phylum Arthropoda; class Arachnida; order Araneae; family Eresidae; genus Stegodyphus; species Stegodyphus dumicola. Next base: position 85,061,438 of record NC_140781.1, read on the forward strand.
TCAACTTTTCTCCGTTCGATCACATTAGGAAATTAAGTATACAATACAATTTGTTTAGATTTGATCGTGTTTAAGAATAAGAGCTGAAGTAAACCTGAATTGGAACGACTAAAAATGTTCTTCTTTGAAATTCTAATTTTAAAAAAATTCAGACAAATTAACTTAACTAAAAATGCGTGGATTTATAATAAATTCCCTTTCTTAATAAGAATTAAATGTAATTAGGATATTTAGCTAGCTTGATATTTTTGTCTTCGACGTATTATTTACAAAAAAAAAAAAAAAAAAAAAAAGGTAAGCTTTCAAATTTTATTGCTGAAAGACGGCACTTTCATTTTAATTTACCGTTATTTAATTAAATTACATTTCACAGCAGAAATTATAAAAAATTACTTCGCTGATACATGCTATGACTTTTAATTATTATTTTAAAATGAAATGAAGCAAGAAGCTTAACATGTATGACAAGTGGCTGCATTCTGAGTTTTTATTTCAACGTTAGGTGCAGAAATTAAAATCAGCATTAATGAATAGTTAAAGCTTTAAAAAATGAAAACAGTTTTAAAAAAAGCTTTCTAAAACTGAACTTTAAAAGATTGATTCGAACTCATTTATCTCAGAAAAAGGAAATCATATATAAAGTGTTAGTATACCCTTCTCCAAAAACCAAATCGTTCGCCAATACACCAATACACAGCATTCCAATAAAATGAGGATGCCACTCAAAATACTGAGCAGTAAAATTAATAAAAATATGTTTCTTGACTTATCTTTCTACACATTTTGCAAGAGCAATGTTTCCAAAATTTTATTTTTAGCTTATTAAAATAGTCATCATTTCAGGAAAGGCGACGCTCCCGAATTAAGCGTTTTCTTACTTTTCTCCATGTATAACGTGAATGGGAACCAGTTTCCCTTAAAAAGTATTTTAAGGAAAATCGAACTTTCGGGAACAGTTATGCGTATGGATAACTTGAAAGAGAGGAAACTACACGGTCAGGCCAAAGCTGATAAGTACCCGGTTACTTGCATGTGTTTCATAAGTGTGTGTGGAGATTTTTGGCTAAAAATCCACTATTTTCCTTTTCGGCTCAAATTCCACGACTAAAAGTGGACATCACCGAATTTCTGGTGTCCCTCCCCCTTCTATCTGTACTTGTACCTGCGCCTGTACACAGAGCCTCATGTGATTTGAGTTTGGTACATTTTCCTGTTACCCTTGCAGCGAAATGATGTTTAATTATAGCCAAGCGAACTTGTATTCTACTATTTTACTAAAATGAAAAAGTATTTGTGATGTTTGCATTTTCATTAAATGAAATACATTATTTTCTATCTCTTCTTTTATTTAAACGAAGGAAAACATGTCTCAAAATCTTTTCATGGTGAAATAAAAATAAATAATGTCACAAGTGTATGATTCTGGCAATATCTTGTTTTAAAAAATTCATGAATTCATCTGTACTGTAGCAAAACCATCTTAGCTCCCTTAACTCCTTGATAAAGCTCACTCTGTGTCCATCCGGCTTGGAAATATCTACCTGGAAGTATCAAAAATTTCATTTTCATTGTTCTTTGTCATAAAAGTTTCAAAAGAAACAGAACCGAAAGCACATTACTAAAATATATTTTCAGTCAACTCAAAGAAAATTTTGTCTTCTCTTTTAAACAATCGGTGCATTGTGTACAGTCGTTTAAATTACGCTGACGATACATTGCGCATTTATGTTTTGAAAGTTTAAATTTCATAAAATTATTTTTGGAACTCTTTTTCCATTTATTTCTTATTGTTCTCTGAAGCAAGAACATCTAGTCATTTAATGAAATGTAAGAATTTATTTCTCTAACATTAAACATAATGCTTTAGTAATTAAAAATTAAATTAAAAAGTAAATATATTTAATACTATCAGGAAAAAACCTTTGTACAAAGATTTCAAATAAAAAATATAAAATGTGTTAAAATTATAAATCCTTTCTTAAAGAGTTATTTTTGTAAAATGATCAGTTTTATAACTTTCCAAAATTTATCCAGCAAAAGTTATATACAATGAAAAAAAACAAAATACGTTTAAAAACTTTTAAGGTAGCGGCATTATTATTCTGTGCATAAAACCACTGCCATTGTTCTTTCACTGTTGATTAAAATTACTGTGGTGCAGACAATTTTCCAGAAATCTCAAAACTGCAGAATATTGGTCCGCTAAATCGTTTTCCAATCGGTAATTTCAGTTTTAGAAAATAGCTAGCTGTGTCAAATTTTGATAAAAGTTTTAATACAGGATTTTAGTGATAATTATGACGCTTCTCCCAGATCTTTGAATAAAAATTGTAAGTAGCTGTAATCAGAAAAGTAGGAAATAGTTTTACAACATATACTTAATCGAAACATATTTACAAAGCATATATGGATTTTGTTATATAGGTTTTAAGCCCCAAATATGTTTTGAGCCCCAAAAATTCAACTTAACGATTTCAAAACATTAACGAATAATCAAGAATACGGTTTGTTGAGGGCAGCTCATCTTGGTACACAGAATGTATGTTTTGTAACATAAATTCAATAATCATTTCATAATCAATAGGCAAGGTTAAAAGTAATTTACGTAGTTCTTGCAGCATTTGTAAGCAAAACTAGACTAAATCTCTGTTTGGCAGCGTTGCTGATGTCTCGAAACACTATCAAATTCTTTTGAATTTGATTCCCGAAGACTTACTGGGACTGTGGTTTAACCAGAAGTTACGCAAAACCCAAAGACGAGCGAATTTTCCTTAAAAAGTCCTTTAAGAAGGCGTCCTTGCTTCGGCAGGTAGATTTTGAGAGCTTTGCACTGTGGCAGTCTTATGCTGGGTTGCGCGCGCTGCCAGATGGCGTCATGTTGTTTTCGTAATAGCCGCAGGTGCGACCACGTACTCACGCACATTGCCCTTATCTCGAGTAAGAGAAGGTTCGAGTATTCATGTAGAAATTTGACAGTTTTAATGAATATTATGTTAATAGTCGTGTTGATAAAATTGTGTTTCAGAGACGTGGAGTCATGTCTTCCAAGAATATTTATCGAGCCAGATCAATCACAATGGTGACCCGGACGGAATCAAATTTCAATTAATCAGTCTGATATCCATAAAACGGCTATTGTCACTCCTTTCGGACTTTTTGAGAGCATAAGAATGCAGTTCGGGCTATGCAACGCAGCTGCAACCTTTCAACGCTTTTGTTGATGAAGTAACTCGTGAGCTGCCAGAGGTATTTGCTTTTGTTGACGAGATATTGATTGCGTCAAAGTACGAAACTGAGCATTTGATACACTTGAAAGCTCTTTTTGAAAGATTAAACAAATATAGGTTAAGAATTAATGTATCTAAATGCAATTTTGGTGTAACATCTGTGGAGTTTTTAGATTTTGACGTATCTGAACAGGGTTTAAAACCTTCACCCGACAAAGTGGAATTTTCCTAAACCAAACTCCTTAACTCAGTTAAGGAAATTTCTCTGCATATTTAACTTTTACAGACATTTTGTCCCAAGATCTTCGCATGTTTTAGCTTCCTTGACCAGGTTACTGGAAGACCGCGTTAATAAAAAGAAACCTTCACAACCAAGCAAAGCAAAAGTATACCCTCTCGAATAGGACGACGAGGCTAAGATAGCATTCGCCAATGCGAAAAAAAAAAGGCAATTGCCGAGGCAACCCTTCTCAGGCACTCAGTTTCTGTGCTATCTTGAAACTTCGTACTGGTACATCGGACGTTTGCGGTTGTGGTAGCTTATTAATTAAATTTGGGGACCCATTCCGTTTCTATCCGGTAAACTCAGCATAAATCAAAGGAAATGGTCAACTTATGATCGAGAACTATTGGCTTGAAGGCAGGGCCTTTACAATCTACACATATGAAAAGTCCTTAACTTATGCTTTAAGCAAAAGCTCTAAAAATGCTCTCCACGACAACTTCGTCATCCTGATCTTATTGGCCAATTTTCCACTGAAATACGCAGGACAATATCGTTGCTGATGACTTATACAGGTAGAAATAGTTGCAGCATCTGATAATCAACACATTGATTATAAAAAGTTATCGAAAGGTTAAAGTTATCTTCAGGACTCCAAAATTCTCTATCTCAAACTTCACCAGTTTTTAAACTAGAGAAACATTATTTTCCTTTAGGAAATGTTACTCTTTGCTGCAATATGGACTCAGGTACATCTCGTCCGTTTATTCCTGAATCGTTTTGCTCTAACATTTTTCAGTATATCCACTGTCTTTCTCATGCCGGTATTTAAGCTTCAACAAAACTAATCACTAAGCGATATTTTTGGCCTAATATGAAGACATTTATTAAAATTGCAGTTCAATTTTGTCTACAGTGTCATCTTTCTAAAATTCATAAACATTCAAAATCACATTTGGGTACCTTGCCTGATAAAAGATTTGTACATATCCACACTGATTTCATATGTCTCTTCCGCTGAAGGTAACCGTATTGCATAATAATTATTGACCGCTTTACCCACAGATGGCCAGAAGTTATACCTACTGCCGACATGTCAGCTCAGACTACTTGCAAAGTGTTAGTGCATAACTGGATAGCTAGATTTGGTAGCAATAACAACTGATCAAGGCCGAAATTTTGAATCTCACTTACTTAAGGGTTTAATGAAGGTTTTGGGTTATACATCGCATTAGAACTGCTTCTGATCATCCTCGTCCAATGGGTTGATTGAGCGATTTCTTAGGCAACTTAACAGTGCAATAATGCCTCATAACAATCAAAAATGGACTGAAATTCTGCTTGTAGCTCTGTAGGGTATCAGATCTGCCGTTAAGAAAGATATAAATGCTACTACTGCCGAACTTGTTTACGGCACCAAACTCAGATTACCCTCAAATATGCTGAATGTTACTAATTTCGTTCCTCCTTTTGAATCTTATTTGTCATAGCTTCGATCAGTCATGCATTCAGTTAGACCGATTTCCAATCTCTAAGTATGTTCAACCATCAGTTTATGTACACCCGGCTCTTCAAACCTGTTCTCATGTATTTCTACTTATCGATTCTGTTAAACCTTCTCTAACTCCACCTTACACCGGACGTCACGCCATTGTTAAACGGATGGACAAAAAATTTATTATTGAGAGTTAAATAACAAAAAGATTACTGTTCCAATCGATCGCTTAAAACCAGCGTTTATGTTATCCGAAAGTATAGACGCACCTGTAATATCTCAGATTCCACGTCAAAAAGTCTGTAAAGACTCAAACATCGCTCCAAAACAAATACATTACTCGCAGTTTATTTTCCCAAAAGACTGATCACTGTAATATAATTGAATACTTTTTCTCTTGGGGTCAGGTGCAGAAGTTACAGTATATGAATACTTAGATTAATTTCTTTTGCATACGTTTGGGAGTTGCTTAAAATTCTTATTGCATTAACTTTTCATTATTTTTGTTTAATTATGATATGCATTTTATGGTTATATATTTGAATTAGATTTAAGTATATTATTACTTGTATATCACTATTCATATATTTTGTATTTCTTGTTTTTTATACTTACATTTTAAAGTATAACTTTTATTCTAATGTGTATATCTTAAATTGGAATTTTGCAATCAACCCCTTTTGTGTCTTGATTGTATCACTGAGGGATACTCTGTGGCAGTCTTATGTTTGTCTGCGCGCGCCGCCATATGACGTCATATTGTTTTCGTAATAACCACAGAAACGACCAGCGAACACATGCACATCTATACCAACGATTTCCCATGCTTTTCCGAGGATACAAATGTTCTCACAGCCAGCTACGCTGATGATACAGCGATAGCCACCAAGTCTCTAAACCCAGAGTATGCCTTGTCAAGAATTCAGGCTAAAATCCCTGCTATTGAGGGGTGGTGCAGTCGCTGGATAACGTCCATTCAGCCAGAAAAGTCCAAGATTCTACTCATTCGAAATCGCAGACAGAGGAAACGGGTCAGAACTGAGGTTAAACCTTTTGGCAAAATCATCCCTACAGTTGATAAAGCTAATTACCTGGGAGTTACCCTTAACAAGAACTACAGTTGGAAGGATCATATGCTTAGAGTAAGCGGAAAAGCACACGGGATCATTTTCAGGCTTTTTCCTCTCCTAAAGAATGAAAACCTCACCCTCAGACTGAAAAAGAGGATTTATGAAACTGTAATCCGACCCATTCTCACGTATGCTTCCCCAGCCTGGGCAACTACAAAGCAAACGAAATTAGCAAACTCCAAGTGCTTCAAAATAAGGTGCTAAGAATCATCCAAAGCTCCTTACTATGTTCGGAATAAGACCCTCCACTCCGACTTGAAAATAGATACTATTCAGGACTACCTCAGCAGAATAAACAACAACTTTTTTAATAATATTATCAATGTGAATCCCGCTAATTTCACGGACATTCTTATCTACGAAATCCTGGCTGAAGACAAAAACCTCCGCCCATTCGCCGCCCATCTCTTGAGTTCAAAATTCCAAGTTCCAGTTTTCTGGTTTTCAAGCAGCATCAATCGGGGTCAGTTTCTGGGAGGGTGACCTCCCACGTGACTGGCTCCGACGAATGAACAGTTAGTATTCGGGTTATCCTACACAGGTCATCCGAAGTTTCTTTCTCTGGCCCCTGCTTGGCGGATTCCATCCAAGATGTAGCAGTACAGGAGCAAAGTGCTTCTTTTTCTCTTTCTCTCTCTCCAGCACACTTCTACCTCCACGAGAGAAAATTTCTTTCAGGTTTCTACTCTGTCAGGCCCCACATGGGATCACATCAGGAACTGGCAAGAGCAGGATTTTAATTTCCTGCTGAATGCCAGTATAACCCCAAAGTTACAAAGAACTCATACAAATTCTCTTATCTCGAGTGAGAGAAGGTTCGAGTATTCATGTAGAAGTTTGACTGTTTTAATGAATAGTTGTGTTAATAAAGTTGTGTTTTAGCGAGGTGGAGTCTTGTCTTCTAAGAATACTTACCTATCCATACCTTTCACACCTTTAACAATAATTAACTACAGGCATTTGTTAAATTTAAACAAATATATTCAATACAAATTTGTAGGTGATATTTTTTCCGAAAGCTGAAATGATACATTTGAACGAAAGGTTTATAAAATTAGATTAAACAATAGAGTATAATTATAATAACAACAAAAGTTCAATAATAATTATCAAATTATTGTTATTTATTAGCTTTTATGTCTTAAAATTCGATTTGCGCCCCGATGAATTCAATCAGATAATTATGATGACAAAGAATCACATTTCTTTCATATTAAAGCCACCCTGTTTTCAATTATAGCCTGATTCTTTTACTTGATAAATATGTTTTCATGGTGGCAAGTGGAACTTTATAAAAGGGAATTAACGTGTGAATATAGAGATAAATTAAAGGCTAATTAAAGACCTGATTTTCAAACGCACGTTAACAATTTGATGGAAATCCTGCCAAAGTTGCACAAATTGTTCCTACGGAAATCTGAAGGAACTGATACCTACTTATTTAATAAACAATCAGTTTTCAACTCGCTTCGTTACAGCCATTCTTAACTAAATTTCCGTCTATTTCTACTATTTTGCAAAGCCCTCTGATTTTACCAGAAATTCTGTTTAGAATACTGTTTTAGGAGTACAAATTCAAACAATTTCTAAGTAATTGCTCCAATCTATTTCTGTTTTGTCGGCCATATTCAGCTGACCATTATCGTGTCCATTAATGCGCTCTTTAGTAGGACCCCTTAAATTTGAGAATAATCTTCTGGTTGCTGTTCTGAAAGAAGCAGGTCCCAAATTTTAATGCTTTTTTTTTTTTTTTTCCTTTTCGTTTTCCCCCGAAAATGCAAGGGGGGAATACAGCAGTAACAGTTAATTTGTATCCTTTTTGTTCATAAAAACAAAAGGTGGCTTATGAAGAACTAGTTGTGCTACTTCAAACGAAAGCACAAATGTTATGAGGGTGTTATTAGGTCTCGCTTATGCATGACTGAAGTTGAATCGCACTGCTTGGTGATAGTTTCACAGTCGATGGAATAATACATAAGTACCAAAATTATTTTAAAATTTGAGTTTGTATGTGGTAAATTGAGTTCTAAGCAATTTTAAAGTCTCATATCATGGGCTTTGTTTTAATGCGTTAAAATACATAGTTAAAAGTCTTAATTTAAAACATGGGTTTAATATGCAGTATAGCTAAATTACAGCACATATACCTACGCAAAAGCTAAGTGTTTGCAAGAATTTTATTATGTATGTAAATTATGAATATGCGCAATGTTGTGCTGATATATGCCAAGAAAAAAAAAAGAGATTATATTGACACATACTTAACGCAGGTTGCTCTAAAATTTACTAATGGTTAGGGATAGGTTAGAATATAATGAAATATACAGTTAAAGCATTGAAATAAGATGTTATGGAGCAACGGCGAATTAAACTCAATAAGTTTATTTTTATAAAAGTATATAGAAATAGCATATATAAAAAGAAGTTTGAAAAAAAAAAAACTTTCATGCAGGAGTAAAAGTTAGAAAAATAAATAACGAAAGGAATATTTTTTACTCACATTTTTACGTGTTCTTCTTTACGTTTCTATTTTATTTGCTTCATCAACATGTTGTTTTAATATTCTGTATATATAAGTATAACATGAATATATTTTTTGTAATCAAGTCAGAAAACAGTTGCATACAGTTTTAAATTTACCGATTAATTTATTTAGTTGAGTACAAACAACAACAGTAAGGATCTTAACAGGCAAACCTCTTAAAGAGATACTGTATCCACACTTGCGGAATGTACGGAAATTCTATGCCAATTTACTTTCTGATTCACATATCACAACCGGGCCGAAAGAATAATTGTATCATCAGCCTTTATATTCGATATTAACTGAATACTATTTTCCATCGGAACTGTATCTAGCACGATCCTTAAAATGAAAAATAAAAATGAAACACTTACTGTTGAAATCAGCAGTAAAAGGAACAGATGGTGCCACAGAAGTCAGTGGTACATAATTTACCGCATAAATCAGCACAAAGTCCAGGTTTGGCGTCAGAGGTTGGCAAGGTCATGCTCAGCAGGAGGAACAAAGCAAGAATCATTACCTGCAGAACTGAAAAGGGGAAAAGCATGTTTTTATTTTTTGGAAAACATGTCATCTATAAAACAGTTTTAGAATTGCGTCACATAGATGCTTGCAACTACGTGCCGAGGCATTGTGGTCAATTCTGGCTCTCTCGTTTTTTTAATTTTTTTTTATACCTCTTTCTTTCTAAGAAACGAAAATCATGAAGAGTGGTATTTTAAAATTAAGAGTAAATACGTGGTTTTTGAAGATAAAATGAAAAATTATTTATTATCTTATTTAAATTAGGTAATGAAAGCTACAAAACTGATCATTTACTTTACTCATCTAAACATTAAAAACACAAAAACATTTAATTCTCAGCAGGGCTGGTTTCACCATTAAGCAAACCTAGGCGATCGCCTGAGCCGGTTGATATTTTGATTTTTTAATTACAGCAAAATATTATCTAATTTAATATTAAGCAAATATTATTTGAGCACGCAGCAAATAATACGCAGCAAAATATTATTATGAGTACGCAGCAAAACCTCTGTTGGCGACCACATATCATAGAGGACTATACACGAAAGCGACCAGATTTCTGAGAACGTAAATAAAGATTGGTAGTGAATATCACTTAAGATAACCACCTTACACGGAAGAGGAAAATTTTTTAGAGCTTAGGTGGTCTTTTTAGCGAAGTTTCACTGTACATCGATAATGTATAGCGATGCCTAAATTTACTTAGAAGTTTCAAGTACTCTTATGATGGTTACGATTTTTAGAGCCCGTGTTTCTATATTCCTTGCTTTAAATTAACTTCCGCCTATCTCTTATCTTTCTACACTGTTAGTTTTCTCCAGATTTAAATCAAATAATGGAAATTATCGATTAAAGTAACATTACTGTTTATATAAAAAGTTCATGCACATCAGCAAGTATGCGTGAACATCTCCACTAATTTAACAGTGAATATTAATATGGATGACGTGTCAGACAAAGAAAGTACCCAGCTGACTTCAGGCTCTGTCTAGACCTGAATTGCAAGTGTAATGCTACCCAATGCCCATCCCCATAAGTGGCTGCACAACCTAACTGCTTTAAATACGTGTATTTAAATGTAAATGTCGCATCGGATGTACTGAGCAGTCAAAGGATAATATCTTAGAATATGTATGCAAAATCATATGTACAGTACAGTCTGCGCATACCGCAGTGACATAGCAAGATGCTCCTATGAACAGTAGAAATGTATACTTACATGCCCCGGCATGTCAGACATCCTAACCTCATTTGCATAACTGCCAGAGCAATTATATTGCTCAATATGTATCAAAATCTAATGTCACGTCAATCTAATCATACTGCTTTCGTCAATCTAATCACACTGCTGAATCCGAACGCTGCACAAACTGTAAATGTAATACCACGTAACGCAAGTGTAACGTCATTTCTGAATAGTAATGTAAAGTCATATGTAATGTTGTATGGAATTACGTAACATAATATAGAAAATACTTACAGTACCGCATTATATGCAAACACTGTCATAAATAAGTATCTATGTGCCTGTACAAAAATCTCACAGGTACAGCAGGACCTCTGCCTTGAGCACCTATAATGTCTATATATCAGGTCTGCCTGTATGCCATCCTGAAGCTCAATCACATAAAAGCAAGAGCAACTATAGTGTTATAAATATGTTCTATATGCAATGTTGCTCCTGACAATGTCTTTACAGAGTTGAATCTGCATAATGTAATTCGTAAATGTAATGTCAATAATGGTAATGCAATACCACTATTATCTCATACCTCATATATAATGTCAATGCCGTATCGCATAGTGTCTATATAAGACATGCAATGTCATAATTATGTAAATATGTATATGCGCAGCACTATTTATACGTGCACTGAAGTAATTTAGTTGCAACCGCCTTCTGCACACATGTAGTGCATATGTACTAGCCCTGCATGAAAGCTTTCCCAAGTTCATTTGCGTAATTACAGGAATAATTATTATGTTCTATACGTACCTATATGCAATCTCTAGCCAACTTTAGATAAGGGTGGACGTGGTGCTGTACTAATTAATTTTTACGGCAAAGGGACAGTGCCCACGTTCACCGTCACTTATCACTTATCACTTATACAAAAAGTAGCCGATTATGCGTAGCGAAGCGGTTGTTAAGAAATTTGCATTTTATAATACTATGGAACTACTAATAAGCTTATTTCTCTGAAATTCCAAAGTAAACAACTAAATAAGTTATAACTGCGCCAAAGTAATTCTATAAGGTTTTCAAATAAGATTTTGTTAGTCATATATACCCTCACAATGAGTGCAGAATTTTTTCCTCTGAAAGCAAATTTTTTAGTCATGTTGTCAAAAATTGCCCTTCTTTTCTTATTTGAAAAGTGGTATACAACGTAACTGAAAAATTCCTACTTAATAAGTAAATAAAAGCAGTAGTATTAAATATAATTTTGCTCGAAAGATAATCAAACTATTGTTATCATGAGCAGTTAATATATACAAGTAGATTATTTATAATTTCAATCAGAAAATAAATGGCTTCAAAATGGAATTTAGAAATGCTAACAAAATATCATTCTGTATATTAAAAATTTCGAGTGCGATCTGAAAGTCTCTAAAATATAAATTAGTTCAATTTTTGAGGTGCTAGAAGAGAACATAACAAATTCTTGCAGAGTTATGAAAATTTTTCATAAAAAGTAAGTACTGTTGTCATTACAAATTCACAATTTTTCTATTCTAGTACATAGTTATGAAATTCTATTAAAATACTTATTTACCTATTAGAAAGCAAAAAAAAATTCTTATTGTAGAATAATGTAATATCTAATGCACAGAAATTAAAAATACAGTATAGTAGTAAACTTTGATTAAAATGGGCAAGTCCTCTACAAGCGAATCAGCGTAACTACTTGCCGATGACTGTAGGGTGCTTATACAATTGACATAAAAACCTCTGTTCCTTATTCAAGGTAACTGGTTTTTAGTACTGCATAAAAAAGAATCAAAGTTTGTGTTTACTTTTTATGCCCATAAAATTCTTTATAAAACGTACATATAATAAAAAGAAATGAATAAAAATTTAAATTCAAGTTAAGACGAATAACTTGTATAATCAAATTATGTCTGAGAAATTTAGTGAACATAATTTTACATTCCTACAATAATGATTTAATAGAAAATCTTGTAGATCAAAGGAAAATAGACTGAGAGAAAGAATAAAATATGGAGTAAAATTGTCACAATTAAGGTTTAAAATCTTCTTTGTTTAGGAAAGACCTTTTAAAATTTTTCGCACAGTATTACATATATAAATTACTGTACATAATCACAACAAATTTCTAAATTTTATGACTAATTCTCATTCCATTTAACATTATTTGAAGTAGCTTTTTTGACATTATGCTTTTCATTAAAATATTTCAAATTAAAATTGGAAGACCCTCAAAGCTTTCTCTAATACTAACATATCCATCTTATGGGCCAATCCACATTAGCAAGTTGAGGTTTGAATTCACCGGTGGTCAATAGGATGTTAGGCAGTTTCTTCTAAAAGGCCTCCGCTCTGGTTCACAACTGACCTTTTTTAACTGCGCTAAAGCATTCCATTTATGAAAAACAAAATTCTACTATATGAAAAAAATAAAAACAAAAGTAATTCTATATAAAAAAAATTGTATTTTTAAGGTGGGAGCCTTCAGATTTTATATTTACTTCATTCTCAAAGTAGTTAGAAAATTCTTAAGATTCAAATTTTTAAACAATCTGAAAAATTCCTACATAATAATAAAAGCAGTAGTATTAAATATAATTTTGCTCGAAAGATAATCAAATTATTGGTATCATGAGCAGTTAATATATACAAGTAGATTATTTATAATTTCAATCAGAAAATAATCTGATTCTTAAAATGATTAAAAAATTCATAAAAAATAATTCTAAATTTTTATAACAAACAAATTTTAAAATATAATAATTTATATTCCGTAATATAAATATTCCGTAAATATAAATTAAATATCTAATTAATATTAATATAAATTAAATATCTTAAAATTCGTTGCTTAATTTCTCGAAACATAATTATGAAGAGTTAAATACCTTGATACCATAAAATTTTAATTTTATAGTTTCACCACACAGTATTACATTTTTTTAAAAAACCAATCTAGTGATTAAACAACATTATATGTTAAAATTTCAGAATAGAGCTTACTGATGAACAAATTATTTGTAATATTTCAATTGGGAAAGGAGAAAGGAAAATAATTTTCTAGCAAGAATAACCTAATTTGCACACGAAAAATAACCTAATTAATTTATTCACGTAAGAGCCGAAGAAGGTAAATAAAGTTAATTCAAAGCACTTGAACACATCGGGAGATTACTTTCATTCTGCAAACGCTACGCGCGATTAATTTTTTTTAAGCATTGACAAATCAATACAGCAAAACGACTGAAGATATTTTTTCTTTTCGCTTTTGAATATTGAAGAGGTAGCCAAACTCAATCAAACAATCAATCATATTAAAATTTGAAAATTTTATTTATTGCTATTTCAAAATCGTATTATGAAATCTAGTCTCATTTCAACTACACTGAGTTTCACAATTAACAGAATTTTCATATTTGGTTGATTATCTTCAGAACTGTTTACAGATTTTTATATAATATGGTAGTTACATAAGTCAATATAACGCCCCCCCCCCAAAAAAAATGGAGTATACCAAACATCAGTCATAGCATACACTCATGATCGTGCATCATAAGGCTAACCGGCACAGGAAAGTCTAAATGGAGGTTGTAAGATCGAACAAAAAAGGGAGACTAATAGAATAATACAGTCACTTCTAACTGTCATATAACACTCAGAACGTGACTTCGTACTAGAAATGAGGCAATTTATGAGTCCCTATGGCAGTCGGTCTTTTTGCAGCAACACTGCTTTCATGTCCTTGACGGTTCTTGACGGTCCTTGACGGTTGCAGTTGAACTCCCAAGAGCATTCCAGACATCGTCTATAACGTTTAGGATTGAAGATCTGGCTCTCCAATCTTCTTAAGTCGTTCTTGTACATAACAATAAACTTAAGTCCAACTGCACCTCTAAAACGGCGAACGTGAACTTAGGACATTAAGGTCTCGTCTGTTTCCATTCCACTTACCTTCATCAAAATAGAATACGATTAGCTTGATGCATCGACTTTAGACTAATCATCCCTGAGGACTGTCTCCAATGAAAAATACTGATTCAGCCTAATAACTGATTCTCGACTTATAAGGTATTTCACCCACTTTTTTAGCGTGCCTTCGTAGTGTAGTGGCTCTGCAAGCTGGGCCGGTATTCCAGAGGTCCGTGGTTCGATTCCCGGCGAAGGCGTTTGCTGTTTTTCATCTCTCCGGCATTTTCAAAAAATCCTAATGTCTCTACAAGTGGCACCCGAACTAAAAGGGTGTTGGGTGATGATTCTCCTCACCCAGGATTTGGCGATTGGGACCCCTAAAAACCCCAGTCGTTCTTTAAAAGGGGAAGTATATAAGGTATTTCTCTCGCCTTATAGCGAGCCTTCGTGGTGTAGTGGTCAGCACACTCAGCGCGTCCGTGGTTCGATTCCCGTCGAAGGTGTAGCTAATTTTTCATCTTCTCTGCTTCCAAAAAAATATCTAATATCTCTACATATGTACTTTAATCTGAAGAGAACCAGGGACCTCTCCCCCAACGTCCGATGAAACTTAAACTCTATAGAACATGTTTGGGATGCTCTTGGAAGAGCAACTGAATCTCACCTTTCTTCTGCTAGAAACTTCTGGACCTGAAAACAGCGTTGCTGCAGGAATGGGACTAACTGCTACAGAGACTCATAAAGTTCCTCATTTCCAGTAAGAAGTCACGTTGGGAGAATTGTATAATTGTTAAAGGGTATTCTTTATTCTATTAGCCTCATTTTTATTTCTGCAAGCTCCGTTTTCGTCCACTTTGCGCCAATAAACCTTATGCAAGATCATGCGTATATACTATGAGCGCTGACGTTACATTCTTTGCGTTATGAGGACATTTGTCCATACTAAATTTCATTAAAGTCTGTCCATCATTTCTGGAGAAAAACAAACAAATGTGAAAATACTCTTAAATTTGAACATCAGTGTACTAAGCGTTCCACCAAAATAAAGTAACCAATAAAAGAGAAAAAAATCAATCTGTTTGATTTTTATTAGTCGAAAGATAATGAAATTTTTTTGTTCCGTTCTTCCAGTTTAATGAAAATACAATTCTGGTTTGGTTCAGATTGATAGGGCAATGAAATTCATGCTAAATTGAAAATGTTTGTCTTTTATCCATTGTCTTCAACAAACTATAGATGTAAAATTAATGTCAACGTGAACGTATTCTATATAGAAGTGGAAGTTTAGCTGAGAGCTGATATAGTGAAGATTCATTTTGATAGTTAAATATGGGTAGTTTGCGATGTATCAATTCTGGCATAGTTTCTGAATTTTTAATGCTAATTAATCGTATATCGTATTGGAGAAAAATTTTATGACTTCGATTTTAAAGTTTTATCGAAATTACGTTGTGAAAAAAAAATTATCTTAAATACAATAATATAGTTACGATGAAATTGGATTTAGATGATTTAAATTTGCATACTCCCTAAATTCAGAATTGGCTTTCTGCGTTTATTCCTAAAATAATTTTTATCAAGCAATACTTAGAAATTTTAATTTTTTTCTTGAAATACAGTAAAAATATTGTGTGATTTATGAAATATTCATTCAGTTCGTTTTTTCCCCACATTAGTATTTTGTATTTAAGTTATTTTAATAATTTTTAATAATAATAATTTTTAATAATTAATAATTTTTGATTCTGTATTTATTGTTCCTTTAAGAACGAATAAAGTTTCATACTGCTTTACGGAAATAAAACATTTCTGTAAAACCTTCAATAATTTAAAATGGCGTAAAGCAAAAAAGAGATTATGTCTTAATCTAAATGGGGTTAAATACTTAACAAATAATATCAAATAAACCATAAATCTAAATTAACACAATATACAAGATTAATATGATAAATATGCAACCAAATAAACAGAAATAGGCAAATACGAGCAGAAGTAACCAATCTATTTACCACATTCCGGTGTACATGGAAATACTGAAAAACGATAGTACTATGATTATTAAGTAAAACTGAGTTGTCAGAAAGGTAATGGAATATTCAAGAAACTAGAAAGAAAGAGAAAAAGTATGATTTCTCGTATCCGTCACACTACTACGTGTACAGTTCCCTTTGTCTTCCTCTCTCAGTGCCGAAAGTTGAGGTTTCGTTCCATCTGGCTAACAAACCAAAGCTACTCAAAGGCAGAATTATAAAAATTTTATACTTTCATATTTGTATTTATTTCTTCGGCATGAATACATTATATATATTTACCTGCTTATATGTTAATTTTAATATGCTTTACGCTAACATAATATTACTGCTTTAGTTTAGTAATTTTTACCCTAGTTAATGTCATCCTAATGTCATCCTGCGACACATTGCTGTTTATTTCAGCACCCACTGCACAAACCATTTGGTGCTTTGGATCAAGTGATTTAAAAATTCAACTACTGTAAAAGAGCTTCATTGAAGAAAATCAAATTTAAAGTATTACGGTCAACTGATTAACTCGATTAACCGGGGCCAGATTAACTCATTTGCCGATTAACAGGACCTAGCTATGAAAAAAGGAGTTAAATTTCACGGCAAAAGCTCGCAGAAAAATCGCAGTCCATAAGAAAAACATACATTGATAGATGCGCAATCTAATAAAAAAAAATACATTATGAATGCTAATGTAGAAAGATATGCACATAGAAAAATTCTAACATAACTAATCCTAAATACCAAGTTAAAGCACTAAGTTCAAACAAGCGGTATTTCCTCTGATAACTGTAATAATGCTTTATGAATGAAATTACAATTAATAGAAATTCCAGATCATATTTTGAGTTGCGCTTATGATTTGTACAAATGTCTGACTTTGTCTTCCTCTCTCAGTGCCGAAAGTTGAGGTTTCGTTCCATCTGGCTAACAAACCAAAGCTACTCAAAGGCAGAAAGCTACTCAAAGCTACTCAAAGGCTACTCAAAACCAAAGCTACTCAAAGCTTCACTCTTGAAGCAGATGACTACCGTGTTTGTGTTGATGACTACTGTGTTTCTGGAGAGGACGGGGCCAGCTGTCCCAATCAGCATTTGTTTTACAATAGCATACAGCCATAACCCCTGGAGTTGATGGTATGGGGCACTAATTCTTACGACAGCAAGTCATCTCAAGTCATTCTCCGTACATCTTTAACAGCTCAACGATATGTAGATACCATCCTGCGGCCGGTTGCATTACTCTCCATGGCACGTCATCCTGGGGACATTTTCCAACAAGATAATGCCAGGCCACATACCGCTCGCTTATCTCTGGGTCTCCGTGCAGTTGATACTCTTCTTTGGCCAGCAATTTCACCAGACCTTTCAACAATCAAACATGTCTGGGACATGGTAGGCCGCCAGATTCGGGCACCACAAAATCTCGCAGTTCTGGAGCGACAACTGATGAATGCCTGGCAGAATGTGTCGCAGGATGACATTAGGAATCTCTACCACTCCTTGCCTCGACGAATACAAGCATGCATTGCTGCCAGGGACGGTTAGACCAACTACTAATTTGAACACTTAATGGATAATTGTGAGTCGTGAACAGGTACTATGACCTTGATTTTTTAATCATTTTATTATCTGTGTATGAGCTATATACATATTTAATTTCATCAAGCACAACCGCTTCCTGCATGGTGCTTCGATTTTTTTGCAAAAGAATGTATATGATAGATAAGAAATAAGGAATTTAGAACTAAATCCACAAACAAGCAAAAGGAATGAAATACAATAACAGTTAAATTCTCTATGAATATGTAAAAAAAGCCAATAGTTACCAAACCAGAAGAATTATAAATATGGGGAATACAAAAGTACAGGAAATATATTGTATTTTACAAGAAATATGTAAACATCAAATACAAATACACTGACTACCAATAAGTATTTGGACACCTGTTATAGAAAAGAAAAACTAACTTTATTCAAAATAAATAGTTGGTAGAGTCTCCACGAGAGGTAATTACAGCGTGGACCCTCCGGGGCATACTTTCCACAAGTCTTTGTATGACAGCTAGTGGTATTTTCTTCCACTCGGCTTGGAGAAGACATAGAAGTTCCTTCACCGATTTTGCACGGATAGTGCACCCCTCAATTCGGCGATGCAACTCGTCCCAGAGGTTCTCGATAGGGCTCAGGTCTGGACTCTGGGCAGGCCAGTCCATTCGATGAACTCCATTGGCACCATACCAACCTTGGTTAACGTCGAAACGTGACAACTGGCATTGTCGTCCTGAAAGTAACAGGGGTCCAACCCGTAAAACTGCCACAACGTAGGAAGCACATTGTCATCCAAAATAGTGCAGTAGGCATCGGAGTTGAGCTTACCATGAATGGGGACCAAGAGTCCCAGCCCATACCAGGAGAAACACCCCTAGACCGTAATTCCACCTCCGCCGAACTTGACTGTTGGCACAATGCATTCTGGCAGGAGACGTTCTCCAGGTAGACGCCAGACCCAGACCCCGCCATCCGAACGGTAAAGGGTGAAACTTGATTCGTCACTCCAAAGAACCCGTTTTCACTGATCTGAGGTCCAATTTCGATGTGCTTTACACCACATTAACCGAGCAGCGGGGTTGGACTTTTTGATCAAAGGCTTATGGGCAGCAGCACGACCATGAAAACCAAGCAGATGTGCTTCCTTACGGATGGTATTCATTGAAACAATACTCCCGGATGTCTGTTGAAACTCCTCGCGGATGAGGGCCATCGTTTGGGTGCGGTTCTTCCGAATTTCTCTGGACAGCACTCGTAGGTCTCTATCTCCCAGTTTCGTTGGTCTGCCGACTCGGGGCACATTCCGACAATCACCGCTCACCTTCCACTTCTTAATCACATAGGCCACTGTCGATTTTGGGTACTTCAGATCGCTAGATATGTCCCTTAAGGATCAGCCACATTTGTGATACCCGATAATTATACCTTTCTCGAAATCAGAGAGCTCCGAACTGCGAGGCATCTTGCATGCGACTAAAGCCGATGCTGTTTCCTACACGATATATACCGGCGGAGTCCGTGACGTACCTTAGGACCGCAGATATCGTAATTTGCATAGGTGTCCAAATACTTATTGGTAGTCAGTGTATTACAAGAAATATATTTTATAATATAAGAAATACGTTGTATTTCATTTCTTTTGTGTGTTTGTGAATTTGGTTCTAAATTTCTAATTGATTAATTTTCAGCAGGAAATTGCGCAGAAAAAATATTGGGATAATTTTGTTTAATAATTTTGTTAAAATAAATAAAAAAATTGATGCTGTTATGTATATGTGTGTGTGTGTAAAATCAAGACATAAAAATTAAATTACGAAAGTTGAGCTGCTCCCCATAAGGAAATACACAAAATAAAAGCATAAATGTTTCGTTAATTTTGATTTACTTTTTTATCTGTTGATTTATTAATTAATTTTGTAGCAAGGGGATTAAAATATAGCGTAAATACACAAATGATATAACGGAGACAGACTTGATGAAAACAGAATAATAGTATATTCCTGCACATCCTTGATAAGCATAGACATGTTCACACATCATTTTGGGTGCGATAAGCACCGTCCACACTTTTTCGTAGTATATCACATTTTTTAGACAATAGACGGCACAGAGAACAAAGCGATGCAACAGTACATCTTAGCATAGCCAAAGAAAGGCAAGCAAAGTTACTGCGCATTTCAGCAAAGGGTAGTTATGAGTTGATTTCTTTGTTTAAATTTTGGAAGGTGATTTTAGAAGAGCATTAGAGGATTAATAAGATACGCAATTCGAATTAATTTTCAGATGACACAGTTTATATTCATAGTTTCAAGATAGGAAGTGGACATAGACAAATTAAAATGAGGAATTAAAAGGACTATAGCTAAATTAAAGTTATTAATTTTTTATTATATATATGTATATGTTCATGCGTATTTTATATCTCATATATATGTAGAGATAATAATTAAATCAAAGTTTGATCATGAAAAATGGATAACCCTCTAAAAGAAAATACATATATCAAAATTAAAACAAAAACATAAACAAGAAAACAAGAAACAAGAATAATCATTGGGGAAATCAAAAGCAGTTTGCTAAAAATTAATTAAATTCTCAAGTAAAAAACCCGAATTACTATTGAGTAAATTGAAAACAATGTGCCAAATATACATATATATGTGTGTGTGTGTGTGTGGAATGATGTGGTTTATGGGGAAAGATGAAACCCAAATCACGCTTGAGTCATGGCTGAGAAGACTGTTGCTTAGATAACGAATGGTGCGCAAATCACAAATAGCTTCATCGTTAAAACATCAGTTTTATTTTGCACAGTATCAGTTATCCAGAAATACATTTTTCCTTTAAACTGCTATAACACTAGGGGTGCTAAACACGTTCCATAATTTCGATATATGTAGTTTATATTTTAGACAATGAAGAAGAAGGCGAAGCAAGAGACGTGGTTTATTCAGGAAACAGGAAGCGAGAAAAAGGCAATACGTACGAATACGAATATAATTCCTTTTTGCTGGTCTTAGCGCACTTTTACCAGCTCAGGGAGATTCAGTCTTATAACTGTCTTCGTCTTTTCGTCAGTCTTCGTCTTTTCGTCAGTCTTCGTCTTATAACTTCGTTAAGTCCGTGAAAGTATACTCGTAAAAACGGAAGCTTGAAGTAATGGAGACGAAAGCGCGACCCATTGTCAGGGGTAAAAGCAATACATAATCATTTCGGTCCTATTTATAGGCAGAAAGTCATTGCGTTAATTCAGAGCAGCGACTTGGGCTACATATGCCGCAGTGCAGCGAGATTGTAGGGAAGAAGTGACTTTGCATGCGGCAAAGTGACGCAGCAAAGTGTATCCTTTAAAGCGGAGATGCATTTAATTAAAATTTATAATTTTAATCATTTAATTAACATATTAACATACTTGTGTTAAATTCTCTATTATTTGGTTACTATTTAAATTCTCAAATATGTATTACTTCGTGTGCTCCCAAAACAAGGTAAGCATTATTCTGTGTATTTTTTTTTTTTTTTTTACTGGCGCATTTAAATGAGGAATGTTTTGTGTGATCTTTTAGTCACTTGCGCCTCTTTCCGTATGGGTTTCTTACCTGTTTGCGCAGTTTCATGTATTAATATTTTTTTGCATGGGCATTTAATGACTGGGAACTTTATTCTACGGCTTCCTTCGTGTGGGCTTTTAGCTAGCCACCCAGAAAATTCAGAATAGATCAACTTTTGTAACCAAACTTAAATAATGCTTCTCTCCATGGCAGAGGAAACAAGCGGTACATATGAAATGTAAATATTTAACAGAAAACATAAAATTTGTTCTTCGGTTAGCAGACTTTAATTTGCGCAAATTGTACGCAGAGATTATTGTGTCCATACAGACAGTATTCCATTTACTTTTAATATTATGGATCCTTTTGTAACCAAAGCTAACATTGTCTCAGCAAAACTAACTGTGTACTGTTTGTTCGAAATTTGAAGCTTTGTTTGCTATGTAAAATAGATGCTTATAGAAAATAAGTCAGCGACGTGGCTGTACATTGTAGCGGAAAAAATAGGGTAGCATACCATGTTAATGAAAGAAATGTTGGTCAAAGATTTTATAGACCTTACAAATTCTTGAAACGTCCACCTTTTGTCACAAGGAAAACGACAGGCTTCTAATCTCTAAGGTCTGTAAAAATCGTGAATATTTCTTTCTCCCTAACCGTTAACAATGTTGGACATGTTTTGCAGTTGAGATGTAATGGCCTGGTAAAACTGCAGATACAGTTGTGATTTATTTTAATTTTGTCCCTGGTGAGCAAAAGAATATAAATTACTACAGAAGTGTTTAGCGGTAGAAATATATAAAAATTGCCACTTTATTCCACACTGGTAAATTTGTAAACACCTACTTTTATTAAAAAAAATTCATTAGTCATTTTAATATGTTAGTCTAATTATGTTTCCTTTTCCTCTAAGTCTGAATTATGTATTCATTGAATATGAAAAACATGTAACTTCTCGTAACAAAGTGACTTTCAGTTCCAAAAGATTTTCTTATATAAAATATACATACATGATACACAAAAGTACATGCGTTTTATATTTTAATGATCATCCGAAGCACTAGATATAGAGACACAATATTTTACCTCATTTTAGACATGTAATAATGAGTTTAAGTTGCTTTCTGTACACAATTTTTTTTTGTTTAATAAAAGTCAGAAATACACCAAAATATAGTAATTACATCCATGCACTGAAAGGTAATGTTTCCCACCATAGGAGGGTGCATAATCATGGATATGTATTGAAAGTGACACAATGCATCCTGATTTAAAGAATGGATGTTACTAATAAATAATGTGTATATAGGTGATAATCTTAAGTACCCTCTGATTCTAGAAATGAAGTTAAGATTTGTCTGTCTAAGAATCGATAACTCAATAAAAATTTATATTTTATTGTCAGTGGATCATCATGAGGACATTTCTTATTAAGAGTGAAACCTGCAGTGCCAGTGAAAGGAATGTTGTTTAGTACTCATTAGCAAATGCTAAACTATCAAAGCCAGTGTTATTAGAAAAGTGCTATAAAACTGCTATTTTTACTTGGATTTGTCTAGAATTTCTTTAAGATACGTACTTGTTGTAGCAGGGAGGATGCATTCCAGCAAATTTTGACTCATGGCAAAATTCTGAAAAGAGAGAGAGAGAAAAAAAGTAGTTTATTACATTACGGGGCAAAATGTAAGTTTATATAGTATCTTATATCGGGCAGTTAAAATATGCGGGAAAACTTGTATAATTGTAGGGTTTTATGATTATTAACCTATTAGCTTATTATTTTTATTTTTACTTTCAATTCTACTTCCACCAGCTCCCATCAGAATGCAAATTAGTTAATGTACCGTCAATGTATGAAACCGGCATTCTATGGAATACCTAGGCAGTTTATAGAATGCCGAAAACTGGATGACAAAGGATGAAGCGATTAACATTTTATACATTTCCTAGGCATTCTATAGAATACTGACATTCTATAGAATATTCTATAGAATTCTATAGAATATTGACATTCTATAGAATATTCTATACAAACGGCAGTATATGAAATATATCTCCGATTCTTTTCGAATATCTCGCGGCAAGGCACGTGATCTTTAATGCTCGCCTCGGGCTCAGAGTTTGTCATTTGCAGTTTACATTTCGTTCAGGGAAGTCAAAATACAAGATATTCACTTGTTCAACAAAACATTAGTTCTATACCGAGCTGCATGAAAATGGAAACACTCTTTTAATGGTTAATTTTTCAAAAGCACATTTGTATTTTTGGGAAATGCACGTCTTTTAAATAATAGCCTTATCATGACCTTTTTTCATACTTTGCCTAAATAGAATTTGTCATTCAACAGAATGCCTAGGTATTATATACAATGCCTAAGGAAAGTATACAATAATTCTCATATTTCATAATTTACCTAAAAGCGCCATTCTATAAAATATCTACACATTCTACAGATGTCGGCGTTTCATACATTGTCGATAACATACACTGGAAGAGAGTTCGAGAAGTAAAGAGAAAGCTTTTAGCAGCAACCGCTGAGCTTCTCCGAACTGTTTTCGGCCCGCTTCTAATTTTACCTGAATCGCAGTTTAGACTTTGCTAGCCATGTTTTGCTTGCGTAATTAGAGAACCTTATCCAAAGCTTATAGTTATTTACCAAGTGTTTCTGAAATATTAGCATGTAAAAGTATAAAGTTAGTCTGAAGTGTTATGCATGTCATGTCAAGAAGTATCATTATGACCAAAACAGAACAATGTAACATAACTCTGTAAAGTAAAACGGCTCTGTGTGCCCATGTAAAACGTTTTTTGAAATTTAATACAAATAAATATCCGGAGGTCTGGGCTTTAATCTGTGTAAGGCAGTCCCACGACTGTCAGGCAACAGAGCCCAGTCACTCTGGCCTTCAGTAGGACTGCACCGTGTGAATTTATACTTTAATTACTAAAGTACTGTGACATTTATTTTCAGTTAAATTCCTCAAGAAGAGGGATTTGTTCTGTAAATTACACGAGCCGTGTAAGTTTTTAAGTTGAAGTTGTAAAAAAATTTTTTTTTAAACCATCATCTGAATTTGGAATTATTTTCACTGGAAGATTAAGATAGTGCAATAAATAGCCTGGCTATCTTCACGAAGCCAGAATTTAGCATTGAGGTAGTTAGGCTTCGTACATATTTAACTTCTGAGTTTTTATTATCTCATAACTAGATTCAATGAAATTCTGAAATGATAAGAATTTGATACAGAAAATAAATTTTAAATGATAATAAATTTACTTTAAATAGTAGTTTTTAAGGTATTTTCTCCCTCCTTTCCCTTTCCTTCCTGGTATAATTGAATAGCACGTCCGGCTGACAGTCGGAAGTTCCGGAGTTCGAATCTCGGCGAGAACAGTGCGGATTTCTTCAGTTTTCTGATATCGCCAAAATTCTAAAAGACTGTACAAGTGGTACCCGAACTAAAAGTTGATGGACGATAGTTTGTCATCACCAAGATTTCTCAACTGCGCTCCCTCATCCCGATTCGCTGTTTAAAAGGGGCAGCATATAAGGTATTTTCTTCCCTCCTTGCCGTGCGCCTTCCTCTTCCTTTCTGCGCGTAACTGGAGACACGTCCGACGTGTAATCAGGAGGACCGGACACTAGAATTATCAGTCTTTGAAGGAATGTTTTCTTGTGGGATTTCTTGAAAAGAGCAGGCCCAGATTTACGATATATTAATAAACTACCAACATCCATGGGCAGCATTCTGTAGTCAGGTATAGAATCCGGGACGAAATTAGAAGTGGCAATGATTTTTAATTCTTTTCATTTCATAGTTTTAAAATATTTGATTCCCTTCAATTATCGATTAAAAATTTCACTTAAAAAATTATATAAAATAGTATTTTGCTAATGTTACTAAAGAGTAATTTAAAAATCTTCAATCCTTAAAAATGTATCTCAGCTATTGCTAACTTTTAAGATAAATAAACTTACTTTTGCACGCACTTTTGATTCGGTAAATTTATAGTCCTAAGTATTTATTTGTATCTTTTGTTTACCCCTGAAACTCAGACCAAATTAAATCAGTAAGAATATTTTTATAAACCGGAAAGATACATTATTTGAAGCAGCTGAGTCTGCCACTTTACGAGAAATTTTGCATAATTTCCACTCTTTAAATCCTGATCTTAAATTCATTTGGTTGCGTTGCTATCATTTTCAGGGACGAAAGCTATATTTTACAAAATTCTTACAATAATTAAGAATAATTTTTCTGTGGCTGATCCGATAAAAACTTTGGTAAAATTTTATTCTAGTAAATTAAATTAACAATATTCACGTCATACATTTAGAGAACGAAAATATTCCATCTGAACACAAAAAGAGAAACTCTTTTGATGTGCCTTAATAAGGAACGCAATTCATTAAAGGAAACACTGATTTAAACTCAAAACGGCATAACGAAAATAAATAAATAAATAAAAAATAAAAAAATAAAATAAACCGATGATCTAATAAAGGTATCTCCAGCTTACCAAAATGACAGGAAGTCAGTAAAATATAAAATATTAATTAATGGCCAGGTGCAAAAGTTCACTTTCGGTAATAGCGCAATATTTTCCCAAACAAACATCCATAGATGAGAAAGCATTAGAAGCGCAAACTACACTAAAAGTATACACATGTTTACTTCATTTAATATGCAGATGATGAAATTAATACAATTCCTTACCTGGTAAACTTTACTTTTATTATTTTATATTCCTGATGCGAAAACAAACTCAGCTTCACCTCAGAGTTTAAAACAAGATAAAATTTCCTAGAAACGAAAACGGAGAATTAGAGAACAACCAGAAACTGAGTAGTTGACTGCTTTAAATCTTGCTTTTTGTTTTCTACGCCACAGGTCAGCTGTCTCTTACACAAGAGCGAGGAATTCATTGTTCCAACTGATTTTGTTGCAATAAAATATAATAATTTCAAAGTAACAATCGACGTCTACATTTGATCGGAATTTATTGCCTTCACTCCATCCTACTTTTGAGCGTGTTTTTAGGTTGAATTTCCTCTGCTATAAATAAAAATTCTCACGGAGCATTAGCATCTCTGACAACCAGGAAAACGTTCAATGAGACATGATTTTTTTCTTTTCTTTTTGCCCCAATGCCACGCTTATCCATTGTCATCTCACCTTCACTTTGGCGATTATGCTCCACACTTCCTATTTTAAGTGGCTCTTTATGCCCTTTCTCTTTTTCGTCGCAATAGATGGAAACTACGTTGGAATGTTTGGATCTGGACGGCCTATTTGTCTGCATAATGACTCACTGAGAGCAGATGTCGAAACCTATGATGATTTTACTTTTACAAGACCCTGGGAAGCAGACACTGGCAAATCTTCTATGAAATTTGTATCAATGGATTGTGTGTAACCTTGTGTAAAACAAATGATAAAATAGTTGTATATCAACAAAAGAAACGTGATGATGTTTTTACCTTATCTAAGATATCACGACGTAACAAGGAATTATTATTCTTTAGAGGGAAAGCTTTGTTGTAGATAGCACATTCTTATGAATGAAACGAAGTACGTAAGCTTATGTAGAAATTCCGAAATCGGAGAGTTTTTATTATTTCAAAATACAAAGGCACCATTTATTTGCATTATGAAATAACGCGCAAAAAATAAGCTTAAGTTCCAGACAGGCTTCTTCCTTTGATAGATATCAGACCGTTCGTTTTGATGCGACGTCCTGGTCGTTAAAGAACTGATTAGAGAATTTTCGGATTACAACCACTCAAGTACTTTCTTTTGACTTAAGACTTTTTTAAATTGCTTCAAATATTATAAATTGGTATTAGACAACCGAATACGGACAACTTCTTTTAAATAAAACTGGCAGATGAGGAAAATTGTTCGCGTAATTTTGTAATAGGTCGTAAGATCAAGGGCAAGTTTGAAAACTCGTTTAACTAGTTGACAATAAATTTAGAATCCTCAATAATATCTGTGTGCATGAAGTGTGTCTGGATTTATTAGTTTTGCCTTTCCGGTGATTCCAATAAAATTTCAATTGAGACGCTTTAATTTTCAATGTTTCTCAAATTGTCAAAACAGGTATTTAAGGTTGGATTTGTAGAAAACTTACAGTCAGAAAGTTCTTAGTCGGCTGAAAATTAAATTAATTTGCGACTAGAAAATATAGTTAACTTAACTTAATAAACTTAAATAGTGCAAACTATTTTTATCTTTCTTACAGAGACATGCAACTGAACACCAATTTCTATACTCTAAATGAAGGGGAATATATACTACCATAACATCTTTTGATCGATAAAAAGACAAGGAATGTCGATACCTAAGGTCATGGCCTAAATATGTTAAGTTTCGTAATTTATTCAGTGACAGGATGTTTCTTTTTTTTTTATCACTGTACTGAGATCAAGACTGCTACTTCTTTACGGTTGTCATAAATCGTTAAGTGAGCAGTCATCTGATATTTTTCCTCAACTCCGTTAAACTTAATTTTCTCTCGAAATCAGTCAATCAGAGTTTTCTTTATGACTTAAGAAATAAGTTCTAACTGCTAGAAAATAAATTCTTTGCTTCTCAAAAGACTGCTTTTCTAGTCGCAAATTAGTTTAATTATAATATATCCTAAAATGATCATGGCTCCCCCAGTAGCTGTGTGGTTAAGACCTCTGAGCACTGGGAGTTCGGCTTGGATGTTATCTCAAACGAACGGGCTGGCAGCATGGTTGGTTTTCTCATGTATAACGCGAATACGAGCCAGAATTCCTTAGAAAATCCTCCGCGAAGGATCCTCCCTTTACGCAAATAGCTCTTATGGGCTCTGTCGTATTCAAATAACCTAATCACCATAAGCAATATTCTGAATTTTGATTTGTTTTAACATTCCTTCAGATTGCAATCTTACAGAAGATAGAAAAAAATTACATTTTCTGTTGGTTGGTTCATAAAAAGGCTGGTAAATTTTTTATTATGTTTATAATGTTCCTCAGCCTAGTGATGTGTAATCCAATTACTATATATTTTCGAATAAAAGTTGATCCGTGTAGAAGCCGAGAAGTAAGATTTTACTTCAAAATTTCAGCTAAAATTGAAAACTCTTCTATAAGCAGAATTTAAAATTGCCTTCTAAATTTACTTATCTGTATCGTCAAGCATTCGAATGATTGACGATACAGATAAGTAAATTTAGAAGTGTAACTTAATTAGACCTATCAGACGAGTTGGTGATGATTGCATTCTAAAAATAAGGAAGATGATTCCATTCGAAAAATAAGTGTGATAATATTGTCTAATGAAAGGGTATTTTTGGTGCCAAGAGTTACTCTTTCCAAATTCTTCTAACTTTTGGGCATGCGCATCATTTAGTACTTTCGCAATTAGCGTGGCGAATTTTGTTTTGGTTCTTACTTGCGGACAATTTCAAAACTCTTCTCCTATGGCTACGCTCTCGCTTTTAATGCAATACTTTATTTCTGGTATATAGTGAAAGATACTCAGACAAAAAAAGCATTGAGTATTCTGCTAGATGTAAACTGAAAGCGATCGATGAACGTAAATAAAGATGGTATTATTTATGAGAAAGATGACAACGATGTTAATGCGGAAAATAAAGGACGATGGCATTCACTCGGACTTTCGTATAACACAGCCTACGATCTACTACCAGCCTCTCGAGAAGACTTTAAGCTAGATGTGTATTTTGAGTGCCCCCATGCCGCACTGACACTA
This sequence comes from Stegodyphus dumicola, assembly GCF_044657685.1. Classification (NCBI taxonomy): domain Eukaryota; kingdom Metazoa; phylum Arthropoda; class Arachnida; order Araneae; family Eresidae; genus Stegodyphus; species Stegodyphus dumicola. The sequence goes on from NC_140781.1 coordinate 85,090,555, forward strand.
TTCGATTACAAATATCCATGCCGTCTTCGTGAATCGAACCCGGGCCAATCGGTATGGCAATCAGAATCACTAAGCACTAGACTGCTGGATAGCATTGAACATAGTAGAATAGACAAATAATACAGAGAACAGATTGTCCTTGGAAACATGACCAAGTTAGACTTCCAGAAGTCCCTGTATTCTTTTAAATGTTCTTTCTAAGGCGGAAGGTGCATCAAATAAGTCCCTGGAAGTCCCATCTATCAGCATTGCATTATGGAGTGTGTGAATTGCCGGAAATGATCCTTTGTGACAAAATGAGTCGACGATTGCATTTAGGGTAAATTTCATATGGGACTTGGGCCACGAGATTTCGATCACCTTACTGTTAATATTAGTCGTTGATGGCTTGTTCAGAAGCCACGCCTTTTGATGTCAATATTTAGTTGTAGCGGACTGGCAACAGCGTGTTTGTCTTCTCTCGTAAGATAATGGTATGTGAAATCATAACTCATAATAAACCTGCATTTCTGTAAATAAATTTGTTTTTACTACTATTATGAAGAGTATATTTACTTGCCATATAACATAACTTAGTCGAGTCTGTTTTAACGAAAGTAAACAATCGTATGCTTTTCGAACACGGCATCCTAGACGACAGGACATAAATTGTATTCTGTCTCATTAAAAGTTTTTACAATTTTTTATTTTGTGTCTTAATTTAGCTCTATAATGCACTATAGTTCCATAACAGTCAAATTAAATTTCAGTTGTCTTCTACAGGTTGGGGCAAATAAAAGTGACCCTGAGAACTCTGAGTTACTCTGTTTTCCGGGACACTTTTATTTGCCCCATCCTATGTAATTAGTACTAAAAATTTCAAATAAATTAATAATCATATATAATTAGTGGAATTAAATTGCATGCTATAATTAACTTGCGGTAAGTTAATTTATTATAACGAACTGAAAGATACTCTCAGCAATAATGTAAAGTATCTCTGATAATACAAATCCGTTCGTTTTATTCAACTTTGTAAGAAGATTTATGTGCGGCTAACTTTTGACAGTACACTTTGTTGAATAAATGTTGTTGTTGTGATTTATCTCGCTTGTCTGACAGTGACATCAGAACAAGCCCATGAAATTCATCGTGGCAAGGAGTTCAAGATAGCGCCTGGTGTTCACAATAACCTTGAGCTCCTGATGCTCAGGTGACAGTACGACTTTGCTCAGTTCCGCCCCCAATTTTGATGGCGATCACCCCGGGAGGGGGCGACGGGTCCAAGGGTCTCCCACCCCTATCTTCGCGTACCAACAACCTCTCGAGAGGACTTTCGGCTCACAGCATATTTAGAGTACCCCCATGCCTTCTCCGGGGTTCGAATCCGAGCCCTTCGGTACGGCAGTCAGCATTGCTAACCACTATTCAGTTGGACGGGTATTGTTGAATAAATTGAGATATTAAGGTAAACGTAAACATTTAAATATATAATTTCATTTCGTGGACATGGCATAGCAGTTTAGATATCTCCTTAACTCAAGCCAAACGGTTTGGAAATCAATGGTCTAGCACAGTGTTTTTCAACCGCCGGTCAGCAAACACTATTCGTCGGTCCTTCCAAATTCAGATGTTTTATAACAATACTCCTACAGTCGTTTACAGAAGAAAAATATTAAAATCTGGCAACTGTGTATGTTATCATGCATACTGCGCAACGGATTAGCTCAAGCTTTCTCAGCGTGTCAGTTGTTGATTGTTTAATTTACGTTTATTATTATTAGGGGACCTATCCTGGTGCCACGAACGTGTATTTGCTGGCAATGAGTACTCATACTTAACAATACATATTACTTTTCAGTGGAGAAAAGCTTATTAGTCCTTGAAGTCCGTTGAATAAGGACAATTTATTATTAGTATAATAAATAGAACGAACTTGTTTAAATAATTTTATTAACAAGCAAACAGAAGTTAAACAAATGACAACGAAGTTTTTTAACCAAATTCATTTGTTATTATGAATTCCGATTATTTCAGCTGTTGTCACTTGAGCAGAGGGAAAGCGAACTGAAGAGTTTGACAGGTGGTGCTTCAGTATGTAAATCAGGGATTCTCAATCACTTATCTAGCGTACCGCTGTTTTTATAAGCAATGATTTTGTGATTATTTTTTAATAATTTTCTGTGATTTAATTCAAAAGTTTATTTACTTATATATGATAATTATGTATAATAATTACAATATTTACTTATCTTTACGTTTAAATATTATTTGATAATAAGTATGCTACAATTAGTTTACATAGTAATTCTTGAATACCTTGTAAAGTTTTTTTTTGGAAACGGGGGGGGGGGAAGCCAAACCACCGGTTCGCGAATTTACCGGTCTGCTGGTCAGAAAAGTTTCAGAAGCACTGGTCTAGCGTATACATAGCTGCATACATTTTTCTAACTTTATTAAAATTTCTATTCTTCTAAGTTATTAGTTTACAATCTAATTTTTCCAAATTTATCACGTTTTCTATTCCTTCAAGTGAAATTACATTTCATAAATTTATGAAAAAAATGAAATTCGTTTCCTGGTTCTGACGTCTTTTCTATTCTCTCATTTCCTATTTCTGACTCCATCAAGAAGTTTTTCAATATCTTCTTTATCTTTACTGGATTATATTAATAATAATGAAAATAGCAGTGTTTGACTGCTATCTAAAATGCATCTCTTTGACAAGTTTTTAAAACGATACCTACTGTATAAAATATGAATTTATACAAAAATTTTCTAATAAATAGAACTAATAGATACAGTCTATAATTTACTAACAAAACATAATATTGAATATTCAAAAAAAAATTTAAAGCTAATAAATATTATGGTGTAAGTTTTTGCACCAATGGCGGGCTTTAGCCATTTATAAGCTTTCCCCGGAAGCTGTGGTCTTCTTATTATGGAGAATGTTATAAAATATAAAATCAGAAATTTAAACGAAATTGTTTCTTATTATTTACAAATGAATTTATTAATACTAAAAGTTATGAAAGATGGGAATACAAATTATTAGAAAATAATCACGTTGTAATTTGTTATATAATGATATTGTTTTTGAAATTTTGTTTTATAGATAGATGGATTGAATAAAAATTCTTTAAAAATGTTTACATTTCACTTTCTTTTATATTTCTCAGGGGGAAATGTTTCACCCCTGAAGTCTTTAAAAAGTAGAAAAATTGCAAAATGTTAGACTTTTCTATACGAATCATTTCTGAGTCCTCATTTTATGTAAATTCTTTCACTTTTTAATCATATTTTATGCTTATCTCTTATTTCAAAAAGATATTTTCATTTTTCCGTAATTTTACAGTTTTTTTCCATATCTAAATCATGTGTGAAGAATATACATAGCTTGATAAAAAAAAAACTTCATATGAGATAGATTCTTTCGACATCTCATTTTATTTAATTTTATTACATATTCTTCCATTCCTTATTCTCATTTGATGTTTATATCTTATTTTAAAAAAAAGTTTTAAAAATATTTTCTGCAATTTTTTAGAGTATATAATATCTAAAAATATGTAAAAAGCATACATATTTTGTTATAAAAACTTAACATGTGATATAGTCTTTCATGTTTTCGGCAAGGTGAGCCAGATGAATCATTTTGGCGCTTTCTGATTAAAAAGTGTGTGTGTATTGAGAATACGGCAAAGCACACTAGGGCTATCTGCCTAAGGGGAGTGATGCCTTTCGTGGAGGACTTTCTAAGGGAAACTGGCTCGTACACACGTTACACATGGGGAAAACCACGAAAACGCCCATGCAGCCAGCCCGTTCGCGGGATTCGAACCTCGGACCGAACTACCAGTGTTCAGCGATTTTACCGCTCGGCCGCTGGTGGGCTCTGATTAAAAAGAAAACGCTATTTACAATGATGATCCGACCGGAAAATTGGCTAATAAAAGAACAAAAGATAGATCAGAAATCAAGAACCGGCACACAATAAAAGAGCAATTTGGTAATTTTGTTGGGAATCCACGTGTAAACTTCAGCTTTCAAATGGTTGAATATCTTAAGAAAGGGCATTTAGTTTTGGTGATGAATAACTAAATTTTTAGGCAAGCAAGCAAGGCATTTTTACAAGCAAAATTTAGTTAATTAACACTACACTGTTATTGTGTTGCTATTTATTAATATAAACTTGGATTACTTTTCACAGGCACGCGTCTTGTTTTTAGTCGAAAATATCATTCATATGTCTTAGCATGTTACTCTAAGTTGCATTCATATATGTCGCCAGATGCTTTATTTTGTACAAATTATGTGTATTATATATTCGTAATATACAGGTGGTTATAATTAAAGTTCCACTTTGAAATGGTCATAAAATGAAAATTATTGGACCAAATGTTATCAAATTTGGTACTCGTATAAAGGAGGTCATGGGAATCTATTTTCTGCTACAAAAATTCAAAACTCACCACCAGGGAGAACGGCGTTGTATGCAATATTGTTAAACGAAATAAGACATGAAGACATCGGTTTAAAACGTGTTTAATCGTTTCTGAAACATATTCCAAAGCATGTTCAATGTGGCGACCATTTTCCGAAAGCAAGTTAAATCGTATTACTGCATTCTCAACAGCTGCTCTTAGCATATCAAGAGGAATGGCATGGACATGTCGGTGTATCGCATTTTTCAATTACGCCAAATTGTTTAGATTATCACCATAAATTATGCTTTTGAGATAACCCAATAGCCAAAGGTCTCAGGGATTGAGGTCTGGTGACCGGGGTGATTAAAAAGTAGGGAGGTGTCCGCCTGTAATCCGTTCATTCGGAAAATGTTGTCTAAATAAATGTGTGACACATGTACCAATGGGAGGTGGGATTCCGTCCTGCATAAAAATCATGGTGTCTAAAATGCCACGTTGCTGCAGTTCAGGTGTCACGAAACGTCTTAACATTGACGCTAAACGGGCTGCAGTCACAGTGCGTGTAACAGGTCTAGCTGTCGACAGCTCTTCAAAGAAAAATAGTACAATTACGAAACTAGCTGTCATACCACACCAAACGGTGACTTTAGGAGAATGCAATAGAACTGGGTAGATAACACGAACGAGTTGTAAGAAAACGATTTCGGGAATGCGCACACTTTTGCAAGTGATTTGCGATCTCACATTTTCTAATCTCTAATTTGTGGTTTCCATGGACGGATTTCTCCATTACGCTTATAGTGCACGCGACTTTTCTAGCCTTTAAATGGTAGTTTTGTTTAGGTCAGTGTTTCTTAAGGTCGAGTTTAACACGTGTAACAAAATGTTAAGTTAGATTTCGAACCTTATTTCGTTTAACAATATTGCATACAGCGCCATTTCCCCTTGGCGGTGAGTTTTTGAACTTTTCTTTTTTCGCGGAAAATAAATTCCCATGACCTTCTTTACACGATTACCAAGTTTGATAACCATTTGGTTCAGTAGTTTTCCTTTAATGACCATTTCAAAGCATAACTTTACTTATAACCATCCTGTATTCCAGAACTGGAATGAGGTTTGCTGTTTTAAAAATTATTTCAGTATTATATATGCATGGTAGAAATAGAAAAATGGCAATTTGTCTTTGGCTACCTCTCTGGGTATATTAAGTTCTGTGTTGCTATTCAGCTCTTTCATGCATTCAATCGGTTATAATGTAACTATTCTAATTATTATTAATCATATAAATCATCTAATTATTATTCCCTCATTTCATGTTGTCTCTGTGGTTTTATGCATTGTTTAGGAGATTTATATGATAAAATGAGTAATAAGAAAATTTATAATACTCAAACAAATTATCTGTTATTGGAACTGACTTGATGAAGTATGGTTTTCAGCACCAATGCCTAGTTGCAGTCAAGAGGAAAATGGAGACGATGGCAAAAGTTATGAAAGCAACAAATTCAGAGCAAAATTTTAATTCTTTCAAAAGTGAATGCTGTTATCCAGAAAGAGTTCTAAGGGAAACTAAATTTATTGCATCGTCAGAAATGCAGGAAAAGTGTCAAATGCGGGAACCTGAAATAAAAATGCTGTTGGAGTTGCATCAGGACTATTCGTAAAAAATAAGTTATCAAAGAAAACACTGCGGTTTACAGAAGAAGATGATGAAATATGTGGAGTAACCGTTTCGTGGAAGGGAGGGTCTACTTGAGGAGATATTGGATAAGTAAATGCTATTGATGAACTTCATGTTATTAATAAACCTTTATGTGCATAGAACTCACTCATAAATCCATAAATCCTCTTGTTTGCAACTTCTTTTGTACTAGTGGTAGCAATGAGAGATGAGTTATCATTGAATGTACGTGGTCGCCGAAAAGCAACAAGCAATAAATATCTTATTAAACATAGTAAAACAAGAATTATATTTTTTAAATAACTCTCTCTGTTTCTGGTAAGTTTTTTTTCCGATTAAAATAAAAAGGTTATTTTAAACCTTCTTGTCTTGTCTAGTAAGGTCTGCAGAGCTTTAATGTTTAGCTCGAGTCATCAATAGCAACTTTAAATCTGGCGCCCGAATTGCTTACGAACTATATCACAAGATCAGCCTACTTTCAAAAAAACTTTATAATCTTAAAGTTCAGTAAAATTGATGCATCCGTTTACGGATGCACAGGGTGAGGGAATGTTAAATATGAGTTTGTGATTATGTATTTTCTCAGCTTGCCAATAGATGGCGGTAGTGTTTATTTGTAAAAGAAGTGAAGTCATATTTGTGTATATGTAGTAGCTCGTCTTTTGTATTCGCAAATAATCGTTGCATAGAGAAACGTCTCTGTTTATTACCTTAAATTCGATCCAGTCTGATTTCTTAGAGACGTATACATTTTCTTTAATAAGTATTGTACATATGGAGTATTGACTTGAGTGATGTGAATTAGATAAAGCCTTCGACAGTTTTCTGTACGATTAAGACCAGGAATAAGTTCTTATGAACTTCACTGGGGCTATAAGTTTACAATTTAATGCGCTCATATATTTATGATATAGTAAAACGAAAATTATTTTATTTTTAAGGTGGTGTAACTGAATTTAGGTAACAATTAATTTTTAAAGATAGTAAAGAAACCTCTCTTTAACGGAGAGGCTTCAGAAGTTCCAATGAGAGAAAACCTCCACTTCAAATATCCAACACTATATTCTCGCATGAAAAAATGTAAAAGCAAAGAAAATGAGAATTTAACTTACATGTTTTAATATCTTTTATTTTATTTAAAACATTGGTATTATGATTAGAACAATATCAGGTTGGCGAAAAAATTGGCTTCATTTTTGGAGTTTGTGCTGCTATTATAGAAATTTTATTAAAGATTTTGCTCATAGCAGAGCCGTTATTTAATTTGGGGGCGAAAAAGTCTATATTCACTTGGTCGACAGAAGCACAAACGGCCTTTGAAAAGCTTAAGGAGGCATTAATTCAAGCTTTCGTGTTTAAATTTCCTGAAGCGGACGGTAAATTAGAAATAGACGCAAATGCACCTGATTTTGTGATAAGAAGAGTACTTATGCAAGACGGACAAACGCAGCATATTTTAGCAAAACACTTTGTCCAACCCAAAGAAATTATATTTTTACCGAGAGAAAACCTTAGCAGTCCTGTAGCCGTGCAAAAATTTTGAATTTACTTTGTCAAGGAAGTGGTTACCGTATATACGGATCATGCGGCCATTGTATGCTTGTATTCAGAAAGGAATTTGTCCCCTCAGATTCATAAGATGGGCTCTTAACTGATAGAAATACAATTTAATAATTAAACTCACTCCCGGAAAAGAAAATATAACGAATGCTCTATCACAAATTAAGTTAGATTATGAAGAGGAAGAATGAAATGTGCTGTGTTAGCTGCTAAAATTTTAGATGCACGAGAAACTATTATCTCAGAACTGAAGCAGGCACGGATTTAAAAAATACCTATGCGTATTTGAAAGATACCGATCATTTTGAGCATCACGATATAACGGGAATAAGGCAAAGGGCTGCACATTACGAAATTATTGATAATCTGCTATTTACTAAGACAACAAATAATAATAATGAATTGAGACCGGTTATCCCAGGAAAATTACGTGTTTTACCTGAATTGCATAATGCGCCAATGTCAGACCATCTCGTAATAAGGAAAACAATCCAGAGAGTAGTGGAAACTGTTTATTTTCTGCAGCTACAAAAATTTGTAATGCTTTATGTCAAGCTCTGTAACATTTGCCAGTTAGGTGACGATTTTAATTACTGTCCGGTCGGGTTCTCTATAAATAATTCCCTATTGAAATAGTATGAATTGACCTATTAGGACTTTACCCACGTAATGAAAAATAAAAATAGATATTGACTAGTAATCGTTGATCTTTTCTCGAATTGGATAGAAATAATTCCCCTCAAAAGGGCGTCCGAGAAAATTGTTGCAGATTGATTTTTAAATAAATTTATGTTAAAATACGGAACTCTAATTAAAGTAATCTCAGACAATGGTAATCAATTCGTAAGTGAAATTTTGAAGAAATGTGTGCGGTTCTTGACATTAAATATTTTAAAATGTACCTTTATTAACTGCAGTCGAGTATCACAGAGCAGGTGAGTAGTCATATAGTTAAAATTATCCGCAGCAATGTAAGAGATTACCACAAATGTTGGAATGTGTTACTGAATTAGCCCATGAGTTAAGAATGTTTAAACAAGTTAGGACTAGGAAGACATTGGCTGAATTATTCCTTGGGAGGAAATTGATTACGCCCCTCGGTATTTTTTATTGAAAAAAGATCTGAAAGGTTCCGAGATTTATTTTAATTTTTAAGCAGCTATTTTATATTAAGAATCTGTACTCTCTCTTTTCGTTTTCCTGCCAGAATGGAAATTAGCTCGCGTGTATTTAAGGGTCGGTTTGAGATTGCTTATATAGAGACTGTTCTGCCTGCTGGATACCACCTTATTAGTTTGATATTCTAAGATAAGAGATCCGATCTTCTGCTTTGCTATTCTTGCCGATAGTGCTTTCACACCAAGCTTAAGTACCAGCTTTGGATAGCGCTTTCACCGCAAGCTTAAGAGACAACTTTCGCGATTAATTTACTCTGCGTTGCGTTTGGCTAGTAGCTACTATTTAGATTTGGTTTTACATTGAATTTTATATTTTGAGTTCTCGCCATAAATGCTCATTTATGGCGAGAACTAATCACTGGCTGATTTGTAAGGACTAGGTGTGCCTTCTGTTCAACTTACTTAGTTTTAAATAAAAGAGTATTTTCCACCCTTCTTAATTTTCTGTTTTTCATCTTTGGACATAGCGATTAGTCTCTTACAGTCTTGTTGAGGATTATCCACAAGTTTCAATCAATAAAAGACAAATTCTTGCAGAGTTTAAGTTGGCAGATGATCAGGCATTGGGGAATGAGTCAAATTGTAATTCGGATATGGCCCGCGTGAAATAAAATAATTTATTATGGTAAGAAAAGGTGCAGATGGGAGATAAAGTTTTAAAAATTAAGAATTCTTTTTCTTGTGCACCAGAAGGAAATATGGGGAAATTTCGTAATATGTTCGAAGGCCCCCATTAGGTGCAGATAGGCCACTGTTACAAGAGGTATTGAGGGAATTAAAAAAGTTAGAGCAATGAAGAACCTTTAGGAAATGCAGTGGATCCAGAGTAGGCGTCCATATTACGAAATCCGTAAGGAAAAAAAGATTCCGGGATTGTGAAAAAGGGGGAAAAAAGGCTGAGGTTTGAGGATGGGCGAAAAAGATAAAAAAGATCAAGAAAGTTGTAGACGAAAAATTTCAAAAATCCCTGAGATGCAGCTACCACCCGAGTGCTAAACAACGGTAGTGGGAAGGAGTGCGAAGAAAAAGTTTCAGTAGAGAAATCCACCAGCAAACTGGTAGAAAGAGGTAAATAAAAGTCGAAATCTGCGCTTCAAAAGGCAGCCGGAAGAGGAAACAATTCAACTGTCAACATTAAAGAGAACCAGCGAGAGGAGACCAGAGACGGCAGATCGCCTACATGGAAGGAACGCACGAAATAAAAGGGGGGCAGTTCCCGCTGAATTTCCGGAAGGCCAGCGAAAATCCACAAGGATAAGGGATCGTGCACATAAGTGGAAACACCCGCTTTATGAGGATGGAAGTCACCAGCCGCCCAGAAAATTAAGAATCCATCAGACAAGTGCGTATCCGACGTCGGCAGAGTTTCTCAAGAAATGTGTGGAAGAATTCCACAGAGGCAGAATATAAGTGAAAATTACTTTATTTAAGTGTTCAGTTTTTATGTAATGGTGCGAAATTGCTACTATGTGTTAAGTTTTTACCTCAAGCGAGGATACCTTAGTATTATTTAACATAGAAGCTTTTCGATTTAATGTATCTGCTATAAAAGATTTTAATGCGAGTTAAACACGATTGTTTTACATAAGTCCAAAAGACTGTAATGGGTAGGAAATTATGGCGCGATTGCAAGCAGGTACTAGCAGCTGCTGTACATATTCTATAAAGTTTAAACTCAGTAATCTTTTGAACTGTAGTATGTTGAATGATTACTATTTTATTTGTATGACCTGTGTTAAGTGTGTCCTAAAAGTTATCTGTTCTGACGATATATATTGTAAATATAAAATAACAGCTACCAAATGATATTGAACTGATTTTAAAGTAAAAGCTAGCACAGTGTAAATGAGGTTATTTAAAAGTTAGATTCTCCAGCCAGCGCTTTATAAAGTTAAATGAAATTTAAGCTTGGGATATTAGACATAGATTTTTTGAATTAAGGTCTTTTTGAGGTGTAGTGTGTCTAAGCTGTTAACTCTGTAGAATTGAGTTAGTAGGCTGTTGCTGAAAAGTTCCACACTTATACACACTCGTTCACCCACCACAAATGCTGGAGGGCAGGAGAAAAAATGAGTTGAGAGGGGGGGAAGCGCAAATGGTGTAACGTTATGTGGATTGTGAAAGGTAACCTGAAAAACTGTAACCAAAATATATCTGTGGCAAAATTATTTTTCCTTCCAGATTCCTGGAAGGGAAGGTGACGTACGAAAGCCAAATATTGTACAACGTGAAATTAATTTAAAGATTTAACTAAGTAATAGCAAGAGTTGGCTTATGTGTTAGATCTTTGAATTAAAAATCTTAGCCAAGATTATTAAAGACCTTCGTTTGTGATTATTTAAATTCTGGTGTGGAAAGATGTAACTTACCTTATAGTAACAAACCAGTTATAATAATTTTGATGTCTACTATAATAACTTCCTTCCGTATTTCTCACCAGAATGGGAATTAGTTTTGACGGTATTTAAGCTGTGTTTTGAATCTTAGCATGAGAGAAGAATCTTAAGAGGGAGGAGTGCTTCTGGCACTTGGGACTGCTGTTAGTTTTGCGTCAGCTCTACTTAAATGGGATATTTCTGCTTTGGCATTCTCACCAGCCGATAATTTAGATATACGTACGTGTAAAATAACTGAGCAAGCTTATTTTTTATTTAACTGAATGTGCACTCTTACACTAAGTTACCTGCGTTTAAATTTAATAGTGTCTTATTGCTTAATTTGAATGGCCACAAGTGGTGGTTTGTCTATAGCACGAATTGTGCTTTTTATGCTCAATTTTCGGCTAAAATAAAAAGGTTATTTTAAAACTTCTTCATACTTTGTGACTATTTAAGACGTAGCGATAACTCGCTATCTTGTGTCGTAAGGTCTGCAGGATTTTAAGCTTTATCAATAGCAACCTTACAAGAATATTGTTAAGTTTACAATTAACAGCTCTTATTTTGGAATTAAAAATAGTATTAGCACCGCTTGTTTCTTTAGATAAGGCGGAAGAGTCACCATGGGAAATATTTTCAGGAAGTTCTCTCAACCGAGCTCGATTACGGATGCGTCGGGTTTCAGCAATACTCAAACGAAATAGTAAAATGATTAAGTTTTGTTGGGTTAAATACCAGACATTCGTTTATTATGCATTTGAAAATAAAGAACAGTGTAATCAAGGTAACGAAACCATATAGCGTGGAAAAGGTAGCACATTTAAAAAGCTTGTCAAAAGCAAAATTACGATGACCAGGAGATTCGGTCAATATTTCCGAGATGACAAAGCTTGCTGAGTGTTTATGGTAAGCTGTGACTATTACTTTTAAATAGCTGTCTAAAGAAGGGGAAAAACACCAGACCATTGAGAAGATGTGAATAAGTCGTTGTTAATTGATTCTAGAAGTGAGTGAAGGTTCCCATATCTTATAAGTCCATGGGAGGGATTTTACAATGTAATACACAAATAACTTTAAAGTTGGTGGGGCTGTAATCTGGTACATCGAACGGTTTTGAGAATAGAGCTTCTTAGCTTCAGACGGCTCTGATTTCTCTTGTTACAAAGGTTCATTAATGAAACTATCTGTACTGGTCATTGATAGTATAAAAACTGGACCTCAAGGGACTGAAAGAAGATCGTCCATATCCATTGTACCATTACTATCTTTGAATTCCTATCAACAAGATTTCCTTTTGAGTTTTATGAGGTGCTAATCAGTTGCCCCGAAATTTCATTTCATTTCTTCCGTCGTCAATAAGACTTTAGGTGTGGAAAGAGATTGTTTCACAGTGAGATGTTTTCTCGGAAGAATGTTGACAAAAGAGGAATTTTCATATTGTCTGCTTTATAAGTTTGAAACAATATTTAGTAGGATTCACTGCTGATTGACCAGGCTTATCGTAAAAACTGTTTGGTTAAGAAAATCGAATCACAAAACTAATTATAAAAATTACACTTCGTGTAGTCATTAGATATTCCAAACCAGGGAAAATCTTCTATTCCCTCCCGGGACTCGATTTCCGGACCTTCTGCTTGTTAGCAGGACATGCTTTCCAGTTAGACAACAAGGAGCGTGGTAGTGACGGGAAAGTCCTAATAGCTTATCAAAATGAATGCACAATTGATGTCTGTAGTGGGTCTGGCAAGGGCTAAGTTCTGTTGAAATAGCTTTTGCGTCCTAACCAAAGGTTCTTGACCGGGAGTGTGTGGGGGGGATGCGGTCAGCCGTTTATTTAAGTACCCGTGCAAAGTATACCTTATGTCAATTTTGTCTGTAATGCAAATTATACACCATTAATATGTAACTTTTATGAATGCTGCCATGTAAATAAATGCCCCAGCATGACATTAGTGTGACCCGTGAGGGTGCACATCTACAGATGGTTAGTGCAGTGGGGCGATACCGCTTTTGCCCATGGCGATGTTGTGATGCCTCCTGCCCTTGTTTCTATTTATCTATTTGGTTTCAGCTTCATAAAAAACATTTTCTATTCAAGTTTTGGTATTTATCAACATTTTTTGTACTTTTTGTTGTTTAATTTATAAAAAAAATTAAAAAATCATTTACATCTAAATAAATTAAAATACATATTTTTGAAGTTTTGGAAATGGAGGAGTGATTTTCTAGCAATGGCGAAAGGATTGCATGGAACAAAACAGGTTGAAAAACACTGTTCTAAACAATAGTGAAAGTCTAGCTCGCTTTTGTGAAACCGTTGTTTCCGCTATAAAAATATAATCAGAAAGATGTGTAAGAATATCGTTTTGGAATATTATTAGTCTTCTTGAATGTTTTATTGCGAGAAACTATTCTAAATGTAGCAGCTTTCTTGAATCTGTCCTCACATCTCGCCAGTTTTTAGCCTTGATAAATAACTGAAGGATATGACGTGGAGTTTTGGACTGATACAATGAAGAGACGACTAATCGGTGTTAACTAGTTAAAATTCTTGATACTTACATATTACCGAACTACCTTGGCCCAGTTTGGCGGTTTTTTACAAAAGAAATTGGTGATTCGATGAATTTTCGGGTCGCAACTTACAACAGATATGGTTACCTAAAGAACTGTTATTAACATGATTGCCAGAGTTTGGGAACTTCTAAAATTTGGCGATTTCTACTGACGAGGTTGCGATAAAACGTAAGTAGCCCCGGTCTAAATGAAGCTGTGCTCTACCTGCTAAACAATAAAGATTCAAAAGCTTAAAAGGTGAAATTTATCTGTAGAAATAATTTTCAGAAGGAAAAGCCTGTATTCCTGCGAAGAGTAATGATGGTAAGATTAGTTAATTATACTATTTTTGAATGATTATAAAACCTGATGACAAAAGCCGAAACAAATTACAGAACTTGCGTATAATGACAAAGGAAATATTTTGAGAAAATGGAACTGAAATGATTCAGTGAAGATTTTTAGCAAACCCTGAATAGACCAAGCCAGAAAAAGACTATCTGTAACTACATGCAAATCAAACGAGAATGAGCTTTATATAAAAAAATAAATTAAGGGGATTAGAATTGAAAATTGAAACTAATCTGAAAGAAGAAAAAATAAGTTAGACACTAAATTCTACATAAGAGTCATAAACGAGTTTCAAGCTGAAAGAATATCATATTATTCTTTCAAGATGCTGCCAGAAAGGAACACAAAAGCGGTAATCCGGAAATTACCAGGCGCTTCAATGATATCTTGTTATTATGAAGTTCCAATAGTAAAACAAGGAGATTCCATCTACTTTCATTCTGACAACAGGTATCTCTTGTTTTCAAGTTCTGAAACGATACCTTCAACTACAGTGACTTTCTTAACTGATCAATTAATCTTCTAGTTTTTCTACTGGAAGTTCCTAACAACGAGAAAGGTAAACGTATTTTATAATCTTAACACATTTCAAGTCACAGATACCATCAATGAAACTTGCTTAACTACTGCGAAATATCTTTTACTAAGGTCATAGGTCACAGGTTATATCTTCCTCGTCAAGGCCCCACACGTTTAGTACTTATGCGTAAGTTATTTTGTGTCCTTTAATATGGCTGCGTATATGAAGAATTTAAGCTCAATATCGTGGCCTGGAACTCTTTGTTTAATTATGTCATGCAAAATTATAGAAAATATTTTGTGACTGTTTGCAAATACAGACTTCCATAATTATTTACTGAATAATTTCATAGCAAGAATTATTTATGACAGTGAGAAATATGTTAAAAATTCTAAAATAAAGAAAGCGTCCGAGTATTCAAATTTTAGTTACTTATGTATCTGACTCTTTTTCTTGATAGCATTCTTGATTTTGTAGCAAATATGTAAATGGATGCCTTTTTGTAAAGAATTGTTCAAAAAGCAGAGAAGATATTTTTCGCCCTATTTTTGAAATTAATAGTGAAAATAAATCCCGGTGTTCCAAAAAATGGAGCCAAATGAGTGTTTTCGTAGCTAGTTTCCAAGTCATTTTCCAAATGGAGATGTTCACAATTAAGTTATCACATATTGATTTTATTGTTTCAGGTGATTCTGAAACTCCGCAAGCTTTCTTCTTGAATACGAGAAGAATTATCACATTTTCTGTAGCTTATATTTTTGCTTAATTTTTACAACAATGCCTTTAAGTAAAGTGAGACTGGAGTCTTAAATTCTTATATTGTGTACAGCTCTTAATAGCAGATAGAAGTTTGCATATTACAGGCTCAGCAGTTTTATTAAACATGGACATTTAGCAGTTTATCAGATATGAAGCTAAAATTTGGCTTTAATGTTAGCTTATTTGATTGTTATAAAATTAAACTAATCAATAATTTTAATCGGTAGGCTTTCTTTATGTAGCAAATTTTGTGAAGAGGTGATTGGATTATAGCCTAATGAAAATTTACAATGAACAGTCAAGGGTCAAACTGAGAAATACACTCATGTCCATAAATTAAGGATAATTCGGAGTCACGCGGAAATTGAACTCTAAAATAAATATATCACCTTTAAAACCACTACACACATCTTCAAGAATCATATGCAAATTTCAGGAAGTAACCAGATGACACCGATGGTACGTCACAATCACGAGATTGTAAGAGAGTGATATATAAGGAATACAGGCAAAGAAGTAAAATTGTTCGTAGGCGCTTTATAAGCATTTCAGTGCAATAACCGAATAGTTAAGACACAAAGGACGCATTTGGATGATTTTTTACGTGGTAGAATTATCGGCCGTCTGGAATGTGGGCGTACCCAACTGGAAGTATCAGACGAACTTGGAATTGCCCAGAGTGTCATCTCCAGGCTTTGGCAACGATTCCAAGATGATGGTAATGTGAGTAGACGTTACAGCACAGGTCGCCCCAGAGTTACGACGCCGAATGAGGACCAGGAAACAGGCGGAGCACAGCCTCAGACCTGTCTCGTCAGCTCTCTTCAGCCATTGGTACGACAATTTCAAGGCAGACCGTGCACAGAGGCTTAGGACAGATTGGTCTATATGCTCGTAGACATGTCAGATGCGTTCCACTTACTGCAACTCACTGTCGCTTGCGGTTAGCCTGGAGTAGAGAGCATGCATTGTGGACACCGCAACAGTGGGCTTGTGTGATGTTTTCCGACGAGTCCAGGTTTAGCTTGCAGTCTGATTCTCGCCGGACTTTCATATGGAGAGCTCCAGGTACCCGTTACCACCAAGAAAACATCATGGAACGACACCGTTACGGTGGTGCAGGAGTTCTCGTTTGGGGTGGAATTATTCTGGGTTCCAGAACTGACCTGCATGTTCAAATTGGAACCATGACAAGCCAAATCTATCGGGACGTCATTCTGGAACAACATGTACGTTTGTTTCGGGGCAGCCATGGGCGCACAATTTGTGTTTATGGATGACAACGCCCGTCCTCACCATGCAAACATCGTAAGCGAATGCCTTCAATCGGAGGATATCACCCGTATGAACTGGCCAGCATTCTCACCGGACTTGAATCCAGTAGAGCACGTGTGGGACATGCTTGGCCGACGAGTTGCAGCCCGTCAACCTCCTCCTACATGTCTACCGGAACTTCGGAGAGCATTGCTTTTTGAGTGGTGTAATATCCCCTAAGATCAGATCGATAATTTGATACTCAGCATGCCTAGGCGCTGTATGGATTGTATTGCATCGTCTGGGAGATATGCAATGTACTAACAATCATACCAACCATGTAATATTGTTTTTTTTTTTTTTGTAAATAGGTTTTTTTTTTTGTAATTTGCTCCAGGGAAAAATCGCTAATTTTTTTAATAATATCAAACATATAGCATCTTTTTTTGCTCTTTACCTTTTGTTTAATAAATGAGCTTTACAAATAAGTCAAATTTGTTTTGTTTCTAACTCTTCCTTTGCCTGATTTTGCATTATCCTTAATTTATGGAGAAGAGTGTATAATTTGCAACTAGTATGACCAACATCAAGGGAATATCTGATCATTAGAAGAACAATAAGGTGAATTTTAAGACAAGTACGAAGTACTATAAATGAAAATTTCTTGTGAATTGCCCCACCGTTACTTTTAACTGTGGTATGCTATAGTTATGATCTTGAGTTAAAATCACTTGTGAAAAGAGTTATTAAGTTTCGTTACTGTAAAGCAGACCAAAAGCTTATGTTCCTCCTTAGATAATACATATTAGCAAATTATCTGAACAAACAGATAATTATGAGAATGTGGGAGTAATTTGCTATTTCAATATCGATGTTTTTCCTCTTCGTCTTCCGAGTAGTGTGTGAAGAACTTTTATTTATTTTCAAGGTGAAGAATTCTTCGGACTTCTGGAAATTTCGAAGCGTGCAAAGAATGGACGTTTAGAAATGAAAGAGACTCGATATTTCTTTGAAACAATTGGATCAAGTTTCTCATTTTTTTTAAACAAATATTATCTTACCTTTCTTACATTTTCCAAAAACCTACTGAAAATGTTTCGTGCACATAGAAGGCCCTTTTCCGTAAACCTTTTGAAGTTTATTCTTCGATTACAATTTATTAGTAACCCAAGTGCTCACTCAGTATATTGCAGTACACTGGGCTATTACTAAGTTGCATGTGTTTTGGCGTAAGTTTGGGATTTCAAAGAAGGAAAGATTAAATAGAAAATTCTTCACTTAAACATTTTAGAAACTGTATTGTTTTTTGTTTCATTCAGTAAAAGACACATATATTAGTTGATAAGCTCCCCATTAAACGGCAGTATTTCATAATCTTTGATAAGCACTTAGAAATATTTCACTTGTTACTTTAAATGTATGCATATGTGTCTATATTGTATTGCATAGTTAACCATAATATATGCTTAATTATTTCTATATTTCGCTTCAGAAAATACCTCACATGAATTATCGGAGAAAATAATGTAGTTCGAAATGGATTTCCTCCTTTAAATAAATGACACTGTATACTCTTACGCGTTTGAGAAAAACTGTACATAGCTATATCTTGCATATTTAGCTTAAAGGCATCAATTAATAAGCAATGTTTATCATTTTGGTGTATTGGTGGGAACAATGTGCAAAATACTATTACGTTACTTAGATGAAAAATATTAATTATTAAATTTGTAAAACAATTCTACCATGAGAACAAATTTTCTAGACTTTTCAGAATGGTCTTTTGGACTTATTTCCGGTATCAATCTGTCATGATGGCAAACAGAGTGATAAAATCATCCTTTGTGAACGAATCAGCATTTTTTAAAATGAAAACAGAATAATCTAACTACTTAAAAATCGCGAACATAATTTTTTTCCTGAATTTTCAGTGCTATTTGCGTGGTTTTTCGTTAACCTTAAAAACACATGCAAACTTTTTGTAACTTGTCAAGCACAAACTAATTATTGTTAATAAGGGTGTTCGGTTAAATGCGCCATCAATAAGAAAAGGGTGGGAATCATTGGATATGTGGACATTTAGCCTTGTACATTTCAGCATGCCTTTTATAGACTGTGAAAGTAAGGAAAAGAATATTCAAGTATAATAACGAAATTCTAACTAAGTAATGAAATGCTGACTAAAGTCATTAAATAAATGCACATGTTGCACTTAAGCAATGCGACACATTTATGAACGTAGCATCTAATAAAATTAACTTGAAGAAAATGGAATAAGGGGCGAAACGATTTTGAAAACTTCCCAAACATATCCATAAACTAATGTTGTTAAAATATCAATGACTTTATAATTTATTACTTGCAGAGCAACTGAAAATGAATTTAAACTACTAATAGTGCGTAGTATGATAATCAAGATGGATGTAAAACTTCATGCACTTTGGGTTTGATAATAGATTTTTTGCGGTTTCGTCTAAACGTCGTATGATCATTTCTTTCAAGCTAAGAAAAGTTTCAAGGCTGAAACATGTCTGCGTTAAAGGAAGTTAGTTCGAATCATTTAGAACTGGCAGTAGTATACATAATTCTCCCTAAATTATTTCAGCCACGTCTTCTTGAGTCACGTTTTTGCAATAAAGGCAAAATGTAAGCAAATATTTATGAAGCTTTTATTTCCTACAAACATATTCCCTCATGCACAAACATGTCCATATCAGAATCTTTATCAGTGTAATAAGAATTTTGCAGATTAATTACTTGGGAAGTGTGTTTTTAGATTTTGAAGTAAGAATAATTTACATGAGGAGAAGGAAATTTATTAAACCAATACTGCTCAAAGCTATGAGTAGATAATTATTTTAATAGACTTCTTTTCTAAATTTAAAATGCAAGTTTTTGAAGAAACGAGAACGTAGAGAATTTTTTTAGCGATAATTTATCGCTATTTCATGTGCAATTTGTTACTTGTCTAGTATGAAGAAAAATTATTTAACGTAATCAATAACCATGTTTATAAAATATTAGCTGCCATTATAAAAGGATACAAATTTCTAAATACTTTCTGATGCCTATTGTACGTAGCCTTTCAATAATTGCTTGTATTATAACAATATTTTTATGAAGGCTATAAGGTTATAAGGATTTCTTCTCTTATCTTACAGAGTACCTTTATAGTGCAATTGGAAGCATGCCCAGTTTTTTAGCTTCTGGAAGGCCATTGCTGATTTTTCATGTTTCCTGCTCCTAAATACACTTAAGAGCTCTGTATAGTTTGCAGATGTTATAAAAAGAACTGTCTTAGCTATAGGATTTTGATGACATTTTTTGTTAGTGAAGAAAATTGCAACCACTATTTCTGATAATACTTAATATTTTTCCCTTGAATGGAGCGTTTCTTTGCGAAAATAACATGATGCGTAATTATTCATGATTCCGAAAACAAACAGACGTTGACTATACGAAATATCTCACAATATTTTCTTTAATAAGATGGCCTGAGGACAATTATCTTTTCAACAGTTGTTTGGAACGATGTTTAGTATGATGCCTTCCGAAAATAGGTGTCTCCATCCTATACCGCCAGTGATTGATTTTCTATGAGCCTGTTACTGTGAAACAGAATAAATCATTATGAGTAACTGGAGGAAGCCAGGAAATAGCTTGGCATTTACAGCTGACCTTGAGAACTCAGCATGTTCTTGAAAAGTTTATGATGATCCTTACGATGAAAGTACACAGAAAAAACAATTACGTCTTCTCAAAAGAAACTCCTTTATTAATTACAAAGTTGTGTTGAATTACTGTTGATCACTGTACAATACATATTCAAAGTTTCGGTAAATTTTGTGTTTAAATATTTTTTTACGACAGACAATTACGAATGAATTGACTTCATCACTCCTGTAAAAAAATGTAAAGTTTTAGTAAAAGAGAAATGTAATTAAGAGATCATAAAAATGATCCATTTTGATACAATTAGACTTTTAAGTGATATTTCAATAAAATGGAAAAGCTCATTTAAAAAAATAAGCAGTTCTATATCGCATGTAATTTGTGTTTAGAAACGTATTGAGCTCTTCTTTGTGAAATTAGCCGAAATAAAGGTGACATTTTATTAATTATTAGAAAGACAGACAATGTTCCTTTGAAATATTTGCAATAATGCCTGACTTAATTTCTCTAAATGCTGCTAATTACAGAGAAACCTTTTCTAAAATAATTACTGATGGTTTCAGGCGATTTGCTTCGGGATTGTCTTTGGGTGCTTCGATGGCCCGTGATTAGGTGAAAAAATTTATTATTGTTGACTAATTTCAGAATTTGTGTCAATTTTAATATTTCGAGCTATCTTAGGTTACCTTCATACAATGATTACAATTAATATCACCAGAAGTTTAAAATAACTGGCGTTTATTATTACCGAACATGTTCCTAAATATTTGCTAAACTGTGCAGCCCGCTGTCGAAAGACTCAAATAAAACTTTTTCTCAAGAGTTCAGAAGTTAGCTGCCGCTATTTTAAAGAACGTCAAAGTCAGTAATATTCAGTACTATCATTTTATTATACTTTCAAAAGTACTAGTCACTTTCAGAGGGGATCACCGTTACAGGTTTTACTGCAATAAAAATTGTCCCGTAGTCACAGAATACTAGTAAAACTGAAACACTATGAATAAGTTAATCTTCCATAAACTTAATCTATATTAACATTATATAGCTAAGACTTTATAATTATTCCTACAGTACTGTTAAAGCTTACGGGCATTTGTTAATAGTTTCGTATTATATATATATTTTTTTGGTCTCTTTTGATAGTTTTATAGGAACAGCATGAACCAAGCTGTTGGTGCGTATCCATAAACTTTTTCAAATTTCTCACACATACAATTGCTTTATTAATTATGAACATTTAACTGCTACATTATAGACAGTGTAGTAGCTTGTATATGTGTGCAAACGTTTCTTCTTAAACTTAGTATGCGATGTTCAAAATGCTTCTCCTTACCCATATACACACACGCATACGTCCACTACTAACCATTAGAACTGTTACACTAGGAAAAAAAATCAGTTAACCCAATCATATTTATTTTACATATACATTATAATGGGAGTATGAAATGACTAAAAAATTTTAGGCAATTTTTTAGATACAGATCATGACAAAATTATTACCCAGAGCATCGTCTCTAGCAAGACAAGTACTTTTAGTACTGAATATAGAGTGGAACTCACTTTGGAAGGCAGTTACGAATATTGCAGTCCATGCAGCTTCGATTCTATGTCACAGTTCATCTACCGTACTAGCTGGCGGATGTTGTTGTGCCAGATTTTCTGAAACTATGTCTTCCGTTGGTGAGAGATCTGGCTAACACGCAGGTCAAGGCAGGAGTCTAATATCCTGTGCATTACAGAAATGCAGAAGAGCGTAGGTAACACATTATCCTACTGAAAGGACACCTCGCATTATTCTATTGAAAGGAGAGAGGACAGAAGCGTCAAAGATATGGCACAGGCGTGAGCATTGGAACCCTAGTAATGTAACAGTGACAGGTCAAAGTAGAGGATAGGTGGACTAGAGGTGAACGAAATGTGCACTTAAAAACATTTCATACCATTAATCGATGTGCTGGGCCGGTATGGCGATGAAGAACGCAAGTTTTCAAAGTTCGTTCCACTCGTTGTCTCTACAGACGGATCTTGATGCAATAAGCAAACACATGATTCCTCATAATTTACTGCTCATGCTATTGATATGCCCTTATGTGTCGCTGAACACACCACCGTAGAAGCTGATTAGTGTGTTGTAGCATTAATGGAAGCCGTAACAATGGTCGTCTTGCTGACAATGCGACGTTATAAACGTCGTCGCATCGTACGTGTGGATACCATGGTGCTAATGCAACATATCCAAAACCCTGACCCACGGTATGTGGTGTAGCTGTATGAGCACTAACAGTGATGAAGACAAGATATCTGTCATCTCGGGGACTGGTAAAAAGGGAGAGGTTAAAATTTCTGATGTCACTCTGAGTGGCCTTCCTAGAACCATTCATTGCAAACTCTCATAACAAACATTATATCTCGGCTAATGTGAGCAGCGATTGTGAGCGATCAATACTTTTGCCTGTAATGAGCATATACCGTGAAATGCCAATAATTTGCTTATCACAACATGTTCTATCTTTCATGCAATTTCATGTCTGTTTTGTGCTTCGTTTACAGTGCAAGAGTTTTAAAGGCCAGTAGTGTATATATATATATAAACTTTGAGCATCTAAAGTTAAAAGTAAATTGGAGTCAAAACAAACAACCTCAACACTATTAATAATAGCATCCTTGTATAAGAGGTTTTACACAATATCTAAACAATTCAAAATTTAAAAAAAGATCATAATAGTACATACTAGAAAACTAAAAATGCAAAAGGGAAAAATATATAAGAAATAAAAATATAAAAATTAATCTCCTTTTACTGAAACTCAAATTCTCAAGAAAATTTAAAGAATAAAACAATATTTCTAAAAACTTGAATTCAAGCAATTCAATTGTTAGTAATATGAATTGATAAAATTCACGAAAGATACATACCTACTTTAAGCACCCGGGAAGCGATAAGTTTTCCTGAAATATTAAAATACATATAATTATCCAGAAGATGAGTTCGAAAGCTTTTAATATGACAAATTTGCAAATGCAAAATTCTGGTTACTAAATGTAGTGCCTTCTGCAGATATCATTGGAAAAACTGGAAGATATCACTCAGTTAGCAACCATTAAAAATTGAAAAACTTAAAAAAATAATTAATTGATTTTGAATTAGTTTAAGCAAATTATAGACATTTAATATTCTGCGTTAAACTTTCTGGCTTGATATATTTAAGTATGTGCACAATTATACGTACACTGAAACGGGATCTGTGCACAGCAGGGTGCAAAGTGTCTCACAGTGATTCGCAGTGCTGCATACTTTTCTGCATATCCAATTACAAAGGCCAGCTTCAGAAGTAGCGATGAAGATGGTTAGAACCAAGAGAATGCACAGAACGGTTTTCATCTTTTCTGAAATTTGCATGTAATAGGCATTAGGAAAAAAAAACTGTTCATTATTGAAATAGTTTCTACTTTTTGAAAACACATTCTTAAGAAACAAAGTAGCTTATCTGTGTAATTTCATTACCTAATCTAAATGCATTCATAACAAACGTCAGTTCAGAGATATTTATGTGAATTCTAATTTCTACTAAAAGGCTTTGAATTTAAGCTGTTTCTACAATATTTGTCTCGTTATGTGTCTCCTCCGGTTTCAGGTTTAGCAGATGCATGACTTTGATATACGTAAGCGCATATAATACGCATGTGTAATTAATAAGCTAAATAATTTCAAATAATATCTAATTTGATAAAAAAGACAAGCAAAGGCAAACAAAATAAAGTAAGAAAGCTACATTATGTTATGCATTACATCAAGTCTCATAGCAAAATTTAATCAAGCAATGCATAAGGAACCTAAGCAGATATCATTGGAAAAACTGGAAGATATCACTCAGTTAAGCAAATGCAAGATACAAGAGAAAAGAAAAACTAAAATGAACAGGCAAAATAATGTTGGCTGTCATATTATGTAGGGTATGGAATTTCAGTGATCTAATTAGATACACATTTCTGATAAATTGTCTTGAGTAGCAATTAAGTACTGGCAAATTAATTTGAAAGTTAATTTAAACAAAATAATAAGCTGTTCATGACAAATCTGAAATTCCAACAGAGTTCGTGAAAGAGTAAAATTAAATCCTTTATTATACGAAGCTATGAACATGAAAATTTATATCAAGCCCTGTAGCAAAATTAAAGCACGCAGTACCTAAGAGAACTTCAAATTAGATACCACCATAATGATCGGAGAAAAGTACCAGTAAGTCAAAGGCAATAAAGTTATTAACAAATATAAGTGAAAATATAATATTTCTGAATACATAATGTACAGAATTTATGCAAAATTGTAAATATAGATTAAAATACACAAAATGCCTAAAAAAGACAAAAAAATTGAATATCGATTGTATTCACTGTTTTTCCTCAACAACAGTTTTAAGATCGTGTTTATAAACGACATTGGGATAACTTTTATCTTTTTTATATATATATGTGTGCGTAAGATAAAAAAATACTTAAATCAAAATTATAACTTAAACTAGTGGCAACCCCGTTATCCCTCTTCTGTATTCTAAAAATCGTAATAACTTTCCTAGACTGCGCCATTTCTGGATCCCATCTTACATGGTTTCCGTAACGCTGATGACGTAACTAATTCGGAACATAAACTCACAATATCGAGAACTGAAACCTTTCTAATAATTTGTTACAGGGCTAACCTAAGCCGAAACCTTCTCCTAGTGAGCCTCCGTATTGGGTAATTAAGTACCTTTTAGCTTCAGCTCTCCAACTTGTCTCCGTTTGAAGATGCTACTTCTCTCCGTTTGCGTTTGTCATGCTGCTAATTTTGCCATTATCTAAAATGTGATACTCGATACAAAACTGTGGGGTGCGTATTGCGCCCACGATCATGTGTGATGAAAAGATATTTTTGATAATTATTTCATATCCACCAATAAAAATTATATTCAATTCAGCCAGGTCTGTCTACAAGTCTTTCTTTTGAATGTCATCTTTCTACGCAGTAAAGTCTCCCTAAGATATTACGCAGAGAACCATCGTCAATCTGTTACAGTTTACTCCAAGTCATGTTATTACAATAACCATAATGGATAACTGCGTAATTCGCTTCTACCTTTGTTGCGGCTTAGACGTTATTTCACTGTGCTCTCTTTCTATCCCAACAGTATCAATGTAAATTTTCTGGAAATAGGCACAATTAAAGTGCCAGGTGAATTGTGGCCACAAATTTCAATTTAAATAAAAATGTAATTTAATCGGTTTAGACTGAAAAGTTTCTTACGTATTACGAACTCAACATATTAGCATTCTATGCAATCCGAATTCTTCCTTATCAATACGTATATACTTTCTAAGCTATCAAGTATCTACTTCATCGGTATTTCTGCGTTTCTACGCCTCAGTGCTCCTACATCAGAACTTCTCTAAATTTGTTTTATTACATCTCTCTCTCCAATATGGATCTACGTTCTACGCCAAACAACATTGCTAATTGCTACGTTTTTGTCTTTTTTCTTAAATGAATGAAAAACATTGATATGTAAAAAGTGCGTCATCTGAAAATTAATCCGTATAATGCCATTATGGTAAGAGTAGCACAGCAGATATTTTTTATCCAATCGCAGTTTAAAATGCAAGCAAAGAACCGACTCTATAAATACCCCTTTACTGAAATGCCCTCTCACTTTTCTTCCTTCCTATCTCTGTGCTTGCACGTATCATTCATCTCTCAACGTTGTCCTTGTCTCAAGATGTGATCAGTTATATTAAATTGTGGGGTGCATATCGCATCCATAATGATGGTGTGTAAAGAAGAATATATGACCTAAAGAATTAGTTATCAGGAAATTAAGTCTTGAATCTGCCAAGTTTACAAGTTTTTTTCCTCCGTTATGCACACTATGAATTTACGCAGCTCTGTCATTCTCCATATGCAGTAAAGGATCAAATTAACTGTAGAACATATTACACATATAATACTAAGGAATATCTAACTAATAAATACTATTAATGTTGTTGTTTAGTATGCTGGGAAGTTAATTAATTAATAAGCAAATAATATATATATAGAGAGAGAGCATTAATGTCAGCCAATTGTGGTAAACTATCTAATGGAAAAGTATTTAAAAAAACCTAAAGAAAAAACTTTAAAAAAATAAAACTAAATTAATGCAAAATAAAACGATAAAAATAATTAAATATCAAATAATAAATAATAAGTACTAGTTGATAGTATCAACTGTTATTATTGATGATACCATCTATTATTTATTTCACTGGGGAAGAAAAAAGTAAAAAATATGCAAATGACCTCATGATATGTGAAAAAGTAAACTAAAGGATAAAAGAACTGTAAAATAAGGATGGAAAATGATAGCCTTATGCTATCTTTATTTTAATTTAATTTTTATTTAGAGAAAAGTGTCAAAGAGAAAATTGTTTTTAACAAATTTAATGCAAAAAGTTTTAACGCGTTTTTAGAATGATTTTGATAAAGAATTTTAAAAACGCAAATATTTTTGAATAACAATTTCTGACAATAACTCATTACCAGAAGTTCGATGATGTTTCACCTTATGTACTACTTTCGGGCTGAAAGAATAAGCAATAAACGCTAAAAGAAAAGGAACGAATGTAAAAAGGGGAATTAACGAGTACAATTTACATATAAGGTAGAGGTTGCATCGTCGAATGCAAATAGGCAACCAAACTTAGCATAAAACGCAATCCCGCAGTCCCACCACAATGCCTAAAAAGGGACATGCCGGACCTAAAAGTCAGTTCGCAAGCAGCGATAATTCCATGTAATCCGAGACAGCTGGAGCGCAAAACATGAGCTAAAGACACCATTTTGTACAATGAAATGCGTTGGAGGGCTGTCGGATATTGCAAGTTGGCGCAAGACAATCCGCTGTTGCAAGAGAGCTGAATGTGCATCGTACTGTTATCAACAGGCTGTGGAATCGTTTCCAAAGGGATCAAAACCCTTTTAGAAGACATGAGTCTAGACGCCGAATTATTACCACAACGGTAGATGATCGCTTCCTGTTGCTATGTGCAAGACGCCGTAGATCAGTGGTCTGGATCACACCAAAGAAGTAGGCTCTCAATAACCTATCACTGGATATAACAATGTATCACATGAATACGAGATTCTCTGTGTCTGGTTTCACTAGCGTCTGGGGAGCTCAACTTCAAAACATATTACATACCTGTGTGAAGTAGCGTTTTCAGCAATGACAGCAATTAAAATTAAATACAGAAATAAATTAAAGGTTAGAACCAGTTCTTCGAATTGCGTAAACAGGGGACATAAAAACCAGATTTTTCCGATATCACTTAACAAGTGTAATCACAGTAATCCCATTAAATTCTAATTCAGAATTTAAATTTTTAATTTAATATAAATATTAAGTAAATAATAAATAAGTTAATATTTGACTACACACACATATATATAGTATATGAACCTTAAAGAGTTAGGATTAAAAATACCTCGAAAAAGCGTAAGAATACCTGAAGGTAACCTATCCTTATTTTAATCCTAACCTATCCCTATTTCAATCCCAACCTATCCCTATTTTAGGGTAACCTATCCCTATTTTAATCCTAATAATTCATTTATAAAATTCATTTATAAAATTTAGCAGCACTAAACGCTAATTTTGGACTTGTTAGTTCATTCTTCATTTTTGTAAAATGCACTATTGACTACTTTATTAATTTATATATATATATGGGTGTGTGTAGACTGGTTTTCTGCTGTTGCAGGATGGCTCATATCCCGCCAAACTGTGTCGCGTCGACTGCATGAAGGTGGACTGTACAAACGAAGACCTGTGATTTGTGTTCCTTTGTTCCCATTGCATGTCAGAGCGCGGTTGAATTGGGCCCGTAATCGCAGTTGGATACCAGAGCAATGGAGCTACGTACTCTTTATGGATTAGTCTCGACTTAACTTCCGGGACGATTCCCGAGGAGCAATGACATGGCGAAATAGCGAGAGCCGGGGACACATTGTAGAGACGTCAGGTATTTTTTGGAAGCAGGCAAGATGAAAAAGGAGCAATGCTTTCGCCGGAAATCGAACCACAGACCTCTGGAATACGCGCCCAGCGTGCAGACCACCACACCACGAAAACACGCTAAGAAGGTGGGAGAAGTACCTTATAACATTATCGGGCGCATCGACGAAAGAGACCATGACAGAGGAGGAGGCTTACTTGTATGGGCTGTGATAGCAATGAACGGTCGCATTGACCACTTATTGCTTATGCTCACTTGTCTGACGTATTCAGCCCAAGCCCACGAAATTCCTCTTGGGAAGGAGCGCTGTCGTTGGTAACAGCCTTGAGCACCTAACAGGTGACAATGAGATTTGGCCCAATTTTGATGGAGAGCACCCCGGGGGAGAGCCCCCCGAGGTCAGAAAGTTTCCCACACCTCTTCCCTTCCCCCAACCTCTCGAGAGGACTTTTGACTATCGCATATTTAGAGTGGCTCCATGCCGCCCGGACACTATACATTTACAAACATGGGTGCCTTCTCCGGGATTCGAACCCGGGTCCTTCGGCTCAGCAGTCAGCGACCACTATACCTTTTGGGCGGCTCGACGAAATTCTGCAACCGCTTATGCGTCCTTTTATTGCTGCAATGGGTACCGATGCCATATTTATGGACGATAACGCCCGCCCGCATAGAGTGCGGTGTTATCTGGAGAGTGAAACCATTCCGTATCTGATATAGCCTGCTATCTCACCAGATGTAAATCCCATACAGTATGCGTGGAACATGTTAGGAAGACGGATAGCAGGTAGCATTGTGCCGCTAAGCATCCTTCCCGAGTTTGGACCAGCATTATTACAGGAATGGGCGCTATTGACACAACAAGCGATTAACGACGCTATTGCAAGTTTGCCTCGCCGTTGTCAAGCATTCATTTAAGCTAGAGGGTATCGTACTCGTTGTTAGCGTGATGTGTCCATTGCACATTCTTCCGACGTTTTAGGTCTTTCTCGATATGATGATCGTAATACATGTGTTTTTATACGTCTTTACTTTATTGTTTGCTATGTGGTCTAACAATCTCCACCAACCTCTTGGATCAGTTTCACGTATATCCATTAATATGTTTTTGTTTGATTCTGTGTTTTGCCTTTTTTGCGCATGTTTTTAGCAGAAGTGTATTATTCCTACGCTCTCTTGAAAGGAGCTCTTTCTAAGCGCAAATCCACCAAGATTGATGGACTCTAGAAAGTAGTGGAGGAACAGTGGAAGTGAGTACCTGTTATGGACTGTAGCTACGAAATAACGAAACTTATTTTCTTTTAAATCCACCTTTTATTTTATTCGAAAATTAACCACTCAATTAGCAGCCATTCAAAAATCCAAGCAACAAAATTTTCATCGAACAAGCTAATTAAAAAAATTACAAAAAACAAACGATATTGACGCATGTGCGTTACAAGATTCGTTGCTAGGCAACTACGGTAGAGGAGAAAGTTTTCGCATAGCAGACGATCAGGCGCCAACATCCCGCCCGGCGTTGAAATACTAATTTCAAAGCTAATATAAATTATTTAAGAAATTCAAAGTCTGATACATATATTAGTTAGAAACAATTAAATGCAATAATATATCTATTAAACAAATTACTACATTTTACAATAAAATAGATATGCAATATTAATACAAGTAATTATACGATAAATTCACTACATTAATCGTTCATAGGTAGAATACATAAGTTCGATATTCCCCATTTTATCAGTTCTTGAGGAGTTTTGATAACAACAACACTGACTTTACCATCACTTCCAGGAATGGTGTCATAGATACGGCCTACTATTCACGTACATAGAGGTAGTTTATCCTCTTTATCTAATACAAGAATACCTATTTTTATATTGTCCTTTTGAAAAAAACCATATACTTCTCTGTTGAAGATTGTTTAGATAATCTCTGGACCATTTCTTCCATATTATTTGGTTAATTTTAACAGCTTTTTGCCAGCGGGAAAGTCTATTGTCGGGAATTTGTGTTATACAAGGTTCAGGTAGAGCATTAAGAGGTCTTCCGATTAAAAAATGATCAGGGGTTAAAGTTTCGAAGTCATTTGGATCTGAAGATAAAGGTAATAAAGGTCTACTATTTAATATACCTTCAATTTGATTCATAACAGTCAAAAATTCTTCCAAAAGTCAATTTTGCATTTCCGGTAGTTCGTTTTAAATGATGTTTAAAGGATTTCACCCTGGCCTCATATATACCACCGAAATTGGGAAAACGCGGTGGATTGAATTTCCAAACGATTCATTCAGAAGCTAAATATGACGACAGACTAGGGAAACTTTTTGACGAGGTTTAACAGCCTTATCAAATCGGCGTTGGCTCCGACCAAGTTCGTAGCGTTATCCGAATATATAGTTGAGCTAAGGCCGTGTCGCGCGAAAAATCTTTTTAATGTTGCAATTACAGCCTGCGATGTTAGATATGTAACAAAATCGAGATGTATCGCTCGAGTAACTAAATATACAAAAATAACAACATATATCTTATTTAAGGTACATCTTCGTTGATTTTTATATTTTATGTAAAAGGGTCCGCATAAATAAATTCCAGTTATGGAAAAAGGGGGACTCACAGAAACTCTTTCGGCAATGGTGCCATAAGTTGTTGGGCTATTTTAGGTTTATTTTTAAAACAGATAATGCAATTATGTACTGTTTTACGAGCAGTGTTTCTGCCATTTAATGGCCAAAATTCCTGTCGAACACAATGCAGAAATGTCTGAGCACCAACATGTAAATTTTTTTAAATGGAAGTGTTTCATAATTATATTAGTTAAGTTATGATCCCTAGGCAGCAGAATAGGATGCTTTTGGTCACAGGATAAAGATGATTTATTTAATCTGCCACCTACCCTAAGTATTCCCTTTTCATCGACGAAAGGATTTAAATTACTTAAGTGACTATCCTTTATAATTTTACCATATCTAAGGGCTCGAATTTCTTCTTTGAATACTATTCTCTGTACTAGCCTTAAAATATCTAGCTTAGCATACGTAAATGCATCTCTAGTAATAGGACCTGATGATCTTTTACCTTGTCGACAGTTGGAAATAAACCTGTAAGGATCTTAAGTTTTACTAACGTTTATTTTATTTTAAATCTTTACTATCACTTCTTATTTTCTACTTCCGGCCAGAATTATAAGCGTGAAGGAGTTTATGCAAAGTTGTCTGGCGAACGCCAAGTATTTAAGTGTGGCCTTTTTGCCAAGAGAGAGAGAGGAAGCCGTGAGTTCGAAGCAGGCCGCTTACCTTAGAAGTTACGCAGTTGCTATTTGCCTTCCAGGCCAGAGGTTTTAATCCTCTTGATAAATTAAACGTATTGTAGTGTTCACAGTCTCTGTGCTACATACGCTTCCTGTTACTATAAGGCCAATCTTACACGTATATTATTCTAAAGTTAAATTAGAGTTTAGTTTTATTTTGATATCTTTTACGTTAGACCCCGAGTGGAGGGTCATTGTATTCCGAAGTACGGAAGTCATTGTATATAAAGAAAAATAAAGGGTTTTTTATACCCTTCGTCTGTATCCTGTCTACTTACTACAATTAGTGAACATAGCTTTAGTAAGCTCTCTGTTCTAGTCAGGTCATTGTATGTTTCCGAAGAAGGTTAGAAGAAACATTGAACCTGATAGTGGCACCCGACGAAGAATAACCATGGCCGAGTTTCAAGAAGAACCTGTGCTGCCTGCAGAAACGGCTCAGAATCCAGAAATGCCAGCTGCCGCCCTGGAAGGATTTGGGTACATCGTCCAGACCATGCGCGCTTCGATGAAACCAGAAGCAACGTTTAATGGAAACTCACAGGTAACCAGTTTTTTGGAAAAATTGGATGACCACTTCATGCTCTACCCCGTGCACGAGTTTCAAAAAGTTACCTTAGCTACCAGCGCTTTGAGGGGCCAAGCGCTTAACTGGTTCAAATGTATCGGCAGAAGTCTCTTGGGTCAAGCAGGAAGTCCCACCTATACTTACGAAAATTTCAAGACTGCCCTACTAAAAGCCTTCCCTGTTGTAAGGGATCGTGCGAAATTAGAAACAGAACTTTTCAGTATATATCAACAAAGAATGGAAAACCTCTCGAGCTTTATTTTAAGAAAAATTCACGTTTTCAAGCTCTTGTATGGAAACCGTCCGGATCCTGAAATAATTCAAG
Organism: Stegodyphus dumicola; assembly: GCF_044657685.1. Lineage (NCBI taxonomy): Eukaryota > Metazoa > Arthropoda > Arachnida > Araneae > Eresidae > Stegodyphus > Stegodyphus dumicola. The sequence goes on from NC_140781.1 coordinate 85,123,107, forward strand.
TGATTTTGCCGAGGTTACTACCCCAAGTGCAAGACTTTATTGAATTGAGAAATCCGACTACACTGGAAAAATTATTTGAGCTAGCAATCCAGTTTGAAAGTAGAAGAACGGCGGACGTCGAAAGAAGACGCCAATATCAACAGCGAAACCAATTTGGTACGCCAAGACTACAGCAAACTCAAGCATACGGCTACGGAGAAAAAGCGAATCAGTGGGCAAGGAAACGCGAGCATTCAAAAACAGCCGGCTAACGTCGACAGTTCAATAGCAACCCAGGAAAAAAGTCTCAAGGCCAGTGGAAAAAGAAGGAAAGCACGGAAAGGAAAAATAATTTAAACTAAAACGGATTTCTGCTGACGAGAGGGTGCGGAAATCCGAAGGCCACGAAAACCCCTCTTCCTACAAGTTAAATACAGTAATGGTGAAAAATTTAACTCTTCCGAAGATTGAAGTCTTGGTAAATAATATCCCGGCCACCGCACTCCTGGATACCGGCGCGCAGTGTTCCTGTGTGGCAGAAGTCTTTTTTAGAAAGTATTTTCGCAAATACCGCATATATAATGCGGATAATACGACAGTATTAGCGGCGCAAGGAGAACAATGTAAGTGCGTAGGTAAAGTACCTTTGTACATCCGTATCAAGGACGAACAAGTAAAGGTGATGTTTTTTATAGTAAAGAATTTGCAAGCACATTTAATCCTAGGAATAGACTTTCTTTCAGACGCACAAGCTACACTAGATTTTAATGAAGCGTCCCTTAAGCTGACGATGAAACCGGTGCGTGTAGAAAAGGTTGAACCGCCAAGGTTAAATCTTGACCACCTGCCTAATGACGAGCAAGATAGAATCCGACAAGTGGTAAGTGAATTTGCTTCCTTATTTAGTGATATTCCAGGATTTACTCAGGTTACTAATCATAGTATTGACACCGGAGATGCATTGCCGGTTCGTCAAAAACCATACCGGTATGATAAGAATAAGGAAAAAATTATAGAATGGCATATTACCGATATGCTACGTAAAAAGATCATAACGCCTATCTCAAGTAGTTATGCTAGTCCGGTGGTTTTATGTAAGAAAAATAATGATTATCCTTTGGAGCATCCAAAAAGGTGGAGATTCGCTATTGATTACCGTAAATTAAATTCCATAACGAAATATCCGGTATATCCGTTACCGATCATAGAAGAAATTTTAAGGAACATAAAATCAACCAAATTTATGACGACTTTAGACTTAACGAATGGTTATTTTCAAATAGGGGTCAGGCCTGAGGACGTGCCTAAGACTGCTTTTATAACCAAGTCTGGCACTTATGCATTTTTGCGTATGCCGTTTGGCCTTTCAGGCGCCCCGGCAACATTTCAGCGATGCATGGACATTGTGTTAAGACCTGTTCTTGGAAAGTCCACATTTATCTATTTAGACGATATCATTATTACTAGTGATAATCTCGACCAACATATACAGGATTTAAGACAGGTGTTTTCTTTATTAAATGAGGCCGGTCTAAAAGTTAATGTCGAAAAATGCAAATTTGCAGCCCCTGAATTAAAATATTTAGGTTACAAAATATCGCAAAAAGGGATCGAGACAGATGAATCAAAAATAATCGCTGTACAAAAGTATCCGACTCCAAACACGGCAAAGAAGCTCTCTTCTTTTCTAGGACTTTGTTCATATTATAGGTCCTTTATAAAAGATTTTGCGGCTATCGCTGAGCCATTGTTAAAATTAAAAAGGAAAAAGGCAAGATTCTCGTGGACGGCCGAAGCCAATAGTGCTTTCGAAAAATTAAAACAAGCATTAATGCAAGTCCCTGTGTTGAAATTTCCTGAAAAGGATGAAAATTTAGAAATTTCAGCGGATGCTTCGGATTATGCGGTAGGAGCGGTACTTTCGCAAAATCAGCAGCCCGTGGCATTTTTTAGCCGAACTTTAAATCAAACACAAGGAAACTATTCCGCGACCGAGAGAGAGGCACTTGCAGTTCTGTTAGCAGTGCAAAAGTTCCGAGTCTATTTTGGAAAGGCGCCGATAACAGTATATTCTGATCATGCGGCGGTAACTAGATTGTACTCAGGGAAAAATTTATCCCCAAGGTTAATAAGATGGGCACTCAAGCTGCAAGAATATAATCTGGTAATCAAGCATACCCCCGGAAAGGAAAATATCGTAGCAGATGCCCTATCACGAATTAAGTTAGACGAACAGGGTAATACCGTAAAAGTTGAAATGCTTACAGCGTGTACAATAAATTCCCGAGAAACTGTAATAACCGAACTGGGTAAGGATCCTGAGTTTGGAAGTATTTATGAGTATTTGAAGGATCCTGAAAATTTTAGCCACCAAGATATTGTGGCGATAAGAAATAGGGCGGCCCATTACGAACTAATAGATGGTCTATTATTCTACACAAAAACTACGAATTCCAACAACGAATTTCGACCTGTTATCCCAGCTAGTCTTAGATTAAATATCCTGCAAGAGCTCCATGACAGCCCTTTAGCTTCTCATGCTGGTATTCGAAAAACTACTCAACGCGTACGCGAGGCAGTCTACTTTCCTGAACTGCAAAAGTTAACAAGGGCGTATGTCCAGTGCTGCCCAACATGTCAAGCCGTTAATTATATTAATTTCCGCCCGGCCGGGTTTCTAAATAGTATGAAATCCGAATTTCCAAATGAAATAATCGGCATCGATTTATTGGGCCCTTTCCCAAAAAGTCAGTTAAATAAAAGTCGGTATCTCCTTGTTATGGTTGATCATTTTAGTAAGTGGACCGAAATTGTTCCCTTAAAACGAGCCTCCGTGAAATTAGTTACTGATTCTATTTTAAATAAATATATTTTAAAATACGGGGCGCCCCTAAAAGTTATATCGGATAATGGTCCTCAATTTGTAAGTAATATATTTGAAGACATGTGCCAAAAACTGGGCATACGTCATTTAAAAATGGTCCCGTATCGGCCGCTATCAAATATAGCGGAACGGATCAATAGAAATATAGTGAAAATTATCCGTAGTTATGTTAAAAATTTTCATAAAAGCTGGGATAACTATGTCAATGAATTTGCTTTCGCCCTTAGGACCGCAAAACATGATACAACGGGCAAAACTCCTGCTGAGTTATTTCTAGGCAGAAAGGTTATAACACCGTTAGATAAACTATTTTATGTGCAACAAAGAGCCCCAGAATTTAAAATGGGTGATATAGAAAAACTAATAAAAGAAGTAAAAAAGAATACGGAAGTAGCACAAAGAAAACAGAAGTTATACTATGATCTGAAACGACGGGGAGTAACTTATAAAGTAGGGGATGAAGTTTTAAAAATTAAGCATTCACTTTCTTCAGCACCAGAAGATAAAACTGCCAAATTTTTTCCACGCTTTGAAGGACCATATGTTATAGAAAAAATAACTCACGCTGTTGCAGTGTTAAAGGCAAGAAATGGTGAAACCTGTTCCGCAAATATTGATCAAATTAAGCCCTACTTCGATCGTAATAAAATGCAAATCTTTTCAGATCTTTTGCAGGATCCGGTACGGCAGACACCGCTGGTACAAGTTCCAGAGGTGGGAAAACTACAAGGGCAAGCCAATGAGAGACAGAAGCAAGTGAAAAGAAAATTGCCCCGCGGAAAAATTGAAGGTAAAAAGAAAAAGAAGCCGTTCCACCGTCCAGAAAACAGAGTTCACGAACACCCCCAGAATGAAGAAGGGAGAAGGACGACGTATGTGGAAAGGACCGGGAGAAAGGACGGCAACTATAACCCGACTTTAAAACGGAAGATCGACTCATCCGACAGAACTCTCCGCAGCAAAAGTCGCCGAACTGCGGAAGGGCCATCAGCGGCGGAGGAAAAAGTACAAGAAAAATTTGAACGGCCAACAACGAGGTCCAAGCAGGATCACGACAGAAGTTTCCCGGTTCCGCCAAGACCAGCTGCCTTCAAACGGCCAAGACCACAAGCAGAGGACAAAAGGAAGGTGTTCAAGGGTGGCCGTACTGGTGAAAAACGGAAGCTTCCAGAGGAAAGCACTGAAGGGCGAGCCCGTACAAGAAGGAGGATCAACCAAGCCACTATCTGCTATACCTTTAAAGACTGGGCCCAGAAAAGGATGTCTGAATATTACAAAGATAAGTAAAATTTTATGTTACTTTGCAAACTTGAGTTAATCTTTCATTCTTACTGCAAGTGGCAGATTTCAAGACGTTTTACCTCATGCGAGGTCTACCTTTATCGCCGAAAGGGCGAGAAATGAGTTGTGACCGATTTTCTTATTATGTTTTTCAATTACTCGCGCGTAAAACTAAAGTTGATGTATAATAGCGTTGTGTAAGAACTTAAATATTGTAAAAAAGTTATTGTATAAATTTTATTTAAAACATTCTAGCAAGAGAGAAGTTTTAGTCTGAAAGACTTTTTGAAATGTAGTATTATTTCAATGTAGAAAGAATTGGCACTTGCTTTGAAAAGAATAGAAGTTAACAATGTACTACTAATGTATGTTTTCAAATGTGTAAAATTAACGGCATGTTGATATGTTCTTATATACATGTGAACTGTTATTTTAAATGTTAAGAAATACCGTGATATGGTAAAAGGGAAAGTAATGTTAAAAATTTGTTATTCGTGTGACTGTAAAGATTAAATCATGGTGAATATGTGGTAAAGGTTGAATGATGTAGTTAGGCTCTCTGACGCTACACTTTAGAGTTAGCCACTTTTAGAATAGTACCTCAGGGTTTAGAGTTGAAAGTAGGGTGTGTTAAGAGGTCTCGGTATGTTGAATTTTAACACGTTAGTGTTTTGATTGTAGGAGGAAGTGTTGAACACATAGACATAAACACATTCGTGTTTGGTGTTCTTTTACAACACATGTCAGAGAGCACGGGGAGAGATAACTAAAATAGTTATGAATGAAATAAGAATGTTAAGAGAAATATAATTATACATGTTACTTGCCATTTCATTGTGTAACATTTCATTAAACTAGTTTTCCTTCCAGATCTCTGGAAGGAACCAGATTTGAATAAAAGCTCCTGTTTAGAGGCAGTACAGATGAAAAAAAATTGTGTGTCCTGGGAGCTGCTATTGTAAAAACAAATTTCTTTCTTTTAAATTTCTAGTTTCTAGCGAAAAATGTTTGTAAAAGATTGGCCTCGCGTTAGTTTCTAGAGCTAAAAGTTTTCAACAAGGTCGTTTTAGACCTCAGTTTCAAACTAATTAACTCTGGCGGGAAGTATGTAAGGATCTTAAGTTTTACTAACGTTTATTTTATTTTAAATCTTTACTATCACTTCTTATTTTCTACTTCCGGCCAGAATTATAAGCGTGAAGGAGTTTATGCAAAGTTGTCTGGCGAACGCCAAGTATTTAAGTGTGGCCTTTTTGCCAAGAGAGAGAGAGGAAGCCGTGAGTTCGAAGCAGGCCGCTTACCTTAGAAGTTACGCAGTTGCTATTTGCCTTCCAGGCCAGAGGTTTTAATCCTCTTGATAAATTAAACGTATTGTAGTGTTCACAGTCTCTGTGCTACATACGCTTCCTGTTACTATAAGGCCAATCTTACACGTATATTATTCTAAAGTTAAATTAGAGTTTAGTTTTATTTTGATATCTTTTACGTTAGACCCCGAGTGGAGGGTCATTGTATTCCGAAGTACGGAAGTCATTGTATATAAAGAAAAATAAAGGGTTTTGTATACCCTTCGTCTGTATCCTGTCTACTTACTACAATTAGTGAACATAGCTTTAGTAAGCTCTCTGTTCTAGTCAGGTCATTGTATGTTTCCGAAGAAGGTTAGAAGAAACATTGAACCTGATAAACCTATAAATAAAACTAAGAATACGAATTAGTTTAACAAAACTATTACTTAAAGAAAGAAAATAGTTAATGAAATCCGCACTAGAAGTAATACTAAAAGAAATTTCTGGAGATTTTTTTCAATTCGCATTCGTAAAGTTCATAGTCCTTAACATCCAAACTAGCCTTTTCTATAACATTCATGTCAAGATTAGAAGGCCCATTGAACCATAATTCTGAAGATAAAAGTTCGCTATTTTCGACTCCAAGAGAAACCAAATCAGCAGGATTCTGCTTAGAACGGATATGTTTCCACTCGAAGTTTTCTGATAACGACAGAATTTTCGCAGCACCATTCCCAACAAAGGTTTTGAGTTGATGTGGTGAAGCGTTTATCCACGCTAATGCTGTTGTCGAATCCGAATAATGTTAAATTTCAATGTCTATATTTAGCGAAGTCAGAACCTTTTTAATAAGCTTAGCAAGTAGATGACAAGCTGAGAGTTCTAAGCGTGGTAAAGATAAGTCCTTAAAGAGGCTACTCGAGATCTGCTTGCCAGTAACTTTAAACAAGGGTTATCTTGAGTGGCATTTAGGTAGACCACTGCTCCATACGCAGATATTGAAGCATCGGAGAAACCTACGGTAGCCCTTTTATCGGTTGTAGAATGCAGAGCATATCTTCCTATCTTATTTTCCAATTCCTTTAACTTTAAAATGAAACGATTCCATTCACTGGCAAATGGTTCAGGTAATTCATCGTCCCAGTTCAGTTTTAAAGACCATAGTTTCTGAAAGAATATTTTTGCTTTACAGATGACTGGCCCGATAAAGCCAATAGGATCATACAATCGCGCAATGACTGAAAGGACATCTCTTTTCGTAAAAGATGACTTGCCTTGGAAAGCGACTTTAAAAGTAAAGATGTCGGATTCCGGTTGCCAAATTATGCCAAGAATTTTCGTAAATTCAGTGGAATCAAAGTGAAACTCTTCCTTAGATACTAAAATGTCTAATACACTCTTAGAGTGCCATTTGTGTAAAGACATTCCACATTATTCGAATATCTTTATTAGTTGATTCTTTAATTCAATAGCAGACTCAATCAGAGGCTCCTGTAACTATGTCGTCCATATAGACGCTAGAAAGAATCACTTCAGAAACTAAAGGGTATTTCTGCTGTTCATCCAAACGTAACTGTTTTAGAGTTCTTATAGCTAGAAATGGAGCACATTTTGTCCCATACGTTACAGTGTTCAATCTAAAAATAATAGGTGAGTTGTCTTTATGCTCTTTCATAAGATACGAAGAAGATTCCTTTTCAATGAATCGATTAAAATGTGTCTAAACATTTGTTTGATGTCTGCGACCAGTGCTATTTTATGTTTACGAAATCGAACAATTAAATCAAAAATATCTTCTTTAACCTCTCCTGAGAGTAAAATGTCGTTTAGACTCAATCCTGTAGTAGTAGGAGCTGATGCATTAAACACAATGCGAAATTTCGTAGACGATTTTTCAGGTTTGTAAATTTCATGGTGAGGATGGTAGAAAGTAACGGGTGGAGGATTTTCTTCTTCAACCCTTTCCATGTGATTTAAGCTTTCGTAATCATTGATAAAATCGGTATAAAGCCCTTTTAGGTCTGGGTTTTTATTTAACCTTTTAATCGTCTGATTAAGCAATGTTTTATGAATCACCTAATTGATGAAGTGCTTTTTCTCGAATATGCATCCTGTACTATGAAACACCCAATCTCATTTTTCCTATGTGTCTTCTGATAATGCAATTCGCAAAACTCCTCTTCGCTTCTAAGAGAGTCGTTGGCTATTTCTTCGATTTGCCAAAATTTATGTATACATTCTTCTAAACTTTCCGACTGGGAGATTAGCCCACAATATTGATGTAAATTTTCAGTTTCAAAAAATCCACTAGCAATAAATCCGAAGACTGAATCTTGGAAAAGTAAAGTGCTAAATAATCGAATCTTTCGCTCCTTCACTAATTCGAAAAAACGTTCGGCACCCAATATGAGGTCGATCCTTCTTGGCTTGTCAAAATCTGGATCTGCTAAGTATATATACTCAGGTATTTTCAGATTTTCTACATTTATTCTGGTAGCAGGTGCAAAGTCTGATTTAGGTACAACGAGAAAGTCTATTACTAAATTGAAAGAAGAGTAATTTTTACTAATAAGAACGTCATTTAATTTCCATTTAATATTCATCGTACTTCCACTTAAACCATTAACAGGAATATTTACCTTATGTTTGTTAAGACCAAGCGAAGAAACGAACTGCGAGGTCATAAAATGCGATTGAGATGCCCTGTCAAGTATCGCTCCACCGCTAATATAATCACTCCGAATCAGTGACCAAACCTTAACCATGGCTGTAGAAAGCAAAACTGTTCTGTTTGACATTTTATTTAAAGATGCAAAATTCTTTACCACTACAGTTAAGTTTGGATTTTTTATTACATCGGGCAAACTAGGGTTATTTTTGCTTTGCGTATTACGAGTATCTGCAGTCTCTAAAATGGGAAGATTTTCCGACTGCAAACTTGGCGAAATATCTTGATCTGGCGAAGTTTTTTCACACAAGGAATTTCTAGTTTCAGACCTACATAATAGATAACTGTGCTTTCCTTGGCATAAGCGACAAGAATATTTGGATTTGCGTGATGCAAGCTTATGTTTATCACTTAAACAGTTTATACAAAGTGCATGTTTTTTAACAATATTAAAGCTTTGCAATGGAGTCATTTTTAAAAATAAAGAACAACTATATACCAAATGTGACATTTTACACAATATGCAGGAATTGCTGTTCGACTTTAACAGGAAATTTCTGGTTTTATAAGAAGTTTTAGTTTTTAATGACGGGAATTGACTCCATGTAAATTTTCTATCATTTGGGATCGTTTTTCTAAATATTCCATGAACCTTGCAAATTTGGGTAATTCAGTTGATGTTAAACTCATTTCACATTGTTTTCTTGTTTCTTTACCAACTTTTGAATGACAATATTTATTAGGAATTGATGTGTTAGTTCATTGGCTTCTAATTTCAGTAAGTTTAAACCTCAAAATATCAACTAGATTTCTAAGACTATATGATTCAACATGTAGTTTCTCAAAATTTAAAATATTCATAATATGAGAATTACCGTTTATTTTGATATTTATCAATTAAAACCTCACATAAAGATTGAAAACTGTCTTCTGGAGTTTTCACAGCTTTCGCGTCTCCTTTTAATGCAGAACGCAAATAGAAAAATTTTTTAATATCATTTAAAGAAGAGTTATTTGTAATCAAACTATCAAATTGCCATTTAAAATTACTCCAGTTCTCAATACAACCGTCAAATTCTGGTAAGCTTAAATCAGGTAACTTAATAGAGATAAAATTAGGATCCTTAATATTATTCGTTAAAGATTTATCAACTAAATCTGAATTTAATAATAATGTTTGTAAGCTTACCTTTATTTCTTCTAAACTGTCTTCTATTTCTTCAAATTCTAAATCCACACTCGATAAATTTTCATCATCAATGACATCATAATATTCCAGTTGCAGCGATTCGATCTGAGATAATATGTCCGAAACCATATCCAGTTTGATTTGAAGACGCATCTTGTCAGCATTCAAATTTGAATCTTTCAAAAACATTTCCAATTTCGTAATCCTAGTTTCAAAGTTTCCACGATATCGATTCAGCACTTTTAGTTTTTCATCTAATAACAATACTGTAGAATTATCTCTACTGTTCAGTTCATCATCTGCGTTAGCCATTTTCTTTACACGATCAAACTAAAGTTTTTATTGCTTTTAACGTTCGAAAAAACAATTTATTTAGCCAATTCCACTCCGGCTATTAAGGACCACTGTTATGGACTGTAGCTACGAAATAACGAAACTTATTTCCTTTTAAATCCATCTTTTATTTTATTCGAAAATTAACTGCTCAATTAGCAGCCATTCAAAAATCGAAGCAACAAAATTTTCATCTAACAAGCTAATAAAAAAAATTACAAAAAACAAACGATATTGACGCATGTGCGTTACAAGATTCGTTGCTAGGCAACTACGGTAGAGGAAAAAGTTTTCATATAGCAGACGATCAGTACCCCTGGAAATTTTGCGAAAAGCCCTTCTACTCTGAAAATCATGATGCAGACTTATAATCCTCACTTCTCCCCCCAAAAAAGCTCAGAATTCGTTCTAAAAATATGTAAACATCCTCTGTAGTCAGATTAATCAAATTTTTAAAAAAATCATCAGGAAAAATGATAGAGTTTTTTAATTTAAAATTCCATCAGTATATAAATATTGCAACAAAAATATGCATTTAATTTTATGAATGCAAATTTGTAAAAGTTATTATTTATGTCAGGAAAGCACAGATTTATAAATACGGGCCTTCCATTCACAAGTAAGCTAAAATTTGAAAGTTTTTATGCTACAAAATTATGTTTCACTTGACTTTAAAAATGAAGCTTTCACGGACAAAAATGGATTAAAATCGTACAGTTTGGGCACTTTTATGTCATTAATTTACTGTACCTCAGAATTTTAAGTGCTTTTTAATAACAGAAAACCGAGTTAGTATCAGAATAATTTTTTTCTAGCTAGAACTATGAGTCTAATGCTAGCCATTTAGAATATATTTAGACGCGTAAATGTTTTAAAATGCCTTGCATGTCTATCAATATATACTATATGCATATTGTAATAAACTAAACAATATTCGCTATTATTAATCTTCCCTCAGAGCATATAAAAGATTTCATAAAATCAAACTGATCAGATACAAAATTACAATAAGAAAACTATCATGTTTTCCTTTTCATTTCCCATCCCATAGCATAATGAAAACGAGCAATGTCAAACTTTCGCCAAATCAAATATCTCTGCAGATCATGGAGTACAGCAACACGGGGCTCAATGGAAGACATCAGAGAAAAAACAAAAATAAAATATAGCATATTGCCTAGGCTAAAATCTCTTCTGGAGAAGGCAACATTAACACAATCAATTAGCTATGTTTCTCATGATTTACCATGTACTGTAACTATGCATTCATAAACAAATCGCTAAACGAATCAAACTTAAGGTGAAGTAATCTAAAGCAAAATTCAAGCTGCACAAGTTAATTCGATATTCCCCGAGACAGTTCCAGAAAGAGTGGAAATTATTAACTCCATAGCTACTTCAAACTAGACAATATGCCATGAAAAAAAGTTTGTCTAACTTTATAATATCGTTAAATATAACATTCCACAACGTGTAGTAGACACAGTATTTGAAAAAGTATTTACCCAAAATAAAGTATAGAGAGTACGTGAAAAAGGTGAACAAAGTGGGAAATCTTTAGTTAGAACTGTCCAGCATACGAGTTATTTTAGATTGAGCTGTCTTTTGCCGGACAGCCTGCAGCTTTGAAATTAGCAAGGATCGCTAAGATGCATTTATAACATACGTTTCTTAATGATCTTTATTTGGAATTACCGGATACCTGGTCAACCTAATTAGAATATAAATAATAAATATTAAGCAGGTAGACATTCTCACTTTATGCTGGTGCATATAAATTTTTAAATGAAAGAGGCTCTTTCGCTGAATAAGAGCAATAGGACAAGGTAGCTATATGTATGTATAAAATATGTTAAGAAAAAGTGGCTATAGACTTTACTTCCTCAAATATTGATTCTTACCGCGCACTACCGGTTGCAAAGAGTCACAGACTAACGTAGAAATATTTAAAGTGTTTATATATATATACATATATATAAATACATATATATACATATATATAAAGAAGTAAGTATACAGTGTAAAATTCGCGGCGATATTTATTATTAATCGTTTCACAAGTTATATAAAATTAATAATGAATGCGGTTTTACCCGTTAATCACCCAAACAAGCAAATTTCGTTTCGTTTTATAGTTTTTTTCTCAATCTGCGCGAAAAATATTCATATTTGTTCAGCGATACCAGTAGGAAAATTTTCTGAGGCAGTACATTCGTTCTGTTATATTTATTCGTGTTTTGTACTTAATGGATTGTATGTAAATGAATGGAAGGAAATTTGACTTGAGAAAGCGTAGTAAATATTTTACGAACTGGAAAGTTTTGCTGTACAGTTATATGACTGAATTCTAATCTTACACTATATTTAAAAGGATTTTTTTTCCTTTGAGAACATACAGACTCCCCGTGCACCACATACAGTGAATGGACAAAAATATGGAAACACCTTGTGAAATGCATGTTTGAAAAGAAAGATTGATTTTAATGAAATATGTAGGTGTATGTACAACACGGGGCTTACAGAAGTAAGTTAAGTAGAACATTAAAGGTTACATGTATAAATAAACATTAAAAAGTACATGCATAAATAAAGCGAACAAAAGCAGAGAACAGCAGTCTGGACTTCACGAAAACAGGTAAGTTCACTGGCCAAGTCACTCCGAACATTTTCAAATCGTTCTGTAAGCATAATCTAGGGCCATCAAATGTAGGGCACAAGAAAATCAAACGTTCCACATCCTGAGGAACTCTTTTTGAACATTTACATAAATTGTTTGATCGTAGATTAAAACGAAACAGATAACTTGCAAATTTACCGTGACCAGATAAAAACTGAGACACTTTAAAATTTAACGAGAGGAAAGACTCGGAATTCAGTCTATGGTAAATAGAAGGAAGGAACTTTTTGATGACTTCAGCATTACAAGATGAAATGTATTCCTCATTCCACATAGCTAAAAGCTTTTTATAAGGAAAGGACTTCCAATAACTCTTTGGAATGCTAATGTTGATATCAATGGGTAAATTTAAGGAATCTTTAGCTAAGAAATCAGCTCTTTCATTTCCGTAGAAACCATGATGAGCACGCACATAAGCAAAGCAGATATCAATACCTCTAATTCTAAGTGAACTAACAGTTACTAGGGTTTCGATAACTAATTTATCGCAGCTGGTAATACTGTTCAAACGTTGAAGAAAAGAATGAGAATCAGAACAAATAAGGTACTTTGAGGATGTTGTCCCATGATCCTGGATCCATTTGACGGCAAGATAAATGCACAGAAGTTCTGCTTGAAAAACTGTACATTCATTCCGTATACGGTGTCTAAGAAAACAAATCGCGGAATGGCCTTCAAAAAGAACAAATGCAAGGCCAACCTTGTTGTTCATCTTATCTTGTTTATCTGTAAAGAAAACCATATGAAAACTTTTTCAGCAGTCTCTTTATAATCGCAGAAATTTATGGGTTCTAAAGAAGCGGGATTAGGAAGATCAGTGAAGGGGACAATTCCATTAATACAGTCTTCCGAAGCATGAGTTGCCAATGACTCAAAAATATTATTCTTATATGCAATTTCAAAATCAATAGGCGGAACTCCTGCAAGAACAAAAGTAGCCTCATAGCTTAAAGTTCTATAACCACTAATAATACGAAGAAGAATTCTCCGTTGAATCTTTCTTAAATTTCTTTTGTTAACCTTCTTGGCAAGAACATGTCCCCAAGCACGACAGCCGTACGAAATAAAAGGTACAATACACTGCTTATATATGAGTTTCTTAACATCGTAGCTTACTCCAAAAGTATTTTTGGCAATTTGATGAAAGCCATTAATAATTTTTTCACATTTAGCAGAAAGGAATTCAATGTGCTTTTTCCATGTTAATTTTTGGTCAAGAATGACACCAAGATATTTAACATTTTCTACAAATTCCAACGGAGAATTATCGAGCATCAAAGAAGCAATATTTTGTTCATCAAACGTACTGGGAACAAGCATAGCTTTACTTTTTGAAGGATTGAAAGTGAGTTTATGAGAAATCGCCCAACTGGAGACAAAATCTAGAACTTCTTGTGCTCTCAAAGGAATGTTATTCAAAATCCTTCCTTGGAAAATTAATAGTAAGTCGTCTGCAAACGCAAATTTTAAACAATTTAAAAGGATTTGAAAACATTAATGGTTACTTTATTATATTGCAACTCTATACAAATTCTTTGTATCTTACTTTCCGTTTCGTACAAGTTTTTGTGTTCAATCTCAACTGAGCTATGCTTTGAGATATTTTCAATATTTAACACTGTTAGTCCAAACTTATGCATTCGTTTCGATAACTTAAACTCTAGTACAGCAGTTCGAAATCAATTCTGAACACCGGTAACCCCTTCTTATGGAGCTATGTGAGTAAAAGTATACCAAGGTTAACAAAGTAAATAAAATTAGCTAGTTATTTAAAATTTTATCAAACGAGGTCAGCGAAAATAGATAATTTTGTAGTGTTACAGTTGATCTGGTCGAGCTAGTTTAGTCTAATAATCCTAATAATTATCACTATGTCTGAGAACAAAGGCTTGAGAAGGTTAAACTAGCCTTTTTATTTAAACAGAATTTAGAACATAAGGGCACTCACTTGTGCTACAATTTCTACAACTAAACATAACATGATGATGAAGAAGACCACTGACCAGACATCCGACCTAAGGTACAACCGAACGGATTTTTCCCTGATGAACGAAGAAATAAACTAACCAGCAGCCACACTAGCCAAGAGAAGGGGCTTTTATTGAGACTGAATCTAAATATAAATATATTGGTCGTAGCAAAATAGTGTGACGCAGATTTTGGAGCTATACGCTGCGAAGGTACTAGGTTATTGTTACATTATCATCATTATTATTGCAAGCATAAAACAAGGAAGTTGCTTATTACAGTGAAGCATAGGTTGTAAATACGTGGCTACGTTGTAAATACGCTATGAAAGTTACACATTTGTGCGTTAGGAATACACTCAACCATACAAATATACTAAATACACTGAGTCTAACAAATATACTAACTACGCTAAATCATGTTACTCGTATATAGAATATAGAGCTATTCCTTATAAGAGTTAATATGTATACAAGTACAAATTACAAAACAATACAAATTACAGGATATTAATTACAGATTACAAGTATAAATAATGCAGATATAACTATAATAGTTTTGTGAGAGATTAGGATACGGTTGATAATTACAATTATAGATAAAATCAGCTAAATTTAACCACTTATTGTCAATACATGATTATTAATGCAATATTCATGCATGATTGTCAATACATGATTATTAATGCAATAGCGTGAGACTAACACCTGATGATGCAGCATAAAATAGAACAGTCTAAATAAGATTAAATGCTGAAAAATAACCAAGGACTACACAATTGAAAACTATTAGAAGCTGGCTCACTAATTCTACCGGAGCGTCAAATTTAAAGTGTCGGTAGGGATACGCAAAACCGAATAATTACAACCAACAGAGCTAGTGGGAAACTTACAACGTAGTGCTCACTCGATGCCAGAAACACGCTCTGTCTTAAAATCCAAAACCGCAGTTTTAAAACTCACTACTCATTTGCATTTTGGTAAGAAATACGAAAAGGGGAGATTATAGTGAAGACTGAAATCATAAATAATTTATTAATAAGCATAAATATCCCTACAACTTCAAGATTAAAAATGCCATAGTTTCCACAACATATTTTATGGCTTGTTCACAATCTCTTTAAGGTTCATAAATATGGCAGGCTATTTACTAATAAGGAACATGAGGTATAATTCAATCGAAAACAGATTATCTTATAGAATTCTGCATATGATGCATTTACTCAATTAAAGCAATGACAAAAATTTGATACGTACCCGGTGTAGAATTTATAACCAATTGAATGACAAAAAATATTGTTAAGTTTATAAAGTTGGTTTATCAGGGACTATCACCTGGAAACAAGTGCTAACAATCCCACAGCAGAGAAAGCAGTTTTCGAAAGCGAGATGACAAAAAATTGTTTCAATTTCGAAACTCAAATCCTTATCTCCCAGCATGAAACGGAAAAACTGAAAGCTTATCTTTCAAAAATTAGCAGATAATTGACTGTAACAAATAAATATATATAAACGCCGTTAAAATTTAAATTAGATGCGCATGTTGTGGCTCTCACGATCATCATATGCATACTGTAGTTCTCACGATCACAGCTTGACAAAGTACTTGATTCTTATCAATTTCCAGGCGAAAGCAAACGAAAATCGCTTTTTTTTTCGATGTGGCTATTGTAATGGTAATTTAACACTGATATACTGGAATACCATTGAAATTTTTAAATTTCCTTACCACTGAAATTTTTAAATTTTAATGAATTCTTACCGCAGTACTTTTTTGTGGTTAAAATACTTAATAAAATCATTTGTATCCCTTAGCCCTAGATCTTAGGCAAATGGTCAGGTTGCATGGTTTTTCACTATGTATAACGTGAATACAAGCCAGTTTCACCCCTCCCCTTAGCTCTAGTGTACTTTGCCGTATTCAAATAACCAAACGCTGAGCCCTTTGACTGGATGTTAGCGTTTGCGCTTCAAGTTTAATTCTGAAATTCTGACTTGATGCAAATGAAGTAGAATATAAGAATGTAATAAGGAAACATATTTAAGTTTTATGTGTTAATTATATTTTATATTTTCACTTAACGATACATCGTTGGTTGTAAACATATACTTCCAGTTACAATAATGTTTTAATTGACGAAAATACTCTTGTTTTCATACTTTTAAATTTAAAAAAAATTGCATATCTTAATTTTGCAAGAAAAAAAAAGTTATCTAACTTTTTACGCGTTCCTCCGGACCAGAGTCGTGCCTAGATAATTTTTCACCTGAGACAAAGAGGTAAGTACACTCCCGTATACATAGTCAAATTAACAGTATTCGTACATCATCATATTCATGAAAGAAAATTATTTGAAATCATAATTTTCTAACTTTGGTAATATTTAGTAATGCTTTAGAGTTTTAAATGAAAGATACTGATAATTAACCAATAGCACTGAAATAGTATAAAAAGAATTTATCCATTCATAAACTCGTGTGAATGTTACTGTGAAGAAGTCTAGTTATTAAATATATCTAAATTTATAATAAACAATAATGCACTTACTTTGATTGTTTATAATTTAACTATCCTGGATTTTAATGAAACAAAATAGCCAATAATATTTTTCAAAATTTATTTGATTACTTATGTTTTAGGATGAATATAGTAGTGCAGCAACATTTGTCAATACAACAGCAACAATGCTCACTTGAGGCAAAGAGGTTCTACACGCAAATTAACTGCATTTGTACAACATTATATTCTGCAAAGGTCATTAACTAATATCGTAACTGTTGTAATAATTTATACTCGTAATTTCAGAAATTTTCGTAATTATATTCAGAAAATAATACATGTAGTAATTTATAATTTTTAAATGAAAACATTTAAAAATACCTTTTAGACAAATAGCAAATGACGCTGAAATAATAAAAATAACAATTAATATGAAAAGTATTGCGCTAATTTTCAAGCTTTTACTTAATCTTTTTAACAAAGCAAAATCTCCCATAATTTTTCAAAACCTGCTTAAATTCTAAAACTTTTAACTGGCAATCTTAAAAATATTTTTAAAACTGTTTTCGAATCCGGATACGATTAAACTAAGGTATATTCTTGCGTTATCATTAAAAGTTGTAATCTTGCTTTAGTAACCAGAATTATTTAAAAAAAAACTTGGTTTCTAATATTAGGTTACTTCTGACGGAGTTTCAGCGCTAGTAATAAGTTCCTCGTAGTAGTAAAATGCGTAAAATTTAATGACAGGTTAAAAACTGAAAACTAATACCTAAACTAAATTTTCACCAGTTAGAAACTAGAAGCTATCTTGTTTATTTTTCATATCTCCAGCTTAATTGTAAGATTAAAGCATCTATCAAAATTTTTCTTTTTTACGATAAAAATATTTTTCTGAAAATTTAGTCATTTTATTAATTGATTCTTGAAAACATTATTTATTAACTTTCCTCTTTAAGTTTCTTTTCAAATTTTGTCATTGATGTATTTATTCTTAAATCTGAATTTTCACATTCCTTAAGAATGCTTTTCCTCTCTTTATAAAGAAAGAGATAATTCTTTTATTATGTTTATTTGCTTAATTTAATATGACAATAAATACGATGGGCTACATGGCTAAGGAGAGTGATG
Source organism: Stegodyphus dumicola (assembly GCF_044657685.1). Classification (NCBI taxonomy): domain Eukaryota; kingdom Metazoa; phylum Arthropoda; class Arachnida; order Araneae; family Eresidae; genus Stegodyphus; species Stegodyphus dumicola. The sequence continues at coordinate 85,141,005 of NC_140781.1, forward strand.
CTTTTTGGAGAATTTCCTAAGGCTGTTATTTACGTTACACATGAAAAAACCATTAAACCACCCATCTATCTAACCCACTTCCCGGGACTCAGTATTAAGATAATCACTCTGTTGAATACGCAACTTTATTGTTCGAGCATGTGATTGCAAGGCTTTATTAACATTTTCTGATTCATGCATTATTAAATTCCACGAAGACATACATAAATTTCAAAACTGATTTACTCAATGAGGCAATTAGTTTAGTAATGATTTATCATATCTTGCATCGTATAAATTTGATTTATTTATATAAATATAAAGCGATAATAATGAACTAAAACTATGTATGATACACAGTAAGGATTTTCTACGTCACTTTAAATATTAAATCGTTAATAATCAATTACGCCTTTGATTTGGTTTCTTTAACTTATTAAAGTAAAGCACTCGAGCGCTATCTGCTTAAAAGAAGAGATGCTTTCATAGAGTACTTCCTAAGAAATTTGCTTCGCATTTATGCCACATGGGAGAAAACATACGGAAATGCTCATTCTGCAGGATCTGAGCTACCAGTCGATCTAACTACCAGTGTTCAACAGTCTTACCCACTCATCCATTAGTGCACAAATTCTTTCATTGCAATTATATCCTAAGAACCTTCGTTATTGCGGAACATTACTCAATACCTTTCTTTTTGGTAATTTGGATTATATTCTAATAAAAATATTAATAAATATAAACATATTTTAATTTTTACTACAATTTTTTTAAACAAAATTTTATTTTACTGCCAGTACTTTCGATATTGCTCATATTTCTGGGGAAGGAAGAAACCCCTTTTTTGGCAATAATCAACGATTTTGCAGTCTCGAATGTTATGTATTTTAGAATTAACCGGAACAAATTACGTAAATTCTTAGGAATCCAACTTCAGAATTTTAACCATCTTTGATCCCAAATAACTGAAGATAATTCAGAAAAGAGGAGTCAAGTCTTATTTTCTTACTTTTTGATAAAACAAATATTGAAAGAGACGGTCCCTTAAGTCTAATAATAACTGCAGCTATTTTATGAGTAAGTTGGTGAGGGAATTTTAAACAGAAACAGGATAAAACTTCGAACTGTACGGTAAACGTTGTAATGAAAACTGAACAAAGGCAAACTATAAAGTAATGCACCACCTCTTTGATGTATTTTCTCTTGGGAAGACTACGAAATAGATGTTTGTTTTCTTCCCTATGAACTAACTGTTGCGAGTCGCGTAGATCGCTTTTAATCAGTCGCATACTGAAACCGGCGAATGGATCACAACGCTTTCTTTCTTTTTTTTTTTTTTTTTTTTTTTTTTTAACAGCAAACGTTAATGAAAACCCTTGGTTAAATAAGAAACAGATTACGATTGAGATATGCATTCTGGATATGTGCCAATCTTCGTCACAGCCGGACAAAGACAGTAATAACCGGCGACGCTCTCCAAATCCGCATGGGCTCCTCCGACCTCATGCGCAGAAGTCCCGACCCCTCCAGTCCTCCATGGAGATAGGAAGTAAGAAGTAGGAAGTCTTTTCTTACCTCTCTGAGTCCTCGCATAGAGGAATTGAATAAGAAGAGACTCCATCTCCGCACTATGCCTGATACAGTACTGCTGAGCATTGGTAGCCAAAGGAGGTGCATTTTGTTAACATCCAGAGCATGTTACTTCGACGGCGATTTGGTAGTACTTCCGCACACGACAGTTCCTCACAAATCGAAAAGCGAGGAAACTTCCGCATAAAAGGAACATTCTTTGTCGGATGGGTAAAAAGTGTGTACAGACATTAGGTATTTTTTGGAAGCAGGCAAGAAGAAAAAATGAGCAATCTCCTTCGCCGGGAATCGAACCGCGGACCTATGAAATACCGGCCCGGCGTGCAGTACCACTACACCACGAAGGCACACCAAGGTGGGAGAAATACCTTATATACTCCCCCTTTTAAAGGGCGATTGGGCTTTTCAGGGGATCCAGTCGCCAAATCCTGGGTGTGGAGAGTCATCATCCATCACCCTTTTAGTTCGGGTGCCACTATAGAGACAATAGGTATTTTTTGGAAGCAGGCAAGATGAAAAATGAGCAATCGCCTTCGCCGGGAATCGAGCCATGGACCTCTGGAATACCGGCCCAGCATGCATAACCACTACACCACGAAGGGACGCCAAAAAAGGTGAGAGAAATACCTTCTAAGTGATTTTGGTTATTAATTTGTTTTATAAAATTCTCTAATATATTTGCATAAATTGTAAATAATTCAGTATCTATGCATCAGTTGTATATATATTTTTTTTACTTCATGGTTAATGATTAACAGAGTTGTAAAGAAAAATATCAAAATAGAGTTCTCTTTCTCACTTTTTTAAAATTTTATTTAGCGACGTGTTTCATTGGCAGATAAATGTAATACAAAATAATGAATGAAAAATCTTTGTCATTCAATATGTATACTGTTGAATGAAGCGTAACCAATTTTTATTTCTTAATTTAATCCTTAATAAAAGGAGAAAAAAATTGAGTAGTGGTCTGCTAATTTTAAAACGGTTTCAAGACATGAAAAAATCATCATCAATGTTATTAAACGATTTATCAATTCATTTTGCATGTTATTACCTTTTAATTTTTTTACAGTATGTAAATTTCAGATATTTGTGAATCTAGATCAATTAATTGTTTTAACTGTTTCAAAAATTGAAGCTGTATTGGTATGCAGAAGGAGACAATCAAGATCGCGATATGATGACAATGGTTATTTATTATATTATCAGACAAGTATCAAACTGTGTAAATTTTCTAAGAGAAGCATTTCATCCCATTTTAAGTATGTAAAGTGGACACTTTAATTAAAAAGAAAAAATTTGCATATCATAAGCAATTTTTCAGCATTGCTGTAAATATTTATTTCTGAAACTGTTTGTGAAATGTAGAGAAAAAATACATTTCTTAAGAAGAAAATTATAATTTATGAACGAAATATTAGTTTTTACACAATACTTTTGTAAAGAGGATTAATTTACTAAGACAAAGTATAAGACAGCCATCCATCGAGAACCAGATTTGATTAAGTGTTATCTATGTTCATAGAAATTTTAAAAAATGAAATATACACACTTGAATTTTCTTTTACTACTAAACTATTTTATTTTCAACTAGCGTATAAGCTCTCATATACAAGCGAGTTAGTATAAATCAGATAGATGGAATTACAGAAATACGTCACTTGATTTTAATTTTATAAATATGAAGTTAAGTAAAGTAGGATATGTTTGACTTAGATCACAGAATAAAATCTGCTAAAGAAATGTGAGTACTATTAAATATACAAGCACTAACTTGAAAGTAAAAGAAAGTAAGGAAACTGATAAGTGTATTTTTCAGGAAATTACCATAAATGACAAAATAAGTCGGAAGTGAAAAAGGTATATCTTTCATCAATATTTTCAGCACTATTCAATTTCCCAAAAGAAACATGATCTAAATTAAATCTGTTGGTATAGTACCAAATACGTGCAAAACCATGGCTTCCCGCAAATTTTGGGCAAAAGTGTTTTCGTAAGTCGTTTTATCGTAAGGATTTCACTGAAAGAGAACAGCACTATTTAACTAATTAATTTTTATTTTTGCAATACTCTACACAGGGTTTTTTAAATAACCCTTATATATAAAATATAAAAATTAACATCAGTGCCTAGTTTTGTAAAATATTGATTAATTCATAAAGTAAATGTGTGCTTAAAATTAATTGAACTAAACGTACCTCAAGAATAATGACATTCATATATTGCATATAATGCTATTTCATATTTCAAATAGGAAAAATATATACTGTACGTTCACGAATACCATGCGCCACCGAATAAGACGCACACCCGATTTTTTTTCGATGTACCAAAAAAGGAAAAATGCCCACGAAAATGGCGCATATAATTTCATCAAGCCCACTGAAAGCTTAATTTACAGAAAAATTTCTTTTTTCTTGATTACGAGCATAAAGAAATAGGATACCGATCGACGGTTATCGGGAAAGAAATCTAAGGTACCACCTGCAGCTTTTGCAGCTCCTGCCTAAGTACGTAGCAAGACATGCCCAGTAACACTTTAATTTAATTGGAAGGAATAAATCGGTTGGCAGAATTTAATTCTACGGCAGAAAGAAAAACTGCTTGTCTAAGTACGTTATATAAAATTTTATTTGTTAAACAACAACGTCAATCAACAACAATCTCTGCACTAATTATGGATTTAAAAGACCCGAGTTATTCTTTAAAATCTACTGGTAATCTATCAAAGGTTAGCTTACCACACCATGACACTTCTTCCCAATTTTTCAGTCTGGAAACACAGTGTAAATTGTATACTTCCTCGCCTTCTGCGCTGCTGTCATCACTGATGTTTTCCGAAATGCCGGTATTCTCTTCTTCCTCATCATCCCACACTGCACAATCCTCACTTTCGTCCATACAGTTTGATATTCTGCACTTTGTGAACTCTGAATAACATGTTCTTGCGAAATTTCATTCCAGGCGGCTTTGATCCATTCACACATTCGAGTTATTTCGAGGTTCTTGGTGCGACCAGTCGGTGCCAGTGCGTAATTTCCAGCGGCCATCCATTCCGTGTACATTCTTTTCAGTGCTGCTTTAAATAGGCGATTAATGCATATAGTGGCTGCTGGCTGCTAGTGGCGATATATCATTTACAAATCCCTGGCCAGGATTTATTATTTGAGAGAGTATGGTAGCATCATATCAGGTTATATTTTCTGGGGTTACCGTGTAAGGTTTTCCTTATTTCGCATAACAAATTTATTTTAAGTTTGATACCTATTCTAGACTTCTCAACTTCCCCTCACATTCTCTCGCCAGGATGTAAATTTAAAGTGAAGTGAAGTGCTTATTTAAACGGGTGAATATCTGAGTTGTTCAGAGCGTGTTTCGCTATCCAAGCGCACGTTTTGTTGTTATTTCGCTGTTATGGTAGTAAGCTTCTTGGCCTTATCAGATTTAGTATCACGCCAGTTAGGTTCCTGTGAGCCCACCTCTTAGGCGTAACTTAAGTGATATCTTGTACTTTTTATTTTAGGCTTGACTTACATTATATTCTACGTTTTGTTTTCACCGGAAGTTGACGGTATTTCTGTAACGCACGAAGACCGTGCCTTTCTGTTAACTATTTAGAATTAATAAAGGGTTATTTTTACTTCACACCTATGCAAGAATTCGCCAGGTCATTATAGGGTCTATTCTAGTGTATGTGGAACAAAAGAGGTAGACTATTTGACCGTAGCTTCTAAAAAAAGTAATTTATGCCGAGCAACATGCCTCTACCTGGCCTATATTGCTTTGTTTCGCGTAAGCCGCGCACCTTGATTTTTCCCATTAAAATTATCAAAAAACCTGCGCGTGGTATTCGTGAACATACGGTATATTACCTTATGTTAAATTTCTCATATGTCGGATATGAATTATAGTAGTTTAAGTTAGTCATTTCATAAAAATGAAATGCAATTGCAGAGCATTTCTTCAAATAAAGATATACCTTATTTCATAATGAAGATACACTTCAGAAAAAAGAAATATTTTGTACAAAACACGAATTTATATTGGAGAAAAAATCTTTATGCATATAAAGTACGCAATTAATAAAAATACTGATAATTTTTGCAATTCAGTTTATTGGTGAATAAACGAAAGTTTTGCAACAGCAACCAAACTTTTTGTATACAGCATTAGGTCTGTGATAGTATAGACGTTCAATACCTTTACTAAAAACTTGATATTACATTCAATCATATTACTTACATAATATGTTGCTTATATCAATTTTACCAATATTGTAATTTAAAGGACCATCATTGTGCAATTTGCATAACCTGTCCACATTAATATAGATTCTTGATTGTCCTCTTGCACAATCTCTGCATCACCTTGAGGCTGGTATTGCTTCCTCTCTATACAGAAGCGTTTCTCACTGAGCTACTTTTGTAATCGTCTTTAAAATGCAGTACAAAATTATAAATACTACTTAATGATAAAACAAGATCTGATTGTTTTTATCAACCAGCTGAAGAATTAATTAAATTTTCTTGTGCTGATGAAGCTACATTTTGTTCATGAGCTTGTAGGTATTTTTTTGGAAGCAGGAGAAATGAAAAATATGCAACCGCCTTCGCCAGGAATCGCACCACGGACCTCTGAATTACTGGCCCAGCGTGCTACCGTTGCACCACGAAAGCACGCTAGGGAAGTGGGATAAATACCTTATATACTCCCCTTTTTAAAGAGCGACTAGGGTTTTAGGGGACCTAGTCGTCAAATCCTGGGTGCGGAGAATCATCATCCACAACCCTATTTTAGTTCGGACGCCACTTGTAGAGACATTAGGTATTTTTTTAAAGCAGGAGAAATGAAAAATATGCAACCGCCTTCGCCGGGAATCGAACCACGGATCTCTGAAATACCGGCTCAGCGTGCTACCGTTACACCACGAAGGCACGCTAGGAAAGTGGGAGAAATACCTTATAAGCTGTTGAGTCAGATACAGTTTGTTTAGTAATCTTTTTATCCACATGAATTGTGAACCCAGTCACTTCTTATAAAATAATAAGGGCAGAGCATTAAAAATTTAAATGGTGGAAATCTAGCAACCAAGGTCAGTTTTATGATTCTTTGAAATCTGGATAAATATAAGTATACTTGTGCTTTCATTTATTGTTAGACTCGCATTCATCCTTTGACTTTTATTACCTACTAAAACTACATTTTAACATAAAATATTAAATGTTAGCTATATATAAATGTTCGGCTTTATTAAGACAAATTTAACATTAAGAACTTTATTTTCATTTCTTTTCTGATATGTATGCTTTAAAAAATGTCTAAATATCACTTGAATTTCTCTTCAGTAATATGTTTTACTTCTAATGAGGAGGAAAAGACAATATTTGCAAGACAAGAGTACCTCTTTAAAATTCAAATTATTTATGGAAGAAGTTTCTAAGTTATATTTTCTTTAATTATTTTGAACATGCTAATTTCTCTAAGAAAACATATTTAACATTAAAAATTTTAAGAACGAATTAATTTCCTTTGTCAAATTCAAAATCTTTTTTCTAAATGTAAGAACTAAATACTTGCTCGTTAAGCATTCGCTGGAACTTCTGGTCGAAATCATTCTATCATTTAGCCATCTCATTTCTGAGAGCGTTTTCCAGGGAAGGGAGGATGACGAAGAGCAACTGAAATTATACTCACAAGAAAGGGGAAAAATAGCACTCATACATCTAAACCTTACATAGGATTCAAATGCACACCCTTGATTTCGGATTATCAATCAACGTCCACTATCTGTCATATCATCTAGGGCAGCTTAGTGTTAGTTAATATAATTTTGGTTTCAAGGCCTATACATGTAATAAATAGCCCATTTTCAAGACATATTCCTGAACTTGGCGAACTTCTTAATATATGGCAATCAGTTTTCCTTTCCCTTCCATCATGAAGCGGAACAAAAGGCACCTCGTTCCTACCTTTTTACACTGTGCATGAGCGGATAAAAAAGTCACATCGTTTCTACTTCCAAATAATTTTAGCAAAGTGTTTAAACCACATCTGATGTTTTATCGTTTTCAACAAATATGCCAAATTTCAAATCGCGCCAATATATAAATTTACATATCTTCGGAAATTTTGAATTTAAAACGGTAATTTTTTGCAGGTATGCTTAGAAATAAGTCTACTTTACGATGATGGTAAGAATTTTGTAGATTACAATTCAAAATTTCTTTTGAAAAATTTATAAAAATTTTTTAAAGTACGAAATTTAAAAATAAATCATAAAAAATGGGTGAATTTTATTTGTAATGAACCTGAATTTCGAAATGTCAAAGGAAGAATCAAATAAGCTTAATAAAAAAAGAGAGATTAATAAATATATACCAAACTCAATTAACATTGAGGAACTAAAATTTTGAGAGCTAATTTTTGTAAAAACTACTCGTGCGATTTTTACGAAACTTTGTTTGTTTGGCGTAATTTGAGTCGTAGAATTGAAATATGGAAAAAAATTGGTATGTTATTTCAGAAAAAGTCCGATTTTGTGTCAAATTACCTATATTAGAACGATGCTATATATAAATCTAATATAGTAGATCCTAAGTCGCGCTTTCGAGACATGAAAAACGCAAGTTGAATTTCGTCAATCGGTCTAGTAGAACGGGAGATATAGAACTGTCCCATTTTTTTTTCTTTTCTTTTTTCCCCCGCAGTGTACAGTTATGATAAATTATAGCAACAATAAAGTTAATATTGAAATAATAACTATAATAATAATTTTTGTCGGTAAATAAGCTTTCATGATATGTCGGATAAAACAGATTATAAGGTATATGCTTTGGATGTCTTTCAACCTTTTTCTCATTCATAATGCTCTAACAGTGTCATAGCTATTTGAATATCTTTTTCTCGATCCTCTGCTTTTGAACTAAATGGTGAGTGCAGTAACACTTAACGCATTCTATAGTACGAAATGCAGCTGCTTATTATTTGTTTAGAAAGCTTAAAGTGAGTGTTTTCAAAGAGTTCTAAATATTAATCTCTTTTTCCTCCAGTAATTCACAGAAATACTGCTATACTTCTCTGAAATTCAATAAAACAGCAATCTATGTTTTGAAATTTATTTTTATATTTTTCTTATCTTCTTTCCATCTCTCCATCGCTTTAAGTCTGGTGTATCCATATGTTTGTTCGCACATTTATCGGTAGAGGACATTATCTTCGCGTGAAAAACAAAATATGATACATCACATAAGTTTCACTAAAGGCCCTCTGGTCTAAAACTAGAAAATCAGTAAACGAAGTTACTTCTGGAAGGATTCTTAAGTGAAGTAAGCAGAAACTTTTTAATTTTAAATGAAGATTTCTATGGAGAAAGATTTAATTACAAATTCTACTCAGATCTCGGAAATTATGTTTTTTAAAGTGACTTAAATATATGTAAATAAAAGGTGAAGAATTAAAAAAATCTTTATTCATAATTATTAAATTTCATTTCCATACTGAACAGATAATATTTAATTATAATATTTTTGTGCAGGTAAAAGCCAAAATTATTAAATCTGATTTAGATAACAAGTTTTATGCGGGGAAAAGTACATTTTGCTTTAAACTCAACTCTGCTCGATTTAACTCAATTAATTTAATACTTTTTTATAGTTTGTAAACTTGTTTTCTGCGGTTAGAAAACTCATAAGAAGGTCTAAGTTTCTAAACTTCTTTATCTTGATTTTTGATCCTTTGACATGTATAATTAAACAATAATTAAATTGCCTGCAAATTGCATGCTTTGCTTTTTACTAAATACAATTTTAAATTTTATCTCTTTAAAACTTAGCTGAGAGCTAATGTTCCGAATTTATTAAATGAATCCCATTCTCATCATTACATTTTAATAGTAATAAAAGAAGTATTACCGTGAATTTAAAAGGCATAAAATGCTTTTGAAAAATAATGCCTTTAATGTTCCTTTTTAATATTAATTTCGAATGAACATTTAATTTGTTCTTTTAAAATTTTGATACACTTCCAATCCAATTTTATCAAAATTTCACCTCTTGGCTTCATCTCTTCACTATTCGTCTTATTTCAGTCGTTCATTAGTTATTTCAACTCTCGTTTGTATCTCTTAGTTTCGCTTCAAGAGAAGAGACGAAAGTTTATTTCAAGATGAAGACCCTAATGCTTATTTTATTGTTGGGATTTGTACTTTGGTGTGACTATGCAGAGGCTGGATTATGCAGTTGGATATGTCGCAGTGTGTGTCCGATACCGGGAGTATGCCATGTGGCTTGCAAGCTGTTATGCACTGATCCAGTTAGTGTGTAAGTATTACTTCCTGTCTTTATAATCTTTAATTTACATTCTGTATGTAAAACAAGAACATTTTAATAATAAATACCTCAGCTTCGAATGCTTTAAAATGTATTTATGCATTTCTAACGCTAACAATCAATGTGCTTTTAAGCAGGGACGAATTAGAAAAATCTAGAGGCTAAGCACGGAGCTTTAAATGTAAACAGAAGTTTTTGTAGCAGCCACTTGTAGATGTTCAAAACAGAAAATTATAACAAACTAAAACTGAGATTTTCTCATAAAATCTTTCAACAATAAGCTGCTTGCCTTTTGGCTAAAGTAACGATGCGATTACTACAGTATCATGACTCAAATCTACAACAGACTGGGGTTTATACTTACTGGCGAACGGGCTGGCTGCATTCTTGGTTTTCTTGATTTTCTCAACGTGTAACATGAATACGAGGCAGTTCCCTTAGAATGTCCTCCACGAAGGCATTCCTGCTCATTCCTGTATGTGCTTTGCTATATTCAGTTAATCTAACCTTTATACTTATTGAACTTGGCCAAACCTTCACGGTAACTCTTTCACAGCTATGGCGAATGACTTCTACAGGCAAGGCGGCAGAATCACGGAAAAAAGCTCCAATACACTGACTACCAATAAGTATTTGGACACCTATGCAAATGACGATATCTGCGGTTCTAAGGTACATCACGGACTTCGCCGGTATATATCGTGTAGGAAGGGAGGATATAGAACTGTCCCATTTTTTTTCTTTTCTTTTTTCCCCCGCAGTGTACAGTTATGATAAATTATAGCAACAATAAAGTTAATATTGAAATAATAACTATAATAATAATTTTTATGGATAAACGAGCTTTCATGATATGTCGCATAAAACAGATTATAAGGTACATATATGCTTTAGTCGCATGCAAGATGCCTCGCAGTTCGGAGCTCTCTGATTTCGAGAAAGGTATAATTATCGGGTATCACAAATGTGGCCGATCCTTAAGGGACATATCTAGCGATCTGAACTACCCAAAATCGACAGTGGCCTATGTGATTAAGAAGTGGAAGGTGAGCAGTGATTGTCGGAATGTGCCCCGAGTCGGAAAACCAACGAAACTGGGAGATAGAGACCTACGAGTGCTGTCCAGAGAAATTCGGAAGAACCGCACCCAAACGATGGCCCTCATCCGCGAGGAGTTTCAACAGACATCCGGGAGTATTGTTTCAATGAATACCATCCGTAAGGAAGCACATCTGCTTGGTTTTCATGGTCGTGCTGCTGTCCATAAGCCTTTGATCACAAAGTCCAACCGCGCTGCTCGGTTAATGTGGTGTAAAGCACATCGAAATTGGACCTCAGATCAGTGAAAACGGGTTCTTTGGAGTGACGAATCAAGTTTCACCCTTTACCGTTCGCATGGCGGGGTCTGGGTTTGGCGTCTACCTGGAGAACGTCTCCTGCCAGAATGCATTGTGCCAACAGTCAAGTTCGGCGGAGGTGGAATTACGGTCTAGGGGTGTTTCTCCTGGTATGGGCTGGGACTCTTGGTCCCCATTCATGGTAAGCTCAACTCCGATGCCTACTGCACTATTTTGGATGACAATGTGCTTCCTACGTTGTGGCAGTTTTACGGGTTGGACCCCTGTTACTTTCAGGACGACAATGCCAGTTGTCATGTTTCGACGTTAACCAAGGCTTGGTATGGTGCCAATGGAGTTCATCGAATGGACTGGCCTGCCCAAAGTTCAGACCTGAACCCTATCGAGAACCTCTGGGACGAGTTGCATCGCCGAATTCAGGGGTGCACTACCCGTGCAAAATCGGTGAAGAAACTTCTATGTCTTCTCCAAGCCGAGTGGAAGAAAATACCACTAGCTGTCATACAAAGACTTGTGGAAAGTATGCCCCGGAGGGTCCACGCTGTAATTACCTCTCGTGGAGGCTCTACCAACTATTGATTTTGAATAAAGTTAGTTTTACTTTTCTATCACAGGTGTCCAAATACTTATTGGTAGTCAAGTGTAGACTCATTGTTAAGATTGCATCCTAATTTTAAACTACGCCTCCGGCTCTAAAAATTGGTATAAATATCTGGTTCTAGTGAGTATTGTGCCATAGAACCTAGGATAATAAGTAACCTAAAATTGACTGTTATATAGTTGGTTGGGATTTTTAATATGGCACAACACAAGAGTCTGCCTAAAGGAAGGGAAGCCAACGTTGAAAACTTTTTTAAGAGAAACTTGCTCGTATTTATGTAATACATAGGAAAAACTTCGAAAACTAATCATGATGCCAGCCCTTTCGCCTGGGTTCGAACCAGCGTCAGACTACCAGTATTTAGCAGTTTTAATTACTTTGCCATCGGTGAGACTAAAATTAGCTGTTATTGAAACTTCAGTCATAATTATGACCCCGTAAGATAAAAGAATTTTTTAGTTTTAGAGGAATTTTAAGAGTTTCTTAATTTGCAATTTTTTTTCAGAGAATTTACTAAAAATTGCATTTAACTTTTTTTACATTAATATCTACAGCATTATGTGAAACAATGAAAACATTATTTTGTTTTTAATTCGAATTTGAGGGAAATAATGTCAGGACGCAAGACATGCTAGAAACATACTATATCAATAATAGAATGCTATAAGTCGTTTCTTGAGCAACACTGGGTTTGAACTGCGCGAATTCGATCATGCGCGTAATTGTTTTTTATGATAAATGTTTAGCAAAATGTTTTATAGATGTGTAATAATTTGAAAAACTTAGTTAACAAATTAACTACCCTACAAATATATCGAAACGGGAATAATTATTATGCTTTGAATGTTAAAAGTAATGTAGATATTGGGATATTTACCATCATAACACTAATGTGTAAACGTGTAACATGAAACATTGTCCAAGACGTTAGTATGTAAGTTCGTGCAAACTTAATATGGTACAGTTCATTGTGTCAAAAGTATAGAAAAACTGAAGCTAAGTCACATGCTTATATAAATAATTACAGCAGACAAGTGTTGCCAGATCGTGCGATTTTTCATAAATTTTCTACTTTTCACAAACCTGTGCTACTAAAATCTGTGCAATGCTATCTTGCTACATTTTTGCTACTTCTTCATTTCCTTATGCTACGTTTTGCAACTTAAAGATTTTTTTATGTATCATAAAACGCTTATATGTTAAAATAACGTATGTATTGAAATTAATTTATAATATATATATAAAAAGCAATATAGTTAGACTTAGACAGAAGCTGATATCTGGCAGTTCTGAAATATAGCCCAGATGCAAACAGTTTTAAGCGTTAGTCGCTCATGTTTTCGCATATTTGATAGCTTTATTTAATCTTTTAGTAATGTCGGTATGCGTACAAAATCTACATCTAATCATAGCTGCTGTGTTAACTAAAGCGTGAATTAGGAGTGACATGTAAAAAACACCACCTTTCAAAATGCTTGGGTTAAAATACCCATGTTTGAGAATTCGCTAGAAAGCATGAAAACAACAACATTATATTTTATTGGAAGTAATGTAAATATGAACTGAAGGCAACCAAAGCTGATTTAAAGAAGCACGGAATTTCAAAACTTTAAAAGCAAAACTCTCGACAAATCAAAATAGCATAAAAACTGCATTTGAAATTTGCATTTGAACAGCATAATTGAAACTTCCTGTATTAGTTGCTTACCATGCGTTCATACAGTCCATCGACCATTGAAGTAAAAATTTTAAGAAAGGAATGTCGTCAGATTTGTCATCTAAGACTTTGCATTTATGCAGGACAAAATACCGAGCATTGATAAAGAAAGTCATTTCTCCTGAATTGCTCATAAAGCAAGTAATTCCAAATTAAGAAATCCTCATTTTCTCTCACATTGGATGAGTCTACAGATATTTCATGCTGCAAGCATTTATGCTTATGTGTTATTCATTTTAATGAAAAATAAAATAAAATAGCAACACAGATTTTAGTCATTAATTTTTTATGACACTAGATAAGATATTTTCACAATACATATATGATTATTATAAACCCTTCATATGAATGTGATTACAGTAAGTCATTTCGAGGTAATCATTTCTGAAAATGGCCTGTATTTAAAAGAATATAAATTAGCGCTTTAAAACGATTACTTACACAAAAAATCAAAATTATCTGGAATCATGACTGCTTGCCTTAGAGAGTATTCACTGTATTTGTTCTATGATATATCAAATGCTACTTATGAAATGATACTGTAATTATGCTGAAATGATGAGTTGAATCTAGTGATGGTGTTGAAAACGTCCTTTGTCGTAGTTTTTTGTCCATTTGCATCCAGTTTAATGCAACACTGTAATATCCGGCGAAGCTACGTTGTCGGAAGACCGCTGAAAAGCGCGCAGCGCGTTAAGTTGCATATAAATGCATATGAATTTTAGTTTCTTGCTTAGAGAAAAAGTGTGTAACAAAGGATGCAGTTTTTATTCATATGTACACATGCAGAATAGTACTAAAATAAATGTGATACATAAAATGGAGTTATTTTGATGCCGAAGGCTTCATAAGATTTTATTAATTCGTCTCATGACTCACTGACCTTTTTATTACTTGAAACTTCATTCACTGCCTTGTAACTAGAACACGTTCCTCGTTAGAATATAGTATCTTCTTCTTCTGCAATGGCTAGACAGCCCAGGATGGGCCCTTGCCTTCCTCAGAATTGAATTCCAAGCTCTTCTATCCCTGGCCATGGACATCCAATTGGTTATTTTTAAAATTCTTAAGTCTATTTCCCAAACAGTCGAGCCACCTTAGTTTAGGTCTCCCTCTTTTTCGGGTGTCGAATGGTCTGGCAGAGAAGATCTTTTTAATTACTCGATTTTCATACATTCTGCCCAGGTGTCCTACCCATTTAATTCTCTGAATCCTTATATATTATACTATATCTATTTCTTTAAAGGATTTATAGAGTTCAGAGTTAGTTCTTCTTCTCCAGATAATGTTACATTTTATGCCACCAAAAATACTTCTCAAAATTTTTCTTTCAAAGACAGAAATGACACTTGAGCTTTTTCTGTCATTGCCCAGGTCTCAGCAGAGTATGTAAGAATGGGTCTGATTAAGCTTTTGTAAATTAAAAATCTTCGTTTTTCTGCTAGTGAAGTTAGACTTCAAATATTTTTTGAAACCGAAAAAACATCGGTTAGCATCTGTGACTCTACTACGGATCTCGGGCATTAAATCATTGAGAGTATTAACTTCTGATCTTAAATATTTAAATTTGCTAACAGTTTCAAATTTGTAATTCCCACTTTCAAAATAGGGACTGCTGTTATTACCACTTGGCATGTATTTAGCTTTATTTTGGTTGATTGCTAGATGCATTTTGATGGCTGCAGTCTCTAAAGATGTAAAAGCCTCTCTAAGTGACTCAAGAGTGCGTGCAACTATGTCAATATCGTCAGCAAACGCAAAAATCTGAACAGACTTGTTAAAGGTAGTTCCACGAGTATTAATGTGGGAGTCTTTTATGATTTTTTGGGAGGGCAAGGTTAAAAAGCAAGCAGGCCAGTGCATCACCCTGTCTGAGCCCATTTGAAACAACAATAGGCTCAGAAAGATTATTCTGGATTTTAACCCTAAGTTTTGTCTCAGTAAGAGTAATGGTCACCAAATTTATACGTTTTTCAGGTATTGCAAATTATCTCATAGCTTCAATTAAATATTTTCTGTTTATTGAATCGTAGGCAGTCTTAAAATCAATAAAAAAATGGTGCGTTGCAATGCCATATTCATTAGCTCTTTTCCAAAATTTGCCTAATGTTAAAAATTTGTTCTGCTGTAGATCTTCCTTTGCGGAAACCACATTGGTAATCACCTACAATATTTTCTGTATAAGTTACTAGTGTACTAAAAAGTATCTTGGAAAACAGTTTGTAGAAAACACAAAGGAGACTGATTCCCCTGTAGTTGGTACATTCCAAAATGTCTCCTTTTTTATGTATAGGACAGATGATGCTCAGTTTCCAATCTTAAAATTTCTTGGTTCCAAACTGATTCGATGAGGAGGTGTATTTCCTCAATGTTTTGACCTGAAGCACTTTTAATGAGTTCTGAAGTAATTAAGTCAGGGCCTGGGGCCTTGTTATATTTGAGCTTTTTAATTCCTTCTCTAACTTCTGCCAAAGATGGTGGCGGGATACTATCGGTGTTTACAGAGGTAGTTGGGTAGGTTGAACACCCATCCCGTATGTGGTCATTCAACAAATTACTAAAGGTGCTCATTCCACCTGTGGAGTACATCTTTTCTGTCATTTAGGATGATGTTATTTTTGTCTCTACAGGCAGTAGTTCTAGGCTTAAAATCCTTGTGGCCAAGATTAATTTCACGATAGAAAGTACGGCTTTCATTGGACTCCCTCCAGATGTTCAACATTCTTAAATAGGCCATCGTGAAAGCGTCTTTTCTTAAGCTGGTGGATCTTCTTCTCCTGTTTTCTAGATTCCTCAACAAAGAGTCTTGAATGTCGCTTTTGGACCATAATTTTATAAGCAACTCTTTTTGCCTGTGTAACAAGGAATCATTCATTATCAAACCAATCCCTTGGTGTGTGTTTTTCCATATATCCCAGTGTGTTGTCAGCTGAATGTGTGATCGAGTCTTTGAGGCAAGCTCCACTTATTTTCCACGGTTTCCAGTTCGATCATGTTTTTAGATCTTAGTTCTCCCTTGACTGAGGACTGGAAATTTCGTTCAGTTGCCTCAGTTTTCAGCTTTTCACAATCAAACTTTTTGCCTTTCTCCCTGTATCTTTCGGGCGTTTGAAATTTGAGCAATTAGTTTAACAATAACCCAAAAGTGGTCGGAATCACAGGTGGCGCCTCGATAAGTTCTAACATCCTGGATATCCGAAGAATGCCTAAAATCGATGAGTACGTGATCAATTTCATTCCAAGTTTCTCCATCAGGTGAGCTCCAAGTCATCTTGTGTATTCTCTTGTTGCTGAACACAGTGCTTGAAATTATCATGTTGTGTTCAGCAGCAAAAAGTACTAGTCCTTGTCCATTGTCATTAGTACTATTATGTAAGCCATGCTTTCCAATTGTTGGTCTAAATTCATCCTCTTTACCCAATTTAGCATTCATATCTCCCATAATAATTTTAATGTCATGCTTGGAACAAGATCTGTATAACAGATATGTATATCTTTGGATTTCTTAACAGTAAGATTTTTTACGCGGTGGGGTAGTTATCCCCACGCCCAACCCCCAACCTAGAAGACCAGTCCCCTGATATAATCCCCAGGGGCAGAGTGCCCGGCTATACCCCCAGACGCTGGTTACCTATTTTAGTCGCCTTTTACGACATGCATGAACTACATTGGGACTATTCTTTCACACCCGGTCACCACACGGGTGAGAATATAGTATATTCTCCAAAATTTGTAACTCTTCTTCAATTAAATCGAGACCGTCCGTCAAACTTAGAACTGTCGTAGGCCTTTTTCAGTGGATGTTGGTCTGGCCGGCTTTTTCAGTAGCAATTTGCTCAAGTATCTCTGTGAGCTCATTTCTTGCCAGCTCTAACTGAGTCCAACAATTCGCTGGTATCATCAATGTCAATTTCCATATCTAACTGCCTGGCAAGATTGACAAATTGTTGTATTATATTATCAGTTTCTGGTGTTGTTTTCGTCCCGTTTTTGGAAAAAGCATGAACAGACCTTTCTTCCCAGACACCATTAAATGTTTCTTGTGAAATGTCAAGTTCCTCCGACGATTTTTACGCAATTTAAAATGCTGAATTTTGAAAGTAACCGAAAGAGAAGAAACTAAGCAACCCCATAACTTTGAGTTCATGTAAATCGGATTATTATTGTACCTTAAACTAATTATAGATACCATATGAAAATGTATCATACCTTATGATGTAAGTGCACCCAAAATGCAAAGAGCTGAATTGCTTGTTAGGCGAAACAGATTTTTTAATGCAATATTGTTTCCAGCATTAATTTATGAATACGACTAATTAAACGATCTGCCATAAAAGTCTGATGAATCATTCACTGGTACATAGACTAAGCTGCAGTGAAGCAATCAGCCCGCCTGCATTTTTACTTTGTCATAATAAAGTAAACATGTGACACTTGATTATTACTGTATGCTTATTTGTGTCAGTAAATTATATTTTTCATCAAAATGGGCAATTCGTATGCTTAGCGTTATAATTGCATACAGTAGGTTCTCAGTTAACTAGGCTAACGTGATTAAACAGAAGTCACGGTTAATCCGATAACAATTAAAAATGCAGGAAACAGGAATAACCCATATTATGATTAATAGAAAAACACTATTAACAATTTACCTTCATTTTTAAGCAGCTTAATTTAAGGAATAAGTTCATTGGGCTATGTAAATTAAATTAACTTTCTAAACATGAAAGCACATGAAAGCAGGAAAAACAATATTTCTCTTTATAAGTACTCTTGTATTTCGATAGAAGTCAATGGGAAACAGAAGTACGCTTAACATATTTTTGTGATTTAACAATTTATTTTTAAGGAAGCATTTAACAATGTTCATATGATCCAGATTATAGTAGTTAAATTACTGTTGTGGATAAAAACAGTTCTTAAATATTGGCATTATCTGCTACCACTGCTCTTATTCCAAACAATTTCTTCATCATTTTTTATTTCCTGCAACAATTTTGCTTTATTTTGATGGTTCGCGATAACAATTTCTATCATTGCGCAATCAAGAAACTTTTTTATAGACAAGGTCTGGTAAATTCTCCAACCGGTTAATCCTCTCCCGATTAATCGGAACTTGACTGCATATAACAGCGATAACATTTCGGCTAAGAGAATATTAATATAGGTGTTGAAAGATAGTTAATTCATCTTGTAAACTGACGCCGTAAACTTATGTATAGTATCGATAAAGTAAGACTCCGAGCTTCCGGAATGGAAAAACTAAGACAGGTTGTTTTTTTTTAGATTTATTTAAGAACTTAACATACGCTTTCTTGGTTAATTAAAAAGTACCATTACAGCATTACTGCAAAAGGAGAGAGACATCAGCTTTCCCGACGCTCGGACATGTCTTATACCCTCTCAACATTTCCCAGACAAAAGCAACCTTTTTACCCTTACAAAATGAGTCAACGGAAAACCGCTAAGAGGGTGTCCATAACAAGGTTTTCTTGATCCTTTCACCGGCCCCCTCCGTGGACACTGAAGTTAATTCCCATGAGATCAGGAAGTTCTCTAAGGACAAACACCTGCTGTGTTGTTCTCTCCCAGAGTGAGCTGTTGTCCTCTCTCTGGTAAGTCCAGTTTCTCTGGTAAGTCCAGTTTCTCTGGTAACTCCAGTATCTGGTAAGTCCAGTATCTCCAAAATACCTAATGTCTCTACAGTGGCGACGGAACTAAACGGGTGGTGGATGATGACTCTCCACACCAAGGATTTGGCGATTGGGTCCCCTAGAAACCCCAGTCGCCCTTTAAAAGGGAGAGTATATAAGGTATTTCTCTCACCTTCTTGGCATGCTTTCGCGGTGTGGTAGTCTGCACGCTGGGCGCGTATTCCAGAGGTCCGTGGTTCGATTCCCGGTGAAGGCATTGCATATTTTTCATCTTTTCTGCTTCCAAAATACCTAATGTCTCTACAGTGTAATTGCTTTATTAACGGGGGCGAAATTTACTCTGTGGTCATAAACCTGTCGTCCTCATTCCTTTCATTGTATTTTTGCGCGTTTTCAATTTTGGTATTGACAGTTTCGAGGTTGATATGGACGCCGGTGCATCGATTTTTGGTCCGGTTCTCGAGTAAATAGCGTCCTGTGTCCAATTTTTTCTTAACGACTGCAGTCTGGTATTTCAGTTTAGCTACTTCAAACTCTCTTCCTCCTCTCCTAATTCTACCTTGCCTCTCTTCTTCTTCTATTCTAATTCCATCCTGCCTCTAATCTCTTTCTCTCTATCTTGTCTCTCTTTCTTTTCACTTTTAATTCTATCCTGTTCCTCATTTTCCCTCTCAGGCCTCACTGAAATGATATTTTCCAAGAGATTTTTGGCAAGGTTCTTCTTCGTAGACTTTGTTAGTCACAATCTAACAAAGTCTTAACATAATAACGATAATGGATCTAAGACTTTGTTAGATTGTGACTAACAAAGTCTTAGATCCATTATCGTAAGCTTAGATCCGGCATTTTCTCGTAATTCCTCAGCTAAGATTTTAAGATCCTATTTTCAAACTTTAGCTGAGAATACCATGATATAACCACAACTTATGATCAAAATCTAATGACTCCCTCTCTCTCTTTATATATATCTATATATAGATCTAGTATTAGCGAAAATGCTTCTTTCAAAATGAATTCTTTGGTACTCTACCTTAGTTATAAATCCCATCACTTCATGGAACTATAATTTTGGCCTAACTTAATTTGCCAGTTTGTCATCATCACTCCTACTTGAGTAAAAGACGAAACACCTTCGCATTTATTAATTATTGTTCATTGAACGGGAGTTATTTTGTTCCCCTTGAAAAGTCAACTAATTTACGATCAATAGCGATAATTACTTGTTTTTAATTTTTAATTTCTTTTTCAAAATTTTAAATTTTGTTATTCATGATTTAAATTCAAGTCCCCGTAAAACTTTTTTTTTTTTTTTTTTTTTTCATAATTTACATTCAAGTTACTTTAAAACACAATTTTTGGAATTAAACTTCCTACATATAGGTTCCCTCTTTTTTGATACTTCTACTAAATTTATATTAGGAGATAATATAATCAATATTTCTTTAGTAAATAAATTATTATTATCTTATTTTGCAGCTATTGCGCAAGTATTATAAAAACTTGTTTTCGAACTAAGTGAATTTTAGATCATTCAACATTTGCTCAAGTATATTATAAATTTTACTACATAAATTGCTTTTCACTCAAAATTTATAAAGAATCTTGTATTAGCGAAAATGCTTCTTTCAAAATGAGTTCTTTAGCACCCTACCTTGGTTATAAATCCTATCACTTCGTGGTACTACAATTTTGGCCTAACTTAATTTGCCAGTTTGGCATTATCATTCTTACTTAAGTGAAAGACGAAACATCTTCGCATTTATTAATTATTGTTCATTGAACGGGAGTTATTTTGTTCCCCTTGAAAAGTCAACTAATTTCCGATCAATAGCGATAATTACTTGTTTTTAATTTTTAATTTCTTTTTCAAAATTTTAAATTTTGTTATTCATTTTTAATCTTTAATTTTTAATTTCTTTTTCAAAGTTTGAAATTTTGTTATTCATGATTTAAATTCAAGTGCCCGTAAAACTTTTTTTTTTTTCATAATTTACATTCAAGTTAGTTTAAAACACAATTTTTGGAATTAAACTTCCTACATATAGGTTCCCTCTTTTTTTGATACTTCTGCTAAATTTATATTAGGAGATAGATAATATAATCAATAGTTCTTTAGTAAATAAATTATATATACATATAGATATCAAACATACATATAACATGTATATATATATAAAACATGTATATGTAACATATATATGTATGTATATATAACAAATAGCAATGACAACAACGAGGAGCAAAATTTAACCCTTAATTCTTTCACAACAAATTCAAATGATCTAAAACACAAATCAAAGACAATATACACTATTATAAGCACATGATGCAATCAGTTATTACTGGTCAACTTGAGGATTTATTGTCATACAATATAGTTTACATTCATATCATCAAAATGTTCTAGGTATATTAAAGTATGCATTCAAAGGTAAATCAAAAATATAGGTATATAAATGTTCTTAACTAAATATCGATATAACAACAGTTTAAACATAAAATACTAGGTTTTTCTAAACTTTTCCTTTAACGTGTTCAACTGAAAAATTTTCAATTATTATTCTTACACAAGCTAATGTTTTATACTCTTTAATGAAAAATTCTAATATTTGAAACATTCAAGACGACTTAGAAACGATGTATCAAAATACCAGCTAAAATTTAGAACCTTCAGAATTATAATAATTCTTTCTATCTTACACATTCAATTATATAAGCTTCATTTCAGCAGAGCTATTAACTCCGATTCAAATTCCTAAAATGTATGCTTTATTATTTCAAACAAAACACCAAAGCAACACATTTGAGCTTTACAGGAGACAATTTTGACTAAAAAACATTTACGCGAACTTGTATAAATTAAATTATAAAAGTAACTTAAATTACTTCACTGCCTCAATATAAAAAAATTCAAGTTACTTACCCGCCTGAATTTGTAGGCTTGCTGCCTCGGTTAAAGCTTGGAACCTGTAGATTTATAACACAACTTAAAATTTTTATGGACGCTGGTGGTTCTGACACTTTAAGCAATTCTCACAACACACATATACTTTTCGGACCTGCAGGACCCACATTTAAACACGAGGCTGAAGATTTTTCGGACATTGACTGCCGCACAAATTCAGATGAGCTGAAATTCGAAGCTTGACGGTCCACTTCTCTTCACCAAAACCTTTACTGACACTACCGGTGATGCAAAACTTAAGATCCTGATTCCGCAAACTTGAGATTAGCTATACTTAGCTGGATTTCGGAGCCTGACGATCTTCCTCTTTACTTACGACGCCCGCGGTCTTTTTAGAGTAAAATACAAGTGTTTTTCGTTCTGTCGATTTCACATCGTAGCATTGCCACCAATAAAGTTAAGCAGTACTTCGGAGCTTAACGTCCTCTTCTTTACCAGGACTGATTCCCACAGTCTCTTTCCGTGTATTTCAGATCCCACCGCTGCCATCAATAAATTTAAGCTGTAACGTCGCGGAGCTTTCGAAATGGAAAAATTAAGACAAGTTGTCCTGTTTTAGATTTATTTAAAAGCTTAACATAAGTTTTCTTAGTTAATTAACAAGTAACATTACAGCATTATTACAAAGGGCGAAGGACAACAGCTTTACCGACGCTCGATGCCTCTTACTCTCTCAGCATTTCTCAGACAAAAGCTCCTTTCTTACACCTACAAAGTGAGTCAATGAAAACCAACGAAAGGGGTATGTCCTTAATAAGACTTTTCTTAATTCTTTTAACACTTTCACTGGTCCTCGAGGTGGGCACTAAGGTTCGTTTCCAAGAGAACAGGAAGTTCTCTAGGAACACACATGCTGTGTTGTTACACATACATATCAGATCAATTTCGGTCATGCAGCAAAGAAAGATGATTTAAATATTAAAGTTGCATTTAATCTAATCAAATGGACAATCAACCAGTCATATAACCACTCTTTCCTCACTTCTTTCCTTCAACTTTTAATTTGCATATTCAAAGAGGCAAGTAATGTAAGTGGACTGAGAAGTATGTGTGGAATGGAAAATTTAAGAGTTAAAATGGTTAAAAAAAATGAAAAATACTTTAGAAAAATAAAAAATAATAAAACTATATTTTCATTGTTACTTACGATAAAAAAATTACCTAATAAACTCCTGTTAAAGTATGAACAGAGTATAGACTTGAAACATTCTTTAAGAAAATTAATTAAAATTATTTTTATTAAAATTTAGATGTCATACTCATGTGTTTAATCTCAGATTTAAAATTCAAGTCCTTAACATTCATAACATTTATAAAACTGTAAAACACTTGTATAGTAGTATAAAAAACTTACCATGCGACGAATTTTTCGAAAACTATGTAATAACAAAAGGAGTTAATTAGTATAGTTAGCCACTGAATAATAAATACCTAAACCTGAATATATTAAAATAGTACTTTCTTACTAATCTGCACTATTTACTGTTCCTTCAAATATTAGACTTATTATTTATTATGATAACTTACTATTAACCTCATGCATGTAAACATTCAGAAAACGTCAAAAATTGAATGACTAGAGAAAATTCAGAAGTAAAATCTGATAAACTTTGCATATAGGTATTTTCTCCTTGGATTTTGAGTTAACATTATATCTTGGATTTGAGTTAACATAACATATAGTTATTATTTTGAGCTATACATTTGTGCGAAAAATTTCGATAAACTGATTAATTAGTTTGGCTTGAAAATCAGTCATTAGAAAAACAATATTTATCACGGTCAGTGACGTTACATTTGCATTTCTATAACTAACATTAAATTTCAGTCGTTTTTCTGCATTTGTTTTCTTCATTGAATTTTCGCGACTAGTACTGCATTACTTTTCTTTATTGAATTTATGTTATTATAGTATACCTTTTCTTCACTGCGACTATAGTTAACATTTTAAACAAATTTCGAATGGCTTATGTATAAACTGTGAGTTTCTTGAATAAGGCATCATTTAAAAGCCCCATAGTTTCGTGTTAATGCACTTATGCTATAAATTTGAGAACATTTTTAAGTAAAAAGGTGAGTTCTTCGTGTTCGTATTATAATGCTTGCCATTTTAGCTGAATGTAACTTGTACGGTTTTGAATTGTACGGTTTGAAATTCGGGATTAATATTTTCAATTCAATATTAATTTGTGAAATATTTCTCAAAAAAAAAAGCTTTAATTATGTCATTCATTGAAACATACTGCATTTGAAATTTGTAGGACGACAAACTATTTTTCAAAATAAAATACCGGTACTTGCTGTTATGAGCTTACAATTACATAACTGTAACGAACGTGCTGCAACCGGCACTTGCTGTAATGAGCTTATAATTATGGAAGTATTTCAAATAACCAAAACCATTTGGTTATTATATATTAATAATTATCCGATATCATTTAAAATATTTTATAACACCCAATACTTCTTTTAAAAAGATATGAGACAGACTGAAGGCAAATGTTTTCAATTCATATTTTTTATCACTATCATTATTTTTTTTCTCTTTTCAGGAAAACTTATATTTTTCCTTTGCCAAATCCTGAATAAATTGTTTTTGTAAGTATTCAATAATTGTTTTTAGTTATTTCAAGTGTTCATGTACAGTAAAAACAAATTATTTCATATCAGTATTATTCGTAACATAATTTTGAGTTATTGCAAGTCAAAACATGAATAGGAACTAATACTCATTCCCCGAAGGAGAGCTGCTACGTACGTTTTGGGTGTTGCCATATGCATGGCAGTTCTTCAATAACTTAAAACTAATTTATAGAACTGTTTTTTGCTGATCAACGGTTGTTTATCAAAGAACTTCGCGAATAGGTTTAGGACCAAGACGATATTTCAAGAAAAGTTAACCCACTTCTGTGGTTTAAAGTGGTTTATGCCCTGCCGGTATAGGGGTTAATGATGTAAACCGCTGAGTTGGTTGCCGACCAGGTGTATTCCTTACCCAGGAGACATAACTCAGGTAAACACAGATTAAATCGTATACACAGATTCAAACTTAAATAGGACGTAATTGACTCAATGAAATACGCGAATTTTAAATATAAATGCCGGATACGCATATTACGCAGAATATGCATAGGTTGCTATGTAATATAAATACTAAGTTTGCATACATAATATTCAAGATACATAAATACACGAACACTGCTAATACCGATTGCAAGTACAAATGAAAAAAAAATAGGAATTCAACTTCGAGTATTTTCCCACATTAGACGTAGGTTACCGTGGAACACAAATACAAAATAAGCTCATATAATATTCAAGATGAATACATACGTGGATACTGCTACCACTAATCACAAATAATACAAATTATGAATGTAAAAACGAGTATTTTAGGAGACTAGACATATTTTCTGGCCACAATCATCTATGATAGCTTTAGATTCTCCCAAGCAACCCTGTTATGTTTCAGGTTCTGAAATCATTGTGGCCAGAAGCGAATGCTTGGCTATTTCAGACTGGATTGGATTGGATTGGATTATTCAATTAGGGCAAAGCCCACGAGGGCTATCTGCCTAAAGGGAGGGATGCCTTCGTGGAGGACTTTCTAAGGAAAACTGGCTCGTATACACGTTACACATGGGGAAAACCACGAAAACGCCCATATTTCAGACTGATGTTTACTAAATGCGGTCAGGAGAACACAAAGAGGTCTAATCACCCTTCCTCATATTTGCAGCTGCTTTCCTTATTGAGGTCAAAGAGTCTTAGATAATCAGGAAAAGGCTCATGTCACTTGATAAAATATGACAGATAGCTGCTTATTGAATGATGTTCCAGTGACGCTTCAGAAAGAAATTTACGGATCCAATGTCCTGTCGCGGCCTGGTCCCATTGCTCTTGCCATTTAGAGACTAGTTTTTAAAGAATTTGCCCCTTCAGGAATGCGATCGGCTTTAATGTTAGAACTTTCCTTAGTGGAGTTCGCTGCCTCTTTGGCAGCAGTGTTCACTAATTCATTGCCTGAAAATACCTGTCTTGGCAGAAATTCAACTAAAAATGGGCCTTTGTGAGATTGACATTCGTATAACAAGATGCCTCGAATGCTCTGTACTACTGGGTTCCTGGAACAGCCCCTAGCTATTGCTGCTAGGTTCGAAGCTGAATCGATGCAAATATTAGGATGTTTTCTCATGTAAAAAACTGCAGTTCTAATGACAGTTAATTCAGTTTTCGAAACCAAATTTCTATTTCCATACAATGTATATTACGTCACCCTCTACAACAACACAAACCTCCGCCTTCTGGTGTTTTGGAGCCATTCGTTATACAGCTTCTAGCCCAATGATTTACAGTATCTTGTTAAGGTGAATGACAAGATTGTTTTCCGATGGAATGCAGGTGAGATGAGATTTATGCTGCTCATAGTCTGCATGAATATATAGATTTGCCGCCAAATACTCATGTTTCTTCGCAAGCGGAGAACATTTACTATAGCCGCTAATAGATTTAGTGGCTATAGTAAATGTTTCTCCCTTTCGCCTAATAAATTTAGTGGAGGCAACTTGCTATAATTTGCAGGGCTGCTGTCGATGTCGTACGTTATGCCTTGCCTACCATAGCAAGCTGTTGTCTCTGTAATGTGAGTGGTGATCTTCTCATGTGGGCTGCAATAGTATTATTCCAGATATTTGCGCGTTCCGCTAATACACTATCTACCAATAAGAATTTACACACATGTAATAGAAAAGAAAAACAAAATTTATTCAAATTCAATAGTTGGTAGAGCCTACATGAACGGCAATTACAGCCTCAACCCTCCGGAGCAAGCTTTCCACAAGTCCTTGTATGATGGCTATTGGAAATTTTTTCTACTTGGCTTGGAGAAGACATGTCAATTCCTTCAGGGATAATCAATGATTGATGCACCCTTTCATTTGGAGATTCAACTCATCGTAGAGGTTCTCGATAACGTTCAGGTCTGAGCTTTGGGCAGGCCAGTGTGTTCGGTTAACCCTATTGTCATCATACCAATCTATGGTGGACATCACTATATGACAGCAAGCGATGTCGTCCTGAAAGTAACCTGGGTCCAACCCGTAAAACTGCCACAATGTAGGAAGTACACTCTCATCCAAAATAGTGCAGTAGACGTCGATGCTCAGTTTACCATGAACTTGGACCAAGGGTTCAGTCCATACCAGAAGAAACACCCGCAGATAATAATTCCACCTCTACCGAGCTTTACTTTGGGCACAATGCATTCTGGTAGGAGACGTTTTTCGGGTAGACGCCAAATCCAGACCCTGCATCAGAATGGTAGAGAGTAAATCTTGATTCATTGCTCCAGAAAACTCGTTTCCACTGATCAATAATCCACTGTCGACGTTCTTTTCAACACATTAACCGAGCAGTACGGTTGAACTGTTTGATCAAAGGCTTTATGGGCAGCAGCATGACTATGAAAACCAAGCAGATATGATTTCTTATGGATGGTATAAATCGAAACAACACTCCCGATTGCCAGTTAAAACTCCTGGAGTATGTGGACCATCGCTTGGGTACGGTGTTTTCGAATTTCTCGGGACAACACCAGTCTGTAACTGTCTCCCAGTTTCGCGGGCCTGCCCTTGAAACACTTTCCGATAATCACCGCACACCTTAAATTTCTAAATCACACAGACTACTGTTGAATTTGGGTGATTCCGCTCACTATATATGCCCCTTAATGATCGGCTATTTTGTGATACCCGATGATTACACCTTTCTCGAAATCAAATAACTCTGTACGTCGTGATATCTTGTATGCTACTAATGCCAATTTTGTTCCCTACACGATATTAAATGATGGAGGGCGTGACGTATATAAATATCGCAGATATCGGCATTTGCGTGGATGCCCAAATACTTAAATAGTGTATCTTTATCCTAGCCTCAGATTACTGAGATTCCCGGCAGATTTGAGAAATTCCAGACAATTTGTGCCATCAGGCCACTACATCAAGTTAAACGTTTCTTTAACGTCTATGGCAATGACTGCTGTGTGCCTGTTTTCTGAATTGTTGATGATCTAAAAGTTTGCAAAATGTATGCTCAGTTGAATGACCAACCTAGATCTCATACTGGTGCATGGCACTAGAATTGTCATGGTAACACACATGCCTGCTGCTACCAATAAGACTATTTAAAAATTTAGAATATCCACCATAGATTGTTTTACAATGCCTTTAGACAACATAGCTAACTGGCATGGCAAACTTTTAGGTGATTAGTCGATGGTCACTTAGTAACTACACTCCATTTCTGAATGTATGGAACTGTCTGGGTCACGGCGGTGTGAAAGCTGCCATCATTTCGGACGTGTAGTCCATAAAGTTGGTGGCGAATTAGTAGTATTAATTTGAACCAAATTATCAGTGCCCATAATATATCTTGGCTTTCCAGAACGAGCTCGTGGTTTTGAAGTAAAGGGAAATCCGTTTTCTAGTTCTCTAATGAGTATTTCCATAGTTGTAACTCGGTGGGTGTAGACTGAAGTGACTGACAGCTTTTGCAAGAACGCTTCTAGCACTGTAGTAACTGTATGTTCAATTCTTTGGAGAAGCGCTGGTGAGAGAGTTCCTTATCAAACAAGAAGTTATCAGATAGAAGCAATTGCTTGTATTCGGCGTGCCAATAATCCAGATGATGAAGGGTTCTTGAATCATTAATAAATCCGCTTTCATGTGTACTATGATCTGCAAGATGTTAAATGTAGCTGTTCGGGATCTCTGTAGGTTGCACTGCATGAAAGCTAGCCCATGAAGGGATTACTGCGGTGCTAAGGCCCTGTGGTGAGGTTTTTAAAAACTGCTCCGAGTTGCTGGAGTATGCAGAATGTTCTTGTATATGTGACATTCTGCAGAACTACCTTCATGATTAAAGTAGCCAATACATCTGGTGGCGTTTGTGTTCTCGCAGTTAACTCAGGTTTCTGTTTCGTTACTACATTTTTCCGATAGATGGGTCTGCCCACACTTAACACAGGCCCATGTATTATTACAGGTTCTACTAATATGTCCGTATCCACAAAACATAAATGCCGCAGTATTCCTCTTGATATACTTACTGTAACAATATTTTAAGATTATCCTCTAATGATTTACAAACTTCCAGAATGCGCGAAATACATGCCGCTCAGTGCTTAGTGGTGACGACGACTGCCGTACCGACAGGTCCGATTTCGAATTCCGGGGAACGCATGAATGTAAGCGTATAGTGTCTGTGCTGTAAGGGAGTACTCAAAATAGACGGCGAGGTAAAAGTCCACTCGAGAAGTTGATGGTAGGGAAAGAGAGGGTGGGAGAACTTCGAACCGCTCCTCTGGGTGTTTTTCCTCATAATTGGAGCGGAACTGCTCAGTTAAAGCGGCGGGAGTACATCTGTATGACCAATCGTGAAATTCTGTTGTCCAGCTCACTTCTGCCAGTACCTATAAAAAGTTTTGCAACATTTTATTTAATAAAACTACATTTAATGAACCTATTATAGATTTAAAGAAAAATAAAATCAGAATATTACCTATTTTAATTCGGTTAATGTTAGGAGTTTGATGTGTATTTGATTTTAAGTAGAAACATATCTATGTTTAGACATATTTTAAAAGATAGACTTAAAGATACTATTTCCGCGAAAACATCGAATTCATCAAAATGATGGAGCAAATACAATAAAATGCAGTCCACATTATTGCTTAGCAACAGCCCGCCGTTATGTATTTGCTGCTGTGTTTGCATCGGACCCACCGGCGATTGAGCGATAAAATCATTGAATATTGGTAGTTCGTCCTCGGTTCGATTCGAGGGGAACGGAATGGTTAAATGGACGTTTTTGGATTTTTCCCAATGTTTAATGTGGATACGAACCAGCTTTCCTCAGAAAGTTACCCAACGTCTTAGATAACTCTCGCGTACTTTGCCATAATCAAATATTAATAACAATAAATCTTTGAATTGCCTGTAGATGAGAAAACAAGAAACTCGTAGACCTTAACCCTTTGCGGCACAGTGTGTCCGGTCTGAACACACCTAAAAATTTCCTTCTGTACGCACAGAAAAATTGAATGAAAAAGTATTTATAGGTTACTATAGGTTACTCTGAACCTTCTTTATTTATAGTAGATGGCAGCTCAACACAAACCAGTCCATATATTTTAGCCACGTTTAGTTTTTTAAGACCCTCATTTTTCAAAGAAATCTTCCAGTTTTTTTTTTAGGGTATAAAAGGAATAGTTTGAAAAGAAATTTCTATGTTATTTTTTGGCTGTATGCTAATCTCCTTATTCTATATTAGTTTTAAATTTTTACCTTGAAATCTTGCCTAAACTCAAA
Organism: Stegodyphus dumicola; assembly: GCF_044657685.1. Taxonomy (NCBI): domain Eukaryota; kingdom Metazoa; phylum Arthropoda; class Arachnida; order Araneae; family Eresidae; genus Stegodyphus; species Stegodyphus dumicola. The sequence goes on from NC_140781.1 coordinate 85,171,565, forward strand.
CGGGCTCACCAATCATCTAGGACAACTGAGAGTCTGTATTCTTTGTTTCTCCGCATCTCATCGGTCAGTTCATTGACAACAATGCTCGTTTCAGCACTCTTTCCGAAGCTCTATTCAATCAATGTGCCCACTTTGGGCACACCCACAGAATTAAACGATAAGTGCTATCTTCACAAAATTTTATTTGTGTGCTCCTCTAGGCTTAATTAGACTGCCTAACTTTTTTTTTTTAAATCAAAACTCCAACTTTACAAGGTAGCGTGAAGGAAAGGGTTAAGGAATGGTTTGGTTTGGTTTATTGAGATTACGGCAAAGCACACATTAGAGCTATCTGCCTAAGGGGAGGGATGCCTTCGTGGAGAACTTTTTAAGGGAAACTGGCTCGTATACACGTTACACTTGGGGAAAACCACAAAAACGCCCATACAGCCAGCCCGTTCACGGGATTCAAACCTCGGACCGAACTACCAGTGTTCAGCGACTTTACCGCTCGGCCGCTGGTGGGCCCGGTTAAGGAATGAAATTGGCATTTCAACAAGAGACTGAGAAACTGATCATTTTTATGTAATTAAACTAATTTATTGTAGTGATTTTGCCACGCAAGGTAGATAGCTGTTCATTCCTCGTAAAGATATGAGACAGTCTGCTGTCATCTTGGCAATGAAGGTGTCGTTATTGATGTTGTTTCGTTTAGGAAAATTCACATAGTGTTGGTATACTCATGGGTCGGTTTAACACAGAAATTCAGAAAATTTCCAGGTAAAATGTAGCCAGGTTTTAAGATATCTGCAATCTGACTGCGAACAAACTGAGTGATATTCCTGCTTTTAACTAACTTAAACCTCAATAATTCTGATCCGCCTTGGTCTTTCCAGATTTTAACACGAATTTGGTGTTCAGAAGTTTGGTGTTCAGAAGGAATATATTAATTTTCTACCTGCACGTTCAGAGTCGGGGATTTAAGTCGAGAGTTCTATTGGAGTCGGCGAGTAGAATGCACGACAGATCACTGCTGTGTATCATTTCTGTCAAAACTGCACCGAAGTATGAGTAATTTTGCAATATCAGCAAAAACCCAGTTAACTGCTCTAAATATCTTTCTGTACACTGATAATGAGTGCAGTCTGATCTGTTGAGCCAGTTCGGGTTGCGGTTTAGCAGGCATAAATAACTTTCCGCTGGGATTGGCACAAATTCTATTTGGTTTATATTCAAGGCCTAGCAGTTCAGACGGGAAAGTCGTTAGTGACTCTGACTACCGTACCGAAAAGCCTGGGTTCGATTTCCGTAGAAGGCATGCATGTAAATGGTCTGCCCTTTCATAGGAGGCGACGGTGGGGTACCTAGTAGGTGCCTCTATAATAAAACGATCACAGCTTCCGGCTTTAGAAGCGGAACAACGCTTATAATGGCTAGTGCCCGCTATTTTTGAAAAAAAAAAAAATCAATTCCCAGTTCCATCTCGGCAATCTACATGTGTGCAGATTCATAGGACGTAAATGTATCAGCATGGATATTCACCAATTTCATAATAACAATGCATTCATAATTTAGAATTCATCAGATTTTGATCTGTGCCATTTACATTTTTTTTTCATAAAATGTCCTTTAAATTTTGAATCTTTATAAATTTGAAGAGAAATATTATTCTGATAATGTTCTTCGTTTGATTTATCTATTTTAATTGTAATTAATTTCAAATGTTAGATGCGTAAGCCATTCACATAAAATAATTATAATTATTATTTTTTAAAATCAGTGTTTTACTATTCATTAACTCCAATGATTAGACAGTTTTCATATTTATAATCATTATGAGTTCTAAAAGGCCAAATAACGTACTATAATTTTGTTGGATTGCTTATTTCTGTTAAGATATTTGTATATAATAATTTGCTCTGTTATTTTTAAACTAATCAATTTTTAGACCTGTCATTTTCTAACCCTTAGAAATCTTAATCTTCCTTCTGTAAATTAATTGCTTGAGATACTGTAAAATTTATTCGATAATATTTTTAAAGCGTGTAACAAAATCTGAACAATTTGCAATTTTAAACTAAAGTAACGTTAATTCCAGCTAGACATTAAGATAAATTCAGATTTGAGGGGTGTATCCTTCACAAGAAGATTCCCAAGCATCTAAAGAAAACGTTGGTTCTATTAAACTAATCTGTGATTTGAAAGCCCATCGGCAAGTATATTCAGAAGCTATCTAATCGATCCATTAGCCCTATAAAGGTAGATAATGCATGTTGTCTACAGCCGATAGTCCTATAAAGGAAGATATCTAGTTGCCTACGGTCGATAGTTCTATAAAAGAAGATAAACTTGTTGCCTACGGCCAATAGTCCTATAAAGGTAAATATACACTCATGTCCATAAATTAACGATAATGCAAAATCAGGCAAAGGAAGAGTTAGAAGCAAAACAAATTTGACTTATTTGTAAAGCTTATTTATTAAACAAAAGGTAAAGAGAAAAAAAAATGCTATATGTTAGATATTATTAAAAAAATTAGCGATTTTTTCTCCCTGGAGCAAATTACAAAAAAAAAACCTATTTACAAAAAACCAATATTACATGGTTCGTATGATTGTTAATACATTGTATGTCTCCCAGACGATGCAATATAGTCCGTACAACGCCTGGGCATGCTGAGTATCAAATTATCGATCTGATCTTGGGGGATATTACACCACTCAAAAAGCAATGCTTTCCGAAGTTCCGGTAGACATGTAGGATGAGGTTGACGGGTTGCAACTCGTCGGCCAAGGAAGTCCCACACGTGCTCTACTGGATTCAAATCCGGTGAGAATGCTGGCCAGTCCATACGGGTGATATCCTCCGATTGAAGGCATTCGCTTACGATGTTTGCACGGTGAGGACGGGCGTTGTCCTCCATAAACACAATTTGTGCGCTCATGGCGCCCCGAAACAAACGTACATGTTGTTCCAAAATGACGTCCCGATATATTTGCCTTGTCATGGTTCCAATTTGAACATGCAGGTCAGTTCTGGAACCCAGAATAATTCCACCCCAAACGAGCACTCCTGCACCACCGTAACGGTGTCGTTTAGTGATGTTTTCTTGGTGGTAACGGGTGAGTTGCAGTAAGTGGAACGCATCTGACAGGTCTACGAGCATATAGACCAATCTGCCCTAAGCGTCTGTACACGGTCTGCCTTGAAATTGTCGTACCAGTGGCTGAAGAGAGCTGACGAGACAGGTCTGAGGCTGTGCTCCGCCTGTTTCTTTTGGCATATTCATGCCAAATACCGGTCCTCATTAGGCGTTGTAACTCTGGGGCGACCTGTGCTGTAACGTCTACTTACATTACCATCATCTTGGAATCGTTGCCAAAGCCTGGAGATGACACTCTGGGCAATTCCAAGTTCGTCTGATACTTCCAGTTGGGTACTCCCACATTCCAGACGGCCGATAATTCTACCACGTAAAAATCATCCAAATGCGTCCTTTGTGCCATAACTATTCGGTTATTGCACTGAAGTGCTTATAAAGCGCCTGCGAACAATTTTACTTCCTTGCCTGTATTCCTTATATATCACTCTCTTACACTCTCGTCATCGTGACGTATCATCGGTGTCATCTGGTTACTTCCTGAAATTTGCATATGATTCTTGAAGATGTGTGTAGTGATTTTACAGGTGATATATTTATTTTAGAGTTCGATTTTCGCGTGACTCCGAATTATCCTTAATTTATGGACATGAGTGTACTTGCTGCCTATGGCGGATAAAAAAGCATGCGGTTGCATGCATTTAGCTTTATTGAAAAATTTCACCTTTAAAGCGCCATTTGCGAATCAGTGATACACACCATGCTGTCGAACGCAATCGTTACTCGCTACGTGTTGTCAGCAACCAGTTTCTCTCCCATTAGCATCTAGTAAAGTCACACCTGAAACTGATTGCCTCTTCCATATCATCGAGGAAGAAATTTGTAATATTCTCATAATCAAAGAAATATCTTCTAAAGGTCGAATGAATAAAACTAGCGAATGCTACGAGGATCACTCCAAATTCGATGCCTAACAAATCAAGCTGGGTACATGGAGTATTATTTTTGTATGAATCTGTAGGTTTCTAAGATAACGGTTCCTAATCTATGGTGGCATCACCCCGAAGGTTGCGAATCGAAACTTAACGGTATATCATAGAGAGTTGTTGTTCAGAGTAATAGGTGGGAAAACTAATTAAGTCTTATATTGGTGTATAGAGTAAGTAAAAGTCGGTAACCACTTCTCTTAAAGCAAAACGAATGTATGATTCCCCATTCGATAGCCTTTGCGTGATTTGGCCCAATAAATTTCCTAACTTCGTTTAACCAAACTTGTAAAGAATTCTTCAGTTAACACTTTTACCTCCAAAATATGTAAAAGAAGTTACATTCCTCGTTATGGATACATTTTATTACATATATTTTAAAGTTACCTCTGTTCCTGAAATATGGAAAAATTTAACTATTGTAATAAAATGTTTTATTTTTTAAATGTTGTCACTTCTTTCAATCTGAATATCATATGCATGTAATTCTGTACATATATATATTACAATTCTTTTTCCTGTGTGAAAAATCAGAGACTTTCAACCAGAACATGTTTGTTTTTTAATTTTAGCACATTTTAGACTTTGTTACAGAAGTTCGGAACACAAAAAGAAAGAACAACAGCATCATGGGAGTTGAAAAACCTTCTTTTCTATGTTGATTTTCTGAAAAGGAGTGATTGATCTTTAAGAAAAACCTTCATCTGTCTGTTTTGATTGATATTTTTATAGTGCGCTGTCTGGAACAGACAATAATGTAATTTAATAAAAGTTATTTTCTGTTTTTATTCAAGCTAAAAAGTTCTTTAGTTTTTACTCATTCCTATATTCAGACTTTAATTCAATCTATTAAAGTCTTGCTTGCTAAAACCTTTTTGCAACGGTTTCATAAAATAGATTACAATCTCTTGAAAGGTATTTTATTTTTGTTTGAAGATAATTACAAAACTAAAAAAGAGAGAAGCATTCAAATTCTCAGACATAAAACGATTTTTACATTATATCCAACACCCAACTCAACTTTAACACCCAACTCAAGTTTCAATTGTTAATTTAGACTTAGCGATAATTCGCTTAACGTTTATCAAAAGTTTGAACACTTTGGGTGATCTCAAAGAAAACTAAACTCTACAAAGTGCTCAATAATTTAGTTTAAAATTACAATTAAAGTGTATTTTATGACACCTCTGCATACTACTAGGCTGCCTATATTAATTGAAATTCTTGATTCTTTGCTAATTAGTATCAAATTATGCAAAAAAGCAATCTTAACTTAACATAATATTTGTTTATAACAATAGTTCGAATCTATTATAAATTAGTAGTATGTTGCTATCAGGTGCCTTGAAGATGTTACAAATGTAATGCTTCAAAGTTAAAATGATATGATATATGAATATGAACGTATTTTCTGGTTTTATTAATTTGAGAAAAGGAAAACATTTTTTTCTATAATCATGCATAATTTAAACTACTGATGCAAGCAGAAATGATAATATACTAACTAGGACTGACCTCCAATTCAAGCTCCTCTAACAAACTTTCATCAGGAGCAATTTTCCCCATTTTATGACGCATTTTTCTGGCAGCTCTTTCTCCAGCTTCAGTTGCTCCTTCCATGTAACCTGGCCATTTCACCGGATTTCGGTACCTGCGATATGCAGTTTGGCTATAGGTGCCCATATACAACTACTCCAAACTGGATGATCTGACCATTTTACACTGGAGGAATATTGATCCAGTTATTTAAATCTCTCGATTAAAATGTTAATTTTCACATAGATTTTTTACAAATGAGTATAAATAAACTTTACTTAATAACCTCGAAGAAACTATAAGTACTACTGTAACCTTCAAAACACTAAACTTGTAGAGACATTAGGTATTTTTGGAAAAGCCGGAGAGATGAAAAATAGCAAACGCCTTCGCCGGGAATCGAACCACGGACCTCTGGAATACCGGCCCAGCGTGCAGAACCACTACACCACGAAGGCACACTAGGAAAGCGGGAGAAATACCTCATATACTCGTCCCTGTTCGGGCGCCACTATAGAAACATTAGGTTAATTGGAAGCCGGCAAGATGAAAAATAGCAAACGCCTTCGCCGGGAATCGAACCACGGACCTCTGGAATACCGGTCCAGCGTGCAGAACCACTACACCGCGAAGGCACGCTAGGAAAGTGGGAGAAATACCTTATAAGCTAATCGGGAAAACTCTTTAAGAAACTTCTCTTTATTTTTTGAATTTTGCCGGTACTCTTCTGTTATCGGGACCGGATTCAGAGATGTATACATGTACGCATGTATGGATAGATGAATGTGCGTATATATGTGTATATATACACACACATACATGCGTACAAATATATACATGCATACATGAACACATACATCCATCCATACATGCAAATACTACACACGCATAGTCATAAGACACATATCAACCAGATAATGGACCACAGTCTTGCATCTGACGGTCAGAAGTACAGTTGTGCCACCAATATTGCCTAATACTAAAGGAAAGATTCAAGATTCTTTGGATTACGAAACTATGCACAGAACAAGTGGTATGTGAATCACACGAAAACTGTCATCATTATGCAACAAGCATGACTAACTGAGAATCGATTTTCCTTGAGTTCATCATCAAAAAGGGACAACAAACCAGCACTGCAAAATGTTGCAGAAGTAACAGCTAGGTTATCAGCCAGAAATTCGATTTCCTTAGCATGTCCAAACCCGATGAATCCTTGATAATTCGCCAAGAAAGTAGAAATTGCGATCTCGATAATAGAAATAAACCATTTTCTGGCCTATTCTCTTCCTGTGTTCTTCCAATTTCCACTTGTGTGAGATTGTGAACAAAATAATATTTAGGCCTTTCGTACGCAGCAGTTCACAAGCACGTGGGCACATGTAACACACATTAAACAAACATCTGGCACGCGGTTGGTGGATTCAGTCCGGCTACTCGAGCTAACGCCTACAACTAAACCCATAATATTAATATATAAATCAGCTTGCTAAATCGCAGCTGAACCCAGCAGCGCTCTCAAAGTGCAATTAACACCTATGAAGTTCTTGACGCAATGTCAGGTTAATCTTGGGACTATCAGACGGCAGCATCGTTGCTTTGAAGAACGGTACTGCCATCTCATACTATATTTTTTAGTACATTTTCTCAAAAAAGAAAAGAAAAAAGGGGGGAAAAATAAAAACTGAATTCATGCTTTAACTATATTTAAATAACAACAATCCTGATTTTAAACATCAAATGCAGTGGCTTCGGTAGTTAATTTTTGGTGTTTGTTACCTAATTCACCTGTTTTAATAAATTATGACTTAATTTCTATGTAAATGTCAATTATAATGATTTGCGCATCCATTCTTTGATGCAGTGTGCTTCTATGGTACAATGTTTTCAATAAATTATAATTTAATTTCTGAGTAAGAATACATCTTTTCTTTAACGAAGTGTACTTTTATTCCGCTATATTTTTAATAAATTAGAATTCAATTTCTATGTCAATATAAATTATAATGATTGTATAAACTTTCTTTAATGCAGTGTACTTGAATGCTGCTTGATATATAATAACGTTGATTATCAAAGATATACTGTTGTAAATTTTTTACAATACTATAAAAATTATAAATAGTATTAAAAAAAAAGAAACGTAAGTGCTCAGGTATTTCATGTGTGTATTTTATCCTATGCACGTTTCTCATCCAGATAACTTAAGTGTCGGTGTTGTATTAGTGCTTGCTATGTAAATCATTGTAAAATTGACAAGGTTCCCAATTCTAAAATGTTTTAAAAGATTACTTTTAACTTATTGCATGTTTCTGTACATGGTTGTTAGTTTAAATAAAGAAGTGAAGTTCTCCATGTTAATCTATAATTTTCGTAAAGTTTCTCATTAGCACATGCTAACAGTGTGACGAACCTGCATTTATCCATGGCGGCCCGTAGAGCAATCACGAAACATCCGGTGGTTCAGTTTTCTAATACTATTTATTATCCGTTATATTTACATATTTACAACTGTCCTATTGTTACCTTCACAGAAATCATGTTGCCTAATCAAACGACATTTCGTTTCTACTTACATGCATTGCGCTACTGCCAAGCAGCGCCCTCTACTTCTCTCTTTACAACACTCCCCACCTGTGAACTCTTTAAGTTCACACAAACCGAATACAAAATAAACCAGTATTTCTAAATCAAACACTACATTTGAATACTCTATAAACTACATCAAATTACAAATAACAATTAAGTAATGTTTAAACACGTTAAATCAACTTATAAAGTAATTACTAAATAAGAAACATTATACTAAATCAAAATTCGCAAGAATTATATAAACTAAACTACATTTAGCAACAATCAATAAAGATATTCAGAAGATGACATATGTGCAAACAACAAATTAGATTATTACACTGTAACTCTTTACTACTAATTATGCACTTCAAGGTTGTACAGCAATTGTACTGGTCTCTTTAGATTACCTGTTTGAGTTTTAATGAGACACGAGCGAACCTGACCATCTCTGCCAGGATAAGTTTCTATTATCTTACCTAGTGTCCACAAATTCCTAGGTAAACGGTCGTCATGTACAAGGACTACATCATTAACATTAAAGTGACCAGACACTTCAGTAGGTGGACATAAATTCACAGATCTTAAAGAAAGCAAGTAATCCTTCCTCCACCTATTCCAAAAGTGGTTTAACAAGGTTTGTTGATGTTTATACCTTTTGATCAAGGAATGTCTAGACCCAATCAAGTCTTCTCTGCACACTCTTGTAACTGGAAGAGAAAGTAAACGTTTACCAATTAAAAAATGAGCAGGAGTTAGCGGTGAGGGTTCTGAAGGGTCATTGTAGACATACGTTATGGGTCTTGAATTAATTATGGCTTCGATTTCTACGAAGACTGTTTCTAGCTCATTCAAACAGAGACTAGAACGCCCAACTATTTTCCTTAAACAAGTTTTGATCGTTCTAAAATGCCTTTCCCAGAACCTTCCCCACCATGCTCCTTTTTCCACAATAAACTTCCATGTTATACCGTGGGAAGAAAACAAATTTTGTACAGATGGGTGTTGAATACACTTCCAAATTTTTCGCAACTCGAGATCAGCACATTTGAATGTCTTGGCATTGTCAGAATATATCGTTGAGCACAATCCACGACGAGAAATAAACCTGCGAAACGCAAGCATGAAATTCTCCACGCTCATAGAAGGGACAAGTTCTAGATGTAAAGCTCGAGTTGTAGCACATGTAAACAAAGGCAGATAATGTTTATTCTTGCTGTCCTTTGTAAAAAAGGGACCAGCATAATCCAGCCCTGTTACAGAAAATGGAGATGATTGAAGAACACGATCGGGTGATAAAGGAGCGGTTTCCTGTGTACCGGCACGCACCTTGTATCGTTTACACAAAAAGCACTTACTTAACGTGGACTTGACGAATTGGCGTGCTTTTATGATCCAGAACTTTTCTCTAATATCGGCCAAGGTAGCTTCGACTCCAGCATGAAACAATTTGTTATGAGACTGAAAAATTACTAGTTCACTGTATCTATCTTTATAAGGTAACAGCCATGGGTGTTTTTCTTCGAAAGAAAAGTCTGAGAATTGAAGTCTGCCCTTTAAACGCAGAAGACCATGGGTATCCAATTCTGGGTTAAGTGAATAAATCGACGATGTCTTTTCTAAGCATTTTCCACTTGATAGATCTAGAATCTCTTTCGCAAAGTATTTTCGCTGTGTAACTTTTACCCAATAGAACTCAGCTCGTGAAATCTCAACAGAGCTTAATGGACCTTTGAATTTCACTGAATTTCGTTTTATATTGTTGGCAAACCGCATAACATAAGCCGTAATTCGATACACCTTCAGCAGCCTGCTGAATCGCGTTAACTGTAGTAATGCCGAAGATTCTACGTCTTGAACAGAAACATGAAAAGATGTTTGCACCCTTGCTTCGTTCTGAACGCTCTCCTTGTCGATGTTGGTCTGTTGATTTACTGGCCAAACACTTTCAGGTTGAGACAGCCAGCTAGGTCCCTGTAACCAAAGGGAACTTCTCACAAGATTAAAGGCATTTTCTCCTCGAGATAAAAGGTCAGCAGGGTTTTCACTCCCACTGCAGTGAAACCAGCATTCAGGATCCGTGAGTGACTGAATATCAGAAACTCGGTTTGATACAAAGGGTTTCCAATTTCTTGCACATCCCTTTATCCAGTAGATAGTTATTTGGCTATCACTCCAAAGAAACTTTTGATGACACAGTTCAGGAAACAGCTTTGTCAAATACATAGACAATTTGGCGGCTACTAAAGCAGCCATCAACTCCAAACGAGGTAAAGTCATAGTCTTGAGTGGAGCTACGCGACCCTTTGCGGTAATGAAACTGGTGGAAATAATGTTTTCTGAATCAAGGTATCTAAAGTATGCTACTGCGCCGTACGCTTTAGGGCTAGCGTCAGCAAATACATGAAGACTAACATTAGATTTTTCACTACTACCAAAATATTTTCTCGGAAGAGAAAACTCCTCCAACACCTTTAATTCAGCTTGCCAGCGACTCCAGTCCTTAACTATTTCTAATGGAAGGGTATCATCCCAGTCCACACCTAATGTCCAAATTTTTTGTAACAGAATTTTCATTTTCATCACAAAGGGTTGAAACACACCAATTGGATCGTAAACTTTGGCCACCCTTTGGAGAATAGTCCTTTTTGTGACCTCAGCACTGTCATGGGATAAATTTCCTAAAAATTCGCAATTCAACTTGATCTTATCTGCTTCAGAGTTCCAGATCATGCCCAAAAATTTTGACTCTTTAGCTGGTTCTATGTTATAACCTTTTCCAATCCACCAGGAATTAAGTTCCTCGGAATTTGACCTTAATTTTCTCAAATTCATCTCAGCGTCTTTAAAAATCTTAACCGCGGCTGAGGATAATCGACATGCATCTTCAATAGTGTCTGCACCGTAGTATAAATCGTCTACATATAACGAGGAATCTAACATATCATAACTTTCTGGATTTGTGCTTTTATATTTTTTAATGTGGAATTTTATAGTCATCGCTAAAATTGCTGGACTACAGCAAAGTCCGAATGTAAGACGTTTAAACCTTAAAACTTTATATTTTTCCTCACTATTCCCGAACCAAAGAAATTTTAAATATTCCCTATCCTTTTCTAAGATTCCTATCATTAAAAAGGCCTTAGCTAAATCTCCGCTGAAAGCAATTTCATATTTCCGAAATTTTAAAATTATGTCCAAAAACACGGGGATCAAACTAGGTCCAATGTCTAAAAAATCATTTAAGGACTTTACACCTTTAGTTCTAGAAGAGCTCGCGTCGTAAACAATCCTAGACCTTGTGGTTTCCTTAGGTTTTATTATTTCCCAGTGCGGCATAAAATACGATGCCTCCGTTATTTCCTGTGAACACTTCTCAACTATACCCTCCTTCATTTGCTCTTCAATTACGGATTTATACTGCTGATAAATCTCAGGATTTCTAATAAGTCTATTTTTAAGACTTTCAAATCGTCTTAATGCTACTCCAAAATTATTTTCTAATTGCCCTGCTTCCGATTTCCATAATAAACTGACATAGTATCCATTACCTTCTACCCGTATTTCCTTTTCAAAGCTCTGAATCATTTCTCTCACCTCGTTAGAAATCACTGAGACATCGGTAAGGCCCATCAAATCTAAAGTCCATAACGATCGCAATGAATCAGTTACGCAAGAAGAAAGGTTTACTATTGCCGTGTTTTGAGATACTATTTCGCTCTCTTTATCTTGAAGGCCAACTGGGACCCATCCAAACATAGTAGAAATCGCATAAATTTCCTTTCCTAATTGAATCTTTTCCCCCCTTACCATCTTCCAGTAATAATCCACACCTATTAGAATTCCAACCGTTCCTTTACATAAACAAGCGATTCGCAATCCGCACTCATTCATCATTTTTAGTGTTTGTTTTGACGGCGTGGTCATATGCGCAGCCGTTATGGCGTCAGTGACGAGACAGCTGATTTTTATTTTGTTCTTTTGCTTCGCATCCGAAACACAGAATTCGACAACCTTATATGTTTTAGGTACTGCGTATTTCATTCCGAAAGAATAAATAGACAATGTTTCTTCTCCAACAAATTTTAAGTTTAATTTCTTAACTACACTAATATGAACAAAACTTCGTGTAGCACCACAATCGAAAATTAAATTAGTTAACTCTGACTTTCCGTCATAATGAGCTAACACTGAACAGGTTTGCAATAAAGCATTTTTATTCAATGATTCATCACATGGAACAACAGAAAGCGTGTGTTCTTTCGGAGAGTTTTGTGTTTCATCTACTGAATTGTCTCGCGAGCTTTCGCACAATTCTTTTATGTTTTGATTTGAAGCCGTTCGCGCTTTGTTACGATTTGAACTACTCGTACATAGTGACTCATGATGCGACTTAAACCCGCATTTTAAGCAGTTAGTTTTATTTCTGCACGATTTCCAAATGTGATATTTTCGAAAACAAATAAAGCATCTATTTTCAGTACGTAACTTACACAATTTTTCTTTAATGCTTTTATCACAAGAAAATGAATTATGGGACTTTTCGCAGAAGATGCATGCACGATTATCAACAGCATTGAAACTGGCAGCCGTAGGTACATTTCTGTGATTTTTTTTATAATCAGACTTAGCATGTTCGAAACGTGGAGGCAAGGTATTTCTTTTATCTCGCGTCAATAAACTCGACGCTTCACGACATTCAATTTCCCGCTTTATGAAGTCCAACAAGTCTGAAACATTAATTTCTTCATTTGGGTTTTTCCTTCGATTAAATTCCAGAACGAACTCTTCTGGAATAGCTTTTAACAACACAGGTATTAATAACTGACCAAATGAACCTTTCGTAACTCCTTGCGCTTCCAAATTCCGAACTGCAATTTCGATTTCATCATATAACCTACGTAAAACTTTAATATTATTTGAATTCCTTACTGGTTCTAAATTTAAGTTTGTTCATGAATTGACTAATTATTATTCCTTTTTTCCCGAATCTATCCTTTAAAGATTTTATACTCTCATCGTAATTTTTTGCATTTAATTCTAATGAAGATACTACATTACTCGCGGCACCTGTAAGTAATGTTTTCAAGTATGCGAATTTTTCTATCTTACTAAGACTTTCGTTTTTGTCTATAGTGCTTTCGTAACTGTTCCAAAATTCCGTAAATTTTTCAGGATCACCTGAATATTTCTCTAAAACTAGTTTTGGAAGTTTTACCGTAGTTTGTACATTTTGCAGTCTAACCAAGTTTTGTTCAGGATCTTTAATACTTATTTTATCCTCTTCCAACATTCGATTAATTCGTTTAATAGCTCGAGAACATTTTTCCTGATATTCCTCAGAACTAACTACATCCGCTTCTAGAGAATCTATCTCAATTACGGAATGAATTGCCTCGTCTAATTCTTTCAAATTATTTTTCCTTTCTATTAATAATTCATGCACTTCGCATAATTCATCTGTATCTTTCTTTGCTAAGCTATCCTCGACTTTCTTTAGTAGTTTAGATACTACCGTTCTCAATGCGGTTCTCTTTCGTTTTAATCTATCTAGTTCTGCCATTATTTCGCGTTAATACACAAATGTACCCAAGACTGCAAATTATCAAAATTCAAATCAAACACGTTCAAAATTTAATAATAATCACGCTCTTACCTAGGGCATGGTCTGGACACATACTTCCTCGTGAAGTTCACTTTAACAAATCCAAACATTTCCGTAAGATGCACCATTGTGACGAACCTGCATTTATCCATGGCGGCCCGTAGAGCAATCACGAAACATCCGGTGGTTCAGTTTTCTAATACTATTTATTATCCGTTATATTTACATATTTACAACTGTCCTATTGTTAGGTGGACTACCTTCACAGAAATCATGTTGCCTAATCAAACGACATTTCGTTTCTACTTACATGCATTGCGCTACTGCCAAGCAGCGCCCTCTACTTCTCTCTTTACAACAAACAGCAAACAGTGATACGTTGTCAGGCCTTAATAATTATTTCAAATTTAGACACTAACAGCAGTCAGTGATGAAATGAACACACTCATTGAATAAAATATAACTACGAATTGGTATTATTCCTTCATTTAGTAAATACCATGTGCTAGTCTCATTTCATTCTAATTTACCTAATATAGAAAATTAATTTGAAGTACATAATAAATAATGTAGTGTACTTTCTCAAAATTCTCATGTTTCATGAATAATAGTGAAATATTAAAGAGTAATTTGATGAAATTTAAAGAAATTTATGGATTATTTCAAAAATGCTGCTCGTAAAATTTATTTGCATATACTGAATCAGCACAAAGGCAAATGTATCACTGAATTTCCCCAGTAGTCTGACTGCCAAAGTAAATAAATTTCAAGTGTGGATAAACAAAGGGAGGCAAGCGGTTACAAAGAATTTTAAGGATTGGGTTGGCTTATTTATATTACCTAATAAATCATATTACATACTTTAACGTCACCAAGTAAAGACCTTAAAACTAGTTTGTTTTCTTTTTTTGAAAGAAAAGAACTCTTTTTGTTATCATTCTTCGTAAAGTTTTATATAATAAAATGAAGAAATCACATGTGTGTTATCCGTGTCAGAGTGTATCAGTTTATGGATTCTTTAAAATACGGAAGTAAGAAAATAAATTTTTTTCGTATTTACTTCACAATACAATATTGGAAAGGTTTTCCTAGGGTGATATCTGGTGTTTGATTTTTGGTGATGTTGACAGTATTTGCGTAGTGTAAAACATAGTTGCCTACCAAAGGAGCATACTTGATATAACTGAAACATACATTTTAATGGTTGCTTGAGGTTAGTAAAACAGGTGAACAGTGCATGTAAGCCTAAGACATGTAAGATAAACATAAGATGAATAACAGGTGATTAACTTGACTGGTATAAACTGCTGCATTATGTCAGTAGAGTCTAGTTGGCCATTACATTAGGTCGGCGGGTACTTGGCTGCAACAATTCCATGCATTGCTTCCTAGTAAATGCTGTCCGGGATAGTCCTGCTAAATATCTATTACGGTTCCTGTCTTCGTCAGCTATAGTCTATGCGAAGGTTTCATGCAAGCTTCCACTGCGCGACGCTGGAGAGAATCGCGGCTACAAGCCACATCGATAACAAGACGACACACATCCCGGATAGGCTCGGCGAGGCGATACACAGTCTTTACAAAGTATTGGCTTCTATCGCGGGTTTACATGGTCTTGAAGCTCTAATTTTAATTGTAAAAATGTTTTTTAACTGTTTTTAAATGTGATTGATGTTTTACGTTTTTTCCATATTTTATAACTTTTAGATCTTTTGAGGTTTTATGTATTTTTGCCTTGCCGCGAAATGAGAACTGAATTAATTCAAGGAGAAATATATCTCTAATGAAATTCGAGGAGATAAGTTTAAATGAAAGGCAGCAGAAAATCAGCATAATTAAATCGGTCATACGAGGAAATCATTTATTGATTCCTCGTATGGATCCTTACACTGGTGTGCAAAAATTAAGGACGAGACGGTTTTTTCAATATAACTTTGTACAAAAGCTTTCCAAATCAACACATTTAATACCGTAAGATCCCCAATACGTAAGGAGATGAGTAATGTAAGCAACACTTACTAAAAAAGAATTCAGAGGGATAAAAAGAAGCTTTATTGAAAACGTAGCATGGAGCGCAATGCGACTGAAGCCCGAAACATCCCTGTGATGGGTGTCCAGCAAGAAACATCCGGTCTTTAATAGGGGATATGATCTCCCCTGACTGCTAGGCAGGTTCCACAGCGTCTGCCCATGCTGAGAATGAGGGTGTCAATGAGTTGTTGAGGCATTGCTGCCCATTCGTCTTGCAGCGCCAATTGAAGCTCCGGAATCGTTACTGGTGGTAAGGTACGAGCTGCCAAGCGTCTGCCTAGAAAATCCCATACATGCTCGATGGGATTGAGATCCGGAGATCGTGCCGGCCAATCCATACGTTCAATATCCTCACTCTCTAAGAGCTGTTCGGCAGCTACTGTGCGATGACATGGTGCATTGTCGTCCATGAAAAGGAACTGCGGACCCATAGCGCCTCTAAAAGGACGCACATATGGAAGAAGAATCTCGTTACAATAACGGGTCCCGTTGACTGAACCTGCATCGAAGATGTGAAGGTCTGTAAGACTACCAAGCATGATGCCTCCCCAAACGAGAACACCGCCACCTCCATACTTGTCCCTTTCAATGATGTTCGAGGGATGATTGCGGCTTCCCCGCTCTCTCCAGATGAGTATGCGATGAGAATCGCTACTCAGACTGAAACTGCTCTCATCTGTAAAGAGTACTCGACCCATTCATTGTCTCTCCAATTCCGGTGTTCCCGGCACCACAGAGAACGCCTTCTCCGATGGGCAGGCGTTAGAGGTACACACCTTACAGGGCGTCGTGCAAACAGACCACCACCGAGCAGTCTTCTGGCCACGGTAAAACGCGATATCGGTCGTCCAGTCGCCTGTGTCGTGTGTCTAGCGATTTCTCCCGCTGTCTGCCGCCTGTTTCTTCTGGCCTGTAAGGCAATATACCGGTCATATGCGGGTGTGGTTCCTCGTGGACGACCACTACTAAACCCCCGGATAGCTATTCCTGTAGTTTGAAATTGTCTCCAAAATCATGAAACGATGCTGTGAGCAATTCCGAACTCTGCAGCCACACTTGTCACACTGCGGCCTTCCTCCAACTTCCCAATGATTCGACCTCGGGTAAAAGCATCCAGATGTCGTCTAACATATTGATTATTCGCCATTTTTCGCTGAGGCAGCAACTCGGTGTGATTTTAACTGCTATACGGCGTGCAATCTCTTTGCCAGAAATACTGATCTTACACCGACAACATGCTTTATACTACTCAGACACTTCCCCATTACGTCTACCTGCATATCTGCGCGTGTGCTACCGTACATCACCTTACTTAATCTCCTGATTGGTCTTTCTGTCCGCTCTGCCTCTTCGTTCAGCTGATATGCTAATTTTTCGACTTCGTCCTTAATTTTTGCACACCAGTGTATAGCACAGTTGGCACTGCCACTTTCGACGAAATTCGCCGAAAAAAAACGCTGTTATTAGCAAGCACAAGTGCATGGCTTCTTTTGAAGCTTCAGTTAACGTTATGCATTCCGCATCAGGGACTTGATAGCGCTATAATTCTTTGCTTGCGTGATTCACAAGAAATCGGAATTTCCTGCTAATGTGAAACCATAGCCACTAAATGATTTCTCATCGAGAGTATTTTAGACCCAGTCGGCGTCTGTGTAACATTTAATATTTTCATTTATTTTGCGATAAGTTATTTTCATGTTTAACATAGATTTAACGTATTGTAGTAGGCCTATTTTGCTTGAATCTAGTAAAAGTATTACGGGTTACTGTTAAATTAACTAACTCTGCTAACAGAGTTTGCCATATCAGATCGTGTACACAGATAAGTAAATTAAAGATCCGATTAAAGGATTGATATTTATTTTTGCCTACACTCTCATTTTCTTTGGTGCCGTTTGACGATTCGCATAGTTCAAACTTAGGGTCTAGCGGTGCTGATGTAGGCTTACATTCTTGCATACAGTTCTTAGCCAAGAACTCTTTTGTGCACTGAATTTGGTTAATTAATACATTTTTTATTTTATTAAATGTTAATGCCTAAATATTGTTTTATTTTACTTAAGTCCCTCATTTCAAAGGTTTTATTAATGTGTATGGCAGAAGATTTGCTTTTAGTTAGAGTTATCAAATTATCTACATATATAACGATTATGATAAAGTCATCTGTTCTTATTGAACATAAAAAATACATTTATCTCACATTAATTTTTCGAATAAGAGTTTCCGTTAAGTTTCATCTAGTTTTAGGTTCCCCATTCGTCCTGCTTGCTTATCGACTTTGTCAGCTTGCAAACTTTGCTTTCAAAAGTTATGAAATCTTCTGGTTGGGACATCAATATTTCTTCATCAAGTTTCTCATTAAAACAAGCTGTTTGAATACCCATTTGATGTATCTTCAGATAGTATTCAGCAGATAAAGCCAGCAATACTCTTATGAAAATGTATCGAACTACGGGAGAAAACGTTTTCGTGTAGTCTATTCCATACTTTTGCAAACATTCTTCGGCAAATAGTCTGGCCTTGCACCAATCGATTGTGCCGTCCGCCTTTCGCTTTATTCGGAATACTTATTTGCAGCCAACAACCCTATTATACGGCAACTCGGTTAATTCCCACGTAGTGTTCCTCATTAAGGAGTTATATTCTTCTTGTAAAGCTGCTTTCCATTTATCTGCATCTGGTGTGGATAAGGCTTCTTCTACAGTTTCTGCATCAGCAAAAACTACAGAGTTTATTAAATTAGCGTGTTTTTTCTGATAGAATTTCCTTGGTCTGCCCGGGTTTCCTGTTTTCAAAAATACAAATATTCTTGGTCAACTTTCTGAAATTTTACCTTGAACTGCGATTTTTTTCAACATCTGCTCTCCCTCCAAACACTTCAGAATTCTTGTTGGCTTCCGAATTTTCTTCAATAGGAACAAATTCAATGAATTTCTCTTCACTAGCTGTTGAAGTTTGCGAGCTTGCTTCAGTTTCCAGAAATTTCAAAAATCGAACATCACGACTTTGTGTTACTTCACAAGGGTCAGGTTTCCATAAACGATATACTTTTGCTTCCTCAAAATATCCAAAGAGAATATATTCTTTACTCTTGGCAGAATTTTTTTTCTGTTCGAATTGGTTAATGCAAAAGCTTTGCTTTCTCTGATCCTGAAATGAGATACCGTAGGCTTTCTTTGAGACCATATTTCTTGAGGCGTTTTTGATCTGTTTTTAGCACGACATCGGTTAAGTACTGTCTGTCTATGGTAAGAACAGCTCTCGCCAGTTTGTCTGCAGCTGTCTGTTGCCGTAGAAACGAGCCCTAACCCATTTTTCATAGGGGTGTCTTGAAGACTTACTTCTGAGTTTGCCACCTTGGCGCATTTAAAGATGATTTGGCGATATTCACATTTTGTTTTAGTTTCAAGTAAAATTATCATTGACCCTTTGCGTCGACCCCGACATCCAATTTCCGAAAATGAAAATTCGATGGCATAGATAAAGCTTTTGCAGTCAAGAAACGGTCTTTGATTTTGCCGTGTGAGGTACAAGTCGCTGAATTTGCCATCCCTCTAGATGTACAATGAGTAAAAATAAACTTGTAGGGAAATAAATTTAAAAATCCGTGTTTATTTTTGAAGAAAAATTTTAATTTTGACATTTAAAAAAATCATGCTATTATTTTGCTTCTTTTTTGTTTATTTGTTTGCTTGCAAAATCATAGATGACATCTTAGAAATCTACTTGATTGCACCATTCTCTGTAATATAGTACAGACGCACTTCATAAATATAAAATAAATTTAATTTTTATAGTTCTCCCCTCTAGCTGATCTACCGTAAACATTCAAAGCAATTTCTTCAGTCTTTAAATGACGTTCTGCTATGTTTTTATTTCAAAATTTTCTGTTAATTTATTGCTTGTGCTTTAATAATGACTAAAAATTTCATCATTAAATGTATGTGGAATCATCTTGAAAGTAAAAGCGTTTTTTTACATACCCATGCTCTCAATAAATACTTTTTGCGAACATTTCTTCTTTTCCCATACCTTTAAACTAAACCAAAAGCTGGTTAATTTAATGGCGGAAGGAAGCGAAGGTGAATTAAAATCAAAACTGCTTTTTCCTTAATTACCAGTGGTTTGGGTTGATTTATATGATTACGGAAAGCCCCCAGGGCTAAATGCCTAAGAGGAGGTATGCCTTCATCGAGGGCTTGCTAAGGGAAACTGGCTGTGCGCCCAAAACCGTATCATGTTGCCAACATTTCTTAAAAGCTAAATTGCTGTCAATCCATGTTTCATCGATGTAAACGATGTGGCGTTCACTTGCTCTGAGTTTTCTCATTTCGCGTAAATAATTGTTCCTCCAAAATACAATGTGAGGTCTTTCGATAAAAAAATTTTTTTTTCCTACGCATTCCAACGAAAATTCATTGAACACAAAACTTTGCACAAAGAGTCTTTTTGCCACGGGAAGTCTATTTTTTGCCTCAAGACAGGCAGTAATTTCCGCACAGATGGCACTTTCTTTTCTTTGATGTAAAAGTCTTGTATTGTCTGCCGTAGAACGCATTTGTCAAAATCGTCAATTTCACACTTATGATTAGCAGGGCTTTTACATTTCTTTCCAAGTGTATTCAGAAGTTTATTTTCACCCATTGTTGATACTTCGCTCTTCAAAACTTAAGGAAAAGGAACTACTAAAGAGTTCACCGAAGCTTCAGAAGCGTAAAATTCTGCGACATTATACACGATTTGACGTGACTGAGACTTTAAAGTTTGACCTTTCTTAAACTGGAAGGGCATTTTAAAAAATTGGCGATTAACAAAGCACTACGAAAATCAAGCTAAATAGAAGCGAATTTGAGCAAATGCTAGCACAAAAGATATAACAACGAGAATAAAAATAGCTAATAGTAATAATATAAGGCTTAAGAAAAGATGCGTGCAGCTGGAATGAAGCCGAGAAGACGAATGATAAACTTCCCTTAAGCCAACAGTCGCCAAAAACAAAATAACAATAAAGCAACCCTTGGTTCGTCCCTATTTGAAATATACTAGCCCTGTTGCTATAGTGACCGCCACTCGCCAGACACCGTGGCGGGAGCTGTTCTTACCGTAGACAGACAGTATGTAAGCTGCTGCTGATACATTTTTCTGACCACAATCCTTGGGGTAATTTTGATTTGAACAACAGACCTCCATCTGGCCATTTCAACTAGCGTACGATTGATGTGCTCTACTACTGCGTTCTGTTGCTGTCTCTACTCGACAGAGAACTGGGTTTAATACCCTCCTTTTCTAAGAACTGATTTAATTCCTTGCTTCTGAATTCTTTGGCATATTACTTCGAAGTATTTTCAATTGCTTGCCCGTTTGTTTCTTGGCCTGAATTTTTTAATTTTGGAATGCTTCATGGGCTTCAGATCTTTTCTTTAGGGCATACACAGTAATTTTCCTCAATTGGTCTTCGATGAATGTTACAAATGTTTTGCATCACCTAAAGATGTAACATTCATGGGATCACAATTATCGGTATGTACAAGTTCAAAAATATCACAGTTTACTGTGCGTGTTTATTTTGAGAATGGTAACATTTTTTACTTGCATTTACATTCATAAAAGATGGTTTCCTTATTACATTTAGGAATTTTTAGACCACGCACCATCTTTCTAGGATGCAGTACTTTTAAGTCGACTAAATTTAAGCCCTTTACAACATTCGAAACTAAGGGTAAGTCCCATTGATCTACAAAATATATGCCATTTTGCTTCGTTGCTTTTATAACCATGTGTTTATTTTCGTCTTCAACCCATGCGTGGTTATTTCTAAAATAAGCGGTTCAGTTACGTCACTAAGTTGACTGAAATTCAGTTCATTTTAAAGTTGGGAACGTATCATTAAGAACGATGAGTTTGGTCTGGTTTAGTTGATTATGGCAGAGCACTCTAGGGCTATCAACCTAAGGGAAGAGATGCTTTCGTGGAGGATTTTCTAAAGCAAACTGGTTCGTATACATGTTACACATGGAGAAAACTCGCCCATTCAGGTAGCCTGTTCGCATGGAATCAAATCCAGGTCGGAATTACTAGTACTCAGCGATTTTACCGTTCGGGCGCTGGTGGGCTAAGAGCTTTGGGAACCATGACAAAGTTATATGTACTGTGAAGTTGAATTGACACTTGCATTCATTTAAACTTTCCCTGTCCCTTTGACTTTTATAAATTCGTTATTTGCCATCTCAACTTTTGGATTTTAGTTCTTGGTGCAACTTTAGTTCTGTCATTGGACATGTGTGCGGTTGCTTCTGAATCAAGGTATCAGTTATGAGAGTTCCTAATTCCCGAGTTGTATCGACATTGCCGAGAGAACTTTGTTTAGTTGGATGCTTGATTAGGATTTTCGCTTTTATTCTAGACGCTTTGTATCCCTTTCTCTTGCAATTATAACACCTTTCGTCTTTCGCATTCTTAGACTTAATTTCCGAGTTGCCTTGGTATATAGAAATTGAAGCATCCTGCACTTGGCTGTTTTCCTATGCTTTAAATTGGCGATTTCGAAATTCTTCTAATAACTTTACTTTTAGTGTGTTTAAATCGGGCATTCTATCATGAGTTTCTATCGCGATTCTAAAACTTTCAAATTCTTCAGTTAAGCTACATAAAATCAAAATAATTAAGAATTCCTCTGGAAATTCAGATCCTATCTCTGTAAATTTATCTACAGTATCGAAGAAAGAAATTAAGGAGTCTTGCATTTTTTCATTCCCGCGTTCATATTTTTCGAAATAAGTTTCTTCGGAAGGCTTACTTCAGTTATAGAGTCTTTAGGCTGATGAGTTAGCTTCAAGTTCGGTTAATTTTGGAAATTTCTGGCTAGATTAACTGGCCTAGTCGCGACCTATCTCTGTAAATTTATCTACAGTATCGAAGAAAGAAATTCAGATCCTATCTCTGTAAATTTATCTACAGTATCGAAGAAAGAAATTAAGGAGTCTTGCATTTTTTCATTCCCGCGTTCATATTTTTCGAAATAAGTTTCTTCGGAAGGCTTACTTCAGTTATAGAGTCTTTAGGCTGATGAGTTAGCTTCAAGTTCGGTTAATTTTGGAAATTTCTGGCTAGATTAACTGGCCTAGTCGCGACCTATCTCTGTAAATTTATCTACAGTATCGAAGAAAGAAATTAAGGAGCCTTGCATTTTTTCATTCCCGCGTTCATATTTTTCGAAATAAGTTTCTTCGGAAGGCTCACTTCAGTTATAGAGTCTTTAGGCTGATGAGTTAGCTTCAAGTTCGGCTTGGTTAATTTTGGAAATTTCTGGCTAGATTAACTGGCCTAGTTCGGACTGGATTAAAACGCTTTTCACTTAGAAAGCCATATTTCATAGTGTTATCCAGTTGCTCAATTTGAATTCTCGGGTTTGTCAATTTCATTTGACAAAATGCAATTTCACTAAAGTCAAGGAGGAAAAAAGAGTAAATTTTCTTACTTTATTTTCCACCAAAACTTACAAACGTTTGACTTACTGTTTAGTAGTATATCTCCAACAGACTGGCAATTGGTGACGGAGGGTAGGGATATCTGATGTCTAAGATAGGTAAACAGATGTATGTTCCATGTTCTCTCCTACCCAGAGCAACACTCCCAGGGGCAACAAGAGTTCCGCTTCGGAAGTTTATGTATTTTGAACATAAGTTTCTCATAGCTAATGGTTTTTACACTGATCTCAATGGCACATATGGTAAAGAATGGCATCTTTGCTTTGCCCATAGAATAATAAAATGTAACATATATGCATATACCATAAAATTTAACATAACATGCAATACATACATGCAACGTGAATTTACACTGTATATATACACACAACATATGAACATAAACATAAAAGTGTACACGTAAAGGAAGTGCAATATATATATATATATAGAGAGAGAGAGAGAGAGAGAGAGTTTATTGCTGCTTAGTCATGACTGCATGTTATTCTGTATTCTACAGCTGTTAGTTCATGATTTAAAGATTTTAACGGTTTTTAGAGTGTTTATAAAATCATTAGTTAATAATGTTCCTTTGATATAAGCATTATCACTGCTGGGAATGTTCAGAAGATTATGGGGGGGGAATAAAAAATAAATAAATAAAATAAAACAAATAAAATACAATAAAACCCGTTATGAGATGATAGCTTTATGATTATTTTAATTTAGTTGGCTGACATATATTTTGCTCCATCGCTGCTGTTATGCTGATATTTCTAAAAATTTTATCAACTGCCACACAGTTTTTTATTATAAATATTTTTGTCTGTTATATCGTAGTTGGCTGTTTGGCCTAGATGATCGGAATCTATCAATGGGCAGTAGAAAATGTAACGTTCTGTGAAACCTTCAGTTCTACCAGACACTGAAGTTTTTTGAAGAAAAATTTTGGCATAAGGTCATGTGTCCGTCTTCCTGTTGCACTGTGATTACATTCATTTTGTCATTTTTGGACTGCTTTTTGCAAGAAGGCCTTTTTCTAAGTGTGAGGGAGGAGCTGACTAGGTGAGTATAATCGCTTCTGTATTATCAGCTGTTTCTTTGGCTAGTTTGTCTGCTGCGAGGGTGGATTCCCAAAAAATGGTTACAAGGGTAATAAAAAATTATTTATTAACGACGAAAAGGACCATGCAGATAGCCCTTTCTCCTGGAATCAAACCCAGATCTAACTAACAGTGTTCAGCTACTTTACCACTCGAGCACTGGCAGGTTCAAGATGGAAAGGTGACGTTTAGAATGGGAGAAACGAAAATTAATTTTCAATATTTTTTAATAAGAGCCAAATTCTTCTTGGCTACGATTTTAAGTTTCTTGTTCTACTCTAGATGGCGTCACTATAAATAGTGAGTGGATTTTCTCTATGAGTATCGGGAAACTGAGGCAAATTTTTCTTTTATCCTAAAGTAAAATTACATAAAATAGACGCTTTAGTTTTACGCATTCTGATTTGACATCAGGGTGTGTGTCGCAGGCTTAATGGTGAAGCTTCGGCAGCTTGGGATTTACGCTATCAATTTCGCAAAACGTGTTGTGGTTTAATCTTTCATAAAAAAGTAAAATTCAGCTTGTTCCGAAAAGGACTCTCCTTTCGACGCATTAGCTCACAAATCAAAATAAACTCTAATAAGAACTTCAAAATAGTAAAACTCTGAAATAAAACGCTAATGGCATGTTTATTTTTTTGTCTTCCGAATTTGAAACGTAATCTACTATGCTTTCCAGCGACACGTCGCCGTTGCCGTAAAAAATCTTTAACATGAATAATAATTATTGCACATTGGAAATTCAGCTAGCATATTACACTAATATTTATCACAACTAAATACGAAGACGTAACTCGAATATGTTAGCTCGTAGCTAAATAAATAATTATACTAAATAATATGTAAGCTCTCTCTCACTCTCTCTCTACATCTATATATACTATATATACTAAACAGCTTTATAACTGTGACATAGGAAGTGTTTCGAGAAAAATGCGTTTAAAAATTTCGCCAAAGCTTTAACTAAGAAAACCCAGCTTTTGAATTTGGAAGAAAACTAAATAATTCCGATACGTTCATCTCATAAAATATGCATCTATTGGTTTCATGTTTATATGAAATGTAACGATGATAACTTAAGAAATGAATGTTGGTGTACACATCAGATTCTGGTGTCCCTTATCCCACATAAAAATTCCATCCATGAACAAACTATGCTTATTAATCGAGTCATCACCATATTTTCTTGCTATTTAAATGCAGGGAAACTTCTCAGGGCAAACCACCTGTGAAAGATACTAGTATTTCTGAGGCACACCAAGGACTTTGCTGTATACTAAACTAATAAGCGTTATGTGTTTATTAATTTAAAACTTACATAATCAGGAAATATTTTTAACTAGTAAACTACATTCGCATGTTAGTTATTTTTAAAATAATGATTTAGTAGAAAATAGTCACACAAAAATGCAACGATTTATTTGATAGCAAAATTAACAAAAATACAGCATGTACATTACACAGTCTTGTCCATGGTTAACTTCCTATGCTAGAAGTGAGATTTAGCTTGAAAGTAAGAGAAGAAGATAGAGTAGAATCAGCAACCACAATATGCTGGGCATCAAAGATGCGCAGTTCTAAAAAAACACAGGTATTAAAAATTACAATTGTGCGATACATTGACGATTAATTCGTGCCACAGGCGACCATCCTTGATGACCTACAGCCCGTAAACCAAGGTTGAAAAAAAGAAAGAAAGAAAGAAACTGATAACGTTACCTTATCGAACCATACGAAAAACAGCAGTAAATAAATAAATAAATGCAAATTGATTATGCTTACTTTTATTACATTACCAGATTATTATATGAAATTTTACAGCATCACCAGACTAATGCAGTCATGTGGTCTTGAGGAGGACCTTGATGAAGACACTCGATGGTAGTCACTGTACTTTAAATACATTAAAAAAAGCAGTTCGAGTCATCATATTTGGCACCTGTCAGTTAAAACAGTTCTATTTCACGCTTGTTAACAGTTATTTTACTTCTAAAACGATGATAGAATTGAAATAGAATCGCTTCATGATTTTATCAGTCATCCAACGCATAATGAGTTCCGATTACCGCAACAGTATATTTGAAATATATTTGATTTTTTGCATCTTCAACCTTGAATAAAAAAAATAGTTAGTTTGTAATCCGAAATTTTCATTTCTTTAAATAGATTTTTCTTATCAATAACAGTGTCAATGAAAGTAGTATAATTAGTAATTCATTACAAAAAAGAATTCGAAAAATAATTCATGCTAATAATAATGTAACTGATAAGGCTTTTTTTTTTTTTTTTTTTTTTAATTACAGTTTGATGAGACAATTACAATACCAAACTGCAATACTGGAAGAAACTTTCACTGGAACATTAAAACATGAATTTAACATTTTCAGAATAAAACTAATGTCTGATGCCACTCGATAAAGCTTAAGATGTTTATTTTTTAATTTAATTCGAAAACTTGACAGTTTCACAGAAATGTGCTGCCACTCGACAAAGCATAAAATATATTTTTAATTTCCATTTTGATCAATACAGCTATGTGATTAAAAAAAAAAAAAACGCTTTGCCACTGCCTGAAATATAATAGTTTAATCTCCTACGCTCAGTTCTGCTATTCTGAAAAACGAAATGCAGCTAATTCTTAATCTTCTGACATTAATTAACAAAGTATTCGATTTAAAAGCAATCAATCATCATATCTATTATTATTATTACTAGCTGCATTCATTAAAATCAAACACGTATGTTTTCCCTTTTTTATGATAACTGTTTAACTATTATATAGTCATTAGAAATAAAATGTGTTTGTTATAAATGGCATTAAAAGCCAAGCTTTGCAAGAGATATAAAGAATACTATGTTTAGATGTTCTTTATTTTTTATGCTGCAGAAAGAAACAAGTAATTATGAACCATAAAATTGATTTGAGTCAAATTAAAGTTATTTCAAATTTTGTTACGTACTTTAGTTCTTATAATAAAACACATAACATTTTTTTTTTTTTTTTTTTTTTTTTAAATTTTATTTTCAGTTTCTTCCGAAGAAACATTGAAAACTATGAATGAAGCGGCCTGAAGGGTGACATACGTCAGTACGTGTTTATTCTTTTCTGTCTTAACCCTTTGCAGTCGTATGTCTACTCTCACCCACCAACGCATTTTTACCTTTCCAGTCGTATGTCTGCTCTCAAACACCGTAGGCAAAGAACCGTACTCATCTTATATTACATTAAGTCGACAAGCTCCATATCTTGCATAATATATATTACTGTTCGTTCAACTAAAATTAATTCCGACCAGCATGATACCTATGCATAAAACTTAATACGATCGTAAAGCATTATACAGTAACAGTAATTAATTCAATAATGCAGTCTATTACGATCCTTCGAGCTGCAGCTGCAATTTGTAAATATTTTTCTTATTCTTCTTAATTAGTTTCGTGATTTAGTGTTCAGCTTTGCTACTAGATGGCAGCACGAAACATCTTCAGTACGTCTCCGGCTTTAATGGTGATTGAAGGTCATAAATAAAAAATCGAATTTCACTGAGAAAGTATGATATGTTTCACAGACAGAATGACTTGAATATTGTAAGGAAACATTTTAAAGATAAATCGCCTCTGTCACTCTTCTTTCCCATACATCCAATTAAGCAATTAATAACAATCCAATTAAGTTTCCCTAAAATGTGCTGACATTGCTGTGAGGAGTGTTACTTCAAAACGTGTGAAAAAAAAAAAAAGTTCCAAGAAATCCCAAAAAGTTGCAATGAAGCAGTCGAAAGGCCAAGTTTTAATTTCTACGCATTTAGGCGTCGCCGTCTGTAAGAACTGATAACCTCAGGCAAACGTTTCCTTGTTCGAATGCTGCCTTGAGCCATAGAGACAGAGATTCTAGCAGCAGCTTATTTTAAATACTATATTTGATTTAATATATCTTCTCCCTGTAGTTCAAAACTGGTCAAAGAAAATAATACTGTAACCTGAAATTTTTTATTTCTTTGACGGCATTTAAAGATTTTAATTTAAAAATTTTCAAGGGCTTACGAATGACTCATACTGAATGGAAATGATATTTGCAGTAATGTGTGATCGCCTAATGTTGTTGCCAGAAAAGTGGAATAGGCAACAAATAACTCACAAATTATATCTATGTGTGGAAAGTAGATCTTATTCCAAAATATGTTTTGCATTTTCATCAGAAATATACTTCCAGAATTGTTGGAAATGATTGAAAAAAATAAACAATCATAAGAATAAATTTAAGAAGTCAGAAAATCGCTCAATAATAACGATGATCTGTTTGAATGTAATGCTTTGGGAATTTAAATTTTTTAATATTAAAACTTTTTCCTGTAAAAATTTCTTTATGAAGAATCCCTCCTTAAGCAAATTTTACAAACCGATGCACACTGAATTCAAATAAAAACGCATGTCGTAAGCTTACTATTCGTAAGGAAACAAATAGTAAGCTTTTTCATAAATTCGCATAAAGTTCTTCGATTTGAATGTGCCGAGTGGTAGAAACACTGAACTCTGGTAGTTCAGTCCGAGGTTCCAATCTCGCGAACTGGCTGGCTGCATGGGCGTTTTCGTGGTTTTACCCATGTGTATACGAGCCAGATTCCCTTAGAACGTCCTACACGAAGACATCCCTCCCTTTAAGCGGACAGCCTTCGAGGCTTTCAATGAAACCAAACCGAACCATCTTCGAGTTGAAATTTTCTGAATATATTTTTAAGGCTCGTAAAGTGGCAGATGTATTCGGTATTCAAGCAAGTGATCTTTCATTTAAGAAATAAGATTTATCGAATGAAGATACATATTTTTTCATTTCCGAAACCGTCTTGCTGTCCTTTAAAGATATAAACAATTATTCATGAACGTTACACATCATTACAACAATTATAAGAGGTGGGGAAAAGGGGAAAAAATTAGCATTCTTACCTTTGTTATATTCAAAAGCAGATCTTCAAGTTGAACCAAGTAACTGTTCTAAAAGCACTCGTGTCTGAAGGCACCTTCAACAAGACAATCAGATAAACGAATGCAATTGGGACTGTCATTCTTTCTAAATTGCATGATTTTACACTAAAGAATAGAAATTAAGTTTTAATAATAATGGAATTTAAAAAGATATCATAATGTAAAATATATTAATATTAGTCAAAATTTCTTTGTGGAGCCAGGGGTTAAAATGCTATTTACAGAGCCGTTAATTTACACACTTCACATAAGATTCTTCAGACACTTGCGCCAAAAGATTATAGCTTCTCCGCATGAATTCTAAACTTGCTGGGAAACGGATGCGTAGTGAACATCAGAGTGAAACTCTCGGAAGACCAGTGAGAATACGTAAATGTAAATAAAACCAAAATATTATAATCCCATGCACTTTTTTTTTCATATGTGTAATAAATGTAAAAAGTAAATCACATACTTTGACTTGATGATGCGAAGGTGCAGGCAGGTACATCCAGAAAATGCTAATATACAGTAGGAAACAAACATTTTAAGTTTCAAAAGAATTCATAATCACAATCAGGAAAGTTTAGATTCTTGATAATTCTGAAACCTATCCCAGCAGTTTAGATTGTTATAAAACTTATAGCAGAAAATTATATCTTACAAACGTTAAAAAAAGCATCTTCACTGTACTATAGTTTAGTGATACACTGAAACATATAGTTAAAAAAAGCATCTTCACTGTATAGTTTAGTGATACACCGAAACATATCCATACTGATCTCGAACGCCGGGCGAAATGAAGGAACCGTAAGCGCTTTGGTAAGAATTCTGGGATACCTTTCGCTTCATGGTCAACTTATTTTTCATGGTTTTTGTATAACTCAAAACCAGAAAGATGCTCTTAGTATGTTGCTTATTGCATTATGCTGAAAATATTCGCCTCCACAAATTACAAATCTTTATAAACATTTACTTTTACATCCATTTTCTAAGCTACTTTTCAGTATTTTTTACCATGTTTAAAAATGCCATGTATCATGGCGTACATTTTCCCCTAACGTTTTAGTGCTAGATTCTAAAGATTTAAAAAGTATTCTTCTCATCTTTCCCTTCCTCAATGCGTTCAGAGAAGAAGCTAAATTTTTAAAAGGTATTCCTTAAGATAGTAATTCTTTCCTCTTACCAAACACAAACTCTCGCGAATCACCTGCGAAGATCACGCCGAACCTTTCCCTTCAACTGCTGAATTTTGTACCAGCCTAATGTAAAAAACCAAACCATCGACCCATAACAGTTAAGCAAACAAATACTGAGAACAAATATTGAAACAAATACTATACAAGCAAATACAAAAAAATTTCGCTGAGTCGGCTGCACACAGGGACAGCGCTAAGCTTTCTGTCACCTGGTGCTTCCTGAAATCTGCCACCCATTGGCTCCTTAAATTCTAAAATTTTGTCGTCCCGAAATTCTGTTGCCCTGTGCGGCCCTGGTTGTACATTCACTTTCTCTAATTATTTATGGATGGTATAAGGCCTAAATAGTAGCCGACACAACAATAAGAACTGATTCAGGTTACAGGGAATTAGAAATAAAGATATGAAATATTGCAATATTAATATTACTATGTATCCCCCGTAGGAACATGGGTTTCTTTTAAAGAGATAATATTGTGATAGTTACCTTTAGTTTATCCATGACTCCTTTTCATTTGTTATGCTCTTATTGCAATCGCGACTTTCGGTAAATATTATTGGCATAGTTTTCTCTCTCGATTTTCAGGTGATGAAATAACTAAAAAAATGGAGGTAATACGCGCGTAAATGCGATATATATTTATATAAAATAAATATGTGGGGAGTATTTAATTTACTTAAGAGTTATTTTATATTTAATCAGCTTGCCTGTCGCTCTTACTTTCAACTCATACTTTCTTGCCAAAATGCAAATTGACTAGCGCGTGTATTCGAATGAAGTAGAAAGGAGTTAGTACTTAAGGGAAGGTTTGGGAAGATGAAATCAGAGCGTGTTCTGCCTGCCTGATCGCGACGTTGCTAATCTTGATTCTGTAGAGAGAGGATTTCTGCGGCGTTGAGTTATTTTTGCCCTTAAGCTTGTTAACGCCGAATTTCGAGTTAGTGCCAGGTTGCTCGATATTTAACCTGTGAAGCCGTTAATTAATTCATTAATTTTTTAGTTATTCATTACCTTCTGAGCTAAGCCTAAGGTGCTGGCTTTTGTAAGCACGAGTTGGTGCATGAATTAATAAAAGTTTCCTTGCACCCTCCTCCTGACTTTGTAGTAGTTTACGGACTTGTTAAGAATTCACCTGTATTCAGCCTCAAGTATGTTTTATGTTAGCCAAGAAAGTACGACGCAACAAATAAATAAAACGAGTAGATGCCTACTCTGTCAAGCAAACGTATCAAAATTATTTGATTTTTCTCTCAAATTCAAAACTGAAAAATCAAACAATCCACAATCTAATTTTCTCCAAAGATCAGTTCTGCAAGATTCGCTCTTTCCGTGTGGTGGTTACAAAACTCAGCAACATTTAATAAAATTGTTTACATTTTTATGAGCCAGCTATTCACAATACTTCTTCATATCGGATAAAACTTTATATTTTCTTGAAATATTTGGCCAAGTATTTAGAAACGCAGTGTGAGACGTAACCAAGCCACGAAATTTCACAGAACCTCACCACTATTTCCCGACCACTCAGTCGTATCAAACGAGAAAATTTGAAACTAAAAGATTTGCTACGTGTAACTTTACTTTAAATTTAACTCTTTAATGGCAAAAACAATATCCTTTTTTCGCTTTCGCTGGTCGTAGAACAAAAAATCAGGCAGCTGAGGATAGTCGCTTCATTTACTATAAAAAAGGAAACTTAAAATCGTGGCCAAAAATATTTTTGACTTTTCGAGGAACAACTGGTGTTGAAAATTAATTTTCATGAAGCAAAATTTACAATTTTTGTTCTGTCTCTCTGTAGTTTTTGCTCAGAATATTACGGGTTTATCCTTTTTTATTTATTTTCCTCTTTTTTTATTTTTTATTTATTTTTCCCTTTTTTTATTTTTTATTGTTCTCTTTTTTCTGAAATTAATTACTTAAAAATTTATTTCATTAAACAGAGAAATATCTGCAAATTGGTCCATAGTTAGTAGCGCCATCTAGTATAAAAGAAGCTGCTTATAATCATCAGCCAAAGTTTCTTACTTTACATACGAAACTAATTACTCGAAATGAAAGTCGAATAGTCATCAAAAATACGCAGGAGGAAAAAAACAAATTGTTCCGTGGATGAGATACAATATTTGGAAAGCCGGACTTCTAACTTTGAAAATTTTCGAAAATTATTGCTGAATTTTTAATGACGATTGTACACACAAAAATGTTATTTGGAAAGCCGGACTTCTACTTTGAAAATTTTCGAAAATTATTGCTGAACGAAATTGAGTTATATTTACATAATGCAAAAATTTTTAATGAAGATTGTACATACAAAAATGTTATGCATATACTGTGGTTAATTCTTGATAACCATCATTGGTTTTCCGTCATCACATAGTATGACTGCATTGCTTTATTTCCTTAAATTTTCACCATTAACAGCGCTCCCACTTATCGAAATGTAATTTTTTTTTTGTTATTATTATTAATTTTGCATTCAGTCTTATGTATTGACAGTTCTCAAAGCATTGTCATTTGGCAAAACATAGGATCTTAATCTATTTTCCATGTTTAATCAATCTATAATTCCTTGGTAAACTGCGCAGTTTGAATGCAATAAACGCATTTCTGAATAATTTTAATCCGCTTATGTTACATTTAGATAGGTTAGGTTAGGTTATTTAATTACGGCAAAACCTCGAGGGCTATCTGCCTAAGGAATGGGATGCCTTCGTGGAGGACGTTCTAAGGGAAACTGAATCGTATACACATGGGAAAAACCACAAAAATGCCCATGCAGCCAGCCCGTTCGCGGGATTCGAACCTCGAACCGAACTACCAGTGTTCAGCGACTTTACCGCTTGGCCGCTGGTCGGCCCGGTTAAGGAATGAAACTGGCATTTCAACAAGAAACTGAAAACTGATCATTTTTATGTAATTAAACTAATTTATTGTAGTGATTTCGCCACGCAAGGTAGATAGCTGTTCATTCCTCGTAAAGATATGAGACAGTCTGCTGTCATCTTGGCAATGAAGGTGTCGTTATTGATGTTGTTTCGCTTTAACTTAGGAAAATTCACATAGTGTTGGTATACTCATGGGTCGGTTTAACACAGAAATTCAGAAAATTACCAGGTAAAATGTAGCCAGGTTTTAAAATATCTGCAATCTGACTGCGATCAAACTGAGTGACATTCCTGCTTTTAACTAACTTTAACCTCAATAACCTCGGACCGAACTACCAGTGTAGAGCGACTTTACCGCTCGGCCGCTGGTGAGCTGTTACATTTAGATCTCAAACATGTAATTTCTATCGTTTGGTTTTTATAATAATAAAATTCTTTTTTTTTTAATATTGGTCTTAAGCATGTATTTTCAATTGTTTGGTTTTTATAGCAATAAAATTCATTCTTTAGATATTGATCTTTAATTTGGCAAGTATTCGCTGCACAAGTTAATCAATTGCGCTAAATTTAAGACCCTTACTATAGCTTCTTTACCAGTGTCACAAATAGTTAACTTTTAGATCCTTTTCTTCGATATTATGTAAAATTAAGTTATCTTTCAAACTTTACTGCGCAGCAAACTGAGCACTTTAAGAGGAATAAATGATCTTCTGATACCTTTACTTCGAATAAAGATTCTTTATTTCAAACTTTATTTTATATTTTAATTACTTAAAAAGGAGAAGAATGCTGAAGGATTTAGAAACAAAATATTAAATTACAATATTTATATGCTCGATTCTATATGTTTTGAAGGAGATTTTTGGAATAAAACAACATGAAACACTTTTTCTGAGAATCGTTATATGCACTGAAATTTACTAATTATAATCTTTGGGAATAAGTTTTTTATAAATGAATTATCTAATTTAAGTTTTTGACGGAACTTCCCTTAAGACATTCGGTTCCATTATTCACTTTGCTGTGCATAGCTATACTAGCGATCAATCGACCTTCCTTATCATCATATATAATTAGTGTATTTGATCTGATTAACTTAATTAACTCAGTTATTAGGTTTTATTTGATTAACTCAGTTAAGCTAAAAATGGCTCCGAAGAGCATTTTTGTTTTCCCGAATGTAGCGAGATGAGGTTCAAACAATTGACAGTGGTAATGAGCATAAGTGAGCTAAATGTAAGACCTAGAGTTAATTATATTTAGATTTCCTCCTGTCTTTTCTAATTGTTTTAATTGCTAATGGCAGATTACAAAAACAACTGTAGCCAGAACAAATAAAGATGAAAGAAAACAACAAATCTAAGAAAGAGCCCAGACAGTATAATCTATAAATCTATTTTGTGTCTCGCCTATCAGTATCTCTCCCAGAAGGATCCAGCATTAAATGCAGGGCAACGACTCAAATGTGAGATATCCATTTCCTTGTGAAGGTTGCACAGTTTACAAATTAGGGTTGGGATGATGTTCATTCGATGCAGATGTTTTAAAACGCAATCACGGCCAGCAAATAACAAGACGAAAGATAGCAACAGATTTCTTTCTGGGCCATAAAGGAGCGTCAAAAATTCTGTTAACCCATACTTAATGGCTGTTCCTTTCGGTAACGTCTTTTCCAAAAAGCTTTCCTATAGCACTTTTTTATTACTCTTTTGGCAGTGTAAAACGGAATATGATTGTCAGTTATTTGGAGAATATTGGTCTCTTTCTTTGTTAAAAAAAATGTGCCTAATCCTTTCCAAGAAGGCCACAGTATGATGGTATCCATTGCATAGCAACTTCTTTGCCCTCCTGAGCTAAGCTGTTTAGAAACTGCTGTCATTTTAAATCATCAACAGAAATTAGCGATTCAAAATAAGAAATGGCTAGAGCAGCTTTAGAATCAGAGAGAATGACAACCTTTGAAAAATGCTCAAGTTGACATTGGAGTTGGGATAAAGCTATGTCTATGGCCGTGATTTCAGCATCCAAAGCAGTCTTATTGCTTCCAACAGTATTACAAAATGCAAAAAGCTTTCAAAAGACCCTAGCCCCTGCATTAATACTGTCAGCAAAAAAACAGCCATCAGTAAACACGTAGCCATTTACTCTGCTAACATGTCTGTCAGCCAACATGTTGCCATTTACTCTGCTAATATGTCTGTCAGCCAACATGTAGCCATTCACTTTCAGAATATAAAGCATTAATGGTTTCCAAAGACATAGATTTCAAAATTTGGGTCATTTGTTTCTTTTTTGAGGATTTCGTGTAACAAATTAATTCTGACTTCATATCTTCTTATATCAGTTGGACATCGTGGTTTCACAAAATTTTCAGATTCCCATCTGAGACCTAGCGATCTCTGACAGAAAAGACTTTCTGAAGAAAATCATGCTGGGTTTTAATTTTTCTCTATCTGTAAAAGACAATAGTTCCATAGAGATAAGTAGTCTGGTTCCCTTAAAAATTTGCCCATAGGATTAGTGCTTTCTCTTCCACAGTGGGTTTAATGCACATATTTTGTGTAGCTAGTAAAAGTGCATCAACTGAGGTGGTTTTAATTGCACCAGTCTTAAGTCGGAGAGTGGTTGTGAAAGCTTTCGAGTGAATCCATCACTTGATTAGATGCTGCCCCGAGGGACTCACAACAGTAAGTAAACAGTAAATGCCGTATATGAAGGTAGAATATAGGAGCTGCATGTCAAATCAAGAGTGGTTCTAGAATAACCCCATTTAGATCCTGCACTTCTCTTCATTAAGGTTAGCCGCTTAGTAGCGCGTTCTAAAATCATTTCAACGTGCTCCTTCGAAATCAATTTTCAGTCAAAGACAACACTAGTATTGAAAGCTGTTAGTTCTCTGTACCGGTGAAGGTCTGATTTCAAAGGCTGGTGAGTAAGTGAAAAAGTTTGATAGACAACCTTCTCTAAATTAACTTCCATATTATGAATGTAGCACCAATCTTCTAAAGTTTTTAGGGCCTGATTTAGAATTAACACCGATTGTTCCTTTGCGTGATGTTTGGGAGTCTCCCTTTCTCATGTAGTTATTTCTATGCATCATTCTTCGTCATAGCAAAGAATAGTTATTAAAGGACATAAATTTCTTCAAAAGCTACTTTAGCGCCTTAGAAAATATCTTATTTCAGTTCAAATAATACGAGTCTTCTTTTCTTATAATTACTCGAAACGTATGTTTGACATAGATACAGATTTTAATATTATTCATATTGAACTAAAAATTTACACATTTTTAGAACAATTCCGATAAAAAATTAAACAAAAGCAAAAGTTTGGAATAAAAATTTCTGGCAACAGCTTATTATTTAAATTGAGGAATATCGTCTGCTACTTTTAAATTTATTCTTCTTTCGAAATGTCGCACGTAAACAAGCTGTGGCTTGAAGGATATGTTTTTGCGCTTTCCGAAGAGAAATATGCCTAGTCCATAATTCAAAAACGTTGTGAAAAGCATGGTATTAAAATTTCTAAATGGAAAATATGTCCATTATTAATCGAAAAGGGAAACACCGTCCGTCATTATTTCTACATAGACGTCAATTAATACCAAGTCTGTCAATCAAGTTTATATATACCGCTGTTATTATTGTGCAGTTCCTTTTCCCTACTTCGCCTTGCTGCTAGCTACGCAGAGAATGGATCTATTTATGCGTATCAAGGCTTGCTCTATTACTACGATCATGAAAATTCTTGCACATAATTTCCCCTTGCAAAATTTTGTAGTCTGTCATTCGAAGTTAATTATATTCAAATTCTTTCCACTTTATTTATGTTATCTGATGTATATTCATTTAAATGAAAACAGCTGTAACTTTTTTTTTTTTTTTTTTTGTAAATAAGTTTTATTATTATTATTATTATTGTTGTTGTTGTTGTTGTTGTTGTTGCTAGCTTGAAATAACTTCATTTTAACTTGGACTCAAGTTGATGTTAGAAGTCCAAAAATCAGGAAGCTATTGGATTAGATTTCAGTTTTAAACCATGTCTTTATTTGATGGTATAAATACACTCGTGTGCTAAATTAACAGAATTTGCAAATTATGCCTATTTTTATGAAAAGTATTGAACCAAAGCTACTAATTATCCCGCCGATGAATTTTGCAAATATTCAAAGCCGAATGCGTAAGCGTTCACATGCGTATATGCGGAACTGTGATTGGGAAAGGAATGCAAGCGCGCCAGGAGTTTTTGGTAATTTGTATGGTAGTACTCCTTCACTACATTCCCCGTGTTTCTCGCAAGAGTTGGAAAAATTGTATAAGGTGTCAGATAAAATGAGTAGCTATAAACGTATGGATGTCAGAATGAGATGGAGAATTGTCGGTAGATTGGACGCAGGCCAATCACAAGCGCAGGTGGCTACATAGCTCTAAGCAACGCCTAGTGTCTGCAGTTTGCGGAAACAATTTCAGGACACTGGATCCTTACCGAAAAGACCAGGGGATTGTCGATCATATCCATAATGACTAATGAGGGTCGTTAACTGGAACTTTCAGCTTGGCAACACAGGACTGACAGCTGTGTGCTGGCACTGGAACCCGAATTTCACCATCCACAGTTGCCCGAAGGCTTCCTGCGATAGGGCTGTATGCCAGAAATCTCGCTGTTTGCGTCCCGTTCACTGCAGCAGACAGGCGATCACATTTAGCGTGGTGCAGACAACATGCGCCTTAAACTAGACTTTAGTGGAGCAATCTGCTTTTTACTTATGAGTCGAGATTCAGCCTAGACACTGACTGTCGGCGTCTATCTGGAGAGCGCCTGGAGAACGGTCGTATCCCTTCCTCATCATGGAAAGGTATCATTACGGCGTAATGGTTTGAAAAACATTAAGTTGGACGGCCGTACACCCCTGCATGTGTTTGACAAAGGCTCTTTGATACAGAGAGATCTTAAGCCTTATGCTCGGCTTTTCAGGGGCACAGTTGATACTGGGTTCGTATTAATGGATGACGACGCTAGTCCACATAGGGTTCAGCTGGTCTACGATTTCCTGAAAAGTGTGGAAAGTGAGGATGCCATCACCTTAACCCTATACACATGTCAGGGATGCTCTTGGGTGGGCAACCATCTCACCACTCCTTTACTCTCATCTCACTTTATCTCACCATCCTCCTACGAGAACCTTAGCTCAAGAGTGAGAATGATTACTACAGGGATTCCTCAACTGCCTCTTGTCCAGTATGACGTCACGCTGCGCGACCTGACTGGTTGTGAGAGGGCACCAGACCCCACATTCGACTTATTTTCAGTTCAATAACGCGACATGAATTTTGGAGCTTTACTGATAATCATGCGCACATAAAATGACTTTTGAAAGATACATCTCTTTCTGATATAAATGTATATTTATACCAAATTTTATTACAATCAGTCCAGTAGTTTTTCAGAATTCGACATAATAATGTGCAAATTGTCTTAACTGTGCA
Source organism: Stegodyphus dumicola (assembly GCF_044657685.1). NCBI lineage: Eukaryota > Metazoa > Arthropoda > Arachnida > Araneae > Eresidae > Stegodyphus > Stegodyphus dumicola. The sequence continues at coordinate 85,210,478 of NC_140781.1, forward strand.
CACGAATGTACATGCAGTACGGTCTAGATGTTGTTTCAAGATTATATAGTTGTGCATTTGAAATTACAGATTTCACTTATCAAACTGAAGCTTCTGATTTTTTAAGAATATGAAAATCCAAAGAAAATAACGGTTGACGAAGAGATAAAAGAAATTCTGGATGCAGCAACTGATAAGATCCGACTCTGAAACTTAATGTATAAATTTGGCTATGTATCAATGAAACTGTACCTAAAACGGAGCAGCTACTTAAAACAACGTACAAAGAAAGATTCCCGAGCACCTCCTTTGAACAGATGCTCCGTTTCCATTCGCAGTCCCGTAGATAAAACATACATTGGCAAACTCCACGCTCGTGCAGTGATGCGTACCACTAGAAAACCGTACGAGGAGTAACAATGTACGCCAGCAGTACTTTTAACTACTGCTTCAACAGCAGCCCGTAACCCCTCAATGAAAAGTTTCGGTTCGCATATTCCATTACAAAATTTGCTTATTTCAGTCCGTCTACCTGCCCTATTTTAAATCACCAGTTTAGTATCACTACATGTATAATATAAAGTTCAATAAACGATCAACTTCAATCGTTGTTTGATAACAATGTGTTCCTGTCACATTTTCCTTACATATATATTTTTGTGGCAATTACAGAAAAAATATTTTAGTTCATATTTAAGGACTCCTGTTGCTTCAATATGCATTTACTAGTTTGTATCTACAATTTTCTTTAGTGGAAACTTGGAAGAAAAATTCTTCAAAGCATCCATCTATCTGCAGTTGATGATGACAATATATAATAATAATATACACATTAAATAAAATTATACAGCAGCTGAAATATACCAAAAAATAGAGCGAAAAAAGAAAAAAAAAATGGATATTACCCTGTTACATTTAGTTTAATTTCTTACTTAAGTAACTTCTTTACTTACTTCTTACTTTACTAAACTAACTTCAAAATGAGGTATGAACGTGGGTTAAATCCAGCGATTTGCAATCATCCAGAGTTAGACATTTTGGCACTCTGTGCAGTATTTGCAGCTTCATTATAATATTAACATCGCTATAAGCGGTTTCGACCACGTAACTCATTTAAATTTCCAAAATTAACACGTTCTGCAACTATTTTCTAGTTTAAGTTTTGAATTATTAATCCCAAGAAGTATGCATTTATTTTTAGAATGTTTAATTAATAATCGAAGAAAAGGGCCTGATTACTTTTCAGGACACAAGGTCCAAGCTTCAGCCCATGTTTCAGAGAGACCCAAATTCATCATGATTCTGCCTTTTTGTCTCGGAAAAAAAAAGAAAGTGACCCTGAAGTGAAGTGGGGGATCCTGGATGCACGCTGTACTTAGGACTGAGTTAACCGGGCTCCGTGAACAGTAACTGACATTTATTCTGGCTGATCCAAAGCAAAAGCCAAGTTGTCATTTGCGTTACACCTTCCTTAATTAAAGATAGTAATATACAAATGTTCGGCATTTGGTTTTTAAAAAAATACAAGAATTTACTTACGAAAATATTTTTTGTGTCCATCATATCATTTACAGTTTTGAAAAATTATTAATTACTATTCTGAGTGTCTTTACATAGCTGGTTTCAGCTTGACTGACTGAAGAGTGAAAAGTACACTAAATTCGTATATGTTTCTCTACTGCAAAAGCTGACGGAATAAGTGGGGAAGGGGGGGAAAGGACCATGCGGAAAGCAAGTACAAACGTGGAAAGCTGTGATTTACGCTTAGAAACTTGTGGAATAAAAGTCTGGAGATGGGTCATCTGTAAGGAAAATGCTTTGGCTCCACTAGCGAAGCATGTTTGTTGACTTTACACTGAACAGCCTTCTGGAAGCGAATTTATACTGTTTATGAAGGCTAAGTTGAGGGTCACATCCTGTCTGTTACACAGACAGGATATAATAGGGAAAATACAAAGGGGCTGGAAGGAATATCTGTTCTTAATATTTTTATAAATTCAAAACATTCGCAATTTGTTTGCTCGATTTAACAATTTGCTTTTTACAATGCAGGTTTATACGGTTATTAGGTTTGAATAACATTAGAACAACTTACCATTCAAAATGACTACAAAAGAAATGTTAACATTGTGAAATCTGGGTTAAAGTAAGTAAAAGTAGGAATATTTCCAGAAAGATCAGCAAGATTCCCGTTTATTTTTGTAATGCATCTCTAGCTGCTGGTGTGTCAATAGAAGTTCACACGCTTAATAAAAAATTTCGTCCTCGGCTGGATTTGCCTTCGATGCATACAAGCTTTGAAATTCACAGCAGCTAATCCAGTCTGGATACGTAACTTTGATCATGGTCGTTAATAGATTACTGGTAAAGTACACTGTGTGGAAAAACTTTAAAAAAAGGGGGGGACAGTTCTGCATTTCTGTTCTACTGGGCAGAAATTGAAATTGCGTTTTTCATGTCTCGAAAGCCCGACTTAGGATATATATTACATTTATATATAGCAAATAAAGCAAACTTTAATATAGGTATTTTGACTTTTTCTGAAATGACATGCCAATATTCCATATTTTGATTTTACGATTCAAATTATGCCAAACTGCCAAGTTTTGTTAAAATCGCACGCGTACTTTTTTAAAAATTAGCTCTCAAAATTTTAGCTCTTATTGTTAATTAAATTTGGTATATTATTGTTAATATCTCTTTTATTTTATTAAACTTATTCTTCCTTTCACATTTTGAAATTTAGGTTCATTCGAAATAAAATTCGCCCATTTTTATGATTTATTTTTAAATAAAATTTAATACATTTTTTTTTTAAAATTTTGAATTATAAGCTATAAAATTTTTAACATAATCTTAAAGTAGATGCATTTCTAGGCACACCTACAAAAAATTAAGAGTTTTTTATTCAAAATTTTCTACGATATATATGAGTTTATATATTGGTGTGTTTTGAAACTTGGCCTATTTGTTATAAGCGATAATAACGCCAAATGTGGTTTGCATACTTTGTAAAATTATTTGAAAATATGAACGATGACTCTCCCCCCCCCCCCATCTACAATGAAAAAAAGGAAAGGAAAATAGGTTGCTTTAAATTAAGAAGTTCGCCAAGTGAATTATTCTTGGTGCAAACTGAAAAAAATGCGACAAGGTAAACTTGAATTTCTCTGTAAATTCCACACCAAATTTTACAAAATTTAATATTTAGGCATAATTTGAGTCGTTGAGTCAAATTATGGAAAAAACTTTGGCATGTCATTTCAGAAAAAGTCCGATTTTGTGTCAAAATACTTATATTATCACAACTGCTATATATAAATACTAAGTCGGGCTTTCGAGGCATGGAAAACGCAGTTTGAATTTCGTCAATCGGCCCAGTAGAACGAAAAATATAAAACTGCCCCCTCCCTTTTTTTTTGTGCAGTGTACTTGCTCCAATACGCAAAGTGAAAACTTCTTGAAGTGTACAGAATCGGCATGTAGACCAGCTCTGATACTGCACCAGATCAAGTATAGAGATACCGAATAAATTTCCTGCTTCTTCGTAATCTATTTCTCCTTCACAGTACTTCAAAGGAAATATTGATTCTCGACTGCTTTCGCCATGGTACACATAGTGATCAAATGATTCCCTTTCTGATCCAGCAGCATTTTCAACACAAGGTGATATGTAGATTCTTGCAAGTAATTATCAATCCTGATCTTTCAATGTGTTCGCAGTAAAGTGACCAGTAGCCTTATGTAACACCATTTGTTGAGATTATTTAGTCATATGCAAGCCCATACAATTGAGTTTCTGAACCAATAAATTACTGAAGATTTTTCTTTCTTAAGCGTGAAGAAAATGTTGTTAATGGATCTAATTACAATGTTGACTAGCAGATAGCACCAGCATCACATCTTATTAAACGCAATATTTTCTTTCAGACAAGTTACTGTAAACCAAACTTTTCACTTAGCCTCAAGTGTCAGATTCCAAATAATAACTACTCTAAACTTCATAGTTATAACAAGCTACAAACCATCGACTTTTTTGCATATATATTATTAAAGAGAAATTACCATTACTTATTAATCCACGGCACACCAGCGGCAAAGTCGGTGAACATTGGTAGTTCGACCTGGGTTCAATTCCAGGCGAAAGGGTTGGCTGCATGGACGTTCTCGAGGTTTTCTCCATGTGTAAAGTGAATGCGAGCTAGTTTTCCTTAGAAAGTCCTACACGGAGACATTCCTGCTCTTAGGCAGATAGCCCTAATGTGCTTTGCCATAATCAAAGAAACCTTTATTAATCAACGGCCACAGGAATAAGACCAGTCAACGGTGATAATTTGAAACAGGTGAAAGGAGTAACTGTATGGGCATTTTCATGGTTCTCATCAAATATAATGAGAGTACAAGCCAATTTTCCTTGTAATCCTCCACGAAAATATCTATTTCCTTAGGCAGATTGTCCTTGTGTGTTCAGTCATATTAAAATAATATAATCCCCATAAGTATTTCTGTTTCATTCTCTTAGAAATGGTTTACATCCTGTTCACAGAATCCTTAATAGGTAACAGAGAAGATGCATCATTAACCAATAGTTTCCTTTTAATGACTATAGAATTGCTCTATTAATTTGTTTTCTGCGATAAATCTTATAAATTAATTCACTTATTCTTAAATAATTTTTGTATACTGAAGTCGCTCTCATAGTGCTATTATTTAAATTTTTATTTATTTAAAGATTTATTTCAGGAAATAAAAATTTACCCTATAAACAGTCTTTTTAAACACCACAGTTAATTTGATTATTGCAGAGTCTTGAAACTACAGTGTATCAATTGCTGATGCATGCATTCAATTGCTTGTAACATTGCATAAAGAATATTATGCATTTGTTTGGGAATATCGCAGAGACATCGCTCAAAAGCACAGCACTATCTTCAGCAATGATAATATTCTTGAAATTCCATTTTGCTTTTAACTGTCTCTACTAAAAAAAAGCCAACAGTCTTCCACACAAATTTTATATTATAACTTCATCATAAGAGGGGAACCTAGTTTTAATTATTAAAATCTAGCCCAAACATATTACAAAAATGAATCATGTATTTCAATTCCACTGACCTAGATTCAAATAAAATTAAACATTAAGAGTTCGCCATGCCCCTACTGAAGCACATCATGTCTGTGTTTTGTTCATAATGTAAAGTTATAAATAAAGACAGACATTTTGAAATACAGCTAACATACTAATTTTATTTCTTTTCTGACTAGTATCTTTCATAGAGTTACAGGACTGTACAAGTGCAGATTGTGCAACATACCCTCAACAAACTAGAATTATGTGCACAATCTCTAACAACCAGCAACTATTTTTCCAGTTGAAGTTCTCATTTTTGTACAGAGAGACACTACCTCAAGGTATATTTTTTGGTCAGTTGTACATATTAGACTAAGTTACAACAGTAGATGAAAATACAAATAACTAGATTCCTACAAATGAGGTATTGACTTGGAAGTAGTACTCTTAAAGAAACAGACTTTTGTGGAGGTAAAGAAACCAACTTTATAACATACTGTGTATATGTAATAAATATATATACATAGATATTATGATTTTGAAGTAACACTATTATATAAATTTTTCAAATTAGCACAAAAGCCTTGGTCATTCTTGGTCAATACAGTTGCTATGAACCTAAAGAAAATGTTTTTTAAGAATTGGTTTCTTTACACACATTATAGTCCGCATTTTATCACAACCATATTTTTAATTACAAAAGGAAAAAAAAATATTTTATGTTAAAACAAATCTTAAACTTTCGTAGTTCAATCTAAAGTTCATTCACTTCAAACATAAGCTTCAAATTATTTAGTTAACAGCGAACAATACAAAGCAATTTTTAATAATTTACAGAATAATAAATACCATTTTATACTAAAAGTGACAAAAACGAGAGTAAAATTATGCTTAATGTTTTCTTCTTTCACTTGAAACAAATTAACATCAAATTTAAAATGTTATATGAACTACTGAGTAAGAATGATGATGATGGCAATAAGTTTCACCATTGTCAATAAATTTAAAACATTTAGAAATTATGTCAGCATTGCAAACACCTGAAATTTTATGAGGCAAATTTATTTCATCCAAAAGAAAGAATGATCTTAATTGTCATTGTGTAAAATGTATACTTCACCAGTTTTACAATAAATATTGAATCAAATGTGCAGTTAGGAGAAAAGTAAAATCATGTTAAAAAAATTGAACATTTACTGCATGCATTTTAATTGGTATACAAAATATTAAAATGCATTTTTTACTTATATAACATTTATATTAATACATTTCTGTATTTAAAAATATTTAGAACAATTCAATATATTTTGGATAAGAACACAAGCATCTTTATATTCCCCTCCCTTAGATTTAAACTCTGCATTATATGACACTAGTGGCTATTTAAATTTGAAATTGTTCTGCTTTTTTAATGATGTATAACTTCTTCAAAAAAAATGATGCAGATTACTTTCAAGGCTTATTTCAAAACCTGAAAGAAAGATCAGTGTCAAGAATTAAGTTAAGCTACCAAAGCCAATGTCCCATTTGAGGGAATTAACAGTATGTGACTGCAAAACCAGACACCTTTCATTTTCTTTTTTAAAGAAAATATATATTATTTACAAAAAACAGTTAAAGCAACACCTATATTGATAAATTAGTTCACAGCTATGCCATTGTCACAAATTTCAACTCATGCATCAGAGTAGGCACAGTCCACACATCATTTTCCGTCTAATTCCCCCCATCAGAGAATGAAATATTCTGAAGAATCAGATACTGATGGGTATCTATAAAAAGGAGTGCACTTTTATATAACTTATTTTGCATATTAAGTTATTCTGAATGCTACATTAATCTGTCTTTACAATATTCCATTACATTTTATTTGCAGTTTACAACATACTTCAATTTTTATATTTTTCTCCTAATTTGTACCAGTACAAGTAATCTTAACAATACTCTGAAGTTTTAGAGATTCCCAAACACACTGATAGGTAAATGAACCCTAGAAATATAATTTGACTCACTTCATTTACAGAAAACAGCAAAATACACTCAAGGCATAGAAAAAAAACACAAGACTCTCTAGAAATATCAGTTCTATGCACAATGATCACAGACTCATGAAACTCTTTTACATACTACATAATGTCCATGCTGTTTTGTCAAAAGGCTAACTTTTATAGCAATGGATTCTATCACAACTGTTATATCCACATAGGAAATATCCACAAGTGCAATCCACCCCAGCCATCCATACAGAATAAGATAAAAAATACTTTTTCATTAAATAGAAGGGAAAGGTGCTCATACTACAATTTAAAAGAAGGGTATGACAAATTTTCAAAACCTCCAAACAAAACTGAAATAAAAATATATACACAAATTTGTAGAAACATCAAAAATATTAAATTTGAACTTCTACAAGAACTTGTATTATTTTCTGACATCATTCAAAAAGTTATATAAATTTGTTTTATTATAAATATTCAATTTCTGCACATCAGCGACTTTTTCTCAAATTTGGCATTATAAAGAAAAATATACTACATAAGTTATTAATGTTGTCAAAAGATATAAACAAAAACTGTCATTTATTTTCTAATGCACTCAGAAATTTAGAAAAAAAACTAACTCTAAAAGCAAAGTTTAATTTTGTGCACTTTTATTACCAGATATATGTATATATATATATACACACACATATATATATATATATGAAGGCACATCTGAAGAAATGTATATCATGCTAACAGAGTTCTTTACTTATCCAAAATTAAAATTTTCTGTAAAAACTGTTAAAGGCAGTTTAAAAATGAATAAATTACAGGTAAGGACAATTTCCACTACTGTACAATTTCAGATAATTTTAAATGAGTTTCTAGGCACTCACTACGCACTTGGGTTTGTTAAAATTGGAAGTCTTGTTATAAGTTTTTAATTTATACAGGAATCATGCTGCATGTGATTATAAACAGCATTATGGCCGTACACTACAAAACTTTTTCACAGTAGGTACATTTAATGAGAGGAGGTCTCACCAAAATAAATATCAACACTTTTGACAATCACATATTCATGCGCATTTTATAATACATGCATGATAAGCATGTCTTAGAATATTTTTATTTATCATAACTGCACTTAGCTCAAAATTCTGATGAAAAATAATATTTTTTGTTTCTATCTACAAAGCTGTGATTGTCACACATAATCTCACTGCATGGATGTTTTCCACTGCAATGAAATAGCATTCAGTAATTTTTATTACAATAAGGTGCAAAGCACGGTATGCAATCCACATAACAAACCACAATAAAATGTTCATAAATTATGTGAAATTTTTTAGAGTGATAACAAAACATTTTAACAAGCTCAACAAAAAAAGATGAATTTGTGACATCATTTGTAGCACAAAAAAAGTTAAATTTTAATTTCTGATAATGGAAAATACCTGCTTTATTTATATTACTTGTTTCACATGTGAAAAATAAGAAAAAGCTCATAAATGAATCCATTAGCAAATTTCACATAATTTACCCATTGTGGTGTTAGGTGACCTTTTTTCTAAACAAAAATTGCATTGCACCTTTGTCAAACTAGTATTACAACCTAAGTCAGTCACTACATTTTCATACATGCAGAATACTTGCTAAGAAGAAGTATCATGTTTTTATAACTAAACCTAGCTGCACAAAGATTATGCAGACAAAATGTACAGAGGAAAGTCTGCATGCAGGCTCATTCACTGATATTGTAAGGAATATTTACCTCTTCATCCCTTCTGGAAAATTAATTTGTAATATTCCCTTCCCCCAAAAATAAATACAAAAAATTTTTAAATGATTATTTTTTCTAAATATCAAACATATATACAAAGGTATGTGGATACACAGAATTAGTTACACAATGCTTATATATGCACAATCTTGCACATTATGACATTTTGCAATATAGAACAATCTTTCGTGGTAGTTAGCATAAATCACAGTTTTTCTAAGACTTGGAAATAATGCTAAACAAACAAACAAACAAACAAACAAAAAAAAAAAAAAAAAAAAAAAAAAAAAACCTAATGTGCCATTTATATAAACCAGCTTAGGCTGTTCTCTTCTGCTACAATACACAGTCTCAAACTATGACATATTTTTAAACGAAATGATCATTATTGCTAGGCAACATGTTTTAATTGCACAACAAATTTAAAAATACCATTTAAATGTCAAATATTTTGCCAGCATGCAGACTTGTCCTAGCCAGTTGGTTTCAAATGTGCAAGTATTTGTGGATGGCCAGGGTGACAAACAAATATTTCTATTGAAACTTGAGGGGTGAGGAACCAAAATTAGGTGCCGGCGGAGTGCCATGGGAATACAAAGCAGAGTCCATAGCGCAAGAGCCGGAGCTAGAGTGGCTTCCAGAACTGGACCGGGAATGTAAGGCTAAGGAGATGGAGGAGGCAATCGATTGTGATGACTGCGAGTATGCTGGAGGCCTCTTGGAGTTCTCAGTGTTCTTCGATACGATGCAGTCTTTGATTGATTCTGCTGCATTGTCTTCCTCTATCACAGCTGTTGCAACTTCTTTTGTACTTGCTGCTGCATCTGCTTTGCTTTTATCCTCTGTTTCAGAGGTAGCATCCACATTATCTCCATAGAGTTTGAGAGCAACTGCAAGATCTCTAAGAATTTCTGTCTCTTTCTCATCTACGATGTTAAAGCGCTCATTGAAAAGGGTGAAGTGGCAGAACAGGGAATTTAAGTGAGCGTGCATATTTAAGAGCACAATCTCTTTAAAATGAATGTGATAAATGTGAGCCAAAACATGAAACAATAACCTCTGGATTTTCTTCACAATTGACTCGAAAGAACTAGGGAAGTCTCGATCTAGAAAAGAAAACTTAATAAGTATGCAATCCTAATTTAAATTAATGAACAACAAAAACTGCATAACTAGAATTATCATCGACAAGTTTGAGAAAAAAATAAAAACTCTAGCATTTACAACTGGATTGCACTTTAAAGACTACATATAAAATAGTGCCAGTTAGAACACTCATAATTTTTCTTTTGACACATTTCGCAACCTTTCACTTAATATTTCTCGTCTAACCATAGACATGTAAATTAGATACTTTTCAGTTTTCCACAGAATTAAAACATTACTTAGGTTTCAAATTATTATTATCCATTATTATCTTTTTTATTTTAATTTTGTTTTAGTTCGCATTATATAAATCCCTGAACATCAGAGGTGGCCAGGAAGACAGTCTTGGAAATGGACTAATCATACATTATGAAAACATAACATCACATTCAAATGTTAAAATATACCTACAAACCTTTGTTATGATCAGTAATTCATCCTAATTTAAGATCAAATGCATAAATATAATAAATTATCAAAAGAAATTACTATTAAAAAAAGACATCAATAGAAAAATTTTAATTCAGGACTTGTAGTGATAAAATCTTGTATAAAAATGTATAGCAAAAAAAGATTACAAAAGCTAGTAAAAATCCTTTTTAAATTCATCGATCAGATAAACAGCACAAAAATAATGAATAAACATATAAAATAACATGCTGGTAAATTTTAAAAAAGTAATACAGAAAAAGTATTAATAAAATGAGAATATGTTTTAAATATACAATAAAATAGTTTATCACTTACTTCTTCACTCACTATTTAATTTTACATGGAAGCATATTCAAACATTTACAATAGAAACCTCAGTTTCAAAATTTTTTGTGAAGCTACATTTTATATATAAATGGTATATTTTTCAAGCAAATAATATTTAAAATGCAATGTAAGAAGCTTCACTTACCTTGAAGAGGGATTAAAAAAGTAATAATAAAACTCTAAAGGACTAAAAATATTTTCATACACAGTTTTATAGTATTTGATTATGCATAATGATATTTCATAACATTTTTTAATATGTTAGATATTTATTGCTTGCGCAGTGTGTTTCAATTCATACTCAGATAGTTTAAATAAAGAATTAAATGAAACAGAAAAAATTCTAGAGGAAATTTTCTGCAAAACACATTCTTGACTTTCATAAGCAGCTTTGCAACTAAATTTTCTGAAAGAGACTAAAAATTTGGCAGCATATCAAAGATTTGATTAGCATCATCATTATATACCAATGGTAGTTAACAAGTTTTTCACAACATATTAATGCTTAGTGTTTCTGATGTTAAAGCATCACTATATAGAAGACGTATTATTCTTCACAGCAAAGCAGACTGAAATAGTTAGTCAGAAAATCTGAAATAATATATGTTGAGAATTTTATTATTTAAAGATACAAGGAAACAGGAAAAATTCTAAGACACATAAATAAGCAATTTTGGGGAACTCTCAACTACAGTATGAAACATGGGAGACTGCAAAATACAGGAATGAAAGAACTGGGCTTTTAAACGCAACTGCAGTTCTTGCTGAACACTTTTCAACAGATGACCTCTCAGTGCCATCTTAATGTCAGACTTTCTTTTTCTTCTATACACAATAGCAAACTGCAGTCATCTTATTTTTGCAAATGTTTTACATTTGAACCATACAGCATATTTTAAAAAGAAAAGGGAGAAGAAACACAAATGGTTGCAAGGCAACCTTTAATCTGTTCAGGGCATATAACATTCAACTATTTTTCTTCCTATTTTGCTGATAATTAGTATTCTTTACTCATCCCCATTGATCTTCCTGTATCAATAAAATAGCCCTCTATTTCCTATTACTTCTTGCCTATGTTTGATACAAAGCTACCACCTAAGTTTTTCTTTTTTCTCTATTGCTGCAACTGTAGCAATTTAGCTATTGTTAGCTGTCATTAATTTGTGAAGTATTTCATTAGCTTCTTTTAATATTTTTATTTCTATAGTTGCAATGTTGAGGGCGAAAATAAGTCAAAAGCTAAAAGAAATAATCTTATTTTATTCAATTTAAAGGAAAATGCATATACACTTATTATTAATCCAAATGCTGCAATGTAACATTAAGCAATACATTGACACTCTTTATAAGAGCTTTAAACAAATTTCTTTCAAACTCAAAAGTTAAAGAAAAGAAGCAATCAGCTGAACCTTAACTAATCAGCAAGAAAGCATTTTCATCAAGTTAATTTCCTAGTCTGAAGAGCAACATTTCTTTTAATCGTCCACTTGTAACTAAAGGGAAAAAATTATAAATTAGGCATTATTAAAAACGTATCCACCAATAAATCAAGTATGGGCTAATTAACTATTTTTGCAAAAATATTCTTGACAGCTTTTTAACAAAGGACAAATTTCTAAAACTTCTACCTATAAAAGAATAAATGAATGTAGATTTATTTAATTTTCAAAAGATATGTAGAAGAAAATAATTCATCACTTTAAAAGTTGACAGCAATTAAACAAAAAGTGCACCAGGCATGAAAATAACACTATGAATTTTCAAAATGTAAATAAGCCCATTCATTTCCAAAAATTGTCATAGTGCTCATCATTCATCAGAAGTGTTAGGCACGAAAATGCTGCCTTTTTAACACATAAAATACAGACTGATGAAAATTAAAGAAATTCAACATTTGTTAAAATTAGTTATGAAAAGAATGGATTTGGAACTTCATAATAAGTTTGTTCACACAAAAGAGCTTAGTAAAAAAATATGAAGTACTCAACAAAATTTTTAAATTCTATAATCTCTTTTTTTTTAACAAGAAACTATCATTTTGTTAAAATAATAACTTCAATAAATTCATTTGAAGCAGAACAAAGAAAATTTCATTTTATGGAAAACACTTTTTATTACATATCCCAATACTATTCAGTATTCTACCTATATTCATGTTTTAATTTCTCATTTTGTACAACATTTTGAGACACTGCTGGGAAAGATGAGTTTGCAGATTTCAGGAACATTATGAATCTAGAGCACTTTGCATAACTGCATTAACTTCTACAGGCAAGATGAACTTATTTGAACAGTCATTTATTTCTAAATCACTAACACAGAGATACCGAAAATTATAAGTACAAAACCTAATTTAAGATCATACCAGAATGATGAAATATTCTGAAATTTAGTCAGTGGAAACTGCTAACTCTCATTATGATAATATGATCAAATCTGAGAATTTCTTTTTCAGATTTGATTTTGAGGTCATTTTGAAAACCTCAGTATCCAAGCCCTGATGACAGCTTACCGGTTCTTGCTCAGTTACTGTTTAATAAATGAAAATCCTGACTATATTCCAGATTACAGTTTGTCAGCCAAAGGTATACAATTCTAAGTGTCACATTAATATTTCTTAATGCAAGCTCAAGTTCAAATCTAAATGTGAATATTTCAAATACTTAAACAGAATTCTGAACCGAACCGGACTTCAAGTAAATATGTTGAAGATGCTACTTAAACTTCCAAATCCTCCATGCCAAAAATTAAAATTACCTTCTCAGTATGGAGTTTTGTAATCAAGATGTATAAAAAGAATTTTCTATTTTTCAATTAACATTTGTTTCATTAAGCTCAAGCCATACAAAAGAGAATAGAAGAAGAAATGTGCATTAATAATTATTTCAGATCTCTCCTGTGTAGATTTTTGTCTTTCACAATATACACAATGTAGAGATTTTAAACAGCAGTCGTGATATGATATAAAGAAAACATAAATGCATGTATGCTTCAGAATGCTTTCTATTAATGTCAGTTGCAAGAGATAAAATAAATAATTGCTCTTGTATCATTAAAAAGGAGCCGGATTTGGTGCATATTTATACAGAGGGGGAGGATTACAGAATTTCAGGAATCTACAACACAAACAAATTGGAAATGACGACCCAGATGCTGAGTTTTAAACAGTGATAGTTAAAAAAATGCACAGTTAAGGAAAATTGTTTAACCCATGAGAAAAGAACTGAAATGCAATACAAATTTCATATCCTAGCAGGCAAATGCAATTAAAAGTCTGTAATTAAAAGGCATAATTCCTTGTACTGTTACTTCATGATTTTGAATAGTACAAATATTCCAAATATTTATGAAAAATAAATGAAATGTGTAACAGTTCTATATAATTGTATACCTACCAAATTTTGTAGGAAAAATTGATTCATCATACAAAGTTCTTTGAGTAAAAGTCATGACACAATCAATATACTGAGGTGCAGCAACTTTACATTTCTTCCCTTTTTCATCAAACCATAAATATTGCCTGAAAAAAAAATATGATTAAAAATATTACATGACAACAGTCTGTATAGAACTACAATGAATCAAGAGTAGTATATTCAGTATCTAGAATATGAGCGTAATCTTTAGTTATTTATAAAATACTTGAAAGCACTTTATTATTAACATAGAGCGAGATTAAATAAATGAACAGCAACTTTTGCAGGTTAAAAGAAAGCTCAATGAGAATTAATTCAATATCTTTTGTAAATATTATCACAAATAGGCAGGGTTAATTCAATAACAAGACAAGATGATGTATGAAAGAATAAAAATTAAGTGTAATATAATGAATAAACATAACAGTGAAACATAACAGTGAAAAGCTGTTTTAGTTTTCATCCGAGATGGAAAAAAAAAACTTGGGCATGGTAACAGCTATAAAATTATTTTAGATAGAATAAAATTATTGTCAATTTTCACAGCTGTGCCGAATCTTGTGGCAGAATATTTTTAATTTATTTTTTCAAATTATAAAAGTACAAACTTTACAGCATCAAAACAATATACACTCTATTCTAATTCAGCCTTTTTTTCAAAACTGTGTGTTATCGACACATATTTCTGATTAAAAAATGTTTTAAATGACACAAATATTCCTGTTTTGGCATTTTTAAATTAAAAAAAATAGTGAAACTGTGAAATTTAACTTTTTATACATTCTCCCAGTCTGTATACCCATTTAGGAAAATGTAATAGTCATGAAACAAAAACAGTATAGAAAATGATTCTATGACCCCCCCCCCCCGAAAAAAAATGCTTAAACCTGAACTTGATACACAGGCTGCACACAAACTGAAAAGCAAAGTGCTTGCATTACTTCTTAGCTAAAAATAAAATATCAGTTCATTACAAGATTTCTGATGGTAGTAGATTTAAGTGACAAACATTTATATGTGTATTACTATGAAAAGTATTTATCAATATAGTTTTCGCAAAACAATGAGATTTGATTCACATAATCTTACACAGAATTCTTGTTGTAGAAAATACTGGTAGGCTTCAGTATTGTCATACTGCCAACTAGTAAGCTAATTTGCATAAATTAAAATGTTAAAAATATTTCTAGTTCAATAAATTTTTATTGCATGGTTATTAGATAATGATTTTTGAAGTAGTAAAACATCTTGAAAATATTAGTAATGTATTTCTAACACAGTCTCTTCAAGGCAAATTGAAAATGTCACAAATTTCAAATTTTGAAATTAAATACCTTTTTCAGTTTCTGTCACATGAGGGTCAAAGTTCTTGGGTTTCATTTTTTGTAAAGAGGTTTTTTTGTTTTATTTTTATAAAGATCATTTTTATAAACATTTTCCTAAATATAAGAATTGAGGAAACCATTTACAGTATGAAATGTTAGATTTTGTATTATAAACAAATTTCTTTTAAATTTTGACCCTCTGGTGGATTAAAACACTCTTTCTACCTAAATACATATAATATCAGTCAGTAGTAGATTTATAATGCGAGGTGTGCTCATAACTGGAATGTGAGCTGATCTCATTGATTACCATCAAAATGTTAAAATACAAAAACATGAACCTTTGTTGCATTTCAAACATTTTTTATAATTGGAAGTATATTTCCCCAACCAATGGATGAGGGAATAAGGGCTATGTGAGGGCTTTTGTGGACATTATGTACATACTTCTTAAAAATTTTTATCTTTATTTCATTTGCATTAATAAATATATATGAATAATAAATATTTAAATTTAAACAAATTTAAATTTAATTTTTAACAAATATGTATAAAAGTAAAAAAGCAAATTTAAATTCTAAAAAAAGGAAAAAAGTCAGTTTAGCAAAATTTTCAGAAAAGGTCAACAACTTTTTCCAGCTAAAGTACAGATCTCACCTTTCAAGTATCAAAAACCTCTTAGTAAATTGCTAATTAACCACCATGAATTAGCTTCTACAGCCCATTGATACTGTAAAGAGCTTCAATACAAAGATTTCATAGATAAATTTCATCAACATATTATAACAGGCAATTTAGCAATAGTTCAAAACCAACATTTAAGAATTTTAATGGAAAAAGGTACCAAATTTAGACCAGTACTAAAAATTAACAAACATCACAGTTTTAAAAGTTTTGTAAAAAATATAGACGAATTTACAGTTAAAACTAGTTTCAAATTAAATATTCCAAATTCTACCTTTATGGCATGGAAACAAGCAGTATTAGAAGAATTCAAGCAAAAAATTCGATAAATTGAATTTAATAGCAATTTACAGTGGAATATTCTCATACCTCTTTTACAGGATTTAAAACAAAAGTTCATAATTACCAAAATTGACAAAGTCAATAATAACTTTAGCATAATATGAAAATTTTTTTATGTATCATTAATTAATACTGAACTCAATAATGCCATTACTTACAAACTCACCAATCTACAAGAAAATGTGATTGCAAAAAAGCTAAAAGCATTTCATAAGAAACTGCAAATTTCACAACCATCTAACTACAATAGATTAGCAAATCTATATGCTCTCCCAAAATTTCATAAATCACCACTCAAATTTAGATTTATTGCTAATGGTACAAATAATTATAAAAAGAATATAGATTACATATTTGCAATTATATTTAAAAAAATCTGTAATTTAATCCAACATCTCATTAACAAACAACACAATTATAGTTGGATTATTAATAATAATGCTCCAGTTTTCAGAAGTTTTAAAAGTTTAAGTTTAACAATCAAGAACATTAACTGCTATGACTTTGAAAACCTTTATGCTTCTCTACCATTAGAAGAAATTTTTACTAGTTTAATACAACTCCCACAACTTTTTCCTGACATACTTGACATCCTTTGTATTGAAAGATGGAATACTTATCTGAATTGTGCATTATTTAATAACTACATTAAATTCAATAATAAGATCTTTTAGCAAGTTAGAGGAATTCCTATGGGAGCAAACAGTTCTACACAAATTTGTAACCTATTTCTTTTTACTTTTGAATATAAATTCCAACTAAGTTTAAATAAAAATGAATTAAAGCTATTTGCTCATACTTTTAGATACATAGATGATATTATAACTTTCAATAATAATTATACTTTTGAGCAATTCAAAATTTACCCAAATATTTTAACACTTAATAAAATGAATACGAATCAAGATACTATTGAATTCCTAGACCTGCAAATTATTAAACACAGCAAAATTAAATTATTTGATAAAAGAAGGAATTTCTATTTTCCTACTATTAAACTAATTAATTGGAACTCTAATATCTCTAGAAAAGTAATAGAAAACACGTTTCATAGCCAAATTATCAGAATAAAAAATATATGTACTGAAATAGACGATTTAAAGGAAAAAATAATAAAGCTAATTAATGTACAAGTTGATAACCAAGTACCACCAAAATTTATTAATTTATATATTAAAAAGGCAGGCCTTGACTTTACTTTATAATTTTTTGGCTCTTTTAGATATGATAACATTACCTTAAACCTTAGCTGGAGGGTAACGAAGGATATAAAAGAGTAGAGAAATTATTGTAAATTTTTATTGTAAATATTTTGTAAATACAGTCAAAAGTCGTTAATTCGGACACCCATAATCCGGAATGATCTATAATTCGGACCTCAAAGCTACAAACTTTCTGCGCATGCGTCGTGTTGACGCATGCACGTAAAACCTTAACAGCTGCAAATTTGTGTGTGCGCGTGCGCAAAATACGTTTACGAATGCACGTTTAATGTATAACGGACTGTATAAGCTAAGCTCTAATAATCTATTTCAGTTAATGTTGCAGATTGCGTTGTTCCTTAATCTTTGAATTGGATCCGGCTTATTATTTTTTGCAGACTGTTAGAGCAATTTTATAAAAGTAAGCTTGAACTTTCGATTATGTCAAATAGAATTTCCGATTTATATTTGCTAATATGTAACAGATCTACAAAGCGAAAGTATGTTTCGGAGTCCATTAAACAAAAAGTGGAATTGCTGCAAAAAATGGATAAAGGCATATCCTTTGTTTATCTTTAACGCCGCGGCGGGCGCGCAATGAATTGGAAGTTGATCTGTCAGCGCTATCCTTATCTTCAGGACAGATGTTTTTATTTTATTTGGCTTATAATTGCTTACTAAATGCAGTATTTCATTTCGATATACTCTGTCTTTGATATGATTTAAATCAAATGCCTCGTCATTATAATTCGCTTCCGATAGCGAAGAAAGTAACAGAGGTTATTGAAAACGAAAAAATTTCGATTGACAAATTAGTTGGTATTCTCGACACAGCAATTATAGGACTTGAACAGCGGAACTTTGTAACTGAACAAGAAATTATGTATGTTTATAGAATTAAAGAGAATGTATTATCACATAAAAAACGAAGCAACTTAAACAACTTACATTGAAAGAAATGTTTAATAAAGTAAACAAATAAATATTAAGCTTTTTTTTTTTTTTTGTAAATTTTGATACACTTTAGATCATAATTGTTCTTTATTTCGTAAATTACGGTTTCAGATTTTTAATTTTATAATTTCTTCATGCCATTTTACCAGATTTAAACTGATGATCTATAATCCAGAATCGCCGAAGTCCCGACGAGTCCGGATTAATGACTTTTGACTGTATGTATATTTAATCAATACTGGATTCTTTCCTTTTACTAATAAAGGGCCAACTCTTTTCAAAAGTCTCAATTATAGCCCGAACTGAGTGAAGATTTTAATCTTCTTCTAATTTTCCATACTTTAGCCAGTATTTAGTTAAGTTTTGATATACCAAATGAAATCAAGTTCATTAAACTTTTAATATTTTCTTTCATTAAATTTAAGTTTTAATTAACTTCCTAAAGGAATTTTTGAGAAATTTCTGGGAATTTTTTAGAGGTTTTTTAAGGACTTCATTTCAAAAAAATTTGGGAAATTTTACTTTAAAACTTTAATAAGACTATAACTGCTGCAAGAATAACTGCTGCAAGAAATGAAATTTAAATTTAAACAAATTTAAATTTCATTTCTTGCAGCAATGGTGCAAAGAATATTTAATTAAATATGTATTTAAATTTAATTTTTTTAATTAAATTAAGTTTATTCTTATGAATAATAAATATATATGCTACAGTTTATAATACATGTAACCAATCATTTATGTAAAATTTACAGTAAACCCTTGCCAAATGCAGACTTGCAGAACATGATGTTGCGTATACACTTTATCTTAATTGTCCTGTGAGAGTTTTGATTATATGTGGTTATGCTGCAGAATGTCAGACGTACTGCGATAGTCCTCTTTAATGACTGGTTTGAAAATGTATTCATTAAAGAAGTCACAAATATTACTTAGACTAGCAAAACCTGAGCTTTTAAGTTCTCCTAAATCTCCAAAACTCAGTACTGAAGCCCTCACAACATTGAATCCAAATGCAAATAAGGCACTAGAAGAAGGAAAGCACAACAAACTAACGTCATCTGGGAAGCAATTCAACATGAGTAACTACATAAAAATTATAAAACTCGCATGGGAACAAGTGAATTCATCAATAATGAATGCTCTCTGACATCAGTATTGACCAGAAGTTGTTACAATTTTTAAAAATTTCCACTGATTGAAAATTAACTCCTCCTTGTTTAATGATTTATGTCAGACATCATCCCAAGCAAAATAACCAGCTGTTTCAAAAATAATTGTATTATATACCTACTTATTAAGCAATAACAGAGATCTTTCAATTAACTTTTGCTTCATTTTTTCCATTTTAATTACAATAAAATTTAGGTTTGCATAAATTAAACATACTTCTTTAATCTAAACTATACCTAACCCTTTTTTTTTCCACTTAAAAAGTTAATTTTGTGGAATAACACCTTGCCATGTATGCAATATATTAATGATGTAGCTCCCTGAGTTCAGCAAGAGTTTACTGTATATCATTAATGTCGTTCACAAAAGTGCATTTCTAATTTCATATTAGTGCCTGCTAAAGACGTTTTGTGCTTTGAACTGACTTCTCTGGCACACTTAAATACACAATTATGATAAGATAAAGGGGTTATTTAGATTAATTTCTGACCCATTTGGCACCCTAGCCAGTCTGTATAGCCTATTCCATAAGCTGGTGTTAAGCCATATGCAATGTACTCAGCTACAAAATCAGTTTTTTTTAAAAAAATTTACACACAGGAAGTCTGTGCAAGAACCTAATTTTAAATCAACCCTAGATAGTTAACTAGAAGTCAAATGTGTAATCATTTGTAAATTTGATTTATGTTTTCAATCATTCATACAGGTGTATGTACATATTTCACTACTGAAGTAGCTCGTATCTTAAACAATATAAAATATGCATTCTTATTAACATGTGCACTCTTAGTAGCTTCCTTTTCCTTTAGTATTTTTAGTAACCTAACAATTTTTTTACAGTGTGTTAATAATTACTAAATATTTATAACTGATAATTGTATAAATAATGATAACAGTCTAAATGAATATCCTTCAAACTTGCCACAAAAATTTAAATTGCCTCGGTAAAGACATTTTGAATATTAAAATAAAGACCACCATGGTATGGTTACTGGATATTTAATGTGGCAGAACACTCAAGGCCTACCTTCCTGAAGGACTTTCTAAGAAAACTGGCTCATATTCATGTTACTCATATGGAAAAACACGAAAACCAAACATGCAGCCATGCTGTTTGCCTGGGTCTGAACCCAGGATGAACAACTAGCATTCAGCAGTCTTTAACTGTTTGGACACTATCACTGATAGTCATGCATTAAAGTCACTGAGCAATGGTGGTTTAACCGATGTTAAAAACCTGATGAATTGGCTGGCTGCGTGTTTGGTTTTCATGTTTTCCACATGAGGAACATGAGCCAGCCTTCCTTAAAAAAGGCTTCTTCCCCTTTCTCAGAGATCATCCTCCTGTGCTTTTCCGTAACCCAAATAATATTAGAATCAATTATTAGAATTAACATATAAATATTCTGTTCTATTTTTTTTAGATACCTGCTATGCTAATTTTAGTTTTATTTTGGGCCAAATTTCATTAAGTATATATATGCATTCTTATTAGCTTCACAGTTCTTTACAGTTCACAGTTTTTTAGTAACCTCAGAGAATTACTTTTTTCCGAGTACTAACATATATTCATTAAAATTGCATAACTGATATTTGCTAAAAAGATAATATCAGTTGAATGTAACAGGCCTGAGACTAAAGTATCATGAACACTGAAGTAAAGATTATTGTACTAATGACAAAATTTTCTTGCTTCATGATATAGTGTCAAAGCATTTTAGTTTTCTCAAGAGCTATTATAACCTTTCCTGTCAATGTAACTTTGTTATGCAGTGAATGTAAAATATAACACTATAGTTTTAAGCATAAAAAGCACGTTAAAACTAAGTATTTAGATAAAAAACAAAAGCAGCTTTATACAGGAAAATGCAAACAAATAAATAAGAATATTTATTGGGCAGAAAAGATCTTTTCTCAGTCCAGTAAATAAACCAAGACTGATATATATGAAAGATTTCAATCAAAACTTACCTTCCATTAGGGCCATTCATATCAGGACATCCTGACATCGTGCAAAATTCGGATATAGTGCCATAAACTAAGTTCGTATGATCAAAAAATGCTATAGCTGAAAACGAAAGTAAGACCATATAGTAAAATAACTTGCCTTATATACATAAATAAAATATGAACTAATACACAAGAACTATTTTAATCAATATTATTGCTATATTATGAAAAACCCACTTCAATTACCTTTTCAATTATCCTCAAATAGAGCCTCTTTTAAAGCAGAATATTACTCTCTGAATATCTTTTATGGAAAAAAAATCAGCTTGCATTAAATAATTATTTAAGCATCTTAAATCTTGTTTATCATTATAAGCAATTTTTGACTGGACAACTCTTTCCCATGGATTCTAATTAGAGAAGGTTTATTATAAGCCATACACTTAAATGATAAAGACAAAACATGCCTGATACTAAAGGCTCTCAGGGATACTTTTTCTGCTAGTGTATCCATTAACCTGACAAACTCAAACTAACATCTTACTCTCCCTCACCCACACTCGACATTTTTTAAAATTAAAAAGCAGCAATAAGTAATGGAAAACCAGAATTAAGGAACAGCTCAGAATAAGTATGAATCTTTAAACTTTGATTGATCTCAAGGTAACATAGTTGGCCCTATGCATCTGAATCTGAGACACACTGTATAATGCTCTCTTATACAGCATTATATACAGTGTGTCTCAGTATCAGGATTAAAAAATTGTAGGAGGGTAAGGTGCACCCAGATGACCCAGAATCACATATTGTAGAGTCACAAATGGGATGTGCATGTGAATTTTACAGAATAACATGAGATGATAATATATTTTTGGGATATCTGAATATAGCTATCATAAATGAAACTGAACAGAGGGTTAAGAAGAATAGCTTCAAGAGTTTGAGTAAATATTTTCCCTTTGGCACACAAAATGTTTCAAGATTTTCACAAGATAAGATTTTCACTGTGCATGAAAGCTATTATATGAAACACTTTCATACTAATGGGGACTAATTATTTCAACTCGAAAAGATTTAATAACTTATCTTGATGAAAGCTTTGTGAGCAAGATTTTGCTAATTTATCATAACCTGAAAGATGTCTACAGATTTTTTCTCCATAGCACTGTTTCCTAAACATCCTAAAGTTTCTCAAAATAAAATAGAAAATCTTATTAAAACAGTTTTAACATCATGGATAAAAAATTATCATAACTATCAAATCTAACTTACAGCCTCTATGCGGCAAAACTTCAGTCACAAAAATATTCATCAAGCTTTATTAAGTTAATTACAAAACCTTCCATATGTTTACTAATACAATTCAGAAACAGTGTATTAGAAAACACAATTATTGACTCCAGTCATTTTTCAATGCATATTTTTTCCTCCAAAATTAAATAGTCCTTGGAATTTTTACCTACATTTTAGAGAGCAACAACAAAGCAAAAGTTGCTTGTTGGTGATCAGCAGTTCCTTATTAGGTAAAACAGCATTATTTATACACTTAAGAGCTGGTCCCAGGAAAATTTTAGCTATAAATATTTCATTGAACGGAACAGTGGCATTTAACTTATGCACACATAATGAACAATTTACTAACAGGACTTTCTACTCTAAAAAAACCACACAAAAAATGTTAAATTCTATATTTATAATACCATTCTACTCTCTTCTCTTCTCAAATGTTGAAACTGTTTTCATTAAATTCCCTACCTTGAGAAGCTTTTTTAATTAAATTTGGATTGTTTTGCACTATGACAAAGATGTGAGGGCTGTTTGAACTTCACAAAAGACTTTAAACTAACTTGTGTTCACATGACACATAAGGGAAAACATGAAATCATGTTTTCCCTTATGTGTCGTGTGAATACAAGTTTTGAATCCTGAACTATCAGCATTCAGTGGTCTTACTGCTCTTTCCCTGGCGGGTCTTTGTAATTAGAAGTATATGTCTAGGGTCAATAGTTAAGATAATAATGCCTATTGCTACCTTTTTTGACCACCCTGTACAAGAAGATTTTATACATTTTTATGAATATAATAGAAATGAACAAAGTTTTTGTTAATGTGGTTTATATTTGTAATTACTTTTACTAACAGATAAATTATGAATCAATAAAGCTCTCCTACGATGGTTAGCAATCTCATTTCATTTTTAAATCATGATGGAATGGTTGTCTGAACATTCTTTTCTTCTAAAAAGGTAGCAAAAAATACGCATTTCTCAATTTCACATATTCATTTCTTTCTTATTATCACTGAGCTATTTGCCTTAAAAAATTGTGAGCTTATAAAATTGCCCAGGTGCTAGCTAGTAAGAAAAATCTTTCATCTTCCTTAATTTCAATGCAACTGCAATGAAGGCAAAGTAACCTTACAACACGGGCTGGCTTTATTGTATCAGGGCCTTGAGGTTTTCTGATGCCTAACCCTATCATAGCAAATGATGCTTTTTGGTGTTCTCAATTTTTTGGTGTAAAACTACATTGCATTGGGAACTCCAAGTGACGACCCCAGGTCCTACCTCACCTTACCCTAAAACCTATACTACCTTAGAATTACCTCCTTAAAATATTTTTACGCCCACGTTTCTAGCTTCTTGAAATTACATTAACCACATTTTTACACTTTAATGATTGGTACAAAGCATATAATGTGTATAAGTATGGTGTTAGTTATCCAAAGTAAAATGATTTGATTAAGAAATAATTTCTTCTAATTTGTTGCTAGTTTTACATTTTTAACAGCTTAATTTTTTCAGCTGACTCGTTTTCTTTACCCATATATTTTTGTTTTTTTTTCTTATTTTCAGATATTTTTCTCGGACTTGCTAGTCAAATGTAACACTGAGTTAAAAGAATTCTTTCTACAATGCTAAACATGTGTTATAGACCAGTAACTCATGCCATTAAATTAAGTACGTTTACACTGATATGTATAAACACATACTTGTTCTTCATTTCTCTTATTTATAACTTCTGAAAAGTTGATCAATTAACAATTTATAATGTAAAATAAGGATATGATTTTCTTCACCACAGTGCACTTAACAAATTCCGACCTCTTCATTTTTTTTAAGCCAGTAGAAATGAAATGGAATTTCAATTTCTGTACTTTCAAAGGAAATATTTAGCACACTTTTTCTGATTAAAAAAAGGTAACAAAAACTAATATCTGTTTAGAATTATGTTACAATTATGCAAGAATCAGAGTTACACACCATTATGCAAGGATCTGCATAATGGCAAGCATTTAACTTGCATTAGAAGGCGAAGAAGTTACAGACATGGATGCAAAAGTCTTGCCAGTTGAATATTCTGAATTCCAAAATGCAAAATAAGAGGCTCCAGATTCAACCACCAATCAAATGGCAGTGACCAAAAAAATTTAAACAGAAGGATACTTTCTGTTTCTGAGCAACATGTTACCTTTATTGATACTACACGTCTTCTGAAGAATAAATTTATATATTCAGTTATTTAATGATATATGCTTTAAAATTACACATGGTAAAATATATGCTTTAAAATATTAGCATGGGAAAATGTTACTAATGGAATAAGATCTTAATACAGGGTATAAGATCTTAATGCAGGCAATATGCATTTTCTTACATACATACAAAAAAGGGGGAATACAGGACAAAACTGTTATATAATAGAAAGGACTTTATTTAAATCAGGGAAACCTCAAAGCTATGACAGCCAGGTGAGTATACAGGATGATTTAAAAACATCTGAGAAAGCCAGGTAAGGGGGGACCGAAATAAGCAAATTTTGGAATGGAAGATGAGAGCAGAAATGGCACGGTGGGGTGGCAGATAACGATTTTGAGGAGGAGGTAAAGTATTCAGCTGGCGTAAATCGTCATTACCCGCACGAATTTTCAGTGGTACGCATCGCTACACGAACGCGTATTTCGCCGACATACATTTCCTCTACGGGCTAAATTGGCTAAATAAAATCTAAAACATAGACAGACAAATTATTTAAATTATGGGAAAAGTTCAGGAATCTAAATATACGGAAAGTAATGTAAATAAACAAATAATACATGTTTCAATTAAACAGCACTAAGATATTTCAGAACTAAACTCTCGAAACCAAATTATGAAACAATACTTACTATGTGAAGCTAGCCATTCATTATAATCTAAACCAGGTGGTAGATCTATAACTTCCCTTAATTTTGACTCAGATATTGTACATTCCAAAACAGGTGGTTCTAAGTAAAGTTTGGATTCTTCCTGTGATGTAGCAACTGCATCTCTATCTTTCCGACGAGCCTTCCTGCAGAAAAAAATAAGCACATATAAGCATAAACAACATGTATTTTTCACATAGCATAATCTAAAATATTTCTTACCTAATCTTAAGCTTATTCAGGCAGTTTAAAAAACTCTGAAAAATATTCATAGCTCTGTTATTTCCAGTTATAAATTCCAGTTATTCCAATTACAAATTCCAGTTATGACAAACCAATGATGTTGCCAATCGATGTTATATAAGATAAGGATCTTTAAAGTGGTCTATGTAGAACACCCAGGGGTCGCTTTGGACTCGAGAGTCGATTAAAGAGTAAATTAAAAAATCACTCGTACATTACATAACGAAACTGTAACGATTTAGTTTTTAAATTAATTTGATGCTATTATATAATTGTTACATATGAAAAAGAAATTCATTAATTTACGCCATTTACACATAAAAATGCAAATAATCGAAACGAAATCAATTACAGCGGTCCTATCCAATTGAAACCTTCATCTTGAGGTAGTTTTTCTACACCCGTCATAGTAATCAGCGACACCAGTTACTTCCGCTAACTTTAAATAAATAAAATATTAATACTGTTTAAATTAGATATACCTAATCTAAAAAATAATAACCTCTGTGAAATAAACCATCTAAAAATCATATCAGCATCCCTCGTCCTGTTATAATTATGTAATAATGAAATAGAAGGGAATCAATAAAATTTTGGGAAATTCTTGAAGGAAGTCGACTGTCAAAATAGTTTGGGGGACCACAGAATTAAGTCTCTCTTTTAATTTCAATATTATCATACCGTATTTCTTAATACAGCGTAAACTAATCATTAAACTAATCAATAAACTGCTATTTCTTCTAAAGTCCTTTTTATCTGGTCTCCTAAACAACATATTGAACGTTAATACTATAAAAAATAGGTTTCTAACGCCCAATTGGTCGACTGCAAAATTTCTCACATGAATTAAGAAATGCAGGACAATTTACACTTGCAAAGAAAATATTATTGCATCCTGTTTAATATTAAATGAATACTAAATAAATATTACACAAAATCAAAAAACAAACATATTTTACGACTCCATTAATGCCGGTTAAAAAATAACGCACGTGAGCTGGCTCTTTTGAGTACAGCTGTGCCGAGAGCGGAGCGAGCAAACAAAGTGAAAGAAAAAAAAAATCAAAGCGGATGAAAAATTAACCATTAAATTAAATACTAATTTGAAAATGATAGTAGTACTATAATAGTAACGCAAATTCCAGATTACGACGTTGAGTTTCGTTGGAAAACCTCGGAATGGATTGGATTATTTAATTACGGCAAAGTACACGAGGGCTATCTGGCTAAAGGGAGCTGATACTGGAAGC
Source organism: Stegodyphus dumicola (assembly GCF_044657685.1). Lineage (NCBI taxonomy): Eukaryota > Metazoa > Arthropoda > Arachnida > Araneae > Eresidae > Stegodyphus > Stegodyphus dumicola. The sequence continues at coordinate 85,237,922 of NC_140781.1, forward strand.
TGATACTGATTACTTGTGCGAGCTGTTGGACTCGAACAGCAAACGCTGACATACAACACTAAGCTATCAGATACGTGAACATATCACTACTGAAGAAGCCGACACCTCAGACTCAGATCCACCAGGAAAGCATATGACAACTGCAAGCCAGGTTCAACTGCAAGGTTCAGCTGAAGCGAAAATTAGTTACAAAATTTGGAGAGCATCGATTCTAATAAACAGTTGCTAGCTATAATGCGAGGAATAGAAATATATACATATATATTAGCTTGCTATGAGGAAATTTTACTTGATTAAATAAAAAAAAAAAATAAACTCTCGTTAGACAACTTTGTTCATCATTTTATGATGCTATCGGTATCAAAATAATTCCTTTTTTTATGCAGCACATTTATTTTTTATATGATTTTGTATCGATATGTAAACGAAAGTCCCACCTACAGCGGTAACTTCAAGAATTTTATGAATTATCGATAGCTTTAAAACGCTCTACGCTAAACGCAAGGTTGCAGTTTTCAGTTTTACTTTCGCGTGCTTCCCCTCTTTTCGTGTTATTCAGGTGGACCCACTACCAGAATTTCCTCAGTATTAAGTCTCTCGCCACGGCTGTCCTACTATTACTGTTACATTCCCACATAAATCTAGCAACTCTAGTCTGTGCAAATAAATATGTTATGTAAGTTTGTTTTCTTGTATACAAGATAAAGCTTTATTTTAAAAAATCTAATATTTAGAAAAGGTATAAACATTTTTAAACCATATCTGAATATTACTAAAAACATAAACGTTATGCATAAAAAGGATTCAGCGATTTTCATGAACGTTAAGTACAGTGTATAATTCATTCAAATATCTCAAATTTCATTTATTTTATGACAGTTTCCAAAATTACAGTTACTGAATGATGATCAGGCATTAAAAAGCTTATAGAAAAATATTTATTCTAGAAACAAAGATTTATTGTATAATTGTAAAGACAAGTAGAAATGTTACCATTTACATAAACGTTTACGTAGGTTGACTAAAATGTAGCGTCGAATTTGTGCACTAGATGGCGCTCGTATTTTCAATACAACACGTAGTTCCTACCTTTGAAGATACTATAGTCTGGTACTGATATTTTCAACGCAAAATTTAACATAACGTCATGCTTTTTTTTTTTTTTAAATTGACAGTACTCTGTTTTGAAGATGTTTGATAATATGATATATTTTTTAACAATTATATCGCTTTATTTCCGCAAAGGGAAAATGGGATTCAGACGATGATAAAAATTTGTTCAATCTTCAAGGTGATGGTTCAAGTAACGAACGAATGGTTCAAAGATTGCTTAAAATGTTACATGATGAATATTTATTAAGACGGTAACAAACGTTTTGTAGATCTACTGAAATTAATTACAGCCAAATACCTAAATATATGTTAAATAAAATAATTCACGTTACGTGATAAGGCAGACGTCTGATATATGAAAAATAGCAGCATCTAGGGTAAAAAATCATTTACACCGATTTAGAATGCTTTCCTCTCTACTTTATTTTTTGACAATCAATGAACCAATACATAAATGTCTTAATAGTTTAAGAAAATTTGTTTTTCAAAATTCGGGTTAAAAAAATTGAAGTAGCTACAAAAAATTTTAAAAACAAATATCCTGAAAGGAGATATATTCTAGAAATATTAATAATTAGAAAATGTTCAACAAAACTTTATAAATTCTTACCAGAGAGGGGGGCGGAAGGGCTGAGATGCAAGTTAACAAACACTGTAATAATGAGAAAATAAACAGGACGAACGAATGTCATGGCTAAATATTTCCATTTACTTAGCAATAAGAAATTATATTAGTCTGTAATACGAAGATGCTACTTATTGCAATTGTTGCTGTTTTGCAGCACGAGGAATGTAATTCCATTTTGTTCTATATCAGTATAATATTAAATAACCCCCCCCCAAAAAAAAAACGGAGAATTGTTTCAAATAAACGCACAGCCAATGATAAAAAACCATAAGCAAATATGAAAACTCTAACTCGTAAATAGTGGTTTTATGCTTTGATATTGCACAAATATAACACAGTTTTACATTCCAGCTGAATGGTTACACAAGATGACAAAATGTTCAGTATCTTTAAATCAGTAGTGCGCAACCCTTTTTGTGATCACGAGTATTCAGCACAGCCGCCGAAACACAGAACTGTTCACAGAAGTACACTTTCAGTTTCGATACACCCAGGGCCATCGCGTGAGTATCTCATGCCCGTAGGCTAAGAGACCCCCTACACGTATACGCACAATGAAAGCTCTTACGACCATCCAGTTTCCGGATGATTTTGGCCTTTGATTATATAGGTGGTGGCCTCAGAGATCATGACTATCAATGATTTTTAATACAGTATTCCATGTAATTAGTTTAAATTCATTGTTATCGATATTTAGTTCCGTTCTAAAAAAAAAAAAAAAAAGTCACTTTCAGAGCTCGTCCTCTGCAGGAGACTGTATGTTTATCCATAAAATACAAATAATATTTATTCAATACTAGATTAAACAATATTTTGCTAGAATTAAAAAATCGAAATGACGCAACAGTTTAGCCTTTCATTGTTTATGGTTAAGACATGAGCTTACGTATTTTTGCGCCCCTACACGATCGCCAAATGTTAAGACCGGTCTTGCGTCGCATCTCTCTAAGATCACAAGCGTTCATGAAAGGATCGCCGACATTTTTTAATTAAGTGTTTACTTTTTGTTTCGAAATATGCTATTTTCAGCTAGATGAAATCACCGACATGTTTAACTGCTAAAGGTAATATCCTTTTAAAAAAATATATATAATATAATAGTAATAGCCTTTTAAAAATATATATCTAACCACTTCTTTTATTTATTTATTTTTGGAAACTTAGGCTCTTCGAAGTTAAATAATTCTTTAAAGGAGCTGCACTAACAAAAATACTGAGCGCTTTTAAAGGAAAACTTTACTCACGTTACGCCCACCAGCGACCGAGCGGTAAAGTCACTGAACACTGGTAGTTCCGAACTGGGTGCGATTCCAGGCGAACGGGCTGGCTGCATTGGCGTTTTCGAGGTTTTCCCATGTCTAACAAGAGTACGAGCCAGTTTCCGTTACAAAGCTCTCCACGAAGGCCTTCCTTCCCTTGGGCAGATGGCCCTTGCGTGCTTTGCCACAGTTAAATAAAACCAAACTTACTCACGTTACACATGAGGAAAACCTCGAAGCCAGTCCGTTCGCAAGGGCGCCGAGCACGGGATGGACTATTGGTATATCTTACTATTGGTCTATTGGACTATTGGTCTTATCCACTCGACCATCCATAGAACAGAAAGAAAAACATTTTATTTACATGCATATAAATTTTGCCCCCCCCCAAAAAAAATTTGTACTGATTTGATTACATGCAGCATTAAAAATAAATTTCTTTTTCCTAAATTGTGCGATTTCATTGATTAATTTTCGGGATAAATACTTAATTAAAACGTAAAGTATGTTTGAATTAATATGTACAGTTAGCCACAAAAGTCTGCGTACAGACTAAATTTTAAATTAAAAAAACACTTAAAGCATAGAAAAATGCATTTTAATCATTGCATTTTTTTCTTCTATTAGCTAAAATTGTTGTAAGCTTAAATAAAATGTAAACGATATCAGTGTAATACTTTTTAAATTTTTCCAAAAATATATTTTGTCAAAAAAACTCAGAAATTCCCTCCAATAAGTTTGCGTACACTTTCAAAAAAAATTAGTTTTTTTACATTACTTCAATACTTTGTAGGATATCCTTTATTCTTCAAAACAGCTTGCAGACATCTGGGCATTGACTGAACTAGTTTTTCAGTGTCATCCTACGTAAATTTCGTCCATTCTTTCTGCAATTTGCTAATTAGCTCATTTCGCGACGTAATATTGTGTTTTCGAATTCGTTTCTCCAATTTTGCTCACAAATCTTCGATTGGATTGAGGTCTGGTGACTGTGGAGGAGTACGTAACTGTCTTGGAGGGTTGTAGAGGTGGTGTGGTGGTGTGGTGTGTGTGATTATGGCAAAGCCTCGAGGGCTATCTGCCTAAGAGGAGGGATGCCTTCGTGGAGGACTTTCTAAGGGAAACTGGCTCGTATACACGTTACACATGGGGAAAACCACGAAAACACCCATGCAGCCAGCCCGTTCGCGGGATTCGAACCTCGGACCGAACTACCAGTGTTCAGCGACTTTACCGCTCGGCCGCTGGTGGGCTGGGTTAGAGGAGATATTCCTTCACAATTTTAGCTGTATGTTTCGGGTCGTTGTCTTGTTGAAAAATAAAGGCATTAGAAAGGTTTAAATTTCGGGCACTGTCTCGTAGATTTTTCTTCAGAATATCCAGATAAACATACTTATCCATGACTTTATCAATAATGTGAAAATTTCCAACTCCTTTCAACGACATACACCCCCATACCATCACACCGCCAGCTCTATGTTTGACAGTTGGATTTAAATTTCTCAGATTCAGTTCTGTTCCTGGTTTTCTTCATACAATAGGGTGGCCAGTAACTTTAAATATTGTAAATTTACTTTCATCTGACCAAATCACATTGTTCCAGAAGTCCTGCGAAGAGTTTAAATATGTTTTGGCAAAAGCAATTCTTTTCTTTCTATTTGTCTCGGAAATGTATGGCTTAGACCTAGGTTTGTGTCCATGATATACGGCCTTTCGCAGCACTTTTCGTACAGTTTCAGGAGAAATGTCTTTGTTGCTAGTTAAAAAAATGTCTTTTGCAATGCTTGCAGCAGAAAGTTTAGGATTAGTTTAATTCGTAAAAGAATTTTTCTTTCTTCTCTCTGCCTTAGCTTCTTCAGTCTCCCACCTCTTGGTTTTACAGCAAGACTACCAGTGTTAAGATAGTTTTGAATAACTCTTTGCACACTAGAAAATGGTTTTCCAATGGTTTTACCAATATAACGAAGAGTTTTACCTTCATATCTCAATTTGATAATTAGTTGTCTCGTAACTAAAGGAACTTCTTTATTGGTTGCCATTTTCGTCAAAGAAAACAGAAATAACAACTTCCAATCAACGTGAAATTTGCTTCGGAAGTCAATGACCTTGAAAGTGTAACCTTCTTTGCATTCTCAAATTTGAAGTTTAAAAGTTAGATAAGAAATCACCCTCCTCCTTCGCGTTGTACGCAAACTTTATTGGCTTTGATTTCTGGCCACTTATCTTTTAACAATTAGTGTGCATAAATTATTAGATATGAAAATATTACAGTTAAATAATTTCAAAGTCCCTTATTGAAACTAAATATTTAAAAAATTTGATGTACGCAGACTTTATTGACTAACTGTATATGCTCTTTTGGCAGTTATAAGTCATCATTCGTTTCCTTCTGCAAAAAATCATCAAACTGCACTAAGGTGGTGGCGTTAACACGTAAGTACTAAGTTTTTATGAATGGTGTAACATTTCCGTGCAGTATGGGATACTGCAAACCATACTTTAAGGTAAAGTGTGTAACAAAATGCGATTAATCCTCCGGGGTGATTACTTAGCAAAACATTCTAACAGCAAACTCCATGTGCACACAAAAGTGAAACTTAATATACCAATCGAACATTCAGATATTAGTGCAATTTAGTAGTGTTTGGAAAAGGAACTAAGGCGTATCCCCTCCTTAAACTTTCAATTTTATTGAGTCTCGAGACAGGAAAATGCTTATTTATTACGCTGATACAGTTTCGGTAAAATTTATGAACTACAATTTCAGAATAATTGTTAAGACTTTTCATTTCAGCTTTCAATAAGTAATTCTATGCTCATTCTCATAGGATTCCCGTAGACTTTTGATGGAACTGATGCTTTAAAGAGTTCAATTTTAAGCAACGGCGTTTAAAAAGTTTCAATAAAAAAATTTTATATAAAAGTTTAACTGTTTTTTGGCATATATTTTAAAATTCATAAATTATGATACTGAAAAATATTCTTCTCGGCAATGCCTTTCCATGCCTTTATGGTTTTATCAATATACAAAACTGATTTTTATCATCAATGCCGAACTTTTGAAAGAAATTTTTGTTACAGTGGATCTTTACCATGAGTAACATTCTGACGTCTCGCAATTATTAAAAGAATGTTTTCATCTATTTTACCTGGCAATGTTCCAAATAAAAATTACTTATGCTTCTTCCTTTTCAGATTTCATATAATAACTTCTCTATTTCAATCATTATTGAAGCTGATTTTTAAACAAATTTGCTTGCACAAAAGTAATATAATAGTATAAGGATTTATTTATTTTAATCACGTGATTTCTATCGAATTTTCTGATGCGGGAATAGCAGGACAAATTCTAATAAATTAAAAATACAAAATCAAATTGATAGGAGATTACTTAACGATACTACAGATATAGAAGCTATGAGTAGGCACTGCATTATTGAAAAACGTACTACTACGACTGACAGTGATATGAGCTAGATACTAGGGAATACACGTTTAAACATCTACAACCATTAAACTGCATCTCTGTTATTGAAAAACACTTTTATTTCCTTTTACAAACTTATTCAGGATCCGCCCCCCCTAGAAAAAGCATTATTTGAACATTATTTCGAGTAACTTAACAGACAGATGACAAAAACTCGTTAAGAATGTTTAATCTGTAAACACTGGAAACACATATTTATGCTTAAAAAAAAAAAAAAAAAAAAAAAATTCCCAGTAGCGAAAGTGAAGCATGTTGACACGATCCGACTTCCGCCCTTATCGCTAGACTGCCGCATCCCGGATGTAAAAGCATCCGGTCTTCTTTCCTCGAGACCGAAAATCGTAAAATGCGCAACACGATCCAACAAAACGCGGCAAAAAATAACACTCGTAAATGTTCAGGTTAAGAAGCAGAAACAATAATCAGACAGAAAATACACAAATAAACGCAGTCAGGAAGAAGATACTAGTTTTAGAAGCTATTATGCAACGTCAAAATTGTAACTCACCAGTTATCTTCACCCCTTCAAAACTGTTTAATTTTTAGGAAAAGGTTACATTAAATTTTATAATTACATAGAATTTTTTTTTAGCAAAGTATAAGACACACATTACAAAGCTGTCAAAAATAAATTTTTTAAAGAGATCTTTATATTCTTTAATACAAACCTCACTTGGGTGGGGATACAATAGAATGCTTTCTGATGTTTTACTTCGGTCAGAAGAGAAACTCGTATAATAATGAAATAAGAAAAGGAACGATAAATATTTCGTATAAATTAATACTGCGATTCATGCAGATAATTTGTAAATATATTAATAAAAAACGTAATGCACACACATTAATAAGTTTCTGTTAAATAAGCTTTTATTTATGACTCTTAAAATAATTAATGAATTAGAAGGAGAAAATAATTTATCATATAATTTTAATGGGAGTAAGATATTAAATAATTCTCTTTGCAAAATTCATCTACAATTTTATATAACGAATAACAACTGTGTAGGGCCCCTTTGATAAAATTCATCAAAATAATGGTTTACGCTTTTGACAATGCAATTGAATTGTTGGATTTCGTCATTTAGGTACCCATGCTTTTACTAACTACAACTTCTCCATATGCTTAAAGCCTGCGGCATATTTTAGATTCTAAATTTTAAAATAACAGACGTCAAATAATCAAACATAAATAAATAAAATTTTATTTTATTAAGCTATAAGGTATTTCTCCCGCCTTCTTAGCATGCCTTCGTAGTGTAGTGGTCAGCACTCTGGGCGCGTATTCCAGAGGTCCGTGGTTCGATTCCCAGCGAAGGCGTTGCTCATTGTTCATGACTCCTGCTTTAAAAACAGCCTAATGACTCTACAAAGCAATCTTCAAAAATTCGCCAAAAAATATAAATTAAGTTAAAAATTTCATATAATATATATATATATATATATTTTTTTTTTTTTTTTTTTTGCTCTATCTGATGGTATAAACAGTAAAATATTGAGATTTTTATTTTGTTCGTTAAGAGAAGGTATGTAAGTCATAGACGTTTCAACATAAAATTTAAAAGAAATCTAATTAAATATTTGAGTCATACGGTATCGCCATTCATAAACAGCTTGCATGCAAAATTTGAGCTCGATAACCAGGAAATAGTATAAATGTCGATGACAAACTTTTGACCACAACGACAAACAGCGCGAATGAGCTAAATCAAAACTTTTAAAAGCACAGATATAAAATGTATGGTAACAGGCTAGTATTTTAAATTTTTAGCATTTGTATATACAAGAACATCGGAAAAGCGAAAAAATTATCAGTATAACTATTATTTTAAAAGACCTTCATAAAGGTACACTAGCAAAATTTTTAAACTTAGGAATGCTCTCGTACTCGGCAAACACGGAGCCTCCGATTCACTTCCTGGCAGCCAGGTAGTGATTAACAGTTTCCCCACCTAACTAGAATCATTTACCTAAATTTCCTTTCTTTAGTCCTAAAGCCAGAATAATTATAGGTTGATTCTATACAATTTATTTATCCACTTTTACTCCATTGATAACTTTCGTAAAACAGCAAGTGCAATTGCAAAAAAGGCCGGCCAGTCTTAAACAAAAAATGAAAACTGTTAATTCCAATAATTATAATACACTCGAAAAAGGAAAAATCATCTAACAAACATGAAGAAATGACGATATTCTGAAACATCATAAATTCAAGAATGATTCTTCTAGACCTGTTTCTTTCAAGGTCCTTTTGTTTTTGCACCTTCCCAAATAATTTTTTGGTCAGGATGATTGTTTTTGAGAGAAAACCTGATAAACTAGCTTCGGAGTTTATAGCTGTTAACTTATATCAGTTGTTTACGTTAACTTATATCAGCAGTTTTCAAATGGGATATGACATAGATTCTGAAACCGAATTTGATCAAAAAGCTTGAACTGCCGCTATCCAGTTATTCTTTTGCACATAAAGGTTAATGCTTAAAATACGTTCCGATCAACTGCGAGCACCTATATTTGGCAAAGGTTCCAAACTCCCAAAATGATGAAATAACGCTAATCACCCAATTAGTGGAAAGGCTCTAATATTTCAATGCATAAGCATTGAAATATTAAATGATTCAGAATGATTAGATTATTTTTATTAACATAAAAATCACTTCAGGCAGTTGATAAAGTTCCTGAACCCCTGTTATATCATTTTGTAATTTAACGCAATGCTATAAACACAGTTGATAGTTGTCCAAAGAATTCATATGCAATTCCTCGGGCTCAGAGCTAAGGAAAGCCCTGCGTCGAGCTGAGACAAACGTGTTTTATACGGAGCCTTATTCCAGTCTATGGAAATTTAAGTGAAGCATAGCGTGTAATTTAGAAAGAGTTCATATTAGTTGATTCTTGATGAGGAGAGTTTCGCGGTGAAGAAATAAGAAACAATTTGTAGCAGCAAAGGTGTGATTACATAAATAAAATGGAAACTGTAGATGCAGGAGGAATTATTGAAATGCGGATGTTCTTCATGTTGATCGATGCTCGGATAATTGAATGCAATGGAGTTACGAATAATGCTGGCGAGGAAATATGGTAGTCCGGAAAGCAGACGTCATGGGAGAGCTTAGTGACCGGCTAAAAGAACAGCAACGCAAAATTACAACTTTTCTTCCGAATAGGATATTACCGTAACATAATAATAGTACTGCAGGTAGATGGCGGCACTTCAGTGAACATTTTTACATACAGCAAGGTAATATTTTACAAAATAAAGCACAAATAAATTAACATAATTAAATCATAATGACAGCATAATTCAGTTAACAATTATGAGCAGACAATAAGCAAACAGGACCATGGAGGAGGTGACTCAATATAGAAATAATATTTTTAGAAAGAGGTAGCCATAAATGTGAAGGAAGGTTAAATATTATTAAAAAAACAATTAGCCAAGAGTCCAGATTTCTAAGTACAGCCGCAGGTCGTCGCCTGTTACCCACATGATGTGGATCACAGTTTATCATACGAATCTCACTAATGAGATTTTATTGAAGAATATTTTGCCAGTCCATATGTATTAGTTGTACTGCAGTTCCAAATACTATGGCTTCACTTATTAAGTATTCGATTGTTTAGAGCAGATACTGTCCATATATCCAGTTCAATATGTTTTAAAGGTTTATGAGATGGCACATGGATGGAGAATTGCGTAACTAGTCTTGCACTTCATGGAATGACTGCGAGCGGCTAAAAGGTGTTACTGGAGGGTGATAATGGGGAATGGAATTAAAATGAAAACTTTTCCAGCTGTAATGTGATTTCTCCTGGGTCTGTAGATAAGATCAAGATCGTAATTGCTAATTCTAACAGTATTATGTTATTAAGCTATTGTAGGAATAACACATAACGATTGCACTCGTCTATAAAATCATTGATTTTACTAATTTTATGGGATGGACCATACGCGTTCTAAGTATTTACTCCGGCTGGCTCTGATATGTTTGGTTATTACTGATATCAACAAATTCAGCAAACACGTGCAAATATATATATATACACTATATACAATTTATCAGTTAACCCTTTGATGGTCACGAGCGAGCTCAATTCACATTCCAGTTACGCACCGCAGGCGCAAACGAACAAGCTCGCATTGCGAATTTTCGACTGTCATATCGCGCGTATTTGGGAAGAAAGAACTGCTTAATCTCGCAACCGCGAAAAGGGTTAATCTATCACAATATTTAGTGAGTTGATATAATTTTTACTAATAGTTAAAATTCATTTTAGTTCTTTCTGCCCGAATTGACTGACTGAAAATCAGACATAATATTCGTAGAATCCAATAAAGCCAGAATCAGTTCCGGTGCTTATATTTCCATCATTATTTAATTTTCATTAGAGGTGACTTTAATATTTTTGCAGAAAATGTAGCCATAATTATACTCATAAAATCAGCTAAATTGCTTCCAGTTTCAGCAGCAGCAAACAGGTTTTGTTTAACATTATTTGCCTTTTGACGAGGTTGAGAGAGGGGCTTTCCTGTTAGGACATGGGAACCTACAGCGACCGAGCGGTGACCGAGCGCTACACACTGGCAGTTTGGTTCGGGTTTTGAATCCCGGCGAACGGGCTGGCTGCATGGGTATTTTCGTGGTTTTATCCTTGTGTAACGTGTATATGAGCCACGTTCCCTTAGAAAGGCCTCCACGAAGGATTCCTTTCCCTTAGGCAGAAAGCCCTCCAAATGCTTTGCCATAATCAAGTAAAGCAAACCAACTTGCCAGGGCTTGATAATAACTGACTTCTGGGCCTTGTTTGGGCTTGTTTGTTGGAAATTTGGAGCATCTATAGGAAGCAGGATGTCCTATTTTGCCGCAGTTTTTTTTCCATCTTTCCAACGTTCGGACAGTCTCGTGTTCGGTGCCCCAAGAGAACACTTCGCGCACCTTGGAATGAGTTTGCAATTTTCTGATGAATGGTCAGCTGTGACACTGAGGAACTTGGTTCTTTGAGATTTAAATTGAGAAGTACATGAGGTCTTTCATTTCATAGATGCGCTCGACCAGGGAAAATCTCTATGAGAAAAAACGGCATGGGTGCTCTCCTCCTTTTCTTGGTTAACTGAGTTTTCCTCCGCATGGTCTCCTTTTCTTGGTTAACTGAGTTTTTCTCCGTATGGTGAAACCCTTATGTTATTTCATTAGCAAATTTTTCCCAATTCTTGTGTAAGGAAAGCCCTTTTAAAAGAAACTTTATTGGTTATTTAGATTCAGGTTTTATCAAATAATCTTCAACTACTTTCTCGTTAAATAAATGGGTTGGTTTTTTATGATCTTCCTCGACGGTAGGAATAATTGTAATTAATTTGCCATTGAGACGACTAAAAAATTTTGCATCCGCTAAAGAAAGACTACCTTGAAAGAGTTCAAAGCAGACTTTCCAAATACAATTTTCCGTTTGTTTAACCATAATAGGGGGAATATTGGGAGCTTGCGGTTGTACTTGTTGCTGCCGCATCTGTTCCGTCTCATATACGTTATTACTAAACTTTTCATTTACATCATTATTAACAAAATTTTCAGCATTAGCACTACATCGATGCGCAGTGCATCGAATTTATTTGAAACATCAGCACATTTTCACACCTAAGATGTTTGACTGCTTTGACTGGTGTGACAAAACCATCAGCATCATTCTTATTTTTAATTACCATCAGAAATATTTTCACGCTTAACTTTTAAACTAGTTATATCTTTAACAATAGTATTATTTGCAATCATTTTAGAGAGAAAAAATCCGGTAGATTTTAGAAAACACTGGTATTCCCTCCTGCTGTAATCCAGATGCTCCTTAGCTTCCTTGAGAAGTCTCATTAACACATTAACACATACGGACTTAGTTGACCATGTAGCTCACGTTTTTTTATAATCCTAAGTGTGTACACTCAGCAGTCAGATTTTGAACTTGATCAATATAATGTTGATATTTTATCATAAGATCTTCGAAGAGGCAACTAAAGAGTTATTAGAAAGAAGATCCAGAGTTATTAAAAATAGAATTATCCGCCGGGACGTTGTCATTCGTCCGATTGTTGCTTTCCGCACATAAAGACGGAACATCGCTTACGCACACTTCCATCGTATACCTTCACACTAAACCTTTGAAACATTCTTTTCAACATTTGGGATGCGGTCGAGCCGAAGACCTCTCGTACTACGTGTTCCACCAACCGTTCACTGGATTGCGGCCGCTCAGCTATTCGCCTTTTCATGAGGATGAATCTCATTTGTCTGACATATTCATAACAAACTCACGAATATTTCATGGCATGGAGTGCAATTTTTGCACCTGTCGTTTAGCATGAGCCTTGAGCACCATACAGGACAGCACGTCTTCTACTCAGTTTTGCCCCAATTATGAGACAGAGCACCCGGGAGACGGATCCGAGGGTCTCCCAGCCCCCTTCCCCTATCACCAAACCATGGAGGTAGGAAAGGGAGGAGAGGCCATTCCGCGCTAGAAGTGAAGCACTGCTTTGAAGCTTGGGTCACCAGACGGGGTGTTCTTTGTTTACATTCAGAAGCTCGCTTGACAAGATTCTGATAGTATTTCGACACACGACAGTTCCATAGAAATCGAAAAAGGGACACTCTCGCATGAAAGAAACATTCATAGTGTGATGGATAATAGCAATTTGTATAGTTTACTGACATTTACGCAAAAATCACATCTTGGTTATTTTTCGATAACTAACAACAGCGATTTTGATTATGAATTTGTTTTATAAAATTCTAAGCTGTTGCACTACAAAAATATAGATTTTAAGAAAATTGCTAAAAGAGATCTGCCAAAAATTATTTTCTTGAAGATTTGAAAAGTTTGAAACTTGATGGCTAAATGTAAATATAAAATTATGTATGTTAAAATATTTGTAATTAGGCACATAGGTCAGATTAAGTTTTTATTAAATAGAGTAACGCATGCAAGGGCTATCTGCCTAAAGAGAGAGATGCCATCGTGGAGGAATTTTGAAGAAAAACTGACCTTTGAGTGGGTATTAAAAATAATACTTATAATTTTCATTCAAATTATATTCATATATATTTTTTATGTAAAACTTTCGGGTGTATGCTAAATTAGTGTAAATTACTTTACACGAAAATTATAGTGAATGCACAGAAATTAAAGATTTGCACATGCCGGAAATGATAAATAGGAAATATGTATGGGTATTTATGCATGTGCTTGCAAAAAGCATGTATCTGCTTTTGACAAAATACTTAAATATTCATTAAATTATTTATAAATGTATTTGAAATGAAGAATTTATTCACTTATAAACAACTGTGAAAGTACTGTGAAGAAATCTAATTATTAAATGTATCTAATTTATAATGATTATAAATGTTATCTAAATATATAATAACCTTAATATTGAATTGTAAACATAAATTGAAATCCTGTTGACAAATACGTTATAAAACTATTTAAGCAAGAATTGTTCGTATTGGAAAGCAATCTGTTAAAAGGTATTGTAAAGCAAATGCTATGAGACGCGCACTTAAGAACGTAATAAAGAGTTTTGGAATATGTATTGTTGAAATGAAGGGTAAAAAAAAAAAAGAATCTGATAAGTTATTCCCTTTACATTTTATAATAACTCAGTTACAAGTTTTAAATAATACTTTAAAAAAAAAAAAAAAACTTATTTTATTCCCTTTCAGAAATGTTCAGAGAAAGTTAAATACTATTTAATACCTATTTAATTATTAGGAATTAGCGAAATACAGTATTTCGCTAATTCCTAATAATTCTCTAATTTAAAATGAACCGAATAGAGCATTAATTATAAATTGACTTACATTTTTCGATTTAAAAGAATACAAAAAATCATGTCATATTTAAGAAAGTATTTTAGGAAGAAGCTCTATAAATAGAAAAGAAATAATGCATAATTTTAATATTAATAATACAATAAACTTTGATCTTAATTTTTGTACCTTAACCGAATAAAATCGAATTACCTTAATTTTTTTTCTAATATAATTAACGAAAACTTGTGAAAATATTTCATTCAAATTAAACCATCATGAGAAAACTGTCCTGTGAAAAGTATAACATTTAATTCCGTTCAGAATGAAATGTTGTTTAAAAATATGTTGTTTTCACATACTTAGGACTCTGAAGTGTTGTAGAAAAAAGAAAATATATACATTTATATGTATATTTGCGACGTAATTACAAAATATTTGCACACGAACGCGTCAAATCCCATAGAACTCAATGGTAAATGACCCAATGTTTTGGTCACAACGTAGGGATCGCCGGTGCTTCAGAGCAGGGTACGGAGAAACTTGTTTAGGGCGACTCCATCTTACTTCCTACCTCCATGCACCAAACCACAGGAAAGGACTTTCGGCTCGCCATATATTTAGAGTGCTCCCATGCATGCATTTACAATATCCATGCTTCCTGCGGGATTAGAAATCGAGCCCTTCGTTACAATAGTCAGCGTCACTAACCTCTATACCGTTGGATGAAATCAGCCTTTTGAATTTACCTAAGTTTATGATTATCTTCATGAGAGCTCATCTTAAGAACCTTTAGTATCATCAGTCTCTAACGAGATTCACTGACGATTCTGATAACAGCAAGGTCTCCGAACGCCTGATTAAACAATCAAATTTCAAAGTTTCTGCCCTCACGCATACACACAAAGTGTAATCCAGCATTACAACAAGCGATTTAATTCCATATATTATTTAAAACATTTATTTTAATTCCATTTTAATGAGCAAAACTTTCTTACAGAGATAAAAAAACGAGCAAAAAAAGTTACCGAACACACAATACAATAATAGTATTTCCGGAAATCTATTATATCAGTATTAACATGATAATCGTTCTAACAAAACTATAAAATATTAAAAAATTATGAAAATATTTTTATTCCCGAGTAGTAAATGGCCATTAACGTGCAAGAGAGTTATCTGCAAGGGCAATGATTAACGTTATGAGAGGAAATCAACGATAAACGAACTTTCACATTTACACCTCATCAGCACAGTGAGCGGCGAAAGAAAAGAAAGAGGGGGGGGGAGAACCGGTAATAATCCTAACGAACACCACCCTCGAGTAATAATAAAGCTAAGACCTTTCGCTATGATGATCAAAATCTAATGATCGCGTGCTATGATATCCCTTTCGGAGGAAGAAGTCCGGAAGAGTAGATTTTAGACCGATCACGAACCTGACGCTTTTGTTTGCAGGTCGCCATATTAATTGTGTGACAATTATCATTATTAGAATACGCACTTCCGCGGAATTGTTTCTTTGTTTCAAAGACAGGCATCAGCCATAACATCGCAAAGAGAGCAGAACCATTTATTTCAAATGCTGTGAGCTGTACCAGAAATAAAAGAATAAAATTTGAGTAATTCCAATCGTAAAAACTTTCCTTTGTCAACATTACAACGAATTGTTTTATCAAAAATAATATTAAAAATCTACCTGAATATGAAATGATAACGTACTGAAATGATTCCACATAATTTAAAAAGATTGGTTACTAAATTACCACGTTTCCTCTTTCCTGAAAATGCTTTGGATTTCCGTTTCACCTGGATGTATTAAGAGTCATATATTTACTTAATCTTTAACGGAACAGCATACGTATAAAGATCAAGAAGCTAGGGAAAATTCTGTCTGATGTTTCGATTCTGATAAGGAATGATGTCTGCCGAAGTCAAGATGAGCCGATAGCCAGCTATCGCAAACTTCATGACAAAATGGCAAAGCCGAGTATTTTTTAAACATTTTTTTTTTGGGGGGGGGGGGGTAAAATTTAAGTAGGTAAAGCATTTAACAAAAATTTAAACAGCTCCTTTTTTTTAATTCAAAATATAATTCATAATAATTTTTTAAGTAAAACTGTCAGTAAGCTAGTTCTAATATCTAAAGGTAATTTTCGGAATTCATCGGAAGCATAATAATTTATGCTAAATGCTCATAACTGTATTCACAAGTATTCTTTGGTACAGAAAAGCGATGAACATCTTTTCGTGAAATTAAAATTTATTTTAATACATTTTGTATAAGAAAACTACATTCTTTATTTCATATTTTTCTTCTAAATAAGATTTGTTTATTAAAATAGGTTCACACGCTTTTCGCCGGATCGTTTAACTTCTAGGTACGCTTAACACGATTTCTCTCACTAAAGCATCAAATAAAGGTTTGTGCAGTCTTTTCTATCTCTCATCTAAGCACAAATTTATTATTAGCTAGCGACTACATTTATCTTCAGTTTACAATGTATTAAACCAGTCATTTCAAAGCTCTGGTACGCAATCACTAATGTCAGAGAACAAACGTCTTAAAAGCAAAATATTCATAAAATTGAAATTGCTAATAAAATAAAAGGCTAAGATTCCTCGTGTGACCGTTACTCATCAAAATGTGTTCAAAAGCAACATAATTAGCTGTAACTAGCCGTTTCTACTTCAATCATATTGCTCGATTCTTATTCATAGCATTTAGCTACTAGCGCTTTGCTCGCTCTGTCACTGTGAAAGAAAAAGTTAATAACATTTTCATTTTTGTTTTCTGTTTAACATGAATGAAATTATATATTAATTAACTTTAAAGTTACAATTTCATTTTGGTGCAACAGTATTTCAAGTACACTTAGGGTTTTTAAGGTTATTACTTAGTCTAATACCGAATGTAGCCATTACTCTATGAAATAATTGCTTCTATCTCTGCTAATTGCTCACCTCATAAATTACGGCTATGCGTCTAATGTTCGAAAAATAATTATTACTTCGACTGAGATACGTCCTCCTGCCCAGGCGCCCGTAGAAACGAGCTTTTGTTCAAAGACACGAGATATTACAACAAAGACTTAAGAAAGTTTAAAAACAAACTTTTTGTTTAAACTAAATTTTTAATAAAACAGTCCTGGTAGAGATAACCACTACTTTTGGCGTTGTAAATTAAATCAGAACAGTCAAATTAACTTAAAATGCTGATCAGTCTTCTGAGACTACACAAATACTAAGCTACAAGCTCAAATAAATCCAACTGCGCATAGGCGGCGAGAGAACGCAAAGCCGAGAGAATTAAAACTAGTTACAGTTGTAAGAAATGAAAGAACACTAGGCAAATGCCAGAAAAACTTTCTCTCAAGGTCCAAAAACCTCAGCTTAAATACACTACAAACTAATCTGCATTCTGTTTAGGAATACGGATAGGAGACGTTAAAGTAAAGATCCACATCTTAATAACTGGTTAGTTTAAAATAGAAACCTCACAAAATATAGGTCTAATCTTTTGGCTTAGCAGTTGTTGATTTGAAATAGACGACTTGATTATTAATTAATATATTTAATAAATATTAATAACAATATTATAATAAATATTGATAATTTTATACTGAATTTTTCTGAAAAGAAGCAATGTTTGTTTCTTTACATTTTTCCAGTTTTATTCATTGCAGTCTACTAATTTTATAGTATTAAAATAGCATCATAGTAAGCTATACAATGAGAATACTGGAAGGGGCAAAGGGAGTCTTAGGTTCTAAAAGGTGTAGTTACAAGTACTGTATAATAATGAGGTTTTAATAAGGGGGCACGCGAACGAAAAAAAGGTTGGGAACACTTAATTAAACCTTTAACATGTAATCTTGGACTTCACAAATCTTATAGATATATCTCAGATTTTGCAGCGTGACTTATTAAAAATAATCATTTAAAAATATATTATTTGCAAGAGTTTTTATTTTAGTTCGTTGATTTGTTATGTTTTTGTGGAAAGCCAAAAACTGTATTATACGTGGAATTTCATTTAGACTAAGAATTCTGAAAACAAACAAATTCTTCCTCCTTCCCTTGATTTCTGAAACGGGGGAAAAAAGTAAAACAGTAAATCACTTCTGAGTAGAGAAAGAAATTAAAAGGTATAGAGGCAATGTTTGAGCATTGCGAACGAAGACTTGCAACAGACATCAAATTTTAAATAGGTACTGAACACAGGAACTTTCAGTTTTCACACGGAGGG